>NW_026991710.1:177725998-178975998 GCF_029215605.1 Mirounga angustirostris | reverse complement strand
GTTTATGAGTCTATCTCAGCCACAGAACAACAAACTTTTTGGTGGCTGATAGTATGTCTCATTCATTCTAACCAAACATCCTGGCATAGAATACAGGTTCAGTGGAAGTTTCCTGAATGAGTAAATAAATAATGACATCTGGACTCACAATGGACATCTGTACTGGTACAAATAAATTGTGAGAGCATTAAAATACCATACATGTATTGAAAAGAACTTTAAAATATTTAACTTTTTTTATGTATACATGAGTTTGCCTATTTTATTCCCCCTCCCCAATACACACAAATATACTAACCATTGGGGAAAAGAATAGAAAATAGTTAAATTTAAAAATTCATTCTACACAAAAAAGTATTTACTGAACACCAATTGTGTATTAGGTTCTATATTAGACAAACAGAAGATGAAAGTTTGCATACTATAATTTTTCAAAAGTTTCTCACTTGCCACTACAAATTTGTTAGAACTCTTTTCAAATTTAGGTTAGCATCATGTTTTAAGCATGCTTCAATATATTTGTGTTATATGGACAATCTTTAGTCTCACTTTGTTTTTAACAAATGAAAAAAAAATGTGAGGCACAGTGATCATAAATGCTTTTAAAGCTTATTAACACAGTTTTGGAACTTGGATTCAAACCGAGTAAGTCTGGCCCCAGAATCTATGTTCTTAACCACTATATGATGTTTTTAAGGAGTTCATAGTTTGGAAGAAATGGTAGATTTAGAGATGAGTAATATAAACAATGACATAATATAAGCAAAGTACTATGAAAGAAAGCAAAGGAGTGACTGGCCGTGGAATGTACTAAGAATAATTTCACAAAGCCAGTGATATTTGTCTAGATCAGAGATCAGCAGGCTACAGCCCACTGGCCAAATGTGGCCTACAATCTGTTTTTGTACTGCCTATTATCTCAGAATGTTGTTTTGTTTTGTTTTTGTTTTACATTTTTCAAATGATTATTAGAAGAAAAAATATTTTTTGACATATAGAATTATATGAAATTTAAACTTGGATGTCCGTAAATAAAGTTTTATTGGAACACAGCCACACTAATTAATTTATGTGTTTTTGAAAGCTGCCTCCCTGGTACAACAGAGTTAAGTAGTTGTTGAAGGTCACATGGCCTGTAATGCCTAAAATATTTATTCTCTGGCCCTTTACGGAAAAGTTGTATTAATCCTGGTCTACAAGAGTTTTTTCACCAAGTGAAGTTTAGGAGGAAGAACATGAGTGAACACAAGGCCATGAAGACATAAGGAACATGGTGTGTTTAGGAAACCACAGATAGTTGAGTATGGCTAATGTCTATCTGCCAACTGAGTTGCAGTTTATGGAAAGAAATTTGATTTTTTTTTTTTTTCCGGCAAGAAATGGGAACTATTGAGCTCTTTTAATGGGCCATTCATTCTTTTTCTAAGCACTGATAAATAAATGTTGATTTTGCTTTCAAACTTAACAACCCATGCCGGTTTCCTAACTTTTTAAAAAAGAGTTCTTTTTTTCATCTCATCTTCCTGCCAATAAGCTGCGCTGCTTCTTGCCATTATTCACAAGGTTGCCCACATGAGGAAATGTTTATCTCCAACCCATTTGTCATAGGATAAGCATTTTGTGAGTTCCTTAGATGAGATATATCATACAGGGAAACATTCATTATTATTTTCATTGTTTTTTATTCACATCACTGTCATTATCATCACTATCGTCATTGGTCTTTCTCCATCTGTTTTCCCCTTACTCCCCTTACTCCCTAACGTTTTTCTTCTAAACTTCATTGCTTATTAGGAATTTGTTTTATTTGGTAGACTTATCTTTATTATTTTCTTACTGCCTTATTTCTACCAACCAGGTGACTGGTGCATGTGTATGTAACAGAGAAGGTCCAACCATGTTAAAAAATTACCTGGTGGCTGTCTACAACTGTGCATAAAATAACGGTCAGGACTTAAAATCCATCATGCTGCCAGTTAAGCTTCTAGATATTCATCTGATTTATGAGGAATATTTTGGGTTATTTTGTCTGATAAGTGAACACTGTCAGTGATTGACTCCCTGGCACCATGAACAGTGGCCAGAATGGGACAAGCAGAGACTCATTTCAAATGAGAGTTCTGTAAATGATAAGCACAGTTCTGTTCCCTTCTTCCCCACCAAGTGTTCTGTAATGACATATTAAAGAAACAGTAAATCTTACTCAGAAATTTTTTTTAAAGATTTTATTTATTTATTTGAGAGAGGGAGAGAGAGAGAGCAAGCACAAGCAAAGTGCAGGGGCAAGGGGAGAGAGAGAAGCAGGCTCCCCACGGAGCAGGAAGCCCAATGCGGGGCTCGATCCCAGGAGCCCGGGATCATGACCTGAGTCGAAGGCAGATGGTTAACTGACTGAGCCACCCAGATGCCCCAGGAATTTCTTGATATTAGGAGGCTGAGTGTTTGGTGGGAAATGGTGACTATCGGCATCTTGGTTCTGGATCCTGATAGGGAAGGAATGCTGGGTGATAATGGGGTCATAGCCAAGAAACTACATAATTGTCGTTGCAAGTTATGATTACCATTCTCGTACAAAAGTTTCCTTAAATAATCAAGATAAAATTTTAGGTTTGGAGAAATCCTTTTAAACAGATAAGATACTGTTTTTCTTTCTATTCCCCACAATGCTCAAGTCATCCCTTGGTGTTATGATAAACAACGAAAAGGAACAACTATGTCAGTTCATTATCACTGTAGATCACTAAACCGAAGCTCAATCAGTAGAAAAAGTTATTGCATTTCATAAAGTCTCTAAATAAATTATTTTGAGTGGCTCAGACATTGGAAGAACACAGCCTCTTGTTCATTCGGTGTTTTCCTTTACAGAGTATTAGATCACATGTCAAAAGGTTTTATAAAATTAGAAATGTCACACCCATGGCATAAATCCTTATAATACATATGTAGGCATAGTTAAAAATCATATGTATGCTCTTTCTCTACCTGTTATGTTTTGTTATATAGGTTGTAGTGCTTAATAAAGTACACTGTCTACTGAACTAAAATCTCATTTTCTAGAATCATATAAAAATAACAAACATCTACTCTGCATATAGTATGTAGAATTGGGATTCCACTTTTTGGACTATTTGTTATTCCACTATTTGTTACCATTATGTTGTTTAGCTCTTTTCTCTATGTTTATTCATTTGTCAAAAGCGATCAAGGGTCTTTGTCATATATAGCACTGTTCTTCTAGTGAGGATGAATTTAAATATGGATTGGGTAGAGTCTCTGCTCTTGAAGAGCTTTTAGTGGTTTTTGTGGTGCTTTGCATAGAATTCAGAAGGACTACAGAGGTGTCGCAGAACCAGCCTGTGGCTGTAAGTTATGCAGAGAGTACTTGTTGACATCCCTTTTCCTCTAGTGTGACGGTAGTAGCTCCATCATCCCACTGGACAGAGTAGGTTAAAGTCTAGCCCAGATTAAGGGCAGGGGAGAGGTTTCAACATATTGATAGGAGGAGCTTCAAAGTATTATGAAAGAAGATTAAGAGAAGTATTTAGAAATAAAATATCATATGATAGAATGTATATAATTCTGAACTTTCCTGTTCTTAAGCCCTTGGGACTTTTAAATTCAGCCTCTGCAAAAAAATATATTCTCAAAATATTTATTTTCTATTGTGCTTCTCTGTGAAACTTCTTTTTGTATTAAATCAATTTGAGCTTAATGAAGTTCCTTTATTAAAAATGGATTAACTAGTATTATTTTCATGATTAAACAACCATTTATTGAGTTTGTATAAGCCAGGAATTTTGTTAGAGGTTGGGCTAATATTTTGAAGATACAATCTCAACTGTATTTTGTAATTGGATCATTTAGAAAAAGATCCAGTACATGAAAAAAAAATAAATGTATTCTTTTGAATTACAACATTTCTCCAGAATTACATACAATCCTTTTAAACTATGCCACAAGTAAGTCATATAATAATTTTTATTTTTCCATATATACTGGGACTTCTTTAAAAATATGAATATTGTATACAAGAGTTGGTCAACAAATAATTGGCAAATATGATAGTGATGATAAAGTACCTGACATCTTATCTCCCCTAAGATTAAGTGGCTCCTTTAAATGTTTGTCTTTTATTTTTTACTTTGTTTTTACTTTTTTGCAGGCAAAATTAGGGACAGAATTTTGACCATTTCTGAGCAAAGGAATTTGGTGACTAATTTTTACCATGGCTTTCTCCTCATACTTTCTCGTATCATTTCTGTTAGCTATTGTTATGCCATAAAATGCACTTGTTTACTGAGGCTTTTAGATAATTGTAATTTTATGTCTCCTGCCTAATAGTTTTACGTGTAACTGGTACTTTATTGTTGCACAATGTTCTTCCCTGTAGGCTATGTGGAGGGGTAATATATTCATCCTGTCTACTTATCTGCCTTACCATTCTGTGGGAATCATTGGCAGAAGATGGCGTGCACTTGTCAGTGAATGGGTAAAAGGAGGAATTTATTTAGTTTCATAGCAATAAAATTAAATTATATTTCAGGCCTCCAGTTATGAGTTTGTATAGGCCTAATCTCTGTAGTGTATGAGAAAATGTTTTATATATATATATATATATATATATATATATATATATATATATATAAAACAGAGGCTTATTCTTTCAAAAATTTTCAAAATGTAATCATTTTGATGCAAAAATTATTCTATTTATTTTATATTCTTATAATAAAAACAGTTATTGTACATATTTCAACTTCCTTATTTTATGACTCTGTGAAGTGTAGAGAAATCAACTCTGGGTTTCTGTACTTAGGGGCATCATTTACTGGGCTTTTAGGGAAGGCTGGGTCATAAGAACTTGCCAGACATTGTGAGACCCAGAGCATCACACCGGAGGTAAATTCTTGGTACTTGGTAGTCATCTAGCACTTTGCTAGGCATTTTACATATTATTTAAATTTCTACCTTTTGGAAAATAATTCAGATCTCTAAGAGTTAAAAGAATAGTACAAAGAGGTGCCTGGGTGGCTCAGTCGGTTAAGTGTCTATATTGGCTCAGGTCATGATCCCACGGTCCTGGGATCCAGCCCCACATCGGGCTTCTTACTTAGGGAGCGTGCTTTGCCCTCTCCCTCTGCCTGCCTCTCTCCCTGCTTGCGTTTTCTCTCACTCTCTGTGTCAAATAAATAAAATCTTTAAAATAAAAAGAATTCTACAAATGCCACCTTTCACCAGTTGTCAACATTTTGCCACATTTTCTATTTTTGAGCCATTTGAAAATAAATCATCATGATTCTTCCTCCCTTAATATATTAGTATATATTTCTTTAAAAATTGATATTCTCCCATACATCACCAACATGATTATCATTCCCCAATATTATATAATTTTTAGTCTATATTTACATTTTTTTCTAATTGTTCTCAATCTTTCTTGATTTACTCCAGGAGCTGATTGAGGGACAAGCATTCCATTTGTTTATGTGTCTCTAGTCTCCTTTTATCTAAGCAGTGACACTTCCCCCCCCCAAAAAAAAAACTCCCATCATGTTTGTCTGTCTTAATATTGACATTTTTATTGAGTCCAAGCCAGTTGTTTTGTAAAATAGCTCATATTTGGATGAAGGTTAAGGTTTCTTCCTGTATAGGTTCGTTTTAGATTAATTTTTGGCAAGAATACTGTTTTGATGCTGGTTTACACTTATTTTTGCATGACATCAGGAGGCATTATGTTTATTTATTACATTATTGAGGAGACTGGTGTGCTCATTTGGTTAATGTGTCTCCATTAGATTTCTTCATGTTAAGAATATATGCATTTTCATCTACAATTAAGAAGTAGTTTCTTGGGTAATACTTTGGGGTTGTGTAGTAATCTTGTTTTCCAGTAGGCCATTGGTATTTTTTTTTTAAGTTCCAGTTATTACATCTCTGTTCAGTATCTGACCTTTTTCTGTGAAGAAGTGTTTTTTTCCCCCTCCAAATCTCAAGTTTTGCTAGGGGTAACCCTTCAAAGTGGATCCAATATGCATTTTGATGTTCCAGTTAGTATTTAAGCATTTATTTGCTTTCCAACAGAACAAACTGTTGTTCTTATACTTTTCCTCTGCTGACCTGGAGTTAACCATTTTCCAAGGTGACCTGATAGTGTTTAGAAACTAGTATCTGAACACTAGATACACCCATTGCTACTTGGCGTCATTTCTTCATGGCTCTTTAATGAATGAGTCTAGGATGGATATATTCTAAGGGCAAAATAATAATTTCAAAGAGCTCTTGAGCTGTACATACATGATTGTCTATCATGCTGATTACTGCAATTCAAACTCACCATCACAGGGTTCTTGTTCACCTTTTCCATGGTGTGTGTGTGGGTAGCGTGAGCGTGCATGCATGTGTATCTCCCATAGTGAAACCCGTAGTTCCCAACTATCTGTGTATTTACCCAGTTCACAAAAATAGTTGCAGTATGAAGATTTCTTTGCAGTGGGTACAGAGAACTAAGGTTATATGAACTAATAGGCAGTTATTTCCTTTTGTGTTTTAATTCTTACCCATTGTGAGTAGGTATTAAACCATCACTGGATTTTCTTTATACCTGCTCTGTGGTGTTAGTACATCTACAGGTACTCACTAATGTTTCTTCTTATTTATGTATTTGGTGAGCACATATTAAGTGGAATTTGGGATTAATCTTCAGAGATGTTTGGCCTGCAACACAGTGTTTCCTCTACAGATATCCAAAGAGCTAAGAACATCAAATACTTACTATCTGGATAAAAGAGAACTTCTGAGATAAGAGAAGTACAAGGTGTAGAGCTGAAGTTTATGAAGAAGAAAGAGACAATGGATTCAAATATGCTTGTAAGTGAACAGATGTGAGGAACTGGGGGCTCTGTGGCTGGTTTCAGTAATCCTGGAGAATGGTCTTCGATGACACTATTAGACTCGAAAGACATTGAGCTGTTTTTGGTTCAAAGTTTGGCTGCAGTGAAAAGTATCACACATGCAGTATAGCATAAGATGCTACTAGAAGGCTGAAATCCGGGGCTTTCCTAAGAACTTGACAGGCAGAGCCTCATCAGAGACTACTTTGTTTTCTGACTCTGGAGGGAAACTAAACCTATAAATCACATTTTGAACAACTTAGGAAATATCAGTAACTAACTTAAATAATTTTTTAAAGCTAATGACTGTGGTTATTATTTTTAACTTACTAGGATGGAGACATATGATCTTTTTTAATCCATATACTGCAAATTAGATGTTATTAATGCTACTTTATAAATGAGGATACTGATGATTAGGGAGGTTCTGCAAATTTTATCAGGTCAAACAGCTAATAATGGCAAAGATGAAATTTAAATTTAAAGTTATCTAACTCTTAACCCCATTACATTTCTACCTGTTATTTTGAAGACAGAGATATCTCTGTGCAGAAAGCTTACTAATGTTTACTTGCCCAGTGATAACTTGTTCATATAGTTTGTTATTCATAAAAGGATCAAAGTAAACTGAATATCCATCTATCCAGCAAATAAGCATAATGAACTTTAAAAGGTGGAGAGAACATGGAATTCAGTAAGTGATAGCATAGGAAGTCCCTGCATATATTTTTTATGTTTTCAATTTGCCTTTGAAGTTATTAACAATTAGGTATTGTATTAAATGAAGATAGATCTCAGAGATTTTGTGTAATGTACCTCCTTATCCATTCAGCACTTACTGTGTACCAGGCACTGTGCTAAATTGGGAATAATTATTTCATTTTACATAGGAAGAAACTGAGGCTCCCTGAAGTTCAATGACTTGCTAAAAGCACATTGCTCTCAAGTAGCAATATAGCCCTCTGATCCTATACTCTTTACGTCTCATTTTATACAACCTTCCTCTGAGAGATTTTACTATTTTCTGGTTAATATAAATTTTAAAATCTTCTGTTCTTTTTAAAAGGTGAAGGTTCATTTTATATTTGATAATTAGTTCAAAATACTTATTTTTGAATATGCACTCTTAGGTGTAATCTGAATCAAAATATTATTATAATCATTAGTTTGGAAAGATAAAAGAGGCAAAACATTTTCTTTTGTTTCTGGACAATTGTTTAAATCAGAGATTGGTTTGTGACATGTTACTATACTGACTCATAGCCCTCTGTTCTATCAATAAATATTCTTAATGTGTGTCCTTTGTTTCTGGCATCGCTCTAGGCCCTGAGCATAGAGGAAGGAGGAAAGCATATAACACATCTTCCCTTGTGAAGCTTACTCTCTAGTATGTTGAATAAAACTTATCTATAAACAAGATGCTTGGAGATTCAATAGATTTAGACCTTAGATAGGTGTGGAGGTGGAGCTTTTTAGGTTATGTAGTATTGACCCAAAGAAAAAAAATATTCAACTAACTCTAAAGAAGACTCTGTTTTAAATTATTTATGCTAATTAGGAAAATACTATTTTTGTAAGGATCTAAGACCCCTTAGAATACATAGATAAGCTCTGACAATGTTTCCGGTAACTATATTCAAGGTGTTATGATTAGTGCCCTGCCAAAAATTGTGAAAAGTCTGAGATTTACCTTCTTGCAAGCTAATATTAGTCTGCTCTAGTTTCATACATGGTGACAGAAGATCAAGACTCCTGGATTAGAGACAGGGTGCGTTAGTACTAAATTCAGCAAGAAGCATGACTTTCGTGTAACCTTCATGTTCATATCTGCTCTTTGTACCTCTCAAGTCCTGCAGGGGCAATATGGGAGGGGGTTCTAGAGGGCTCTGCATATACCATGGATTTTCATTGCAGCCGAGCAATTTGGAGCTTGGCATCTTTTATAAGAGATTGCAGTATTTTATGAGAGATTGCAAGCCACCTTTGCCCCAGAGGGAAATATTTTCATTATTATACTAGACAGCAAAAAATCCTGCTCTAAAGGGTGACACTATCTCTGTCTTCCAAGGCTGTTAGTTATATATATGTCCTTGAATACTTAATTCTGAACAGAAGACATCAATGTCTCTGCTCTCAAAATGAGCAGAAATGTGAGCCATCCATAGAGAATTATCTTTCAGTGTCCTTCACATAGAGTGAAGTTTTTCATGGCTTGAAAATGAACTATCACTAAAAAATAGTTACTTGTATATATTGCATATAGAAGAGAATGACCTATTTAGATTGCATACATGATGGGATTGGTCATAATGTGTCTAACTTATATATGAAGAAAATGAGATTCATGGAGATATATTTATGACTCAGTATTCTATAGCTAAGACATTTCAGTGTCCGGATTTAATACCAGATGTTTTTAATAATCAGAAGAATCCAGTATTCAGTATGTAAATATATCTATACGATTTCTAGCATGAATAGATAGAACTCTTCCATGCTGAAAAACGACTTTCAGAATTTCATGTTAGTATGACATCTGTATCTATTTGGCATTCACCCACATTATCAGCTTTCACCTGAGAAACACTTTCCATTATGTAGGTCAGTCTACTGAAAAATGTGCTGGCATGAACCTCCTCTCACAAGTGAGAGAAGTTGGTGCACTTCTTGCCCTATGCAGGTGGAAAGGTGCTTTCTTCAGGACCTGCTGATGGTTATTCTAGCCCTAGTGAGTTCTAAATGTGTTTAGATTAGAAACATCTACACGTCATTCATGAATTACATTTCATAGGAAGATCAAAGCTGGACATAATAGCCCTATGGTGTTTTGAAAGAACTGTTTTTTTTCCCCCCAACAAACTAAAGTTTGTTTTCTAGAGTTTAGTAAATATATTTACATGTCTTTAGTGAGCAGGTCAGCATTATTTTAAATATCAATATGATTTATCAACTGGGAACATTTTAATATATGTCTCTCACATACATACCTTTTAGAAATTTGCTTTGTTGGAGTAATTGTGTGTGTGTGTGTGTGTGAGTGAATTCTTAAATCCCCCTTTTCCAGCTGACCAAAATTCATGCAATTATATATTTGAATTAATGAAGACCATGAAAGCACTGTGACAGAATAATTATCTTTAATTATACTAATTACATAAATAGATAAAAATTGATGATTAGGGCATTACTCTGTGAAAATAATAGCTTTATATCAATGATTGTATCTTCTTGCAACTTATCTTTACCATCCTCCCTATCTTTTCTGACCTACATTTGACATCTAAAAGTTTAAGAAAAAATTTGAACTCAGATTCCCTCATATATACCCTTAGTTTCTATGCTTTTCTGAATTAACTAAGATGATTCGGGGTGCCAGATTTAGCAAGAAAGAATACATGGCTTTCAGTAAATTTGAATTTCAAGTGAACAGTGAATACCTTTTTTTAGTTAAGTCACCAAAATTGCAACATTAGAGATGATTTCTGTAAGGCAGTAATTGTTAGATATGTTTTTAAGAGGATATAGCTATAGAACCAGTATTCTATCCATTACTCCCACAGAATATAGGAAGAATTGTAAGGATTTTACTGATGTTTGAATTAGTCCCAGAGGTAAATTTTTAACGTTTAAGTTTAAACTGTAAAAAGAAGTTGCCAACTGCATATTACAGAGATTCAGTGAGGAGTACATGCCATTCTTTGGTTATAAAATACATGCATACGTTTTTTTGTTAAATGATGTTTATATTCTAGTGTGTCTCTCATTAAGTCAGGCAAATGAATTTAAAGATACATATTTCCCCAAAATAGTTCTTTAAAAAGGACAGATATTTTCATGATTTTGTTGATTAACAAAAATTTAAATTCCCACAAGCTGGGTGCCTGGGTGGCTCAGTTGTTAAGCGTCTGCCTTCTGCGCAGGTCGTGATCCCAGGGTCCTGGGATCGAGCCCCGCATCGGGTTCCCTGTTCTGTGGGAAGCCAGCTTCTCCCTCTACCACTTCCCCTGCTTGTGTTCCCTCTCTCGCTGTGTCTCTCTCTGTCAAATAAATAAATAAAACCTTAAAAAAAATAAAAAATAAATTCCCACAAGTCTTCATCAAATAGCACTTCTTTTCTGTCATATTGTTAATTGACAGTGTCCATGAATTACTTATCAAATACTTGTGTGTAATTACTTACCTCCTGGGATACATGACTGTGCAGGGATGGCCTTATTCCTATTGTGCTTTGGTTATTTGGAGAAAGTCAAAAAGCAACAAGTAATATCACTAGTTGGGGGCATAAGAATAGTTCATTTGCATAACGGGGTTTGAAATCTTGAACCACAAAACTATGCAACGCTCCCCATTTGAGAGCAGTTGTGCTTCTCATCGAGAAAGAGAAGTTAACTTAGGTGCACTATGCGATCAGAAGATAAGACTCTATCGTTAACTTTGTAACACCACTCCACAGCTAATGATTTTCTTAGAAAAATGTTTATAATGACAAGTTTTTAAATAAAAAAGGAGATCTGTCTCAGAGTCAGGTTTTAATGACTGCTTTGCTCTTTTGATCCAGGGAACTGGGCCACATTGTGGAGTTCTAACCTTTCCTAAAATAGCCCTGAAGCACTTATATTAAGGCCCCTTTGCTGATACTCACTAATGCAAGTTTAAGTACTGTGGTGTCCTTTATCAAGGAGAGCTGACACACTTCCAAAGCTGTCACAACTGGCTAACTCTGGTCCGATTCATAAGGGATTAATTGGCCATGGGTGCTTGTGAGCTGAAATACTGTCATAGCGGCTGTGGATCTGTCACTTTGATACACAAGGTAATCAAGTCCAGTAATAGACTCTCCATGAATGTTAATAGCTTACCTAAGCAAGAAATCATTAGAGGCTGTTTACTTGATGTCATATGGAAGAACATAGTCTGGACTTTTAGTTAAAGATCATTTGATATTTTGTGGGATAAACTTCCTTTCCAAAACTGTACTAAATGTCAGATATGTTGTGGTTCTTTTGAGACTAACTACAAAGGGAAATGAAGCTTTAAGAACCTAAGCTTGGGAAAACAACCTCAAGCTGAAAAATAAAAGTAAAATACATTTTTTTCCTAAATTTCTTTTTTACATTTTTTTGGTAATAGTTTAAATGCAACCAGAAAAAAAGTTGACTGGAAAGTAAAAGTTTACTTTTCTCTTGTCTCCAGTTCCCCCCTGCCCAGGGATAACTTGGTTTCTTTGGTATGAAAGCTTTCCAGAACATTTACTATTCATTTACAAGTACAGTTTTATATACACACACGTAAATAGATTTATGTATTTTTATATGAATGGGATTATAGTGTACTTTTCTCCCAAAGCATTACAGTTGTCTGTATATATAAATATGTTGCATTGTAACAGTTAAACAATTTAATTCATTTAAATATTAATTGCATTTCAATTATAAAAATTTTCTAATAAGAAAATGAAAAATAAAGGGGCGCCTGGGTGGCTCAGTCGTTAAGCATCTGCCTTCGGCTCAGGTCATGATCCCAGGGTCCTGGGATCGAGCCCCACATCGGGCTCCCTGCTCCGCGGGAAGCCTGCTTCTCCCTCTCCCACTCCCCCTGCCTGTGTTCCCTCTCTTGCTGTGTCTCTCTCTGTCAAATAAATAAATAAATAAAATCTTAAAAAAAAAAAAAGAAAGAAAATGAAAAATAAATTAATTTCAAGGTTATTTGAAATATTTTTTGACTCCGCACCTATCATGTATTTTAATGTCTAATACAGAGCTTAACACCTGCAGCATTGCACAGTGTATTCAGGCACTTAATTTTTAATATGAAATTTCATACTTTGTTGTCCTAGATTTCTCAGGAATAATTAAACTTCTCATTGGACACCACTTGAGAATATTTGTCTGTGGCTCTATCCTTAGCAGTAATTGTCCTACCTTAAGAAATTATTGGAAGATGGGAAAATGATGAAATTATAGATTGATCAGACAAGGAGATGACTTTACTGAAACAAGAATTTCAGCATTAACAATTGAATTGAGGAGTCTGTGCAGTCACAAAGTTCAGGGAGAAGATTTCAGGACTGCCAAAGAATTCCTGAGATTAAGGCACCATGGGTTTTGCTCTTATGCACCATCCAGGAGGAATTTATTATAAAGACTCTGATATGTATTCTATACACAAACTTTTGTGATCCAGGTGAATGATTATGTTTCTGGACAACTAGCATATCTTAATATAGCCATGTCCAGTGGGAGAGAGATTCTTTATCATTGTAATTAATCACTTATGTAAGTAAAAATATGGCTATAATAACAATCATACAGGAAATTTTAAAAGTTACTAGATTTTAATTTTTTTAAATCTTCAAATGGAGCATATAATTGACTTATGAAATTCTGTTATCATTGTATTTAGACTCTTATTAGCAGCCAAGAATCTTAGTAGTTTCTTCTTACTCCCAATGTAGAAAATCATCTGGACATTCAATATGTTTAAAACAATTCAATTCAGAGTACCTGTATTATAATAGAGTGAAGAATTTAAAACAATATATGAAAATACGGTGTGAAAACAGCAAAAAGTGTATTGGAAATGGGCATAATATGTATGTATCTGGAAAGTTATTCCTGCCAACTTTTTATGTACTAGGCAACGACTGTTTGGTTTTAAAGAAAGATTTATGTTGCAAGAGTAGAGGCTACTCTGAGGTTTGTTTATAGTCCATGAACCCTAAAGTGTAAGTGGAGTGGAGGTAGGGATGTTGGTACTGGTTCCATCCATACGTCTACTTCAGAAAGCCAGGCAGCCCTGGCAGGAGCCCATAAAGATGGTGGCACTTGTCTAGAAAGAGCTACAGCTGAAAAGCCAGATGGTACAGTCAGTCGGATGGTGAGGTAAGCACAGTAGGAGACAAAGACTTAGACATGCTTGGGACATGTGAGTATTTCCAGAAGTAATTCTGATGTTATCTCAATCTAATAAAGTAAATGTTCTGCAAATTTACAAGTTTGTAATAGCGACATTTTGCTGGAGTGGTGTCCTTATCAGTGTGATACTATTTATTCTTGGCTTTTCACAACTTGTGAGATTTCATGAAACAGTATTAACATCAGAACAATTCCAGATACATCTCCTGAATGTTTGACAAAGTGTACTAGCTATGTCTTTACCTATTTGGGTCAATAGGTTTATTATTTTTTAAGTATAAAGGATAGTTCTTTCCATTATTATTAATGATCACATAGTATATGTAGACAAAGAGGTATGCTCTGAGAATAAAGAAAATGTATTAGATACAAGACCTTTACCTTGAGGAGCTTATGTTCTAATGTAGGAGATAGAAATGTAAGCATACATTTATGACAGTTTGAAAAATACTAGAGTACGGGTAATAGGTAGAATATTGTGGGAAGAGAAAGGAGTAAACAATGTCTCTAAACAAAGAGCCTCTAAAAGTGGGTTCTTCCACTGAAATAATTTCTCATAGACTCCTACATACCTGTCATAAACTTAGTCCAGCCTTCATGTCTCTCATAGAGGCTGCTGGCCTTCACTGTTGAAGAGTTACTGAAATCCGGCTATGAGAAACTGCCTCATGAGTAGTTAGGCCAAAGCTTAACTGTACTTGGTAAAATATCTTAGAATTTATGTGATAATTCCTTTCAACTCTGCATTTAGCTTGAGCCTGGTTTTAATGCGCTAAAGTAGAGTTATCCTGAACTTGCCCCAAATGTTTTTTTCATTTCCTTGTTTCTCTTCTTATCCATATTCTGTGCATTGTAGTACCTGCTTAACATGTCTAGAGGATATCGGCTGTGCCTACAATTTTATTTGTAAAGCATTCATCCCAGTTAGGAGTAATCAGGGCACTAGGCAGAGCTTTATTTTTTTATTATTTTTTAAAGATTTTATTTATTTATTCATGAGAGACAGAGAGAGAGAGAGAGAGAGAGAGAGGCAGAGGGAGAAGCAGGCTCCCAAGGAGCAGGGAGCCCAATGTGGGACTCGATCCCAGGACCCTGGGATCATGACCTGAGCCGAAGGCAGACAGACGCTTAACCATCTGAGCCACCCAGGCGCCCCAGGCAGAGCTTTATTAAAGGTGAATTTTACCAATACAGATCATGGACCAGATACAGGAGTTTATGTGAATCTCATTCTATACCAAATTATATTTTTGTATATATTTTTATGCATGATCATATCAGTTACTTATAAATAAAGGCTTATCAAGAGTTATTACTCACAGGAATTGAGGTCTTAAAAATTGTTAAGAGCTTATGAAAAGAAGGCTATCATAGGCAGTTATAAAATACTGTTTTTTTGCACTCCTGCTTGTGGCAACAAGTAAGCCTTCCCTAGAGTTTTATGAAAAAAGCAGCTGATGTTTAAAAAAGCCAATTAGTAATAGAGCTACTTAATTGTTCATTTGGATTTATGTCTAAGTCAGTTTGTTTGCTAACATTTTCAATAACAACAAATAGAAAGTGTAGTTTAATGTGAAAATCTATACTCAGCAGAGTTCAACAAAACCATAGCCACAAACAAAAAAACAGCATTGTTTTTTGTAAATCAGTTTGAACAACAGTTTGAATTCTATTATACTGAATCCATCCCAAGAAAGATTAAAAAGAATGGGTCAGTAGTTAGTACAAGTGAGATGAGGCAAAAAATTTTATAGGAAATAAATATATTCACAAATGTATTTTGAATAAACAATGTGAACAAAGCATTGAAACATTAAAACTCACTGTGAAATCCAACATAATATTAAGGCTTATAAATACAGATTTCTTAAATGTAATCTTATTCTGCAGTTGTAGAAATGTAGCTCAAAAACTATTCAATAATTCTTTCTACAAATATTTACTGGACACCTATAATGTGCCAGATATTATTCTAGATTCCTGGAATACATCTATAAAACATGATACAAAAACACTTCCCCTCATTGAGCTTAGACTGAATGGGTGAGAAATGAGTAGAAAATAAGCAATAGATACTGTATAGCATATAATAGATATTATATATACATATATATGTGTAATATAGCATGTTAGACTATAGTGTTTGTTATGAAAAAAAAATGTGAAGTAAGTTAAAGGGATCAGGAATGACAGTGGTAAGAAGGGGGAGATTGCGGTTCTAGGTGGGATAATCCTGTAAGCTCACTGAGACATACTGTTTCAAATATTAGAAATACATGATGGTGATCTCAAAGTAATATATTTTTAAGGGGATATAAGAATAATTAAATTTAGTAATTGGCCTCAACTACTTTTTCTTTCTGAAGTCCCCAAGACATAATTAAGGTCAAAATGTCAGTCATATTAGCTAGAACTTGGGCTCCAAAATTCAATACAGAATCTACTGATAACAGCTGATCTCAAAAACACTTTCCCTATGTTAGGCCATGATGAATGAAAGCAGTAGATAAAATATGCTTCATCCATTTCTATTTTGAAGACTAAACTAGAATCTTAGATCTGCCCATTCGTATGCAGGGGCAGTCCAGTCTTGTATATGCCTTCTGCTGCCCAAGCAACACAAGTACTGGGACAACGGATTTTCCCATACAGCTGGTAAAAGTTGTTCACTTTGAGCCTGTCCATCCAGAACAATAGATACAGATTTAGCTGTCACATGAGAGAGAAAGAGAGATGATTCAGAGGATGAGTCCTCTTTACTTTGTCACTTTGGATCATGAGAAGAAGGAAATCACAGAAATGGTGCACTCATTCCAGTGCTCCATTACTTAGGACTGTGACTCAGTCTGATACCAGCCCCAACCAGGCTGTGGAAGAAGGGAGCAGACAGAGCATCATATTTAGGAATTCTACTTATTTTAAAGATGGATGGTAAAGTGGGAGGGTCTTGAGACTCTTCAGAAATGAGGAAATATCAACAATGTATGTAGTATATGCACATTTGAAAACATTTCTTCTTGAATGCTGTTGTGACACTTTTCTTACAAATAATATACAATAAGTCTCTCTATCTCTTGTTAGTCTGTTGTTAACAAAAACTGACCAAAAGTAAGAGACATTGTCATAAAAATATGTGCATCCTCATATAAAGCTATTACGTGACATGTAAGTTTGGATGTGTGGGGCAGGGATGATGATCATAGATCCCCTGAAGCACATTGTTTAGTAATGGAGAAGCTCATGAGCCCAGAATTTTAAGAAAAGAAGTACTAGTTCAGCCCCCTTAAAGTAAGATGATAGAGAAAAGAAAAGCACGAGAGAAACAGTCCAAGTGCAAGGTGAAGGGTATAATCTATTACCAGGTAAGTGCACACCAAAGTAGCCCACAAATTTGACTCCAAGATTGATCATAGTTTGTGTGGAAAGGGAAACTGTCCAATTACATAAATGAGAGTTTCCATAAAATGAAAATGGGCCAACTGCTGACAGGTGCAACTATTATAAGAAATAATAATACATGCCTTACTATCATTTCAGACTTACCTCTTACATTAGGTCGCCCCAGGCTATCATTTTCCTTAAATGTAAAATAGACTTTAATTACTTTATGTTTTTTTAATTGTTTGGCATAAAATATCTTTAAACTAGACCTAAAACCTCATCACCCTAGTGAAATTTAATTTATTTGAGACTCAGTTAAACTGCCATCCCTCAAATAATATATTTTCTTTCTTGCTTGTTTTCTTTTTTTCTTTTTTTCTTTTTTTAAGATTTTATTTACTTGAGAGAGAGAGAGGGCACAAGCAGGGGGAGTGGCAGGCAGAGGGAGAGGGAGAGGCAGGCTGCCTGCGTGGGGCTTGATAGATGTTTAACCAACTGAGCCACCGTGGTGCCCCGCTTTCTTGCTTTCTTTCCAAATTCCTATACAATTTCTAGGATTCATTTTGCCTTCTGGCACATTTTCTAAAGTTTTGATTTATTTCATTAATTCATTCATTCCACAATTATTTATTTATTTGTTTGTTTGTTTGTTTGTTTTTGTTGAGTACCTTCTATATGCCAGGCAGTATTTTAGTTACTGCAAATGTAATGATAGAGTCCCTGGTCTCATGAGCTTTTAGTCTAATGGGGCTAGACAATTAATAAATTAATTATTGGAATCCATTCAGATGATGACAGTGATTTAAAGAAGAAAACACAATGGGAGGTAGTAAATTCAACTCAAATTGGCCTAAGCAAAAATAAAAGGATATTTTTCAAATGTAGGACTGACTTTAAAAGAGATTTGATCAAGTAGGCTGAGTCATGTTACCGATTGCATTTAGAACATACTAATTAGCTGGTGGAAGTACCACTCAGTAAATGCATTTGAATGACCAGCATAGCATAGGAAACTTTCAGTGCAAATAGGCAAAAACCCAGCTGAAACCAGTTTAAATATAAATTAGATATAAATGGTGTCTATAACTGAAAAGTCCAGAGGAAAGGTATTTTGGTTTTTTGTTGTTCAAAATTTTGGTTCTGTCCTTTCATCTTTGCCCTCCTTTGTGTTTGAATTTCTCTTCACTTTGACTCCTCTCATTGTAGCAAAATGTTGGCAGATAGTTCCATTGTGTCCTAAAATCACCTAAGATTTTAAATTCTTGGTCCACCTCAAAACTAATCAGGCAATCCCACACTCTGAATGACTTAGGTCCTTCAGACCTCAAACTGCACAGGTGCTATTAAATAGGAAAGGGAAGGGGGGGACATTGGGGAATGGTTAATTGTCAACCACATTGTACATCTCTGTAATTAGGAGAAACAGAGTAGTCTAGATCCTAACATATGTGATATGTAAGTGTTATATAGGATCTTTATATCTATTAGATTAAAATGCTTATTGTTGTCTTTATGATATTATCACCATTATGTTCAATATATATTAAATTTTTGTCTAATTTTTTACCAGAATGTAGTTGCCATACAAGAAAAAAACCCTCTAGACCCCAATAGTCAATATGTGGGAAACAAAGGCAGAAGAAAAATTATTAAATTTCCGTACTACTTGGGATGCCTGGGTGGCTCAGTCAGTTAAGCATCTGCCTTCGGCTCAGGTTATGATCCCAGGGTCCTGGGATTGAATCCCACATCAGGCTCTTTGCTCAGAGTGGAGCATGCTTCTCCCTCTGCCTATGCTGCTCCCCCTGCTTGTGCTCTCTCTCTCTGTCAGATAAATAAATAAAATCTTTAAATAGATAAATAAATAGATTTCCTTACTACTCACAGCCATTGATAAGTGCTTGAAATAGGCACAGTGACATTCTTCTAGGAACTCAGCTGCCTCTATGTTAATACTTTGCTAAGGGCAGGAGGCAATCTTAGCCTGACCCTCCCAGATCCTGTAAGTCTACTTTAACATATAAAAATTCCTTTAGAAACTTCTTTTATCTCTATCCCACCCCACCCCCCACCAAGATACATGTTAGCAATCATCCCCCAAGCATATGACCCACTGATAATACATCTGAAGAGTCTCATGACTGAGTTTTTACTAAACAGTAATAAATGACCTTTTCCTAACAATAGTTAGCCCCCTCAGGATCCTGGAAACCTTGTTTCCAAAATTTCTGGGAGCCTTACACTATTCCTAACCCCCTCCCAACTTGAAAGTCTGTAATGGGTCACTCTTCATGACCCTAGTGCAGCTCTTTCTGCCCATGAGTCCTGTCCCCGTGCTTTAATAAAACCACCTTTTTGTACCAAAGACGTCTCAAGAATTCTTTCTTGGCCATCAGCTTCGAACCCTAACATCTTTCCTGCATCAAAGAGAGTTAATAAATGTTTTTTGTTTTTTTTTTTTTCCTAATGAATCCTACCCTGATTGCATTCTAAGTGCCTGGTGGCTACTTTAGAAAGTCAGACTCTTAACTTTTCTTAACTTTGCTAATCCACTCAATTGCCTAGAGAGAAAAACAATGTCACTTTCTATCATTGGTCTGCTCCAACTTTATGTTCATGATTCAAAACAAGATATAAAAAGATATTAAGAACAATAAATTGAAAATGTATTTACTTAAAGATGGCTTACACTAAGAAAGATGTCTTAAAATCTGTGATTTTTCTTCTTTTACATCCAATTTAAAAAGAATTGCACAATTGGTAACAACAGCAGATTTCATATTTAGCAAGGAAATGTAATATTAATTTCGTTCTCAATGACACTTAAGTAGAAATGCCTGTTATTAACCATGTCAGCCTGATTGTTTTCTGACTGGAGTTTTCAATTAGACATAATCTCTTCTATTCATACAAAGGTGAGGGAAAGAGAAAGGAGAATTCAGTTACCAAATCACAAACTTGAATAGGCACTTACAGTAATACACATTTTGCAGAATTGTTTTGCTTTGTATGGAAGTGATTTCTCAAGATTTAAATAAATGTAGCTAACTTGATTAAAGGTGTGTACCTGGAGATATCTTTCATGGTGTTTTAAATATTCTAGTTTACAGTCAGATGAACTTTTACTCATGTTGCATCATAGCACCACTGAATTGCCTGTCTTCTTTCATGTTTAATGTATTTTAAAGTCTTTTTAAGAAAAACACATGTTTCTTGAAAGCTACATGTTTAGAATTATTACATGATGGTAAGAAAATGAATATCTGAGATGTTCCATGATAACAAGAGTGAGAAATAAAGACAGTTGTCTCCCTATTACTTAGAGAGAAAACTCTTAACCTTTCTTACCTATTGAGGCAGAAATGGGAGGAATTCTGTTTCTTTGGATGATCCAACAAAGTAAAACTTATTCAGTTCTTCTACTCAAGAGATTCTAAATGGTATTTCCTTGTATTTTCTGTATATTAAAGAAAATATTTCTGTGGACTTTTAATATGCATAAACTTTTAGATGATATCATATTAAAAAATCACTTTTTCACCTGGGCCTAGAAGCAGCATTCCTTGGTCCCGAGTCTGAGGACAAGAAACAGGAAAACAATTTTTTAGTTTATTTTATTTAATCATTTAATCTTATGTAATTATTTAATCTTATTTAATTATTTTATTATTTTACTTCTGCTTACCTTCTTTCTCCCAGAGGTAAAATAGCCTTCTTCAGTCATACTTCAAAAGATGCTGTACATATCAATTCACTTTACTCAATTAATACGTTTACTCAATTTAAATTACTCAGACCAATAATTTCAACTAGGAGACTAAAAACCAGTCTTTAAGTTCCCTATATTCATATGCTAATTCCACTGGTTTGTTATTTTTCACTCCTTTCTAACAGATGTTGGAATGATAAACTTTAATAATATTATTTAACCTATTTAAATTTCACAAAAATAATGATTCAGTAACACAGTGTGTATCTTTGGATTTTTATACCTGATGTTCTTCATTCAGTTTGCCATTCTGGATTTAAATGATGTTACTTATGTTAGGTTTCAACTATAAAAAATGTGTATAGGTAATATTTAAATAATTTTTTATTCAGTGAAACCAAAATCATAGACTTAGGGCAAGAAACTGAAAATTTTAGTTTTTTCATTCTAAATCTTGGCTCGGATTTTTAAAAAATACACTTGTTTTGTTTGAGTTACTCTTTTTGTGTATTTCTTTGCTATGGTAACAGTTCCTTTAAGCGTGGGTGAGTTATTTACCCAGTAAATTATTTGAACATGGACAAATTGCTTTTAAAATTTGTCCTACAATAGATCATCATCATGTACAAAATAAAAAAAAAAAAAAATTGGTGCTGTGGTAACACAGACCTGAATTCCAAATGAAACATTTCTACCACGATAGTTCCTCAGATAGGAATCCTAAATTTGTTATATTGCATGGTGTATTTTGACAAAAAGCCACACATGTGTGTACACATGTATATTATCAGTGGAATGCTCATCCTAGAACCCTGTGGTAGTGAATTTGGGAGTATTTGCCTTTACAATTTCAAAAGTGACTTATCTTGCTGTCTAACAGTATATTGGAAGTTATAGTGGCAAAAGTAACATTATAATGTTATGTTTTTTTTTAATTCACATCTGAATAAAACATTTATTTTCTTTACTTGATGAAACTTTCTGCTCTCAATAAGAACAAAATTAGGGTGAGGAATTTATAGGACCATTGGAAGATTTTTATCATACTGAACATTCACTACTGAGGAAACTGCAGAAAACACTGTGACCATTGTAACCTGACTGCAGCTTGGCTTATTTTGGTTTTAATATTAGTTGGGTGATAAAGTAAATCACATCATAATAATAAATCAGGCAAGTTAAGTTGCTATTTTTGTAATTATAAATATAATCTAGGTTTTATAGAGTGTAGGTTTATTGACAAATTGAATATAATTTAGTCTTATTAATACAAGATTAATACATTTAATGAGGTAAAATAATATATTGGATGGAAATTAGATGAAAGTAAGTCAGCCCAATTCTTGTGTATTCAATTCTCCATTTTTTTCACTTTTATATATAAAATTTAATAGGTATATATAATTTATTTCATGGAACTCAGGATAATTAACTTACCTCAGCTTCTATTAAATCGTTCGTTTAATTAATTAATTAATTTTTTTATTCCTATGTTAATCCCCATACATTACATCATTAGTTTTAGAGGAAGTGTTCCATGATTCATTGTTTGTACATAACACCCAGTGCTCCATGCAGAATGTGCCCTCCTCAATACCCACCACCAGGCTAACCCATCCTCCCACCCCCCTCCCCTCTAGAACCCTCAGTTTGTTTTTCAGAGTCCATCGTCTCTCATGGTTCATCTACCCTCCGATTTCCCCCGCTTCATTCTTCCCCTCCCGCTACCTTCTTCTTCTTTTTTTCCTTAACATATATTGCATTATTTGTTTCAGACGTACAGATCTGAGATTCAACAGTCTTGCACAATTCACAGCGCTTACCAGAGCACATACCCTCCCCAGTGTCTATCACCCAGTCACCCCATCCCTCCCACCCCACCCCCCACTCCAGCAACCCTCAGTTTGTTTCCTGCAATTAAGAATTCCTCATATCAGTGAGATCATATGATACATGTTTTTCTCTGTCTGACTTATTTCACTCAACATAGTACCCTCCAGTTCCATCCACGTCGTTGCAAATGGCAAGATCTCATTCCTTTTGATGGCTGCATAATATTCCATTGTATATCTATACCACATCTCCTTTATCCATTCATCTGTCGATGGACATCTTGGCTCTTTCCACAGTTTGGCTATTGTGGACATTGCTGCTATAAACATCAGGGTGCACGTACCCCTTCAGATCCCTACATTTGTATCTTTGGGGTAAATACCCAGTAGTGCAATTGCTGGATCATACGGTAGCTCCATTTTCAACTTTTTGAGGAACCTCCATATTGTTTCCCAGAGTGGTTGCACCAGCTTGCATTCCCACCAACAGTGTAGGAGGGTTCCCTTTTCTCCGTGTCCCCACCAACATCTGTTGTTTCCTGACTTGTTAATTTTAGCCATTCTGACTAGTGTGAGGTGGTATCCCATTGAGGTTTTGATTTGGATTTCCCTGATGCCGAGCGATGTTGAGCACTTTTTCATGTGTCTGTTGGCCATTTGGATGTCTTCTTTGGAAAAATGTCTGTTCATGTCTTCTGCCCATTTCTTGATTGGATTCTTTGTTCTTTGGGTGTTGAGCTTGAGAAGTTCTTTATAGATTTTGGATACTAGCCCTTTATCTGATATGTCATTTGCAAATATCTTCTCCCATTCTGTTGGTTGTCTTTTGGTTTTGTTGACTGTTTCCTTTGCTTTGCAAAAGCTTTTTATCTTGATGAAGTCCTAATAGTTCATTTTTGCCCTTGCTTCCCTTGCCTTTGGCGATGTTTCTAGGAAGAAGTTGCTTCGGCTGAGGTCGAAGAGGTTTCTGCCTGTGTTATGCTTTAGGATTTTGATGGACTCCTGTCTCACATTGATGTCTTTCAACCATTTGGAGTCTATTTTTGTGTGTGGTGTAAGGAAATGGTCCAGTTTCATTCTTCTGCATGGGGCTGTCCAATTTTCCTGACACCATTTGTTGAAGAAACTGTCATTTTTTCCATTGGATATTCTTTCCTGCTTTGTCAAAGATTAGTCGACCATAGAGTTGAGGGTCCATTTCTGGGCTCTCTATTCTGTTCCATTGACCTATGTGTCTGTTTTTGTGCCAGTACCATACTGTCTTGATGATGACAACTTTGTAATAGAGCTGGAAGTCCGGAATTGTGATGCCGCCGGCTTTGCTTTTCTTTTTCAACATTCCTCTGGCTATACGGGGTCTTTTCTGCTTCCATACAAATTTTAGGATTATTTGTTCCATTTCTTTGAAAAAAGTGGATGGTATTTTGATGGGGATTGCACTGAATGTGTAGATTGCTCTAGGTAGCATTGACATCTTCACAGTATTTGTTCTTCCAATCCAAGAGCATGGAACGTTTTTCCATTTCTTTGTGTCTTCCTCAATTTCTTTCATGAGTATTTTATAGTTTTCTGAGTACAGATCCTTTGTCTCTTTGGTTAGATTTATTCCTAGGTATCTTATGATTTGCGTGCAGTTGTAAATGGGATCAACTCCTTAATTTCTCTTTCTTCTGTCTTGTTGATGGTGTATAGGAATGCCACTGATTTCTGTGCATTGATTTTATATCCTGCCACTTTACTGAATTCCTGTATGAGTTCTAGCAGTTTTGGGGTGGAGTCTTTTGGGTTTTCCACATAAGGTATCATATCATCTACAAAGAGTGAGAGTTTGACTTCTTTTTTGCCAATCTGAATGCCGTTTATTTCTTTTTGTTGTCTGATTGCTGTGGCTAGGACTTCTAGTTCTATGTTGAATAGCAATGGTGATAGAGGACATCCCTGCCATGTTCCTGACCTTAGGGGGAAAGCTCTCAGTTTTTCCCCATTGAGAATGATATTCGCTGTGGGTTTTTCATAGATGGCTTTTATGATGTTGAGGTATGTCCCCTCTATCCCTATAGTCTGAAGAGTTTTGATCAAGAAAGGATGCTATACTTTGTTTTTTCTGCATCTATTGAGAGGATCATATGATTCTTGTTCTTTCTTTTGTTAATGTATTGTATCACATTGATTGATTTGTGGATGTTGAACCAACCTTGCAGCCCAGGGATAAATCCCACTTGGTCGTGGTGAATAATCCTTTTAATGTACTGTTGGATCCTATTGGCTAGTATTTTGGTGAGAATTTTTGCATCCATGTTCATCAAGGATATTGGTCTGTAATTCTCCTTTTTGATGGGGTCTTTGTCTGGTTTTGGGATCAAGGTTATGGTGGCCTCATAAAACGAGTTTGGAAGTTTTCCTTCCATTTCTATTTTTGGAACAGTTTCAGAAGAATAGGTATTAATTCTTCATTAAATGTTTGGTATAATTCCCCTAGGAAGCCGTCTGCCTCTGGGCTTTTGTTTATTGGGAGATTTTTGATTACTGCTTTAATTTTCTTTGTGGTTATAGGTCTGTTCAGGTTTTCTATTTCTTCCTGGTTCAGTTTGGATAGTTGATACATCTCTAGGAATGCATCCATTTCTTCCAGGTTCTCTAATTTGCTGGCATAGAGTTGCTCATAATATGTTCTTATAATTGTGTGTATTCCTTTGGTGTTGGTTGTGATCTCTCCTCTTTCAATCATGATTTTGTTGATTTGGGTCATTTCTCTTTTCTTTTTGATAAGTCTGGCCAGGGGTTTATCAATCTTGTTAATTCTTTCAAAGAACCAGCTCCTAGTTTCATCGATCTGTTCTACTGTTCTTTTAGTTTCTATTTCATTGATTTCTGCTCTGATCTTTATGATTTCTCTTCTCCTGCTGGGTTTAGGCTTTTTTTGCTGTTCTTTCTCCAGCTCCTTTAGGTGTAGGGTTAGGTTGTGTACTTGAGACCTTTCTTGTTTCTTGAGAAAGGCTTGTATTGCTATATACTTTCCTCTTAGGACTGCCTTTGCTGCATCCCAAAGATTTTGAACAGTTGTGTTTTCATTTTCATTGGTTTCCATGTATTTTTTTAGTTCTTCTTTAATTTCCTGGTTGACCCATTCATTCTTCAGTAGGATGCTCTTTAGCCTCCATGTATTTGAGTTCTTTCTGACTTTCCTCTTGTGATTGAGTTCTAGTTTCAAAGCATTGTGGTCTGAAAATAGGCAGGGAATGATCCCAATCTTTTGGTACCGGTTGAGACCTGATTTATGACCTAGGATGTGATCTATTCTGGAGAATGTTCCATGGGCACTAGAGAAGAATGTGTATCCCGTTGCTTTGGGGTGGAATGTTCTGAATATGTCTGTGAAGTCCATTTGGTCCATTGTGTCATTTAAAGTCTTTATTTCCTTGTTGATCTTTTGCTTAGACGATCTGCCCATTTCGGTGAGGGGAATGTTAAAGTCCCCCACTATTATTGTATTGTTGTCAATGTGTTTCTTTGCTTTTGTTATTAATTGCCTTTTATAATTGGCTGCTCCCATGTTAGGGGCATAGATATTTACAATTGTTAGATCTTCTTGTTGGATAGATCCTTTAAGTATGATATAGTGTCCTTCCTCATCTGTTATTACAGTCTTTGGTTTAAAATCTAATTTGTCTGATATAAGGATTGCCACCCCAGCTTTCTTTTGGTGTCCATTAGCATGGTAAATGGTTTTCCACCCCCTCACTTTCAATCTGGGGGTGTCCCTGGTTCTAAAAGGAGTCTCTTGCAGACAGCATATCGATGGGTCTTGTTTTTTAATCCAGTCTGAATGCCTGTGTCTTTTGATTGGGGCATTTAGCCTATTTACATTCAGGGTAACTCTTGAAAGATAGGAATTTAGTGCCATTGTATTGCCTTTAAGATGACTGTTACCGTATATTGTCTGTGTTCCTTTCTGGTCTATGTTGCTTTTAGGCTCTCTCTTTGCTTAGAGGACCCCCTTCAAGATTTCCTGTAGGGCTGGTTTTGTGTTTGCAAATTCCTTTAGTTTTTGTTTGTCCTGGAAGCTTTTTATCTCTCCTTCAATTTTCAATGACAGCCTCGCTGGATATAGTACTCTTGGCTGCATATTTTTCTCATTTAGTGCTCTGAATATATCCTGCCAGTCCTTTCTGGCCTGCCAGGTCTCTGTGGATAGGTCTGTTGCCAATGTAATGTTTCTACCCTTGTAGGTTACATATCTCTTCTCCCAAGCTGCTTTCAGGATTTTCTCTTTGTCTATGAGACTCGTAAGTTTTACTATTAGATGTTGGGGAGTTGACCTCTTTTTATTGATTTTGAGAGGGGTTCTCTGTGCTTCCTGGATTTTGATGCCTGTTTCCTTCCCCAAATTAGGGAAGTTCTTTGCTATAATTTGCTCCAATATACCTTCTGCCCCTCTCTCTCTTTCTTCATCTTCTGGGATCCCACTTATTCTTATGTTGTTCGTCTTATGGTATTGCTTATCTCTCGAATTCTGCCCTCGTGATCCAGTAGTTGTTTATCTCTCTTTTTCTCCGCTTCTTTATTCTCCATCATTTGGTCTTCTATCTCACTGATTCTGTCTTCTGCCTCATTTATCCTAGCAGTTAGAGCCTCCATTTTGGATTGCACCTCATTAATAGCCTTTTGATTTCGACTTCGTTAGATTTTAGTTCTTTTATTTCTCCAGAAAGGGTTTCTGTAATAACTTCAATGGTTTTTTCAATCCCAGCTATTATCTTTAAAGTCATGTTTCTGAACTCTAGATCCGATATCATTGAGTAGGTCCCTGGCAGTTGGTACTACCACTTGTTCTTTTTGTTGAGGTGATTTTTTCCGTCTTGTCATTTTGTCCAGAGTAGAATAGGTGAATGAGAGAACAAAATGCTAACAGGGTAACCACGTCCCCAGAAAATATACTCTAAACAAATCAGAAAAGACCTGAAGCCAGGGGAAAGGAAAGGGAAAGAAAGAAAAAAAAAAAAAGAACAAAACAAAAACAACCAGAATATGATCAAATATGAGCAGGCTTGTGCATAGATCAGTGCCATACACTAGATTTTGGGTTATTTTGATCTGTTAGAAGAAAGTGCCTCCCAAAATTTTAAAGAAAGAAAAACTTATATATATACAAAAATAAGGGTTGATATGATGAAGGGATGGAATATGATTGTAAAGATGAAAATTATAAAAAAAATTTATAAAAGGAATTGATAAGTTTGAAAAAAGAAAGAAGAGGATTTAAAAAAAACAAAAGAGGGGGAGAATGTGATCAGGCAGGAGAGTAGAACAAAGCCATACACTAGAGATTAGGGTATATTTTGATCTGTTAGAAGAAACTGTATCTCAAAATTTTAAAGAGAGAACTTATATATATATGCAAAAATAAGGGTAACTACTATGAAGGGATAGAATATGACTGTAAAAATGAAAAATAATTTTTTTTTAAAAAGGGATTGATAAGATGTTGGCTGAAAAAGGGGAAAAAGAAAAATTCAAAAAAAAAAAGACAGTTAAAAAAAAATTAACGATGAAGACTAAAGAATCTTGGTAAAAAGGCCATGGATTCTATGTGCAGTATTCCCCTAGCGCTGGAGTTCTGCCATTCTCATGATCGATAAACTTGATCTTGGCTGGCTGTTCTTGCTTATCTTCTGGGGGAGCGTCCTGTTGCCATCGTTCCCAGATGTCTTTGCCGGAGGCGGAATTGCCCCGCCCTTGTCTCGTCTGGGCTAAGTAATCTGCTCGGGTTTGCTCTCGGGAGCTTTTGTTCCCTGCAAGCTCTCCGTACAGCTTTGTAGGACCAGAGTGAAAATGGCGGCCTCCCAGTCTCCACCCCGGAGGAGCCGAGAACTCAGGTCCCTGCTCTTCAGTGAACCCCCAGAGAAAAGCAGTCAGTTACTCCTGTCTCCCCGGTCTCTGGCAGCACTCTGTGCTCACCTGGCCTGTGACTGAGCGTTTCTATCTCTGGCACCCGACTCGGTGTGGAGTCTCCAAACCCAGCAGATCCCTGCAGTGCACTTCTGCGCCCCCCCTCCCAGGGGATGAAGGGGAGTCTCCCGGATCTGCTGCTTGTTGGTCCCTGCGGGAGGAGCAGTGGCCCAACTGTGCCGCGGAACATGGTTTATGGCAACCCCGAGCTGAGAGCCCGCTCCTCAGCTCCGTCTCTGCAGCCGGCTTCCCCGCTCCGATCCCTGGGAGCTCTGCCGCATTCAGGCACCCCCGGTCTTTCTGTGACCCCGAGGGTCCTGAGACCACACTGTCCCCTGAGGGTTGCACCCCCCAGTTAGCCACTGGATTGAAGTTCTTCAGCGGAGCTGACTTCTAAAAGTTCCAATTTTGTGCTCCGTGGCTCTATCACTTGCCAGAAGCGGCCGGCGGAGGCCCTCTGCCCGCTGTCTGTGTTCCCAAATATCACCTCGGATTCACTTCTCCTCACATCCTACCTTCCAGAAAGTGGTCGCTTTTCTGTCCAGAGAGTTGTTGCTATTCTTTTCTTCGATCTCCTGTTGAGGTTGTAGGTATTCAGAATGGTTTGATCCCCATCCAGCTGAATTCCTGAGACCAGAGGAAATCCAGGTCTCCTACTCCTCCGCCATCTTGCTCTGCCCCTATTGCTCAGTTTTTAATCCGATTAGTGTACTCTTAATTCTCTTCACCTATTTCATCCATCCCCCACCTCCCTTCTGGTAACCACCAGGTTTTTCTCCATATTTAAGAGTCTGTTTTTTGGTTTGTCTCTTTTTTTTTTTCTTTGTTCTTTTGTTTTATTTTTTAAAGTCCACATATGAATGAAATCAGGATATTTTTCTTTTTCTGACTAACTTATTTCACTTAGCATTATATTCTCTACCTAGATCCATCCAGGTGTTGCAAATGGCAAGATTTCATTCTTTCTGTGGCTGATTTATATTCCATTATTTGTGTGTGTGTTTGTGTGTGTATACTTATATATATACACATAATATATATATATGTACATACATACATACACACATAATCTATATCCACCTGTTCTTTATCCATTCATCTGTCGATGACGGGCTGCTTCCATAATTTGGCTATTTTAAGTAATATTGCAATAAACGTAGGGGTGCATATATCTTTTCAAATTAGTGTTCTGATATTCTCTGGTCAATCCCCAGTTGTGGAATTACTGGATCATATGGTAATTCTATTTTTAATATTTTGAGGAATCTCCATAGTTTTTCCCACAGTGGTTGTGCCAGTTTGCATTCCCACCAACAGTGCATACATTTGTCTACACTAACCATTTCTTGTGTTTTTAGTTTTAGCCATTCTGTCAAGTGTGAGGTGATATCTCATTGTGGTTTCAATTTGTATTTCCCTGCTGATACATGATTTGAGCATCTTTTCATGCATCTCTTAGCCATCTGAATGTCTTTTTTGAAGAAATATCGGTTCATGTCTCCTGCACAGTTTTTAATTGGATTATTTATTCTTTTGGGTATGAGTTGTATCAGTTCTTTATTCTGGATACTAATCCTTTATTGAAATGTGATTTGCAAGTATCATCTTTTATTCAGTAGGTTGTCTTTTTGTTTTGTTAATCGTTTCCTTTGTTGTACAGAAGCTTTTTCTTTTGTTGTAGTCCCAATAGATTAGTTTTATTTTTGTTTCCTTGCCTCAGGAAACATAACTAGAAAAATTTTGCTCAGCCAGTGTCAGAGAAATTACTGCCTGTGTTCTCTTCTAGGGTTTTTATGGTTTGACGTCTGACATTTAGGTCTTTAATCCATTTTGAGTTTATTTTTGTATATGGTGTAAGAAAGTGATCTAGTTTTATTCTTTTGCATGTAGCTTTCCAGTTTTTCCATCACCATTTGTTGAAAAGACTGTCTTTCCCCATTACATATTCTTGCCTCATTGTTGAAAATTAATTGACCATATAATTGTGGGTTTATTTCTGGGCTCTCTGTTTTGTTCCACTGATCTATGTGTCTACTTTTGTGCCAGTACCATACCGTTTTACTTACTATAGCTTTATAGTATATCTTTTTTTTGAGTTGGTCACAATTTCTTTAGCATTGTTTCACTAAAAGCTTTCAATACAATGCTTTTAAACTTTAATCAATGCATAGTATAAGCACTTAAAAGTCTCTCTTTGCTTACTTTGTTTTTTATTCTCTCTTTTTAAATTTTTTATTATTAGGTTATGTTAATCACCATACATTACATCATTAGTTTTTAATGTAGTGGTCCGTAATTCATTGTTTGCATATAACACACAGTGCTCCATGCAGAACGTGCCCTCTTTAATACCCATCACCATGCTAACCCATCCTCCCACCCCCCTCCCCTCTAGAACCCTCAGTTTGTTTTTCAGAGTCCATCGTCTCTCATTGTTCTTCTCCCCCTCCGATTCCCCCCCCTTCATTCTTTCCCTCCTGCTATCTTCTTGTTGTTGTTGTTTTTTTTTTAACATATAATGTATTATTTGTTTCAGAGGTACAGATCTGTGATTCAACAGTCTTGCACAATTCACAGAACCTACCATAGCACATACCCTCCCCAATGTCTATCACCCAGCCAACCCATCCCTCCCAACCCCCACCACTCCAGCAACCCTCCGTTTGTTAATATATCTTTATATCTGGGATTATGATACTTCAAGTTTTGTTCTTCTTTCTCAGGACTACTTTGACTATTTGGGGTGTTTTGTGTTTCCATACAAATTTTAAGATTATGTGTTCTAGCTCTGTGAAAATGCTGTTGGTATTTTGATAGGGATTGCATTAAATCTGTATATTGCTTTGGGTAGTATGGACATTTTAAAAATATTTGTTCTTCCAATCATGAGCATTGAATATCTTTGTCTTTGTGTCATCTTCAATTTCTTTCATTAATGTTTTATAGTTTTCAGAGTACCAGTCTTTCATCTCCTTTGTGAAGTTTATTCTTAAGTATGTTATTCTTTTTGGTGCAGTTTTTTTTTTTTTTTAAGATTTTATTTATTTATTTGAGAGAGAGAGTGAGAGAGAGAAAGAGCACAAGAGGGGGGAGCGGGAGAGGGAGAAGCAGACTCCCTGCTGAGCAGGGAGCCCGATGCGGGACTCGATCCCAGGACTCCAGGATCATGACCTGAGCCGAAGGCAATCGCTTAACCAACTGAGCTACCCAGGCGCCCTTTTTGGTGCAGTTGTAAATGGGATTGTTTTCTTTTCTCTTCATTATTTTTAAAATATTTATTTATTTATTTTTAAAAGAGAGAATGAGCGAGGGTAGGGGTAGAGGGAGAGAATCTTCAAGCAGGCTCCCTCCTGAATGCTGAGCCTGACTTGGGGCTCAGTCTCATGACCCATGAGATAATGACCTGAGCCAAAACCAAGTGTTAGGTGCTCAACCAACTGAGCCACCCAGGCGCCCCTAGGATTGTTTTCTTAATTTCTCCTTGTGCTACTTTATTATTAGAGTATAAAAAGGCAAAGGATTTCTGTGTATTGATTTTGTATCCTGCAACTTTACTGAATTTATTTATTAGTTCTAGTAGCTTTTTGGTGGAGTCTTTAGAATTTTCTCTATATAGTGTCATGTCTTCTAGAAATAGTGAAAGTTTTACTTCTTCCTTTCCAATTTGGATGTCTTTTATTTCATTTTCTTGTCTGATTGCTATGACTAACACTTCTATTACTATAGTGGATAAAAGTGATGAGTATGGACATCTTTGTTTTGTTCCTGATCTTAAGAGAAATGCTTTCAGTTGTTCTTCACTGAATATGTTAGCTATGGGTTTTTCCTGTATGACCTTTATTATTTTGAGGTATATTCCCTCTAACCCTACTTTATTGAGTGTTTTTATCATGAATGTGTGTTGAATTTTGTCAAATGTTTTTTTGCATCTGTTGAAATGATCATATGTTTTTTATCCTTTCTCTTGTTAACCTGATGTATCATGTTGTTTGATTTGTGACTATTAAATCACCCTTGCATCCCAGTAATAAATCCCTTGGTAGTGGTGAATGATTTTTTTTTAATGTATATTGGTTCAGTTTGCTAATATTCTGTTGAGGATCTTTGCATCTTTGTTCTTCAGAGATACTGGCCTGTAGTTCTCTTTTTCTTTAGTGACTTTATATGGTTTTGGTATCAGGGTAATATTGGCCTCATAGAATGAATTTGTAAGCTTTCCTTTGTCTTCTACTTTTTGGAGTAGTTTGAGAAGAATAGGCATTATTGTTTCTTCAAATGTTTGGTAGAATTAACCTCTGAAGCTGTCTGGTCCTGAGCTTTGGGTTTTGGGGAGATTTTTTTTTTTTTTTTTAATTACTGTTTCAAGTTCATTCCTAGGAATTGGTCTGTGCAAATTTTCTATTTTTTCCTGAATCACTTTTGGGAGGTTATGGGTTTCTAAAAATTTATCCATTTCTTCTAGGTTGTTCAATTTGTTGGCATATAGTTTTTCATCATGTTCTTTTATAATTGTATTTCTGTGTTGTAGTTTGTTATTTCCCCTCTTTCCTTTCTCATTTTGTTTATATGAGTCCCCCCCACCTTTCTCTATCTCTCTTTTGTTGTTATTTTTGTTGTTTTTTTGAGTTGGTCTAAAGATTTATCACTTTTGATCTTTTCAAAGATTTGGTTCCTGGTTTCACTGATGTTTTGTTGTTGTTTGTTTTTTGTTTTTAGTTTCTATTTCATTTATTTTGCTCCAATCTTTATTATTTCCTTCCTTGTTTTGGGCTTAGTTTCTTGTTCTTTTTCTACCTCCTTTAGGTATTTGGTCAGGTTGTTTATCTGAGATTTTTTCCTTGCTTCTTGAGGCAGACCTGTGTTTGTATAAACTTCCCTCTTAGAGCAGCTTTTGCTGCATCCCAAAGATTTTGTACCATTGTGTTTTCATTTTGATTGTCTCCATGTATTTTTTATTTCTTCTTTGATTTTTTTGACCCATTCATTGTTTAGTAGTGTGTTATTTAACTTCTATGTATTTGAGTTTTTCTAGGTTTTTTTGTTTTGGGGGGGGGTTGGTGGTTGATTTCTAGTCTCATAGAGCTGTGGTTGGAAAAGATAACATGGTATGATTTCAGTCTTTTTGAATTTGTTGATACTCATCTTTTGGCCTAACATATTTCATGTATACTTGAAAAGAATGTGTATTCTGCTGTTTTAGGGTGGAATGTTCTGAATATATCTGGTGGATCCATCTTGTCCAGTATGTCATTCAAAGCTACTGCTTTCGTACTCATTTTCTGTTTGGATGATCTATCCATTGATATAAGTGGTGTGTTAAATTCCCCTAGTATTATTTGGATACTATTAATTTTTTTCTTTTGTGTTTGTTATTAGCTGCATATGTATTTGGGTTCTTCCATTTTGGAGGTAGTAACATTTGTAATTGTTATATCTTCTTGTTGGATTGTCCCCTACATTATTATACAGTGCCCCTCTTTGTCTCTTGTTATAGTCTTTGTTTCAAAGTCTATTTTGTCCAATATAAGTATTGCTACTCCAATATAATAACATCTGCATCTTATTCTAATTTTTTTATTATTTTTTTAGTTTCCTCTATTCAGCTTGATTGCTTTCTATTACTCTGTCCTCCAGGTTGCACATCCATTTTTCTGCTTTATCTCATCTACTATTTATTCCATCTAGTGTATTTTTAATTTCCATTATTGAGTTCTTAATCTCTTATTCGTTCTTTTTCATGTTTTCTATCTTTTTGTTAAGGATCTCACTAATGTCTTCTACTCTTCTCAAATCCAGTGGATATTTTAGTGATCATTACTTTAAATTCTCTATCAGGAATGTTACTTATCTCCATTTTGCTTAGGTCTCTTGCTGTGATTTTGTTCTGTTCTTTCATTTAGGATATATTCCTCTAACTTCTCATTTTGTCTAACTCTCTGTCTGTTTCTATGTATTAGAAAAGTCAGCTATGTCTCCTGCTCTTAAAAATAGTGGTATTATGAAGAAGGGTTTCTGTAGTGTCCTGCAGTACAATGTCCCCTGTTCACCAGAACTTGGCACTTCAGGAGTGTCTATTATGTTTGTTCTGTGTACCCTACTGTTGTGGCTGAGCTGCTGTTTTCACTATAGTCATCTACAGTTGCTCTCTGCCTGTGTGGACAAGTCCCTGTGTTGTTAGTTGGCCAGTCTGGGGCCACCTTGGGCTTGAGTTGGGTCAGACCAGAAATTTGGTAGAGATGCAGTAGTACTGAACTACAGGGGGCTTTCCTTGTGTTGTCCCCTGAGAAGCTTTTGTTGGTGGGTGGGGCTTGCAGTCAGACCAGATATCTGCCACCAGCCCCCTGCTTGGGCTGCAGTCATAATGGTCTATGTGGTTATCTTCTCTGATTCCCCTGACAGGAGTTACTTTGGAGTGGTGCTGTCTCCTATTGTGGCTGCTTGCACACTGTCAGGCTTCTAGCACCACGTTAGATGAGCTCTAGCCAAGGGTGTATTGGATGGGGCAGGTTTGCAGGAGAATGTAGGGACAGGGTATACAGTGCCAGCAACTCCTTAGTGGTTTGCTGCAAGAGGGGACCTGCAGCTGCTGAGAAAACTTACAGATGTCTGCCAGGTTGAAGTGGGTCGATCTGCAGAAGGGTATGGGTAGGTGGGGCATGAGGTTAGCAGGCTAGGTGTAGAGGTTTGCAGTGCACTGATTTCTGCAGGTGTCCCTGTATGTAGGCTGGGGGACTAGGGAAATGGTGCCTGCCAGCTCTTTTGTTCTTGGAGAAGTCTCCCAAATATCCCTGTTTCTCTGGCACACACCCAGATTTGTAAACAAATCTCTTTCCTGTATACCCCAGGTATTTTTCAAACTGTTGCTTCTATCCTGTATCTTGGCAGGCTGTTTGTTGTGTTGTGTCTTTAAGGGTGAGACTCCATTTCCTATAGCCCTCCCATCTCTCCCAGAGCCAAATCAACTGATTTTTAAAGTCTAGGTTTTAACTCCACTGATTATAAGCATTCATGGAGTTAGGCCCCTCTGGTTTTCAAAAACAAACATTATGGGCATTGGTCTTCCCAGTGTCAGTCCCCCATGCTGAGGTGCCTGGTGTGGGGATCTGTTCTTCTTTTCTGTCTCCACGTCCACTATGTCCTTCCTTTCACCTCAGTCCACAGGTCCATTTGGCTTCCAACTGCATCTTCATCCTTCCTACCGTTTTTGATGTGGCCTCGTGTACTTTTATGAGAGTCTATTCTGCCAGTCTTTGGATCGTTTTCTGGGCTATTTACACCAATGTGGATGTTATCTAGTTGTATTTATGTGACAAGTGGAACCCAGGATCCTCCTATTCCACCGCCTTCTGTGGAATTCCAAATCTTTAAATTTCAGTGCCTCATTGCATTTAATTTCTATGATGTTGATGACATTTTTGGGATTTGCTATTATACAAATAAGCTTGGAAAAAATATTTATAGAAAATTGTTACAAACTCAAACCTAAGAATTTCTAAATATATAATAATGTTTTACAATACAATTTCTTCTGTTTTTATATCAGAAGAGAATAATTACTGCTAGCTTTATATATGAATTATGACTGTAGGAAGTAACTGAAAATAATCAAATAAAAATTTTAAGCATAGAGTCATTTAAAAAAGATCTGATTGTATTATTTCCTTTTTTTAATTAATTTATGTTAATCACCATACATTACATCATTAGTTTTTGATGTAGTGTTCCATGATTCACTGTTTGCGTATAACACCCAGTGCTCCATTCAGTATGTGCCCTCTTTAATACCCATCACCAGGCTAACCCATCCCCCCACCCCCCTCCCCTCAGTTTGTTTCTCAGAGTCCATGGTCGCTCATGGTTCGTCTCCCGCTCCGATTTCCCCCCGTTTATTTTTCCCTTCCTGCGAAACAAATAATACATTATATGTTAAAAAAAAAAAAAGGTGATTGTATTATTTCTTGAAGAAGCTTTCAGATTTTTTAATGTTTGGAAAACTAATGCTTGTTATTAAAAAAAGAAAGAAAAAGGGATTAAATTCCCTATTTGAGATTATCAATGTCCAGGAAAACTGTAATAGAAACAGATTTTTCTTCTCCCAGCCCCCTCTTCTGAGCAATCACTTCTTTTTTTCAGCTTTGATGTATGATTGACATATAACATTATATAAGTTTAAGGTGTACAGTGAGTGTGTTGATTTAATAGACGTATTGCAAAATGATTACAACCATAGCTAAGCTAACACGTATCACAATATTACCATTTCATTTTTGTATTGAGAATGTTTAAAATCTGTTTTAGCAACTCTCAAGCATATAAACAATATTATTAATTATAATCACTATGTTGTACATTAGATCTCCTGAATTGTAGCTGGAAATTTTTACTCTTGGGCAAATATCTCCTCATTTACCCCATACGTTGGCTCCTAGTAATCCCAATTCTATGCTGTTTCTGAAAGTCCAGGTTTTTTAGATTCCACTTATGAAATCATAAGTATTTGTCTTTCCTTGTCTGACTTATTTCACTTAGTATAATGCTCTCAAGGTCCATCCATGTTGTCACAAATGACAGGAGTTCCTTCTTTCTCATGGAGAAAATATTCCATTATATATAATGTCACATCTTTATTCATTCATCCATTGCTAGACTTTTAGGTTGTTTCCATATCTTGCCTATTGTAAATAATACTGAAATAAACATAGGAGTGCAGATATCTTTTTGAAATCCTATTTTCACTTCCTTTGGATATATAGCCAGAAATGGGATTGCTGGATCATATGATAGCTCTATTTTGTTATTTTTTGAGGAAACTCCATACTGTTTTTTGTAGTGGCTGTATTAATTTGCATTTCCGCCAACAGTGTGCAAGGGTTCCTTTTTCTCCACACACTCCCCAATACTTGTTGTCTATCTCATGCCTTTTTGATGATAGCCATTCTAACAGGTGTGGGGTGATATCTCATCGTGGTTTTGATTCTGCACAGCAAAAGAACACTCAACAAAATGGAAAGGCAACCTATAGAATGGGAGAAAATATTTATAAATCATGTCTAATAAGGGGTTATTATACAAAATATATAAAGAGCTCAACAACAATAACAAAGCCCGTAAATAATCCAATTAAAAATGGATAGAGAAACTGAATAGACATTTTTCCAAGAAAGACATACAAATTGCCAACAGGTACATGAAAAGATGCTTAACATCACTAATCCTCTGGGGTATTACTTATATTATTGTGGTCAAATTTGATCTTTGATTTCTTGTCCACTCTTCAGCTTATGTCACACAAAGGAAGATTTAATGTTACATCTCTGTGGAACCCACAGAAGGCTCCTGGCACTAGGCTCGATATCTACTCTGTAGATCTAACTTTCTAAAACATCCAGATCAACCTACCAAGTCCTGATTGGTGACTGCCATATATTTTGCATCTTGGACACATCTTACTGTGTGGGTAGGAATGAGGGGGCTAAATTATGTGTTTCCTGATTAAATACACACAGAGTGTCAAAATCATCAAAGTGAAAGAGAATAATGTTGCAAAAGGAAAGAGAAATTATAATAGAGCCGTGAAGCTGAAGCCTATGCTATGGTCAGGGAAACATGGAAAAGACAGGATGATAAAATCATCTATTCACAGAGTAAGCATCTAGTATTGAAAATCCTAGTTTTAGAACCAAGTGTTAGGTCACAATGATAATAGAGAATAACATTGCCTTCAAGGAGATTTTAGTCTAGTGTAGGTGACAGATATGAACATAATTTCTTAATATGGTATGATAAATGCTATAATAAAAGAAATACCAGACATTCTTTTTTTATTAACATATATTATTTGTTTCAGGGGTACAGGTCTGTGATTTATCAGTCTTATACAATTCACAGTGCTCACCATAGCACATACCCTCTCCAGGGTCCCTCACCCAGCCACCCCATTCCTCCCACCCCCCTCCACTCCAGCAACCCTTAGTTTGTTTCCTGAGATTAAGAGTCTCTTATGGTTTGTCTCCTTCTCTGGTTCCATCTCATTTCATTTTTCCCTCCCTTCCCCTATTTTCCTCTGTATTGTTTATCAAATTCCTCCTATCAGTGAGATCATATGGTACTTGTCTTTCTCTGATTGACTTATTTCACTTAGCATAATGCCCTCTAGTTCCATCCATATCATTGCAAATGGCAAGATTCATTTTTTTTTTTTTTTGATGGCTGCATAATATTCTAGGTCTTTCAACCATTTTGAGTCTATTTTTGTGTGTGGTGTAAGGAAATGGTCCAGTTTCATTCTTCTGCATGTGGCTGTCCAATTTTCCCAACACCATTTGTTGAAGAGACTGTCTTTTTTCCATTGAACATTCTTTCCTGCTTTGTTGAAGATTAGTTGACCGTAGAGTTGAGGGTCCATTTCTGGGCTTTCTGTTCTGTTCCATTGATTTATGTGTCTGTTTTTGTGCCAGTACCATACTGTCTTGATGATGACAGCTTTGTAATAGAGCTTGAAGTCTGGAATTGTGATGCCACCAGCTTTGCTTTTCTTTTTCAACATTCCTCTGGCTATTTGGGGTCTTTTCTAGTTCCATATAAATTTTAGGATTATTTGTTCCATTTCTTTGAAAAAAGTTGATGGTATTTTGATAGGGATTGCTTTAAATGTGTAGATTGCTCTTGGTAGCATAGACATTTTCACAACATTTGTTCTTCCAGTCCATGAGCATGAAACGTTTTTCCATTTCTTTGTGACAGACATTCTTTACTAGGGAAGGAAAATCTATTTCCCTTTATTCAGTCACTCTTCATGTATTGTTATTAGTCTTTACCTGAACAAATAGCTCCAAATTAAAGTTTTTTTTTTTCTTATCCAATGGAGACAAGTAGACCACACCTCTATGCAGATTCAGAGTTCTTTTCATTTTCTCTAGCCAGTAGGGCTTACAGAAAGGATACTGGTTTTATTCCTAAATAAATCCAATTACTACTCCAGAGCAGAGAGTTGGAGAGGGGTCCAGGGTAAAATTTAGTATGAACAAATTCCCCTGCATGGCAGTTATGATGGCAGTCCAAAGTCCTACCAAGAGAAGATGTCATCTGGGTTTGAGCAGACTGCCTTAGGGAAAAAACTTCACAGTATGTTTGGGTCTACAGACCTTTTGGCCCGGACAGTCCAGCTATACTCTTGAGAGTAATATGGGCACATTTGGCATTTTCAATAAAAAGCAGTACAGAAAAAGAGTTTGTAATGCACATAGCTCTGTGTCCTTAGTCTGCAGGAGAGCAGTGCGTCTCTGTCTTTATCTGTGCTCCTTTCCATTTTCTTACTATCCCTATGGTGGTTTTTGTGAATTGTTTTTATTTTCTTTTTGAGAAGACTAAAAAGGATGAAACCCTTGCCAGTATCTAAGCCTGTGGCTATTCAACAGCCTGTGACTGTGGGCTCAGCCTCTTTTCTAGGCAAGCAAAACCTGTAGGAGAGACTTCAAGATGCAAAATTTGCTGGAGGAAAGATTATGAAACAACAGGCAAAGGAAAGCTGTCCTTCCTGTTCCCCCATACACAGTACATAAGGGATTCTCTGCTGTATTTAATCCGTCACTGAATTTCATTGTATAATTATTTCCTATCCACATAGTTCTCACTTTTAAAATGGAGCAAGATAACTTTGGATTCTCTTTTTCCCTTCTCAACGACCCTTGTTCTTTAGCTTTGTTTTTTTGCAAGAAGGAAAAAGAAAAATAAGAGATGCCCGAGGTATGGCTGAATAAACTTGGTGGGTGTGTGGGGAGAATGGGATAAATTACAGGGAGTCTTCCTTCTTCTCCTAAAACATTGTTAATTGTATTGCATCAGACTGTGCATACTTTTATTTATAGATTCTGAAGCAAAGTTTTAATTTTTATTCTTCGTCACACTCAACAATTTCACAAAATAAAAAGTAAAAGCTTGCTATATATTATCTAGTCATGAACAGAGAAAATAAATCTGAGTCATTTTACAAGTTTTTTGGAGGGGGCACAAAATATAAAAAGTTGTTTCATATCAAAATAATATTGCAATAGGGATTTAAGATTTAAAACTGATGAAAATATAAATTTATGAGAACAGTTAAGGAACATAAATAGAAGTTTGAAGTAACTGTCTTTTGTGTTTAGTTCAATAGTAAATTAATGGGAAATTATGTTTCCTGGGTCTATTTCAAATAATAATTTGATACTGCCTATAAAATTAGCATTCTTAGGTAGAGCATAGAAGAATGAGATTTTGGAGTTACTAAAATAAATGTATTAATAATCACTAACCTATGTTATTTAGAAAAAAATATTCTTAAAGTAAGAAAATGCTGATACTCCGAACTTTTTCTAACTTCAAGAAAATCCAAGTAGTTTTTTATGATGTTTGAGTTAATTCAGCAGATCAATGAGGTCATAGTGGATTAGTGAACAAAATCAAGCTCCTATGGCACAAACGTTCTAGCAAATGCAGTTTCCTATTAAAAGCATGCATAATCTTGCAATTTTAGGTAATTTGTCCATGGAAAATAGGCTTTAAATATTTATCCTTATTAATAAGCAGACTTTGACAGAAACAAATATACATTTATCTTACATTTTTTGGTAAGTGAAATGTAAATTCTTTCTAACCTTCTTATCTTTTTAAACTAAAGCTAATGGCTTTCTTGTACTTTGAATTCTCAGGAGGTTTTGTGTCAGAAAACATCTCTGCCCTCATTACTAACTTGATATTTATGGAGTATAATTTTTGCAAAGGATGAATCAAAGTATCCAGCATATGTATGCATATGGCAAAGTATTATTAAAATTGAGATTCAAATAAACTGAATAGATAATTTAGCTTGCTTACCCTTCATTCCCCTGCATTTTGTATATTGTAAACAGGGGGTATGACTTGATTTTTACAGATTGTTCTTGTTCACTAAATGGATGTCATAGCTGCTTAAATTTTCCTTTTAGTCCATATCGGCGAGTCTCAGAAAGGGCAACATGCACAATTACACTAAATCCTTGTTGAGTTTTTAAGTTGGATAATTTTGCAAAACTAATGTTGTTACTTGTGTGTGCGTGCGCATGTGTGTGCATGTGCTTGTGTGTTTTAATTCAAGAGATTTATTGTGACTATTCCCCTGTGCTGTCAGGGTTTAAATATCCCCAGAGATGGATCATCAGGGAGACTACAGATGGTTTATTTGAATTGCATGTTTAGATTGTTAGTGTGAAGTATAAACTTTAGGCCTATGTTTCTTCTCTAGAATATATGAATATTTATAAAGTTAAATCTAGTTCTTCCCTCCAAATGCAGTACTCCAGTTATCATTTTAATACTGTTGCAATCAGAGATCAATAAATACTTATGCTTTATGTATTCTGTGTATGTAAGACTAAGCAGATGGGAATATTTAACTAGTTTGAATTTTGAAACAAGTGTATATAGGAGTTGGAACAGCTTAGAAAAACAGTTTTTTTTTTTTTAAATTGAGTGGTTAAAAGAGACATTGATACTGACATTCTACTTCTAAAAGGTCATTTAATTAAGCTTTGCCAATGTAGTTAAGTATTTCTGTATTTTTTGAAATGCTTTTTATTTAATAATTCATGTTGTTCAAAGACCACATTTAATTTTCCTTTCACACAGGCTTTTGGAAAAGCAATTTAGGAAAAATATATTTTATATCTTCACAGAAATGGTTTTAGCATGGTTTATTGCCAACCAATTCTGGCAATATTATAAAAAGCATTTATTTAAGTTAATATAATTTTCTCAGATGATACATTTAGCAGATCTGTGAAATAATAACAAGTTAATGTTTTTAATGGAAATGTTTATTAGTTACTTCCCATAAAATGTTATACTATGGAGAAGCTAAAATGCTTTAAAATATTTGGGAAATTTAAAATGCTTATCCAGGGGCACCTGGGTGGCTCAGTTGTTAAGCGTCTGCCTTTGGCTCAGGTCATGACCCCGGGGTCCTGGGATCGAGCCCCATGTCTGGCTCCCTGCTCGGCGGGAAGCCTGCTTCTCCCTCTCCCCCTGCTTGTGTTCCCCCTCTCACTCTCTCTTTCTCTCTCTCTGTCAATTAAATAAATAAATAAAATCTTAAAAAAAATAAAATGCTTATCCATTATAAAATATGAAATTATAATGGTATATATTTAGAGGAGACACAGAATAGGATGGAGCAATAGAATATATACAAGGGGCTTTTAAAACTTTCCTTCTAAGGATCTATAAATGCAGAAACTTATGGTTAAATCAGTTGCTTATTTCCTGGTTAATATTGTCCACAGAACGGGCGTAATTTTTTTTATTATGTTAATCACCATACATTACATCATTAGTTTTTGATGTAATGTTCCATGATTCATTGTTTGCGTATAACACCCAGTGCTCCATGCAGAACATGCCCTCTTTAATACCCATGACCAGGCTAGCCCATCCACCCAACCCCCAGAATGGGCGTAATTTTAGTAGATGTCAGTTAAGTAACAGTGGTTATTTCTCAAAATACAGTGTGAGTCAAAGGAAGGTAGGACACAGAGTAAGTATATTCTTACTTCTCCCTGAAACACAGAAAAATAATTATGAGCCAGTGCTGATTAACAGTTATACACACAAGCTTTAGACTCACATAGAACTGGGTTTTAATTTCCATTTTTCTGGTTATGGAAAGTTACCAAGAAAACTTGTTACTTCACCTGCTTTTGAGGTCAAATATATAAAGGCAAAATAATAAGTACACAATTAAAGGTTCCTTTTATTTTTTATGACAGATTTTACTGATGGATGTTATACGTTCTAGTATTAAGAGTTTTCATGCTTCATCCTGAGTTATCCATGTCATCTGATTACTGTCAAAAGAAACTATATATTTAGGGAGTGAAGGGATCCCTGACTCATTGCACGCCCTTACATTTACCTGTTATTTTTGCAAAGAAGATTTAAAAAAAAATTCTATTGCGAAAGACCTCAGATCAACTCAGGGGAAGGGGGAGATAATGATGCTCAAATGAAATATATAATTTTATTCCCCCATGTGATCCAAGGTATGGTGTAAGCGCTCCAGTAACCCCAGAATGACTGAGAAAGCACAGAGTTGACTGATATTAACTGTGTAGCACCTCAGGAACCTGAGTTGTGCCTACGTCAGCTCTCAATTCGTGCAGCTCCACACTGAGAAGGAGATTTAAAAACAATGGGACATCATTAGTGGACATTCATAGTACAATATTTTGCCAGCCTACGAAATGTCTGTTTATGAGCCATCCACAGGGTCCCACTAAAGAAGAAAGCAATTTCTTAGCTCCTCTGGTAGTCTGTGAAGTAAAACTTGGGACGCAACAATGAGGTTATGAAGGAAAGGGGAGGGAAAAACCACAAATACCTACCCATTGATGGATCTGTTTGCTAGTAAACCTGACATGGGTCAGTGCAGGCAAGTCAGTGTTAAACCACGTAAGAATCTCTGGAATTAGCAATGTGAAGAATTCCAACTCTCTTGTTTAAAAGGTAAGCATTTTAATATACCCAAATGATTTTACTCTGTCTTCCGGGAGATATTTTAAAGTCAGGAATCAAAGATGAGGAGGATAGTAACTAGTAGAAGTTGTGAAAGATCTGATGGCTGCAATCACTTCTCATGTGCTCTTCAGATATTTTTTAACTGCCAATTTTAACCCCAGCAACAAAGTATGTAAGAAAGATTTACTTTACAGTGGGGCCTAAAATGTGCTTGTAAAGGGAGCCAGGGAGACCATTTCTATATATAGATCCTGCTTATTATATGAGAACTTAAGTATACCTCTTCTTTTCTGTGGTATAGAAATGTTACATTGTAGCAAAATTAAATGTGAAATTGTTATAGCACTTTTATTGGATAAAAATGAAAGTCTTTAATGACTTAGGATGATAATCATTCCCTCTGGAATGTGCATAGAGATCACATCACAGTGTCCTTTCCTCTCCTCTTTTTATGTTGAGACCCTTTCTTAGTAAGAAGATTAATTGTAAGTAATATCACTATCATCTTTGATGATTTTGTTACTCATTATATGCATGGTTGTACAGAGTGGGATGGTTTTCTAAAAGGAAAACTAATATAAGAAAAAGGAACACATATTAAAAATGAATATGACTGCTCAGTTTTGGTGAATAAATACTTTAATATTAGAGTTCTGTGGTGTATAGTATCTAGCTGTTGGATAATTTTTTAATTTACTAACAAAGAGAACAGAAATATGTAATCCATATGTTTCTAAATGGTCCTGGATAATTAATTTTCCAACCTGTTCGTATTTATGGGCATGTGTGTATATGTGTAATATAAGGGTGCTTTTAAATCATATCAAAATCACTGGATTATTTATGAACCCCAATTTTATTTTCCTATTAGACAAATTAATGTGAATGAGTGGAATTAATAATTTAATTGATCATCATTGGCTATTATACTAAAAATCGTTTGTTTTTATGCGCTCATTTTTTTCACTCTATAACTTTCTATGAAGATGCTACACTATTTATATATTAGTTGACTTCTTATCATGGTTCTTAAGTCCCTTTTTTTACTTTACAAATTAGAACCTGTAAATATTCATAAAGAATCTGCTCACAGAAAATAATAGTGAACAACATATAGCTGTTGAAGATTTTTCAGGGAAACTTAAAAGTGAGATACATTCTGTAATTCACAGTTAACAAATGAAAAAACCTCACAATGCTTGTGTATTCTCCAAGGTCCCTTGTTAACCCTTTAGCCACCGATGCCTATGGTTGTATTAGTTGTTGATATTTACATCTCTAGGTTCGTCTCCCAGAGAGAACCTACCTAGTGGAATATATATACGTAATCAAAGTCATTCAGCCTAACCTAACTTCTACTAACCCCCACTTCCATTTTCAAACTCACTTTGACTAAAATTGTTTGTTTGTTTTGTTTTTATATAGCCATCTTCATTAGAAAGCAGTTTGGCAACCAACTTCTATTGGTTGTATGTCTACAGATACCTTTAGTCCTCTACATTTTGGTTTTCTACTAATGGATGGAATCCTAATGAATGAAATATTGTTAGTCTATTAACCTAAATGGGCTTTAGAAATCACACAAACTCTCTGTGAACCATCAGAGGTGTCAGAGGAAAATAAAGAGTGGTGTATCAGAGTAGTAAGTGGAGAAGAAACTTTATGAATAAAGTACAGTGCTCCTAGTGAGAACTGACTGAGAAAAGGACTTAGCTAAATGATTTCAGTTTCAATGGTAAAGGAAAAGAAAAAAGTTATTTCAGTGCTGGTGTAGCTGGCATTATTTATTTTTTAAAAGAATTTGATAGTAAATGGAAATGGGAAAGATAATGTTGGGAGTGGTTTAGATAATACACTACGAGGGGAAAAAAGAGACCATGAAAATCCGGTGAAAAGAAAAATACTGAAGCCATATAAAGGGGAAATTGTAGCACAATGTTAAAATCTTGTCAGTAAGGTAAGATCCTTTCACCTTAGAAAGGTAGCAGATGATTAAAAAAATGCTAAAGATACAGAGAAATGTTTGAGTTATAAAGGAGGGATCCTGAAGAAATTCATGTAGGAGAACTTTCATTTAGAAGGTGAGCTAATCTCAATAGAATGTTGAGGGATTGTTAATAGCATGGAAACTGGAGTGAGAATGTCAGGATTTGTATGGGAGAGCTTCTTCATTTACTACCTGTGTGAACTAGGGCTAGTTATTAACCATTCTTTTGCTTAATTTCCTCATCTGTAAAATGTGTATAAAATGCTGTCTCACAGTTTGTTTTTTAAGATCAAATAAAATAATGTATGCACAGTATTCAGAAAGGTATCTGTTAAGGACTGAATTGTATCTCTCCAAACTTATGTTAGAGTTCTTACAGTATTTCAGAACATGACTGCATTGGATGACAGGGTCTTTAAAGAGGTAATTAAGTTAAAATGAGGTCATTAGGTCATAATCCAGTATGTCTGATGTCCTTAGAAGAAGAGGAAATTTGGACACAGGTTCAGAGGGAAGACTATATAAAGAACAGGGAGAAGAGAGTCATTTACTAGCCAGGCAGAGAGGCTTCTAAAGAAACCAACTCCACTGATACATTAATCTTGTACTTCCAGCCTCCAGAATTGGGAAAATAAATTTCCTTTATTTAAGCCACCCAGTCTGTGGTAATTGTTTATGGCAGCCTGAGCAAACTAATGCAGTACCTGAATCAGTAAACACAAAATGGAAGTTAGCTGAAGGGAGAGGACTGTCTGGAGTTGGGGAACTTGGATTCTCATTGACAATGGAAGTGGACAACTTCACTAGGCTACTTTCAGTAGGCTTCTATCAAAAGGAGCCACATTAGCTCACTTCCAGTTGACTGTCTATAATTCTGAAGGTTTGGGCTTTGTAAGATCTTTTAGGAGTAACTTTTTACAAATTAACATTACTCTGTACTTCTATTGAACAACAGTATAGGATTCAGGAACCTTCTACTGTGAAAGAAAAATACCTACCATCCATTCATTTTGCTTTTATAGCTACTTTGCCTTTGGAATGTTTTGAGGCAAGTTACTTTGTTTAACTTAATGTAGAATACAGCAACTAAAGACTAAGAAAAATGTAACACACTATTTAAAGGGAATTTATGTCTTAGTTATTATAATGATAATCCAGTTACATAAATTTGTACTATGTTGACTCTGAGATTTATGAGAACTTGAAGCCAGAAGAATAAGCAGTGGTTTACTGAACTCCCATGAAACATGGCCCATCATATTGTCACATTTCTGGTATGAGGTGGGTTCAATCAGGGGAGCATGGTTTGGAAACAAATTAGCTAAAGGCATTTATAATTACAGTTTGGGATCTAGAGATGTTTAGATGAAGGCTTAAATGCAGAGTAAAAATTGCATCCTGCGATGGGATGTTCCTCTAATCTCTGTCTGCTTTCAATCTCCATATTCATCCACATTTATCAAAAGTTCCAGAATATAAAATGGACTTTTCATGCATGCCTTGGCGCTTTTGCTCATGCTGTTCACTCAGTCTGTAATGGTTTCATTCATTCTTGCTGCCTCCACCCCTGATAATTCCCTACTCAGGTTGATTGTCATCAGCTCATCAGGCCTCTTTAAGAGCACAAAGTAAAATTTCCCATCGTTTGTGTTTCTATAACATGTTCTACTGATATATTTAATTAACATCATTTAATAATTCAGAAAGAATTTTGGATCATCTACTTTGGGTTAGGTACTGTGCTGGGCAGGCACTAGTTCTGTTTCTGAGAAAGCATCAGAATCAGTGTTTCACCTACATCTCATCTTTTTGTGAACTCCTTCAGGGTAGGAAATTTATATCCTTGCTGTCAGTCTTTACATCTCCTCTGCCTAATGATTATTAGGATAAACTAAGTTTATTTATTGTAAGCTTACTATTCTAAAATTTATACTCTATTTATCATATCCATAACAAGATATTATTTGATGAATTAGAACTCCCATTTTCATCCCAAGTTAAACAAGATAAAAGTAACTTTATTTCTATATCTGTTTTATATATTTTAATGTTTTTAAATTTTTAATCATGGTAAAATACACATAATTTTTGATATAACAGTGAATGATGAAAAATTACTGTACTTTGAGCGGAACCATATATTACCATTAAGTAGAATAATAGACAGTTTTCCTTAAATATTCTATATTCCAAAACAGTTTATGTTGTGCAGGAGGGTGTTTGAAGAAGGTGGTGTTTAGACAAAACACATTTGAGCTGTCTCTTTATTTCATATACCAGTGTAAGTGGATGTGATTGTTGTTCTTTCAGTATTCCTTCAATATTCTATTCATACATGAGGTATTCAAAAAAAGATACGTTGGCTAAATACTTATGGAATGTGGTAACAACACTAAGTTTCCAGACCTGTCAGGCCCTTATTACGCCTTTTTGAACATATAAAAAGATATGATTTGGAATAAAAGTTTCAGGGTAAATGCATGTATCTTCTCTTACTGCATTTGTTTGTACTGTGTTTAAATTCAGAAATTCAAATACTCTGACATCTGTTGCTGGAGGTTTTTTTTTTTTTTTTTTTTTACCATCAATTATTCAATGGTTGATTCCTTTATTTTATATTTATAGATGCTTTTGTCTTCTGTTCTTATCATTTTCTGATTTTCTGCCTTAACTCCCATTCTTAGGAATTCAGTCTTGATTACACAGCATAACCTTGCTATACCCTTTTTTTAGTGAGTACCATAGTCACAGTGCATTGCAACATTTGCTGTTTTACTCCATAAATTTATGTCAGGGCCCTGCGATACTCTCCTCTGACTTCTTGATCTGTAACAGCTTCCATGATTGCTGCTTCTGTTATTATGTCAAAGCCCTTGCAAGGTACATAAATACTAAAGACAGTGGTTTAGAAAACTAGTTCAGCTTCTCCATTAACTGATTTATGGACTGAAGATAGGAGAGGATAAAAAATCTTTTCAAGGTAGGTTTATTCTGTTTTGATTCACTCTCTCCAGACAAGTCTAGTGAAAGAGGAGAAAAATATGAAATCCATGGGCTTATGATTAACACATTTTATTCCAAAGCCTTGAAATTGATTTTAATTCATTCCATTTTGTGGCAAGTTGTTACAACCTAGTTAAAATTAACCCTGAGGTCTTTGGCTTCTTACAGAAGTATTTTAAAGGTATGATCATTATTTAAGTTCTCCATTTTTCTCTCATGTTAGCATATTTGCATTTATATAAATGTATTAAAAATGTTTTTCTAAACAAGTTGTAATTACAAAGGAAGTGATCAATATTGCCTATTTTAAGAATTAAAATCTAATAAAACAAAATATTTGCCAGAAAATGTTGAGGATAATTATTCATTTAAAACTAATATTAGCAGATTATTCTCTTATTTTAAGAGTACCCACAATTTGTTTGTAAACAGGTATGGTAAACCATGAAGGCATGGAAATAACTGTCATGAAACGTAGAAATAGGGGCAAGGTATGCCATGCAAGGCCATGTAGAGTAGCACCAGGGTCAGTCAGGAGGCAGACAATGAGGGAAACATGGGTAAGAGCCTTCATTGTTGTTACCATGGGATGGAATGGGCAAGGCAAGGGAAGCTGGTTAAGCAGGTTTAGGATTGGATAGTTTGAATAATTTCAGCAGGCTCTGGGGAGGGGCGGGGGAAGGGAGAGGGTAAGGGCCATCCCTTGTTGGCTGATATTTGTCCCTATGAGGACTAGGGCAGATGGATTGGTGCAGAGTGATACCTAGACAAAGGATCTGTTGGAACGATGGGCTCTGGATCGATTGGTTTATATAGCAAAAACATGCTTACAGGTGTGTTGTTTACTCTCTGTAGGAATTGGAAGGGGCAGTCTCTCTAGGGCCAGCAAGGTTTCAAATGTCAAAGCATCAGAAACACATAGTTAATACACTTCTTAAATTGTAAACCTATGTACAATTGATGGAAATCTCATCTGTAGATAACATTATAAAATATATTTTAAAGTATATCTAAGACATCATTTCTAGACCATTAATTATATTGATAGTATAAGGGACGATATGGTACTTAGTTTTTTGTGACTGGACTATACAAAAAATACAACAGTTTGGGGTAAGTTATAGTTAGTAAAGACTGTTACACAACATATTTTGTTTGTCTTGCCCACAATCTTACATGTGTGTGTGTTTTTCTCCATTACAGAAAGGAAGATACACACTTAAAGAGGTTAAGTAACTTGCCAGAATCACTCTATCAGTAAACAGTGATGGAAGCTCAACCATTACCCTCTAAATCTCATTGTTTTCCTCCTGCTCTGCTGACTGATCCTCTGCTAAAGTGTGAGGAGCTTAGCAGGCAGGTTTTGGCAGCTGCCAACTGTGACTGAGCTTGATCAGCTTCCTGATCATGCAGAGGGCTTAGAGAAGTTGAGACCATTTTGAACCATTTTTTTCACTGTTCTTTTATCTCTTTCATAGAACATTAGTCATCCACTTAATTTTTTTTTTTTTCTTAGCTGCTATACTGAGATAGGAATGAATAGGAGTAATGAAATTGATGCTGAGGATGGAGTCTATGCTCACACAATGCTGCTTGCAGCAGGGCTGGCAATATCCCTTCTTTCCTTGATTGGGTGAGGGCTACAAGCAAGGATGAGCTTGAAGGCTGTAGGAAGAAAGAGTTAAAAGGAGGGAGAGAAGAGTGAAGAAAGGACCTAGATTCATTTATCACTCAAATAACCAGAGTATATGGGGGTTCTGCTGACATTAAGGCCAAGATCAGAAGCAACAGTACTTCTAAAGAAAAGACCTAACAAGTTTGACCTCAATCACAGTTATGCTTGGGATTGATTTTAATTTTTGGTTTCCTTGTACACACTTACTCCATATTAGTGTCCTATTTCACATTAATAGTATTAAGAGTGGAACAGTCATGAAACTTAATACAATACTTCTGTAAAGTTATTAATATTAACATGATAATGAGTCAGAGGTCTAGATTATTGAGGAGAAAGATCTCAAAGACTGTGTGGTGGAAGAGTACATTCTAGAAAAAAAAAACAGTACTCAGATGGGCTAAGTATTTTAGTTTTTTTAATTTTTTAAAAATTATTACTAGGGATTTCATGGGAAGTATTAGTAGCAGTAGCAGATTGACCTAGAAAGTGAAAGAACATGGAAATATTTAATATTTATAAAATGTCATGTGTACATTAAAATGGAATACTGAAGAAGTAAAGATAGAAGAGGTCATCCAAAAAGTGAAGAGAGAATAGAAAAAAGTGGTAAAAATGATTAGTGAAGTTCCCTTTCTACAAGTGTTTAATTGAACAGGAACCACATACTTACACATTTTGTTAACGAGGAAATGCCATTGCTGATTGTTTTTAACATCTGTTATGTTCAAATTCAACAAATAGTTGATGACCTTTATACTTGAAATAAGTATAAGTCCTAGGTCATGGAGATGTAGTGGTGAGCATGTTGGGCCCCAGTTCCTGGTGTCATAATGATGATCGGAAAAGGAGTCTAGTGACACTTTCTAGAACATCATGTCAGTAGACCAAGTAATTAGGATTGTTTCAGGGCTGAAGTTGTTTTTGACTCCCTCACTCTGAGTTCACTGTCATGTGTTGTAAAATAACTAGCCAGGGTTTGAGGTATCATCAAGCACCAATTTCAGTATGGGGAGAAGAACAAATAAGTCAAAATATGCAAGGAGAAGTTGCATTTTAGTATTCTGGTTGATTATATCTTATATATATATAATATATATATATGTATATTATATATATATATTCTTATATCTGTTCTGTCCTCTCACCATCCTGAGATACACATCCTGATATGTGCCACTTTTTTGCAGAACTCGGTTTCTGCTGTTTTGAGTTAGATGATCTCATCAGTCTAGATATACTCCATATTTTTTCCATTTGTTTATATCTATATTTTTTTACTTGAGTGTACATTAATGCATTAACAAATAAAATGCCATTTGGAGTATAAAGCATCTCTGGGCACTACAGATCTTTCATCCAATGAGATGTCAAATAAAACTTTCTTCATATGATGCTGACCAAGGGTCCAAAGATGCCTGAAGAGCTAAAGAGGCACCATTTATTTCAACCAGAAAGGCAGGTTTTATAGCAATGTTTTGTTTGCTGTAAGAAAATACCAAAGAATATATGGGTTACACAGTAGGAATTTATTTTCTTTTCTGAAGGTTGGAAGTCCAGAATCAAGATGTTTTGCCTACAGGCTTGATTTCTTTAGAGGTCTTTCTTCTTGGCTTGCGGATAATCACCTTCTCTGTCTGTCCTCACATGGCCTTCTCTCTGCATGCTCATCCCTGGTGTCTCTTCCTCTTCTTAAATGGACATGAATCATATTGGATTAGGGCCTTACTCTTACGACTTCATTTAACCATAACTACCCCTTTAAAGGCCCTATCACCAAGTATAGTCACACTGGGGGTTAGAGGCTCAACATACAAATTCTGAAGATACATGGTTCAATCTATAACATTACCATACAAACTGAAGAATAAATACTGAAAGGTTCATTCACCTGGTCCATACATGTGTCAGCCAAGGCATTGCAGGGCAGTCATTGGGCATTATGTTTACTTGGTATGGGCTATTTTATGTATCGGGGATACTGGATTAAAATAAAACTTTAGAAGATGGGTGCTGATTTGGTGGTATTGGTGCATGAGTAGTTAGACTTTTGGTATTGGTTTATATTACAGAGAACCCATGTGATAGAATGGGCTTCTTGTGGGAGATTAATGTGTCAGATAATAAGAATTTTAAATATTAGGTTTCTTCCTGGAAACCTTGATTTGCCTAGTGACCAATTGTACAGACTAGTTTATAAACTACATTGTTGACGAAAATTGACTTATTATGAATAAGCATATCAAGCAGTTTTACATGATAGGTTGCACTCAAATACTTTCTATAAAATTAATTCTAAAAATTATCATGGCTCAAATTTGAACCATGTTCTGTTGCTTCAGAATTTACTATGTATTTGCTGTTCTGAGGAATACTGCTTACCACTCTTATTCAACTTGTTTTCTGTCTGTTGCATCACTTGGTGAGATTTTAAATTTTTAGAGCCTGTGTCTTTTGGTAGATTTATGCTTAATTTTATAAAATATGGCCAAATAGTCTTCCAAAGTATTTGTGCCATTTAACTTCCCAGCAGCAATGAATAATAATTTCCCTTTTCACACATCTTATCCAACATTAAGTGTTGTGAAAAGTTCTTAATTTTTGTTTCTTTAGTGGCTATTTAAGTGGTATCTAATTGTGGCTTTAATTTTTATAACCCTGATGAGTAAAGATGTTGAGCATCTTTTTTAATGTGCCTGTTGACCATTTGTATATCTTCTTTAGTAAAGTGTTTGTTCAACTATTTTACTAATATATGAGTAATTTGACATTTTGTTACTTATTTGTATGAGTTTTTTGTATCTTCTGGTTACAAGTAATTTGCCAGATATGTGTATTGCAAATATTTCTTTCCAGGCTGAGGCTTGAGTATGTATGTTTTAAAATTCTCTTTTGATGAAAAACAAATTTCGATCATGCCGAAGTCCAATTTATCAGATTTTTTCTTTATGGTTAGAGAACCCCATATATTCTAAAGTCCAACACTTTGGTATTTGTTAATTAATATTTATAATATTCACCTTTCTCTTTTTTTTTCTTTTTCATCAGGCAACGATATATTTTTTAGTTTACAACAAACATATTTGCTGTTTGTTACTATACTTTTTTATTGTTGATTCTGAATTAGTTTACTTCATACAAAAGTCATATTAGTTCAGATTTATTTATCATATATATAATTGTATTATTGTCCATATCTTCTATACCCTTAGTTAATCTTCTGTGTGTTTAATCTCTCAATTTCTGATAGATGTGTATTAACATCTCTCACCAGTATTGTGAATATATTATTTTTTTCTTTTTTAAATATCTCAGTTTGTGGTGAGGTGAAAACAGGCACATAATTGTTATATATTTTCTCCATCAGCCATTGTATTGTTTCTCTGTCATGAAGCATCGTCTCTCTTAAATTTGTTCCTTTTTTGCATAAATATCAATTAACAACTTTTTGTTAAGTAAATTATATAATGTACATGTTTATTCCTTATTGTAGTCTTCCTATATACAGTTTTAATATGTTTCTATTGTATATCTGAAGTTTAAAAATATTATCTTATACTTTCTTAGATTAATAAGTAAAAATACAAAAAATATATATTTTTTAATTTCTGTATTTTTCCTTTGCTGGTTTTGAAGCTATACTAGATGATATTTCCAAGTTTTCAGCAATGCCTTTACATCTTTAAGTAACTTCTTAACTGTGAATGATTCTAATCTAAATTTTTTTAATATCTTAGTCTTCCTTTTAAGTCAGACAAGGGATATTTTATGGGTAGTTAATACTCACATTAACAGCATATAGAACAACCCATCTCTATTTCCTTTGGAATCACTGCCTGGAATTTTAATTCACATTTTAATTTACTACAGAAATATTATTAATGTTGATCCTAGAGAGATGTACATTAAATTTGCATTCCCATTTTTACCAATTTGTGTGCCACCCCCTGTGCTTCTTTCTATTTCCTTTGGATCCAATTTTGGTTTTAAGTTATATCACTTAGTTGTAATTCTTTCATTCATGCTATGTAAGTGACAAAGAAAGTCTTAGTTTTTATTTCATCCTCCCTCTGAATTTATATGTAGTGAATGAAGATTGAATTAAAAGATACAAACTAATTTCAAAATAGTGGTAGATTCTCAGACATAAGGGAAATGAGATTTTTTTTTGAGGAGCAAGATACAGATTTCAGCTCTAGCTTATGATTCATTTTATTAAAAATATTTTTAGTAAATAGAGTAAATTGTTGCCCTTATTTTTTATGATATCTACATGGGTTTTTGTTCTATCTCTCTCTGAATTTTTATATATGAAAGATCTTAGGGTAGGAAAAGGAAAATAGAGTAAATATGTATATATTTCCACTCTGCCATTTCTTCAGTACTGTTTCCATTCCCTTATATGAAAGTAGTATAGTGCAGGAGAAAATATTTAGGGTCAAACACTACAAAGCCTTTACCATCCACACATTTAGCCTTAGAATGATTACCAAAGATGAAGTATATTTTTCTCAATCTCTCTTTTTATGTCATAATTTAGTTGATATATAGTTATTTTGAGGTTTGATACATTTTAAGCAATTATTCTTTAATACCAAGGGTGTGAATAAAATATTCACTGCACTAGGCTGTACATTTTTCTTAAGGATTATTCCATTAATACAGTCAGAACTCTTCCCTGTCATATTATGCTTCAGTGACCTGTGTGTTGCTATAAAGGCAATGAAAACCTTTTTATTAAAGATGAAAGAGAAGGGAGAGGAAGATGGCGGCAGAGTAGGAGGGCCCTAGGCTCATCTCATCTCATCTCATCCCATGAACACAACTAGTTAACTATCAAATTATCCTAATTAACCCGGAAATCAACCTGAAGACTGACAGCACAAACTCCACAAGTTAAAGGGAAAGAAGAGGTCACATCAAAGAATGTAGAAAGTGCAGAGATGTGGTTTAGGAGAGAAACGGATCATGTGCTATGGAGGGGAAGGAGCCATGGTCATAGAGAAGGGCCAGAGAGAGGAGCACACAGGAGAATGCACAAGGGGAATGTTTCCCCAAATGATAATGTAATTGTACATCTTCAAAGAAATCATGTCTCATTCTGGTGATACTAGTTTTGAATTAACACTTACAGATTTCTTCAAAACCTAGCAAGCAAAGTACACAAAAGAAACAAACAATAGAATAAAGATGAGAAACTTGAAATTTGGAGCCTAAATGATGAGTTGAATGCTGCTTTTGCTTTCTATTGAATTGGTACTTGGATTTTTCAGAGATTAAATCATAGTTGGTTCTGTGTTTAGCATTGTAGAAATGCAATAAATTTTCATTCCTGCTTTATACACGTGTGTATAGACTCATAAATAAACATACACACATATATAAATACATATATAGAATTTCCATTTCTGTGAGAGGATATATAATATACATGAATGAATATGTATATAGTATGCATAAATACATGTATAAAATTGTTTCAACATATTGAGAAAATTCCAACTATGTAATTTAATTATTATTTTATTATCTAACTGGTTAAGATAATGAATATAATTATGTGCCCTCACAGCACTTAATTCTAATAGTTGAGAAAGATAAAAAAAATAATGAATTACATGTTAGATATTTATAAATGTTAAAGAGAAGGAAAGAGGAATAAGAACAAAGTGAGAGTTGAAACTTTAGATAGATTGAACAGGGAGGATTACAGAGAAAATGACAATTGAGAAAAGATCAGAAGGCAGTAAAGGAGAGAATTATGGAAACATCTGAGGGAGAATCTTCTAGGTAGAGGGACCCTGAGATGTGGCCAAACCTGACTTTTCCAAGGAGTAGGTAGTGTCCTACAATTAGGTGAATACAGGGGAAATAGGAGATAAGATCAGATAATAACCTGTGGCTAGATCTTACAGGGTTTTTTTGGTTTGATTGTAGTAAGAACTTTGGCTCTTACTTTTATTATTATTATTACTATTACTACTATTGTTGTTGCCCTAAAATTCAGTTACAGTCAATGCTTGCTACTTGAAAATTATGAATTTTATGAAGCAGAAAAAGGAGAAGTGAATTATGAATTCTTAAATGGGTATTATGCATGTTTTATATTATCCTATAGTAAGTATATTTAACATTTAAGTACTTGTAAGTTATTTTATTGACGGATTAAGTTCTTTTTAAGATTGATTTATTTATTTGAGAGAGGGAGAGAGCATGAGAGAGTGAGAGCACACAGGAATGGGCAGAAGGAGAGGGAGAGAGAGAATCTCAAGCAGACTCCCCACTGAGCATGGAGCCTGACCCGAGGATCGACAGAGGGCTGGATCTCAGGACCCTGAGATCATGACTTGACCTGAGACTAAGAGTTGGACCCTTAACTGACTGAGCCACCCAGTCACCCCACCAATTAGGGTTTTTTTGAAGAATATAGATTTGTAGTCAAGATCAGACATGCTGGAAAGAAAAAAAAAAGTAAGGAAGAGAAAAGAAAGGGAGAAAGAGTGGAAGCAAGAGCAGGAATTTCAAAATTGGTAATTGCTTTATTATCCCTGCGGTTGCGTCATGGATAAAGCCTTAGGGCAACATAAAGCAGGGTGGCTTAATACAGCTAAATTTTATCATGCTTCAAGGTTTGCAGCCTTATCATTTGAATACAACTTGGGTAGGACAGTTTTTCCTTATAGCAAAATTTTTAAGAATTTCCTAAAAAAATTCTAAACATGGATAAATTGCCTGCTTATGTATATAACATATTGCAATTGGGGGTCTTCTGTCCATAGTCATTTTAGGTTTTGAATAATTAATTTGAAGTTTCCTCTGCAATTGCTGCTGACTTAAGACATTTACCCAGTTATGGGCGCCTGGGTGGCTCAGTTGGTTAAGCGACTGCCTTCGGCTCAGGTCATGATCCTGGAGTCCCGGGATCGAGTCCCGCATCGGGCTCCCTGCTCGGCAGGGAGTCTGCTTCTCCCTCTGACCCTCCCCCCTCTCCTCTCTCTCTCTCATTCTCTCTCTCAAATAAATAAATAAAATCTTTAAAAAAAAAAAAAAAAGACATTTACCCAGTTAACATTTCTTTCTTTTTGTAGTGATAATTTTAAAAGGGCTTTACATGATTAATCAAATTATGATAATACATATTAGTTACTCTTTTTTTTTCTTAGTGATTTTTTTATCAGTCCGCTTTATACTCACCAACAATAAGCTTTGGATAATTTTTGCTTATTTCAGGCTATAACTTGGTTTCTAAGAAGTCCCATTAATCCACTATCCACTGAATGCAATAAATGAATGCAATAAAACAAAAACAAAAACACAACAACAACAAATAAATGAATGCAATAAAACAAAAACAAAAACGCAACAACAAAACAGAACAAAAAACAAACAAAACTTACCAAAAGACTGACACTTGGAAACTTCACTTTCAATAGAACAGACATGTTTTAAAGGCACCACAGTGGTGTGTGTGTGTCTGTGCCTATGTGTATTTTGATATTATAAAGGAATACTTAGTATTAATATAGGGATACAATTATTCGGTTCCATAAAGTGATTATAAACAAAGCCAGGAAAAGAAATGTGTAGAAAGATGATTAGGTAAAATATGAAAACAATTTATTTGTCATTTCATAGCTTATTTTTGAATATTGATTGAGAACTATTTATAACATTATTTAGAATTTATATTTATCCAAATTCTGCTGACAAGTTGATAAAATATCTACATTATTAACAGAGGAGTGAAACAAAATTGATACAAATTTTATGTCCATAAAATCACCTTGGAGAATCACAATGATAAAGGACTTTGGGAAGTTACTAAATTGATTTAGGTCAAGTATAAGTGAATACATTGAGAAGCCAAGAATATAACTAACTTACCTTCTTTTCACACAGAATTGTAGAATTGTGATCACACATAAAGTCCAACCAAGACTGGCTGTATAATTTGTGGGGCTTGGTGCAAAATGAAAATTTGAGGCCCTTTAAAAAATTATTAAAAATTTTTTGGATTGCATAGCAAAACACTAACTGAAGCAGAGTCCTTCTGATTACCTGGCCCTGTGCTCTGCATAGATTGCCCCCTCAAGAAGCTAGCCCCAAGGCTACCTCCGGAGATGATTGGCAAAACCCCAACTCATTTTTACCAGAGGAAGTCCCCAGGCTGCTCTCTCTTGAGTTCTTTGAGATGGAAAAATATTTTGTAATGCTATCTTTCTTTGGAGAGTTTATACTACGTAGATTTTAATGACGATTTAAACAAACCTGTGTCTTTCTTTTTTTTTTTTTAAAGATTTATTTATTTATTTATTTGACAGAGAGAGACACAGCGAGAGAGGGAACACAAGCAGGGGGAGTGGGAGAGGGAGAAGCAGGCTTCCCGCGGAGCAGGGAGCCCGACGCGGGGCTCGATCCCAGGACCCCGGGATCATGACCTGAGCTGAAGGCAGTCGCTTAACCAACTGAGCCACCCAGGCACCCCCAAACCTGTGTCTTTCTATTAGCAAATTATAAGAAATCCCAGAGCGTAAAGGAAGTACATGTTTTTTAATAGCTTTTAGTTTTTGTTCCTTAATATAGGAAAGAAAACATATATTCACCATAAGTTCTTTCCTCTCCATAGTTACTTAATTATTAAATAATATAAAAAATTATTGATGTGATGGAATATTTCATGTGAAAATTTGTTAGGTTAACTATAATATTTTTCCTGAATGATAAAAAAATAAAATAATCTAATTGTCTTAATTTGCTCTTTATACTAATTAAGGTTCAATGGTAACTATAAAATATAAAATTCACTGAAAAGGAATTGCCCTGTCATTATCCAAAAACTTATCTTCTAGATGGATTTCCCTCCACATCATTCACTCCTTTTTGTCCTTTATCACCCCATGATTGATGAAATCTTCTCATGCATTATTGATGAGGTAGAATATAACTGCACTTATAGAAGGTGGACCTTTTAAAGTAATATAGTATTAGAAAAATTAGGTTTTATAAAAAGTTTAAGAGCATTAAATATAAATACAGGAGGAATACAGAGTGGAATGATCATAGTATCTGCTTCTCCTAGCATCTAGAGTGCCAGAAAGTAAATGGAATTAAAGGTAAAATATCAAAGATAGAAAGCTATATTTTCCTTAATGGCCTGTGTGCATTTAAAGACTTGTAATGAGTTAATAATGGTTTTGCTACTTTCCCCATTTTTTTAAAAGATTTTATTTATTTATTTGTCAGAGAGATAGAAAGAGAGAGCACAAGCAGGGGGACCTGCAGGCATAGGCAGAAGCAGGATCCCCGCTGAGCAAGGAACCAGATGTGGGACTCAATCCCAGGACCCTGGAATCATGACAAGAGCTGAAGGCAGACGTTTAACCAACTGAGCCACCCAGGCATCCCTACTGTCTCCATTTGTAATGAGGTGTTACAAAAATGTGTGAAAGGAGAAATATAAAGTGTTTTGGTTTTAATTTTTCAGTTACAAACAGAGGACATTTGGGTATAGATGATAAAAACTACTCAGAATAAATTCAAGTTTTAGTTTCCTATGGTATATGTAAATGACATAATTCTATTTTAGGTTATGAGTCCAGTATATTAGAAAGTAGACTCACTTTTGAGGATCCCCCAAAGTAGTATAATTTTGTATTAAGTTTTAGAAAGTATGAGTCATTACTGTATTAATATTCAATTTACTATATAATATCACTTTAAATGTAGCACTTGACTGTTTTTAAAATATATACAGAAGAGTACAAGACTATTTTTTAATTCATGATTTTTCTCTTAGCTGTTTAAGAAAAAAATTCTGGGCTCTTACTTTTCCTCTTTCTAGCCTAAACTTGTTTTCTGTTTTAAATTTTATTCTTAATTCTACCACTTTTTCTTTTAACTTCTGTGCTCATTCTGTTATATTTTACTGAGTTCTAAATTTGGATATTTGACTCAATTATTTCTTCTTTCTATTTTTCTAACATAAGAAAGTGATACATTTCTCTGTATGTACTATTTTATCTTCCTTTGATATATTGCTATGTGATATTTTCCTTAGCATTTATAAAGGATTAAGAAATATGTTTGAATTATTTTTACATATCCTTTGATGCTGCTTTCTGATTTGTGTTATATACAAAGCATGTGATCTCCATCACAATGATATTTTAGAAAGTTATTAGCTTACTTTATTGCTGATTATGTTATTTTTACAAATGTTTTATATATATACAGCATTCTATATCTATCATATTCTTTTTGCAGTATGTTATTCACATCTTAAATATCCATCTTGACTTTTTTATTTGTTGACATATGAATTACGAAGGGAAATGTTTAAAATATACTACAACGATGGGAGACTAGTTACTTTCTTCTATAGCTTCATCGTTTTGGCTTTTGAAACTTATATAATTGGAGGCTATTAACTTTAGAATTGGTATCCTTTCTGGTGAGTTGAATCCCTTACAGCATCTAGTGACATCTCCATGTTTACCCAACTTTTATGTTCATGACAACTCTTACTGATAATGACTTGTTTGTTGATGTTTTGTATTTTTTTAAATTATGAACTTCTCTTGATTAGAATTCTATGAAAATTATTAGAAGGCATTTTTCACAGTATAAACTTATAGAAGGGGTTTATATTGGCTTTTGCCAAATATCCATAGGCACTATCAAAACAAGATGATATTATGGGGCGCCTGGGTGGCTCAGTTGATTAAGTTGTCTGCCTTTGGCTCAGGTCATGATCCCAGGGTCCTGAGATCAAGCCCCGCATTGTCGGGCTCCCTGCTCAGCAAGGAGCCTGCTTCTCTCTCTCTCTCTCTGCTGCTCCCCCCTGCTTGTGCACACGTGCATGCTCTCTCTTTCTCAAATAAATAAATAAAATCTTAAAAAAAAAAAAAAGATGACATTAATCTAAACTTTCTGCTTACAGATTTTTTTTCTTTCTTTTTTTTTTTAAGATTTTATTTATTTATTTATTTATTTATTTATTTATTTATTTGAGAGAGAGCCAGAGTGGGAGAGCAGGGGGAGTGGCAGAGGTTGCTGCAGAGGGAGAGGCAGAAGCAGGGTCCCCACTGTTCAGGGAGCCTGACACAGGACTCAATCCCAAGACCCTGGGATCATGACCTGAGCTGAAGGCAGATGCTAAACCCACTGAACCACCCAGGTGCCTCTGCTTAGGACTTTTTTTTTTTTAAATTGAGATATAATTGACATAGTAACATTGTGTAAGTTTGAGGTACAATGCATTGGTTTGATACATTTATACATTGCAATGTGATTATTATGGTAGCATTAGCTAACATCTTTATAATGTCTCCTAATTATCTCTTTTTTGTGTTAAGAGCAGTTAAGTTCTGGTCTCTTTGCAGTTATGAGGTGTATGATGCAATATTGTTGACCATTATCATTATGTTGTGTATTAGCTCTCCAGAACTTCTTTATCTACTAATTTCAAGTTTGTACCTTTAAACAACATCCCCCTGATTCCCCACCCCCCAGGTACATAGAAGGTTATAGGAGTAGTAGTTTTATCTTTAAGAATTATCAGCAAATAATTTTTTATATTTTCTCCCGCACTCACTATTGGTCATATTCTGTTACAGAGTTCCTTGGCTTTTTGGTGGTAGAAGATACCTTTCTAACCTTCCCATTCTTAGCCCCTAGTTTTTTTGTGTGTTTTTTTTTTTTTTTTTTTTTTACAATTTCTTTATGCAGGCTTTAAAGCAAAGATGGATGAGCAGGGAGGTACCTTAGTGAATTTATATACTATAAGCCTCACTTAGGTCAGCTCTTCTTCTTCTGGACTCTAAGGATACACCTTACTCTTTGTTTTGTTGAGCCATGCAGTAAAAGATGATTGTGTGTGTGTGTGTGTGTGTGTGTTTTCCAGAATTTCTGGCATGTACTACTGGGAGGCAGTTTCTCTAAGCATTTTGAGAAAGATCCAACTATATATATTGATTTTATTTCTGTTGTTATGTATTTACCCTGAACCAAAAGCTCAAAATACTTTTTGAGCTTACAGGCTCTCCAACTATTTACTTTCACAGAGTTTTTTCTTTTTTCTTTTTAGAAAACTGCCTGAAGCATATGCATTAAAAAAAATAAATCCATGTTCACAAACATTATCTTTAGGCCACACTAGAATATTAGAAGACTACAAGTTAGGAGCACATTACAATAGCCCTTGAAAAGTAATAGCCTTATTTATATCCTTGACTTAATACTGGAAGCTACAGGTTCAGTCACATTAAACCACTACATTTGATAAAGTAATATCACTAAGGACATTTGCCACTTGTCTCTGTCTCTCACTTCTCTAATATAAAACCTCACAGTGACTTAATTTTAAAATTTAGCACTGAGAAAATCCTCAGTATTCCCTGGTGAGTTATGCAATTTCTGACAGTAACGATTATGAAACTGACTATTTTGCCTGCTAGGAAGCTCAATTTCATTTGAAATTCAACTATTCTTAAATATATAGGTTTATGATTTGCTTCTTTCTTTTTTATCTTTTTTCCTAGTATTTCATTTTTTTTCTGGATTCATTTTACTAATCTTAATAGTTTTTTTTTTAAGATTTTATTTATTTATTTGAGAGAGCGAGAGAGAGAGAGAGAAGGTCAGAGGGAGAAGCAGACTCCCTGCTGAGCAGGGAGCCTGACGTGGGACTCGATCCTGGGACTCCAGGATCATGGCCTGAGCTGAAGGCAGTCACTTAACCGACTGAGCCACCCAGGCACCCAATAGTTTGTTTTTTAATTGCAATTTTATTCTAGTTATTTTCATGTTCAGTCTTTTCTAATCCTTTGCAGATTGAGCCACACTATAAAATAAAGCAAAAAATATGTGTGCCATGAGAAATTGAAATTGGCCAAGATGAATGGAGTGGCTTCATAGGATAATGTTTTAGAAAGTATTTCTGTATATGAAACATTTTACTTATTGTAAAAAATACATATTTGCTTTTTAAAGAGATACACTTAGGTTTTAGTATCAGTTTATGTTTTATGAGAATAAATTTTGTTATTAAATCTTTGATTCCAATTATGCATGTTGTACTTCAGCTGCACTGTGGCACTGTTTCCTTTTTTAAATTTTGATAAACTTTTAAAAGTGTTTTTCGTTAAACCTCAGCAAATGGTAAAGAAAATGTCAGTTGTTTTACTTATATCATAAAAGTAGGCATTTAAAATTAACTAGATGTACCTATTAAAAGAGTATTTTTCTACCAATTTACACATAAAGCTTTAGTGACTATAGCAAATTAATACAAATAGCATTACTTTAATGAATGGGAGTGGTGGATATTTTTGAATTGATTTTACTGTCCTTTAGAAATTTTTATTATAGGGCACCTGAGTGGCTCAGTCGTTGGGCATCTGCCTTCGGCTCAGGTCATGATCCCAGGGTCCTGGGATCGAGCCCCACATCGGGCTTCCTGCTCAGCGGGAAGCCTGCTTCTCCCTCTCCCACTCCCCCTGCTTGTCTTCCCTCTCTCGCTGTTTCTGTCAATTAAATAAATAAATAAAATCTTAAAAAAAATTTTTTAATGAATTTTTTTATTATTACTCTTTTCAAGTTTTTGATTTTTCTTTCTTTTTCCTGGTCAATTCTGTTCTTTAAAATTATGTCATTGATTGGGGTGCCTGGGTGGCTCAGTTGGTTAAGTGACTGCCTTCGGCTCAGGTCATGATCCTGGAGTCCCAGGATCGAGTCCCGTGTCGCAGGGAGTCTGCTTCTCCCTCTGACCCTCCCCCTTCTCATGCTCTCTCTCTCTATCTCATTCTCTCTCTCAAATAAATAAAATCTTTAAAAAAAGTAAAATAAAATAAAATAAAATAAAATATGTCATTGATCATAAATGACTACAATTCTTTGTAATCACAACAATAAAGAAATCTTATGCTACCAGATTAGTTAATTTTCATTTGCCTTTAGATACCACATTTAAAGTGTGTCTTTTGGTGAACTTTATCCCAGTATTTTCATATTTTGATTGTTCTATCTTAATAATTTATTGTTCTCCCCTTCTGATTTAATACTCATCTCTTCTACTTTTGTCTTGATCTGTTCCCAAATTATAGCAGTAATAATATTGTATAGCACTGGAACACTTTATTTTAAATAATGGATCAAAATATTTGAAAATGTAGGTCTATTTGCATTGTTGATATTTTTGAAATTTAATTTAAGCCTGACTGTGATACCCTTGGACATTTATTTGACTTCCTCTAGATTTCTTATAAAAATTATTAGGCATCTTATCTGATCAACTTTTGCAATTAAATCTGGTAGTCTTAGAGATTTCATTAGTTCTAAACATAGCTAATTTATTTACATTCCCAAGAAACTTTCCTAATAGGCTTGAACTATTATATTGTGGTAGTTAATTACTTTTTTAGTAAAAATGGGCAACTAGGGGCTCACACGTAGTTTAGCAAATGAATACATTTTTCACCCAGATGTCCTAGTCTTGAGGAAAAAGTTCTTTTTTTTTTTTTTTTTTAAAGATTTTATTTATTCATTTGAGACACAGAGATACAGAGAGAGAGAGAGCATGAGCAGGGGGAGAGGTAGAGGGAGAGGGAGAAGCAGGCTCCCCGCTGAGCGAGGAACTTGATGTGGGGCTCGATCCCAGGACCCTGGAATCATGACCTGAGCCAAAGGCAGACGCTTAACCATCTGAGCCACCCAGGTGCCCCGAGGAAAAAGTTCTTTATGTCTTGGCAGTCCTGGTCAGTTTCCTAATTAGCTTATTTTTAAATAACCAGGTCATAATGTGGAACCACCATTCTTATATATGCTCTGTTGGCAGCACAGTGGAAAACCCAATGACTCATTCCCCTTATAAAAGTCAAAATAAGTTTGTTTCAATATAGTTTCTAGAGTTTGTAGGAAGAAATGTTGAGTCTGAGTTTAGAATATTTGTAAAATGCAAAACAAAAAACACTCATGATATGTAATGAAGTAAATAATCAGGTAAATAAAAATATCCTCAGGCTACCTCATATGGTTGTGCAGCATGTGCATTGGTGCTAAGGGGATGAGTGGGGACTGGAATCCTGAAGATACTTCTCTTGCCAAATTGTGGGCTTGCTTCTGTTTCACAGATACCATTTGTCTCCCCAGAAGGAAGATATTTTTTTAATATTTCTGCTCAAATAAGGCCATCTTAGAAGTCCTTAAATAGGCTCCCTCTATGGTAGCAACAGTCCTGCATAACTATAACTGCTCCATATTTGTAACTTTACAAACAACTTGATAGTAAGTTAAATGACTGTAATGATGCTTGGATTAAAAAAACGTTGTTATGAGATATAAGTGAAAGAATATTAGTACAAGTTTTTTTTAATAAATGTGATCTTTCCTGTCCATGTCTTAGAACACACCAAAGAAGTTTGACTAGTATTACTGTGTACAGTTTTCTGAATTAGTAAATGAAGTGAATATGATAAAGGCTCACTAACATTAATTCTACATGTAGATATTACTCATTATACGTATTCTCATTGTTCTCCTCTACCATCATTGCCATATGGCATATGTACTAATTTAATGACAAAAAGGATTAAATATTGGAATGAATTAAGATGGAAAAGTTGAATTTAAGGAAAATTAGTTTCTATTATCATGTTATATTTGTACATAATTTGTACTGTTTTAATATTTAATCATTAGGCCAGCAATTGTAGAAATTATTGCTTAGTTTATTAATATCTTTCAAGTGTATATGGGGCCTTCACTGAATATGTTTAAAACATTATTATTCTCTCAGTAAGTGCAAATTTTGAATTACTTTTTTAAAAGTAGAAAGTTGAGTTTAAAAAATACATCTCTGGTCACTATTTTACATTTAAAAGTAAGTTGGGTTTAACACACCACTCATCAGGGAAATGTAAATCGAAACCACAATGAGATATCACCTCACATCTATCAGAATGGCTAAGACCAAAAACACAAGAAACCAGTGCTGGCAAGGGTGTGGAGAAAAAGGAACCCTCTTACACTGTTGGTGGGAATGCAGCCACTGTGGAAAACAGTGTGGAGGTTCCTCAAAAAATTAAAAATAGAATTACCATATGATTCAGTAATCCCAATACTGAATATTTACTTAAAGGATGAAAACAGTTAAGTCAAAAGGATATATGCACCCCTATGTTTACTGGAGCATTATTTATGATAGTCAAATTATGGAAGCATCCCTGGTGTCCACTGATAGATGAATTCATAAAGAAGAGGTGGTATATATATACTACTGTATATAGTGGAATATTTTATATATATGTATATATATATAATGGAATATATTATATATGTGTATATATAGTGGAATATTAGCCATAAAAAAGAATGAAATCATGCTATTTCAACAACATGGAAGGATGTAGAGGGTATAATGCTAAGTGAAATAAGTTAGAGAAAGACAGATACCATATGATTTCATTTTTATGTGGAATTTAAGAAAAAAAACAAATGAACAAAAAAAAAAGAGACATCACAAAACAGTCTCTTTGGAGGACAAACTGATGGTTACTATAGGGGAGGTGGATTGGGGGATGGGTGGAAATAGGTGAAGGTGATTACGAGTATACTTATCATGATGAGCACTGAGTAATATATAGAATTGTTAAATCACTATATTGTACACCTGAAACTAATAAAACATTGTATGTTAACTATCCTGGCATTAAAATTTAAAAAAAAAGGTAAATTAGAATTGTTTGCAATTAGTATCTTTGTTTTAGTTTTATGGAAATAGATTTTCTTAGTTAATATTCAAAATATTTAACAGTAGTATGTTTTCTTTTTGATGAAAACTAAATAACTCTAAGATGTTTTATGCCTATTTTTTAAAAGGTTTTATTATTCATTTTGAGAGAGAGCACGAGCTCATGAGCAAGGGGGAAGGGTAGAGGGAGAAGGAAAAGCAGACTCCCTGCTGAGCTGAAAGCCAGATGCGGTCTGGATCCCAGGAACCCAGGATCATGACCCAAGCCAAAGGCAGATGCTTAAGTGACTGAGCCACTCAGGCGCCCCTTATTCCTATTTTTTAAGAGATTTTTTCCATAAATAGGGCACCTGGGTGGCTCAGTTGGTTAAGCGACTGCTTTTGGCTCAGGTCATGATCCTGGAGTCCCTGGATCGAGTCCCGCATCGGGCTCCCTGCTCGGCAGGGAGCCTGCTTCTCCCTCTGACCCTCCCCCCTCTCATGTGCTCTCTCTCTCTCATTCTCTCTGTCTCAAATAAATAAATAAAATCTTAAAAAAAAATTAAAAAAAAGAGATTTTTTCCATAAATAAATAAGGCAGAGCATATAATTAGCTAACTGAAATAATTTTGTCAGTCATTAAAGCAATGAAAACCTTTGTAAAGATAGCATTTTATAAATTCTTGATCACAGACCAAGGATTCTTCACATCAGAATCTCAAAAACATTTTCTTAAAATATAAATTCTGATTTTCTCAGTTAATTCTAAGATCTACTCCAAAGACAGGGCCCACTAATTTATTTTTAAGAAGTTTCTTCACATGTAGGAATTACTTACCAGCTGTAATAAATGGGAGCAGAACAGAATTCCAGAATAAATACTGAACATATTATCTGGTTTGAGTCCTAGTTCCTCTATTATTTTGTTATACAGACTTCACCAAGTATATAATATAAAGAATGGCAATTGTCTATTCATAATATGGAGACAGTATCTACTTCATAAAAGTCTAATTTGTATTATTTCAGACATCCATGGGAAAGTTCCTTGCATCTAGTTGCTGATCAAAAAATATTAGTGGCATTTGGATATCTCTCAATATGCAAATTTCCAATCCATTGCATTGATTATTCTAGCATTGCCATTTTTAGTTCACGAAGAGTTAGTTCCAAATAGTTTGTCTTTTTTTTATTCTTGTTGCAAACCTGGGTCACAGTTAATGAAATTGTGTTTTATATCGTTGTGAATTTGATTTTTAAAGTCACTGTGAAAGATTTAACAGACCTCTAATTCTATTCCTGCTTATGTAGTAAGATCATGAATTAGCAAAACTGTTTATTGAAGTCTGCACAGTTGAAAAGGGCAATATTTTCATAAGGAGCTGGTCTTAGTGATTGATGTTCCCACAGCTCTTTCCCCTTTAATTCAGAGCCTAAGAATAATTGAGCTTTCAGTCAATGATTAAATTACATGTTTGCTGTGCTACTACACAAAAACAATATGCATTTCACTTATAGTTAATTATTTAAGCCAAAGTAATGAGGTGTGGCATATAGCTTTTACTTGGGTTGAGGTATGAGCAATGAATTTTTTAAGACATGCAACATTTCATGAGGATCAAATTTCTTATCTGAGAGTTTGATAGAAACTAGATCTGTTCAAATTGGTGTGTAGATAACTTTGTAGCTGATTGATAATATATCAATATGTTTTTGGATAAAATTTTTATTTTTTATTTTTTTTAAAGATTTTATTTATTTGACAGAGAGAGACACAGCGAGAGAGGGAACACAAGCAGGGAGAGTGGGAGAGGGAGAAGCAGGCCTCCCGCCGAGCAGGGAGCTCGATGTGGGTCTCGATCCCAGGATCCTGGGATCATGACCTGAGCTGAAGGCAGATGCTTAACGACTGAGCCACCCAGGCGCCCCTAGATAAAATGTTTTTAGATCATGACATAATATTTATATTATCTGATGAAAACACACACACACAAAAGAGAGAGGAATTAAATTCAATTTTCTGTTCTTCTGTGCAGTTAACCGGAATTTGGTTTAAATATTAGCCATTTATTGAATTAGAGTTTAGCGACAATTAATGGCTTATGAATCAGGTCATGATTCATAATATTTGAGGTATAAAATTTGTTTTCTTAGAAACTTGTCCAACATGGGGCACCTGGGTGGCTCAGTTGTTAAGTGTCTGCCTTCGGCTCAGGTAATGATCTCAGGGTCCTGGGATTGAGCCCCGCATCGGGCTCCCTGCTCTGCAGGAAGCCTGCTTCTCCCTCTCCCACTCCCCCTGCTTGCGTTCCCTCTCTTGCTGTGTACCTCTCTGTCAAATAAATAAAATCTTAAAAAAAAAAAAGAAACTTGTCCAACAGGTTATTAAGCAGTTACTAGGCCCCAAGAGAGAAGAATGTGAGAATCGTAGATGTGAGAAAAACATTGTAGGATTGTAAAACTGATTAAAAAAATAATTTAAAAACATCCCAAATTTACCTTTATAGAAGTCATATCCTATAGGACCTTGTTCCATTTTTTAAAAAAATAATTAACCCAATACTCTTATATTGTTATAGAAACCTAACATGTTTTTAAGAAGTGGGGAGTTTATAAACACCTGGACTTAAGATGTTTGTGTGATACTTCTGTGTTTTCTAATAACCTCATTGATAAAATACAAAATTTATTTTCAATTCCTGAGTGCCCTTTTCAAGAAGTTGGTTAGGTGCAGGCTCAGGAATGGCAGAATTCTCACATATTCTATGTACAGAATAATCGATAATAAATAGCTAATAATAATTATTATTTAAATGTTTATTGCCGTGAGTTAAAACCTAGGGCACAAATGCCCAAATGATACAAAGCATATAGAAAATAATAGGAATAATTACTTGTTTTTAAAATATCTTCACCTAGGGTTGCTTTAAATGTTTATATCTCCTAATATATGTAAAATATTTCTACTGATCAAACTGATAGGTAGTTAATGCTTCAAAAGATCTTGTTTCATAAAATAATTTCTATGAAGTATTCACAATTGCATAACTTTTAAATGAGTGGAATGTGCTGTTGTTTTGCTGAGATAGTCTGCTTTGTGGTCTTAAAATTCCATTTTGTAATTTTAAAAATATAATAGAAAAGGTAAGTTAAAATTTAAGTAAATATTTTGGTTAATAATTTAATTTAAAGTAATAGAAAAAATTAAATTATTATAGAAGAACATTATAGAGAATTTGGACTTTTGGGTTTTTAAAAGTGCTCATATTTTCACATACATAACAAATATTATCTTGTTGCCTTTACTCCCATTACTTTTTCTCCTTGTCTTTACCCTCATTGTGGGCTACAAAAGCATGCATATTTGTGTTTTTATCTACTTAACACTACCTCAAAACGATTTTCTATTCACATGGCTGCATACAAATGTTAACATATTTTAATTTAGAGTTAAAAGCTGAAGTTAAATCCAGTTACAACAAAGATTAATTGTGATTTATTTTGCCTTAGGCAAATGACAAGAGGAAAGAAACTGTGGACATCTTCGAGATTTATGGCTAGTCAGACTGGTTTGTTCCTTTAGCATCCATTCTAACAATTGTTCATTTTAGTTTGCCATCAAGTAAATATTGTGCTAATGGTTAGAGTTTTAGAAATGTTGCTATTATTTGAAATAAGATAATTGTAACAGACTAAGAAGCAATCTCTTTGTCCTTATTCCTAAGATTAAAAAAAAATCACAAAGAAAGGTACTTGTGAATTATCTAACATTTTAATCTTTTATAAGAACAGTTTTGAGGTTTGCTAGTCTTTTATCCTGATAGACTGCTGAGTGGTAAATGGAACTGAAACTAAAAATATGTACACCAGTTCAGTTTTTCTTCGGGTTTTGGGAGATGTTTATTTTGTTTATGGGTTCTATAACCATTTCTAATATATTTTCCATTAGTAATCTTGCTAAGTGATTCTTCTAATCACTGAAAACATAACACAGACAAAGCAAAACCCATTATTAAAAAAAATTGGGCAAATGGCAAAATAGACTTTTATAAATAATCTTAAAAACTTTTCCCTAGATAAGGATTTCTGGTTATAGATTATTTGAATAATGAAACTACTTTTATAAACTTAGGAAAATATTTGCATCAAACTAATTGTCAGTTCTATAAGAGAAGCACATGACTATTACATGATGGTAAAAGTATAATATTGTGTGGTGCATTGGTGGCTCAGTGGGTTAAGCACCACACTCTTGATTTCAGTTCAGGTCATGATCTGAGATCGAGCTCTATTTGGGGCTCTGTGCTCAGAGGGGAGTCTGCTTCTCTCCTTCTCCCTTTGACTCTCCTGTGTGTGCTCTCTCTCTCTCAAATAAATTTTTTAAAAAAGGTACACTATATCATTCTTAAAGGGTCTTTCCAACAAGAAGATCTAACAATTGTAAATATCTATGTCCCCAACATGAGAGCAACCAGCTACATAAGCCAATTGTTAACCAAAATAGTCATATTGATAATAATACGTTAATAGTAGGAGACCTCATTACTCCACTCTCAGCAATAGACAGATCATCTAAGCAGAAAATCAACAAAGAAACAAGAGCTTTGAATGACACACTGGACCAGATGGACCTCATAAATATATACAGAACATTCCACCCTAAAACACAGAATACTCATTCTTCTCGTGCTCACACGGAACTTTCTCCAGAATAGACCACATACTGGATCACAAATCAGGTCTCAACCTATACCAAAAGATTGAGATTATTCCCTGCATACTCTCAGACCATAATGCTTTAAAACTGGAACTCAATCACAAGAAAAAATTTGGAAGAAATTCAAATACTTTGAAGCTAAAGACCACTCTGCTCAAGAATGTTTGGGTCATCCAGGAAATCAAAGAAGAGCTTAAACATTCATGGAAACCAATGAGAATGAAAACACATCAGTCCAAAACCTATGGGATACTGCAAAGGCAGTCCTAAGAGGGAAATACATAGCCATCTAAGCCTCACTCAAAAAAATAGAAAAATCCCGAATTCACCAACTAACTCTACACCTTAAAGAACTAGAGAAAAAGCAACAAACAATGCCTAGGCCATGCATTAAAAGAGAAAGAATTAAGATTAGAGCAGAGATCAATGAATTAGAAACCAGAAACACAGTAGATCAGATCAATGAAACTAGAAGCTGGTTCTTTGAAAGAATCAATAAGATCGATAAACCACTGGCCAGACTTAACCAAAAGAAAAGAGAAAGGACTCAAAATAATAAAATTATGAATGAAAGGAGAGAGATCACGACTAACACCAAGGAAATAGAAAGAGTTATCAGAAATTATTATCAACAACTATATGACAATAAATTGAGCAACCTGGAGGAAATGGATGCCTTCCTGGAAACCTATAAACTGCCAAGACTGAAACAGGAAGAAATTGACAACCTGAATAGGCCAATAACCAGTAAGGAGATTGAAGCAGTAATCAAAAACCTCCCTAAAACCAAGAGTCCAGGACCTGATGGATTCCCTGGGGGAATTCTACCAAACATTCAAAGAAGAAATAATACCTATTCTCCTGAAGCTGTTTCAAGAAATAGAAACAGAACGAAAGCTTCCAGACTCATTCTATGAGGCCAGCATTACCTTAATCCCGAAAGCAGGCAAAGACCCCATCAAAAAGGAGAATTTCAGACCGATATCCCTGATGAATATGGATTCCAAAATCCTCAACAAAATCCTAGCTAATAGGATCCAACAATACATTAAAAGGATCATCCACCACGACCAAGTGGGATTTATTCCCGGGATGCAAGGGTGGTTCACCATTCACAAATCAATCAACGTGATAGAACACATTAATAAGAGGAGAGAGAAAAACCATATGGTCCTCTCAATTGATGCAGAAAAAACATTTGAGAAAATACAGCATCCTTTCCTGATTAAAACTCTTCAGAGTATAGGGATGGAACATTCCTCAAGTTCATAAAATCCATCTATGAAAAACCCACAGCAAATACCATCCTCAATGGGGGAAAGCTGAGAGCCTTTCCCTTAAGATCAGAAACACGTCAAGGATGCCCACTCTTGGGCGCCTGGGTGGCTCAGTTGGTTAAGCGACTGCCTTCAGCTCAGGTCATGATCCTGGAGTCGCGGGATCGAGTCCCGCATCGGGCTCCCTGCTCGGCGGGGAGTCTGCTTCTCCCTCTCCCACTCCCCACTCTTGTGCTCTTTCTCTCTCTCACTCTCTCTCTCAAATAAATAAATAAAGTCTTAAAAAAAAAAAAAGGATGCCCACTCTTGCCACTATTGTTCAACATAGTACTAGAAGTCCTACCAACAGCAATCAGAGAACAAAAAGAAATAAAAGGTATTCAAACTGGCAAAGAAGAAGTCAAACTCTCTCTCTTTGCAGATAGCATGATACTTTATGTGGAAAATCCAAAAGATTTCACCCCCAAATTACTAGAAATCATAAAGTAATTCAGTAGTGTGGCAGGATACAAAATCAATGCACAGAAATCAGTTGCTTTCTTATACACTAACAATGCAACTGTAGAAATTAGAGAATGGATTCCATTTACAATAACACCAAAAACCATAAGATACCTTGGAATAAACCTAACCAAAGCGGTAAAAAAAAAATCTATAGGAACTACAGAGCACTCATGAAAGAAATTGAAGAAGACACAAAAAGATGGAAAAACATTCCATGCTCATGAATCGGAAGCATAAACATTGTTAAAATGTCTATGCTACCCAGAGCAATCTATACCCTCAACGTCATCCTGACCAAAATTCCAATGACATTTTTCAAAGTGCTGGAACAAACAATCTTAAAATTTCTATGGAATCAAAAAAGACCCCAAAATCGCGAAGGAAATGTTGAAAAAGAAAAACAAAGCTGGAGGAGGGGGCGCATCACGTTGCCTGATTTCAAGCTTTATTACGAAGCAGTGATCACCAAGACAGCATTTTACTGGCACAAAAACAGACATAGACCAATGGAACAGAATAGAGAGCCCAGATATGGACCCTCAACTCCATGGTCAAATAATCTTTGACAAATCGGGAAAAAATATGCAATGGAAAAAAGACAGTCTCTTCAATAAATGATGCTGGGAAAATTGGACAGCTATATACAGAAGAATGAAACTCGACCATTCTCTAACACCATACACAAAGATAAACTCAAAGTGGATGAAAGACCTCAATGTGAGACAGGAATCCATCAAAATCCTAGAGGAGGACATAGGCAGTAATCTCTTTGACATTGGCCACAGCAACTTCTTTCAAGATACATCTCCAAAGGCTAGTGAAACAAAAGCAAAAATGAACTTTTGGGACTTCAAGATAAAAAGCTTCTGCACAGCAAAGGAAACAGTCAACAAAACAAAGAGGCAACCCACAGAATGCGAGAAGCTTTGCAAATGACACTACAGATAAAGGGCTGGTATCCAAGATCTATAAAGAACTTCTCAAACTCAACACCCAGAAAACAAATAATCAAGTCAAAAAATGGGCAGAAGACATGAACAGACACTTCTCCAAAGAAGACATACAAATGGCTAACAGACACATGAGAAAATGTTCATCATCATTAGCCACCATGGAAATTCAAATCAAAACCACATTGAGATACCACCTTACACCAGTTAGAATGGCAAAAACTGACAAGGCAAGAAGCAACAAATGTTGGAGAGGTTGTGGAGAAAGGGGAACCCTCTTACACTGTTGGTGGGAATGCAAGTTGGTACAGCCACTTTGGAAAATAGTGTGGAGGTGCCTCAAAAAATTAAAAATAGAGCTACTGTATGACCCAGCAATTGCACTCCTGGGTATTTACCCCAAAGACACAGATGTAGTGAAAAGAAGGGCCATATGCACCCCAATGTTCATAGCAGCAGTGTCTGCAATAGCCAAACTGGGGAAAGAGCCGAGCTGCCCTTCAGCAGATGAATGGATAAAGAAGATGTGGTCCATATATACAATGGAATATTACTCAGCCATCAGAAAGGATGAATCCCCAACTTTTAGATCAACATGGATGGGACTGGAGGAGATTATGCTAAGTGAAATAAGTCAAGCAGAGAAAGTCAATTATCATATGGTTTCACTTATTTGTGGAACATAAGGAATAGCATGGAGAACATTAGGAGAAGGATGGGAAAGATGAAGGGGGGGAAATCAGAGGGAGAGATGAACCATGAGAGACTATGGATTCTGAGAAACAAATGGAGGGTTTTAGAGGGGAGGGGTGTGGGGGGGGTTGGGTTAGCCCAGTGATGTGTATTAAGGAGGGCACATACTGCATGGAGCACTGGGTGTTATACAAAAACAATGAATCGTGGATCACTACATCAAAAACTAGTGAAGTATTATATGGTGACTAACATATAAAATGAAATATATAAAATAAAATAATAGAATAAAATATAAAAAATAAAATAAATTAAAAAGGTATACTATTGTGATATTAATAATGGTATAACAAAAATTTTAAGTAACTTGAAAATTCTTAATACATTTTCATTAGTCTGTAAACATAATGTATTTTGACTAATCAGTAGATTTGCTTTTAGTACTTCTCACTGCAGCCTCGTTTCTAACATAGTAAGCCCATAAGCTGACTCTGGCTATGGGAGAATTAGAGAGAGCTTCAAATTCCAATTTGGAATTCCTAGATTTTATTCAAATTTGGTTGTTAAGAATATTAAATGGACCGACTTTGGGAATACTTGGAAAAGATTTACAGATATGCCTATAACCATGAAGGCAAAAGAATAGAGTTTCTGAATATAATTTAATTTTTACAGAGTTTAAGAATATCCTGAAGTGAAATTGATTATGACATTTGATAAAATGTTGGCTTTTACAAACATCTCATAGATTTCATATAAAACATATTTGTCAAGAAAGCATCCTCATAGTGTGTGAGGATTTCGATTACTCTGAAGAGAGTGAATAAGTATATTTTATTCTGGTTTAAAAAATAACATGTGATATGGGTTCATTTAATTTTTTAATTCAGAAACTTATTTAGGACAGATGATAATATTTCTACTTACAGCTAAGATTTCAGTAGAGACTAGTCAGACATTTGGCCATAGAAAACAAAACGAACAAAACGAAACAAAACTAGATTCTGGAGGAAAGAATTCTTGAATAGGGAATCATGGTGCCTTTTAAAAGGGCAATGAATATTCTTTATTATCTTAAATTCCTAAACTTGTCTTTATTGCTATTATTCTTATGATTCTAAGGTATTAATTCATCATATAATTATGGACTACCAAGAGTTGTAAGTGGACCCACGCCCCTAAAGAATTCATTCTGGTTGTGAAGAGACTCGGTCTAAAATAATAGTAATGTGATGCTCAGAAAGCCCTGGTAAATATACGATTTGTTCAGAGTTTTATGGATCGAAGAGGAGTGAATAAAAGATTGACCTGATGCCAAGTCAATCACTTGTTCATATTTTTTCCAAACTACTTTCATTTTTTTTTTCACACTTTTAGACAAGTTTTATTTGGGAATAGTTTCTTTTTTTTTTTTTTTTCAGGTTATTATTATTATTTTTTATTCTTATGTTAATCCCCATACATTACAACATTAGTTTTAGATGAAGTGTTCCATGATTCATTGTTTGTGCACAACACCCAGTGCTCCATGCAGAATGTGCCCTCCTCAATACCCACCACCAGGCTAACCCATCCTCCCACCCCCCTCCCCTCTAGAACCCTGTTTGTTTTTCAGAGTCCATCGTCTCTCATGGTTCGTCTACCCCTCCGATTTCCCCTGCTTCATTCTTCCCCTCCCGCTACCTTCTTCTTCTTCTTCTTTTTTTTTTTTCCTTAACATATATTGCATTATTTGTTTCAGAGGTACAGATCTGAGATTCAACAGTCTTGCACAATTCACAGTGCTTACCAGAGCACATACCCTCTCCAGTGTCTATCACCCAGTCCCCCCATCCCTCCCACCCCAACCCCCACTCCAACAACACTCAGTTTGTTTCCTGCGATTAAGAATTCCTCATATCAGTGAGGTCATATGATACATGTCTTTCTCTTTTTGACTTATTTCACTCAACATAATACCCTCCAGTTCCATCCACGTCGTTGCAAATGGCAAGATCTCATTCCTTTTGATGGCTGCATAATATTCCATTGTATATATATACCACATCTTCTTTAGCCATTCATCTGTCGATGGACATCTTGGCTCTTTTCACAGTTTGGCTATTGTGGACATTGCTGCTATAAACATCGGGGTGCATGTACCCCTTCGGATCCCTACTTTTGTATCTTTGGGGTAAATACCCAGTAGTGCAATTGCTGGATCATATGGTAGCTCTATTTTCAACTTTTTGAGGAACCTCCATACAGTTTTCCAGAGTGGCTACACCAGTTTGCATTCTCACCAACAGTGTAGGAGGGTTCCCCTTTCTCCGCATCCCCGCCAACATCTGTCGTTTCCTGACTTGTTAATTTTAGCCATTCTGACTGGTGTGAGGTGGTATCTCATTGAGGTTTTGATTTGGATTTTTGGGAATAGTTTCTAATTGTTAAAGCTGCAAACATGTTCCTTTTACAGTTCTAGAATTCTAGAATTTATAATTCTAGAAACCTAGTAGTTTCAGAGGCCCCAGTGTTCAAAATATTTCAAAATTAATAGTGCCCACACCAAAAGGAAAGAGCTTTTAGATCTGGAATTACAGCCATTGATTTCAGCTGTTCTCAGATATAGGCCTACTACTTCCTTAGAAATCAGATGGGATGGAGTCACTACTACAAGAGGAAATATCTTTAAATAAGCTACCTGGAAAAGATTCACTCCTTAGAAAATGTTCCTGTTGGAGAAATACATGGTACAGCACCACCAAACTACTGTCTTCGATTTCAATACTCTGCTTCCCAGAATTCCATGTAATCTAAAGACATCAGTGACTCTTGGATGCACTTATAAGGCAACTAGGGATATAAAACATGGTGTCCATTTGGAAAACAAATGCATAATAATTTTCTAGGAAAATAGACACTTTTCTATCTATTAAGGTACTTAAGAAGTACAGTGGACTAAATTAAGAAAGTAATTTGAGACAAGGTTTGGGAAATGTTAATACTCTTTATTAAATGTTAATTCTTTTTATTATATTTTTTATTTATTATCATTTTGCTTTTCATAACTTCTGATATGCAAGACACACTTTACAGATGAATAACTAGAGTTTAGAGAGATTAAGCAATTTGATTAAGGTCACATATGTAGTCCACAAATAAGTTCTGTTTGGATATACCAGGATCAGAAATCATGGCTGTCAAACTTCCAAGTGCCTGTTCTTCATAATATTGATAAATAGACAAAAAACCTTTATGCCTGTAATAATTGATCTTAGAAACCATGTATTCCACACTCCCCACTGGAGTTACTTAGTGACTAACAGTGCTATTTAAACAAATGAATAGAATACGTTTGTGTTCTTGTCAAGAGGACTGTAAGGTCTAAAACATGCCTCTGAATGAATCGATATTGACTTTACTTCTGAAATGCTTATTTAGATATAGCCAGTCTCCATTTATGCAGTTTTAAACTTTAGAACTTAAAGAAAGCTCAGCCTTAAATGAAATATAATAACAAAAAGCATTGGTTTGGTGGTGGTCCTTGAACCATATCCACATTATCTACTAAATGTGAATTTCAGTTATTTGAATTAATCAGGCTTTGGGAGACCTTTTTCTTTGTTTATTTGTTAGTTTTGTACCAGAAGCAATGAATAAAAAATTGACTGACAGTCGCTTTAGTTCTTGTAGTGTCTTTGAATCAAGGGAGTTTGGCTTGTTATGTTTGTAATGTCTGGCATTTAGTTTATGTCCAAGAAATTTTTTTTTCTTTTAATAGCAGAATGAATGGGTTCATATTTCAGGAAGAGTGGTGGGGTAGAAAAGAACACTTATTAAATGCCTGTTATGTGTGAGCATTTTATAAAAATGTATGAAGTAAGCCCTTAGCAATTCTCCATAACAAACTTACCCTTATTTTAAAGATTGAGGAATTGAGACTTTGAGAGAATAAGCTACCTGCCCAAGTTCACAGTTACTAAATAACTGATCTGGTATTAAATTCAATTCTGTCTTACTTCAAAGCACATGATTTTGAGAAACACACTTTCTCTGCCATGATCATCATGAAGATGACTTCCTAAAGGGTCTATGAAATTTGACAATATATGGAAGAAAGAAGAGTACTAGCCTTTAAAAAAGCCTAGCAAGATTTAATTTGGAGTATAAAAGCAGCATGATTTTAAAAGAGCATTATTAAGTGAACATATCTGTGTGAATTAGTTATAAAATTAAAGAATGGGTAAAAGGATTTGGTCTTCCCTCTAGATGATAATAAAAGGAGCTACATTAAAGAGAATTAAAGAAAGTATTCACAGTGCTCATTAAGATTCTTGGCAATAGTTACTGCAATTATTATTAGCTTACTGTCTTAGATAAACATATTAGAAAAATATATGAATATGCATTACTGTGTAACCATGGGTGAGTTAACCACAAGGCTAAACCTGGGGTATTGAAGTACATGCTGTGTAATGTATTTTAACACTGTAAATTATCTGATCTCTGATTTCTCACACTGGTACAACTGATATATGTGAGTATGAGTTAGAGGATATGTGAGCTAATTTCTCATGAAGAAGAAAGTAGAAGAGAAATCACTACCATTAAAGCATCAATTCAGTTCCCTGACATCTCACTGTTTCAGAAAAATTAGAGGGAAAATTTCTGCTCATTAAACTTCAGAGCCACCATAGCAAATTCTAATGAGTTGCTTATTAAATTAGCAATTTTCTATAACTGGTATGATTCATCAACTTCTCTTTCATTCTCAGTTTTGAGATTAATAACTAAAAGCCTAAATTGCTTGACATGGCTCTTCCAATAAACTTAGTGTTATTAAGAGACCACAGCCACTAAAGCTGTTTTATATAATCAAGTGAAGAGCAGTATTTCAGGAAACATTGTTTCCTAACTGCTGTCCACAAATCTTTCAAAACTATATATAAATTTATGACTACGAGGAATGCCATATTATTTATTTGTTCCATATATATTGAGTACCCTTTATATATCAGACGAGAACAGAATTTCTGCCCTCATGGAACTTACATAAAATTATACAAGGTCGTACTTGATATTATGAGAAAAAATATAACAGCATAAGGAAATGGAGAGTGTTGAGGATGATACATTAAATTGTATACACAGGGAAACCTCTCAGATGGCGTAATACTTGAGCAGAAATCCCAATGAAAATAATAACTCATGTAAATATCTGGGATAAGACCATTCAGGTAAAGAGGGGAACAAAGCAAAGGCTCTAAGAGAAGAGAGTGCTTGCTGTTTTTAAGGACCAAGAGGAGGCCAGTATGGCCAAGTAGAGTGAACAAAGAAGTGAATAGTAGGAGATGAAATAAAAAAAAAAAAAATGTAGCCAGTGCCAGATTCATGTAGTGCCTCAGAGACCAAGGTAAATATCTTGAATTGAGTTCTGATTTTGATGGGAAGACATAGGATGTTCTGATTCAAGTGGTAATATGATCAGATTTAAGGTTAAGGGAATGCATTGGTGGTTCTTAAAATATACTACCGGAGAGAAGTTATAAGGCTATCGCATCAATCCAGGGAGAAATGGTGAAAACTCACACCAGGGTGGTAGTGAGGGAGGTGATGAGGATTGGTCAGATGAAGGATATATATAAATTCTGGAGCCAGGAAAATTTACAGCTATATAAGGTAGTGTTTAAGAGAAAGTCATCAGTGACTCTAAGGTATTTGACTTGAGCCGTTAACTGGGTAATTAGTGGTGTCCCTTGTTAAGATGCAGACCACTGAAGAGAGATTTGTTGTGGGGGACTTAGATAAGTAATTTTGTATTTTGGAGTTAGTAAGTCTAAGTTTCCACTTATGTGGAAATGCCATGTGGGAATCTCGATAGAAGAATTTGGAGATCAGGAGTGGTAAGTGGGACAGGAACTGTATGTTTCATAGTCAGCAGTGTAGTGAATATATACACTATACTATAGAGGACACTCAGAAGTGCTAGATTGTTGCCTAAGAAGGGTGTCTAGACAGACAACTGAGCCCTTGAGCGTTCTTATATTCTTACATAGGTAGAGAAAGAAAAAGCAGCAAAGTCAAGACACAAAGAGAAGAAGCAGATTTTAATGTGGGAAGAAAGTCAAGAGAGAGAGATTTCTATGTGGAAACATAGAAACTAATTCAAGAGAGTAATTCAACAAAGAGCAAGTGATGCACTCTATCACTGCATCCAAGAGGTTAAGTAATATGAGGACTGAGACTTCACTGCTGGATTTGATGAAGTGAAGGTGATTAGTAGACTTGTCAAGAACAGTTTGGTTAAATGGGAAGGGCAAGGACTATTTGCAGAATTTTTAAGAGGGAATGGGACTAAAGAAGGTAGAGGTAGTGAGTATAAGAACTTTCAAGGAGTTCAGCCATTAAGAGGAGGACACAATCAGGACACAGCTAGAGGAAAATGTAGAACAAGAGAGATTTGTTTTAAAGATGAGAGATATTTTAAGCTAATGAGAATGACTATAAAGAGAGAAAAAAAGTAATAATGAAAGAGAGGCAGAGGTCTCTTGAGGAGCTGAGTAGATGAGTAGTTGAGAATGGATGGAATCCAGTGCATCACTGAGGGAGCTCATGTTAGGTCGGGGCAGCACAAAGTCATGAGGGTAATGAGACAGAGTATCCAGAAATGAGGCCAGAAGGGTGGGGGATCTGATGGTAGTGAGAGAAAGAATTTCTTTTCTGATAGCGTCTACTTTCTCAATGAAATAAGAAACAAGATAGTTAACTGACCATGAGGAAAGAAGAGGAATTTGGAAGAGCAAAGAGACTGTCTAGATTAGGGGTTTGGGGAGTGGGAGAATTCATTGACAAAGGAAATATAGTAGCATTATGAGGCAGCAGTGAAGGTCCGTAAAATCTGTGGTATTAAATTTAAAATGATGAAACCAGGAAGCCTCAATGGTTGTTTGCCTCTCTCCCTGTTCATTTGCTCCTGCTTGGCAGTAGGTGCCGAGGAGAATAGAATTGGGTTGAGAAAAGGTTGAGGTTTTAGTTTATAGGAGTACCTAAAGAAAATAAAAATTGTGAGCGGAGAGTGTTATATTAGTGGTCATAATATTTTTACCTTAAAGGAAAGAGAGGTACTTCTCTCAGTAAAAGTATTGTTCATCTTTACAATCAGTAAGTTGGGTAATTTCTTCCCAAAGAGTTTGTATGATAGAAAAGAGAGTTAAAAGCTTGCTAGTGTCCTGCAAAAGATGAGTTTCTGAACAACCCTATGTTGCAATTATCTTTAGTAATATATATTTGTTCTAACATTTAATTTAGATTCAGGTTCTCAGAGTGTTATTTTCTTTTGCAACAAGACCCATATCAAGAATTTTGTCTGGATATTGTATGTTTCTGTCTTGTCCTTTTACATATTTTTAGTTTTCTTTCTTTTGCTAAAATTGTATAAACCAGGGCGCCTGGGTGGCTCAGTTGGTTAAGCGACTGCTTTCGGCTCAGGTCATGATCCTGGAGTCCCGGGATCGAGTCCCACATCAGGCTCCCTGCTCAGCGGGGAGTCTGCTTCTCCCTCTGACCCTCCTCCCTCTCATGCTCTCTGTCTCTCATTCTCTCTCTTGCAAATAAATAAAATCTTAAAAAAAAAAAATAAATAAAAAATAAATAAATAAATAAATAAATAAATAAAATTGTATAAACCAGTAAAATTAAAATACTTAAATAAAGGGATTGACTTCATTTCTGTGTGAGCCTCTTAACATGACTTTTTTTCACTTACCTACCATTCTTGTTTCATTCCTTCTTGCTAATTATTTAAAAATTTTTAATATTTTCCTCCTATTACTTACTCCCTATAAGTCTTTTCTTCTACTATCTTCCTTTTGTGGTGGAAATTAGCCTTTTATTAAGAAGTAGTAGTAGCTGTTTAAGAGTTAACTTTTTTCCATATACCTTACTATATTCGCAAAATTTTAACATTGAAAATGTGTTAGGTATTTTATGGCTGCTTGAGCGAGAGATTTCCTAAACATCATGCATTTTCCTAATTTTAAAAGGATATTATAAAACTAAGAGGTTGATAATTATCACCATGTTTTTTATTAAGGAGTGAAATTTCATTTATGGACTGGCATTGCCAAATAGAGTAACAATTCCTAGTTATTGATTACCTAGTATATACAGCATTATGTATATGTATTTTAATTTAACCCTTACAAAAAAAACTGTTATGGATGGCATTGCTTCTGTTAGCAGAAGAAAAAATGGAGGCTGATGGAAACTAAATCACTAGTTTCACTAGTGAGAATCCAAGGCATGGATTCTCAACCATCAGTATACTTTTATACCACACTAGTTGGTGTATGTGTTCTATAATAAATTATTATGCAAGAATGTGAACATTACACTTATATTTGACGTAAGAAAATGTAAAACACAGAGGAGAAATATGTAAATATTTGGCAGTATTATGTTCAGCAAAGGAAATGGTCAAAATAATAGAAAATATAGATACTAATTACATTTATTTTGTTGTTATTCAGTATTTTAGTATCATATAATTCAAAGCTGGGAGGGATCTTCTCACTTCCATATTTGTATAAATAAAAGCTCACAGTGGGGGCACCTGGGTGGCTCAGTTGGTTAAGCGTCTGCCTTTGGCTCAGGTCATGATCCAGGAGTCCTGGGTAGAGCCCTTCATCAGGCTCCCCGCTCAGCGGGGAGTCTGCTTCTCCCTCTGCCCCTCACCCTGCTCATGCTCTCTCTCTCTCTTTCTCTCTCAAAAAAAAAAAAAAAAAAAATCTAAATCTCACAGTGCTTAAGTGCTTCTCATAAAATTGATTTACTTTTCCTTATTTAATTTGTTAACTTGTGGTAATAAAGTAAAACAAAATTTTATTTCATCTCCTTTTATATACTTATGGCATCAGACTCTGTTGTGGTTGAGAACCCACTCCTTCAAGGTTTTCAGGATTACCCTAATACTCGACCTGCCACTGGTTTACTTTTCTCCTCCATAGTGCGTAAGAACACATGTTTATATTGGTTATATTACTCTCATTTCTAGGAATGTAACTCAGTTTCCTCATTGTATCTCATTATTTTCAAATATAGGATGTCAATTACATGATGGCATCAGCTTTCTGAGTGACTTAGTGAGTATACACTGGCTCAGCTTTAGTGCCCACACAACACTCACCCTCACTGAGAGCAGTGGGTTGCTGAAACTGAGGGTTATCTGGCTCTATTTAGAGATTAGGAAATAAAATGTCATGTAGTGAACAATTATATATACATATATGTAAATAAAATTATGTATAGATATAACTTAATATATATGCTGAATGCAGAAAACAATTTGTTAATAACAAGTTTACTTAGTAATTAGCTACTTTTCTGGAAAATGTTATGTCTGGTGCTAAATTTCTATAATTAGAGTATTCGAGTTGTAATTAGTAATAATGCTTGAGTGTTTTACAGTTTAATGAAATGAACTTTACTATAAAATTCATGACCTATATTTTTTCATTACCCCTTGACTCTCATAATATTATGACTTCTTAAATTCAAAAGTTTAATTTAAAGTTAAACTATAGCAACTTTAGTTGCTTTGTCCAGCAATCTACAAGATTTTTGTCACTCTCCCACGACCGGTGTTTAATGGTATCAATATATTGGGAACCACAATGTACTTTTTGAAGGTCTTCAATAGTATTTCACACAGGAGCATGCTTTCTTAGTTTATTGGTGCTGTTATAAACAATAACAACATCAACAAAAACCCAAGCAGTATAGCATTTCATTTTTTTTAGGAAAAGAAACTCATCTGTATTTTGTTTGACCCCTAGAAATTCTGGTGATTATTGGAATGATGAGTAGTTACTAAATAGAAAGAGATCCTTTTAGCCCTCCAAATTTTAAATGGCTAAAACTTAAATATTGGTCTTTTAAAATGTAGATAATACTGGGGCGTCTGGGTGGCTCATTGGGCTAAGTGTCTGCCTTAGGCTCAGGTCATGATCTCAGGGTCCTGAGATCGAGCCCCTCGTTGGGCTCTCTGCTCAGCCGGGAGTCTTCTTGTACTTCTGCCTCTGCCCTCACTCGTGCTCTCTCTCTCTCTCTCAAATAAGTGAATACAATTTTAAAAAAATGAAGACACTACTTTGAAGCAGACTGAACATTCAACAGGTACTGGAGTGATTAAAATGTGTTTGGAATTTCTAACTGTGGATTCTAATATACAGATAGGATTGGCAATGGAGAGAGATAGAAAGCAATCAGGATTTCAGAGTCAGTGATGAGAAAGAGGACATTTTGAGGAGTGAGGGCATAAGATGTCAAGAGAGACTATTGTTTTGAATATAAAATAAAAAGCTATTTAAGATATGGTAAGATCCAGAGTGCTGGATTTTTAGTGGATGTCTTGTGAGAAGATGGAGATAATTGGCACTGAGAAGGTAAAGAGATTCTCAAACACGTTTTGGATAGGTTTATTGGTGATTTATTGAATCTAATCAATATTATACATGGGGCAAGATGAAAAGAAAGATAGGAGTTAATTGTTGAATTCACTAAAGAATATAACCAGCAGAAGCAGACTATATACTTCATAACTGTAGGGATTGCACCTTGCATGTATGTCAGCATTTAGCATGGGGTTGGTATTCAAATGTTTTGTGAATGGAGGAATTAATATATTTTTTAATATAAGTAATACATTAAAATGTGTTATGTGCCTGGCACTGTGCTGAACACTTTATATGAATAAGTTCATATAATCCTTCCAACAGTTCTAGGAGGTAGCCATGATTATTTTTGCCATTGTGCATATAGGAAATCTGAGGCTAAGGAAAATTTGCTGAAAGATATTTTTAATGGGTAGTCAAGCTAGAATTTGGATCCAGATATTCTAACTCCAGATCCCTTTCTCCTAACCACCATGTCCTGGCTACTTTAAAAACCAAGTGGAATGAGTCTGCATCTATTAATGTATCTTCAGTACATAAAGCTTGTTATATCACAGAAATGGGGGGAAGTGGGGCTCTGGATTTCAATCTCTAGTACTGGACAATTCTCCTGAACACTGGGGTCTGTGTTTCCCAATATCTAATATAAGACTACACTAAGCTCATTTCCAACTCTTGTCCTAAGTTTTTTTTTTTTTTTAATTTTACTTTACCAATGTTAAATTTCCAAATTAATTTCCACTATAACCATTTGGAATAAATGTCTTTTTTGTGTTCTTGACTTTCACATTGTAGTCTAGAATATGTCCTCCTCTTGGCAAACATATATCTATGAATTCCATGCATTATTTCTGTTGAAGCCATAATATGCAAGATAAAAAGGGACAATAGAACAATCAAAAAAGCAAATTTACAATGCAAAAGAGAAAAGGCAGAAGAGTGGGAAAGAGATTGAATAAGGAGAGGGTTATAATGATAAATCTTGAAAATAAAGAGCCATCAGAAAAGAAACTATTGGGAATGAGTATATTTAGAAAGAAATTTCAATCTAATATATGAATTTTTTTTGCCTCTTATTACAAATGCAAAGCAGCATTCTTTTTGCTCTATAATTATTTTTCCATGGATATGTAAGAAGAAGAGGCTTTGACATTCTTTAAGCCCAGGGAGGCTAGTGCTTTACTGAACAGCTTGTTATCAGCTGGCTCTAGCTCTGCCTTGCTTGCAATTCCCAGCCTCATTCAGTCAGGGGAGAATCTGCATTTAGTGTAAACATCTTTCATCCCGATACAGCCTCAATGCGTTAGTCCCGAAAGTTCTCATATTTGGTATTTAATTATCTGTTAATTAAATCACACAGTTTAGAGGGATTTTAGATTAAAGGAATATTAAATGTCTGATTCACTTTTACAAATGTGATACAATGTCAACCCATATACAATGAAGGCATTAATGGAAAACACAATTTCCTATAACCTGAAAAAAGCAAACAAAATACAACTGTAGGAATCAGCTGTTTCTATATAACCACTGTTAATTGTCATGTGAACTCTTTGGAGAACTAAGGTGAAATAAATAAGGAAACTGATATCTTACAAATTCCTTTAATATGGTATTGGTATAGAAAGCAAATTGAGAGGGTTTTAATTTTTATTTTAATATTTATTTTTTATCTTGGTGGCACACATTTGAAGTACTCATGCTCCTCAGTTCATTATCTATTTTCCTTATTGATCTGGTAATGCTTTTTTTTTAAAATTGTATTTCCCATCATTTCTAGATCCCCTCCCATTCCCATTATCTTTGTAGGTAACCATGCCAGTGAATTTATGTCCTTAGATAGGAATATAGCTTTGAAAACTATATTTAGCATAGGGTGACCTGACACACCTTTTGTCTCTTGCTTCCCCTACCCTTTGCTCTTGCCTTCTCCTTATTCATACAAGAAATGTCTCAGCTTTCATTGGCCAGAATGTGGTGACATTTTAACCAATCACAAACCAGACTGTGCTCTTGGAGTCCCCAGAAAGCGAATCCTTGAGACACCTTGGCTGTGATTGGTCCCTCCATGATAAGGTTTTAATTTTGAATTTTTCTTTATGATGAGGGAGAGGTCACTACCCTGACTGCATCTGATCCCGGCTCTTAGACTAGTAAGTTCAGGGATATCTCCTTTGTTACCTGGGCTCGCATCTTCCATAGCTGAGCCTGAAACTGCAGTGTTCTTATGGTTTATTTTATATATATATATAAAATAAATGTATGTATGATATATATTGTATAACATAATTATAAATATATATTAGATATTATATATGTGCATATATATATATAATTTGTGTATGTGTGTATCTAATTTGTGTAAATGATACTATGTTATGTAGATTTCAGGCTGTTTCTAACTTTTATTCTTTATAACCAAAATATCTACCCGTGTTTCTATATGTAAGTTAAGATCATTAAATCTGATCTCTGCATAAGATGGCATCCAATGAGGTTCCACATTCTATTTAATCATCTGGGGATGACATCCAGGTTGCATCCTACTCTATTCTGCCACAGCAAATGTCATGATATGTATCATCTTACTTGCTGCTTTTGGACATAAGATAAATTCTTTGGAATATTGCTAGTTATCTTTATTTCATGTGCATTTACTATTATTTATTTTATTGTTTTCATAGTTTTGATAAATTTTGTATTCTTTTTAAGGGTCTGTTTTCTAACTTTATTGTTCTAAGTTATTGCTCTGAAAAAAGCTCTTCATAAAACACTTATACATACTCTCTCTTTTTTTTTTGAAGATTTTATTTATTTATTTGACAGAGAGAGAGACAGTGAGAGAGGGAACACAAGCAGGGGGAGTGGGAGAGGAAGAAGCAGGCTTCTCGCTGAGCAGGGAGCCTGATGCGTGGCTCGATCCCAGGACCCTGGGATCATGGCTTGAGCTGAAGGCAGATGCTTAATGACTGAGCCACCCAGGCGCCACATACATACTCTCTAATGGCAACATATCATTAATATAATCATCACTACCATCATAAAAAAAATCTTAGTCTTCTACTATTACTTTATTTTAACACCAAAACCAGTTGACCAGTGATTGAACATTCCCTTTACTGAAACTGTCTGTGGACATCAATTTTCCTCAGACTGTAGCCACTTTTTTTTATCTCCCCAGGCAAGGCAAGTGTTGTTTTCCAAAGCACTGTAAGTTCCTTCTCTTTTCTTGTCCTGTTTCTTGTAAATGTGTATAAAAAGGCCCTTCTGTAAGGTAACTTTCTGAAATCATTTTTTTCTCTTCTCTTTATATTAAATACTGCATTTTGAATCTAAATTTGGGATGAATTTTAGAGAGAAATGCTAATGAATTTTTTTTCTGGAAGTTATTGAACAAGTATATCACTAACCTAGCAGTCTTCTTCAATGAGGATTTTTTGATGCAAAGAGAATAATTTATAAGAATCAGTTTGAGATCTTTCATTTAAGTAGCTATGACTCTGTAAGAAATTCTTTATTGAAATGATGAAAGGGCTTATTCAACTTAAATTTATTGAGCCTGACACTCAGTTAAATGCTGGGGTGTCCAGAGTGAACAAGAAAATCCCAGGCCCTGTCCCCATGGAAATCAGAATCTATCTGGGCAGGCTGGAGGTGGGCAAATCTTTACCCAGTTTGTTGAATTCTAGAATCAGATTTTCCATTCTGAAGACCATAATACCTATACTTATTAGGATTACAGGGTGATCCAAGCCCCGAGGGATTGATTCATGACAATTAAAATCGACAGTGACTGAAATAAACTTTAAAATGCTATAGTTAATATGCAATTAGAATTAATTGTAAGAAGAATTTGAATATGCAAATATCCCAGATCAGTAGATTCTCTCCCTGTATTAAAGGGCAATCAGCATTTCAAAGAGCACTTTTGTAAGGACAGAAAAAAAGAAAACTTAATTTATATCATTTTATAATAAGCTGTCCAGTTAAAATTGGTCCATTCAGATAGCCTTGCCCTTGGAACAAAGGTCATTGATGTTGGAAGGTTTTCTTTTGCCTGCACTGTAGTTAATGTGCACTAATTTTATGGTGTGCTTTCTTCAAATATTATCTGTGGATTTATTCTGTGTTTTGTAGTTAATGGCATCTTATAATTTGCTCTCAGCCAGGCAGCAATCACAATAGAGTTGCCATTGCTTGCAAATATGCCAAGTTGGTCATACCTGTTCAGTTGCATTATGTGTTAATAGTGCTGTGTGAATGGAAATTAATTGCTATTTAAAATATCTTCAAAAAGATTAACACTGTGATTTGATGGTAAAATATATATCTATTTTTATATATATGTATATATATATTTAACTATATAGTGCACATAGAAAGGCAAAAAAAAAAAAAACAAAAAAAACCCCTGCAAGATAGGCTAAAATTCCACATCTAAATTTGCCTTAAAGTGCCTTTCAACAAGTATAAAATAAAGATTCAAAGTAGTAAGAAAGCATTGTGTTAGAGATGAATTGGCTGCAGTTTTACTTTCTTAGTGAGACATAAAATAATGTCATGTGTTACCTTCAATCTGGCTGAGATTGGATGAACCTCACAGTTTAACAGATTATGTGGCCTGGCCTTGCAAGAGTAGATGTTTTAGTTGACACTATTGGGAAGGAGTTCTTGAAACCTCCGGAAATGGAAGTAAAACTTTGCATATATGAGCATATGTTCTATGAAGAGATTGGTGGGTAAAAGCTTTCATGTGATTCGCAAGAACTGCGGACCTATAGCTATGCACTGATACTATCATAGACCACTTTCTTAAGCCTATTATTTACAAGTTAGTTATTTAGAGTGGTGTTTAATGCTTGCTGCTCATCCTTTTGGTTGGTAATCACTCGCCTTCTCCCACCACACATATTTAGGGAACACTTGATTTATATTCCTACATAGTGATAGTATATAACCCCCAAATATTAAGATATTAAATTAATCTTTTTTTAAAGATTTTATGTATTTGACAGAGAGAGAGAGAGACAGCAAGAGAGGCAACACAAGCAGGGGGAGTGGGAGAGGGAGAAGCAGGCTTCCTGCTGAGCAGGGAGCCTGATGTGGGGCTCGATCCCGGGGGGCCGAAGGCAGACGCTTAACGACTGAGCCACCCAGGGGCCCCTATTTCTAAAAATTTTAATCCAGCCTTTTTATCACTTAATGATAGAGTTCACCAGTTTAATTTTTTAAAAATATTTTGTTTATTTATTTGACAGAGATGACAGCAAGAGCAGGAACACAAGCAGGGGGAGTGGGAGAGGGAGAAGCAGGCTTCCCGCCAAGCAGGGATCCCGATGTGGGGCTCGATCCCAGGACCCTGGGATCATGACCTGAGCCGAAGGCAGACGCTTAACGACTGAGCCACCCAGGCGCCCCAAATTAATCTTTTTTCTTGTAATGAAAGTGTAGTTATTAAGGAATGAAATTATGCAGGCATTTTAACATATTAAAATAGTCAATCAATGAGTATTTCAGTTATTGTTCAAGTGAGCATTGGAAGAATATTTATAAATGTAACATGGAGCTAACAATGTTCTCAGTCTAGGTAAGCTTTGCCACAATATCTGTCAACCTTAATTGTTTATAATCCATTTTACTGTGCCTGAATAGTATAAACAGGGAAAATCAGTGTGGGAGCCACAACTTAATTGCCCTCCTTTAAAATTTTATAGGTAGCTTTGGGAGTATTTTAAATAATCTGTGGTCATTCCTGGGTGGAAACCTGTTACAGCAAATATCCTTTCCATTAGGGTTGAGAATTATTATTTGTTTCTGCATCTGAGAAATCACATACAGTGAGATCAGAACATTGAAGATGTCATTTCCCAGACGATTTTCCATTAGGAAATGAAACACTTGCCATATTTACTAACTCTAAATCTGAAAGAAAGAATTCAGGTGATTTTTTTTTCAAGGTAGGTATGAAAAAATTCCAATACTTTGGGTGTCGTTTTATAAACAAGCTATGTTTAGTTTGTCCCAAATAGCAGTAAACAAAAGTTCAAAATCTCTGTATTAGATAGCAAAGTGTATTTTTCCACAAACCAGTTACTTTATGCATATATGCTCTAAACACACTTGGTAAAGATCGGATGAAAATATGCCTGAAAAATATAGTGAATGTGTATGACAATAATTTTTTAATATTAAAAAGCATAAATTAAAAGAATATTCCTCTACAGCTACTATTGATGTATTGATATAAAGTAAAATCCCTGACAATAGTCCTAGTCATATCAATGGGACCATCTTAGCAGATAGGTTCATTGTAAATTACCTTTTTTAATGGATGCTTCCTAAGCACTATCTGTAACGATCCTTCCCTCCTTGCTCATTTGATCATTTCCCATCCATGATTTTATTCTAAGATATCTCATTAATCTTAATGATTTAAGTGTTTGAAATTCATAAAAATTAGTCATTCTGCTATCAATTTAAGTATGTAATTTAATTATTAAAAAATCAATGCCAGGATTTCATTGTTCCTAATTTTACTTTATCACAAGACAATCCTGAGAATAATAGGATATATTGTTGATTATTTAAGAGAGCTTAACATAAGATTAGATATTAACTTTTCAATAAAATGATAAAATTATGGGTGAAATATTTTACTAACATTTTATATATAAATTATGGGTATTTAGTAAATAAAATATCCATTTGATAAAACGCAAGATCATATATATATATATATAGAAACTAAATTAGTGGTTTATTTTCTCACAAAACAATTTTAAAAGTATTCTCCTAGGATAACATTTTTGCTTTGATTTCTTACATTAACTTGGACTTATAATTTTACCTCTGTAATATTACAATAAGAATTATTCACAGCCACATTTTGACTTGTCCACTATTGGCTATTTTGTCTTTCATGTATAGGACCATGATTTTTAAGAATGGTACATAAATTTAGCCAGTATAAATCAATTGCTTATCTCAGAGCTTTTTATTTAGAGGACTATTTTCATTATGGGAATCAAATATTCTAAATATCACAGGTATGAATAACATCACCTGAAAAGAGGATTAATTCATCCTTTCTGAGAGGTACTTGTGCTTATCAGTGTATAAATATTTTGGTTCTGTTTAGAATTGCCTATCTTCTGCAATCATGTAAATTGGATTACTAAACATAGGAATTAAGCAATCCTTCCATTTGTCCAAATTTGATCTTCCTTTTTTGTTTCCTTGTGTTTGTGTCCTTTCACAACTCATTTGGTCATTTGTTAGTTGACATGTATTTTACACTCTCTGCCACCTAAATGTATTTATGAAGATTCTTAGAGTAGTTATCTTAGATAGTAAAAAAAAAAAAAAAAATCTAACATTCCATTTAAAATGCAAACAATTAAAAAATAAAATGCAAACAATTGCACAAGTATTTATTTCTTTTCTATTTTTCAGATGTAGATCATTCATTCATTCAACAGATATTGAATGGCTCACCCAACTATTGTTCATCTATCACTGAAGAAAGACATTTTAGGAGCTTTAGTTTTAGTGCAGAGACAGATAATAAAAATAATAAATAGTTAAATTCGTAATATTTTAAAAAGTGATACAGTTAAGACTCACATTAACTTCTTAATTTTTTTACGTATTTCTTTCATAGAATGTAAGTTGAATTCTAAGCTTATGTTTGCCAAGGCATATTGTTCCTAATGCCTGTACAATCTGAAATACTTTGAATGCAATGCTTATATTACATGCCTACCTTTAACCCTTGCGACAATAACACAGTGGCTTACACATCGTATGTGCTTAATCTTGAATGTACAAGTCCATATTCCTTGGATATAGTAACCATTCAGATTAACCCTTAAAATTGTGGGACTATTCAAACAAGAAGGAAAAATTATTTACTTCAAGATAACATACATGAATAATTTTCAGACCATAATATAACTCTTACTTGTTGTGGTACATACACACATCAGGTGCTTAAAAATAACCTTTGTAGAAACTCACAGACTTAAAAACAAAAACAAAAACAAAACCACATGATTGACTTTGAAATGTTTGTGGGCTTCTGTTTCATCCTCAAACTTTTCTATTCTAAAATATTCCTTTAAAAATAAGAAGTTCCACCACAGTCTGGGTTATTCAACTTTTTTCTAACTTTATTCTCTATCGGTTTATCACTGAACTTTCTGGGCAATTCCTTTGGTTTTCTGGGTAGCATTCTCATAGACACCTTGTCTCCTCCCGTTGTTCTCCTTGGTGCTTTCTGCACCTATGTTGCTCACTGTTTAACAAAGCCAGAATAATACAGCAGATGGGGATTCTCTTTAATTATGCTTCTGTCATAGTAATGGTTATCTTTTGCCTGGATCTGGATGAACTGACAGTGATTATACAGTTTCATGCTACAAATAAGAGCAGGTGCAGCTGTAAATAGTCCCTGATTAACAATTTCATTTAAATATTATAACAGATTTCAGTAGGGCAAATTACTTCCACTGGTAAGGAGGTGTACTTTTGTATATAATATAATTCACTAAATCTATAATTTAATTATGCTAGCAATAACAAAGCCCTTAGTGTGCTAAAAAAAATTCAAAATATATTAGCCCTTCTACCAAAATAACTACTGTAAAACAAATGAATTATTATTAGAAATGTTCCTTATGGAACAAAATTGTAAATTATCTCTCATAGTCCTATTTTGGGGGTCATGTGTATTGGTTAGTATTAAAAAAACGGGAAATAAAAATAATTGTTTTAATGTTAGCATGTAATTTGTATTTTTTCTATACTATTAATAATAAATACTGAAACCTCTAAATGAAGTAAAACATTTGTAAATTTTCAAGAAGTATTATATTTAAGATTTTTAATACCTATTAAGAGTTATAGAGTATTTTAACTTTCCAAATTTATTTGATTCTAGGTTGAAAATAAATTTGTGATTAAGCAAAATATTTTCACTTTAAGTTATAAGATGACATTATTAATTATGCAGATTCACAATTTCTTTTTAAAGTTACAAAGTGTGGAAGAAAAGATAAGGTTTAATTTTGTTTTTCCCTCTCCGAGTTATTTTGTTTATATCTTGTGTTCTTTTTACTACTGCTACAAATTTAATTTTTAAAAAGTTTTCATTTTTCCAGAAACATCTTTGTAGATATTTTTAATAAAATAGAACTGATAGTAGAATTAATAGATGAAATATGTACTCATTTTTTTCTTATTGTATCCATTCCAAAATTGCTCTTTAGAAAATTTATAACAATTTGTATCAGTTATCTCTTCTGGTTGATATTAAAGTTTTGGTTGAGAAGAATGATATAGTTTATAAGAAGTAATTAGTTACTTAGTCATTAAGAGAAATATGGGCTTATATAATTTCTGTTTTAGGGCACTGCATTGAGGCTCAATATCTACAAGGTTAATTAGTGTAATGGCAAAATCGAAGGTTTGCTGCTATGAATTCAAATACATGGGTTTTGGGTGGTAAACTAGGTAAATGCCTTTTACATAAATTAATGTTCTGCTAATTGTTTAATGAATATTAACTGGAAATTGTCCTCCCATAACACCACATAATTAGTAACTTTCATTTGTACATGTGCATTTTTTATTTTAATTATTCTTGGTACAAATAACTGCTTTTACAGAGAATATAAATATAGCCCAGCATATATATAACTTCAAGATTCAGTTTTCTCCTCCAACACTATCAATTTTATAATATTTAAGCTTAAGTTCAATTAATATGTTTTCAAATAATTTCTAAAAGAAATGAGTCTTATAGTACAGTCAAGGTGCTGAAGACTTGCCCTACAGATTTCAAATTAATGGCTTTTAACAATTATAAATCATAATTTATTATACATGCCAATACATAAACGAAGTTTGGATGTACAATTAGAAATTTAATTACGTTGGAAATGCAACTGCATATTTAAACAGATGACCAGGCATTACAGCTCGCACAGATAACAGAACACCCTCCTCCACACGTGTTTGAAGGTTATGCTGTCTATTGAAATGACAAGGACCAGCTGCCAAAAGGGTATAAAGCATTATAGAAATTTGTATCTTTTTGAAGAGAATATTTCTTTACAATACCTTCATACATACATGTGGTTTCTGTTAAGCTGTTTCAAGGGAAAAAAAGCGTATCTGAAAAAATTTCAACCTGACAATTACATTGTTTGCATTAAATTTAAAAAAATGTTTTATTTTTTTTACCCATTTATTTGTTGTGATGTTTTATAGTTTTTAACCCACCAGAAAAAAAGTTTGTCTTCTGGGGTGCTTGGGTGGCTCAGTCGTTAAGCGTCTGCCTTCAGCTCAGGTCATGATCCCAGGGTCCTGGGCTCAAGCCCCATATCAGGCTCCCTGCTCAGCAGGAGGCCTACTTCTCCCTCACCCACTCCCCCTGCTTGTGTTCCCTTTCTCGCTGTCTCTCTCTCTGTCAAATAAATAAATAAAATCTTTAAAAAAAATTTGTCTTCTAAATACAAAATATAATTCAGTAAATGAACTACTGAGTCATTAAAATAAAATATGCAAATGCAAATTTGAATAGCTTTAAAATTATTTATAAGGTATTCATGAATAAGGAAATTGTGCTGATAATAATAAAATATTTCTAATCTTTTTATATGACTAACAAGTTTGGCATCATTTAAGAATTTTCAGGTTGCTATTTAAATTATGTGAAAAATGGAAACATTTTATAATTGAAAGTAATGCATTAAGGATATAGTATCAAAACCAAATTTCATCATAATTTGTGAGAAAATTTAGAAGTATTTTTAGAAGTATTTTTTAAGAAAATAATGTTTAAACAGTGTTTTTATTCTATAGTATAAATATTGCTTAGTAACAAAACAACTATCTATTTGTCAAGGGATATTACTGAGAGAATGAAGTCACTCATATATCTTTAACTCATGGCCATGACATTTGTATATGGTAACCTTAAAGTTAAACAATTCCGAAGTGTGATGGAGGATGGCAGCACTTTCTCAGCATAATACCATATTCACTCAGTCCATGTAATATATAACAATTGAACATCTTCTGTGAATATGAGTATTGCTATTCTGCTTTCTTTTGTTTGGTACATCCATTTGGTACATCCATTTCTTTGCATGGAATAACTGTTTCCATCCCTTCACTTTGAGCCTGTATGTGTCCTTAAAGCTGAAGTGAGTTTTTGTAGGCAGCATATAGTTGGGTCTTGATTTTCAATCCATCCGTCCAGTCTGTGCCTTTTGATAGGAGAATTTAATCCACTTATATTTAAAGCAGTTATTGATAGGGAAGTACTAATACCATCTTATTACTTGTTTTCTTGCTCTTTTGTAGTTCCCTTTTTCCTTTTGCTATCTTTCTTTCTGAATAGATTATTTTTTTAGTTATATGCTTTGATTCCTTTATCTTTTGTGAATTTAAGTTTTTGCTTTGTGGTTATCATGAAGCTTACATAAAACATATTAGATATACAACAGTCTATTTTAAGCTGATAAACAAATTTCTTGGATCACATACAAATATTCTACCTTTATCTCTCCTCTCATATGTTATGCTTTTTTTATTACAATTTATCTATTTTTATATTGTATATCCATTAACAAATTATTGTAACTGTAATTATTTTTAATACTTTTGTTATTTAACCTTTATACTAGATTGGTAATTAATACTGGAGAAGTTGCCCTGGTCATGGAGCTGGCCAGCACTGGGGTCTGTAGTAAAGTTGGGCACTCATTTCACTCTTCTTCACTAGTGTGGAGAGTATTTCTCTCAGTGCTGAGCTGCCCAGGTTTGAGGGAGGGATGATGGCAGTAATGTGATTCTATATTTCCTACTCTTCTCATTGCATTTTTTCTTATTTCTGTGCTTCACCTAGGTGCTTTAATCCCTTGCCTGTAATCTTTAGCTCTTATAAGCCTATTTCTGTTCATGGATAGTTGTTCAAATTAAGGTTTCTGGGAGGGGATGGGTATTAAAATTCCTATAATGACATTTTGCTGATTTCACTCCATATGATCTTTTAAGTTTGTTAAGATGTGTTTTATGACCCAGGAATCATTGTTTAATACTGTAGTAATAACATGTAATATCATGAAGTTTCATGCAAGAATGTTCTTCAAATAACACATCTGACCAGTCAACAAATGTTTACAGCTAGTCTATCAAGTATAGAATACACACCTAGAGTGTTAGATGATTTGAAATCACACACTTCTAGGAAATTATCTACTTAAAAGTTTAATGGCTTCATATTTTAAATAGTTCAGTGAAATAGCTTTCAAAATGAATTTATAAATAACTGCCAAATAAACCTGTTCAAGGGATTTAAGAAGATACAGAAAACTCCTAGTGCCTTTTAAAATCCCTACAGTATTTTCTGTTCTCACTGTTAGTCTTCTATTTCCAAAAGGAAAGGAGTCAAAATAACTTCTGGGCCTGTAGTTAAAATTTGTAATAGTTATTCAAAAAATGGAAAATAGTTTCTGTTTCCAATGCTCCTATGTTCAGGTTTTAGAAATGCTGTCTTATGAGGTTAAGAAAAGACTGGCAAAAACGTTAGCATAATTAATAATTTATTATAGTAGTATGTTTATATTTGGAAAAGATGTATTCTAGAACTAGGCTAGAGAAAAGGTCTCCAAAGTATATTAATAATTAGTAGAGTTAAAACATTCATTTGGGAGTTTTTTTTTCTTTTGTTTCTGATTTCTCTTTGAAATTATTCATATTATTATCCCTACTGTTACATACAAATATTTATCAGCAGTAATATAGCTTAGAAGTGAAAATGAATATTTTCACTGAGTATTAAGGATATAAACTACTCATGATTAATTTATGAGTTTTCTTTTTTTACTTCCTTAATCATAGTCTTTCTAATCCTTGCTCTTATCTCAATTGGACACTTTGAAGTGAAGTTTGTAATAGAAAGTTACACAATAAGTCCTTCTTGAGGAAATTTAATTGTGTTTGTGCTAACCTATAATTATGCCTTTCCAAAGAATTACATGGCCATCAGTTAAAATAGACAGTGCTGAATGTATAAAACTTTTCAAACTTGGCCTTTTCTTTTCCTGGATAAAAATTTAAATTAAATGATGTCATTCCATCTATTAATAAAAGAGTTTTTAACACCTGAGAAGGAACTCTTATAAAGTAAATTAGTTCCTCAAAGTTAAAGCCCAATTATGCCATGCCAGAGCAGGGACAGGCAGCAGAAGTCATGCAGACAGCAGTCACATTGTACCATTGTGGGTCTCATCATACACCTTCCCCTGCACATCCTCAAAGAGTTGGAGAGGTCACTGAAGAAATTAGTTCTATAGATGAATGACCCAGTCCTTCACATCTCTGAATCTCAAGGGCAGAGGACCTGTGACTTGTGTAAATTCAGGCAAATTGAAGAGGTAGAGGAGTGCTCACTGGCAACTGCTTTCCTCAGCCCCTGCCAGGCATAGAAGAAGCCTGAGCTCTAGGAATATGGCTTCTTTACACAAGCTCTCATCAACCAGATCTTGCTCTACAGCCATTCTCGCTATCAGCTCTAACCTAACACTTCAGTGTAGTCGATTAAGAGTGTGCACTGTGCAGCCAGGTTGTTTGGGCTTGAATGTCAGCTTTGACACTTACTAGTTGTGCAAATTTGGTAAGTTATTAAACTCCTTGAACCTCGGTTTCCTCTTTAAAATGAGGGACATGTTTAACCAGTAAACATGTCAAAATATGCAAGGAACTTAGAACAGGGTTTGGAAGATTCAGAGCACTGATTTTTGTTGTGTTGTTGCTCTTATTACAGAATGTGTCCCAATTCAGTTATATTAGTTGGGTCATTTTCCTCAGGTATAAGCACTTTTAGTAGTATACATCTGTTGGTATTTTGTTAATCTCAATCTAACTGATCATTGCTATTCTCATTTGAAGTTCTTAGCACATTAAAAGACTAAAAGACACACGAAAATACTTTAACTCTGTCATTACAAATAATTATTTACTTTTCCAGGCAAATAGAAAGATAACAGATTTGAGGGACTAATGATGAACTGATGGTAATAGTATGAAACATAATGAAGATACAAATTGAAGCGCAGACTGTTTTGTTCTGATTTTGGGGAGAATTGTAAATAATGATTTACTGTAAAAATCAATGTATTTAAATTACCAAACACGATGGACACATTACAGCTACAGTACAAAACTTCACATTTTCAGCATGTTTGGAAACATTCTAAAACCTGGAATAATTCTAAAACCTGGAATATAGGCTGTAGCAATTCTTAGAGATCCATGAACACAGTGTGATTATTTTAACAAAACTGTCAAAGGCAAAACAGCTTTTTAAATTATTGCTGGAGTGGATGAACCTAAGGATGAATTTGACTTGATTTGACAAACCATTTTAGCTAACAAAGACATAAACTTTTTTATTGTTTCTAGAATATCATAGTGAACTTATGTGTGTTGTTTAATGAGTAATAAAGGGAAGAATCTCTCCCCATACCTGGATCTTCTGTTCTTTTTGGCTTGATTTCTATGTGGATTAAGAAAGAATGCAATGATAATGAGACTGTATGATGTTGACATTTTCATTCACACCCCTCATATAAATCCTTCCTGGTTAGCCTTTTTGCTGTTCTATGACAGAATAGTGCATCCATATTTCCTTACAACTTCAGCCTAGGGTCATATCAGAATTTATTGCTTTTGGACAAAGGCTATTTTTTATAAGACATATAGATGAAAGACTAGTCAAAAATTAGATTTTAAAATAAGTTATGAAGTTTAAAACAGAACTAAGCATGAATTCCTGCTTATAAATCTAGGCAGAGTTTTGGGTTTTAAATTTATCTACAAAGGCAACAGCCCAATTTATCATGACATTTTTTTTTTTTTTGAACCTCAGAGACTGAAACAACCTGAGGTCTTTTTTTTTGTTTTATTTTTAAGCAATCAAACCAAGTAGAGTCTAAAGTCAAGTGTGATTAGTCAGAAAACATTATATATTCAAGTGTTGGATATGATCATAACAAAAATTTTTGCCTATGAGCATGAATTGAATTTATTTGAAAATGAATCCAGGCTGCTTAGTGGATCATAGTTCAAATTGCCCTTGAAGAAGTATATGTAAACTCTCCTTTTAGTATCCTTAAGAGAGCTAAGCTTCTCATATGTAGGAAAAATTATTTTAACAATTATACTTTCATTATTTTTCATTATCATCTCTTTTTTAATTGTTATGGTTGTTTCAATAACCAGCCCTTTGATTCCATGTTTCATTCTAAAATAACAACAGGGGGCGCCTGGGTGGCTCAGTTGGTTAAGCGCCTGCCTTCGGCTCAGGTCATGATCGTGGAGTCCCGGGATCGAGTTCTGCATCGGGCTCCCTGCTCGGCAGGGAGTCTGCTTCTCCCTCTGACCCTCATCCCTCTCATGCTCTCTGTCTCTCATTCTCTCTCTCTCAAATAAATAAATAAAATCTTTAAAAAAATAAAATAAAATAAAATAACAACAGAATGCTCTAAGCATAATGTAAATCAACAAATATTCAATAGTTATAATTAAAAATACTATGATTTTACTATTCTAGAAAAATTTTAAACTTTTTGTATTTTTGTGGTCTAAACTGCATATAAATGCACAGTATTCAATGCAGCATCAGAAACAGAGTTAAATATTTTTGCTAGTGTTCAGTACTTCAAAAATAGAATAAGACTATTTTATCAATATCTCTTTTTAAAAATAACAGTTCAGATACATTTCACTGAAAGTTTACGGTATCTGGTAAAAAAGCTTTCATGACAATGTAAAGTCAGGTACTATGGTGGCTGTGATATTGTATATACTTGGTTACTAACGTGCCATGTGATGAATCACAACATGATATATTGAAAAGTATGTTATAAAAACACCTTAGGAGTGCAGTTTGTCAGTTTACATCTCTAGTGTCCAAACAATTTTTCTGATTTTGTGTAATAGACTTATTCATGAGTTATACATGGCAGATGGGTCCTGTGAGGTTAGTTAAGGAACCGGTGCACTATCTAAACATTTTGGATTACTCTTAGCTCTTCTTCCATTCAGAAAAACGGTTTCAAGATAATTTTTAGAGCCTTTCAAGTTTTCATTTACATCATGCCTGCTTTCAGGCAGTTGAGTATAAAAGTTAATACTGTAACATCTCTCCCTGTCTGTCTCTCTGTCTTTGTAGCATTTATCCTTATACAGGGTATCTTAGTACTTACTTAGATGGAAATTCAAATAGCTCTGTTTTTTAATAAGTTGAAGGATTAATAGCCCAACCCCCAGAATCTTCAGATTCAAGCAGAGTGATGTGAGATATTATTTCTCTCAACAGGATAAAAGAATAATTAAATGTACCCTAGTTTTGTTATCTTTTTTCTTAGAAACTTTACTTCAATTCTTTTTTGCAAATTTTAGAAGCAAAAAAAAATTAAAAGACCTGATCTCTCTATCAAGGTATTATGAAAATAACTTGTGATCTCTTACTTGATTCCAAACTCTGATAAATATGTTTTTGCTTATGTGCAGAAAAAGCCAAGCAAAATAGTTGTGCATTTATCTGTGACATGCTGATAGAATATAATTGACATATTATTTCTGATTTGCTCTTATAGCCTGCAGCCTGCTGTTTGTTAAGCAGACAAAAGATTGTTAGGTTGAAAGGACACTAACATTTTTATTCTTCACTGCAACTGGTCACCAATTATCATTTTATATATATATATATAAACTTATTTATATATATAATTATTTATATATATATAAATTATGTTTGCAAGACAGTTTTTTAAGGATCTTATATGTGAGTTCTGCTATCCCATAGGCACCCGATTAAAAGAGAAGTGTGGAAATTACCAACAAGGTGTGGGGTAATTATTACTTCACATGTTGCTATTATTTCTTTTATGCCTTACAAATACTTCAGTAATGGGATACTTCATGGAATACAATTTTGGATACAATGGGAGTATTTGTTAGGACATTTGAAAGGCAGGTAGATGCTTGGCAGAAATATTAGAAGCCATGTGATTATTATCTACTTTAAAATTTTTATTTTTTTTAATTTTTAATTTTTTTAAGGTTTATTTTTTGAAAGAGAGAGAGAGAGCAGGGGGAGGGGTAGAGGGAGAGAATCTTCAAGCAGACTCCCCATTGAGCATGGAGCCGGACATGGGGCTCAATCTTACCATCCCTGAAATCATGACCTGAGCCAAAACCAAGAGTCAGATGCTTAACCGACTGAGCCACCCAGGCACCCCTAAAATTTTTTTTTAATTGACGTGTAGTTGACATATAATATTAAACTCATTTCAGGAGTACAACTTAGTGATTTATCAGTTACATACATTATGGCATGCTCACCATGATAAGTGTATTATAATATTATTGACTGTATTATCTATGCTGTATTTTCATCCCCATGGTTTGTTTATTTTCTAATTGGAAGTTATCTTCTTCACTTGTTTTGTCCATCCTCCATCCCCTTCTCCTTTGGAAATCACCAGTTTGTTTTCCATATTTGAGCCTGTTTCTCTCTTTGATGTTGTAGTTTATTTGTTTTTTTAGATTACACATGTAAGTGAAATTAAATTCTATTCGTCTTTGTCTGGCTTATTTCACTTAGACTAATACCCTCTAGATCCATTCATGTTGTTGCAAATGGCAAGATTTTATTTTCTTAATGGCTGAGTAATATCCCATTGTGTATGTATACCATATCTTCCTTATCCATTCATCTATCAAAAACATTATTTTGAAAAGATTAATTTACCTCTATGCTTATTGCACTGTTATTTGTGATAGCCAAGATATGGAAGCCATGTGATTATTTCAGACATATAGGGATAATGTTTAAAAATTGAGAGGGAATGTGCAAGATCAATTTCTTATCCATATCCCAGGGCCGAATGTTGCAAATGTCACATGCTGCCCTAGGCTGTCGTCTATGTCTTTCTCTCAAAGCCCTTTCTTTAGGATTATTGCATTTGTGAAGCTTAAATCCTCTAAAAAACAAAGTAGAAAACTTACCTCTTTCAATGCAAATACTGTTTACACAATATTAATTTTTGAATTTTTTAATTTAGTTTCAGAATTAACAAGACTTTTGCCATCTTTTAGTGAGAGCTGGTAAAGATTGTACATAGACATTGAAACACTGGAAGAAGGAAATATACACACACCTTCTGTATTCCTTGGTTGGCTATATTAAATACTATATAGATGATTAAGGGGATGTGGAAGTTTTCAATTAAAGATAGTTTGAATAAAACTATAAGGAAAACTTATTTCTTCAAAAATAATAATAGAGATAACTAATATTTATAGAACACTTATTCTATGGCAGATAACATGCTAAGAGTTTTACCTGCTGTATCTCCATAATTTCCTTCCAAAAAATGTAAATGGATTTTTAAAGATAACTGACCAACATCACATAATGATAGAGTTGGGATGCAAAACTAGGTTACCTGCTTATAGAGCCAGCTCCCCTAACCACAATCCATGCATAGAGTTTTGGAAAAACATAAGATATTTGGCAGCAGATGCTATTTACTTTTCTTTGAACATGCTTCTCAGAGAATATCATTCGTTGTATTTATGTTCATAGAACCCAGTGTTAAGGCAAGTGTTAATCAATGGCTGATAAAGGATTTTTAAAATTATCAATATAATGACACAGAGGTAAACCATATACTATTTGAGACATGTGAAAGAGTGGGATGTATCAAAATAAATCATTTAAATAATTTGATACTTCTTGTTGGTCTCATCCTGCTTTTAATGAGAGGCATCTAAGTTGATGGGTTGTCCTCTTTAAAGGGATGCTGACAATATGGATGTCATGTCTGTTTCTATGTTCAAATCTTGATTCCTTAGTTGAACGCTATATTTCAATTTTTAAAAAAATTTTAAAGTTTTTTTTTATTTAACTACTCTATACCCAACATGGGCCTTGAACTCACACCCCTGAGATCAAGAGTCTCATGCATTCCCGACTGAGTCAGCCAGATACCCTAACCCCCATATTTTTATATCTATTCCTATATACTCTGCTAAATAGTAGTTAGATCCATGCAATTTAATTAACAAATACTGGAATTTCTTTCATTTTTAGGACCACTCTTCTCAGCACAAGGAAAATTGATGAGTAAAATATGGCCCCTATATTGAAAAGAAAATCAGTCTGTAGAAAATATTTGCAAACTGCATATCTGACAAAGGAATTCTATTTAGAATATTTTGAGATTTTTTTTAAGAATTTTATTTATTTATTTTATGGAGAACAAGAGAGCACAAGCAGGGGGAGTGGCAGGCAGAGGAAGAAGCAGACTCCCCGCTGAGCAGGGAGCCTAATGTGGGGCTCGATCCCAGGACCGTGGGATCATGACCTGAGCCGAAGGCAGACGCCCAACCAACTGAGCCACCCAGAGGCCCCAGAATATTTTGAGATTTTAAAGAACTCTCAAAATCAACAATTCAATTAGGAAATGGACAAAAGACATGAAGAAACATTTCACCAGAAAGGGTATACAACTGGCAAATAAGTATATGAAGAGATGTTCAACATTATAAGCCATCAGGGAACTGCAGATTGAAAGCACAGTGAAATACTACTACACAGGATGGCTCAAATAATTGCCATAAGTAACGCTGGTGAGGATGTAGAGACACTGTATCACTCATGCATTATTGGTGAGGGTATATAATCCAACTATGCTGGCAAATAGGTTAGTAGTTTCTTTAAAAAACTGAACATGTAAATATTATATGACACACCAATTGCACTTCTGAATAGAAACTAGAATTGGTCTGAGTGAAAAAGGAAGTCATTATGTAAGATTTCCTGGGATATATGGGGCGCCTGGGTGGCTCAGTCAGTTAAGCGTCTGCCTTCGGCTCAGGTCATGATCCCAGGGTCCAGGGTCTGCTCAGCATGGAGTCTGCTTCGCCTTCTGCCTATGCCCCTCTCCCTGCTTGTGTGCTCGCTCTTGCTCTCACTCCCTCTTTCTCTTGTTTGCTCGCTCTCTCAAATAAATAAAATCTTAAAAAAAGCTTAAAAAAAAAAAGATTTCCTGGGATATAAACCTAATGCCTGATAGGACTGTAATAGTAGTAGTTGTGGTAGCAGAAGAAATGATAGCAAAAGTAGTCATAACAAATATTTATTGGATGCTCACTACATACTGGCACTTTTCTAAGAGGTTTAAATATTTTAAGGTACTTCTCACAGCAAACACTGTGAATAGGAATTGTTGGTATTATCATCATCATCCTCATCTTTCTCACTTGACAGATAAAATAAGGCACAGAGACCAGCCTGGATGAGGTTGCCCAAGATTACATCATAATAAATGGTAGTACTGGGATTCTTACCCACATCTAGCTCCTGAACATTCCATGTAGTGGATAGCCCTTTTTTTTTTTCTGTGTATAAGTCAATACATGCTGCCCATTAAGTATTTTTTAGTGATTTTCTTACTTTAGAATAAATATAATGGCCTACTTTGATTTTAGTAGATTTTTATCCTATATGCAGAAGTTATTGAAGTTAAACTTCAATGGCTGCCATTGTATTATTGGAAATTTTGCAAACATAATAACCTTTATTGTGCATTAGCCTAAATGGTCACACTGTCAGAATTCAATTGAGCATAGAAATGGAAGCTTATAGTCCTATGTACTGTGTAAAAAACATACAAACAAAAATCTAGGCTTGAATGAGTGAAATATTTACTCAGTTTTCACAGGTAATAGAATTTTAAAAGCAGTATTAGGAATCAGATGCTCTGAAAAATGCAACTTTTTTTTAATGTGACGGAGGTTTTTCAGATAAACTATTTTTATTTTGTTAACTTGGATTAGAAATTTTCTAGCATGCATTACAAATCCCATTGTATACAAAAACTGGTTTACTTTGGGTCTTGTTTTTTCAGGGAGGTAGTGGCAAAGTGATGTTGCTTAGTGCCAACGTAGTGTCTACAAATGGAAACAGAAGAATAGAATCTCAGTGACGTTTATATGTGAGAATAATGCCAAGAAAGGTATATATTAGCTAGGAAGAAAATATATACAGCATCTATACGTAAAAATTGCTGAGGTGTGGTTTTAGAATTGTGTTAATTTATAATGAGCCTGAGGGGGCGGAGCAAGATGGCGGAGGAGTAGGAGACCTGGATTTCCTCTGGTCTCAGGAATTCAGCTGGATAGGGATCAAACCATTCTGAACACCTACAAACTCAACAGGAGATCGAAGAAAAGAATTTATAATGAGCTTGACTCTGGGTATGCATGGGTGTATGTGGTAACAACAACAAAAAAAGACTTAGAAAAAAGAAAAGAGGTTAAAAAGAGGGATGATAATCACCTAACTCATCAAGGCTTAAAGTCCTTACCTTGATACCATTCTATATTGTTTTGGGAAGTATTGATCAGAAAATAATTTAAGAATAATATGAATTAAAATTTCCTTCAATTTACTATGATTTTGTAGGTGTTCATATTAAGTGTCCACTCTGCCAAGAGGGAAATAGGATTTGGAAATAAGAAAAAGTAACATGTTAAAAACAATTGCCTGGGGTGCCTGGGTGGCTCAGATGGTTAAGCGTCTGCCTTCGGCTCAGGTCATGATCTCAGGGTCCTGGGATCGAGTCCCGCATCAGGTTCCCTGCTCAGTGCAGAGCCTGCTTCTCCCTCTCCCTCTGCCACTCCCTCTGCTTGTACTCTTCTGTCTATCTCTCTGTCAAATAAATAAATAAAATCTTTAAAAATAATAGTAAAAAAATAAAAATAATAAAATAAAAACAATTGCCTGAAAATGTCCTCTTAATGTTTCATAAGTTCAGTCTGTTCTTGCATAAGGGGAATTATATTTTTAGAGAAACTTACTATTTTTTTCTGATTGACATTTTGTTCATCTCATACATAGCTTATATTTAAATGTAAACAATAGCAAGCTGTTAATAATTATAACATTCTTTAACATATGTATGATTACTACTGGCTAGGCTTAAGAACTGATGAACGGCTGCTACTTATTCAAATTCTTCAAATTGTCAAAGGGTAAACATGGTCATACCAAGTATATAAGTCTGTATTTATCAAATGTATTTGGTTTCATAATTTGTACTTCAAGAAAAATATAAAATTTTTCATGTATAGTCATTTATTCTAAGTTCTCTGCTGTATGAATGTTTTTCATCTTTAGCATGTATATATTGTAAAGTAAGATTTAATCATTTACATACATATAAAACCCTCTTTTATTTTTTACAATATAGACATTTATTTTAATTCTAATAAAAAATGAAATAATTAATGAGCAAGACTCCATAGGGTACAACCGATAAACAACCTCATTTTTGCATTGCTCTTTTTCTTGTTGTTTTAACAAATCTTTTATGTGGTGATATTTCAGGCAGATCCCAGAGCTTTACTAATCACTCTCAGGTAATAACAAAAGGTCCTTTTTTAGGGAATAAAATCTCCGGTCCTTTCTACTATTAAAGCTACTCTCATCCCGTTTAAAACTACTCTATAGTCCTAGCTCAAGCCTCTTTGTGCAGGAAGCCTGTAATGTGAAGACAGATAAGTCAGCTGCTTCTCACTTGATCTTTCTATCTCCTGACCTGTTTTCTAGTTGCAGTGTCTGATCCATGTCAATGCTAGTGGTTTTGAGGAATGTGAGGAAAAGCAAAACAAAACAAAAATAATACATAGTCATATGGGCTGGTACAATTGTAAACTGTAATTCTGTGTCTTGGGTGCCCAGTCAAATCTCGTTTGAGGCACCTTCGGTGTTTTCCTGAAGAAATTTCCCCCCACCCAGGAACTTTTAAGTGCAGTTTCCTGGCAAGGATGTCACTCTCTGATCATTTACAAATCCCACTTAACCTGCTCTTTCTAATAGACTTAAACCATACAGACTTTCTCTGAGTTAACCCACAATCTTTTTGTTAAGCTCTGTCTAGGCTGGCTTCTCTTGAAGGTGAACACAAATCCATCTCACTAGAAACATGTGACGTTGATCTACTTTGGGTCATCTTTTCTCACTGTGTGTCATCAGGAGTACTAGTCAGCCTCTCATTATGAGTTCTTTCAGGTTGGACTCAGGCTCTAGAACCTGCATCATACCAGATCCTACAAAATATAGACAAGTTTGTAGAATGCCTCCATTGAAGTGTCAGTGCTTGCTTCCCACTCTACACACATGCAGGTGAGGAGGAAGCACCTGGCAGAATGGAAATGCCATAGAACTCTGACAACTATCTTCAAATAAACCACTCCATTCAAATTCAACTCACCAATTTTAAAGCTTCCTCTTCCAAAATCTTGAGGCAAGGTAGGTAGTGATGAGCTAAGAGTGGCTGGAGCATTTGGGGAGTCAATCATTAGTAAGTACTATATTGATGGACAGACAAGCACATCTTTTAAGAAAATGTGGACAGTCAAATCCTTTTCCCCTACTAAGTTTTAGGGCCTCAGGTAGAACTGAGACATGTGAAATGCCCTTTTTTAATATCCTGGTAAACTAATGTGATGTGACTTTAATGAGAATTATACTGTTTTCCTTGATTTCTAATATAAAAGAACCAATGAAATTTTGTAAAAGTACATTCTGAAATTTAATTTACACCACTCTGTGGAGCATTTAAATTAAATTAATCTAGGTTTAGGGTCCCCTGGGTGGCTCAGTCATTTGAACGTCTGACTCTTGATTTTGGCTCAGGTCATGATCTCAGGGTGGTGAGATCGAGCCCCATGTCAGTGGAGAATCTGCTCAAAATTCTCTCTCTGCCTCTCCCCCCTGCACTCTCTCTCAAATAAATAAATCTTTAAAATAAAAAGTAATCTAGGTTTAATTCTTTAACTACTATTAAAATGCAGGACTGTTCTTTTTTTTAAAATTTTATTTTATTATGTTAGTCACCATACAATACATCATTAGTTTTTGATGTAGTGACCCATGATTCATTGTTTTCGTGTAACACCCAGTACTCCAAGCAGTACCTGCCCTCCTTAATACCCGTCGCCAGGCTAACCCATCACCTCACCCCCTCCTCTCTAAAATCCTCCGTTTGTTTCTCAGAGTCCATAGTCTCTCATGGTTCATCTCTCCCTCGATTACCGCCCCCTCATTTTTCCCTTCTCTTAATGTCCTCCATGCTATTCCTTATGTTCCACAAATAAGTGAAACCATATGATAATTGACTTTCTCTATGTGACTTAATTCACTTAGCATAATCTCTTCCATGATATAAAAGTTGGGTATTCTTCCTTTCTGATGGCTGAGTAATATTCCATTGTATATATGGACCACATCTTCTTTATCCATTCATCTGCTGAAGGGCATCTCGGCTCTTTCCACAGTCTGGCACTTGCGGACATTGCTGCTATGAACATCGGGGTGCATATGGCCCTTCTTTTCACTACATCTGTGCCTTTGGGATAAATACCTAGTAGTGCAATTGCTTGGTCATAGGGTAGCTCTATTTTTAATTTTTTGAGGCACCTCCACACTATTTTCCAAAGTGGCTGTACCAACTTGCATTTCCACCAACAGTGTAAGAGGGTTCCCCTTTCTCCACACCCTCTCCAACATTTGTTATTTCTTGCCTTGTCAATTTTTGCCATTCTAATTGGTGTAAGGTGGTATTGATTTGAATTTCCGTGGTGGCTAATGATGATGAACATTTTTTCATGTGTCTGTTAGCCATTTGTATGTATTCTTTGGAGAAGTGACTGTTCATGTCTTCTGCCCACTTTTGGACTTGATTATTTGTTTTTTGGGGATTGAGTTTGAGAAGTTCTTTATAGATCTTGGATACCAGCCCTTTATCTGTAGTGTCATTTGCAAATCTTCTCGCATTCTGTGGGTTGCCTCTTTGTTTTGTTGACTGTTTCCTTTGCTGTGCAGAAGCTTTTTATCTTGATGAAGTCCCAAAAGTTCATTTTTGCTTTTGTTTCACTAGCCTTTGGAGATGTATCTTGAAAGAAGTTGCTGTGGCCAATGTCAAAGAGATTACTGCCTATGTCCTCCTCTAGGATTTTGATGGATTCCTATCTCACATTGAGGTCTTTCAACCACTTTGAGTTTATCTTTGTGTATGGTGTTAGAGAATGGTCGAGTTTCATTCTTCTGTATATAGCTATCCAATTTTCCCAGCATCATTTATTGAAGAGACTATCTTTTTTCCATTGCATATTTTTTCCCGATTTGTCGAAGATTATTTGACCATAGAGTTGAGGGTCCATATCTGGGCTCTCTACTCTGTTCCATTGGTCTATATGTCTGTTTTTGTGCCAGTACCATGCTGTCTTGGTGATCACAGCTTCGTAATATAGCTTGAAATCAGGCAACGTGATGCCCCCCACCCCCAGTTTTGTTTTTCTTTTCAACATTTCCTTGGCAATTCGAGGTCTTTTCTGATTCCATAGAAATTTTAAGACTGTTTGTTCCAGCACTTTGAAAAATGTCATTGGAATTTTGATTGGAATGGCATTGAAGGTATAGATTGCTCTGGGTAGCATAGACATTTTAACAATGTTTATTCTTCTCATCCGTGAGCATGGAATGTTTTTCCATCTTTTTGTGTCTTCTTCAATTTCTTTCATGAATGTTCTGTAGTTCCTATAGTATAGATCCTTTACCTCTTTGGTTAGGTTTATTCTGAGGTATCTTATGGTTTTTGGTGCTGTTGTAAATGGAATTGTTTTTCTAATTTTTCTTTCTACAGTTGCATTGTTAGTGTATAAGAAAGCAACTGATTTCTGTGCATTGATTTTGTATCCTGCCACATTACTGAATTGCTATATGAGTCTAGTAATTTGGGGGTGGGGTCTTTTGGATTTTCCACATAAAGTATCCTGTCATCTGTGAAGGGAGAGAGTTTGACTTCTTCTTTGCCAATTTGAATACCTTTTATTTCTTTTTGTTGTCTGATTGCTGTTGCTAGGACTTCTAGTACTATTTTGAACAATAGTGGTGAGAGTGGGCATCTGGTCTCAACCGATACCAAAAGATTGAGATTATTCCCTGCATACTCTCAGACCATAATGCTTTAAAACTGGAACTCAATCACAAGAAAAAAATTGGAAGAAATTCAAATACTTGGAAGCTAAAGACCACTCTGCTCAAGAATGTTTGGGTCATCCAGGAAATCAAAGAAGAACTTAAACATTCGTGGAAACCAATGAGAACGAAAACACATCAGTCCAAAACCTATGGGATACTGCAGAGGCAGTCCTAAGAGGGAAATACATAGCCATCGAAGCGTCACTCAAAAAAATAGAAAAATCCCGAATTCACCAACTAACTCTACACCTTAAAGAACTAGAGAAAAAGCAACAAATGATGCCTAAGCCACACATTAGAAGAGAAATAATTAAAATTAGAGCAGAAATCAATGAATTAGAAACCAGAAACACAGTAGATCAGATCAATGAAACTAGAAGCTGGTTCTTTGAAAGAATTCATAAGATGGATGAACCACTGGCCAGACTTATCCAAAAGAAAAGAGAAAGGACCCAAATTAATAAAATTATGAATGAAAGGGGAGACTACCACCAAGGAAATAGAAACAGTTATTAGAAATTACTATCAACAACTATATGCCAATAAATTGAGCAACTTGGATGAAATGGATGCCTTCCTGGGAACCTATAAACTGCCAAAACTGAAACAGGAAGAAATTGACAACCTGAATAGGCCAATAACCAGTAAGGAGATTGAAGCAGTGATCAAAAACCTCCCCAAAACCAAGAGTCCAGGGCCTGATGGATTCCCTGGGGGAATTCTGCCAATTCAAAGAAGAAATAATACCTATTCTCCTGAAGCTGTTTCAAAAATAGAAACAGAACGAAAGCTTCCAGACTCATTCTATGAGGCCAGCATTACCTAAATCCCGAAAGCACGCAAAGACCCCATCAAAAAGGAGAATTTCAGACCGATATCCCTGATGAATATGGATTCCAAAATCCTCAACAAAATCCTGGCTAATAGGATCCAACAATACATTAAAAGGATCATCCACCACGACCAAGTGGGATTTATCCCCGGGATGCAAGGGTGGTTCACCATTCACAAATCAATCAATGCGATAGAACACATTAATAAGAGAAGAGAGAAAAACCATATGGTCCTCTCAATTGATGCAGAAAAAGCATTTGAGAAAATACAGCATCCTTTCCTGATTAAAACTCTTCAGAGTATAGGGATGGAACATTCCTCAAGTTCATAAAATCCATCTATGAAAAACCCACAGCAAATACCATCCTCAATGGGGAAAAGCTGAGAGCCTTTCTCTTAAGTTCAGGAATACGACAAGGATGTAGGACTGTTCTTGAACATAATTTATAGTTGTTAAACTCACTTTTGGTGTATCATATGCATTTTATATTTCAATTTTTCAGATTTAACTTTTGAAGTTCCACAGAGGCAATATTTCTCATATTTTGGACAAAATTTCCACTGCCATAATTTAAAATTCTTCTTGGTCAAAGGAGAAAGATGTCATATGTTTTCATGTGATATTACTATGGTCTTTTATGTTTTTAATAGTAAAAGTATAACATGTTATAGGAGTTAAAGGATCTGAGTATAGATACATTATAAATATTATTTTTCCTTCCTAGTGGTAGAAGATTGAAAAAGAACTCATCTAAAATGTCTTTGTGCTTTAGATACAAATACACTTGAAGTAGAATTAATATCCTTTGCTTTCTGTTTTAGATCTCTGGTCTTTCCTTTAATTTCTCACTGGTTTTGGGTCATCTTTTGTTCGAATGATTTTCATTAGCACCTGCATTGTTTCAAAGTGTAGCTTTAACAAAACAAGTTTCTGAGAATTATTCTAAAAGTAGTAGGTACTTCTACCAGAAGACATTCTTCGAGCAGTATATTAAGCTGGATTTTAAAATAGATTAATCTGCTGTGACACACACACACACAAGGTATATTTTAGTTATATTTTACATAATCTAAAATAAATGAAGTAAAAACATTGTTTCTTTTTTTTTTCTATTGTAGAAATTAAAACAATGGTTATTCTCTTTTCTAAGGAGAACTGGCAAATGAACTGGCAAATGAAATGATTGCTTTAAATGCTATTTTCTATTAGAATAGATATAATGTTATTTCTTGATAGAATTAAAATTTTCTAATTTAGGAATTAGATTTATGTTCATTTTGTTTGAAATTCTAAAGTATTGAGACTCAAACAGTTTAAAAGTTAATATTTCTCATGTTCAGTAAGACTGGAGATATGCAGTCTAATGTCAGTTACTATTGCTCAAGGATGATATCTTTCCATTTTCTATTCTTTTATCTTTAGCATGTATCTTTTGGCTTTAGGATCACATGATGGCTGTTGCAGCTCCAGGCATTAAGTCTGCATTCCAGACAGGAATATACTGGAATATTATGCAGCCATCAAAAGGAATGAAATCTTGCTATTTACAACGATGTGGATGGAACTAGAGGGTATTATGCTGAGCAAAATAAGTCAATCAGAGAAAGACATGTACATATCATATGACCTCACTGATATGAAGAATTCTTAATCTCAGGAAACAAACTGAGGGTTGCTGGAGTGGTGGGGGGTGGGAGGGATGGTGTGGCTGGGTGATAGACATTGGGGAGGGTATGTGATATGGTGAGCACTGTGAATTGTGTAAGACTGTTGAATCACAGACTTATACCTCTGAAAAAAATAATAAATTATATGTTAAAAAAAAAAGATGAAGATAGCTGGAAGGGAAAAATGAAGGTGTTGGTAATTGGAGGGGGAGATGACCCATGAGAGACTATGGACTCTGAGAAACAAACTGAGGGTTCTAGAGGGGAGGGGGGTGGGGGGATGGGTTAGCCTGGTGATGGGTATGAAAGAGGGCACATACTGAATGGGCACCGGGTGTTATACGCAAACAACAAATCACGGAACACTACATCAAAAACTAATGATGTAATGTATGGTGATTAATGTAACATAATAAAAAAATTGAAATGAAAAAACAAAAACAAATAATGTAGCTGAAATTGCAATTTAAAGTACAAAATGAGAAAATATATAACTAAAAGATTTTTGAATTTATTATGCAATTTGGGGAGCTGTAAAATTTTTTTTATACTGAATACAGTTTGTTGAAATTTTCAATGTAATAAGATATATTTCTAATTGTGAATTAGACCTTATATACTTTTGTATCTTTGGGGTAGATACCCAGTAGTGCAATTGCTGGATCATATGGTAGCTCTATTTTCAACTTTTTGAGGAACCTCCATACTGTTTTCCAGAGTGGCTGCACCAGCTTGCATTCCCACCAACAGTGTAGGAGGGTTCCCCTTTCTCCGCATCCCCGCCAACATCTGTCGTTTCTTGTTAATTTTAGCCATTCTGACTGGTGTGAGGTGGTATCTCATTGAAGTTTTGATTTGGATTTCCCTGATGCCGAGTGATGTTGAGCACTTTTTCATGTGTCTGTTGGCCATTTGGCTGTCTTCTTTGGAAAAATGTTCGTGCCTTCTACCCATTTCTTGATTGGATCATTTGTTTTTGGGTTTTGGGTTTGATAAGTTCTTTATAGATTTTGGATACTAGCCTTTTATCTGATATATCATTTGCAAATATCTTCTTTCATTCTGTCGGTTGTCTTTTGGTTTTGTTGACTGTTTCTTTTGCTGTGCAAAACCTTCTTATCTTGATAATGTCTCAATACTTCATTTTTGCCCTTGCTTCCCTTGCGTTTGTCAATGTTTCTAGGAAGTAGTTACTACGGCTGAAGTCAAAGAGGTTGCTGCCTGTGTTCTCCTTTAGGATTTTGATGGACTCACATTGAGGTCTTTCAACCATTTTGAGTCTATTTTTGTGTGTGGTGTAAGGAAATGGTCCAGTTTCATTCTTCTGCATGTGGCTGTCCAATTTTCCCAACACCATTTGTTGAAGAGACTGTCTTTTTTTCCACTGGACATTCTTTCCTGATTTGTCGAAGATTAGTTGACCATAGAGTTGAGGGACCTTTTCTGGGCTCCCTATTCTGTTCCATTGACCTATGTGTCTGTTTTTGTGCCAGTACCATACTGTCTTGATGATGACAGCTTTGTAAAAGAGCTTGAAGTCCAGAATTGTGATGCCACCAGCTTTGCTTTTCTTTTTCAACATTCCTCTGGCTATTTGGGGTCTTTTCTGGTTCCATATAAATTTTAGGATTATTTGTTCCATTTCTTTGAAAAAAGTGGATGGTATTTTGATAGGGATTGCATTGAATGTGTAGATTGCTCTGGGTAGCATTGACATCTTCACAATATTTGTTCTTCCAATCCATGAGCATGGAAAGTTTTTCTATTTCTTTGTGTCTTCCTCAATTTCTTTCATGAGTATTTTATAGTTTTCTGAGTACAGAATCTTTGCCTCTTTGGTTAGATTTATTCCTAGGTATCTTATGGTTTTGGGTGCAATTGTAAATGGAATTGACTCCTTAATTTCTCTTTCTTCTGTCTTGTTGTTGGTGTATAGGAATGCCACTGACTTCTGTGCATAGATTTTATATCCTGCCACTTTACTGAATTCCTGGATGAGTTCTAGCAGTTTTGGGGTGGAGTCTTTTGGGTTTTCCACATAAAGTATCATATCATCTGCAAAGAGTGAGAGTTTGACTTCTTCTTTGCCGATTCGGATGCCTTTGATTTCTTTTTGTTGTCTGATTGCTGTGGCTCGGACTTCTAATACTATGTTGAAGAGCAGTGGTGATAGTGGACATCCCTGCCATGTTCCTGACCTGAGGGGGAAAGCTCTCAGTTTTTCCCCATTGAGAATGATATTCGCTGTAGGTTTTTCATAGATGCCTTTTGTGATACTGAGGTATGTCCCCTCTATCCCTCTACTCTGAAGAGTTCTGATCAAGAAAGGATGTTGTACTTTGTCAAATGCTTTTTCTCCATCTATTGAGAGGATCATATGGTTCTTGTTCTTTCTTTTATTAATGCATCTGTGCATTACTATCACATTGATTGATTTGCGGATGTTGAACCAATCTTGCAGCCCAGGAGTAAATCCTACTTCGTTGTGGTGAATAATCCTTTTAATGTACTGTTGGATCCTATTGGCTAGTATTTTGGTGAGAATTTTTGCATCCATGTTCATCAAGGATATTGGTCTGTAACTCTCCTTTTTGATGGGGTCTTTGTCTGGTTTTGGGATCAAGGTAATGGTGGCCTCATAAAATGAGTTTGGAAGTTTTCCTTCCATTTCTATTTTTTTGGAACAGTTTCAGAAGAATAGGTATTAATTCTTCTTGAATTGTTTGAGAGAATTCCCCTGGGAAGCCATCTGGACCTGGGCTTTTGTTTGTTGGGAGATTTTTGATGACTGCTTCAATTTCCTTAGTGGTTATAGGTCTGTTCAAGTTTTCTATTTCTTCCTCATTCAGTTTTGGTAGTTGATACATCTCTAGGAATACATCCATTTCTTCCAGATTATCTAATTTGCTGGCATAGAGTTGCTCATAATATGTTCCTATAATTGTATTTTTTTTGGTGTTGGTTGTGATCTCTCCTCTTTCATTCATGATTTTATTTTTTTGGATCATTTCTCTTTTCTTTTTGATAAGTCTGGCCAGGGGTTTATCAGTCTTGTTAATTCTTTCAAAGAACCAGCTCCTAGTTTCGTTGATCTGTTCTACTGTTCTTTTGGTTTCTATTTCATTGATTTTACTTTGATCTTTATTATTTCTCTTCTCCTGTGGGTTTTAGGCTTTATTTGCTGTTCTTTCTCCAGCTCCTTTAGGTGTAGGGTTAAGGTGTGTATTTGAGACCTTTCTTGTTTCTTGAGAAAGGCTTGTATTGCTATATACTTTCCTCTTAGGACTACCTTTGCTGCATCCCAAAGATTTTGAACAGTTGTGTTTTCATTTTCATTGGTTTCCATGAATTTTTTTAATTCTTCTTTATTTTCCTGGTTGACCCATTCATTCTTTAGTAGGATGCTCTTTAACCTCCATGTATTTGAGTTCTTCCCAACTTTCCTCTTGTGATTGAGTTCTAGTTTCAAAGCATTGTGTTCTGAAAATATGCAGGGAATGATCCCAATCTTTTGGTACCAGTTGAGACTTGATTTGTGACCTAGGATGTGATCTATTCTGGAGAATGTTCCATGGGCACTAGAGAAGAATGTGTATTCTGTTGCTTTGGGATGGAATGATCTGAATAGATCTGTGAAGTCCATTTGGTCCAATGTGTCATTTAAAGTCTTTATTTCCTTGTTGATCTTTTGCCTAGATGATCTGTCCATTTCAGTGAGGTGGGTGTTAAATCCCCCACTAATACTGTTTTGTTGTCAATGTGTTTCTTTGCTTTTGTTATTAATTGGCATATATAATTGGCTGCTCCCATGTTAGCGGCATAGATATTTACAGTTGTTAGTTCTTCTTGTTGGGTAGGCCCTTTAAGTATGATATAGTTTCCTTCCTCATCTCTTATTATAGTCTTTGGTTTAAAATCTAATTTGTCTGATATAAGGATTGCCACCCCAGCTTTCTTTTGGTGTCCATTAGCATGTTAAATGCCCCCCCCTTTCAAGCTGGGGGTGTCTTTGGGTCTAAAATGAGTCTCTTGCAGACAGCATATCGATGGGTCTTGTTTTTTAATCCAATCTGATAGCCTGTGTGTTTTGATTGGTGCATTTAGCCCATTTACATTCAGGGTAACCATTGAAAGATATGAATTTAGTGCCATTGTATTGCCTGTAAGGTGACTGTTACTGTATATTGTCTGTGTTCCTTTCTGGTCTATGTTTCTTTTAGGCTCTCTCTTTGCTTAGAGGACTCCTTTCAATATTTCTTGTAGGGGTGGTTTCGTGTTTGCAAATTTCTTTAGTTTTTGTTTGTCCTGGATGCTTATTATCTCTCCTTCTATTTTCAGTGACAGCCTAGCTGGATATAGTATTCTTGTGCATATTTTTCTCATTTAGTGCTCTGAATATATCTTGCCAGTCCTTTCTGACCTGCCAGGTCTCTGTGGATAGGTCTCTTGTCAATCTAATCTTTCTACCATTGTAGGTTATAGATCTCTTCTCCTGAGCTGCTTTCAGGATTTTGTCTTTGTCTATGAGACTCATAAGTTTTACTATTAGATGTTGGGGTGTTTACCTATTTTTATTTATTTTGAGGGGTTTCTCTGTGCCTCCTGGATTTTGATGCCTTTTTCCTTCCCCATATTAGAGAAATTCTCTGCTATAATTTGCTCCAATGTACCTTCTGCCCCTCTCTCTCTTTCTTCTTCTTCTGGGATCCCAATTATTCTAATATTGTTTCATCTTATGGTATCACTTATGTCTCGAATTCTGCCCTCGTGATCTAGTAGTTGTTTATCTCTCTTTTTCTCATCTTCTTTATTTTCCATCATTTGGTCTTCTATGTCACTAAATCTTTCTTCTGCCTTATTTATCCTAGCAGTTAGAGCCTCCATTTTTGAATGCACCTCATTAATAGCCTTTTTGATTTCGACTTCGTTAGATTTTAGTTCTTTTATTTCTCCAGAAAGGGTTTCTCTAATATCTTCCATGCTTTTTTCAAGCCCAGCTAGTAGCTTTAAAATCATCATTCTGAACTCTAGTTCTGACATCTTACTAATGTCCGTATTGATTACGTCCCTGGCAGTCGGTACTGTCTCTTGTTCCTTTTTTTGAGGTGATTTTTTCCATCTTGTCATTTTGTGCAGAGGAGAATAGATGAATGAGAGAACAAAATGCTAACAGGGTAACAACGACCCCAGAAAAATACACACTAAACAAATCAAAAGAGACCTGAAACTGGGGGAAAAGAAAGGGAAAGAAAGAAAAAAAAGAAAAAAAAGGAAAAGAAATAAATAAAAACAAGCAAACAAAAAAACAGAAGATGATCAATTTCAGGTACATTTAAGAACTATTAAAGATCAGTGGTTTTTAAATTTTAAGAGTACGTAAGAGTGTCCTGAGATGTTTGTCAAATAAATTCTTAAGTCCTTCCAAAATATTTGATTTAGTAAGGCTCAGATGGGACCAGTGGTCTACCTATCTTTTAATAGATACTTCAGGTGATTCTGATATGGATTTATTTATGGACTGTTGGCTATAGTCTAAGAAATACTCTTTGTGATTTTTTTCATCACTGATGTAACCATACATTGATTTTATATTTATATGTATATCAATATGTTGACATCTAAATAAGGGGAAAAGTGATGACTCGTCTTCTTGGTCATCAAGTTATTTGACTGATTTCTCCCTAACATAAATCAGCCAATTTGAATGAATTGGCAAGTTCATTCAACAAGGAGAACTAGTTTTATTAGCTACCTAAGAAGTAAATTTTGAATTTCTAATTTATTCTGTTATTACCTGCAATTTTGCCTTGAGTTTTGGCTAGTCTGCTAGGATTTATGAAGTATATAGGAATAGAGCCAGTGACCGAAAAGATTACATCCCTTGAAATAAGAGTTCAAGAGCCCCAGGCTCCTTGACCGAGTATTCCTTGATTTTATAACTGTATGATTCTGAGTTCTCCAAAGATACAGAACTAATAATATATATTATTCTATGTCATATTATATTGTATTATATATTATATATATGTTATATATGTATATGTGTGCTGTTATTTAAGACCATTATATATCTTACTGTATATTCTGTATATATCTTACTATATATATTAATAATATAGGACAAATATATACTTAACTGTGTTCATATATTACATGTACATGTAATATTATATGTAATATATAATAATAGGAAATCAACACACACGCACAGAGGAGAGTGATTTTAAAGAATTGGTTCACAGGATTTTGATTTTGGGGGCTGGCATGTGTAAAACCTGTGAGGTAACTTGGCAGATTGGAAAATAGGTAAAAATCAATGTTGCAGTCATTTTTTTTTTTTAAAGAAAAATGTAGGGACTAACACACACTTTTAATATGTTTTTAAATATTTTTAAGGTTTAAAAAGTGTTTAAAGTTTGTAATTCCTCATAGGAAAACATTATCTGAATGAATACCCTAATGGCAAACCACTATAGAATGTTTGAGTTGCATGTGGGGCAGAGGGGTAGGGGTTCTCTTCACTGCACCCCAGCTTTCTTCATGAGAAGGTCAGAGGTACACTGGTTTGTATTATTGTGTCATCCATTAGGTGATCGTTGCTTTTCCTTCAGCAAGGGCTTTATTTGTCAGAAGGGCGTTATGCTTGACCTCCAAATTTGGCTGACAATTTACTGATGAGATTCATAACCTTTGGATTGCTCTGATATTTTGACATATTCGCTGGGTTCTGGGCCACATCCTGGAAGGCCATCATAACTTCTGGATCCTGCATGGCTGCGAGAACCTCTGGATCACTAAGAATTTCATTGAGCCTAGGCCTTCCTGCCATTCCAGGCATCACCCCCTGCCATTCCAGTCATTCCTCCAGGAAAATTACCAGACATTCCCCCAGGAAAGCCACCTGGGAAAGAGCCATACTGAGCTCCTGATTGTCATCTGGCTTTTTCCTCCCTCTGGGCTCTCTCATGTTCTTCCCAAGCCTTCTTAACCCTTTCTATTCTTTCTTTGATCTCTCTCTCTTCACGTTTCCGCTCATACTTTCTCCAATGTTCAGCAATTTTCTGGGCCTTCCATTGAACTTCTTTCAGCATTGCACTAGCGTCTTCATTGTAATCCAGTTTACAGGCAAGGGCAAGATCATGTGCTGTTTCTTCCCAATGGCCCAGAAGTCTGTGTGCTTTCCCTCGCCACTTATAAGGCTGAGCTGAATCAGGATTTATTTCAGTAGCTCTGTCACAGTCTCGAATGGCAGCATTTGGCTTCTGTAATTTGATGAAGACACCGGCTCTCTTGGCATATAGAATGGCCAAGCGAGGATTCAGTTTGATGGCATCTGTGAACAAGTCAATGGCTTTCTGTAGTTCACCATCATTTAGGGCATCAGTGGCAGCCACTTTTTTATCATTTGCCTGATCCATCATTTCCTCGGTTATCTCTACATTTTCATCTCCCATTTCTTGAGGGGCATCAGTATCTGGTTCAATCACACCTTCATTGTCAATTTCTAGATCACTTTCCTCACTTGATGGTTCGTCTGTCTTTATGTTTTCCTCCGCCTTCTTTTGTTTTTTCTTCCTTGATATTGTCTTCTGATTTATTTTTATGAGTGGCAGGTGGTATTTTACCCCCCATGCTTTCCACCCACTCCCGCAGGAAGCACATTTCCTCAGTGTGCAGAACGCTCGGTCCCGCTTACACATTTTCACGAAGGCCCAAAGCTCGCTCACTTTGCGGGGGTCCATGGTCCAGAGGCGGTGGCAGGCGGCAGGCGGCAGGCGCGGCGGAGTTTGTGGCCTGATTCCAAGCCCAGGTACTAGCTCAGCGTGATCGTGTGGAAGGGGGTGGCTGCCGCGAACAATCTTGCAGTCTTGAGCCTGAATTCTGAAGAGCAGCAGGGTTTCTATCTTGCAGTCTTGATGCAAATTTTATTTTTCCTTGGAAACCTCAAGACTTTGCTCTTTAGGCCTTCAACTGATTAGATAAGGCCCAACCAGTTTATGAAGTGTGATCTGCTTTGTTAAAGTCAACTGATTTAAATGTTAAATCTTATCTAAAAGAAGAGCACCTTCACCGCAACATCTAGACTGCTGTTTGACCAACTAAGTGGGCACCATAGCCTAGCCAAGTTGACATATAGCATTAATCGTCTTAATAACTAAGATGATATTGATGAGTAGTAACTGAAAAGGGGATTTTAATTTTTAATTCAAGTTAGCTTTGCTAGACCTTACATGTAGAAATACTACTAGGTTTTAAATCTATTTTTAAAGATTTTAAGAACATTGGTTTTTCTTCATTCAGATTAACTTCTATTTTTTTGTGTTTTTTAATACTATTTTTGTTTTTAATTTTTAAAATTTGTAAACTGCAGTTTTATTGGTTAGCTGTTGGTTAACTTAAAATTCTGTCTTAATTCATTCATCAAGTTGTGCTGTTAACAGCAGATTTCTGTGGCTCATGATAGAGGCAACCTTCAATTTCAGGATGGGACTTGTTGAAGGCAAAGAAAATGAAAGTATATTATATTATGCAAGACAGCTCCAGTTTGTCTTTTAGTTATTTACATTTTATTTATTTACTTTAATTTTTCAGTGTCTTGGAATAATTTAGTCATCAACACATATTAGTAATGTTCCTATTAAATATAATTTATCTATCAGTATTTTGGAGGCAGGGTCATTATCACACAATTCTTTTCTTGCAATGTATTAAGCATCTCTTTTTTTGAATAATATTTTCATCTATCTCTCTGCCCTTTTCTCCTTCCCATCTGCTCATTGCATACAATTTATAAAGCTCTGCTCCTTCTAATTGTTTCAGTCACTAAATCCATTTTACTCAATCTTAAATTTGGAATTATTTACTGCATTTTGGTTACTTGAGATATGCTCCATTTAACATTTTTACTGTAAAATAGTTGTAATCCTATTGTAAGACTTTATATAAAGTTGTAGTACTTTATATTACATTTGGTTACTCTTTCAATACTGACATCTTGTATCTTAAATTTTGATGTTCCCAAAGGAACACTGTAATTCACTGAGGATTGAGAAAGCATTTTTCTATTGAAACAGATGATATCATGGAAAGTTACTCTGGACAGAAAATTAAGTCTGAAGAGAGACTACTTACTAACTAGCTATGTGTCTTAGGAAGTCACTGATGTCTCTACTCTGGTTTTCTCTGTGTGTGCATGTGAGATGACCTAGCACAAATACATTGCAAAGGGTCCTTCTATTGCATATATACACTTTCTCAAACAATGATGTGGTAAAGCCATTAGCACATCCTCCAATTATGTACTTTTCAGATATCTTGGTTCTAACAAGGCTCTGCCATTCTTGATGCTCCTTTGAAAGCAGAGGGCTAGTTGTGCTCTGAAGAAAACATACAAAGAAAAGTGCTCCACCCACCTACCACAATTTTTAGGCACAAGACACAATTTTTAGGTGTACCGCTGTTCTATTTTGGAGAGCATTTTCCACAATCTCAAAATCCAACTATACTAGATTACTGTATATTTTCCTGATTGGCTTCTTAACCAGTGTGTTCCACAATCACCTCTATTTCTTTATAAGAAAACTTTTTTTTTCTAGTCTATTAAAGTGATTGCAAATGAGTTTTGGGTGCTAAGTCATCTGATTAATCTACTTACGATATTCATGGATCTAAAGAAATCTCTATTAGACAACATTTCAGGTAGAGTGACAAAGTTAAGTGAAATAATATATCAGGCATTAAATTTGCACAGGAATTGTAATGCTTGAAGCCAAACAGCCTAATGGTGGAATTGACTCTCTATGTTCAGTTATGCTAATTGAGAACAGCTTTCTTAACTTTTCCACTGCGTTTTCCTTTGGTCTATTTTTTTTTTCAAGATTTTATTTATTTATTTGACAGAGAGACACAGTGAGAGAGGGAACACAAGCAGGGGGAGTGGGAGAGGGAGAAGCAGACTTCCCGCCGAGCAGGGAGCCCAATGTGGGGCTCGATCCCAGGACCCTGGGATCATGACCTGAGCCGAAGGCAGATGCTTAACGGCTGAGCCACCCAGGCGCCCCTCCTTTGGTCTATTTAAATTTATTCTTTTGGAAGAAACATATAGGGGAAAGGATAAGAATGGATTCCCTTGAAAGCATTAGTACAACATCTTTGCTTCATAGAAAAGAAAACCTAAATCAAAATACATTCATTTAACAAGTATTATTGAGAATTTCCTATGTGCAGGCTACTTAGCCTTTTTTCAGAGGCTTGGAATTTATCAGTGAATTAAACAGAAACCTCTACCCTTTTAGGTTTGCTTTACCCTTTTATAGTGTATACTAAATAATGTAAGTTTAAGCAATTTATTGTTCTACATTTTATAAGGTAATATAAATCATCCTTTGTTTTATTAGAAAATCATGCTTTGTCTTCTTATACATACTAAGTTATTTCCTGATAATTGATAAATTTCTAAATCTGGGCATGAAATTAACTATCTACATAAAAATAAATAAATAAAAATTTTAAAAGACCAGTTCTCTGATGTCTGCATTGATTTTAGATGGCAATAGCATTGAAAGAAAAAGGAAGCCATTTATGAAAATTAGCATGACATTTGGAAGAAAAGTATTTGCCTTGGAAAGTTATAAATAACCAATAGCATTTTCATCTAGATGAGAGATGAACTAAGGTGAAATAAGAAGCAGAAAAGTGACATAACTAGTAACTCTGTGACACTTTTTTTGGAACACAATCTAAATAATCATCAATAAAGAAAGGGCTGTGTCTACAGACTGAAAATGGATGGAACTTTCTCTTAGATTTCACATCTCTTAATAGGTGTGAGGAAGTAACAACTCATTTTGATTTATCAAGTATATAGAATGCTTTCTCTATAATTCATAACAGTTAACGTAATCACAACTAATGGAAATAAAAGTGATGTTGTTGCAATTATTTTGTCCCCTTTTTAAATGACCTTATCCCATGTGATTTTTTTCCAATACACTCCCATACTAACGGAGAACAAGAAATAGTCACATTTAAGCTTTTTCTAGGCCCATGTCTTAGATATTTAACTGGCTGAAAGGCCATTCTCTGAGACTCCCAGTGCTTTCCAATTATTTAAATATTCCCAGGTGAGTTGTACAAAGTACGATGATTCTTTCATTCTGTAAATAGTAATTAACCATTGATAAATGGATGTATTTTATAGTAGTAAAATAGGAGATTATCTAGGTCGTTTTCCAAGGTCCTGCATCCCTGGAGAGATACACCTTCAGGAAGCAGGGAACTTTTGTTTCAAAGTAACTGCATCATTATCATCTTAGCCCATGTTACTTTGCTTATTCATTACTAACAATTACAAACTGTAGAATAACAGTAAAACTGACTCTCATTCTTTTTATTATCATAGCAGTGTTTTAGAAATGGGAGAAGTGCTTCTGATTTTTACTAGCTTATAGAAAGTTGGTTTACAATTTCTTGAAATGTACATAATTTGAATTTCATAGAGCAGGTTGTCCTAGCAATAATTCCCATACCCTTCAGGGATGAATAAGAAATTAAGTATTTTTAAATGAGATACATTATTTCAAAGACTGTGATTAGATGATTTCTGGGTAATGCTTGGGCATTACCTCACACACAAAACATTGTTTCTCTCTGTCTCTTAACAAAGGATAAAGCAGAATGTGAGACTACTGGCTTGGAAATACTAATAGTGCTTTAAACATGGGATTGACATTTAGACATATAGAGTCCTAGAATTGCCTCTGAAGAAATTACCTCTTTATTTCAAACTAAATGCTATATTCTCCTATATCAAACATGGATTTTTTGTACAAGAATAATGTTAAAGTCCTTTATTTATTTATTTATTTATTTATTTATTTATTTATTTATTTATTTATTTATTTTTATTTATTTGACAGAGAGAGAGACAGCGAGAGCAGGAACACAAGCAGGGGGAGTGGGAGAGGGAGAAGCAGGCTTCCTGCCGAGCAGGGAGCCCGATGTGGGACTCAATCCCATGACCCTGGGATCATGACCTGAGCTGAAGGCAGACGCTTAACGACTGAGCCACCCAGGCGCCCTGTTAAAATCCTTTAAAAAATGTAATCTATACGAGAAGCAGCTTGAATGATGGAGCCATTTTGGAATCTTAAGACCTTATGTGTGTGTTGTATGTGTGTGCGATGTGGACATGAGTGCATGTGTGTGTATGTACATGTGTATGTACCCTTGTGTGTGCATTTGTGGTTTGTTGTTGTTGTTAACTGATTTGAAGTAATGCTGTAATAGTGTAAGCATGGAGCCATAACATAATTGACAGCCTGGTTGCCACAGCAACCAAAACAAAATTGATACTGGTTGAGGAAAGAGACTTGGGAGCTATCCTTGTATTCCTACTTCCTCCTATCTTTTTGGAAGTTTTAGTTCAGTTTGAACTATGGGGGAAGACAGGAACAGAGTATACTTGCCTATTTTTAATTCCCTAAATGACTTTTTAAATTCATATTGTCTGCATTGCATAGAGCAAGATTTCATACCAATATTACTCATACGGCTTGCAGTGACGAAAAGTATATTATAATGACTCTTAGCTACATGTTTCCAGGTATTCTCCTAGATATGACATATGGCCCAATGGCTGGAGCTCTTTAGTCCAGCACACCCAAAGGATGCAGAAGTTGCAGGGACTCTAAGGATCAGTAGAGATGAGATGTGCCTTGCCCCTCTGGCCAGAGGATGAGCTCAGTGAGGGCTTCTCAGATTGGAAGACACAGGCTGACTTCAAACTCCAGGAAATTCTCTAAGTAAAAGTTAAAACTCAAATGTAAAACAGTTATAATTGCTTTGCTATTCTGCCTAATTTCCTGTTTCTTAATGCCTTGATTTAAATTTAATCTTTCTTTAAAGTTAGGTAGTAAAAATATAGGTAATACATGCTTAAAAGTTGTATTAGTATTTAAATAGAGGATTTTATTAAGAAAATTTCAGGGTTATACATGAGTATATATAATTTATTCTCAGTGTGAATAAAGACTTGAGTAGTGCTATGGCATTTCTTTTTCTTTTTCTTTTTTTAAGCTTTTATTTATTTGAGAGAGGGAGAAGGAGAGAACACCGACAGAGGTGAAGGTCAGAGGGAGAGCGACAAGCAGACTCCCTGCTCAGTGGGGAGCCCAACACAAACTTGATCCCAGGACCCCAGGATCATGACCTGAGCCGAAGTCAGATGCTTAACTGACTGAGCCACCCAGGCGCCCTTTGGCAATTGTTTTTCTACTCTAAGAATCTACTGTCATCTTTTGGCAATATCTGAATTTCCAGTATAAGATCTCTAAAGAGAATAGCTATACCCATTCAGGCCTGCTAGAATCACATGAATCACATGAATTTATTTTGCCTAGAATGTCTCCTATCTCAAGAAAGATAATTATATAATTTACATGAAGATAATTTTCTGTTTCAATGTAAAATTCTTATTGGTTTTAATATATACAGTTTTGAACATATATGTTTAAATAATAGTGCTCAGGATTGTTTTCATATCTTTAAATAAAATGTTGGCCAATGAGTAGTTTTAAAATATGTAAAAATACGATACAGTGAATATATTCATAACAAATAGGCCTTCAAAATTTTTCAATACTATTAACTACCAATACTATTAACTCGTTAGTTTTCTGTGTTATATTAGGAAATCTGATTTTCCTGAAAAAAAGGAAAAAAGTATAGTAGGAGTGATTTATCCCCTTGGTAATTCCTAATATCTTATAAAATACTCTATTTCCTTGTAAAAGAATATGACCCTTAAAAGCTTTTGCTCTTTGACTTTATGAGCTCTTTACTAATGCAGGGAGCTTGAGGAAAAGTCATTCTTAATGGCAGTTCTCAGGTGGCTCTTAGGTGGAATTTATTAGTGGTAAGCCATAACACAAGTGGATTGCTATTTTAACTTTCGACAGACTTATTCTGATTAGTTCCTTTAAAGCTTTCATTAAAATTGGTCCCACTGTTTTGAAGTAGTATTCTTCAAGATTTTTTTTTTTCTGTATTCTAACATCATTATCTTATTTTTGGTATATCATCATTGGTACAAGTGGATTATAAGATGTTAATATGTAATATATTTATTCTTTAACTATATCAACATATGTTTAGTGCCAAACATGGCTTATATAAACTATTATAAATTTGGAAGATGGGAAAATAATTTTTTTTAAAAATCTGCATAAATCTCACAATGTCACTGAGAGATAATCACAGGTTACCTAAATGTGAAACTCTCTAGAATCACGAAAGAGGGAGTGCTCACCTCTCTAGGGTAAGTGGAAGGCCTGGGATATCTTTTAGGGGAGATGACAACTAAGCTGAACCTGATGAGTTCACCAGTCTTCCTAATTTTAGGAAGAGTTTAAGAGCATGTATTGGGGCAGAAATTTGTATTGTAAGAGGAAGGGAGATAGTGATTAATTTTAAGAGAGTGATTGAACCAATTAAATGTAAACTTATAAAAGTAATTTGGTCTCAATTTAAAGGATAAGTTGGAGAAAGAATTTATATTGGGTAACTTTTTGAGAATGCATTCTAATATATAAGCAAAGAGTAATGAGGAATACAAGCTCAAGTTGGGGCAGAGGGAAGACCAATTTATTCATTCATTCAAAAAACATTTATTGATTGATTACTACTAACCTAGCACTGTGATAATTGATGAGGCAATGTAGTCGACTTCAAGAAATATGACATAGCAATGGTATTGTAACAACATTGCATGGTGATAGACGGTAGCTACACTTGTGGTGCACATAGCATAGAGTTGTGGAATCACTATGTCATACACCAGAAGATAATTTAACATTGTGTGCCAACTGCCAAATAAATAAATAAAATGTGGTAGTATAATCAGCAGGATTTCTTGGCCAACTGGATAAGAGAGAGGGAAGACCGTGAGGAGTTTAGGCTATGCCTCAGGATTATGACTCATTTACCTTGACCTCGTAGTTACAGATCGTATTAATCGGAATAGGAAATAGAAAAGGAGAGGGCAGGTTTGAACTAAAATACTAGTGTTTAGTCAGGAGAGTCAGTAGGTAGTTAGACTGAAGAGTTCGAACTTAATAGAGAGATCTGGGGTAGAGATGAAAAATTTAAAGCTGTCCACATATAAGGAGGAGATAAATTCAGAGTTCTGAGAAATGCTTCAAAAAGGGGAACATAAAATGATAGGTAGAGATATATAGACAAATAAATAGGGGCTTGCAATGAAGCCAAGAAGTAGAGGGTGCCTGGGTGGCTCAGTTGGTTAAGCGGCTGCCTTGGGCTCAGGTTGTGGTCCCAGGGTCCTGGGATCAAATGCGCATCAGGCTCCCTACTCAGAAGAGAGCCTGCTTCTCCCTCTCCCTCTGCCTGCCTCTCTGCCTATCTCTTTCTATCTCTGTCGAATAAATGGATAAAGTCTTTAAAAAAAAATAAGTAGAAAGGAAACTAAAGTAAGAATATTATTTTAGAAGCCATAAAATGTTAAATTTTGCCATAATTGAGAAATATAAGGATTTAAGTGTCCATGAGATTTAGTAATCATTTCCATAGGTCTTTTAATCTGAGTTTTCATAATGACATTCTTGTTTTTTGTTTTTGGTTTATGGTTATGTATTTTGTCCTTTGATAGGTAAAACTATTTAGACTATTCTCAGCTGAAACTATCCTTGGCATTTATAGTCATCCATTCATTCAGTCTCATCCAGTCTTAGGGATTCAGTTATTTTCCATATCCTAGTGACACCCAGATTTATTTTTAGATATGATTCTCTACTGAGATTCTGACCTGTCACCAGGCTATCATGTAGACATTTGCACTTGGATGTCTCAGTAGCACCTGTGAGTCAAAATAACCTAAACTGACCTGTCATCCACTACCCTTTACCCCACCAGCTCTTCATGCTGACAGACCAGTGGCCCAAACAAGAAATCCAACATCAATGTAGACCTTTCTGTCCTCCTTTCATTCTTGACCATCTCATAATACTACGTTACATTTGTTCATTTCTCTTCATCATCACTATCTCTGCTCAATGGGTCACCAATATCTCTTGCCTTTCCAGTACAGTAAACTGTTAACTGTTTTTTCTTGTTTTGAATCTGTTGAGTCTATTTTTTATATTGTAGTTGATATTTCTAAAGAAAATGGAATCCTATTACCTTCCTGCTTAAAACCCTTCACTATCTCCTGATTGTTCTTGTGAAATAATTCCTTCTTCTTAAGATCACTGCAAGATTCTCTATAATCAAATTCTGCTAATGTCCCTAGCTTTACCTGTCAGTATGCTTCATTTTACTTTCCCTGTCCAATCCCACTGAACTTCTTTCAGTCCTCAGACAACTCAGCTTTTACTCACCTCTAGATCCTTGTGTATACTGTTTCAGTTACAGAATATTACAGTCCTTTCACTTGATTAATTCCTTCTCAGTCTTCAGGCCTAGCGTGGGCATCTTTCCTGCAAGCCTTCTCTGGCTAACCAAGACTTTGCCACTTAATGTTGTCATCATAGCATCCATGATGTCAACTCTCACTGCACATCACCAGTGTTATAATTCCTGTTTTCTTGTCTATAGCATACATCTTATCTCATGTAAAATATAATTTCTGTAAGGGAGAAAATATGTCCATTTTTCTTCATTTTATCCCCGGAATCCATTACAGTAGTTAGCAAATAATACTTGTTTTCTGTGTATTTTATGAATATACTAAACAAATGAGGAGGATTTTATTATATAAAATGAAGAATAATAGATTAAGTAAGATCATGGGTAAAATGAGATGGCTTTAATCCCAAGTATAATTGAAAATATCTCTAATGCCTAGAAAAATGACCTTTTCAATAATGGAGGAATAAAGAGTGAGCAAACAAATGGAAATTGATATAATATTTAGTTTCTGGGGTTGGAATAGACTGTTTTGAGTTGGTTTATGATGAATATCTATTTTACTTTATAGGATTTCCTGACAGCTGTGATAGGGTCACATAATATGTGAAAATATACACAAAGCTTGAGCCTTAAGTGTAAAACTTCTACCTAAATTTTTGTTATGATAACATTTAAACTAATTCAAAATAATATTTAATAATGCTAATAAAAACCCAGATATGAAGGCTAACTTAGCCTCCAGTGAGTCATTTAAATATCGTGATGCTTTAGTTAAATCTATAAACAATTTTATCAGTATTTCCTTATATAAACATTTTTTAATTAAATGAATTTTATCAGACTCAGGTAATCTCCATTCATGACCATAAAAGAAATACAATACTATTGATGTCATTTATCAGCATTTAGTTTCTTTCTGAATTATCAGGTTTAGCAATTCTTTCTTGATTTAAGCATGAGTATTAATTTCTTGGTCTTAGTGATGCCAGGAAAAGTTTATGGGATTTGATTTTTTCCACATGTATCTGAGTCATTTATTCTTGTCAGGTTCCTCTTACTATCCAGGGGTCTTGAAGTGAAATTGAAGACTCAGTGGTTTTACTCCTTCAAGGCATCTTTCTTTCATAGTCATTTCTTATATAAATTACCTGGTTCTGCTCAACTAAGTAAGGGCTCAATCTGATTTATTTAAAAGGCTTCCACTAGTATCATAAAAGGAGAGTTATTTTCTTGTGTTTTTCTGCAATACTTGCTACACTATGGATTTAGGAAATTTTAAATATTTGTAAATAACCTAATATTCTTAATGTATAGCATTGAGTCTGTGTGGTTTAAAAAGTACAAAAGAAATAGAAAAATGAAACTAATACCCCTTTAAAATTGACGGTCATTTTTTGTTTTCTTAAATAAACAACAAAACACTATTTCTCCTTTAACTCATATTTTTTTCTTTTTTTTAATAATGTTATGTTAATCACCATACATTACATCATTAGCTCAGTCGGTAGAGCATGAGACTCTTAACTCATAATTTTTAAAAAGATTTTATTTATTTATTTGGAAAGAGTGCGCATGCATGTGCAAGTGGAGGGGCAGAGGGAGAGAGAGAATGTCAAGCAGACAACGCATTGAGCTCAGAGCCCATTGTGAGGCTCGATTTCAGAATCCTGAGATCATCACCTGAGCCAAGATCAATAGTCAGATATTTAATCCACTGAGCCATCCAGGTGCCCCAACTCATAATTTAGTTTGATGCTATAGACACAAATATATTAGTTATGATTCAAAAAAATTGCTATGTCAACTTGATAAATTGGAGGTAAGAAATAAATATTTATTAAAGCTTTCAAAAAAACTTCCCCAAATGGAAAATCCCAGTAGAATAACTTTTTATTTACTGAAAAGTTAAATAAAATGTCAAAGTACAGTGCACCTGGGTGTCTTAGTAGGTTAAACGTCCAACTCGTGACTTCAGCTTGGGTCATGATCTCAGGGTCCAGGGATTGAACCCCACAATGGTGGGGGTGGGGTCTACGCTGAGCAGGGTGTCTGCTCTTCTGCCTCTTTCTCACACTGCCCCTCCCTCTTGCTCACATGTTTGCACGCATTCTCCCTCTCTTTCTCTCTCTGTCTCTCTCTGAAATGAATAAATCTTTAAAAAATGTCAAAATTCATCTCATCTTCAATTACTTAAATTGTGGCCTTTATATCAAAATATCTGAAAAATGCATTAGAATTATTTATGTTGATAGTCCTGGCTCAACCAATAGCTAGAAGACTGTTAGTATTCATTTCTGGAATGTCACATTGACCCTTTTAAATTAAAAACTAAGAACTTTTTTTTTGTTTACTGGTAAAAAAAAAAATCAAAAAGAAAAACATGTTTGTGGGTGCCTGGGTGGCTCAGTCGTTAAGTGTCTGCCTTCGGCTCAGGTCATGATCCCAGGGTGCTGGGATCGAGCCCCGCATCGGGCTCCCTGCTCGGCGGGAAGCCTGCTTCTCCCTCTCCCACTCCCTCTGCTTGTGTTCCCTCTCTCGCTGTCTCTCTCTCTGTCACATAAATAAATAAAATCTTAAAAAAAAAAAAGAAAAACATGTTTGTGAAGTTAAATAAATGCTCATAGAACTGGACTCGTGAATTCAGTTTTCAGATTTAATTTATAGCATCAAGACATTTTAAAAAAATACAAAATTGTGTATTTCTGCAAGTGCTACTTCCCTTGGAGCTAAACTTATTTGCTGAATCCAAAGAACAAGATAAAATATAGTTAACCAGAAATTAGAGTTATATGAGTAAGTCATAAGATGTAGAATGACTGCCCTAAGTAGATAAACACAGTTGCATAGTGTAGGACAGTGCATTTTCCTATACCCATACAAATGTTTATGACACATTCCTATAATTATTGGCCAACTTTTTTTTTTTTAGCTAGGAAAATAAGAATGATAATAAATAGTAAATGTTTTGCTTATGATTGTATTTATGCTGTGTAATAACTTTTATTCCATGCTTGTTATGTGTTAAGCAATATTTCATTTAATCAATCTTTTTTTTTTAAAGATTTATTTATTTATTTTAGAGAGAGCATGTGCGAGCAAGGGGATGGGCAGAGGGAGAGGGAAAGAGAGAATCCTCAAACAGTTTCCTTGCTGAGTGTGGGGCTAGATCCCAGGACCCTGAGATCATGACCTGAGCCAAATTAAGAGTTGGATGCTTAACTGACTCAATCACCCAGGTGCCCCACAAAACAGTATCTTATGAGTTATTATGTCTGTTTTAGTTGGGAGAAAACTGGAAAACCTGAAAGGGCAGCAAGTAATTTGCCCAAGGTCACAGAGATAATACACAGAATGCTAGAATTCAAACCTCATTATGCCCAAATTTCCAAAATTTATTTCTTATCCAATAAATAATAATCTTTCTCTATCAGAAACAAGAGAGCAAGAAAAATAAGATAATGCCAGATGAATAAGCAGATAATAAATGTTAAAGAGTACATTTATCCATGAAACATTAGTGCAATTCAATTCAACAAAGTTTGTGTTGCAAACATTTTGCAAATATCATAGTTAGGACAGTTATAAGACAGGTATAATGAGGAGATTCATGCTGTTTGACTACTTAGCCTTTTTTGGAACTGGATTCTTAAATTTTCTTTTTAAATAATATTATATATAATGCACTTATTGACAGTTTAAAACAAGTGCAAAATAGTTTTCATATTTGCTTACTATTAAATTACTATTTGCTTACATATTGGCCATTTTTATATAGTTTCAAGAACTTTTTGATGTATTTTAATTACCTTTATTCATCCATCATATTTCTATTTTCTCTATGTAGAGTGCTATATAACTTTTCTTTCCTTTACTCTACAGAATATCCCGTTTATTTTTACTTCTAAGCACATAAAAAATAGATGAGTAGATTTGAAAGCAAATCAAGTTTTTACTTGAACTAACACAAGAGGAAATCTGCCAAAGTGCACCATAACATTGGAAGAGAGCACAAAATGGATCAAATTCTCCAGTCTTGAAACTTATATATTAGATGTTCTTAATTTGCGGTCTATAAATGGGTTTGGGAGGTTGATGTTCTCTAAAGTGAAGGCAGATATGTTTGTGTGCAGGTATAGCCCAGAGAAAAATCCCTGTTACTTTTCTTCCAGAAGATGTGCTAAGTGAAGATTCAGAGGTTTTCAGTATAAGAACTGCAGAGTTCATGCTCATTTTGTACATTTATAAATAAGTCATAGTTTTAAAATACATCAGATTTTGATAATAGGATTTATTAATAAGTTATGTTTTAATATGAATTAATTATGTTCAACTATTATTAGATTATTTTCCAAATGCTAGGTTCAAGATTAGAGAAGCAGCTAACTAAGAGAATGAGAACTGTGGTTTAGAGAGCAGCTGTTTTGTGCCTTGCACCAGGCTACATGCTATATAAACATTTTCTCATTCAATCTTTACTAGAACATGGAGCAGTACACCTGTTATCCCCAGTTTAGAGATAAATAATTAGAGCCAGTGTATTAGTTTGTTAGTTTATTAGCCGTAACAAAGTACCAGAAGTGGGAGGATTTTGCAACAGAATTTTATTGCCTTACAGTCCTGGAGACCAGAAGTTCAAATATTAAGGTATCAGCAAAGTTAGTTCCTTTTGAGAGCTATGAGGGAGAATCTGTTCTGAGCCTCCCTGCTAGTGGTTTGCCAGCAATTTTGGTATTCCTTGGCTTGTGGTAGCATTAACTCCAGTCTTCACATGGCATTTGCACTGTCTCTATATGTGTGTCCAAATTTCTCCTTTGTAGTAAGGAGAACTGTCCTATTGGATTAGGGGCCCACCCTCCCTCATCTTAACTAATTACTTCTCGGTGACCCTATTTTCAAATAAGTTCATATTCTGGGGTCCTAGAGGTTATTATTTCAACATACGAATTTGGAGGAAAAGAGCACAATTCAACCCATCACAGCCAGAAAAAGATAATAAATCTAAGTCCAATATTATCTAAAGCTAGGAAGAAGAGAAGAGTATACTATGAGGACTTTTGTGATTTTGGGGGGTGTAGGGACGAGAGAAAGATAGAAAAAAGTTATACTCCTGAGTTATGTTAATCATTTGACATTTTGTGGACTTTTAGCCTTTTAGAATATAAGTTACTATTTCTCAAAAGTCGATTATAGCAATAGTATGTTACTGACCCTCTTTCTTTGTAAATGAACTTTAGCTTTAGTGAAACTTGTCTGCCTAAATTCATGGACCTCACCATATTTTTCTAAGTAGTTCAGAATGCTGGGATTTCAGGCTTGACCTTTCAAGGTGATGGTAACTGTGCTGCTTTTAATGCCATCTTCGGATTTTAATGAACCAATTTGCTATTCATCTATGACATTAATGTGGAGGCTATATATTATAAGCCCTAGAATTGAAACTTGGGGGACTATTCTAAGACTTTTACCTTCAAGTAATGGTTAAAGATCTTCCGGATATGAGGCCCCTGCCAGATTTGCTCCCACATGAAGTTTGCCCATGTCGTTCTCATAGGATGATAAATATGCTACGAAGTAAAGTGAGAACAGTATCCTAATATGTATATATTATTCTTCAGCATTAATCATAAGTTGCAGTAGAGCAGAGATTGTTTTCCTTCTGAAAAGCCTGTCCTTTGCACCAGCAGCCGTGCATCAGGAGAAGCTGCTCCTGTAAAATGTCACTGGATGATCCATGAGAAGAAAACAGTTATCAATTACAGAGATTTCAAAATATGTAATATAATCAAGACATATTGTAGTGTGTTATAAGACATTTCAATTCTACTGAAAGAACAATAACTTATCCATAAATTATAGAACACTTAACAAAGTGAACAAATTTAAATAGCAATGCATTATATTGCAACAACAGCATTATCAGTTTAACTGTCAAATAAAGTGGCAAAGGGACAATTTGTATGTTTATTAAACCATAGTATAAAGCAAATAGTTTTAAATATTTAAATAGTTGGCTAATATGTAGAAGACACATATACAATGAATGGCAATGCCTAAGGAAGAATTTGAGATATAAAGGAGGATGTATGCCCTTTGTGGAAACTCATTCTTAGAAGAATTGATGTCAGGAATTTGATCATGATGATGGGGTTAATGTTTCCTTACGATTCCTTTTTTTAAATCATGGATCTGCACAAGGAAAACTACTTGCCTCATTGATATGTGTTTGCAGTAAACACTATCTTTAGTCAACTCCTCTATTATTTTTTTTAAATTTATTTATTCATTTGAGACAGAGAGAGAGAAAGAGCATGAGCAGGGGGAGAGGCAGAGGGACAGGGAGAAGCAGGCTCCCCACTGAGTTAGGAGCCCAATGTGGGCCTCGATCCCAAGACCCTGGGATCACGACCCGAGCCAAAGGCAGACACGTAACCATCTGAGCCACCCAGGCGCTCCTCAATTCCTCTATTATTAACATTAGTTGCAAATCCACTAATTTTACTGTCACACTACCAAACGGTTTGATTTGTTTGCAACTAACTTGGCACAAAAAACAATAGAACCCTAAAAAAGTCACTCTCCTGCCATTAAAAATATTTGTCATTGGGGAATTCCCGAGGCTTTCATTAGAGATGAACATTCAGTTGTGATTTATTTACTTCCTTTGTGAAATGTGGTAGTGCAGACTCTTTAAGAAAATATTGTTATTCATATGCCTTTATTGACCCTTTTAGAAATTAAATATACATATATAAAAGTGGTTCAAAAATATAAGGACCGATAGAGGCACCTAGTAATCTGGTACGTAGTAAATATTTATTGAGTATATAAAGAATAAAATGGAAAAGAGAAATATACTTTATATGCTAAAAATAAAAACTATGCTAAGATCTTATATGTGAATTAGTGAGGGTATATGCTAAGCTATATAGTAACAAAGACACTCAAAAATGCAGTGGCCTTGGGGCACCTGGGTAGCTCAGTTGGCTAAGTGTCTGCCTTCAGCTCAGGTTATGATTCTAGGCTCCTGGGATTCAGTCCCTCATCTGGCTCCCTGCTTAGCAGGGAGCCTGCTTTGCCCTGTCCCTCTGCCACTCTCTCTGCTTGTGCTTCCTCTCTTTCTCTCAAATAAGTAAACTCTAAAAAAAAAATGCAGTGGCCAACCATAACAATTTATTTCTCCCTCACAGAAAAGTCCAGAACTGGGTGTTGTGTTCCATCAAGTGTTGGGGAAGCAATTTTGTTCCCCAGGACCATTCGGAACTCAGGTTCTTGTCTTGAGCTATCATCCTTTAAATTATTCACAATTTTTAGCATGTTTAAACTGGCTACCAGCAACATGACTACATCCCAACCTCAGAGGAGGGGAAAAAGAGTGAAAGGCAATCATCTTCTTCATGGAAAAGGGTTAAAAATTGTAAACATCACTTCCATTCATAACCCATTGGCCACATAAAGGTGCACAGAACCCTGGAAAATGTAATCTCTAGCTGAGATTCTATTAAAAGGAAGAGAGAAACATATATCTTAGGTAAAAATTTGAAATCTCTGTCTAAAAGCACATAAGGTGACTTTCCCCCTCCTGTAAACCCCATGAGGTATATTAATTATTCCTATTATCCTAGAATCTGCCTTCTTTGCTTGTTATGTGCTCAGAATCTGCCTTCTTTGCTTGTTATGTGCTCAGCAGCTGGATGGTTGCATGCTTCTTAGGGATGTTTTACCTTATTCAAAGAGGTGCTTCTTTTCATTACAAAAATATTTGAGCATTATCTATATACTTTCTCTTTATTAATTCTGTTTTGGTGCAGACTAATGTGCTGTGAAAGTTGCTTTCCAACTACTTAATTTATTTTACAAGCTTGATTTCAATGTCTAGTTTTTCTTTGCTTTAATGTTATATTCTTCTGCTCGGTTATTAGTGTTATTATGCCTTCTTGTATCTACATTTTTTAATTTTAAATAATGCTTTATGGTAAGACATCGTTAAGTTCAAAATCAATGAATAGAGTTCTGATAAGGTCTGGGAGGGTGGTTTTTTTGTTTCCCTGTGCTTCGGGAGAGAATTCTTTCCTCTGAAGTATCAGGAAAGGGAGAATCTTTATAGTGCACACGTGTTCTTTTATGTCTGCTACAGAGGAGATCGAGTAGATTCATGAGGTTTTGCCTGAACACAGGAGGAGTTTTGAACATCACCTGACTTTATTTCAGTTCTCCACATAGGCAACTAATGTAAAAAATGAAATGTCTTCTTTTATCCAACTAACTTTATTTAGAATTTTAAAAATAACTTGAGGCAATATTCAGTATAACATCAGTATAACATCAGTATATATTTACATTTATTTATTTATTTAGTGCTATTTATTTATTTATTTATTTTAAGATTTTATTTATTTGACAGAGAGAGAGAGAGAGCATAAGTAGGCAGAGCGGCAGGCAGAAGGAGAGGGAGAAGCAGGCTCTCTGCTGAACAAGGATCCCGATGTGGGGCTCGATCCCAGGACCCTGGGATCATGACCTGAGCGGAAGGCAGATGCTTAACCATCTGAGCCACCCAGGCACCCTAGTGCTTTTTATTTATTATTGGCACCTTTCAGTTTCCTAATGTATATCTTACATACTGTTCTCACATAACATCATTGTTTCTTCCCTGAAGTGTCACCTCAGTCACTTGCCAACTTTGAACAGTCACCTTAATTATTTTCCCACTACTTTTTTCACTAGCTTCTAATCTATCTTGAATAATGAAATATTTATTTCAATCAAAACAAAGCCAAGAAAAACAAAGAGAACCATAAATAATAACCCACTTTCAGGCAACACCTCATTACTGTTTTCTATTATTTAAAATTGGCATGGACTAACTAATTGTACTTCTCTGTATTCTGATAACACTTCAGCTAGAGAACCAGTGTTTGTGATGGAAACAACACTGCACTTAGACTTTTTAAAGTTCTGTGCTGGATTATAGGACAGAGAAATAAGAACATAAATCCTGCCCTCAAGAAACTCAGAAAAGCCTCATGTTGTTCAATCCAGTGGTCAATTCTCACTAGGCATCAGCTACATTTGATGGCTGTGCACTCCCCCTTCTTGGTTGTCAGGACAACACATACTCTGAGTGTTCCTCCAAACTCACCAGTTAATCTTTTTGTTAGTTTTTTCTCCTTTGCTGGTTAGTTACCTCCTCACCTTTGTTAATTTCATCCTCTCAAACCTCTTCTCTTTGGAGGGCTCCATGGCTGAGTCCTTGGGCCTCTTCTTTCTGTACAAAATCTGATGACCTCTTCCATCCTTAGATCTCTAAATACCACCAATGTGGTGACTTATAGCTCCAGATTATATCTACTGACCATACTGCTCTATTGAACTCCAGATTCATATATCCACTTGGACATAGAAAAGACAAAACTGAACTTCTATTGTTTCCACAGAACATGTTCCATCTCAATTCTCCATCTCAGTTTATCCTTACCCCATTTACCTAGGCCGAATATTGGTATTATATTTGACTTAACTTTTACTCAACCCCCCTTTCAATTGGTTAAAGGAAAACTTGGAGTATATCTTTAAAATGTGGTATATCATAATGTGTCCAATCCTCATGACCTCTGTGGCTGTTACCCAAGACAAACCTTAAACATCTCTGATTACTTAGCAAGTCTCCTTAAGTCAGATCATATTATCACTCTATTAAAAAAGTCCCCCACTGATTATACTTTTTACTGAATGAAGATAGTCTTTTTAATGACCACAGATCACTGCATGAACTTCAACCCTGCCCTTTTACTCTTCCAGCTTCCCCCAGTATTCCCTGCCCCTGATTCCACTACAGCCACCCTGGTCTTCTATCATACTTTGAATATTCTTGGAGAATTTATGATTTAGGGCCTCTACACTGGCCCTTCTCTCTGCTGGAATTATCTTTCTCTGGATATCGGTATGGATTCCTCTCAGTAAAGCTTACCTTGAGGAACATATTTAAAAGTGTAGTAGGACCTATTCAACCTGTCTCTCAAATTGATGTCCCCTTTCCAGCTCTTTCTTTCCTCTGAAGCACTTACAGATACACCAGATAATTTATTTTTCATTATGTTTATCATCTGCCTTCCATTGTAAAATATAATCCTTGCCAGGGTAGATCTTTTTATCTGTTTTGTTGCCAAATTATTGTAAGTATCTAAAACAGTACCTGGCATATAGTAGCTGCTCCATAAATATCTGCTGAGTATGTGAAAGAGCATGAAGTTAGATTTTACCTATCATTTAATAGGTTATTCCCATATTACTGAGTATGAGGAAATAGAGGCTGAGAAAAATAGAGGCTCAAGGATATCTCTGGACTGTACATTTCTTTTTTTATTTGTAAAAGGGAAATGATATCTATTTTATCTACTCCTTAAAGCTTAGTTTGGTGAAACATGCCCGTTTGTGGAAATAACTTTTTACATTTTAACGTTCTAGAAACACACACACAAAGATTTACACAAACTTGCTTTCCCACATAATTTAACATAAATTCTCTTTCTAATCAGAAAGGAGTTTACAATATTTCTTTTTCTCCTCTGTTATTTTCATAACCATATCATCTTTCTTGCCCCGTGACCCTTTGCTTCTCAACCTAGCTAAATACGACTTTTTCTTGAAAACTCAGCCAAAGCCATTTTTCTATCTGGAGGTCTTCCTTGAAAAATCCACTTAATGTTTATTTCTCTGTTCTCTGAACTTCAAGTGCATTTATGGTTAGGACTGCAAAGCTTAGAAACAAGCAGCCCTGGCTTTTTGTCAAAATACATTTCTGGAAACTGCATCATAAAACTTATCATTTTAAAGCTTAAAATCTAAAGATAGAGTTTTCTGGCCAAGGCCATAACTTAAATAAATCATAATGAGACATCCTAAAAGTCCAGATAAAAGAGACGTAATTTAGAACTGTAAAATGATTCTCCAAATACTATAAAATTGTAAAAAATAGTACTTTTTAAGAGTACTTTCAAAAGTCCCTAATTTTTTTTAGTTACAGGTAACACAATTTTCTTGAATCATAAATTTAATACAAAAGAGGTATGATAACTATGCACGCATCTGTTAAACATATAACTAATACATCTTTTTATTTTCTTAGTATTCAGAAAGGCTTTGGGTAATAAAAAAAGCTGGCAAGAAATGCTTTAAGTTGGTACTTTTTTTTCTCATAGTTTTCTATTAATCAGAATTATTCTATCTTTCTTAGAGTTGTGTTCCATCTTGGAATTATTTCTTTTCAAAAATAACTGGATTGCCCTTTTCTTGTTACTAGAAGGCATGATATTATATGAAATTGTATTGAAGGAATGTGAAAAGTGGGTAAAATGGAAAATAAATGACTAAAGTAGTTGGTAGATAGGGAAGATCAAACTAAATGTAATTGTGCTGTGCCTCTCCAGTGAAATTTTTAATTTTCTGGAGGACAGAACTGAGATAATTTCTTGTATTTAATTTATATTCCCTTCACTCACTTATCAGTGCCTTGTGTCTCATATAGAATGTGGTATATATTAATTCTAATTACTTATTGGATGATTATATAGTTTTCATTATTAATATAATTAATATTTTGGTGCATATTACTTGAAATGATTTTTAAAATAACACATTGGATTGCAGCCTCCCAATACTCACAAGTATATGCAGAATTTAAGTATCTTTTCAAGGGCACCTGGGTGGCTCAGTCAGTGGGGCCTCTGACTCTTGATTTTGGCTCAGGTCATGATCTTCATTGTCAGGTCAAGCCCCACATCTGGCTCCACTCTGGGTGTGGAGCCTGCTAAGATTCTCTCTCCCCCTCTCCCCCTCCCCACCCCACTCTCTCTATAGATAGATAGATAGACAGACAGACAGACAGATACTCAATATTAATGTCCAAAGCCTTGAGAGGCAGAACCCTCTATAGGGCTGCTATTGTTGTGGGCTGGCTGTAGTTAAGACCCATGTCAGGAACATCTGGGTTGGGGGAAGCAGGACAGGGGCCTATGCAAGGTGGGAGAGGAGAAGATGATAAGAGGTCTTCAGTGACATGGTAGGAACAAAGGTTACCAAGCTGAGGGAATGAAACATGGGTATGGAATAATAAAGACTGTGATGAAACCATACTCCCTCAAACCTCACCAAATAACTATCAGAAGAGCTTACAATTCTTATGTTGGGAGCAGAGAAGTCTCCCTTTTTGTCACATCTAGAGTAACAGGATCTGCTCAGGTCTCATTCATTATAGAAAGAAGATTGAGCTCAGCTTGTCACTCTTCTGAGGCCCATGATACTCCAAAAACCCATTGTTCACCCTAAGAGAAAGGGTTGAAATGTTTTCATAAATGTCTGTGAAGGTCAATGTGTAAATAAAGAGGGCTACAGAATGGAAGGATAGATGTGGCAATTAATAAAATTATCTCCCTTCTTATTGAAAATTATTCTATACAGACACATACCAAAATTTACAAAGGTAAAGTTTATGCATTTTTTAAACTGCAAACAATACAATTTGAGTTTTACTATTTTTTGAGTGTGACACTGCCATTTATTGGTTGTTACCAAGGTCTAAAGTAAAATATGGTTATATCAGACATAAATTAAAGGTGTCCTTACATAGTAGTCAATTCCCCTATACTGAGGTTGTTTGAAAAGAGAATTTGGATAGCGCTTTTGGCAAGTGTGTTTTAAAAAATTTGCATAGATTATGTAAGTTTTGCATTAGATGATTTGATATCTTGGATAACACTAATTTTATATGATTTTTCAAATTAAAAAATGAATACCATCTAAACCTACTTGTTAAAATGTAAAAATTGATGATATATTAATATGGTAAGATTAATTTTTAGGGAACTAGAGCAGTGAAAATACCATCCTGTTACTTTGCTTCATTCTAGCACAGTGTTGTTGTTTTTTTTTTTTTTTTTTTTTCACTACACTCCTGACCTATTGGTGGGTCATATAATCACTTGGATGGATGTAACTCGAGATTATTTCAATTAAAATGGAGTGAAGTAGGGGGCGGAGCAAGATGGCGGAGGAGTAGGAGACCTGGATTTCGTCTCCTCTCAGGAATTCAGCTGGATAGGGATCAAACCATTCTGAACACCTACAAACTCAACAGGAGATCGAAGAAAAGAAGAGCAACAACTGTCTCAGCAGAAAAGCGACCACTTTCTGGAAGGTAGGACGTGCGGAGAAGTGAATCCGAGGCGATATTCGGGAGGATAGACGGCGGGGGAGGGGCCTCCGTCGGCCACTTCTGGCAAGTGACAGAACCACGGAGCACAAAATCAGAACTTTTAAAAGTCAGCTCCGCCGAGGGACGTCACTCTGGTGGCTCAGCGGGGGGTGGAACCCTCCGGGACAGTGTGGTCTCAGGACCCTCGGGGTCACAGAAAGACCGGGGGTGCCTGAGGGCAGCAGAGCTCCCAGGTAACGCAGCAGGGAAGCCGGCTGCAGAGGCGGAGCCCAGGCGCGGGCTCTCAGCTGGGGTTGCCATTAACCGCGATCCGCGGCCCAGTCGGGCCCCTGCTCCTCCAGCAGGGACCCAACAAGCGGCCGATCCGGGGAGACTCACCTTCCTCCCCTGGGAGGAGCCGCGCGGGAGCGCACCGCAGGGATCTGCTGGGTTTGGAGACTCCAGACCGGGTCCGGTGCCAAAGATAGAAACGCGTGGTCACAGGCCGGTTGAGCACGGAGTGCAGCTGCAGACCGGGGAGACGGGAGTGACTGACGGCTTTTCTCTGGGGGCTCACTGAGGAGCGGGCCCGAGTTCTCGGCTCCTCCGGGGCGGAGATTGGGAGGCCGCCATTTTCACTCTCCGCCTCCAAAGCTGTACGGAAAGCTCGCAGGGAACAAAAGCCCCGGAGAGCAAACCCGAGCAGATTACTTAGCCGGGAGGGGGCAAGGGCGGGGCTATTCCGCCTCCGGCAGAGACATTTGGAAACCACGGCAACAGGCCCCTCCCCAGAAGATCAGCGAGAACAGGCAGCCAAGACCAAGTTTACCGATCAATGAGAACGGCAGAACTCCAGCGCTAGGGGAATGCTGCACATAGAATTCACGGCTTTTTTACCATGATTCCTTAGTCTTTTAAAGTTAATTTTTTTTTTAACTGTCTTTTTGTCTTTTTATTTCTTTTTGAATTTTTCTTTTTCCCTTTTTCAAACAACATCTTATCAATCCCTTTTTTAAAAAAAAACATTTTTATTTTTCATTTTTAGAGTCATATTCTATCCCTTCATAGTAGTTACCCATATTTTTGGCTTATATATATAAGTTGTTCTCTCTTTAAAATTTTGAGATAGTTTCTTCTAACAGATTAAAATATACCCTAAATCTCTAGTATATGGTGTTCTCTATTCCCCTGCCTGATCACATCCTCTCCCTTTTTTTTTTTCTTTTTTCTTTTTTTAAATCCTCTTTCTTTTTTCAAACAACTTCTTATCAATTCCTTTTATAAAATTTTTTATAATTTCCATTTTTACAGTCATTTTCCATCCCTTCATCATATCAACCCTTATTTTTGTACATATATAAGTTTTTCTTTCTTTAAAATTTTGGGAGACACTTTCTTCTAAAAGACCAAAACACACCCCAAATCTAGTGTGTGGCACTGATCTATATACCATATAGATCATATTTGATCACATTCTGGTTTTTCTTTTGTTGTTGTTCTTTTGTTTTGTTTGTTGTTGTTTTTATCTTTATCTTTTTCTTTTTTTTTCTTTTTTTTTTTTCTCTCTTTCCCCTTCTTATCCCACTGCTTCAGGTCTTTTCTGATTTGTTTAGAGTATATTTTCTGGGGACGTGGTTACTCTGCTAGCATTTTGTTCTCTCATTAATCTATTCTCCTCTGCACAAAATGACGAGACGGAAAAAATCACCTCAACAAAAAGAACAAGAGGCAGTACCGACTGCCAGGGACCTACTCAATACGGACATTAGTACGATGTCAGATCTAGAGTTCAGAATCATCACTTTAAAGATACTAGCTGGGCTTGAAAAAAATATGGAAGTTATTAGAGAAACTCTTTCTGGAGAAGTAAAAGAGCTAAAATCCAACCAAGTAGAAATCAAAAAGGCTATTAATGAGGTGCAATCAAAAATGGGGGCACTAACTGCTAGAATAAATGAGGCAGAAGAGAGAATCAGTAATATAGAAGATGAAATGCTGGAAAATAAAGAAGCTGAGAAAAAGAGAGATAAACAACTACTGGATCATGAGGGCAGAATTCGAGAGATAAGTGATACCATAAGACGAAACAACATTAGAATAATTGGGATCCCAGAAGAAGAAGAAAGAGAGAGGGGGGCAGAAGGTATAATGGAGCAAATTATAGCAGAGAACTTCCCTAATTTGGGGAAAGAAACAGGCATGAAAATCCAGGAAGCACAGAGAACCCCTCTCAAAATCAATAAAAATAGGTCAACTCCCCGACATCTAATAGTAAAACTTACAAGTCTCACAGACAAAGAGAAAATCCTGAAAGCAGCTCGGGAGAAGAGATATGTAACCTACAATGGTAGAAACATTAGATTGGCAACAGACCTATCCACAGAGACCTGGCAGGCCAGAAAGGACTGGCAGGATATATTCAGAGCACTAAATGAGAAAAATATGCAGCCAAGAATACTCTATCCAGCTAGGCTGTCATTGAAAATTGAAGGAGAGATAAAAAGTTTCCAGGACAAAAAAAAACTAAAGGAATTTGCAAACACAAAACCAGCCCTACAGGAAATCTTGAAAGGGGTCCTCTAAGCAAAGAGAGACCCTAAAAGCAACATAGACCAGAAAGGAACACAGACAATATATGGTAACAGTCACCTTACAGGCAATATAATGGCACTAAATTCCTATCTTTCAATAGTTACCTTGAATGTAAATGGGCTAAATGCCCCAATCAAAAGACACAGGCTAACAGACTGGATTAAAAAACAAGATCCATCGATATGCTGTCTGCAAGAGACTCATTTTAGACCCAAAGACACCCCCAGATTGAAAGTGAGGGGGTGGAAAACCATTTACCATGCTAATGGACACCAAAAGAAAGCTGGGGTGGCAATCCTTATATCAGACAAATTAGATTTTAAACCAAAGACTGTAATAAGAGATGAGGAAGGACACTATATCATACTTAAAGGATCTATCCAACAAGAAGATCTAACAATTGTAAATATCTATGCCCCTAACATGGGAGCAGCCAATTATATAAGGCAATTAATAACAAAAGCAAAGAAACACATCAACAACAATACAATAATAGTGGGGGACTTTAACATCCCCCTCACTGAAATGGACAGATCATCTAAGCAAAAGATCAACAAGGAAATAAAGACTTTAAATGACACACTGGACCAAATGGACTTCACAGACATATTCAGAACATTCCACCCCAAAGCAACGGAATACACATTCTTCTCTACTGCCCATGGAACATTCTCCAGAATCGACCACATCCTAGGTCATAAATCAGGTCTCAACCGGTACCAAAAGATTGGGATCATTCCCTGCCTATTTTCAGACCACAATGCTTTGAAACTAGAACTCAATCCCAAGAGGAAAGTCGGAAAGAACTCAAATACATGGAGGCTAAAGAGCATCCTACTGAAGAATGAATGGGTCAACCAGGAAATTAAAGAAGAATTAAAAAAATACATGGAAACTAATGAAAATGAAAACACAACTGTTCAAAATCTTTGGGATGCAGCAAAGGCAGTCCTAAGAGGAAAGTATATAGCAATACAAGCCTTTCTCAAGAAACAAGAAAGGTCTCAAGTACACAACCTAACCCTACACCTAAAGGAGCTGGAGAAAGAACAGCAAATAAAGCCTAAACCCAGCAGGAGAAGAGAAATCATAAAGATCAGAGCAGAAATCAATGAAATAGAAACTAAAAGAACAGTAGAACAGATCAACGAAACTAGGAGCTGGTTCTTTGAAAGAATTAACAAGATTGATAAACCCCTGGCCAGACTTATCAAAAAGAGAAGAGAAATGACCCAAATCAACAAAATCATGAATGAAAGAGGAGAGATCACAACCAACACCAAAGAAATACAAACAATTATAAGAACATATTATGAGCAACTCTATGCCAGCAAATTAGATAACCTGGAAGAGATGGATGCATTCCTAGAGATGTATCAACTACCAAAACTGAACCAGGATGAAATAGAAAACCTGAACAGACCTATAACCACTAAGGAAATTGAAGCAGTCATCAAAAATCTCCCAAAAAACAAAAGCCCAGGGCCAGATGGCTTCCCAGGGGAATTCTACCAAACATTTCAAGAAGAATTAATACCTATTCTTCTGAAACTGTTCCAAAAAATTGAAACGGAAGGAAAACTTCCAAACTCATTTTATGAGGCCAGCATTACCTTGATCCCCAAACCAGACAAAGACCCCATCAAAAAGGAGAATTACAGACCAATATCCCTGATGAACATGGATGCAAAAATTCTCACCAAAATACTAGCCAATAGGATCCAACAGTACATTAAAAGGATTATTCACCATGACCAAGTGGGATTTATCCCTGGGCTGCAAGGTTGGTTCAACATCCGCAAATCAATCAATGTGATACAGTACATTAACAAAGGAAAGAACAAGAATCATATGATCCTCTCGATAGATGCCGAAAAAGCTTTTGACAAAGTACAGCATCCTTTCTTGATCAAAACTCTTCAGAGTATAGGGATAGAGGGTACATACCTCAATATCATAAAAGCCATCTATGAAAAACCTACAGCAAATATTATTCTCAATGGGGAAAAACTGAGAGCTTTCCCCCTAAGGTCAGGAACGCGGCAGGGATGTCCACTATCACCACTGCTATTCAACATAGTATTGGAAGTCCTAGCCACAGCAATCAGACAACAAAAAGAAATCAAAGGCATCCAAATTGGCAAAGAAGAAGTCAAACTCTCACTCTTTGCAGATGATATGATACTTTATGTGGAAAACCCAAAAGACTCCACCCCAAAACTGCTAGAACTCATACAGGAATTCAGTAAAGTGGCAGGATATAAAATCAATGCACAGAAGTCAGTGGCATTCCTATACACCAACAACAAGACAGAAGAAAGAGAAATTAAGGAGTCGATCCCATTTACAATTGCACCCAAAACCATAAGATACCTAGGAATAAATCTAACCAAAGAGACAAAGGATCTGTACTCAGAAAACTATAAAATACTCATGAAAGAAATTGAGGAAGACACAAAGAAATGGAAAAACGTTCCATGCTCATGGATTGGAAGAACAAATATTGTGAAGATGTCAATGCTACCTAGAGCAATCTACACATTCAATGCAATCCCCATCAAAATACCACCCACTTTTTTCAAAGAAATGGAACAAATAATCCTAAAATTTGTATGGAACCAGAAAAGACCCCGCATAGCCAGAGGAATATTGAAAAAGAAAAGCAAAGCCGGTGGCATCACAATTCCGGACTTCAAGCTCTATTACAAAGCTGTCATCATCAAGACAGCATGGTACTGGCACAAAAACAGACACATCGATCAATGGAACAGAATAGAGAGCCCAGAAATGGACCCTCAACTCTATGGTCAACTAATCTTCGACAAAGCAGGAAAGAATGTCCAATGGAACAAAGACAGTCTCTTCAACAAATGGTGTTGGGAAAATTGGATAGACACATGCAGAAGAATGAAACTGGACCACTTCCTTACACCACACACAAAAATAGACTCCAAATGGTTGAAAGACCTCAATGTGAGACAGGAGTCCATCAAAATCCTAAAGGAGAACACAGGCAACAACCTCTTTGACCTCAGCCGAAGCAACTTCTTCCTAGAAACATCGCCAAAGGCAAGGGAAGCAAGGGCAAAAATGAACTATTGGGACTTCATCAAGATAAGAAGCTTTTGCAAAGCAAAGGAAACAGTTAATAAAACCAAAAGACAACCGACAGAATGGGAGAAGATATTTGCAAATGACATATCAGATAAAGGGCTAGTATCCAAAATCTATAAAGAACTCATCAAACTCAACACCCAAAGAACAAAGAATCCAATTAAGAAATGGGCAGAAGACATGAACAGACATTTTTCCAAAGAAGACATCCAAATGGCCAACAGACACATGAAAAAGTGCTCAATATCGCTCGGCATCAGGGAAATCCAAATCAAAACCTCAATGAGATATCACCTCACACCAGTCAGAATGGCTAAAATTAACAAGTCAGGAAACGACAGATGTTGGCGGGGATGCGGAGAAAGGGGAACCCTCCTCCACTGTTGGTGGGAATGCAAGCTGGTGCAGCCACTCTGGAAAACTGTATGGAGGTTCCTCAAAAAGTTGAAAATAGAGCTACCATATGATCCAGCAATTGCACTACTGGGTATTTACCCCAAAGATACAAAAGTAGGGATCCGAAGGGCTACGTGCACCCCGATGTTTATAGCAGCAATGTCCACAATAGCCAAACTGTGGAAAGAGCCAAGATGTCCATCGACAGATGAATGGATAAAGAAGATGTGGTATATATATTCAATGGAATATTATGCAGCCATCAAAAGGAATGAGATCTTGCCATTTGCAACGACGTGGATGGAACTGGAGGGTATTATGTTGAGTGAAATAAGTCAAACAGAGAAAGACATGTATCATATGATCTCACTGATATGAGGAATTCTTAATCGCAGGAAACAAACTGAGTGTTGTTGGAGTGGGGGGTGGGGTGGGAGGGATGGGGGGACTGGGTGATAGACACTGGGGAGTGTATGTGCTCTGGTAAGCGCTGTGAATTGTGCAAGACTGTTGAATCTCAGATCTGTACCTCTGAAACAAATAATGCAATATATGTTAAGAAAAAAAAAAAAAGAAGAAGAAGAAGAAGGTAGCGGGAGGGGAAGAATGAAGCGGGGGAAATCGGAGGGGTAGACGAACCATGAGAGACGATGGACTCTGAAAAACAAACAGGGTTCTAGAGGGGAGGGGGGTGGGAGGATGGGTTAGCCTGGTGGTGGGTATTTAGGAGGGCACATTCTGCATGGAGCACTGGGTGTTATGCACAAACAATGAATCATGGAACACTTCATCTAAAACTAATGTTGTAATGTAAGGGGATTAACATAAGAATAAAAAAATTAAAAAAAAAAAAAAAAAAAAAAAAAATGGAGTGAAGTAGGCTACTTTAGGAGAGGATAGACTAGGAAAGAATGGGATGGAACAGAACTCAATGGAATAGAATAGACACATGCACACATCCTACTTTTATTTTTTAATTTATTTTTTTTAAGATTTTATTTATTTATTAGAGAGAGAATGAGAGACAGAGAGCATGAGAGTGAGGAGGGTCAGAGGGAGAAGCAGACTCTCTGCTGAGCAGGGAGCCCGATGCGGGACTCGATCCCGGGACTCCAGGATCATGACCCGAGCCGAAGGCAGTTGCTTAACCAACATACATATCTAAATGTTCACTGAGTCATGATATAAAATGAATTTTTTTATACGCAACTCCAAGTTGTGAAAAAAAAAAATGTTTGAAACTTTAGGTTGAGATAATTGTTGCCTTATTTAAGAACATTTTCCCAAAAGCTGATTGAAAAAGACCTAGGTAGCACAGCTTTTATTGGTTTCTCAATAGATGATAGTCAAAATCATGGTAGAATTAGCCATTTATGAAAGAAAAAAAATGAGGTTTTCAATATATTTTCAATATATTTTCCTTTCTATACTCTTCGTGCTGTTGCGAGAAAGTACCCAAATGTGAATATGAGCATAATTCTTCTCTTTTATTATCATAGTGATATCTATTTTAAATGACTTTTTATATTATGTTAAATATAATTTTCATTAAGGTCAATATAATCATGTTATATTAAAATATTTTAATAAGCATTCCTTATATATATGAAATGATAAGTTTAACGATTGGGTCATTTACTATTGTGATGTTCAACAATACTAGATACAATGGGTATGGCTACTACTTATTTCTCCACATATTTCACTGTTCATTTGTTAGATGCTATAGGTTTCAAATGTGTCTTCACCCCCTATTTTCTTAACTCTCGTCTCTTCTCAAATATACACTAGTCTTTCTTTTTCTTTTATACCTACACACTGTTTCACTTTCTTTTCACTTACGTGCTTTCTTCAAGCATTTTATAACTAGCTACAAGACACCTATAGTACCAACTGAAAATGAAGTAGAATCAAAGATGTTTAGCAAAAGTTTGAAAGTTGAGTTTTTCTGGGTCAAGCTGCCATTCCCAAAAAAGGGCATTTCAAGTATTCTCCAGTAATACATATCGGAAAACAAAAAGCCCCAAATAAGTTTTTGCATAAATTGAAAAATATAACCATGTTTCCTATTTTAATTTATATACAGACCTTGGATCATGTTAGAAATTTTAGTTTACATGTTTTTTGTGTGTCTGTTGGGTAGAGAGGGGTAAGAATTGTAAATTTATATACAGTGGGTACAGGGAGTATATTATATTCAGTATTCTATACAGAAAAATATGTGCTTCATTTTCTATTTTTTATACTTTGCTATATTGTTTTAAAAATGGATTAATTCTTCAAGATTGTTTTGGTAGATTTAATTCATTTTCAATTCAGATGGTAGCTATAATTTTGTATGCTACTTTGCCTTTCACTTAGATGTTTGTGAAATGATTGAGGCGTTTTTCTTAAATTCTTGTCTGTTTATATTCAGTTGTTTTGTCCTAGAAAATATGCATAGTCTGTAACTATAGATTAATTCATTACCCATTCATTCTTTATTTTAACACATATTCACTATACACCAAGTCTATGTGAAATCTTTTATGGGGCTTTGGGGAGAGGTGTAAAGAATAATGGAAGAATAGGGAAATGTCCAAAGAGAAATAATGTATTTATCATGCCCTCAAAATGCTTGTAATCTACTTATATAAACTATTTAATAACTAAATTGAAAGAACTTTATGGAAAAAAAGCATAGATATTTAATCTCCTTTTAAAGACCCTGAGTATTTATTTCACTGGGTAATCTACCTTGCATTCCATTTTTGACACATTGCTCTCTTTTCAGTTAGTTTATTAGACCTTTGACCATGGGATATTTGGTCTGTTTCAAGGACTTTTTTATTTAACGGCATGATTAAGTCTGAGTTTGCTTGAGTCTGTTAAGAAACTTCAGTAAAGGGGCGCCTGGGTGGCTCAGTCGTTAAGCGTCTGCCTTCGGCTCAGGTCATGATCTCAGGGTCCTGGGATCGAGCCCCACATCGGGCTCTCTGCTCTGCGGGAAGCCTGCTTCTCCCTCTCCCACTCCCCCGCTTGTGTTCCCTCTCTCGCTGTGGGTCTCTCTCTGTCAAATAAATAAAATCTTAAAAAAAAAAAAAAGAAACTTCAGTAAAGACAGAGAAAGAAACTCTACCATAGAAACACTCAATTCTCCAGATGACACAAAACCATCTACAGGTCTTCAGATGGATCAAACTCTTTCACACCTTTATGCATTTGCTTCAGTCTAAATGTTCTTTTGTCCTCTTGAACTCCTTCAAGACTCACCTTACATGTAACTCCCTTTGGAATGTATTCACCCAAGCAAAGAGGTAGTGTCCTGTGCTCTTCTCTGTGTTCTTTCTACTTGTCTCTGGTATTGAACATTTTGTTTTTAATTATTTGTTTCTTCTCATTACCATGAGCTCCTTAAACGCAGGGACGTAGCCTCCACAGTCCAGTGCTGACATCATGTGAGTCATGCCTTTTACATTATTCCATCACTAAACATCTTCTTGAGCCATTCCTCCAGCTGGAAGAAACAGGTCATTTTATCAATTTCTTGGCAGCACATTTAATCTAGGAAATGTTAGGCAAGTTGTAGTAAATGAGATGACATAATTTTGTGTAATTTAATCTTGGTGATCAAACCTACTACTAGTCACTCACATAACTTATTGTATGTTGTCAAATGAGGTTCAGTGAGGGACCTGTACTCACTGAAGGCAGCAGCTGAACGGACATAGTTTTTAAACTATGAATGATTTTAGTTTAAAAATATCAATAGGTCAATTTTATTAACAAATCATTCAGTTAGTTGTTTAATGGCAAAAGTACATGTGTTCGATTCTGATATTTTTTACTTTTGATTCTTTTGATAGCATCAATTAATGCCATGTAAGAAATGTGAATCAGTCACCATTTTGATTTAGATTTTTTTCCGAGCTATAGATGACCAATTTTATAGACTACTACTCAACCTGAAGAAGGTTTATCTCATCTTACCCAACCCCTTTCCAAATATATGTCTTCAAATCTTTATAAATTGCAAAATGATTCAGTAAGATTTGGTTCAGATTTTATCCTTAGTATCTGATAGCTATTCTTTCCTACAGCCATTTGCACAGTAATGACTTTACTTTCATTTCCCTAATCTCTCTCGGTACTTGGCCATTTGTGGAATGCTGGCTTTCTGTATATATTTACTGGCTGGTTTAATATTAGCTCTTTGATTCTTTTATGTTAGGGGGTAATGGCTACTTTTGTTTTTCCCTAAGCCAAGTTTCATAATTAAAATTGTGTTTTAAATGGGTAATTTAGAAGTTTATTAAAGCTGTTGCATTCTTTTTTGTTAATTACTCTCAGACATTCAAAATTTGTCTTGAAATTTAATTAATTGAAGCATAGTTTATGTAGTATTTATGCCACCTAACAGAATATACCATTGCAAATTCTTCATGTGCTGTGATTTAGGAGGATTTGTATTTAATGGTTGGGGGTAGTAAGAAATAACGCTTCAGTTCGTGTTATGTAAGTGACAGAATACTATGTGCAAGAATATATCATCTTAAAATTGTTATTCAATACATTTCACTTCAAGCTACCTGAATTTCATGGTCCCAAAGGAACAGGCTTTATAAATTTTATCTAAAGAGACTCTAATGACATGCTATTTTACCATTTCTTCTGTTAATGATCCATCTAAGATTGATTACAGTCACAAACGTACAGACTTACTAGTTTCAGTCCCTTCAATCCAGAGGTGACTAACAATGTACATTAAGTTCTAAATTTAGATTCTAGTTAAAACATGATAAAAGCTTCATTGTGGACTCTTGCTAAATCCCCCAGAGCTCTGTGGAGGATATCCATTCAATGCGCACTCTTCCTGCAGCGTCCCTCCTGGGTAGCGGGCAGGTGCAGGATGCAGGCCCCCTCTTGCTTGTATATACCTGACCCTCTGAATAGACTCCTTTTCCCAGATCAGGGAGCCCTTTTTTTTTAATCTTTTCCCTGCTATCGTGAAACTACCCCCATAAAAAATCTGAGCTCTACCAGTTCATTGTCCTTTGAAAAAAACACTAGGTTCTGACTAATCCAAGTTTGTGGCTATAAATCCTAAATCTTCTTCTCCTATCATAGGCAAAAACCCTTTGTTTTTTTTTTAATACAAAAGACAAATTTTCATAACTACTATTTCCTGAAATCCTAATTTGGAAGTCAAAACCTGAATTACTGTTTTGTTCATTGTTCTTTTTGTTCTTGTTATTTTTAATGGCTTATTTCTTTCCTCTCTTGAAGAAATAGATCCTTATAGCCTAGAGCAGCAAGAATTACCAAGAATTTAAAAAAAATCCCAAATGACTTGATATATACACATTTGTATATAATATTTGCATATATTTTACATGATACATATATTATCTGTATTTACTAAATTTTCTCATGAGTGACATACCCTCAAAACCATTTTTTGATTATTTAATGGCTACTTAGTAATTCATTGTATTCATATATAATATTTTGTTAAACCATTTTCCTAACATTGATTTGGATTGTTTCTGATCTTTTGGTAGCATAGGTAATATTAGAACTTTAGCTATATATCTAAGTGTTTCTTAATGGAAGATATTGCACCAATGAATTTCACTGCAATTTTTTCTGGAACAGAGGTTTGCCAAGAAAATAATTTTCTCATTACCATTTGTATGCTGGAAATATTTTTCCGCAAAGGACAAAATAAATCACCATGAATCAGTGTATGAATCTTTGTTAATTTGTGTTGATTCCATTAATTTATGAGTCATTATTAATTTGTATAAATTTTAGCATAGAGACCAATAAAAATGGAGTTTCAAACAACTCTGAAATATCTTTATTCCCAGAAGCAATTTTTTAAAAGCAGTAATTCCTTTATGTGGCTTTTTTTTTTTTGAGAGTTCCCTACACCATCTCATACCTGCACACATAAAGGGAGTCAAACCCACACACTCCCTTAACCTATCTACTTGAGGTAGTGAAGATTATTTCCCAAGGGAAAAGAAAATGATAGACCTATTAATGAGGGAAGAATCGTTTTTTAGATATTCCATAGTAAGTATTATGTTTGAGTCTGAGATTTTTAAAGGAGAAATAAATTATTAAGATAAAGAAAATAAATAGACATTATAGGTGATTCTAATCCCCAGGTCTCTATCAAGCTGATGATTATTATTTGAATATTTTGAAACAAAAAGATCTCTTCCCTGATTTGTGCTTATTTTTTAATTATTAAAAATACAGTTAAGTCTTTTGTGGCTAAGAGTATCAAATCAACAAATTTAATTTTAAAAGAAATAACTAATTTGAGGTTTAGAAGTATATGGTAAAAACTGTTGGGTTGCAATTCCATTAATATTATTTGAATATGTGATTATGACTACCTTGCATTCACTTTTTCAACTTCACAGTTCAATTCCTGAAGATACTCTGTGTGTTCATGTTTGTATAACAACAGGCGCTTACTTAGCTCTCCTCTTGATTTCTTCACATTTGTATCTGCCCTGCCTCAGGGCAATGTCTATATTGTAAGGTCTTATAACAGATGTCTCTTATCTTTTGAAAAGAAACACAATTTCTGCCTTATATTATGGTCATTTGTATGCACCCTCTATCCCCTTTAAAAAAGCCGGTCTCTACCTTGCCAGAAACTAGTCTTACTCATGCATTTGCAGCAGGACCTGGATCAGTGATTTACATCTAGTAGATCCTCAGTAAATATCAGTTGAATTAAATAAAATTGTTACAATTGAAATCCCCACGATGGGCAGATCTATAACATAAACATCAATAAGCCCCTGAATTTAATATTTTAAAATTTAATTTGACTTTATTCCTGACATTAAACAGCTCAGGGTGCTCAAAGCTGTCATACTCATTATGTATAAAGGAATAAAAAGGTAATTGATAACTCTGCTTCCCATATTCATGCTGTCTTCTTTCCTCCTTCTGATTACTTCCTTTATAGTACCACTTAAAGAGAAATGCAATATATATGAACCATTGCTCTTTGACAAAGCACCCTTTATCACCCCTTAGGAAACAGATTTAGCTCTGCCTTCACTTCTGGATAACAGGTTTGAGAATGATGTATCAAAATCCTTTTTTTTTTAATTTATTTAATTTATTTTTAATTTTATTTTGTTAGTCACCATACATTATATCATTAGTTTTCGATATAGTATTCCATGATTCATTGTTCATTGTTTGCGTATAACACCTAGTGCTCCATGCAATATGTGCCCTCCTTAATACCCATCACCAGGCTAACCCATCCCCCACCGCCCTCCCCTCTAAAACCCTCAGTTTGTTTCTCAGGGTCCATAGTCTCTCATGGTTCTCCCCCTCTGAAGAAATCCTGGTTTTTAAAGTGCTAAACAGAAAGGCTCCAGTCTTATATCTTTAAACCTCACATAGTCTTGATTAATGGATGACATTTACCTCAATATCATCAATTAAATTTTACTTTTCATACAATATTTCTCATTTTCATATATTGTTATTTTTTTTTATGCCAGGAGGCCTATATAAAACTTTTTTTTCCAGGAAAATTATACTATTATTTACCCTACAACTTCCAGGATCTCAAAGTGACTTATAGACATTTGGTGGCAGATATTATCATTTGAAATCTTCTGTTCACATAATTTGGTACTGTTTCAAGGTAATTTTCAGTCAGGAAACTAATTCATTTTATTATAATCCCAGCATTGACATTATATAATATTAAAATAAGAGAATAAATAAGTTAAAAATGAAATAAATATCACCACAGGAAAAACTCTGTTTACTCTTAAATATGAATGAGCTCATTTCCATATTACAATCTGAAATGCAACCTATATTTAGCTGAAGGCAACCATTGAGATCTTCATGTTGTCTTTTCTAAAAATAAAATGATACATAATGTAAAGGTTTAAAAATAGTTCATAATAGAAACAAACATTTGATCACTGCAATATATAAAACAAATGAAACAACAGTAGTAAAGAATCCCTTCATTATTCATAATGAATTTTAAAGGTGGAATAATTTGTTTTGAGTTTTTTCATGCTAGTCAGTAACCTGAGTCTAATTTCACCTAAACTGTCCCAAGAATTCTATTATTGCCTTGGAGTGTTAATGATCTTGGGAGAGGTTGGATCTTCTTTTTGTCATTTTTTCAAGTCCAAAACTTTAAAATGATATGCCTACCAGACTTTTTTTAATTATTGTTATGCTTATCAGACATTTAAAAAGAAACCTCATAAAGCACTATAGGTTGAAATGAGTTTGTAGAAAGCTGCATTTATAGGCTATTTTCATTACACCTTGCAGAGTTTTGGCACTTCATTTTTAAAAAGCAGTCCTTTTGAGTCTTTGTAATGTAATTATCTTTTTGTTGTGCTCACAGTAATCAAGAGACAAAGGAATAAGTATATGCTTTTCCTGCTGACAATAATCAATGACACTGTAATCTTAGTTCTCATTCTTAGGATCATATAAACTTTCTTATCATTCATTGGAAACTTTCAGAAAGCTAGTTTTGTCCCTTATAGCAGGAACAATTACTCTTTTACAAGTGTCACAATTAGATTTTTAACTACATTTTTAAAAAGTGTTTTAGAATAATATTCTGAATTCTTTTTGCTAATATTGTGGAAATGTATTTATGAGATTACATAAGGCACATGTGTATATTTGTATATGGGTTTCCATCTGTCAGTGGTAACATAATCAAGGTAAGCCTGAAATGCTTGTTCTTTTGGAAATTTTTCATTTTCCATTTTTCTTGATTGTGTAGGTCTCAGAAGTTGACATCAATAATACTTTCCAGCTATTTGATAATTGGCACTTTATTTCTCTACCCTATGCATTTTGCTGGGACTCACAGTTTGGATAGTTAATTGAAATTCTTGTCAATTTGGGTGGCATTCAAGAGTGCATGTGGTTTATAACTGCTGCCAAATTGTCTTGCATAAATGTTATGAAAAATCAATGTGCCATATTGGGAAGGAAATGATGTCTGTTTGAAAAGGATTATTTTAAATCAAGACATAAACTATTACTGAATTATGAAATTGAATGAATTAATAGTATATAGGGTTTGAAGTCCTTCATAGACTTTGAAGGAGAAAGAGATTTCATGAAAGTGATATTTAAGCAGTGATTATCTTGGTGCAGAAGTAAAACAAAACAAAACAAAACACAGCATTGGAAATTTGCCATCTGAAGGACAATTAACACTTTGGCAACCAAAGGAGACCAAATATATGCTGATGATCGCTGGGGAGGAGAAGAGACAAAATCCAATTTCATTTAGTTATTGTTATATGCCCAATTCTATGTTTATAATTTTGTAATTTTGGTCAGTATGCAAAACAGGGCCAACAGGTAGAAGTTATTAGACCCAATTTACAGATAAGAAAGGTGAGGATAAGATACAGTCAGTGAATAGAGAAGCCAGAGTTTAAATCCAGAGCTGTTAGACTGTAGACCAATAGTACTCCCACTTCATTATGCTCTGTAAGTATATGATGAGTATGTAAATAGTATTGTATACTACTAGAAGCAACAGGATTGGCATCAGACACTGAATTATATTTTGGCTTCTCCACTTATTGGCTAGTTTACCTATTATCTCTAATATTTAATAGTCTCAATTATACCACACACACATACACAAAAAACTCTTACTACAACTAAGCAAACAATTCATCACCATCGCTAATGACAATGATCCTACCACCAACATAAACAGTGACTACAAAGAAACCACATCATAGGATTCTTATTCACTCTTTCCACAAATATATATTTAACTCTTATTATATTTAGACATTTTGCTAGATATAGCATATATCATGTTGAATAAAATATCTCTGCACTTTTTCATTTAGAATTTTAGTTTAATGGGGGAAAATAGTAAACAAGTTTTAATTGCAATTGCTGGAAGGATCATAACAGATTAAATAGACTCTATGAGAGAGGTTGGGGGTAATTTAGGTGATGTTATTGCATTGACACATAGCAGGTAATTGATACCTGGAGACTTGGAGGATAAGAAGGAGCCAGAGTGCTGGAAGAATGGGGCAGAGACATAACAGGTAGTGGGAACAGCATGAATTAAGGCTTCAAGGATATAAAGCTTTTTGTAGTGTTGAGGAACAAGACCATTGGAGCTAGAACTGATAGAGATAGGAGGTGGTATGAGTTGAGGGATTTATAAATCAAATAAGGAGTGCAATAGGAAACCATTAGTGATTCTGAGGTAAAAATGGCATCATCAGATATATGTTGAAAGCAAGTCAAATTGCTACATAAGCAATAGATTGGAAATGATGGAACAACGTATAAATGAGGTGACTAGTAAAGGGGTTATTTTAACAATATTAGTAAGTCTTACATCTTTTTATCTTGCATCTAGGTGGTAGTAGGTAAGTTGGAGAAAAATGATTGCATTAATGATATATTTTAAGGGTGTAGTTGTCAATACTATTTAATAAATAGATCTGATATAGAAGAGGTACAAAGAATGATTCTCAGTTTTCTGATATATTCTAAGAAGATTCATAAAAACTGTAACTGTTTAATTACATACACAGTGAGTAAAATAACACAAAATTAGAGGAAACACATACTTCATCTTTCCATTTTCAGCACAACGATCCATTTTATTCATTCTTTCTAAATTGCATAAAATTCCAGTATGTTTTCTGATTTGAGGATGTTAGTGTTTACTCCTATTCCTCAAAATGTCCACATTACATAATTCCTAAAGGAGCATTGCTTCTATTGGCAAGGAGGAAATTAAGTCAATTATCTCAAGTTCTCTTTGATACCAAACATGAATGAGCAAAATTCTAGAATTTACCAAATATTTTTGTTTTTAATGAAGATAGCATTTGCTTGTTATTTATGGATTGTTACATTTGAAGGAAGCATTTTTCCAGGTAAGGGGAGAGAACATTCAGTTGAATATTTTTGGCAAGTTATTTGGAGCCAGTATATAGTCCAAAATCAAGAGATTGAAAACAAAGCTTCAGGAAAGTTAGAAACAGGAATTGAATTCAGATGACTAAAATTAGGTTCAAAATTGGAGAGCAAGATTAGAGATAAAAGCAGACCGTAAATAGTAATATTAGAATTAATTAATGTCCCTTTGGTACAAACAAAGATCATTGACTTTATTATTGGTTAATTTGATCTCCATAGTCACTGCTACTGAGTGGTCCATTTGGGCATCAAACCCAGATCTTCTTATTCTAAAATAAGGGGTAGTAGTAAAAGTCTGTGGAGTTAAACAGTGGCCTCTCTGAATTCCATTTCTCCTTTGTAAAAGGAAGATTTGTTTTTTGACAAAAAGAGACACATTAGAATATGTTTATGTAAAAGTAACAATTCTCTCTTAGCTATTTTTTTATTATTATTTTCTGGAAGACTTGAAACAGTTGACCCTTACAATGGCTTAATACTGGATACAAACGTATGAACCATGACATTCTATTACTTTGATAATGGTATCCTGGAAAAATGACAATCCTTTTAGAGGTCTATTATTAATTCATTAGAACATGTAGTAAACAAGGTTCCCAAAAGTCCGTGTTACCGTACCTGTCATTGTACTCATCTTGTAAGAATATGCCTATCTCTTAATAATTAAAGTGACTATATATTTCAAGCTCTAATGCACGGATAAGAAGATTCATGACTTATGTTTTTTCACCAACTCTCCTGTATGCCCATGGCAGATGTCAATAATTGATCTTGGCATGTTTTCCTGCTGAGCCTACACTAGGCCTTAAAATTCCTCTCAAAAAAGAACACTCCAGGCAGCCACTGGCAATCAATTGATGTTGGCAATAGAATGAAGGTGATACCTCATTTCTCTTCTTTAGATGTAAATTTGTGCCTTCCTTGATATAGAAAATGACACATCAACATTTTTGATACATGTTCATCAGGGGGAAAAAAAGAATGACAAATGAGAATAGTATATTTTCAGGAAACAATAATAATAGTTTCTCAGGAAATAAGCACAGTGATTTTTCAGCTTTAGTTAAGCTGTATTGTCAAGGAAATTGAATTATTTTTAGTATACTGGTTATTTTTGTTTTTGTTTTGTTTTTTACCATTGTAGCAATGTGAGAAGGTGAGATGCATTGCTCTGCAATCTTACTCTGACAATAAGATCAACAGGTCATGTAGAACTAAATCATTTCATCATATAGTCTTTGAATACTTATATTATAGTCAAAAATTGCATAGCATTCTGAGGAACAGAAAAAAAAGATAGGACTGGGGTCCTGACTTTAAGGAGCTTAATCACTAAATAGAATAAAATTTATCAGGAGAAAGTAGCAACTTCATTATATTTAAAGACCTCTAATAAATAAAATCTTGCTATCACAGAAGAGAGGTAAATTGTACCTTACAGCAAATAAAACTCAAGTTCATATCAGTAGCAAAAAAAATTAATCATATATAAACTCCATTTGTGGATCTTTCTGTCTCATATTTACATTTTGAGGTATTTATATAAACATAAATGAAGATTTAAAACTTTTACCTTAAAAACTTGAGAATTTTATAATTGCCTTGTTAAAATGCAATTGTGTTAAAATACTGTTAATTTATTTATTTATTTTTTAATTTTTTATTTATTTATTTGACAGAGAGAGACACAGCGAGAGAGGGAACACAAGCAGGGGGAGGGGGAGAGGGAGAAGCAGGCTCCCCACAGAGCAGGGAGCCCGATGTGGGACTTGATCCCAGGACCCTGGGATCATGACCTGAGCCGAAGGCAGTCGCTTAACCGACTGAGCCACCCAGGCGCCCTAAAATACTGTTAATTTAAAGATACTTGAAGTCAGAAGCCATTTCTTTATGTCTTTGTATGCTTAACCTTCTTTGGTAGTATTTTTAATAACATTAAAAGTTGTTTTTGAATGAAAAGAATTAAAATATTTATATAGATGACAGGCATTCCTTGACATTTTAGTTTGCTGTGCATGACCATTCTCAAGTGATATAAATTCTCAGGTTCTCAGTGTTACTGACTATAAAATGAAGGGTTTGCCTTCTGTTGTTTCTGAATTTCCATGGCTGTGTTTGCTAAGTGTCTACTGATTTCAAGGCATTCTTCTGGACCAAGAAATCCATAGTTTTTCTTCAAAGCTAATGTATACTGGAATCCAGGCTTGTATTGGCCCGAGGGTGGAGATTTTCATGGCCTGACTCTAAGGTAACCTGTGCAAGACTAGCCTTGAGCTGATGTTCCATAAGAGCTTGGCCCTTGTATTTCCCCCAAGATATATTAGGTCCCTTCCAAAAATCTTCCTTGTACTTGAAATTTTTCTTGCTTTATGCATTGTTTCCTTTCCGTATTGATTCTATTTCTGCATGCCTATTATGTTATTTCCTGTGATCATACGCTGTGATGATCGTGCCTTGCTTATTTGCTTGCACTTTCCTTAAGTAACGGACTCATTCCCCTTTATACTGTGGCTTCCTGTGTCTACCTCTTAGGGACTGGACCTTTGCTAAGAAGTGGGGACTAGAAGATACCACAGATACACAGTTTAGATAATGGCTTTCAAGAAATTTAAATTCTAATGAGGGATAGTATATTCACAGTTTTAACACACAACTATAGAATAGTACAATAAGATTTTTAAAATGATGCTGTAGAAACACAAAAGGAAAATCTCAGTCTACATATGGAGACTGGCTTCCAAGAAGAATTGGAATTTGTTGGACTCTTGAAATATAGTTGGGATTTTAATATACAAAATCTATATTAATTATTTAGGCTATGCATTGTCATATGCATTATTAATTAAACCAAGCTTACCTAATCATTATTCATCCATACCATGTCATGAGATAAATTTGAGTTAGAATCCAGGCTCTTTTCATTTATTAGCTATGTGACTTGGGATAATTTCTTCAAAGCAGAAAAATTGCTATATATTAATACTGTAGGGTTTTAAGGATTAATTAAAGGGGTATATATAAACCTTCTAGCACTGGACCTGGAACATAAAAAAATGCCATTTTCTCCATATTCCTCTCTAATGTAGTACTGCAGTGTGTCATTATTTCCTCAGATGTGTCATGTTAAAAAAAAAAATCTACCCAATAAAAAAAAATAATCCCAGTGAGACTCAGGAACAGCCCTTCAGAACAATCAAATAGCGTCACCATCTCGTTTGAATGGATTCAACGGAGAACAACTGCTTCTGCCTTCATGCATAAAAGGCATGTAAATTGTCCAAATAGTCAACTTTACTGTCATTCTTTTAAGTATTTTCATTGTTCTTGACAATAGGTACTAATGCAAAAAACTAAGTGTACAGTTCCACTTATTTAATTTTAAGAACATTCCTCTGGCTATTTGGTGTCTTTTCTGGTTCCATACAAATTTTAGGATTATTTGTTCCATTTCTTTGAAAAAAGTGGATGGTATTTTAATAGGGATTGCATTAAATGTGTAGATTGCTCTAGGTAGCATAGACATTTTCACAATATTTGTTCTTCCAATCCATGAACATGGAATGTTTTTCCATTTCTTTATGTCTTCCTCAATTTCTTTCATGAGTATTCTATAGTTTTCTGAGTACAGATTCTTTGCCTCTTTGGTTTGATTTATTCCTAGGTATTTTATGATTTTGGGTGCAATTGTAATTGGGATCGACTCCTTAATTTCTCTTTCTTCTGTTTTGTTGGTGTATAGAAATGCAACCAATTTCTGTGCATTGATTTTATATCCTGCCACTTTACTGAATTCCTGTATGAGTTCTAGCAGTTTTGGGGTGGAGTCTTTTGGGTTTTCCACATAAAGTATCATATCATCTGCAAAGAGTGAGAGTTTGAATTCTTCTTTGCTGATTTGAAAAGAAAAAAAATTAAAAAAGGAAAAAATAATAATTTTAAGAACATTTTAACCTTAGAGAAAACCTTTCACACGTGCAGAGGGAAATACAGACTAGAATGTTTAATCAGTCTTTTTTTGTATAAAGGAAATAAAAACAATCTCCATGTCCATCAAAAGGATATTACACTTATAAATTATTGTACAGTCATAAGCAAGATTAGTAGTGTACTGAGTAAATTATAGTTCCTCATAAAACATGAATGAATCTCACAAATAATGTTAACAGAAAAATAATGTTGAAGAGGGATATATGTAGGGTGTCCATTTTAAATAAGTACAAAGCATATATTTTAATGATCATAGGGGCATATGTAGTAAAAGCATAAAGAAATTCATGGAAAAGTTCATATTCAATTCAGAATTATAATTACTATGAAGTTAAAGTGATTAAAAAAATGTCATTAGAAGGCTTGAACCCTATTTTAAGGTTCTATTTTCCAAAGAAAGTGGTGGATTATATGATTATTTAATTTTTATATATGCTTGATTTGAATTTGTACTTAAATACAATAATTGAATTAATTTGAATCTTTTTAAGCTTCATACTTAAAAATGATATAGTACAAGGCCATGTTTAATGTAAAAAGATGCATACATGTATTTTTTAGTTAAATTCATAACACAGCAAATAGTTGAAGGATTAAGAGGTACAGACCTCCAGTTATAAAGTAAGTCACAGGGATTACAAATACAGCATAGGGAATATAATCAATAATAATGGAATAACTTTCATTAGTGAGAGTTACTATACTTTACTATGGCAAGCATTTTGTAGTGTACATAATTGTTGAATCACTGTGTTGTACACTTGAAACTAGTATGTCAATTATACTTCAGTTAAAAATAAAAAAATTAAAAATTTTAAAAATAAAATGCTTATTTTAAACAAAAATAAACTTCATATTAAAAAATAATGCTGTGTAAGGCCACTTTTAATATAAAAAGATATATAGATGTAATTTTTAGTCAGGTTCATAACATAGCCATCAGATGCTTATTCCAGAGTGCAGATATGCTATTGTTGTCTTGCCATGATACTATTTACCACCTGGTTCATTCATCCCCTAGGTGTTGTAAAGGTTGACTGCCAGTAGATTACCCCTGAATTCCCCTCTGGAGACTTGCACCTGGCTGATGAGACTCTTCTTTATCAGGGAATGCCTGCAAACTTTGAGTCACCCACAATGGGAAGACCCTTAACTAATGACTGAGTATAAAATTCCAGCCTTCTCATTTCTGTGTGGAACAATCTCTGTGGAGGTAGATTCTAGTAAAGATGTTAAGTAGGTACTTCATTGAAGAAAAGATAATGGATCCCAGATTTCAGAGTAACATACAGAGATTTACATTAGTGAGTCACCAGTATATACATGTGAATAAAGCAAATAGATGGGGAAAAAATATGATTGAGCTGTAGGGCAATCAAGAGGATTGGAGGCCAGATGAATGCTGAAAATCCACTATAAATACTAAGAAGATGAGGTAGTTAGATAGAGTGAGAACCAAGAGAGAATGGTGTCCAGTGGACCAAATAAAGAAACTGTTGAAGAAGGAAGTCAGCAGGGTTAAATGCTTCTACTGTATGGAGTTTTTGTTTAAAAAAGAGAGATCTTGTAATCAATCACTGGTCACTTTTGAATATTTTGGTTTCATTGGTGGGGATAAAATCTGATAGGAATATGGCTTAGAAGAAAATGTGAAGACTACAAAATAAACAATTCTCTTGAGGTTTTTTTTTGTTGTTTAAGCTTTTGTATGTTTGTTTGATTATTTTCTCCCTATGAAATGAAGCTGAGAGATGAGACAATATAGCTGGAAGAGAATGTGAAGAGTGTGGAGTGAAGGGCCCTTGTTTCATAATAAGAAAAAATATAGCATGTTTATAAGACTGTAGGAGAGATTCTGTAGAGAGGGAACTGATCAGTTAGGGGAGTGTTAGAGCATTAGTAAGAAGAAAGACTAGAGATTTGTCTTAGAGAGGGGCATAAATGGTTCATCCATTAAAGGAAGAAGGACGGAGTTTATGGGTATAAGTGAAAGCATGACTCCAGATTTAGTGAAGTGAGAATTGAGAAGCTATCTTCTCCCTCATTTCCTTTTTTCTCATGAGTGTGAAGACAAGAAGGAGATAGAGATTAGAGGAAAGAGAAAACTGTTGTGAAAAGCTCATTTGGCCTAGTTAGAAGAGTGAATTGACTGACAAGAGAAAGGTAATGGTCCAGAAAGAGCCAACATGATATTTGCAATCATGAAATTAATGTGAGTGAGACCAGTCTGGATGGCTGTGTGTCCTTCTCTCACTACATTTACATGAGGGAATGCACTTGCTATATAGGCAGAGAATTGGATTTAAATATAGAGGTAGTTTTGACAAATGAGTACAAAAAAAATCAAGAGTGGAACAAGGGATATATACAAGAAAGTGACTATAACAGTAGGCATTGCATCTAAAATAGGTGAAGATGGATATGAGGATGGAGTAGGGTGATGGTTTAATCATTGGATTGGAGCACCAAAGAGAAGAACCATTGAGAAGTAGTTAGCTTAAAAGATAAGAGGAAGTGGTCAAAAGAAGGATGTCTGAAATTGAATTATGGAGAGGATGAAGATTTTCTCCATGACAAGGTTCTGTGTATCATTATGTTATTGAACAGATTAGTTACGGTAGAGAACAAAATTATTGGAGCAGAGGAGGGCTAGAGGCTGAGATGCTAGGGTATTATAAAGATTATCTATGTGGATATTGAAACCATCAAGAATTAATATGGTATAATGGTAGAGAGAGACAGAGAACAAGCTTAATGATAAATTTTTAAGTCAGTGGGCTGGGAGGGACAGGTGGCCTAGAGTTCCCTAAGTGATTACAACAAGGGGATCAAAGTTCATAGTCTTAAAAAATATCTTTCAAGAAACAAATAAAATGATACAAAATTAGAACAATACTAGCAATTAGGAAAATATTTGTAACAAATATCACAAAGTCTTGGTAAAATTAATAAATAAAGGGCATGTACAAATTAGCAAGAAAACATAAATCTAATTAGTAAAGTAAGCAGATTTAAATAATTCAAAGAAGCAATATAAATCACTAATAAATACAGGAGAAAAATGCCTCACTTGAAATAAGATAAAATAAGCATTGTTATCTATAAAATTACCTAAACGTTTAAAATGATAATTTTCCACATTTTTCCAGGTCTAGTGAAATGGACATTATTACCTGAGGTTGGCCGTTGTATAACATTCTTGAAAATCAGTTTAGTAATGTATAGCAAAAACTTAAATAGGTTCATGACTTTTGTCCTCTCTCCAGTAATATCTCCTACAAAATCAGTGGTTCAGACAAAGATTTATGTTCAGACGTATTCTTAAAAGGATTATTTACAATGGGGAATAATTGGAAATGATATAAACGCTCAGAGATGGTCATGGCAGAAGGAATCCTTGTTTTATGTACTTACTCTTGAGGCCACTAAAGTTAGAGAAAACAAAACCTGACTTTACAGTTTTACTGTTAGGCATTCCGATATTCCTAGTTGAGTCAACCAGGGGCAAGAAGTGTAGTAAAGAGAAATGTAAATCACATTTCCCCAGCCCATTTTCTTTCTTTTTTTTTTTTTTTTTAAAGATTTTATTTATTTATTTGACAGAGAGAGACACAGCGAGAGAGGAAACACAAGCAGGGGGAGTGGGAGAGGGAGAAGCAAGCTTCCCGTGGAGCGGGAAGCCCGATGCGGGGCTCGATCCCAGGACCCTGGGATCATGACCTGAGCCGAAGGCAGACACTTAACGACTGAGCCACCCAGGCGCCCTCCAGCCCATTTTCTTAAGAAGAGACTTGCCTCTGTATAATTTATTGATTGAATTATTCATACCTGCTATTACTATTGGAAGCACTGAATATTATCTTAGTACTTTTACTCTCCCACTTTAATTTAAAAATCTTTGGGCTTCTTTAATATCCTTCATGTAGGGTAGTACAGTGCCATGTACCAAAGATCCTTCAAGAAATGCTTACAGAATGCCTTTGGTTTAAGAAATAAACCAGTGGCTCTAGCATAAAGCCAGCTGTTAGGAGAGTGAACTTGCAAGGTATACAATTTAGAATCTTTTAACATAGGGCGCCTGGGTGGCTCAGATGGTTGAGTGTCTGCCTTCGGCTCAGGTCATGATCCCAGGGTCCTGGGATCGAGTCCCGCATTGGGCTCTATGCTCCTTGGGAGCCTGTTTCTCCCTCTGCTTCTCTCTCTCTCTCTCTGTCTCTCATGAATAAATAAATAAAGTCTTAAAAAAAAAAGAATCTTTTAACATATTCTACAAATAGTTGAAACGAAGAATGTCTATAAGCTGGCAACTTGTAGTTTAACTTTTTTTTTTTTTTTTTTAGATTTTATTTATTTATTTGAGAGAGAGAGAATGAGAGACAGAGAGCATGAGAGGGAGGAGGGTCAGAGGGAGAAGCAGACTCCCTGCCGAGCAGGGAGCCTGATGCGGGACTCAATCCCGGGACTCCAGGATCATGACCTGAGCTGAAGGCAGTCGCTTAACCAACTGAGCCACCCAAGCGCCCCTGTAGTTTAACTTTTGAAAATGTTGTAATATTAGAAACTACTACACTCTGGCATTTATTAGTTGTCCTGAATCTGTTACCTAATCTCTAATCTGTCACCTTGTCTTAGATTTTAGGGTTTCCAAAAGGTAGATGGCCGTTTTTTGTTTGTTTTGTTTTGTTTTTAGGCCATTTATTTTTAACTGAAGCACATCAAGGATATTCTGCACAGATCCCTTAATGTTTCTGAAGTTGTTACAGTTACTGCAGTACAAGGAAACAGATTCAATTTGCAGAAAAGAAAAAAAAATAAACAATAGGCATTTTATTACCAGAAATTTCCATAACCTTTTCTTATCATTTAAGCCATACGGAAATATCTACTTATGAAAAATTAAAATGTATATTTGATACATCAGAATGCTAATCTTCCTAGTTAGACATTTGAATTTTTTTAAATTATTAAATTATAACATCATCTTTTACCAAAATGCTCAGAAACAAATGAATTCATCCCTTCCTTCATATTTTCTGTGGGATAATTTCTATGGTAGTGCTGTCCCATATTCTGGGCAGAAGGAGGTTAATGCAAAGCTTTCCACTTTTGGTAAGAGTTCATGGTCTAATTGGGGAGGCTCTAAAATATTTTGCTGGAAGCCAGTCATAAAAGGGCTGCATCTGGGGCTATCAATCCATTAAAATGAAAGGCTTACAAATACTGCAGAGTATATTTTCACCCATCATTATGACAGATAGTAAATGAGATAAAGACCACAACCTGTCTCGAAGATTCAAAGTCCACCTGTCTGAAGGTGGCAGGTTTTATTCCTCTCACTATTTAATGCGAACTGATGAACTGGAGGGCCAAGGGCTGCCCATTTCTGTGGTGTCTTCTTGAACATGAATTTTCCATTCATTTTGAGTAGGTCTGTAATTTTTCTTACGTACTAGACAACTAAAATTTTCAGTCAGATTGATAGAGAGTACAGGCATCTGCTAATGCTAGCATAACAGAGTTGCATTTTTAAAAAGGTGAAAATTATCAGAACATTTTAATTTTCTGCTCATTGAGGCTCCACTGGTTTTCTCCACAAGCTATTATAGAAGAAATTTCTTGTCTTATTAATTTTTCTCCTGAAGGCACTCTACTAAGGCCAAATCATAGAATATTCAAGTTGGAAGGGGTTTTGAGGGGGCTTGAGAATTCGGACAGCCTTACTGTCATAGAAGAGAGATGAGGCTGCAGACAGAGGGTTTGCTCAGGGCCAGCCAGCTCCTCATCGATGGAGCTCTGTGGGATCTGTGAGCAGCTACTGGGCTTTAAGTCCACTGTTTCGTATGTCAAACATGCTGTGTCATTATGGTTCTGTCTGTGGATCAATACCTTTGTGCCTGTCAGTACATGGTTGTGTGCGTGTGTGGATGCATGCGTGCATGCGTATTATATTTACATATGTGTGATTACACACACATACACTACAGAAATAGACACAAATATGTATATAGTTATTTTAGTACCTTGCAAGATGCAGATGTACCTTGACTTTGAGGAAATATCTGGTATATTTTCTTAAAAAAAAAATTGCTGCTATTTTGAAATGACTCGCACTTAATCTTGCCTGAAGGGCTTTGAATAAAGGGTAATGAATGACAGTAGTCTGCAGGAGAAAAATAGCCCAGTGGGACACATGAAAGAGTGGAACTAATCCCAGTTTCATTCATCATCATTATTAATGTTAATAAAATTTTCAGGTGATAATAAATTAGGAAGGAAAGCAGACCCAAATAAAGCCACTTCTATGATGCAAAAAGTTAGTCAGATGAAGTGTCATACAATAACTCATTACAAAAGAAGTCTAAGATAAGGAAATAAATAGCTTGCTAAGTAGGATAAATAAAACTCTTATTTTGCCCAGGCTAAGCATCCACTGAGTTTTCAACAATGCAGTATAACAATGTAACTAATATAGTAGGCCCACAACAATTTTTTAAAAAAAGAAAAAAATGGCTTAAATTAGAATATTAAGGGTCTGTTTCTCAAATCAGTAAACACTGAATCGTTAGAGTCCATATAATCATTACAACATCTACACACATATGTACATGCATACCCACATGCACAAACATTCGTGCATATTTTCTTTATAATTTGCAAAGTAATCAATATACAGAGAACTTGAAAAATGGCAAGTAAATACTATATTCAGAGAAAACTATCCAGAGTATTAAATAACATGACTGTATTTATAAGCATAAACTGCTGGCTTTTATTAATACATTCAATGTGTATTTATATGACTTTACAGCCTACTTAGAATTTTAAAAATATTTTATTGTTCGATCGTCCCAGCCAACCTATGAGATAGTTAAGGGTTTAACCTGGAGTTAAGAGATTGTATAGCTAGAGATTGACAAATATATGCATGCAGATCTTCTAGGTTTCATATTCTTTCCATTACATTAGTGTTTCTTAAAGTCTGCTTTTTGGACCAGCAGAATCAACATCCTCCAAAAACTTGTTAAAAATGAAAATTCTTGGGGCGCCTGGGTGGCTCAGATGGTTAAGTGTCTGCCTTCAGCTCAGGTCATGATCTCCGGGTCCTGGGATAGAGCCTGGGTCCTGGGATCTAGCCCCACATCGGGCTCTCTGCTCAGTGGGGAGTCTGCTTCTCCCCCTCCCCTCCCCCTCCCCCACATGTGTGCTCTCTCTCTCCCTCTTTCTCATTTATTTTAATGAATAAAATCTTTAAAAAAGAAAATGAAAATTCTTGGACTCTTAGCCTAAACTCTGAGGGTGGGGTTTGGCCATCTGTATTTTAAAAAGATTTCCAGTTGATTCTGATGCTCTCCAGTCAGAAACTGCTGTCTTATTAAATAATGAACCCTGTATCCAAATACAGCCTATTCTCATAAAGGAACAGGTTGTGACTCTGAGGATGAAATCCAATCCCATGTGAGATGTTCCAAAACCTAATAGGTTCCAATATGTAATAGGTTCCAATACAGGATCATTTCTCAGAAACAGTATGACTTGTATTTCATCTCTTGTCATCTGCAACTTCTCTTACTTTTGTGTGAAAAACCTCACAATATTTTGAAAACACTTGTACTCTCACCACTATAACCATGCTTTCCAAATTACCAATCAATATATACAATGTGAGGACAAAAGAAAAACATTTTAATTTGGCAGTTTCTTGGAAAGTAGGTATATTAGTTTCCTATGGCTGCTATAAGGTATTATCAAAACCTTATAAGGTGGCTTAAGCAACACAGATTTTTTCCTTTACCATTCTGGGAGTTTGAAGTCTAAAATCAAGATGCCAGCATTTCTGTTTTTCTGCTGGAGGGGCAAGGGGACAATCCATTTCCTTGTCTCTTACAGCTTCTAAACTTGGTCTGCATCCCTTGGCTAGTGGCCTTTTCCCCAAATCACTTAATCTTGTATTCTGTCATATTTCATACCTCCTACTACTAACTCTGATCCCTCTGTTTCCCTTTTATAAGGAGATTTTTGACAATCCAGAATAATCTCTCCATCTCAAAACCTTTAATCCCCTCTGCAAATGCTGTCTACCATGTAAGGTAAAATATTCACAGGTCTAGGCATTGGAACATGGACATATTGGGAAAGAAAGGGCATTATTCAGCTTACCAGACCAGGGCAGATGTAGTTGGTATTATTTACTTGACAAAGATAATTCAGTACATATTTGAATGTACTATGCCAGAGGCAACAGAAACAAACAAACAAACAAAATGCTGTAGATGCATTACAGACCTCACACTTGGGTTAAACTGATCATTGAAATACATAATAACAAATAGATTCACACTATTGGACTGGGGAGCACAGGACACTTACTGCCCTGTACTGTCATTGGTTTTCTACTAGACTCTCTTGCTAAACTCTGAGGACCTATAAAGGACAATTCCATTCCCCTCAATGATTTTGCAATCTCTGAACCCATTACAACGCTGACACATAGTAAGCACTCAGTAAAATTTAGTTGAATATCACTGTAACATAAAATGAAATTTCTCTAGTAAAAGAATCATAAAAGTTCCAGTAAGAGAAATTTCATGACTATTAATATTTGATTTGTTTGAAAGTTTTTTTAATTGATTTTGTTGCTTTTTAGAAAAAGGAAAGTAGTGAAATATGCCATGTTGTTAAGACTCAATAATATGCATGAGATATTATATCAAGGCAGATGGCAGAAAATAGACCATAAAGCTCAGAAGAGATAAACCTTGTATAATTAAGAAGGAAATGAATCAATTAGTACGCCAATTGAAAGTAGAATTCTGAATATGAATTCTAACATATATAGTTTAAATGGTGGTGGTAAGAAATAATACTGGATTATATCAGTATAGGATGTAAACTTCAGTTCTGAAATTGGTATTGTTATGAGAAAACAGCAACCTAATCAAGAAGAATATTTCATTATTCTCCACTGTTACACATTTATTTGGAAGCATATCAGATATCCATAAATTCTAACTCCCATCAAATTTCACACTAGGAATCTAAGGCTTACATACAATATGTAATCTGAATTATGTTTAAATGAATAAGTGAGAAAAAAAAAAAACAAAATGATTGGGCGCCTGGGTGGCTCAGTTGGTTAAGCAACTGCCTTTGGCTCAGGTCATGATCCTGGAGTCACGGGATCGAGTCCCGCATCAGGCTCCCTGCTCGGCAGGGAGTCTGCTTCTCCCTCTGACCCTCCTCCCTCTCATGCTCTCTGTCTCTCATTCTCTCTCAAATAAATAAATAAAATCTTTAAAAAAAAAAAAAAGAGAGATGCCCAGATAGGGGAACGCCTGGGTGGCTCAGTTGGTTAAGCAACTGCCTTCGGCTCAGGTCATGATCCTGGAGTCACGGGATCGAGTCCCGCATCAGGCTCCCCGCTCAGCGGGAAGTCTGCTTCTCTCTCTGACCCTCCCCCCTCTCATGTGCTCTCTCTCTCCTTCTCTCTCTCAAACAAATAAATAAAATCTTAAAAAAAAAAAAAAAAACGATTTGTAGTAATCTTCCCAATCAGATTAATGGCACAATCAACAGTTCTATTGCATTAACATTTTTTTAAACTTTCGGCTATCTTTTGTCAGATGATATAATGGCATAGCAATATTTAGACAGCAGCTTTTATTGCCCCTTTGCAGACCATTGTTCCAATAACTGTTCAGTAGTGCTGGCATCATAGGAAGAAAATTGTATACCTCAGCTTCTGTCCTCCCTGTGGCTGTAATGAAGTCCCTATAGTAATCTAATTGTATCGACTTAGCAAGAAAGTGGAATTGTAATTGACAATATAAAGCCAAGCAAATTGCAGTATCAGAAGAGACATGCTGACTTAAGCCCCGTTGACATGAATGTCAAAAGTACTTTTTCAATGGCTAAAGTTTGTTTTCTCTAAATTATTTAACTTTCGAACATTAAAATTATGTGTGAAACAGTGTTTTGAGTTAAATCTTTAAATTTTATTTCTCATCACTGTAGTTCCATACTGAATTGCTTTAAAAAAATGTTGATGGACTTTATCAATATCCATTTATGCTAATATCTTACAAGATCCATAAAGTATGAATTCAAGGATAAAAAATAATTATTGAAATGTTTGCATCACTGACTCTGATTCTATTTTGTGTATTATTTCCCTTTAGGAGGTAATAAATCTTTTCTATAATCTGAATGTATATTCTATTTCTTTCTATTTCTTGTAGTTTTAAAATTAAGCTTATATACTTCAATTAATAGGTAGGCTGGAAAATATAAAAGCTCTGGATATAAGGTTTATGATATGAAATAAGAGAATGACATATCAAGTGGTTTACCTAAAGGGGGCCTGGATTATTAAAGTTAGGGATTTCAGTAAAACATGTTTACTTTGAAAATAAACCTGGTTTGCAATCCTCAGAGGAGTTAGAGAAACAGCTAAAGCTTGGAAAAAAAAAGGGGGGGGGTGGGACATCATAACCATAGAGCTCCATTTTGATAGGAATTTATTTGATATTATTTAAATAATTATATTTCTTTTAATTACTAGTCACTATTCATGAAGAAAGAAAATAAGATGCTTTCAATAATGCATGAAATTTATATGATGACTTTGGTCTGAAGTTTCTATTTCTCATTTTCTATCGCACAATTTTAAACAAATCTCTTGGAATATTACTTGATCTGGAAATAATGATGTCACAATATCTGTGAAAGGTAAAACAGTGTTCCATAAAGCACTGCGTGTTGTGTGTGTATAGAATTCTCTCTACAAAGAGAACAGGTGACTCAATAGGAGATTTTAATGGTTTTGCCATGTATTCTATTTTCACAAAAAAATATTTTAAAACAAACTCTGGTCCTCTATTAAAATTATGAAAATAATAGGAAAAGAATAAAAATAGAATAAAGAATGAATAAAAAATTCTTATTTTAGAGAATGAATGTGATGAGGTATCTGAGTATAAGGATAGTTTTTTATCTTAGTAATTCTTTATAATGCACATTACAGTGCTGTGCACATAATGGGACACAGAAAACCATATTCCCTGACCAATTAAAATTTATCCCTTACATCTTGTAGGAAATCCTTCCTGGTTTTTCTAAACAGTAGCAGTTGTTCTCTCTTTAACTCCTTTATCATTTTTTCTTGATCCCTTGTTTGTAGATTAAGGAAATGATTACTTTTCATCCTATATTATTCTTGCTTATTTATTAATCTTCTTTGTCCTAGAATATATTAATTGATTGAATATTCATTCTTCTTGGATTCCAAGAATGCAAAACACAAGGTACTCATTGAATGGAAAGAAATATGCGAATACTCAATTCTTATTGAGTATTTTTACCTAAGAATGCTCCTCATGTATTTGGGAAGGCAGTTTTTCCTACAGTACACACATGAAGTTTTATCAACTCCAATGACCAATGAGATGGCCATTGTAACCATCAGAAAGCTCTTACATCTGGGCAAAAGGAATCACAGATGTCAAGAAAGAATACTAGACTGGCTTTAAATTGGTTTTAAATTACATCAGGTCCAAATTCAGTTGGGAAAATTGGGAAAATTTCTTCCTTGCCTCATTTTCCACACATATAAAATGAGGGAGTTGGATAATTTATTTCAAAATTTCTTCCTTTTGCATATTGCTGCAGAATAGATTATACTATATATTTTTTAACTCTAGTCTCTTCTTATGAACATTTACAGTTATGCTTTGTTAGAAGAACCTCTATTTCTGCCCCTTCAGCTTTAAATCAAATAATGATACTATGTATAATAATAGTATTTATTAAGGTTTTGGGATTAGTTATACTTACTCAATTTTACAAATAAAATTTTGAGGAAAAAAATTTGAAGCTTAAAGAAGTCAAGTGACTTGCTCAAGATTTCCTTGTGCATGATTGGCCATGCCAGTCTTGGTGAAACTCAGTTTTGCCTGATGCCAATGTTATTATCAAGTTTTATCTTTTGACTATCCATTTATTATTTAAATATTTATACACACAGACACACAATACATGCATAAACCCTGTATATAAAGTCACAGTATTATCACCTAATTTTCTAAGCATCTTTGTTTAAATCCAGGAGCCACCAAGAAAGACTTGACCCATGAAGCTATCTATAAAATTGACAAGGGAGCAGTGGATATCATTTTGAATCTCTACAAATTTGACAAGTAAATCTATTCATAACCCAAACAGCAGAACTACTTCCTAGATTATTTTATTCATGTTTTGGGCAGATAAAAAAGAAGACTTTTTTTTTTTTTTTTTGCCAATTCAATTTTATTGACTTAGGGACTAAGGATTCAACATTGTCTAAAAAATCAGTGACTAAGACATTACTAAATTGACAAGTCGAGATGAAGTATAAGATCTGCTTGCTACTAGATTGATTGGGTGCATCTTGCATCTACTCTATTGATAGCTGCAAGATCTAAGATACACTGTTATAAGATTGTCATTTTGTGGCTAATTAAAATGACACAGACAGAAAATTAATAAAAAATATAAACAAATGTAGGAATATCTTAAAATGGAGTTGTTTACAATGCTAAGTAGCTAAAAACCTACTCTTGTGATTGTTGAAGTGTAACTGATGAGCAGCCTGTTTGACATTTTGAGTCTTCTGCATTTATAAACTGAGCACAGTTTGCTTTTGACTCCCTTCTGTTTGTTGTTGCTTCTTTTTGTTATTTTAACTCCAATGCAAATGTAGATGGCTTCATTTTACAATATTCATTGCATGTATTCTATGTTTCCTGTTCTCTTTTTTATTCTGAAATACTGTTTTTTAAAGGCCATGACATTTCAAAGAAAATCTTGCTATATCCTCTGTTGAAGTTTGATTCGAACTCCATTATCTTTTAGCAATCTTGTAAGTCTCATGAAATGAGGGCATTTTCTATGACACACAAGTGATATATTTAACAGATTGCATAGATTAAGTCTTTAATGCTAATGCCTAATTTTAAGAATTGCTTTCTCAATTTTAACAAAATGAGTAATAAAAATCAAAGTTTGTTTTGTTTTATTCATGTAAGAATTAGGTAAGGATAATTTATAGAAAATTTGATGTTCTAAACTGTGTATTTTGATAACTTTATTCTACATGGTATAAAAACATGACCTTGTATAATTTGCAATTTAAGCATGTAATTACCATCATCAAATAACTTTATTTGCCCTGTCAAATTTTCTCTTTTTCATTATCTCCTGTCTTGATAATGTTTGATGGAATTGGATCTCTAAGGAAATATGAAAAAATTATATAAATTATTTAGATATAATTTTATACATAATGTTTATAAATATTTTAAAAATACAATAATGAACAGTATTTTTCTAATACCACTGTAGTCATCCACCTGGCTATGCCATACTGATCACAGTTCTTCGGCTTTCAGAGGTACTTCATTGAATAGCTTTGCTTTGCTTAACAACAAACACATCACTTTATGAGGACTTATCTGGATTTTGTTTTTCTAGAAAAATAAAAGCAATCCTGTGGTTGTTTCACTATTGCTTGGGAATATTCGTGGTTTTCTAGTATACGGAATGGACAATCATATGATTCCTTTGGGTTTTTATTTTTTTTATTTTATTTTTTTTGGTTTTTTGGGGTTTTTTGCATTGAATTCTCTTTTCTATTTTCTGGCAGTAAACATTTTAATTAATCTCTACATATCAAATATCAAGAAAAAATATGCACTTCTTTGTTAACTATTGAACTAATCTTTTTTCATTAATTCCAGTAGCAATTATATTTTCAAGTTCAGAAAATGCACCTTATATGTTTTTCATAAAAGAATTATCTTTAGGGTGAGAATAAAACTTTACAGACTACTGAAATATTCTAAAAGATTTTTGTTTGTTGGCTGGTTTTTGTTTGTTTTTCCTTGCATCTATGTCAACTCTCTTAACAATTATAATATTGCAACCTTTAGGGGGATATAATCTGCATAATAGAGGAGTCCTAATATATTAAAGTAGTACAGTATTCCTACAATAAAAATATGAAAAAATAACAAGGAGACCAGGAATTAACTCATCATTTTCAGAACTTCAAAACCAAAAAAAAAAAAAAAATAGTTATTTTAAATTTTTATTCATTCAAATATTCTGTTCAATATTTGTGGAGTTGTAGTTGAGTAATACTAGTATAAATACAAACACAAATACTCTTTGAGGTTTTTATATTTGGGAAAAAAGCTATATAAACAAAAGAATATGATTGACTTCTTTTTTGAAACGTACATTAAATACTGAAGTTAAATTTTACTAACATTTTTCTTGTTATAACTAAAGCTGATGTTTACTGGTAGAAATTATCTAAATTCAGGAGATCACTGAAGTTTGACCTTTTAAATATACTTTCATATTTATTCTGTGACCTTTAAGTATCCTTACCTTATAATGCAAGTGAGTTAGAATTTTTCTATTTCCTGTAGCCCAGTATGGTGGCAAGGACCTGCGCTCAAGATTTATGCAAACTTAGTTATTAATTTAAGTCTTATAATTTGCCTGTCAAGTGACATTGAGTAAATTTTCTAACCTCATTTAATCTGTTTCTTTATGTAAAAGTAGTTATGTAATAGTAGTTACAGGTTATTATGATCATGCAATGAATATTACACATGAAATTGCCTAACCCAATGTCTGCCACAGACTGTGTGTTTAATAACTGCTTATCTTCCTCTTTCCCTTCCTCTTTTCAATATTGTGGAATTCTATATTCTAGACAATGTTCCAGGTACTGTGAAAAAAAATTAAATTTAGCATGGTTTTGGCCCTAAAGACCCATAATGCTTTTATTTGCACTTTTACTATCTTTCATTAAAATCAGTTTACTTCATAACCTAATTCTTTTGAATTATCTTGTTTTCATATTTCACTATTTCTCACTTGTCTTCTTGTTCCCTTTTCTCATATTAAAGTCCCTAATACATTGATCACATCTATGTAGTCACTAGCTTAAATTCCTTTACTGTTCTCCTTTACACACATATTATTTATTTTTATCATAAAATTTAAACCAATATAAGCCCTCCAAGATTTAACCCAAATCCACATCATAAAAATAAATGCATACTGATTTTCAACCCACTTCCCATACAATGATCACTTGATTATCCCAGCCTCCTTGACTTTCTCATGTTGTCTAGGCTTTTGGCATTGTGTAAATCATATCACGTCTCCTCCTGGTAGTCTGTTCAATTCCCACATATATTTCAGTGCTTGTTTCTAACTTATCTCCTTCTCCAAGTCTAATGCCTAGTAATTCTTCCCATTTCTGCCACATAAATGTGCTCTATAGTCCACACCTGGACTTAATCTACACCTCGTATTAATATTTAAATATTCAAATAGGTTGTGAACTCCTTAAAAGAAAGAACAGGATCTCATAGTCTTGCATCCCTAATAGAGTCATGCTCAGAATAAAACAAATACATTGTTATTTAATACCCTGCCTGTTAGAGAAATAACTTAGGAAATTTTACACATATGCATACCTCAAAATGGAAAAATATTTAGAAGAAAGGGGGAGAAAGTCCTAGATAAATTAAGCTACATTATTTATTAATTGATACAAATTCTAATTTATAATTATTTTGGCATGAAAATTATAATTATTTTGGATATAAATTGTTTTGGAAAGCAAGCTAGAGAATTTGGAAAATGTAGCTGAATATAGATGATAGGCATGTTTAATGATGAATAGTTGAGATTTTTCTCCTCTGAAATATATTTAGGAGAAATTACAAAATATTTTTCATGACTTTCAGGAAAGTTTTATCTGAATGATAGACCTCAAAATATATGATTATATATTATTCTATATATGTGTGTGTATGTAAATATATATATATATATACACACTACTTTTGTAATATGAAAAGCGAAGTCAGACTAATTGAAGAGGTTTTTTGAAGTAGTATGGTTTAGCTTTGCTTTTTGTTCACTAATTTCCCTTTAGTGCCCTGGCATAATTGACAGTTTGGAGAGTTGTAGGAAATGCTTTACTTTTTGTCTTGAATGAAGAATAGTGACTCCTGGTGAAGCTATTAGGACTGGGAAGCTACATTATTCAGAACATGAGTGATTCTGTTTTGTCTCCGGAAAAAGTAGTGTAGTTCACTCTATGCTTTACTCATGAGTCTGTGGCTCATGCTGTGATCGTTGGAAGTTTATTATGTACTTAGACTCTAATATGTTCAGTCAGTAATGCACACTCAGCACTTTAAAAAATTAGTAACAAATGTATGAAATGACTCACTTCCTAGCCTTGAAATTTTACTGTTTTGGAGAAGAGTGTTTCACAGAGCACGTGTGTTGGTGTGTTACAGTGGAAATGATGCTCAAGAAAGGAATTTACTTTTGAAATTACAGTGTTAATGTTCAATTTCCTTCTTCTTTGAAAGAGAGAAAGGGTGCTAAAAATGAGCAAATTTAGCTTGAATGAGTCATTCTCCTATACTGTAATCAATCACTGCATTTCTTTTCCAAAGCCTAGGAGAAGCCCTTCATCCATCTCTCCAGGCAGCTACAATAGATTGATCAGAATGGGCACATATGATATAACCAATTCACCATTCCTGCGATAAACATCTCCTACAGCTTTTAAAAGCATTTTCTGTGAACAGTAAAGATAATTATTTACCAAGAAATTGCTTCAAAACTTTTAAACTTTGTTTTATTTTATTATAATCCATTTAGTGATACACGTAGCTTTGATTTCCCAGAATTCAAGTTGTACTACCTATTTTTTTCTGTGCAAATATGGTCTTATCTCTACTACCATTTATTTTGTTTATTTGCCAATTTATTTATATATTTACTGATTTGTACTACCATTATTTTCTAAATATTTCCATTAAGGTTTTAATTCAGATAACTCATATAAAAATGATTTTAATACACTGAGTAGGCTTACAGTTTTCTTACTTCTAGATTAATTTTTAGTGCTTTTGAAGGTTTCTGTTATGAGGACCCTTCCTTTAACTTTTTTAAACATCCAAAGTCGCCTTCTTGAAACTTGTTCATATAAGTGAAAAGTTATAATTGAAATTAGCCTTTAATTCTAAGACCTATTCTGGTATTGATATTCAAATATATTTTGGTGGATTATATAAGATTTCTGTTTTTGACAATTATTACCCTGGATATTCTTTTCATAAAGTTTATCCATTTTACCCTTTGTCTGTTCTTGCCTTTGTTTTCCACACTTTACTGAGCATTGTGTATTTATGATTTCTTATGAGGTCTCTTCCTCTCCAGGACCTTTTCCTCATACTGTCTTTGTGTTGGGTATTAGTAGAACAGGCTATGCATGAGTAAATCTTCATCCAGACAGGTCTGGAGTGTTTCCAAACCACTCATGAGTAACCGTACCTTAAATCACTTAAGTAGACAAACACAGTACTCGATGGAACAAAAATACTCATTTTAAGCCATATCACTCTCTGGTATATATAACATCTGTTTAGACTCAAGGAAACTTGTAAGAGTTTTTCAATCTATTTATTTACCTAGATGAAGAATTGTATCTGAACTACACATGTAAAAAGGAAACCAAGACAAAATTATTGTGCCTACAACAAAAAAAATTCATGTATTTATTTTATTACCATATGCCAGTCTCTCACCAGTTCCTAAGTTTCAATTAATTTCCTTTGTCTAGAATCCTCATTAATCAGACTACCTCAGAAACAGAGCACATTGGGGCAATTGAACAAAACTGAATATATAGCATATGAAAGTAGTAAATAAGTAATTGGTAGAAATCCATTGTTCTCAGAAAATTGCATATTCTCATAGTGCCATATTTGTTGTGATTACCCCTAAGTTTCACTAACTTTAATAATGTAAAAAGCTGTGAATTACTGCAGTATATACCCAGTGCAAGAGCTTCATACTATGCCATTTTAAAAAATGCACAAGACAAAATGCCTGATAGAGTGTTAAGGGCATAGGTATGCATCATTGGCTCATGCATGGAGCAGAAAAGGAAGAATGAGAACATGAGCTTATGATATTTTATATGCATGTACTATTCAATTTTTTTTATTTTTTAAATGCTTAATCATATTTAAACACATTTACTCTTTTGTATTTTGATGGGGTGGTTCATTTAGTAAAGCACTCTATACTTGAGATGACTTTGGTAACACTGGTCATTGACATTTCATCTAATAGCGTATAAATAGAAGATAAGTTGGCCTCATTTCTAAATACTTCCCTTGCTCTTCCCATTGCTGGGGAGCAAACCAAAATTAATTATTTAAACATTTTCTGTGAGCTTGTTATGTTTAAATAATGATATTGCTAGAGGTAGGCATAAAGGCAAAGATCATTTAATTGTTGGTATTAAATCTAGAAAACTTTTCAAAATGTGAGGAGTGGGGGTGCTTGGGTGGCTCGGATGGTTAAGCATCTGCCTTCAGCTCAGGTCATGATCTCTGGGTCCTGGGATCAAGCTCCATGTCAGGCTCCTGGCTCAGCAGGGAGTCTGCTTCTCCCTCTCCCTCTGCCTCTCCCCCCCCCCGCTCGTGCTCTCTCTCTCTCTCTCTCAAATGAACAAATGATATCTTAAAAAAAATGTGAGAAGTGTATCTTTTCTATATCCTAAAGCAAGTGATAGAGTAAGAAAAAAGTTTATGCAAAAATATATGTTCAACAATAAAAATTAATTAAATAGTAATGAATTCAAAAATGGAATATTATTTAGTAAGGATTAAGTTTTGCATATTCTATTTGAATACAGAGAAAGTCTTGATAAGTTTTTCTTTATGGACTAATGAATTGAAATTTTATTCAACTTTATTCATGAATCTGAAGAAATTTGCTAAAATTAGAATCATCTACCTCCTTATTCATTGTTGAATTTACTAAATGGACCTCATATGTCTCAGAGAATTCATCAACCATTTTAATAGTTATACATATTAATTTTAACTCAATAAATTATACTCACTTTTTCTAATCTCCTGAACTTTTTTTTTAAAAGATTTTATTTATTTATTCATGAGAGACAGAGAGAGAGAGAGAGAAGCAGAGGGAGAAGCAGGCTCCCAAGGAGAAGGGAGCCCGATGCGGGACTCGATCCCAGGACCCTGAGATCATGACCTGAGCCGAAGGCAGACGCTTAACCATCTGAGCCACCCAGGCGCCCTCCTGAACTATTTTTGAGTGGAGTAATAATATATAATCATTGTTGCACTGAAATTTTAGAAGAGTAATTCTGTTTTGTTCTTTAGTGACAGGATTAGAGAAAATGTGACATTGCATTTAGCCAGGGCCCAAACCTGAGGGGTCACTGGCAAAGGCATGAGGCTGAGCAGAGCGTATGCTCTGGGGCTGGCTGGTCTGCTGATAACTGGTGAGCACCAGGATACTCCCTCCCTCCCTGAGGCGGGCTGCAGAGGTCTATGTGTGGCTGGAGAAAGTCTTTTCACAGGTGGTATACAGTACTCTACAGTAGTTTTGTCATCAACCCCTTGCCATCTCTCTGTTTCCAAATCTACATGTGTATTTTCAAAAATGTGTATTGCTTTTCCCAGTTCCACTCAAATTTAGTAAAATAGGTATCAGTGTTCAAGGTGGAGTGGTATGCAAGGATTGTGAAAATCTGTCATAATTTCCCAGTCCCCTTATGTGGTGTATAGTTTACTGCAGTACATATCAAGGTCATTCTGCTGAAAATAGAAACAGAGAATTAAATTATTAACTCATAGAAACATAATGGGTGGTTGTCAGGGGCTGGGAGTGGGTGAAATAGGGAGAGGTAAGCATACAAATTTTCAGCTATAAAATGATTAAGATCTGAGGACCTAATGTATAACATCGTGAGTATAGTTGATAACACTATATATTATAGTGTTATATGCCAGTAAAGCTGAGACTTTTTTTTTAATCACACTTTTTTATTCATTTCCTTATTTGCTCAGTATTTGTTAAATATTGACATGGGTCAGGTACAATTTGGTAATTTGGTCCTGGAAATAAATAAGTGAACAGAACATGATCATTCAGTAAAACATGGCCTATTTGACTATACAGGATATGTAGAATTTTACCCAATTTGTGAAATTCAGATAAAACCATTTTGTATTACTTTAAGCAAATTGGAAGGTTGAGTGTTGAATAGCATTCCAATTTATTATTAAAAGTGGTATGTTTATTTCTTATTTTAAGGTACAGGTAATTAGTTATGGAGTTTAATAATATTGAAGGTAGAATCAGGTAAAAATTGAGATATATATATTTATATATGAGAAGAGAAAAATAGTGGTAAGTTGTTTTTAGTAAATTTATCTGTTTATTGAGTGACTACTAAGTCCATAAAACAGAACAGGCTAATTTGTTCAATGAATGACTATTTCTCAAATAGCATGGTTTACAGGCTTTTGGTATTAATTTAGTAATCCAGTACTCATTTAAATATTTCTTTTTGCAATTGGAAATCTTAAGAAACAAATACATCATTTAGATTTGAAACTTCATTTTTTAAGCATTACTTGCAATTTTTAATATAGTTAAATCTGACGTATATTAATCCTTGCTACTTAGTTTCATGGCGTGCTTTTATGGCGATGCTTCTTTAAATGAATGCTCTCATGGGTAATCTAAGGAGCATGAATGATTCATCATTCTCCATCCTTCACATCTCCTTCTTACATTGAGGGGATTGCATTGCTCTCTTATTTGTATCAACAAACTCAAAATTAGGGAATGATGAATTACATATTGAACAGCCACCATGCTCTTGGTGTATGTGTCTGCTCATGTTTAGAACACAAAACTTCTTCCCCTTAAGTTGGATTCTATCCAAGGAGATATTCTAAGGAGATTCTAAGGATATATCCAAGGAGATTCTATCCAAGGAGACACTGATCTGTGTCCTATTGCTCTATAAACTATTAAATAAAAAGATTGTAAAGCACAGATGTGTGAAAGCATGCCTATGGCTTTAAACAAGTATCTTCAGGTAACTATTTCCAGGAGGCTGCCTGTTGGAATATATCTCAGGGACAACTAAGTTCCTAAGAAGAATTTAATTCAAGTTCAGTTTTGCCATTTTCCATATGTGTAGATAAATAATAAACATCCCATTCCTAAAAATTACCTCAGCCACCTTATCCTTACATCTTACTATGTGTTCCCCCATTACACTACAGAGTTCCCCTTATTATCCAGTCCCTGGGTCTTCCCTGTTCTTGTTTTGATTACAGATTTCAGTTTTCTTTTCCTTTCAGAAGGCTCAGCTCAAGATACTTTCTTCATGGAGCAGTGGTAATAAATTTGACCTCTTACCATTTTTTTTTTCTCATCCTGGTTTTCACTATTTGTCTATACATTTTCAATATATGGTTATATATGGCTTAAAACAATTCCTGGGCAGATTTTCATCAGTCTAGTTTAACAGGAAAGGTTCTAGAGCACAAATCTTATGTCCAAGTTCACAAATGGAGAGGAGAAAGCTTATAACCGTCCTGAAATAGGTTTATATGCTTCTTTGGAAGGTTTTTATATTTTTGCTAATTATGCATGCAAACATAACTTGTATATATGAATACCTGTGTATGTATATGTTGGTAGAGTATTGTTTGTTTTGTCATTTAGCTTCATACTTTTTGTTAGGAATGTTAATACATAATAGATTTAGTTCAACTCATTTTTTTTTTTTTTTTAGATTTTTATTTATTCATTTGACAGAGAGAGAGCAAGAGAGCACAAGCAGGGGGAGCTGCAGAGGAAGAGGGAGAAGCAGACTCCCCGATGAGCAGGGAGTCAGACATGGAGGTTTATCCCAGGACACTGGGATAGTGACCTGAGCTAAAGGCAGATGCTTAACCCACTGACCCACCCAGATGCCCCTAGTTTAATTCATTTTAATTGCTCTGTTATTTCTGTCTTTCAATATACTGATTTTGTATATACATTTCTCTATTAACTTTTAAGAGATCTTAAAAACATTTTAGTATTACAAGAGCATCCTGTGAAAATGTTTTATTCTTTATAATTTCCAGGGTTTCTGTAGCATATTTAAGGGAAATTCTGGGATAAAGAGCATGCACATCTTCTGTTTAACGGATATTTTCATAATTGTTTTCCAAAGTGAGGTACCAATTCATACTCCCACTAGCAGTTTTTGAGAATACCTATTTTTGAGAGATACAAGAAAACCATATTTTCCGCAAACTTGATATTCCCAGTAACTTTAAATTAACTGCACATGTGGGTCTATTTCTGGAATTTCAGTTATATTGCAGTGGTCTGTTTTTCTACCCTTGAATCCACAGTACCCAAGTTGAATATAGCTTCATAATAAATTTTGATATCTGGTATGGTAAACGCTGTTCTTACTCTTTTAAAACTTTTTATTCTCTCCCTTCCACTCGTTAATATGCATTTATTTCCATTTGAAATGTAAAACAAGTTTATCATAGTCAAAACTAGAAAAATGATTCACCTGATAAGTGTGCAATCATTCTGAGAAAACAAAGTTATTTTTTATAAATATAGCTGCAAACTATCCTCTTTTATATTGAAATAATCTTACCTATTTCATTTCTGGTCATGTTTTTGATATGTTGGTTCTTTCTTATGTTATTTTCATATAAATTTCTCTGCTGCTCAAGTTTCTTCAGAGACACTTGATAAGTTCTGCATCCTTGTTCTCTTGCTTTTCCTTGCCTGAAATGCCACCATTCTGGCATGTTTTTCATTTCTTAAAATCTTAAATGTTGGGGCGCCTGGGTGGCTCAGTTGGTTAAGCGACTGCCTTCGGCTCAGGTCATGATCCTGGAGTCCCGGGATCGAGTCCCGCATCGGGCTCCCTGCTCGGCAGGGAGTCTGCTTCTCCCTCTGACCCCCCCCCCTCATGCTCTCTCTATCTCATTCTCTCTCTCAAATAAATAAATAAACTCTTTAAAAAAAAAACTTAAATGTTATATAAAGTCTGCATCAAATGCTTCTGCAAAGCTACCTGTAACCCTAGAGAGTAACATTCCCTTTATCAAGTTCCCGGAGCATGTATTACTCACATGGAACATATCAAATGTTCCTGGGCTGCTACTTTAAGACCCGTAGTGCCCAGGAGCTTCAAGAAGTAAGCACCTCCCTCTCTTCCCTACAGTGTGTGCATGGATCCTTCATGTGAATTTCCTACATTTGATCTTAGCCAAAGGTGGAGAAGTGATTCCATGTAAATTTTCTTACAGTCATCCAGTGTCTGCTCATTTCTTACCGTCCAAGGGAATGAATCTTTGCAGAGCTAGCCCATTTAATTTATGGAGAACCTAGTGAGAAAACTTTTTTCTTACTTAGGATGTTTTCCAAATATTAGTCACTTCGTACAGGCTTCATGAACTTTTCCCCACACACCACATACGCTGTGTGTTGAATATTATGTTTTAAATTGACCCACTATCTCGAACCTATTTTTAAAGAAAATTTTAAACTGATACAGTAAATTGGAAACCAGTCTCACCTGCCAAAAGATAACAGGAAAGATATGGCCATTTTCACCTGCCATAAGGTAAACAGAAAAGATGAATACAATAGCAACAATGAAAAACAAAGTTATTATATCCCAACTGGAGAGACACTGTTTAGCTGAAAACTTCTCTAATTGCTTTTTTTTTTTTTTTTAGAAGGGTGGCTAGAAATTAGTAATGTGCCTGCTAGCATTAAAAAGACTTTCCTTGGGGCACCTGGGTGGCTCAGTCATTAAGCGTCTGCCTTAGGCTCAGGTCATGATCCCAGAGTCCTGGGATTGAGCCCCGCATCGCGCTCCCTGCTCCACGGGAAGCCTGCTTCTCCCTCTCCTGCTCCCCCTGCTTGTGTTCCCTCTCATGCTGTGTCTCTCTCTGTCAAATAAATAAATAAATAAATCTTAAAAAAAAAAAAAAAACTTCTGATGTGCTAAAAAAACTTGGAAGCACATATACACAAGAATAGATTGTGAGTCAAAGATATTTAATGTCATGTTTCTTTACTATCTGAAATGACTACACTTACCACTTAAGACAATTTTCCTACCACCAGTAATAAATCTCACATTAGGAGAAGCACAGATTATTCATTTGCTCATTGGTTTATGGATACTAAAGAAAGCATAGTGTATATTTAAAGGTATTTAAAATGTTTTGCGGGGTAGGAGGCTCAGTCGGTTAAACATCCCACTCTTGGTTTCGGCTCAGGTTATGATCTCAGGGTCCTGAGTTTGAGCCCCTAGCCCGGATCCACACTCAGCGGGGAGTCTGCTTCTCTTCCTCTCCCTCTCCTGCTCCTCCCCCCTGCTCACGCATGTCCTCTTTCTCTCTAAAATACAGAAATGAGGGGCACCTGTGTGGCTGTCAGTTAAGCCTCTGCCTTTGGCTCAGGTCATGTTGCCAGAGTCTCAGGATGGATCCCCACATTGGGCTCCTTGCTCAGCGGGGAGCTTCTCCCTCTGACCCTCATTGCCCCCCGCACTCTCTCTCTCTCTCACTCAAATAAATAAATAAAATAATAAAATAAAATAAATACAGAAATGAATCTTTAAAAAATAAATAAAAATAAAATGTTTTGCATGTAATAGGTATTCAGTAAATATTTGTCAGGGAACTAGTCTGATGTAATTAAGGAAATAAAAACATCAACAAAAACTGCTGTATCAATCCATAAACCTGAATCCAAAAATCAATGTTTTACTTATTTGAGGAATTTTGAGTATGTTGAGTATGTTGACTTTTTGGCCTTAATATTATTAATTACTAAAGTGGGACCTGTAAGATTCACTTTTATAGAGTTAGTTGTGTTGATGAATAAACAGAGTAACCTGTGCGAAGGGCTATAGGCAGTGTGGGGTCTGGCTGAGAAAATGAATTCAGGGATCAGAAAAGTGTCTTATATTTCTTGTCTTATTAACTCTTGTGCCTATTAGCTCTTGGAGAAATTTCTTAACATTTGTAGGCCTCATTTTCCTTTTCTTATAAAAAAAATAGGATAATAAGAACAGCTTTCTTCTCTGGGTTGAAGTTAGGATTAGATGAGTTAACTGGGCACTTGTGTCTGGCACATGATAATCTCTCTGCTGTCCTTTGCTGTTAGTATTATTCTTAATTTCCTTTCTTCCCCTTGAATGAAGGATCTTATAATGTTAAAATGTGCAGTTCTTTTTAAACAGAAAAGGAATCTTTTAGGAATATAACCAAACATAAACTGGGCATAAATGTATCTGGTAGGGAGCTCTAAAGTACTGTTAAAATGCAAAAGTCTGCAGATGGTACTAGAACATGGACAAGTTTCACCTTAGTACTGTATCATGGAAGTAATCTAGTGCATAAGCACTTTGTAGTTTATCATTAAATCTGTATAATGTTTCGAATGGATTTTGATATGCAGATCTTCACTCATTCAAATAAAAATTTTAAAGTGTTTTAAATAATTAGGAGATTTTTATTATTGCTTCTTTTCTTATTCATCCTAACTTACTTTTTTCTAATGCACTGTGTACAAAAATAAATAAGTGAATAAAACAAATAAATAAAATATCAAGGATATCATTGGTTATTAATATATTCAGTTATTCTTAGAACTAGCAATTGACATGCTTTTAAACAATTTTGTTTTATATTCATCTAGTTAAACTCCCCATCTGTACTGTTTCTTGATTGTAAAATGGGTGTTTTTAAATCACTTAAATGCAGTTTGCAAAGGTCACCAATTTATAACATGGCCAAGGCCTTTTCAGATCACCGGCTTGAAGTCTAAATTATATATCATGGCCTGGATACAGCTCTCCAGATATCTAGAGAAAATGCAGTTTTAAAAAAATAATTTTATAAAATGCAATCAGAAAACAACTTACACATTGGGAGAATCTGGAATCAAGTCTCAGTGCAAACTCTAGAGAAATTTCTTTGGTTGCCACAACAGAGGAGACACAGGGATGGGAACACAACCATGAGCTCTGTGGAGCCAGCTGGTTTCCTGTCCCATGGACAGGTATTCATAAGTGTAGGAGAGGAAGAATAATTTTCCATCTACCCTTTTGAGTTCTTGGCTGAGGCCCCTGTAATAAAGGACAGATTAACAACAACAAAACCCAATAGGCAGAAGTTTATTAACATATATTCCTCACTTACACATAAGAAATAACTAGGGAAAAGTGAGTAACCCAAACAGATGGCTTAGAATTAAGACTTAAATGCAGTCTTAATAGGAAAAGGGGAGTGGAATGTAAGCCTCTTAGGGGAGAGGAAATTACTTTTAGGAAAGATGAATGGGCCCTTAGAAGGATAGATTGGAGGTGTAGTGATTTTGTGGCAACGTGTGTCTGGGTGTGGTATCAACTTCTGTCCTCCTTAGGTGTTAGAGGAGTCAGTCCTTCCTGGCTGATGATACTCCCAGGGAGAGGATTTATGACAAGGGAGTTTCTTTTGGAGAATGTCTTTAGGCAAATAAGAGGAGTTCAGAGAAAGCCTCCCCCTTCATTTGCTGGTTTTTGACTGCCTAAGTTCAATGTACCAAGATGCCAAGGTGGCATATTTTGCAATCTTTCATTGTAAACAGTGATTTCTTGGTTTGGATACAGCAGAATTAATACAATAAATAATCTTATAAAACACTTTCTTTTATACCCATGAAGATAAGGGTCAGCCTCCCTGTGTAAGAGAAGCATTTCTTTTCTTTCCTTTAGTCTTTGTAAAATTATTTTGTTTCTGCATAGGGAACCACTTTCCATGAATTCTTTTTCACTTCTGTTCATTTCAATATAATAACCAATTGGGAATTTTTTTTTTCAGTTCCAAATCACTAAGTAAAAATGAAGAAAAAAAAACAACTTTTAAAAGCTCATGAAAACAGCTAAGACACAGGGGCTGAAAGTGGGTTCTAGAAGATAGCCTCTTAGGTCATTCAAATTACTATTATTTCATTTGTTACCGACAGACAATTGGGTATTTAGTTATATTTCCAAATTCTGTAGGTATCCATTTTTTAGCATTTTATTGATTTAATATTTTTAAAAAATCAGTAAAAACAGAAATACCAATTTTCTTCATAAATTCTAAAATTATGTAATCTTTTCATAGAAGATATATTCATTGGCATATGGTGGGGTAAAGAAGGAAAAGCTCGGGGCGCCTGGGTGGCTCAGTCGGTTGGGCGGCTGCCTTCAGCTCAGGTTGTGATCCCAGCATCCTGGGATCGAGCCCCGCATTGGGCTCCTTGCTCAGTGGGGAGCCTGCTTCTCCCTCTGCCTCTGCCTGCCGTTCCCCCTGCTTGTGCTCTCTCTCTCCCACTATCTCTCTCTGTGTGTCAAATAAAAATAAATAATAAAATCTTAAAAAAAAAAGACGGAAAATCTCTAAGATTCAATATATATTTATATTTTAGTTAAGTTACTATACATTGAATTGTTTAATCTTTACATATGTTTCAAAGGTAGTTCAGTTTACTGTTAGTTTTTAGATGACATGTTTGGAGTGACATAAGTAGTATATGGTAACAATACTGTCAAAATTTAAAACTTCATGAATGTCATCCTCTGACCTTGTTGAACACACACGTTAATCAGATCTTTTTGAAAACCTGCTGCCTGCATGACGGTATCGCTGGACAAATGGTGGCTACAGAATATTTGTTTATTCAATAAATTTTTGTGCACCTATTTTTCTACTTTAGGGAGTTGTACCAATAAACAGCTCAAAGTCCCTGTCCTCATATGGCTTCTATTCTAGTGGAAGTGACAGACAATAAACAGATGGATATTTAATATACTGCTAAGTGGAAATAAGTTCTATGAAGACCCAGAACATGACAGTCAAGTTCTTCCCTCTCTGTCTGAAAAGCTATTATTACCCTGGTGGATGCATAGCTCCCCCGCTTCAAGTCCTTGTGGACATTACTCAAAACTTGGGTTTCCAATGAGGCTTTAACAGGCTACCCTGTCTAAATGGCAGCACACATTTTCATTATCCTCCATCCTTGCATTATTTAGCTTCTCTCTACTGTTTCACTTACTGTCTGTTTTAGTTATTTTTTTCTTGCTCTTTGTGCCCAGCTTGAGAATATAAATCCCATGAAGGCAGGAATTTTTGTCTTCCCTGCTGCACCGATAGCTTCTAGAAAGATGCCTTGTGTGTAGAAAGTGTTAAACTAACTTCTGTTTGATACATAAATAAATATGATAATTATGCTATGGGAACATGGTCCTTGAAACTAAGCAGCAGAGGCAAGAATTAAGGCAGAAGTTGGAAACCTTTAAAATAATCTTGTCATGACATAAATGCTGACAAGAACTGATACAAACAGACATTTGTGAAAAAATATGATATAAAGGTGGAACTACATGACCCCCCCCAAAAGAGACATAAGATCTAAGCATCTTTAAAATTTTTAGGTTTTTTTTAGCTATCATGACTTAAAATATTGTGCCACTATCAATAGAATAAGGGACACAATGATGGCATTAGAATTAGAGATATGTTTTCGAGGACTGTTGTCTCAAAAAGTCCCCACCACCAGCCCCAAGATATCGTCTAGTCCAATAAAGGACATGCAATACCTACAGCTTTTCCAATTCACTAATGGGGAAAAAAAAAAAAAAAACATATCTTGGATTGTATAATATTATTTTGAATTGAATATAATTCCACTCACTCTCACTGCACTCCCTAAATAGGTTTCTAATTGTGTGAATTACATGCTTTCTACATATATTCATCCATCCATAGAGTCAACAAATACTTATTGAATCATTTAATGAAGCTCACGGATGTAACAGAAATATACTAAATGATAACATCATGATTCCCAAAGTGCCCCCTTTCCTGAATTAAAGTAAAAATCAATTTGGTTTTAGCTGAATCAACAATAAAACCACCAGAAAAATGCCTAGCATGGAGTAGATATTCAATAAAAGTGCCTATTAATCTTTTTGTTTCATTTATAGCATACCTGTGTTTGATGCTAAGGTGACTATAAAAAATTTTAAGCAAGGGAGTTTATAATCTTACTGTGAGTATAAATGAGAAAAAATAATTTTCCCTCTACTCTATGAGTTCTTGGATAAGGATTCTATAATAAAAAACAGATTAAGGGGCGCCTGGGTGGCTCAGTCGTTAAGCGTCTGCCTTCGGCTCAGGTCATGATCCCAGGGTCCTGGGATTGAGCTCCGTAGAAAGCCTGCTTCTCCCTCTCTCACTCCCCTTGCTTGTGTTCCCTCTCTCGCTGTGTCTCTCTCTGTCAAAAAATAAATAAAATCTTAAAAAAAAAAAGCAGCTTAATAGGAGAAAAATAACACAGAATTTTATTAACATGTATACCTCATTCATATGTAGGAAATACTCAGGGAAAAATGAGTAACCCAAAGAGGTGTCTTAGAATTCTGACTTAAATACCATCTTAGGGGCGCCTGGGTGGCTCAGTCATTAAGCGTCTGCCTTCATCTCAGGTCATGATCCCAGGGTCCTGCGATGGAGCCCCGCATCGGGTTCCCTGCTCAGTGGGAAGCCTGCGTCTCCTTCTCCCACTCCTCCTGCTTGTGTTCCCTCTCTCACTGTGTCTCTCTCTGTCAAATAAATAAATAAAATCTTAAAAAATAAATAAATAAATACTATCTTAGTAAGGAATGTGGAGTGGAATGTAGACCTCTCAGAGGTGAGGAAATTATTTTTAGGAAAGATGAATGAGCCCTTAGAAGAATAAATGAGAGGTGTGATAGTTTGGGACAAAGTGTGTCTGGGTGTGGTGTTGAGTTCTGCTCTCTCCTGTGACAAAAGTCAATCCTCCCTGGGTGATGAAATTCCTGGGGATGGCCGTAATGATGAAGGAGTTTCTTTTGGAGGGTCTCTCTTTAGACAGATAAGGGTTGTTCAGAAAAATCTTCCTATATTTGCTATTTTCAAGTGCCTACAGCTAAAAATAAGTAGTATGTCAAAGTGGCTCACTTTGGGGTGGCATGTTCTGCTACTTCTTCATAAACTAAGACAAGAAACAACCGTAAAACAACAGAAAAGAACGTGAAATATATATGTGTATCCTCCACAAGGCTCCTCAGGTAACAACAGCTAGTCAATATTCTTGCTTAGTTTTTTAACCCTAGTACTGAAAAAAGGCTGATTTGTAGTATGTAAAGCAAAAGGAGATAGTGTTACTAGTTCTCTTTTCTCATTTTCCACCTATGGTGGCAAGGCAGGTTAATACTCATGATGTATGTGTGCCCATCCAAGGTTAGTATCAGTAATGAGGATGAAGCATTCATCTCTTCTCCTGGCCTATATTCTCCTATATGGCCCCTCCTAAGATTCAACAGGAAGAGAGGTGTACAATCAGGGGCAGGCCTCAGTGGACCAACTCTCCAGCATCTTCTATACTGGCACCACTTAATGATGACTTTTCAGGCTTCTTTTTATGTCCCTCCTTCATGTCATCGGATATTGAACTTGTCTGCATTTCCTGTCTGCCAACTTGTTACATCAAAAGTGGGCCTTACCTTTTATTTTACTTTTTAAAACCTAAACAATTCAGAGAGTTTAAGCCCAATTATTGGCTCAACTGCTTTATCTTTATTTAGGTAGTCAACATTTACTTATGCTGGAAAAAAAAAAAAACTTGGTTAATATTGATCTTTGAAAAGTCATCTGTGAAAAAAAAAAAGTCATCTGTGTTTGATTCATTTAAAGCAGAACATTCTAAAACAAAACCTATTTTTAATGAATCTCTTCTTCGCCTTGTCTCCAAAAGTAAGAAAACCCTAAGCAGAACACATTTCTTAAGAGTTCATTACAAATTAGAAAATTTTACATCAAAACAAATTTGACTATACTATATATACTTTAATCTGATAAAATGTAACTAAAGTTGTCAAAGTGGAATAAAAAAGACTTTCAATAGAGTAGTTTGAAATTTGTTTGCAAGATTTTTCATAAACAGTGATGCTTTCCAATCAGTCATCAAGGCCATGGAAGCCATACTTTATCTTCCTTGTTCTCGTTAAGTTTTTCTACTTGCTATTAAAGTACAAGCCAATAACCCTTAGTCTTTCTCTGATTCTCTTTCTATTCTTTAAACCTGTTTTCCTGTTGATCCTTATTGATTTAAATAGTGTGGGCTCTCCACTTGCCCGGTTAAACTCCCCAGCTATATTTCTGGCAAATTTGTTTGTCCTTAAAGATTTTCTGTTTCCTCCTGCTGTGTATGTGTAGCAGTGCTTGCCAACGGGCTCCTCATGCTTGCAATCTTAGTGTAAATGGTGCTCCTGACTGTCTATGTTGTTTTATCTCTTGTTGTTGATATACCTCTGAGTAGGCAAAAGGCTTCTCAGCCTCCTTCATAGTTGCTGTAATGGATAGGTTTTATGATTACTATTATTTTAATATTATTAATATCACATGAGGGGATCTGAGAATTGAGTTACTTTGATATTAGGAACCTAAATCTAAGTCTATGCCTAAATTAATGCCCAAAACTGTGATTGATTTTCATCCAATTAAATACTGAAGATGTAGTTCCTATATAAAAGCACATGATTTTAGGATGCGTAAAGGATGTAAAATAAGCTAAGAATGACTATTGGGTCACTGAAAAGTCTCTCTTTAAATGTCCACATTTTTATAGAACTTTTATTCATTTGGGAATGTGTTTCTCCTTTAATGCCTATTCAGGTTTCTTTTTTTCTGTCAGGCTTGGCTAGAATCCTCTTCTATTTCCTATCTCAAGAGGCAGCCCATTTGACTCAGATATCTTTCATCATTCTTGAAATTCACTTGCTAGGTTGCTGCTTTTCCAAGCTATAAAAACTGACTACTGGTTTATTTTCCATAAACCAACTGGAAAAAAATCCATTCCAAATGGACATTTTTTTCTCAAGTAGCAAATTTTAACTACCACCATATTGGAATATGCCTTTGAGAATTAAGTGTCATAGATAGGGAGAAGTTTAAATTGCCATGGTAAGTGGACTTTACTGTATTGTTTTCAATCTCTCTCAACATTAGTAGCTGTTTAGAGACTCATTTTCTGGGAACAGAAAGTAAAATGCCTTTCTGCTTTGTCAAGTTCACACCATATAATCTGAACACGTCAAACATTTTGTTTTTAAAATGAGATTTCAATCATGTCTTTTGAAATTAATTCTAATATAAGTACTCATATGGCTCTTGAATAGGTGACCACTAGCTAAGAGATAGAAAATAAAGTTTTAAAATGAGTCTTTTTACCATTTAAAATGAAAAGGGCACTTTAACATCCTACTTTCCTGCTCCCATATTGCTCTATGTAAGTCAATGTAATACTCATTTGAGAGCTCAGGAAACTGGGAAGGCTAAGTGACTTGCCCTAGGACTTGCCTAGCAATGGGCCAGGCTGGGGTTGCAACTCGGCACATAAATCGGAGACTGCATTTAGTTGATTGTTCTCCATTCCTTGTCTGAACAAATAGCAGACAACTGTAGTGTTAAATCTAACATGATCAACTCTTAAAGAAAAGTGACACCAACATGATTTACCACTTCACCTAGAAATAAGCTACTCCCATTGAGCAGGTTAAGAGGTTTTGGAACCAAGATTCAATTTTTATGGTTACAAGGCTGTTCCATATTGCTACTTGAGTATACTGAACACTAGCTCCAGAATCAGAAATCAAAAGCAATTTCTCAAATTATCTAGCTTACTTTCTCAGAGATGTATGTTTTATATTCATATTTCCCATAACAGGGGACACATGGGACAGGTCTGAGCAGAAATTAAATGCTCGATTTCTATTTTGATTTTAAGGAATCAGATTAGGGAAATCAATAAATAATTTGCTATTTCCTTCTAGTCTTTGTGCTTACATTTCTGCATTATATCAGTGTTTATGTGAGTAGTATTATAAAATTGTTACATGTGATATTTAAAAAAACAGTCATATCAGATATATCACTTCCAATATAAAACCAGGTTCTCTTTATGGCTATATCATCAGAGTAGCAATTTAGTGGCAAAATCTAAACTGGAGATAAGAAGTGCTCAATACCTGGACTTGAACTAACTTTCTAATGTCCTCAAGCACATGTGCAATGTTTGATAGTCCTTTTTCTATATTTGGTAAAACTCAGATTTTAAAGAGCTATGTCCCACAACTCACCACCACGCTTATCAGTTCTTACTCCCATTTTTAAGTTGTCCAAACTCCTCCTCCCTTAATGGTCATGAGGATATAAACATGTAGTAGGGTCCCTTGGTCATCCTTTTAGACAATATTTTTCCCTTACAAGACATAAAATGGGGCATTCCATTAATAGCTTTTATTTTTACCCTTAATTTAAACACCAGCAATCGAAAACAATTATCTTATGCATTGTACTCTCGCTTAGCATCGCATCTTCTTTTCTTCCTCTGTTCTCATAAATATTAGCAGAGGTCAAATTTTCTTTAGCCTTCCCTGTCTATCCAGAAAGATGTCATGTCTAATTCTATTCACAAGTGCCCTCCTTTTTCCACTGCCAATTTTAGAAAATAAATAATAAAACCTTATTGAAAGAGGGCAAAGACTATTGGGGTCAGCAAGGAGAAGATGGTTCTTCTACATACACACATACATTCTAGGTCCCGCACATTGAAATCCAGACGGAGCAAGTTTTGGTCATGGAGCTTCTGAAGAAGTAGTCTGTGAAGGAAGGAAGTGAACCTTAGTGCCACATGTCCCCACGCCATCTACCTGCAGACTTGAACCACAGCATAGCTTCCTTCAGTTTTGCATATGCTGATGGGAGTCAGAATACTAGTGTAAGATCAAGAACTGTTTACATTGGATTATGTTAATTATAACCTGTGTATGTCATCCCCACTCTGTAGAGCCTAGCTGCTTGGCTCATCTTCTGTCACCGTCACTAGTTTTTCGACCACCACCTCACTGAGAATACACAGCTTATCTCTGGATCCCAGCTTAGTCACCTCAACTACTGGCCCCGTATTCAGTATCCCCATTTCTTTTCTGTTCTCTAGCTCATCTCCTGCGCATTGACTTGCACTGACCCCTGATTCATACTCCAGTACCAAACTCCAGACTCTCATCAGAAATCCCATTTCTTTGCTTTTCTTTACCCCTCAAAGATTGCCTGTACTCATTTTCTTCACTTCCTCATTTTCAGTTTTCTTTTTAGCCCACTGTAATTAGGCCTTCAAATACTGAAAGATTTCTTTTAACTCTCTCCCTAGAAGATCTTCATCATTTTAGTTTCATGTTAGGAGTCACTTCCTTTGTGAGGCATTCTCTTTTCACCACTTCTCTTACTACCACTTTCAAACGAGTCTCCCCCATTATATCACCATGCCTATTATCTTCATAGCACCTGTCACTATTTAATATTTTAGTGCTTATATCATATATCTATTGTATTATTGTATTTCTCTTGTGGTTAGCCCCTTCTGTGAGGCACGGGAATAATACCAAATGGTCTCTGCTATTCTAGTTAATTTCTTTCACATTCTGTCCAACTATGTAGACTTCACCAGAATTCCCTGGGGCTAGATTATTAGTGATGAAGCATGTTTAGGTCATTCCAGATTAATTAATTCTCTTCTAATTTTTATATGTTATGTTATTAAATTTATTGAACAAAATAACCCTTCTGAAAACCAGATTTTCCATACCTTTGGAGAAAAATATTGAAAAATTCACAAGATCTAATTCTATTTGCCATGCATCTTTCATTTAACCTCATAAAATCCTGCTGGATATTTTATTCACATTATCAGGATTTTGAAAGTATGTTTCTTTGTAAAGCATGTGCAGAGTCCAAATTTCAATAAGCCATTTCCTGAATTACACACAAATACAGTTAAATGCACTTACCTTAATGTGAATGCTGATAGCTGTCTTGATCCAAGAAGGCTGAAGAGTTCACCGGTATTAACTAAAAAAGACTAGGTGTTATAAGTTGTTTGATCCTAATAAATGCTTTGTAGACATGAAATATAGCATGAAATTGAATGGCAAAACTAAGATGAAGAAGGTGTTAATTATTTTATTAAGTAGCCAGGAGGAGTGGGTCTACACAACCTTGAAAACCAAAAGAATTGCAAAGAAAGTATTGTGAAGTAAGATGTTGAATTTATATTGGAGAGGAAGGTAGAGAAGACTAAGCCAGAATGATATCTCAGTGTGGTGATGTTTTCTCTCAGGAAATCATGATCATCTCTCCCTGTCTCTTAGAAAATCTACTTTGCTAATCTGAGAAAATAAGTATCTCTGCAAGTGTACATTTGTTTGATAGATCTCTTTAGAGTGACAATATCATTTAGTGAATCAATTTTCTATTTTACTTACAGAATCTTCAGAATGCCTAGAGAACCAAGATATTTCAGAATATTTTTAATACTTGAAAGTGGATCCACCTTTAATATTTTATTTATTTATTTTTATTTTTTTAAAGATTTTATTTATTTATTTGAGAGAGAGAGAATGAGAGACAGAGAGCATGAGAGGGAGGAGGGTCAGAGGGAGAAGCAGACTCCCTGCTGAGCAGGGAGCCCGATGCAGGACTCGATCCAGGGACTCCAGGATCATGACCTGAGCCGAAGGCAGTCGCTTAACCAACTGAGCCACCCAGGCGCCCCACCTTTAATATTTTAAACAAAGGTTGTAATAGTTACAAATCTATGATAGTTTGCTTAATCTCTTAGGGTACATTGTTACTCTTCTTTGCTAGTACTACTACTGCACTGTAACAGCTACTGAAAGGTATTGTGATTTTAAAAACCATAGCCAAAAAACAATAAATCCAATCAAGAAATGGTCAGAAGACATGAACAGACGTTTCTCACGGAAGACATCCAAATGGCCAACAGACACATGAAAAAATGCTCAACATCACTTGGCATCAGAGAAATACAAATCAAAACCACAATGAGATACCACCTCACACCTGTCAAAATGGCTAAGACAAACAACTCAGGAAACAACAGATGTTGGCAAGGATGCGGAGAAGGGGGAACCTTCTTACAGTGTTGGTGGGAATGCAAGCTGGTGCAGGCACTCTGGAAAACAGTATGGTGGTTCCTCAAAAAGTTAAAAATAGAGCTACCCTATGACCCAGCAATTGCACTGCTAGGTATTTACCTAAAAGATACAAATGTAGTGATCTGAAGGGGCACAGGCACCCCAATGGTTATAGCAGCAATGTCCACAATAGCCAAACTATGGGACAAACCCAGATGTCTATCGACAGATGAATGGCTGAAGAAGATGTGATGTATATATATAATGGAATATTACTCAACCATCGAAAAGAATGAAATCTTGCCATTTACAACAACATGGAGGGAACTAGAGGGTATTATACTAAGTGGAATAAGTCAGTCAGAAAAAGACAAATATCATATGATTTCACTCATGTGGAATTGAAAAACCAAACTGATGAACATAGGGGAGGGGAAGGAAAAATAAAATAAGATGGAAACTTAGATGGAGACAAACCTTAAGAGACTCTTGGTCATAGGAAACCGAAGGTTGCTGGAGGGGAGTTGGGTGGGGAGATGGGGTAACTGGGTGATGGTCATTAAGGGGGACACTTGATGGAATGAGCTGTGGGTGTTCTATGCAGTTGATGAATCACTTAATTCTACCTCTGAAACTAATATTACACTAATATTATTAAATGGAATTTAAATAATTTTTTTAAAAACTAAAAACAAAACCACTTGGGTCTGTGAGGTTTAAGAAAAAATGAAGTTTTTAAAAGAAAACACTACCCTTGGCTTTTTGCACTTTGGATACTCTATTTTGTGGTGAAGAAGGTATATAAAGTAAATTCATCTTTAAGAAAACACCATTGTGGTTGCCTGGGTGGCTCAATTGGTTAAGTGTCTGCCTTTGGCTTGGGTCATGGTCCCAGGGTTCTGGGATTGAGCCCCGCATCGGGCTCCCTGCTCAGCAGAGAGCCTGCTTCTCCCTCTGCCCCTCTCTCTCTCTCTCGCTCTGTTTCTCATGAACAAATAAATAAAATCTTTAAAAAAAAAAAAAAGAAAACACCATTGAATTTCTTGAGGTGATAAAAATAGTTTAATTAAATAATTTTTATGTGTTCTAGACAGCCTTTTCTCTGACACTTTTGTTATCCCATTTTCTTTACAAAGTTGTGAGTGGCATTTGATATATGTACAGAATTTCTATTGCTTTACCAAAAAATCTTATTGCTAGAAAGACCATTTTCTTTGTAATTTGTGTTCGTTTTATTTTAGAGACTTAAACTAAGTTCTCATTTCTTTTCTAAGACACATTAATCTCACCTTCATGTCTAAGTAGAATTAGTAGAAATAGAATATTCTGAAAAAGAACTTTGCTTTAATGTGAGATGAAAGGCAATGCATGATCTAAATAATCACAGCCTTTGTGCCTTTTCACAGAGGAGCTACACAAGGCAAAGTCTCCTACTTGCTAGTCAGGCATAGCCAGGCTTCTGCTCTCTCCTGCTCTCCTCCTACAACCATGTGCTTCCTCTTCTTACGCCCTTCCTTATTCTTCTTTTCAATTGTGGTGGTCCTTAGATTCCTTTTATCTTCTTATATTTTTTACTTTGTTATCATAACCTCTGTGAGAACTATAAAATGTCCAAAATCCTCAGGCAAAGGAAATTCCCATGACATGCAGTCATCTGTTATAACATATTACACAGCAGTTAATGTTGTGCAAATCACCTTGAAATAGGAATCTCATTCAGGACTAAAGATTGAGGCTAGTGTCAAGGAAACATGAAATATTAATCTTAATAAAAATGACATTTAATAAACAGGTAATTCTTTTTTTTCTTTTTTTATTATTTTTTAAAATTTTATTATGTTATGTTAATCACCATACATTACATCATTAGTTTTTGGTGTAGTGTTCCATGATTCATTGTTTGCGTATAACACCCAGTGCTCCATTCAGTATGTGCCCTCCTTAATACCCATCACCAGGCTAACCCATCCCCCCACCCCCCTCCCCTCTAGAACCCTCAGTTTGTTTCTCAGAGTCCATAGTCTCTCATGGTTTGTCTCCACCTCTGATTTCCCCCCCTTCTTTATATCATGAAAGAATTTGCTGTTGATCATCTAGTATTATTAGCACTTCTAATGCATTTAGAATTCTGATTTAACATATACAAGGATTTGTATTATATGAAACATAATACTCTTCATAAAAATTAAAATGTTTAATAGTGTATTAATTCAATTTAAGCTATAGCTCTAAAATTAAAACAAATTGGGAAAAAGCCAAAAAATTTTTGGATATTTGCATTTATCAATATGCAGTTCTACATTTTATTTAGGGTAGGATTGGCTCATTGAACATTATAACTTACACTCTTAAGTTACATATTTTATATAACATATAGGCATCCCTCAGAGATACAGCAGGTTCCATTATAGACCACCACAATAAAGCAAATATTTTGAGAAAGTGAGTCAAATAAATTTTTCAGTTTCCCAGTGCATATAGAAGTTACTTTATACTATACTGTAGTCTGTTAAGTGTGCACTAACATTATGTCTAAAAGAACAATGTGCATACCTTAATTAAAAATACTTTATTGCTAAAATATGCTAAATAGTATCTGAGTTTACTGTGAGTTGTAATCTTTTTGCTAGTGAAGGATCTTACCTCAAAGTTGATGGCTGCTGACTGATCATGATTGTGGTTACTGAAGGCTGGGGTCGTTACTGAAGGCTGTGGTGGCAGTTTCTTAAAATAAGACAACAGTGAAGTGTTTTGCATCCGTTGACTCTTCCTTTTACAAATGATTTCTCTGTAGTGCTATTTGATAGCATTTTACTCACAGTAAAACTTTCAAAACTGAAGTCAGTCCTCACAAACCCTGCTACTATTTTATCAACTAAGTTTATATAATATTCTAAATCCTTTGTTGTCATTGCAGTAATCTTCACAGTCTTTTCACCAGGAGTAGATTCCATCTCAAGAAACCACTTTCTTTGCTCATCCATAAGAAGCAACTCCTCGTCCATTCAAGTTTGATCATTGAGATTGCAGCAATTCAGTACCATCTTCAGGCTCCACTTCTCATTCTAGTTCCCTTGCTGTTTCTACCACATCTGCAGTTACTCCCTCCACTGAAGTCATGAACCCCTCAAAGTCATCCATGAGGGTTGAAATCAACTTCTTCCAAGCTCCTGTTCATGTTGATATTTTGACTTATTTCCATGAATCATGAATGTTCTTAATGGCATCTAGAATGGTGAATCCTTTCTGGGTTTTCAATTTATTTTGTCAAGATCCATCAGAAGAATCACTATCTATGACACCTAGCCTTATGAAATATATTTCTTAAATAATATGACTTGGAAGTCAAAATTACTTATTTATTCATGGGCTGCAGAATGAATGTTGTGTTAGCAGGCATGAAAACAACACTAATCTGGTTGTACATCTCCATCAGAGCACTTGAATGACCAAGTGCATTGGCAATGAGCAGTAATATTTTGAAAATAATTTTTTTTGTGAGCAGTAGTTCTCAACGGTGGACTTAAAATAGTCACTAAGTCATGTTGTAAACACATATGCTATCTCCAAGCTTTGTTGTTCCATTTATAGAGCATGTGCAGAATAGATTTAACCTAAATCTGTAGGGCTCTAGAATTTTTGGAATTGATAAATGAACATCGGCTTCAACTTAAAGTCAGCAGCTGCATTAGCCCCTAACAAGAGCGTCAGCCTGTCCTTTGAAGCTCTGAAGCCAGGCTTTGACTTCCCTCTAGATATGAAAATCCTAGATGGTGTCTTTTTCCAACAGAAGGCTATTTCATCTACATTGAGAAATCTGTTGCTGAGTGTAGCCACCTTCATGAGTTACCATAATTAGGTCATCCGGATAACTTGCTACAGCTTCTGCAAAAGCACTTGCTGCTTCACCTTGCACTTTTATGTTTTGGAAATGGCTTTTAAACCTCATGACCCAACCTTGCTAGCTGCCAACTTTTCTTCTGCAGCATCCTCACCTCTTTTGGCCTCCAGAGAATTGAAGAAAGTTAGGGCCTTCCTCTGGATTAGGCTTTGGCTAAAGGGGATGTTGTGGCTGCTCCAATTTTTTTTTTTTATCCAGACCACTAAGACTTTCTCCATATCAACAATTAGGCTGTTTTGCTTTCTTATCCTTCATCTGTTTACTGGAGTAGCACTTTTAATTTTCTTCAAGAACAATTTCTTTGCATTCACATCTTGGCTAATGTTTACCCAAGAAGATAAGCCTTCCTCACCAAAATTAATCATTTCTAGCTTTTGATTTAAAGTGAAACATGCAACTCTTCCTTTCACTTGAATACTTAGTGGCCTTTGCAGTGTTTTTCCTTTGTTAAGTTTTTTTATTTAAGTTCCTGTTAACATAGAGTCTAACATTAGTTTCAGGTGTACAATAAATATAGTAATTTAACAATTCCATACAATACCTGATGCTCATCCCAGCAAGGCCCCAGGGTTTTTAATTGGCCTAATTTTAATATTGTTTTGTCTCAGGTAAAAGGCAGGCCTGAAAAGAAGGAGAGAGAGGGTTACTGAGTGGAACTGTCAAAATGCACATAATTATCAATAAAGCCATCATCTTATATGAGTGTGATTCATGGTGCCCCAAAACAATTATTAGTAACATCAAAGATCACTGATCACAGATAACCATGACAAATATAATAATAATGGAAAAAGTTTGAAATATTGTGAGAATTACTAAAATGTGACACAGAGATACCAAAATGAACAAATGCTATTGGAAAAATGGCACCGATAGACTTTCTTGACTTAGGGTTGCCACAAATGTTCAATTTGTCAATAATGCAGCACCTGTAAAGCACAATACAATGAGATATGCCTGTATTTTATATTACTTGACATGTAATTTTAATACTTCATTGATGTTGCTTTTATTTTGGTATATTTATTCAGCATGATTTCTGTTGTTGTATTGTTTAATTGACATGAACAATAAGAGAAATCTGATGAAACCTAAAGAGAAAAAACAAAACTAAAAAAACTTACTGCCTTGGAGAAAAATTATATTTTATAAAAATTAAAATTTTTGTTCTTCAGATAATAATTATTCTAAAAATTGTATGCCTCGTACATATCCTTTACTTTTCTTAACTGTACTTCTTGGTTGTAATCTGGCAGAAAATAATGTATTTGCTTTTTCAAAGAATTAACTTAGAAACTAAATTAATATATATATATTACCAAGGAATACCACCACCTCTTTTCCAAAACTGACTTCTATGTATATCAATATGTTATATAATATTATATAACAGAATAGTTCAGTATAATGTCTTCTTTTTTTAGAGATCAAATTTATTTTGAGAACTCATTGAAATACAACTAAAATAAATAACTAACAAAGTTCTAAGTAAAAGTATTAATTAAATAGCTATATCTATATAATTCTCATAATTCTCAATAAAATTATCTTTTCTTCCCATAGGTTCTTTCAAATGCACTTACATTTTATTAAAACATGTACCCTGAACACTGATACCCGGTATCTTTAGATAAAGGTACAGATATGCCTTGTGATACATTTGGTCTCTATCTACCCTAAAGAACAGGTGACATATGTTCCAAGAGTAGCTGGGATGTGCATAGAATTTTAGGTTATAGACACCTGGGAGAAGAGATGAGCGTCTTCCGCGTCTCCGTAAAAAAAAGCTACTGGGCGCCTGGGTGGCTCAGTTGGTTAAGCGACTGCCTTGGGCTCAGGTCATGATCCTGGAGTCCCTGGATCAAGTCCCGCATCGGGCTCCCTGCTCGGCAGGGAGTCCGCTTCTCCCTCTCCCACTCCCCGTTTGTGTTCCCTCTCTCGCTGTGTCTTTCTCTGTCAAATAAATAAATAAAATCTTAAAAAAAAAAAAAAAAAGCTACTGTTATAATTGGGCAAATCTGACTGAAAATAATATACATCCTAGAAATATTATAGTTAAACAGCTCTAAAAAGCAGCACTGATGATGTGATATGAGGGGCTTTGTGAGATTTTAATCAATTTTAATTTTAATTATACAGCAATAATTCTTTGAACACTCATTACACATTATTCATAGGTATATTGTGTCTTTTGATTTTAAAAAAATCATCAGTTTTAGTTTTGAATGCTTCTTTTCTTTCTTTTCTTCTCTTCCTTTTTTTTTTTTTTCCAGATGACACGAGAACAATATATACTAGCAACACCACAGAACAACCTGCCAAGGGCTGAGAATGCACAGCTTTACCCGGTGGGGATTTATGGATGGCGGAAGAGGTGCTTATACTTCTTTGTCCTTCTGCTGTTGGTGACCATGATAGTTAACTTAGCCATGACAATATGGATATTGAAAGTGATGAATTTCACTGTGGTAAGTACCACCATGACTTTATATCTACTGCTTTTGGTTCAAAGATGATAGAGCACTGTTATTTTCATTTTTTAATTGAAACTTATTTATCTTAAGCTTTACAAGGTTGTGTCTTGAAATTCCAAAGACTGTCATATATTATTTTAAGACTGCATTTAATATGTATCCATGACAGACATATGATATTACCACCTGTCCTTTAAGTGTGGGAAATTGAGATCATGAGATAGCACGGGATACCGATTCATTAGCAAGTTAGAAAAATTTAACCTATACGTGTGAACTATTGCTTGCTAAACCTGGTAGTCTAGAAAACAAGTCTATATTTTTAGAGATGATATTTTATGTTAAAATTAATAGTAGATATCACGAGTACCTTTAAAATACTTTACGTAGAGTATCTACCTCCCTCTATATGCTTTCTGTGTAACAAACTGCATGATCAAATCTAAACCCTGGAATTTCTCATGGGCCACATGGACCAATGTCTATAATTGTCACCATATGGAGCACTGACATGGTAAATATAAGATACATCGGAAATTAAATCACTCTTTTGTGAAAAGTAATATTTTAATAGCAAAATAATTATATAGCTCATTGATGAATTTTGCTTTAATTTATTGAATGTGTACAATAAAGCTATGAGCCTGACTCATCTGGGAAAAATTAGCTGCATCAGCAAAGTTTAGTTTAGCTCACTTCATATTTTCTGGCTAAATTCTTAAATTTCTCTCCTCTGCCTTTAAAGCTTTCTGCCTTTGCTTAAACACCTCAGATATCTTCACATTCGAGCAGGTATATTACACTTGCTGACCATACTGCTATTATTCTTTAGAACTCTGCATCCTCAGGGGCAATTGTAAAGCTGGCTGTTTAACTTCACTGATCTTTGTATATTGGGCTGCTTTTTTTTTTTTTTTTTTTAACTCTGCTGTGTATTGATTTAGCAAGGGTAGTTTCTTTCTGAATTCACTAGCATGTAATTCTAACTTGGAACAGAATCTCAAAAGGAAAAAGAGCCCAGCATCTGTCCATTGTGTAGTGCACTTTGGTTGTGTGCAGAAGAACCCTGGGAGAGCAGGTGGCCTATCTTCCTGAGAGGAAAAACTATAACTGTGCAAATCATGATAGAAGAGCATATGCTCATGGAGAAAAATGAGCTGAGCAAGGGCTCCATTTCTCTGATACAGTGCACATTTTGAAGGGTATTCATCAAAAAAGAAATGAAAGGCAAAGAAAAGTTGAGCAGAACTCAGTATGTTCCAGGATTAGAGAAAATAACTATCCTTAGCGATGGATATGTGTTCAGGGTCACTGATCAAGGTTTGTGAGCCTGTGTGTGGGTGGCTAGAGGTGGAGTTGGGTGCTACTAGGCAAATTATTGCTTTAAGAGACACCCTAGTAATACATCTGAACCATTCTTTTGTCCTAAGAGTTGGCTCAGTTCCCCTCCCCACCTTCATTGAGAATATTTTGGCACAGATTACATTAATGTTACTCCTAGTCTTTTAGTTCTGAGCTCTGTTCCTACCTTCCCTTACTAATGTCTGGGCTTCATTAAAGATTCATTTACCACATATTAGGGGCTGAAGATTCTTTTATATGTTTTTGAATATCAGCCAGATTAGCAGTTGCTGACAGCAACTTTTTCAACCTCATTTTTCTTAACAAAACAAAACAAACAAAAATCACTGTGAAAGAGATAAAGAGTATAATTTTCTCCAAGATTTGAAATTTCAAGCATTTGATTACCTCTACCAAAGAGCTTCTTTCTAAAGCTCATGAAAGTTGTGATCGACTCTCTCACTTCAGGAGCCTTGATTCTATCCAGTGACCAGGCCATGGAAATTTTCAGATTCAAGCCCTGTAAGTTTCTCAAGCATATTTAAATTAATTAAGAAGATAAATGCATAATTACATGCCTGCATGCATTGGGCTCCCAATACCTTGCCTCATGCTGAGGTTAAGGCTGCATAAGCCAATTCAAGGGAAATAATTGAAACCTTTGTCCTCAGGATCCATGCAGGCCTCAGGGTTTCTGTCACCTATGGAGCTATCCAATTTGAACCTCAGCTGGCCAAAATGTAAATGTCAACATATTCCTGGGGATAATGAAAAGGAGTTTATTTCCATAGGAGTTTTGGTGTTTATTTCTTTAATTTTGAGCATATCTTTCTTTTTTTAATCACATTGTTACTTTTTAATAATCAAAAAAAAAGAAGGTTAATCTTTAGCCATGTAAGCTATTTGTATGTAAGTGAAATAAATGGAAAGATGAAGTAATTATTGTGTCAAGATAATCTTTGTAAGGTTGTATACTCTCCATTTCAATGCAGTAATTCATAATTGTTCAGAGAAATTCTGAATTAAATAGTTGCTGAGTTTAGCAGTTCTGAATACTACACACCAGATTAAGTTGTATGAATTTGAAAAGTGTGAAATAATTTGTAATCCTCTTACATTAGAGCAGTAATGAAATCAATTTTATGTTTTCACTGGTGCATTATGATTGCATCTATCCCTACAGTGAATACCAGAAACCATTCGCCATACTATCATAAGAAGTAGTAAATGATGTATAAATTGTTTGGGGAGTATTATTGATTTATACAAAATGTATTTCTCTTTCATTATAACTGTTTCCATCCAGTCCATGGAAATATGAGGCTGTTAACATCTTTTATTTCAGCAAACTGGGAACATTACTGTTATAAAAAAATTTTGTTTTTAGCACAGCAAGGGTAGCTGCCAACCTGTTTTATGATGCTTCTTGAAGTCCATCATTATGACTAGTATTATACATGATCTGTGTGGTTGATATGACCTTATTCTGCTTTTTATTTTGTGGAAAATAAAATCACACAGCTATTGGATACTCAGGTGCAGAGAATCAAGAAAAAGGAAATTAGTTTATACTATAGGGTGAAAGGCTTAGGACCGATATACACCACAATTTCCTGTCTATGGGAGTTAATAAGTGTAGGAATGAATTGAAGAAAGAGGTTGCAAAACTCCATTCTCTCAAGATCAGTATAACCCAATTACGTGTTTTTGTTGTTGGTGGTGGTGTTTTTGTTGTCGGTGGTGTTTTTGTTGTTGTTGTTGGTTGTTGTTGGTTGGCATAATAGCTATGTGGTTCAATATAAATGGACTAGTCTAGCAGATCTGTTGAATCTAGGCATTCTGCTAAGGTGATATTCTTTTCTTGGGTCAAGTGTTCGTCCTAAGTAAGTTAGTTCTATATTTGAAAATTGAAAATTAATATAATAATAAAGTATTCATTTTAATCGCAAGAGTACCAAGTAAGTATTGGTAGCATACTGCAACTTCATTTGATTAGCTATGTTACCTAGCCAACAAAAGAAGGATGGAAAAATAAATGCCATTTATTAAGCAAAGAGGGAAAAGAAAGTCATGAATGTTGAGACTGAGAAGTCATGAATATCTAGATATGGGTAAAAATTGAAATAATCAGTTGAACAAATTGGAAAACAAAAGTCTTAGAGACTTATATGATCAGTGGGATAAAAGATGGCTGAAAGGAGATCTCACGAGAAGTGGATTGAATATGATAGTCTTTTAGGAATAAAAAGGAACTGGAAATTTTTAGTTCAGCCATCCACATACTGTTAGAGGTCACTATATGATAGTCTTTCCATTTATTCACTCAGCATCTGCTGAAACCCTCTTTTGGATAAGCAAACCATCCCATTAAATCACTGGATAGTTGTATTGCTGTTTAACATCTTGCTATTTTGTTGCAGTCTCTCTGTATATAACTCCAATCATGGGATGCTAATTGCATTCTTTCAAACTGACATGAATTTATTATTTTATCAAGACTACAGTTTGTTCTGGGCGCCTGGGTGGCTCATTCGTTAAATGTCTGCCTTCAGCTCAGGTCATGATCCCAGGGTCCTGGGATCGAGTCCCACATCGGGCTCCCTGGTCGGCAGGAAGCCTGCTTCTCCCTCTCCCACTCCCTCTGCTTGTGTTCCTGCTCTCGCTCTCTCTCTGTCAAATAAATAAAATCCTTAAAAAAAAAAAAAAGACTACAGTTTGTTCTAATACACACATGCACACATATATATACATACATACACAAATATACATGTGTATATATACATATATAAATATGCATACAATATACACAGACATACACTTATACACATTTTCACATCAAGGATATATATTTTATATAGATAAATGTTCCATATTTCTATTATTCTTATGCAGCCACTTTACTTCTTTAGCTGCCATTCACCTTCATTTCAAATATTATCTGTATTATATTATTATCATTATATGTTTCCTAGACTATCAACCTTTTTATATATTTCTTTTTTATATTTCTGCTTATTGCTTTTGGCCAGAGAGTCATTGATATATCTTTTTCATATTTTTTTTCTTTTAGTGTACCTTTCTAAAGTTAAGAGAGAGTACATGTATCACTGTATTCAGTTTTCTGTTTTCTAATGGTTTTTTTTTGTAAGATTTTATTTATTCATTTGAGACACAGAGATACAGAAAGAGAGAGAGAGCATGAGCAGGGGGAGAGAGAGAAGTAGGCTCCCCGCTGAGCCAGGAGCCCGATGTGGGGCTCGATCCCAGGACCCTGGGATCATGACCTGAGCGGAAGGCAGATGTTTAACCATCTGAGCCACCCAAGCGTCCCTGTTTTCTAATGTTTTTAATGCTACAAATTTTAAAAGATAATTTTGGGGGAATATGAAATAATATATTTGCTAAGTCTTCAATCTCGTGCTCTAATACTTTGGTAAATGATGTATCACATATTCCCATCTCACTCGTATGATTATTCTTTTTCTTTATCTTCATCATTAACCCAGTGGCATATTATCCATAGCTATTATTGATTTACCTAAGATGGCTAAAGTACATTTGCAGTATGCTGTTATTTGTCAGTGTGCCCATCACCAAACTTGTTACTCCACAATTTTCTTCATTTCCTCCTTAAAGGGACCATTAGGTCGGAATAAACTTTTCCATTTCTATATATCTATCCAGTTCTTATATTTATCAAAGCTGTGTCCCCATAGCAAATGCATTTTATTTGTTTTTCAAATCTATGGACATATACAGGATATATGGGGAGCTTAAATATGAAAAAACATGTTTTGTTGATGTCTCATTACTTTTTTCTTCTCAGCATGTTCATCACAGATTGTTTCTCTTTATATGACTTTGTTTATTGCCTGGTTTTCTTCCCCACAGATAGAATATAAGCTCCACAGGGCTCAGAGTTTTTGACTCTTTTTCCATTGCTGTATCCCCAAGGCAGAGGACAGTGCCTGACAGATAATTAGCTCTTAATATGTATTTGTGAAATAAATATCCATCTTTAATATATCTTCATTGAAAGCTAGTTAAACTCTTCTTTTCCCTATGATTTGTGCCTTTCCAAAGGCCTGCCTTGAGCTGGGAAGAATTGATAAAAAGACGACCCATTATCCTCTCTCTCTGGTTTTAAGGTATTTAAGGTTTCATAAGCACATTATAGGTTTCCATGGACTGTGCAGTGGTATTTATTAACTTCTACATTGAAAAAGTAGTTTTGTGTTCCGCACACCAAGCTTAATAATTCCCAGCAGCCCCTGCATTTGAGCCCTAACACATTTTAGGGAAGAAGGCCCAATCTTGATTACCCATTTCAGTAGTACAGAGAATTGCCATTATTGACACTTTAGTTTATTATGAAATATTTTATCCTACAAAAGGATATACATATATATTTGAATCAATAATAATAATAGCAAAAACAATAATAAACAATAAAATGAGCACCTGTTTCATCGTCACGCAGCTGGAAAAATAAATTCCTATCTAGAAAGAATTATAATCCTAAATATTTTTCCTGCTTTTATTTAGTTTCATGTGTATATATGTGTGTATAAACCTCAAACAGTATAGTGTTTTAGCTCAACAATATGTTTGCGAGATTTATCTCTGTTAATGTATGTAACTGCAATGTATTTACTGCTGTAAATTTCACTGAATGAACACACCTTATTTATTTAATTTATAAATCCTCCTTTTGAATTGTTTTCAGTGTTTTTGGTTGTCATTTAATTTGCTCTCACAGTGATCCTGTGAACATTCTTGTATATATTGATAATTGTAGCTGCTCATGTACAAGAATTTCTTCAGGTTTTAGAGTCTAGAGTGTATGTCTATGAATCTTGACTTTTAAAATAATTTTTCCCCAAAGTGATTGAATCATTATATGTTGCCTCTAGCAACATGTAAGGGTTTCTTTTGTTCACCTTACCTCTTACTAGAGAATTGCCAGCTAAACTAAATTGCTACTTTTTAAGCCACAAATCTGATACCCAGCTATCTGATGAAGATCCTTTTTATTTATTGGTTTGTTTATGTGTCCCTTTCTGACAGATTTATTCCTCTATCTATTTTCATTCATATACCTTATCTCTGTGATAGTACATACTATGTTGGATTAGATATATAATTATGGTTCATCTAGGTATAGATTCTTCTCTTCCACCAATTTTCCCCCGTCCTGATACAGGCAGGCTGGGTCCAAGAAACCAGGGGAGGGTCCCACAGGGCCAGCCAAGAGGGCCCTTGGCTTCACATAGAAGAGAAATCAAATGTGAGCTGAAGAACGTGAAAATGGTTTATTAAATAGCATGAGTGACAGGTAGAAAATAATCTGGGAGACTGAAGAAGGAGAGAAGAATGAGTCTCTGTCATTGCTTGGGGCTGGGAGTTGATATTAAGAATGGGTCTAGGGTACCACTTCCTCTAGAGATGCACTGTAGGTTCCAATCAAACCCAAGTGTCAGGTGAATAGGTGTTATTCCATAAATTACCAAAGGTAGGGGTATTGATGCCAGCGTCAGACGAGGTTTGTTTGAAGCTAATGTCCTGGAACAGGTTTGGGATATGGCTCTTCTTAGGTGTTCTCAGGTGTTTGGGGCCTAGGACAAAACTCAGAGAATAATTAACTTTTTTTGCTTCCCCCTTCATGTGGGAACATAGCTTCGTTGGTTTATTCAGAGGCAAAATACGGAACATGAGTAAATGGGGCTTAGCAGAAAAACATCGGAGATGGAACCTTTCCAAAATGGAGTCCCTTCAGCTTACCTACTTCAGTCCCATTAATGTTGGGGAATTCCTCAAGGAGCAGGGCTGGTTTTATTGTTTTATTTATCTTGGTAGCATGGCCAGGAACATACTAGGTAGTGATGCATTATTTTTGGTTGACTTTTTGTAATTTTTTTTTTTTTTTTTTTTAAAGATTTTATTTATTTATTTGAGACAGAGAGAATGAGAGACAGAGAGCATGAGAGGGAGGAGGGTCAGAGGGAGAAGCAGACTCCCTGCCGAGCAGGGAGCCCGATGCGGGACTCGATCCAGGGACTCCAGGATCATGACCTGAGCTGAAGGCAGTCGCTTAACCAACTGAGCCACCCAGGCGCCCCGACTTTTTGTAATTTTAAAAAGTCTAGATTCACTTTGAGTATTTAATGTCTTAATGTTTCCACTTGTTCTCTCTGTAAAACTGCTTCAGATTCCAGTTGGTTTCTGTTTTTATGTTGCAGGCTTTTCTTTAGCTGACATCTCACCCTCCTCCATTAAGAGAGTGGCATTTCTCAAGTCCTTTCACATCTTTCAGCCTCTAGTGACCCGCTTCCCCTGACAGGAAGACAGGCAGAGCATACTTTCTCCCAGAATCCCAAAGCTCTAAGTAAGATGGTTTTTCAATGAAAGTAGAGTCCTTTGAAGCTCCAGTTACTAGGTCTGACTGACTCCCTCAGTAATGACAACAGTAAAATCCTGGTCTTTTCTTTTTTGTGGAAAAAAGAACACTTAGATTTCATGTAAAAATACTCTTGTTCTGTACTATCCTGCTTCATCTTTTGAGACAAGATCTATCGGTAATTAAGAGGTGACATAAGCTGCCAATTACGTGGAAATGACTACCAAATCCCGGAAACTTTGCTCCATCACTTGTTTACAATCCCTAATCAGACCTGAGACACAATCACTGTGTGTTTCCTGACTTCCAGCCTCTTTTGGGAGGGCACCTGCTGCTGAGGAGCCTCAGCCTGCTCACCATAGTCACACATAACTTCCCCAAATGCCTCTTCATTTAACAGTCGAAGTCAATGGAATATTAAGATTTTCTAGAGACATTTGTTGATTCAATTTGGTGTCATGTCTAGGGGGTATTTTTGATTTTCTGTATTTGCTTTGATTAAAAAAAAAAAGGTCATAAGCAAAACAAACAAAATAAACGTCCACTAATTTTAATCTAAGCTCCAGTTACTGAAAGAAAGAAGAAAGGGATCAATAACAGCAGGAAGTAGAAGAAGGGAATTTTTTTTTTTTCAAGTGGACCACAAGGGCAGAAGTAGGGATGTGAGTTTTGTCATTTGCATTTCTCACAGAATTGTTATAAAACATGGGTTCAAAATCAGATGCTTAAAAAATTAATTTAAAAAGCTGAACCTTATGCTCCTTCTAGTAAACATTCATTCTTCTCAAAACCCACATGCAATTTTTTTTAAATTTTATTATGTTAATCACCATACAGTACATCATTAGTTTTTGATGTAGGGTTCCATGATTCATTGTTTGCATATAACACCCAGTGCTCCATTCAATATGTGCCCTCTTTAATACCCATCACTGGGCTAACCCATCCCCCCACCTCCCTCCCCTCTAGAACCCTCAGTTTGCTTCTCAGAGTCCATAGTCTCTCACATACAATTTTTATATGCAACAATGTAAGACCATAAAATGAATTGTTTCTTATTCATAAGTGTTATAATACTGGGGGAAAAAAAACAAAACTTGAGTCTCTACTATCTGCTAGTGAGGTATTTTTCCATAAAAAATTGGTGTTAATGGCAAAATCTCCCTAGACTGCTGGTACTGCTAAGAGACCACTCATCATCCATCAAACAGTGGTTAAAAGAATGAACTTTGGGTCCAGATTCTGCTTTTGGCACTTATTAGCTATGTCACCTTTGGCAAGTTATTTAAACTGTGACTTAGTTTCTTACTCTGTTAAATGGATACAACATTATTTTTTTTTCATTAGATTATTGTAGACATCAAAACAATTAAAATAATGACAGTTCTTCAGAAATGCCTGGCCTATCCTAACAGCTCTCCCAGGGTTTGCTATCATTACCCTTACTCATTTTCTGTTGCTCCAACTTCACAGTTATTCCAGACATCATGTGAATTAACTTGATTCTGTTAAAATTAAGTCTAAAACTGTCAGGGGTGCCTGGGTGGCTCAATCGGTTAAGTATCCGCCTCTTGACCGGCTCAGGTCATGATCTCAGTGTCATGAGATGGAGCCCCACGTCAGGCTCTGCACTTAGCGCTAAGTTTGATCATCCCTCTCACTCTTCTCCCCCCTCCCCCTACTGTTCACACTCTCTCTCTTTAATTAATTAATTAATTAATTAATTAATTAATTAATTAAATCTTTAAAAATTTTTATAAAAAATTAAAAAGTAAAATTGTCCTAGAAAGATAAAAGGATCTTGAATCCATGTGTACAAATAAATAAATAGTAAATAAATGACAGTGTTTATAATCTTATTCATGCTAATGATATGCATAAAGGCTAAGAGCAGAGCTTTTGAGCGACACTGGTTCACATTCTGACTCCATCACTGCTGCTTGGCAGGATGACCTTGTGTGAGTTCCTTAGCCTTCTAACTCCAGTATTTCATCTGTAAAATGGTCAGTGGTGCTGACCCATGGAGATGTTAAAAGTATTAACTGAGTGAACTCCTATAAAAGCAGCTAAAACGTGGGCACCTGGGTGGCTCAGTTGGTTAAGCAACTGCCTTCAGCTCAGGTCATGATCCTGGAGTCCCGGGATCGAGTCCCGCATCGGGCTCCCTGCTCAGCAGGGAGTCTGCTTCTCCCTCTGACCCTCCCCCCTCTCATGCTCTCTCTATCTCATTGTCTCTCTCAAATAAATAAATAAAATCTAAAAAAAAAAAAGCAGTTAAAACGTAAGCACTCAATTGGAGTCGGCTGTATATGACAAACACTATTTCCCTGCATCATTAAATGTTAAAAAATTAAAGTTATTTGACACATTTTATCAGAGAAAATGTCTTATTTCCTTAGGATGATCAAAGGATAATAAAGATTTCTTTTGAAATTATAATTTAATGCTGAAATATAGAAAAGTATATTTAAAACTTCTAAGAGGAACTGTTCAGCTCAATCATCATAACTATTTTGATGACCTCAAACTGTTCCTTTTTTTTTTGTTTTAAACCTGCATTACCTGAAAGTGACCCTACTCGCCTGTCTGAAAGAGAGAGCTCATTTAGCAGAGAGAACTGATCTCCTTTTTGAACAATTTGGAAAAATTACAATTAACATTAACTGGATGATAGAGAGGGATGTCTGTTCTTAATCCTAAATATCCTGAGTTTCTTTGATGTTCAGAGTTTTAAATTATTATCTGATTGAGATATTGTGTTCTGAATTATTTTTATAACATCCCGAATTATAATCTTAGGGTATAACCTTTACATATGAGGATGAAGTTTAAGATGCCAGGGAGCCCATATTTATTTAATATGTAGTTTGTATCAACAAGATTATGTGCTATATAGACCAGTCCTTAATGAATTTCACAACACTGCAAAGTAAATATTATCCCCTTTGGCAGTGAAAGATACAGAGGCTTAGGGAAATTAAATAAACTTCCCAAGGTCACATTGATGAGCAAGGTTAGAAGCATGGGCTATACAATTTTAAACTCCACGTTCTTTTCACTACTTTTCATTGCATTAATGTTATCAAAATTAAATTAAATTGGTTCAGTATTCTTCATTAAATGATTTACTTCCCTGTCTACCTCAGTGCATTCATACAACACTATTAAATATATAACTATGACATCACTGATTTTTAATTACATTTTGAATTTGTTGGACAAAAGATACCTCAGTTCTCTCAGCTATTATTAGTTTAATGGGGAAACATACCTAATCTTTCATAGTCCATAATTAGAACAGTGAAAACTCCTCTGTAAGTTCTGAACATGACTGCACTTTTGATTTTGGCAGAGTGAGCAATTGGTTTAATTTCTGGATAGAGCAATGGTGCTTATTAATGGTATCTTTATAAAAGAGACAATGGTTTTCATAAAGGCATTTTTATGCCGGTGTTCCAGTCTTTGCTCTGGTTAAACTGTATTTTGCTGAGGAGTTAAGTAATTGGCCATGAAGAGACCACTCTGAAGGTGATTTAGGATCATAGCTCTTGTCCACCTTTCTGGGATGCCATTGCCATTTTCCCAGTTAATTCCTCCGTGCATGAATCGTGGTACCAAAATGGGGCACTACTTTCTGTGGCACTGTGGTCACCCTGAGGGGAAGTGCCATCAGTGGGAGCCTGCCTGCTGCAGAACCATCCGGCCCGCACCGCCCTTCAGTGTGGTGTGTGGATTTATTACAGAATTGATGAGAGTGAATGATATAGTTAATGTTGCAAGACTGTTTCCATTATAACCCTCTGTTTGTACCTCCTCATAATTTTCTGACAAATTGTTCCTCTCAGATGGAATCTTTCATGCTTAGTCTTAGCCCAGCAGTACATTTTCTTTCCCTGACTTTATAAAGAAAAATTTGGTCATTTTATCCAAGTTCAAACAATTACCAAGTAGTAGTTCTTTTTACTGAAATAAACTACAAAAACAGTGACGTAAGATAAATCATAAATCATAGCTATCACATGCAAAATGAAGTACGTTAGAATACTAGATATTTAATAGGGGAAAACGAAGAATTAAGAAAATTAGTTATTGGGGGGTGCCTGGGTGGCTCAGTACGTTAAGCGTCTGTCTTTGGCTCAGGTCATGATCCCAGAGTCCTGGGATCGAGCCCCACATTGGGCTCCCTGCTCAGCGGGGAGCCTGCTTCTCCCTCTCCCTCTGCCTGCCGCTCTGCCTACTTGTGCTATCTCTCGGTCAAATAAATAAATAAATTCTTAAAAAAAAAGAAAATTAGTTATTGAATAAAAAGTTAGGAAGTATAGGCTTGTTAGTTTATATGTTTAATAAATTATATATTATACAGAGCTGGAAAGGACTTTAGTTCAGTGCCCTAATTGTACATAGTGAAAATGGAAGTCCAGAAAGATAAAATCACTCACCCATTTGGGTGATTGAATAGCCAGAACACAAAATATGTTGGATCAAATTGCACTTAAGGTAATATGTTTCATATGTGTACTTCTTCTCACATAAAATAGCATATATTTTGTCTTATGTGATTTGACTATTTTAGTGGGAAATTTGGGGATGATTTTAAGTAAAAATGAAGTAAGTAATTATCTTAAGGGGTTATGTTTTACTACTTTGTAAAAAAAAAAGTAAACATTTGCTTTTCAAAAGCATACTTGAAATGTCATATTTGTTGTTTCCAAACAAAGAAAATATTATTTTCATAAAAGTAATCTTATTGGGTAAGAATTCATATGGGTTTATTAATTTAAATAATATCACCATAGATCTTCTATTTGCTAGTTTGTAAACTTATCCCCAAACCAAATATATATTAATACTACATAATAGATTAATAGTACTAATATAATACACTTAGTTTGCTAAATAAATAGTTTAATATTAGTTTTAAATACTTGTGGAAATTCACCATTAAAGTGCCCTTGCTAATAATTAGAAGCTATTTATATCAGGTGATGACTATCAGCTTGGTAGCCAATTGCGTTCTTCCCGAAGTGTGAGTGATGGTCCATAAAATATCTCCAGATCTGTTCAACTGTACTTCAATGTGTCTTATAAATTCTGTAACTGAATGTCATTAGAAAGTAAAATGCCTGTTTTCTTGCAATTCACATATTTTTGCATCCACAATTTTTGTATATTTCTTGGTTTTAGAGATTTGAAATACCACTTTGTTACCACTGATATCCCCTTTATTCCTTTGTGACCTAGGGCTTGAGTTAAATTAAACTGCAGGAGCACTGTGTATTTGTTAAAAGTTTCATATAAACTGACCAAGTTTATCTCATGATGCCAGTTTTAGGGAGAGAAGTATAAAAGTTAAATACAGATTTTACCCACATACACATGTACGTGTGTGTGCATTACCAAAAGAAGTATTTATTTTTGGTGTCCATTAGTCTCCAAAATATGAATAGTCTCCAAAATATAAAAAGCAATACAAACTGCTTAAACTGTTTAAAATATCTCCACTATATATTCACTATATAGTGTATATCTCCACTATAATATGCATTTTGCACTAGCTCATGATAAATTACAATTTTGTAAATTGAATTCTATTTTTCAATTCACCTAGTTTATTTTTTTCCTAATACGCTTCATCTCTGATTGATGACTTAAAAGCAATATTAACTTTATAGTTCTCTAGAAGCTCTAGTTAGTACCTTGAAAATAGAAAAAAATAAAATATTCAGATTTCTAGAAGAGCTCTTATTAATTTATTTAAAATATGTGAATACCTAAGTACTCAAAGAAAATAGAAATTGGTATTAGTAAAGAAGGAAAAGGGAAAAATATTCATGCAGCAGTAAGGTGTTGTATATGACATTACATAATATAATGTTCCTACGAGATACATATTATTTTATTTCTATTTTTAAAGAGAAAATGCTGTCCAATTTCAGGTAATTAAAAAGTGACTGCATTGATATTTGAGTATTTGTTTATTTAACACAGCAGGTCAAATGTGTTCCACCCACTCAGGAATCATTTGGCTCTTGATATTATTTACAAGCCATTCTAACCAAAAGAACATTTTTCTATGTAGGCAGTATTCTATTTGACAATAATTTAATAAGTTCGTAAGTCCTCATACATTTTATAGGACCATGAAATTGAATATTTCCTACTTAATTTTGGAATGGGGTAAGGTTATTAGTTTAATGTCTGTTAACTTACCTTCTGTTGCTATATTTTTTCTTTTGATTCATTATATTCATAGTATATTAATTATAACAAAACTATAGAAAAGTGGTACTTTCTATATTTTTTTTCTGTTACCTATACAAATAACAAGTGGTCCCTTACATGAGAACTGTTTTCTTCTAAGAAATTATAGGCATGCTCAATTTTTATACATTTTTGGCATTTTAAAGAGGTACAATGTTGGGCGCCTGGGTGGCTCAGTCGTTAAGCGTCTGTCTTCAGCTCAGGTCATGATCCCAGAGTCCTGGGATCGAGTCCCACATCGGGCTCCCTCCTCAAGGGGAAGCCTGCTTCTCCCTCTCCCTGCTCCGCGGGAAGCCTGCTTCTCCCTCTCCCACTCCCGCTGCTTGTGTTCCTGCTCTCGCTATCTCTGTCTCTGTCAAATAAATAAATAAAATCTCAAAAAAAAAAAAAAGGGGTACAATGTTATCAGTGACCTATTGCCACAAGAATAGCATGTAACAGTAGCTTAAACAGTAGCTTAAAATAATAAACAGTAGCTTAAAATAATAAACATTTGTTTAACTCAGAAATCTGAGGATTGAACAGACAGTTCCATCATTTGATGTTGGCTGGGCTTCTTTATAGATATGTAGCAAGCTGTCTGGTCATCTTGTAGCTGCTGGGTTAGGATGCCTCATTTCTGTATTTGACAGTCATTTCACTATTGGCTGGGCAATTGGATCACATGTCTTTCTTTCATCCTCTAGTACATTAGCCATTTTTAAACAGGTTAGAAGTTCCAAGGAAGAGTGTGGATATATGTAAGACTTCTAGACATCTAAGGTGCAAAACTGGTTGGTTATCAATGTTCATATCTGTGCATTCCATTAGCTAAAGAAAGTCACAAGGCAGTCAACATTCATAGGATGAATAGATTCCACTTCAATAGTACCCTAAGATATAAAAGATAGGCAAATCATAAAATTTTTATCCAATGCTAAAAAACTAATGCTTTGTTGTTATTAATGAGCAACTGTTCATGCATTACCCTGATTTTAAAATTTCCAGAATTTTAATATAAAGAATGAATAAATGTGATTAGTGTATGTGGCAAAAAAAATAAATAAATAATAAAATATCCTAAGAAATGCAATTAAAACAACAGTTAAATCTCTCTCTCTCTTTTTTAATTTAGGATTTTAAACAGGCTTTATTTTTTAGAGCAGTTTTAGGTTCACAGCAAATACAGAGTTCCCATATACCCTTTTCCCCTCCCCCCGCCCCATGCACAGCCTCCCTCACCAAGAAAATCCCCCACCAGAGCGGCTCATTTGTTATTATTGATGAGCCAACATTGACACATCATTATCATTCAAAGTCCATAGTTTACATTAGGGTTGACTCTTGGTATTCTACATTTTGTGGGTTTGGACAAACGTATAATGATATGTATCTATCATTATAGCATCATACAGATCAGTTTTACTGCCATAAAAATTCTCTATGCTCCAGTAATATATTCCTCCTTTCCCCTTAACACCTGGCCACCCCCGATACTTGTACTGTTTGCATAGTTTTTCTCTTTCTAGAATGTCATATAGTTGGAATTATACACTCTGTCACCTTTTTAGATTGGCTTCTTTATTTAGTAATATGCATTCGAACTTTTTCCATGTCTTTTCATGGCTTGATAGCCTGTTTCTTTTTAGTGCTAAGCAATTGTCTGGGTGTACCACAATTCACTTATGTATTCACCTACCGAAGGGCTCTTGATTGCTTTCAGGTTTTGGCAATCATGAATAAAGCTGCTGTAAACGTGTGTGCAGATTTTTGAGTGGATATGGGTTTTTAATACCTTTGGGTAAATACCAAGGAGAGTGATTATTAGAACAAGTGGTGAGAGTATGTTTAATTTTGTGAGAAATTAAATCATTTTCCGAAGTGGCTGTACCATTTTGCATTCCCAATAGCAATGAATGAACAATCTTGTTGTTCCACATCTTTGCAAGCTTTTGATGTTGTCAGTGTTTTAAATACCATTTTCAAACTTATCAAATTAGCATACATTTTCTTGTTTTTCTGTAATACTAGTTTTAAGTACAGTGATACTTCAAAACAGATCTTAAATATATCTTAAATAAATATATCTTAAACATATCTTATATCTTAAATATAATGTGCATGTGAATGTGTATATTTAGATAAAAACAGAAAACATTCTTACTTGTATGATCACCTGATATCCTACCATTTGAAGATAGTTATTTAAAGTTTTATTAAAAGTAATGACAACATTGGAGCACCTGAGTGGCTCAGTTGGTTAAGCGTCTGACTCTTGATTTTGGCTCAGGTCATGATCTCAGGGTTGTGAGACTGAGCCTCACTGGGCTCCATGCTGGGTGTGGAACCTGATTAAGATTCTCTCTCTCTCTACCTTCCCCTCTACCCCTTCCCCCAGCCCTCACCCTCTCTGAAAAAAAAAATATATATATATAAAATGATTGCATAGCCATATTTGACAGTAAAAGTGGATTTTTCTTTACTTTCTAAAGAATTACTTGAAATTTGTGTCATTCTTTAGAATTCCAGGTCTTCAGAGTAATTTAACATGGGGTATATACCCTAAAAAGAATCAGAAATGTAGAGAAAAATTATGGTCAAAGAAGTGTATTTTCTTTTTATATGAAGCAACATGAAGATCTAAACAAGAGGAGGAGTTAAATCTATAATAATAAATTTATGTAATATTAATTATTAAAGTTATTTTTCAAATATGATTTTGAATAAATGTTTATGGCACAGCATCAAGTGAAAAAGACAAATAATTTATGCAGTATTACAGTACAGCTCTAAAAAATTACATAAGAAAAGATATTAAGTAAAAAGCAAAATATTAAATAGTAATTATCAGTAGTACTGTTACAAGTTTTTTTTTTTCCTTGTACTCTTTTTTGTAATCTTTATTCACTGAACACGTATTTTATAGTCAGTGGAAATCTATGTTAATCATAGTGAATTCACTATGCTTGATATAAGATGACTTCGATTGTTTTCTTTTCTGGAATTAAAGACAAAAATATGGGTTATCAGTGAAAACTTAAATGTTTTTAAAACCTTATGTGATAATACATAATGAGTACTTAAAAATTGTACTATACCAATTGTTCTGTTTTACTTTAGAAAATACAGAAATAAGTATTCAGTTTTCAAAGCCAACGAACATTTTTTTTTAGAATTAAATTAGACTTTGAAACCTGACAAGATAGATCCATTTATATTTTACAAAAGACACACCTGATTCTAGATCAACACTTTCTTGTTCTGTTGTTTGTCCACTAGAAATAATACAAAGTATGTCAGAAAAGTCTTACTGATCTAGAAAAACCTATATGGGAATCTAATCTTTAGTTATGAGCCCTTGAATATTAGATCAAGAAATATTTTAATTTTCCTCCTCGGTGGTTTTTTTTATATTAAAGTGAATTTGGTCCTAAGAAACAGGATAAATTGAGTAACTAGAGACTTATGACCTCTACCTTTCCATTGGGTGGGAAGGAGCCAAACTTGACTACCCTGGTTATGTTTTTCTTAATGAAGAAATTACTTGACTCTCCCTGTGACTAGCCAGGTCTGATTCTTTCACCTACTGTGATATATATGAATATTTTAAAATGGAGCATTTTGTTCTCAATTGACGGTTCCGTTAAAATAACCTGGCTTGGTAATTTTGTTGTGAATATTCTTTACTTTTGCTTACACACGAAATAAATGTATAAACAATATAAAATAGCAAAACTTATGTAGGTCTACCACAACTACTCTATGGACAGCCTCCTTCACTTAATTTTCTGGTGTATTCTACCCAATCAAGATTCCTATCTGGAATTTAATCTGTATTTTGCATGAAGAGTTGTCCTCATGAAGCCAAACAATATACATTCAGTTCTTCCTAAGGATTATGTTTAAAGTAGCAAATGCAATGTGCTATTACATCAAAATAGCTTTCCAATTGTGATTTTATTTTAAGTAAAATTAGTGAAAGGTAACAAGTTATTCATTAAACACTTTTATTTGGATTTCCTCTCTTCTAAAAATAACTGTAACCTATTTCATTAAAATTGTAGATAAGAAAATTTCTTCCTGGGGATCATTTATCTCAAGGTCTATGAAATTTCCTACTGTCAATTCTCCTAGTACTTGGGTAGTTCCATACTCATTCAGCTTAATCTTTTGAATGTCTCCCCCAAATGGAAAAATACTGAGATTGAAGGCAGAGAAAAACTGCTAATGCCTTACAGAGTTCTACCAATCAGAAAATCAAACAGCCATGGACTTTGGGTGATAATGATGTCTTAAAACATGTTCATCTATTGTAATTTACCACACTGTTTGGGATGTTGATAATGAGGAGAAGGCTATGCATGTGTGGGGCAGGGGGTATATAGAAATCTGTACCTTGCATTTATTTTTACTGTGAACCTAAAATTGCTATAAAAATAAGGTCTATTAACCTTATATATATGTGTATATGTGTGTGTGTGTATGTATATATACATCTATATGGAGACATTAAAAAAATCAAGCAAAATCAAATTCCTGTGCTTAAGAGAGCTCCAGCCTTCTCTTTTGATAATACCCAGTACGGAAGGTGTTCCTTAATCACATATTCCTTGATTTCTTCACCAAATTATGAGTTGAGTTATTGCAGGAGCATTAATATTGTTTAAATAAACTCAATACAACAATTTATATGATTTCCTTGAGACTATGTAGAGTATAATTGGCTGAATATTTTTTAGATAAAGAAAATGTACTCTGAATATTTTCCAGTGACCTGGCAATAGTTTAGATATTTGTATGTCACCTGAAAAAAAAAAAAGGTTATTAAAAAGTTAGACCTATATTTGTTGTCATTCTCCATATTGAATATTGTCCCAAAATTTCTTCTCTACCCCTTTAATTCAAGTCTTTGTGATGCAAGTCTGTACTTGGAAAGATCTACTTTGATATAAGATGAGCTATAATGATATGGTTCTAATTTTGTAAATTGTATAGTCTATTGAAAGAAGTTAATTTGTGATTCATATTATTTCTCATTTTTTTCCTATAGCCAATATGTAAATATTCATTTTTTTCTAGAAAAAAAATGCATCATAGCAACTTTCCACCAAAGGCAACTGACAGTCTTATTTAGAGTCAAATATATACCTTACCTGCACAAGGCTTTGAGGTTTCTGATTATTTATATAGAACTAGATTCTCAAAGAAGTTACATAATTCAGTTGAATATCCACCTGGAAGTGTCAGCCAAGTCATGTTGCCTTAATTTATTTTATAAGTATTTGTTGATAAATTTTGTTTTATAAAACTTTTATTTTATAAAAAAATTATAAACAGATACAGAAATTTTCAATCTAAAATTTATATCCATGACTCTTTGCATTCCTTCAAGGTATTGGAGATGATATATTAGACATTATTTTTCAGAATGCTCATGAAAACACTGATGCTTTCTGTGTTGGGGTAAAAAATTTGTAATTGCAAATCATCTAGCCTTGAATTCCAGCACAATTGTGAGAGCCTCTTGGTAGTACACAAGCAGTGTGTGCTCACAGTCACACTCACATATGTAAACAAACACATAAACAATAGGGGAAAAACACCCTCATTTTTAATTTATTGCAAAATCAGGTATTTTAAGCAATCCTACTGCATTCTAACCGGTGACCTAAGTCTAAATTCTGAAACTCCAAGAAGAATTTAACACTGTCACCAATCAGGACCTCTTCTGACCTTTTGTTCTTACTTGGTCTCTCAAATAAAACACAGGGACTAATTGGCCAGTGTTTGTGCTTGGGAGGAAGTTAGGGAAATGCAGTGTATAATGTGTATACTCTAAATTCTAGGTGCCTTAAATCTTTTTTGAATTTCATTGCTTTTTATGCTTATTTTATGCAAATTAGAACCAGAATAGAATTTCGCCCTCAGATAAAAGTGAGTGTTAATAAAATTGAGTTTGATAAATTTTGAATGTAAAACATTTCATTAAATTAGCAAAATTGGGAATGGGCAGTACTCATTGTTATTTTGGATATGGTTAATATTTTAAAGGTGTTTAGTTTCTGTAGCCTCTAGCTTCATATAATTCTAATTATATTTTTAAAATTCACCTTCATTTTATTACATACCTATCCATGGATTCATTAATTCAATAAATACATAAAGTATGACAAAAATTAATCCATTGAAGAGCAGTCTTGGAAATTCACTTGAAATCAGTTGAAACAATACTACAGAAAGTGAAATTTTTGGTATTAAATATTAATGATCAGCTATCTTAATTGGCAATTTCGTGAATCTAAAATAGTCATTCATTAATAATTTTCAAATTTTTCTTTGGAAAAACATTAAAATTACTTATGAGCTGTTTTCTAAAATAAATCTGTAAAACTAATGGAAAAATTTGCATTTATGATAATTACACATATTTTCTAGAGTTCATGAAATTAAATTTGAAATCTAAGATATCTTGTTTTCTTTAAATAGGAGACATTTTGAATATCATATATGAAATACCTCTTTTTCTTTATCTAATGAATTTATAGCTTCAAATGAAGCTATTAATTGGCACTAACATTATTTTTGATGTAAGACCATTCTTTTTCCCACAAAAATATTCTGGAAAATTCTCTGAGATACCTGACTTAGAATTTATTATTTTCATCTCAGTGATTAAGCTAAGGATTTATTTCTACCTACAGCATGTTTTTCCTTACGATGGTGTGCTTGAACGATAGTTTAACCTTGTTTATAAGAGTGCAACACTCACTTTTTATAAAGAATCATACTTTTAAAATCCTAAAGAATTTGCTGAAGGGTATAGTTCTCTAGAAACATAATAGAGAATTTGCCTTGTTCAAATTTTAATAGGATTAGTGATGAATATATCAAAATTGTCATTATGATGCATAGGTAGAAAATAATTAGTGTAAAAATATTAGATTGGATTCAAATGTATTTACCTATTTATGGCTAGTATAACACTTGAATACTGAATATAAATGGACAGTTTCCATTAGAGATAAACAGAATTCCTATTTGCTAACTAAATACATCTGTTGGGAAACAGGTAAAGCTACCTCTCAGATTGGCTGAAAAGTAGGGAATGAGAAATGCACATGACATGAAAATGCCATATTTTGTGACCAGAGATTTTAGAGAGGATTGATAATAGATTACTCAAAAAGGTATGTTGGGGGGCACCTGGGTGGCTCCATCAGTTAAGCATCTAACTCTTGATTTCAGATCAGGTCATGATCTCAGGGCCGTGAGATTGGGCTCTGTGCTCAGTGTGGAGTCTGCTTGAGATTCTCTCTCTCCCTCTCCTTGCCCCTTCCCTTAATCTCTCTCTCTCTCAAAATAAATAAATGAACTCTTAAAAAAAAAGGTATGTTGGGAAATATTAGGGGACACGGAATTTTGTAGAAAATGGAAGTATATAAATAAGGGATAATCAGAGAAAAGAGTTGGAGACAGGATTTTTAAGCATTGATTTCTAATATAAATTAAAGAAATAACTAATAGAGAAATGTTTACCATACTTGCATATTTTTATAAATTATTTTGGCTTTGCATCTTAGCTAAGTATTTTCTTATCTAAAATGGCTAAGTATGTTCTGTGATTTCTCGCTTTTTACCAATGAGTATGTCCCATGATCAAACCTAAATACGTCCTTGAAAAATTCATGTTAAGTGACATCAAAGATAACTAGAAATGTAGATTTGTTCTCATTACACAATACTTTCATGCTAGTCTAGCTTGTATGTTAGCTATCTATTTTTAATTATATTCCCAAGATAATGATCTAGACTCTATTTTTACCCCATCGTTAAGCAATTGTTTTAGTGAAGGGTACAGTATGTTTTAAGAATTCAACAGAGACACAGAGTCCTAAGAATGTCCAGACTGCAATTATATGTATACCAATTTTGATAGTCAAGTAAAAGATAAGAAAGAATATTTGAATAAATTTCCAGGAGTTTGAATATAGCAAGTCTGAAATCAGTGTCTAATCAAAGTGAATATAAGATTAAGAGCAAGAAATGAAAGCTTTTTTAAATTATAATATAACTTTATTTTAATCATATCTAGAACGATTATGATACATATATCAAATGTTTTAATATAAAATCTACAAGCAGAATTGACATGTTAAAGTAGAACCAGTCAGCATAATGTGTAAGAACTCAATTCTTGGACTTAAGTTTTGTTTTATTTTATTTTTTTTAAGTTTTGTTTTAAATCACTGGTTCTTTCCTTTTCTAGTTGAATGAGTTTGAACAAGTTACTTAACCCCTGTGTGTCAGTCTCATTTTCTTCATTTGTAAAATAAGGATAACTCATTAGATGTTTTGATGGTTAAATGAGAAGAACAGCCTTAGCTATTATATCTCTTAGAGATATAACAATGACTATTGTCCAGATTTTTTTAAAGATTTTATTTATTTATTTGACAGAGTGTGAGCACAAGCAGGGGGAAGGGTAGAGGGAGAGGGAGAAGCAGGCTCCCTGCTGAGCAGGGAGCCAGACATGGGACTTGATCCCAGAACCCTGAGATCATGACCTGAGCAGAAGGCAGACCCTTAACCAACTGAGCCATTCAGATGCTCCCAGATTAAAAAAAAAAAAAAAAAAAATTACTCATGAAAATTACCAAATAAAGAATCCATAGTAACAACCAATAATAATGCAAATAAAAACACATAACCAAAACCCTGCAAAAGTTTCTGTAATTGTCCTAATTAATGGAGATGATAAAAGAGCTATTACAACCATGTGCCAGAAATACCAAGTAGGTTTAATAGAATCTTCATTCTACTTCCTATATTGCTCTGACTTAGAAACATGAAAGAGAACGTGTCTATAAACAGCCACAGTGCTCTCAGTGACAGGATAGACAGCTCACCTTTATACTTTTAAGGTTAAATATTGATGCAGGATAGAAAATTTTGGGGTTCAAGTATCTCTACAGAATTTTAATTTGTTTTGTGCCATTATATCCTAAAAAGGTATCAATGAATAAAAGGGGTTTTATCTTTTTTCCTTACAATAGACTACTGAATTTTTCCAATAATGCTCTGTCCCCTGGGGAGGACCAAATGAAAAAGGCAAAGATGATCTCTACATTACAAGGGGTATATACACGAGGGCTATAGTAGTAGAAAGAAGAGCAAGCATCTCTTCAATACCTAACAGAGGACAGTGACATTACTTGATGTTTTGGTATCACTGTGGATAGGTGGAGTTAATGGTATCTAAATAGGCACAAAAGGCAACCAAGAGCAGTCTAGACATTTATACGTATCTCTTTGTTCTTGGATGAGAAAAACCCAAAAGCTCAACATGTGGCAGACAAAATCTTATTTTACAAGGGAAGCATATTTTCCTACCTATTAGGATAGGAATTCTTTTAATGAGTTAATATAACTATGTTATAAAACAGAAGAACATCTTACAAACTCTTACTATTCTCAAAGAAATCAAAAGGAATTTTCTAGGGCGCCTGGGTGGCTCAGTTGGTTAAGCGACTGCCTTCAGCTCAGGTCATGATCCCAGCGTCCTGGGATTGAGTCCCACATCGGGGTCCCCGCTCAGCGGGGGGTCTGCTTCTCCCTCTGATCCCCTTCCCTCTCATGCTCTCTGTCTCTCATTCTCTCTCTCTCAAATAAATGAATAAAGTCTTTAAAAAAAAAGGAATTTTCTAATAAATAAGATGAACAATCACCAAGATAAGAATGTTATGAAATTAAACAAAGTAACTAAATAGAAACTGAACATATAGGCACATTGGAAACATCAAAATAATATAGATATGTTGGTAGAAAAATGGAATCAGTGAGACAGAGAGCAAACCATGGAAAGAACCCCAAATATCTGGGAGCTAATGGAAGATATATATAAAGATGATAAAGAGGAAAGGTTTACAAGTATAATGTAACTGATATCCAGCCTACAAATAATAAATTTTTGAAATAAGAAACAGGGTGAAGAGATCAAAGGCAGATAAAAGTTTATAGTAGGATGATAATAATATTCAGTCAAGAAGATTTTTCGTAGTAGACATTAATGTGCATGGTGGTCTAATGAAAAGGGATCAACATTAAGACACAGTCTGATAACAATTTACAAATTGAAAGAAAAAATTGTATTTCAACAGAGGAAAAAGAAAGTGGTTACTTTACTAGAATTAAAAAAATATTAGTCACGTAAAATTTTTCTGTGTTAAGGTATGTCACAGTCCTGGTTGCCAGGCTTTGAATGAAAAGCATTGTACAGGGGGCGCCTGGGTAACTCAGTTGTCTGACTTCGGCTCAGGTCATGATCTCAGGGTCCTGGGATCAAGCCTGATGTCAAGCCCATATTGGGCTCTTCACTCAGCAGGGAGTCTGCTTGTCCCTCTCTCTTTGCCCTCTCCCTTGCTTGTGCTCTCTCCCTCTCTCAAATAAATAAATAAAATCTTTGAAGAGAAAAGAAAAGAAGAAAAAAGAAAACACTGTGCATTACACTGGTAACATTCCCTCCTGGTTTTTCTTTCATTGTATTCTGTGTTCTTTATAGTTTACTTCATAGGCTCCCTTCCTGTCAGGCTTCTTGAATTTTGTCTCAGGTTTTTATGTTCACCTTTTTCCCTTCTCACTCATGTTCTTCCTGGGTGATCTCATCAATAAGTTCACCTCTGTTCTGAAATCAAAGCAACAACAACAACAACAAAGGACCTCTACCTGACACCTCTGAGTTCCAGATTGATATAAAGTGACAGCTGCAGGATAGACTCACTGATTGCTTATGGAATCCTGTCAGTCTCAGAGTTCCCTAATTTTATGGAGCAAATATACAGTGGTCTTGCCTATACTATTTTTTATTAGTCAGAATCTCCAGAGGAAGAGAACCAATACGATGTATATGTAGAGAGGGGGGGGGGAACTGCCCCCCCCAATTGTGGAGGCTGGCAGGTACAAAATCTTCAGGGTAGCCATCAGGCTAGACACTTAGGGAGGGGTTGGTGTTGCAGCCGAAGTCCAAAGGCATTCCTCTGGCAGAATGCCCTCTTCCTCAGAAGAAGCTAGTCTGTTTTTCTCTTAAGGCCTTTAAATGACTGGATGAGGCCCACTCACACTATGGAAAGTAATCTGCTTTACTTAAAGTCTAGCAATTTAAATATCAGTCTCATCTAAAAATATCTTCAAAGCGACCTTCAGAACAATGTTTGACCAAATATCTGGATACTGTGACCTAGCCAAGTTGACACATGAAATTAGTAATCATGTACTTCAAATAACTCTCTGATTGACCCACTTCAAATCTACCCTTCCTACTGTAATCAGAGAATGACATCTAAAATGCATACTTGGTAGGTCTTAAAATATTTCAAAGACTCCTCATTGCCTAATAGAGGAAGTCTAAGTGGCTCTTTAACGTGGCAGACAAAATCTTTTATAACCTGATCATGCATAACTTTCCTGCCTCACACACACCACTGAGTATCCAAAACTTTATGCTCTAGTAATGGACTGCTGCTGGTTAATGCTTTTACTTTTATTATTCCCTCCTCCTGGAAGGTCTTTCTGGGTTATATCTAAGGGGAAAATGTTAATCATCCTTCTAACCTCTGCTCTGACACCAGCCACTTGGGCTACATTCTTCACTTCCACAAGTTGGGTTAAATGTCTTTCCTGATGCTCTTACGGAATTGAGAGAGTTCCACTCTTGTTCCATTTATATTACTGTGTAGAATGTACCTGGTAATAGTTGTTCTCTCCCACTAGACTATGGAATTCCTGAAGGCAAAACCTGCTTATTATTTATATTTATATAAATTTAAACATAGTTTCACATAAAATTGTGCACAGTAAATCCTTTTTACTTCAACTACACATTGAAATCAGATAGAAACAGTTATAAATAAATAAAAATACTAAATGCAAACATGGGATAGGAGACAAGCTGATATGTTTTAATAGTTACAATTTATAACAAAGGAGAATTCATATTTGAAGATATATATATAAGATGGCACATTTTAAAATTGTTCTCTTACAACGAAAGACATGTAGTTAGCCTAATTACTTTTAGGGGTATCCCTCATGAACCATTTAGAATGGAGAGGAAAACAGGAGGCAGATTTATGACTCACCTCACAATGCATATGATGGAAAAATACAAAACAGTTTCACTTGTATGTTCTCTGTACATTTTTATTTGCTCATTTCTACATGTTCTTTCCTCCTGACAAGGAAATATAGCTGGGTTTCCTATGTTACCCTCCTCCATAGAAAATATAACAGCTATCTAGAATTCATAAACATTTTTTTCTTATGTAACTAATCTCTCTGTACAAACCCTATATGATGGAACTATTTAGTGACACAGTTGAACATGTTCAAATTCTAATTAATGTTAGATTTCTCATTTGAATTAAGGGATATGTATTGTCCCCTATTAACTGGTTCTTTCAATACTAATGTATGGTGAAAAAGAAGTGTAACAAATTTCTGGGGGACAGGAAAAAGGTAGAGTTCTACCTGTTCTGGGGGGAGAGCTCAAAAAGTGAAAGAAAAGTTAGCAAGAGAAAGTCAGATGCTAGGATTCTTAGACATTAAAATATATATATATTTATTTATTTATTTTAAAAATTAAAAAAATGTAAAAAACGTATATTTATTTCTCAAACTCAAAGCTTTATTTCATCAGATTTTAACATATTTTGTATTAACAAATGATTTCATCTGCATCGTGTAAACCATTACCAAAGAAGAGACCTCACACATCCTAGGCATTACTAAGAAGTTACTGTCAAAGGCTATGCAGATATAGAATGACAAGAAAGTGTCACATTTGGTCTGATAGATATCTTTTTATCTATATTCATTTGGAAATTAATGGATAAAAACTTTTAATTTTCTTAAATTGGCTATTTTAATCCATTAAAAAAAAGACCAGATGGCTTAAGTTTTAAAATGCCCACAGATCCATACTATTTAATGACTTCCTCTTTAGTAGTACATGACTGTATGCACCAACTCTTACTAACCCAGCCAAAACCAAGCATTTAATTTTGTTTATACCTAAACTATTTTTAAAAGTGATAGGTAAACAAGATTTAGAACTTGAACCCACAAAAGTGTTATATTTCCTGATCCTCATCTTGGGGATGAAACTGGAAGAGGAGGACAGACTATTGAAAACCCATCTATATTGAGGAAACAGCTGAAAACCAGTGGTATTTTTCTTACCTCTTTTTTGGATCTTTGGTAGACAAATGCCTTGAAGTGAGCCCCCAGATTGGTATGGGTTGCTAAAACATAGTGGAAATGTTATTGACATGTTTAGACAGGAATGTGTAAAGATTCTGTTTTAATCTCACTGAATGGCTGTGTGATCTTCACAATCCAGGAGTTCTTGTAGGCTCCCAAAAGAATGGAAATTAGTATTGTGAGAGTGTATATGGCTTCCACTGAACTTCTGATGCCGCAAATGAGGTAACCCTATTGCAGAGTTTGCAATATAGGCATCTTTAGGTGGATCAGGAATATTGCCTGGGACTCAAAAGATCTGTGAGAGCCATGCTGTGGGTCGTCAACAGCAGAGCAATTGCACAGCTTGGTTTGTGCTGAAGTCACAATCTACAATTCACTAAGAGTGAAGTATGGTATTTGATGCCAATAGGACATGCAGAAACAAAGCAGAGCCATGGCATGATCATGGTGGGCCAGAAAGGAACAAAAGGATATGAAAAATACCAACATGTACATGGCAGGCCCTCTATCCCAAACTCCCTAGGGCCACTTAAGCTCCTCTTGAGGGAGCCCACATACCATCACAAGAAATGGATTTGAAATAAAGTTGAATTATGAATGGGCTGAATATTCCTGATCTCATATAAGTCTGTTTAAACTGGAAAACTGAAATAACTCTAATGAAAGCATAGGTTCTTTACCCTTCCTCATTCTCTTCTATCTCAAACTCATTAGTAGAAACTGGCACTCATGAAGAAGCTTAAATCAGTAATGGGAATACAGAAAACATATTTTTTTCATATCTACATCTTAATGTCTACACTTTTATCCCATAACACTTATTTTATTATTTTTTATTTTTATTTTTTATTGTGTTCAATTAGCCAATATATATCATTAGTTTTTGATGTAGTGTTCAACGATTCATCAGTTGCATATAACACCCAGTGCTCATATCCTATAACACTTTAATAAGAGTCTTTTTTTTGGAGTGAGATGCAAGCAAAAGTTGAAAATGTGAAATGTGAGTTAGTTGCTTTCTCTCTTCCATATCCAGAATATTTGAACAATAGACCCAGACAAGGATATATTCTACCAACTTTCACATTCTTTCTCTTCATTTATTCTATAATATCCTGCTATTTTTATCTGTAATATTCTGTTCTTTCAAAAAACATCTCCTTCCTTTCAGGCTCTTTCTTTGTGTTTTTGTATTTCATACACACACACACACAGCCTATGTTGTCCATTTACCATTTATCCATTGTTTTTATTCCTTTCAATCATCTCAATGCATATTTAACTAGATGTTTTAAATTTGCAATTTTAAAAATATATTTATATAGGGTAGACTGTGTCTACAGCTTCACAAAGCTATTTGTTGTAAAGGGATTTGTTTAAGGAAAAAGGATGGGCCGGGCGCCTGGGTGGCTCAGTTGGTTAAGCGACTGCCTTTGGCTCAGGTCATGGTCCTGGAGTCCCGGGATTGAGTCCCGCATCGGGCTCCCTGCTCAGCAGGGAGCCTGCTTCTGCCTCTGACCCTCCCCCCTCTCATGTGCTCTCTCTCTCTCATTCTCTCTGTCTCAAATAAATAAATAAAATCTTTAAAAAAAAAAAAAGAAAGAAAAAGAAAAAAGGATGGGCCATTCCCCACACTCTGTTTTGCTCCTTTTCATTTTTTTCCAACTTAACACACTGTGTGCCCACAACACATATTTTGTGTAAGTGTAAATGTAGAGAAATGGCTGTTTCTGAAATTCATAAACCAAAATTAAAAAAAAAAAACAGAGTCTAGAGTTTTGTGATAGTTCTTTAAATAAAGAAATAATGACATTTATGTTTAATCAACCAGTAAAGTATCAGCTTACGAACTGGCATATGAGCTCTGACTGCCTAATGGATCAAATGAATTGGTAAAGTTTATTAATTTGAGTGATATATGACTACTTTCCTGTGAGGAAAAAAAGGTACCAGCACATTTTTCTGAGTCATTATTAAAATAACGACAACAAAACCCACAAAAACCAGATTCTTTGGATGTGTAGGAAGAGTATCACCATGCCTACAATTACATTTCTATAGAAATGGTCAATAGCTGTGGATTAGTTCTGCTTTAGACATTGTTTACTCAGAGCTACTCAATGTCTAAGAGGTTTGACATTATATACCACTAGATTACTTGTAGGTATGAGAGAAAACATACTTTTTTCAAATTGTGGAGGGTCATCTGGGTGGCTTAGTTGGTTAAGCGTCTGAGTCTTGGTTTTGGCTCAGGTCATGATTTCCTGCCCCTGGGATCAAGCCCCTTGTTGGGCTTTGCAGTCAGCACAGAGTCTCCTTCAGATTCTCTCTCTCCTTCCCCATCTTCCTCCGCACACCTCCCACCCCCCACACCCCCCACACCTGTGGGCGTGTGCTCTCTCTCAAATAAATAAATAAAATCTTAAAAAATTGTTGGTGGAAAACACATGAGGTTTCAAATCAGATAATTGGAAAATTTTTTCATTGTTTTACAAAGCAGATTCTAGAATTATTCTTTAGACATTTTCGTAAGCTGAAATTTCAGTATCTTCTCTGTACTTAAATTTTACTAGGTTTATAGGTTTCATCTATCTAATAAACCTTAGAGTTTATTCAAACAAATAAAGAAGCTTTAAATATGCAAGTAGTCCAAATTTAATGCATAGCCCATATAGTCAATAAGGTGCCACATAATCAAAAGCTGTCAGTGTGGAAAACATGAGCTGAAGGGCTAAAAAATAAATAAAATAAAATAATATAAAATAATCAGAGTAGCAGATTAGGAAGGTAATTAATTAGTAATGATTATATTTAACTGGAAAGGCAGTGTAATGCATAACTTTTCTAACTATAACATGTTTTAATATTTTGGTGCCTAGGATTAAATGGAATTAGAAATAGAAAGATTTACAAAATGCCCTAAAATTATGAAGGCAACTTTGCTAAATGTTTCTACTTCTTAAAGTAATCTAAATGGGTCCTGTTCAACTTGAATTCAAACTCCTTTTTTTTCTTATTTTGGTTAAGAAAATCAACTCTTCTGATCTTTAATGTAATGCTTGGTGATTAAAAACTTCTGTCCCAAGACTGAACTGAGAGCACTGTCAGCTGCTTATTGATAATGGTAATAAGAAATTAAAATTGCTTTCATGTATGCCTTGTTGACAAATTGTGTAGACTTATCAAACACAATAATATTATATTTAAATAACTTTTCACAAGAAATCTGATTTTTCCAGCTAAAGGAACAGATTATTATATGTTTTGATGTTAAGATAATGAATTTAGAGGCTTTGAAAAATATTTAAATCATTAATAGCAACAGTATGTCTTTTGTTATTTGGATCTTGTCTTCAAACATACGTTTAATTATTAACATTGATTATAAACCCAGATATTGAGGCACTAGGCTTTGTGAATTACTACAATAGAAAATTTATATAGAAAAAACCCAAACCTCCTTATATTCTTTCTATGTTTAATATTATAGTGCATGTCTGTGTATGTTGCCTAGGCTTTTTACCTACCTAGGGTAAAAAATGATTGGATGCCTTTCTAGTTTTCTTACAAAAATACTATTTGGATTTCATGAATTTACCTTAGTCTAAGGTATAGGCTTCATTCAGCCTTGCAAGCTCAGAAAACTGACTTTATTATCACTCAATATTAAATTCACATTCACTATCTTATGACCTTGATGCTTAAACTCAAAATGCAGACTTATTAATAGATGACAAATACAGCTGTCTTCAGAAGTACCAGAACATTCGGTGTCTACTGCTGTTCCTCTCAGTAGGCAAGTATACAGATAATACTCAAAATGTTATATTATGACCAGATGATTAGAACTAGGAGAGTAAAATTAACTCACTGTTTAAGTCATCAAGATGAAATTACCTGAAACATTTGCTGACCAGACTAATGCTCTCCCATATGGATTCATGCTGCCAAAGTTTACCTCTGGGCTTTCTTTGCATTTCCATAACAGGGCATAGTAAATTCTGATTGACTCAGTCTTCCATCAGATAAATTAATATGTTCAATCTGGCAACTTGTGAATCTTGGAAGCTAAGAAATTTCTGTGGGCAGTACTGCCAACTGGTTAAAAGCACCAGGTTTGGAGTCAAATGCCTTGAGTTCATTAACTGGCCTTGAAATTTCTAAGATATTTGATGTGATATTAAATCTTTCTGAATCTGAGTTTCCTTTCATGTAAATTGGAATGACAAAAAGTACCATTGATATTAAGTGGCTAGAGGCAAATGCATAAGGCAGTAGGAATCAGTAGGGCTTCACTGCAGTGAAAAAATTTGGGGTCAGTAAATTGTGGAAAAGTCCACTCTTTCACCTAAATAAAAGAAAGTGCCTCTGATATTATATGATTCGGGAGGAAAAAAAAAGTCTGTAAGTAAAATACAACTTGGTTCTTACATTGTTTATTAACCTTTTCTGAAAAACCATTACTTTTTTCTAAAGCCACTTACTCTATATTTTTAGCAATAGAACATGTTTAGAATATAGATCTCTTCAATGGTAAACCAATAGTCTGCCTTTAAGAAATCTGAGTGAATGGTTGTACACATATGTAACTACATTATATTCAAGGAGGGCATAAGAAATAATTGTCTTGCTTGCAAACTAATTATTTAAGGTTTATAGACTCTGCCATTTTTCTTATTGATGTAAATTATATTGGTGCCTCCTTAGCCAGAAATAAAGTGGTCAAGAATTTTCCAAGGGTTTTTTTTTATATTTCTCAAGAATGGACATAAACAATTATTTACATGCATGAGTGTATAAAATGAATAGCTACCATTATGTATTGTAGGGAAGGGTCAATATATTTATTTATTACTATAATCTTTAAATATTGCTATAATTAATATTTTCATAATTCTAAAAAGGGATATTTTAAAACTTACATCAGCAGATATTTCTATCCACTACCCAATTTCTCAGTAACTACAGAAACCATAACTTATGAATGTGATATTGCTCATATACATCATCACGAAGAACATTCATACAGATTGATAAAGTACTGATATGTAATAAAATATTAAATTATCAATATTTTAAAAATACATAAATCCTTAGAAATTTTTACATTTGAGGTATACTAAGTTTTAAAATATCTTTACCTAGTATTTTGAATCATTGCTTTTGTACATTAAGCAGTAGTAAAGTGCACACACATGCATACATATACGTGCACCAATCTCAAAAAAATCCCAATAGATTTAATTAATTAAAAAGAGTCAAATCTGGGGTACAAAGGAAGCAGCAATAACTTTTTTTTTTCATAATAAAAGATGCATGGCTCTTACCACAAAGCAATTTTTAAAAATTTTTTTATTGTTATGCTAATCACCATACATTACATCATTAGTTTTAGATGTAGTGTTCCATGATTCATTGTTTGTGCATAACACCCAGTGCTCCATGCAGAATGTGCCCTCTTTAATACCCATCACCAGGCTAACCCATCCCCCCACCCCCTCCCCTCTAGAACCCTCAGTTTGTTTCTCAGAGTCCATAGTCTCTCATGGTTTGTCTCCCCCTCCGATTTCCCCCCTTCATTTTTCCCTTCCTACTATCTTCTTCTTTTTTTTTTTAACATATAATGTATTATTTGTTTCAGAGACACAGGTCTGTGTTTCATCAGTCTTACACAATTCACAGTGCTCACCATAGCACATACCCTCCCCAATGTCTATCACCCAGCCACACCATCCCTCCCACCCCCTACCACTCCAGCAACCCTCAGTTTGTTTCCTGAGATTAAGAATTCCTCATATCAGTAAGATCATATGATAATGTCTTTCTCTGATTGACTTACTTCACTTAGCATAATACCCTCTAGTTCCATCCACGTCGTTGCAAATGGCAAGATTTCTTTTCTCTTTTTTTTTGATGGCTGCATAATATTCCATTGTATATATATACCACATCTTCTTTATCCATGCATCTGTCGATGGACATCTTGGCTCTTTCCATAGTTTGGCTACTGTGGACATTGCTGCTATAAATATTGGGGTGCATGTACCCCTTCGGATCCCTACATTTGTATCTTTGGAGTAAATACCCAGTAGTGCAATTGCTAAACAGTATGGAGGTTCCTCAAAAAATTGAAAATAGAGCTACTCTACGACCCAGCAATAACCTTTGAAATATATATAATCTTTCTCTGGGTAAATTGGCCAGATCTCAAGTTTTCTGTTATAAAATTGTTCGCCTCTTCATAAATACTTATTGCAGGTCCACTCTGTGTTAGCTACAAGGTTAGGTCAAAAGAATATCAAAATGAGTAAGATCGGTTCTGCCCTTGAGGAGGGTAAGAGAGCAAGTCCCATGATCAGAAATAGCATCAGTACAATGTGATAAGACCAAAAACCAAAGCCATCCTAGAGTGCTGAGAATTTTTGTGGTATTTCCTGTCTTTTTTTCTAGTTTATCTGGTGTTGACTTAACTTCAATTTGGTTTCTAATGTTTGAGTGTTCCTTGTTCTTACCCCTAGGTTAATTGCAGTATATAAGGCATAATGCAGTGCCTGGCAGTTATTGGTCAGTTAAAAGAAAAAAAATTAATGCAGGATACGGGTTCAGATTCAACAAGCGCTGGTTTAACCCTGTGTTAACATTTTCTGATTCTTATATAAATTTTGTTCCAGATTGTTTTGGAATGAATGTTCCAGAAATTTATCATTTGGCCACACAGTAACAGTATTGTCAGATACTTTGGAATTTTTTTGTTGTTGCTGTTGTTAAGGTGCTGCTTTCATGGGGCGCCTGAGTGGCTCAGATGGTTAAGCATCTGCCTTCGGCTGGGGTCATGATCCCAGGGTCCTGGGATCGAGTCCTACATCGGGGCTCCCTGCTCCACGGGGAGCCTGCTTCTCCCTCTGCCTCTCTCTCTCTCTCCGTGACTCTCATGAATAAATAAATAAAACATTAAAAAAAAAAAGGTGCTGCTTTCACATAGTCTGAGTGTATTCTGGAACACTGGAAAATGTTTAATATCCATTAAAAAATGTGTTTTTTATTTTTTCTACTAAATTAAGGGGAGCTTTTGAAATTTGACTATCTCTTGGTTGTTGAAACATTTCCTAGTATTCCAACATTGGGCAAATGTGTAATGGGCCATACCCTGTATCTTATGATTTATTATAGAATTGTACTAGGGCTTGGTTTCTTTAACTACTCCAATTTAGCTGTGCATTTGGGATTAAAGATATTTTGATGCTTATATATATTAAGAGACTATTCTGAACCACACTGCCCTGTTTGCTAATAACTGCCCAAAAAGCTATTTTCCCAGCTACACTTACTAGATTTCATTCCATCCTTACAATTGGTATTTTTGAATTTTCAGAAAATAACAATACAATAAAATTCTTTTTACTGGTGTAATGTTGTTCAGTTTAGACTCCTTAGGAAATCTAGGATCAATTTATAGTTATTAGCTTTTTAGTTAAATCCATATCAGTGCATTCCAATTTTAGAATGACTACTGATTAAATCAGATCCTTAACAATTCACAAATTAAATAAAAACCATATTATGATAGGTTTTAAAGTATTATACTATAATTATTAGGTATTTTTGAATGAAGGCTATTTATTGTTTCCAATTGTTTTTTATGCTCCTCAACTTATAATTAGATTGGACTATCCAAAGGGCAATTCATGGAGAGCAGATTTGATGGCAAATTAATAATCATTACTGAGATAAAAATCAACTTAAAGGTCATTTAAAACAAAGAGATAAAGAATATCATTTTAATACACTAATTTACAACAAGTAGCAAATGACAAAGTTTTCAACTTTTGTATTCTATATAGATCATTTCAAAAAATTTTGTATATAATCACACATGGTACTGTCCATTTTGTAAGTGTACATCTTTTTGCTCTATGGTTACATGGGTTTTGTTTTTTAATATAAATAAATATCTTGATTTTGATCTAGTGTATAAAACAAATGACATTTATTTCTTATAATAAATGGATTCAAAATGCCTAAAATTATTTAATTTAGACTAATTATAGTAGAAGTTTGAATAAGTGTGTGTTAAATGAATGAAGAGTCTTCTGCTTATACTCTCTTAGCTTCTCTAGTCACTTCTTTTTCTCTAAGTGTGTATTTTTTTTTCCAGTTCTAGTGAGCAGATAAGCAATGAGCAAAACTTCATGGTACAGCATTTTGTTACAAAATGGGAGATTCACGTATTGCACTGGGTGTTATACGCAAACAATGAATCATGGAACACTACATCAAAAACTAATGATGTAATGTATGGTGACTAACATAACATAATAAAATAAAAAAAAATGGGAGATTCAAAACAAAAGCTAGTAACCAAAGGCCAAAGAAGCAAGAGGCCTAAGTCTTCCCTACAACCTATGAGCTGAAATTACCCAGTCTTCACCATATACTTTCTCATGATGTTTAGATGATGAATATGAACACCTTTGGTTTCTCTGATACAGTAGTTTGGCCAGGTTATCTTCTCTAAGGCATTCTCTACTTCCAAATGCTTTGTCAAATAGCTGCTTTAGAATCTGGGCTTGTAAGAAACAGACCTGAGTCCAAATTTTGTTTTGACAACAAATTACAAGTGTAACCATAGCAGGTTAGTTAGCCTCTATGAGTCCTGTTTATCTCTTTTGTTAAATGTAAATGATAATAACTATTAAATAGAACTGTTGTGAAGTCTCAACAAATACTAAATAAAATACTGCTCTAAAGGATTTCTCTCCTAGTGCTTGACAAATAGCATATGTCCAGTAAGTTTTATTAAGCTTTAGTTATTGATACCTAATGAACAGGCACACATTACAGTTTTCAATCATTGCCCAATCAATGATCCTCCTGTTCAGGAAGATCACTGCCTACTTTTACAGTTCTAAAGGGATATTTTGAATCTATTTTTATAGGATTTTGACTTACAAACTACATCATAATTTTCTTTAGCTTCCCAATAACTGAAATGCTTTATGAGTCGCTTCTCTGCTCAGCAGTGAAGACTGAGGAACAAAAAAAGGAATTGCTCCTATTTTCTTGTGGCATTTGTATCTTTATATTAACCCACAATGAAACTAAGATTAAATTAGAAAACTATTGAAAGTCCTTGCTTATTAAAATGTTCATTATGATCTTCTACACACACACACACACACACACACAGTGCTTTGAGCATATGGTAGGGTTAAAAGAGTGATGTTTGAATTCTCCTGTTTCCCATAACAATATTTTACCCCCCCAAAAAAATCATCAGCTCACATCTTTTAAAAATTTTCAATTTTTTTGGATTATTAAAAAAAAAGTGAAGGGGGGGAAATCGGAGGGGGAGATGAACCATGAAAGACTATGGACTCTGGGGCACCTGGGTGGCTCAGTTGGTTAAGCGACTGCCTTCGGCTCAGGTCATGATCCTGGAGTCCCGGGATCGAGTCTCGCATCGGGCTCCCTGCTCAGCAGGGAGTCTGCTTCTCCCTCTGACCCTCCCCCCTCCCAGGTGCTCTCTCTCTCCTCTCATCCTCTCTCTCAAATAAATAAATAAAATCTTAAAAAAAAAAAAAGACTATGGACTCTGAGAAACAAACCGAGGGTTCTAGACAGGAGTGGGGTGGAGGGATGGGTTAGCCTGGTGATGGGTATTAAAGAGGGCACGTAGTGAATGGAGCACTGGGTGTTATACGCAAACAATGAATCCTGGAACACCAGATCAAAAATTAATGATGTAATGTACGGTGATTAACATAACATAATAAAAAAATTCTTCAAAATTTCCATCTTTGTTTCATTCAGAAACTTGAAGTGACCACTGTATGTCAAGAAGCAGGCTGTATTCATTGGGGACCATCAGGAAATAGATGTAGATCTTGTGTTCAAATAGCAGATCCTTATGTTTAGATTATATTTAGACAGTATTTGATACTGGTGCATGTTATATGTTTATATTGTAACACAGAAGGACTCTTCATACAATTATTTTCTGGTCATTTTTTCTGACTTCATAGCTAATTTGAGCATAATTTAATGATTTTTTTATACTTACGGCATGGGCATATTTTCTTATTGACATATGTGATGGATTGGTACTCTTGCTATAATTTATTTGATACCGCTTGTATGGAAATGTACCTTTTGATTAGGGTATAATTTCAACAAGAAAAGTAAGATCTACTCATATATGTCATTCTTTTCACAAATGTACTATGGATAAATTGCAAAAGTGGTAGGATATTTTGACAGTTTTTAAAATAATAAGAATCGATACTGAGGTTTAACTATTTTTCCAGTTTTGTTAATTTTTAACTGATATATGTCAAAATTATTTTCTACTGTCTTATTTTGTCTATTGTAACCTTTTATTTTGAAATTGTTTAAGACTCACAAGAATAAGTAAAAATATTTTAGAATCCTCATATACCCCTTACCCACTTATAATATTTTCATAAGCATTTTACTGCTTATTCTTAGAAAATCTTTGTGAATTTTTCTTTCCCCTAGATTATTGTAATGTAATCTAATCCATCGCATGTGTTTCTTTATATCTCTAGATCATCCCTTAAAATGTCCCCAGAAGTATCTTGAAATTTCATTATCATTGTAGACTCTTATTTTTTTCAATTTTTAGAGATTTTATTTATTTATTTGAGAGAATGTGAAAGCACGAGTGGGGGCAGAGGAAGAGGGAGAAGCAGACTCCGTGCTGAGCAGGGAGCCCGTAGAAGCAGGGCTCTATCCTAGGACCCTGAGATCATGACCTGATGAAGTCAGACACTTACCCAACTGAGCCACCAGGTGCCCCTAGACTCTTCTTAAACAAATGTGGAGTAATCTTGAAAGCATTCAGTGATCTGATGATAGTTATTAATGAAAAAATAATAAGTCAGATAGAGAAAGACAAATACCATATGATTTCACCTATATGTGAAATCTAAAACACAAAACAAATCAATAAACAAAGAGCAGGATCAGACCTGTAAATACAGAGAACAGTCTGATAGTTGCCAGAAGGGAGTGGGGTTGAGGATTGGGAGGTACAGGCTTCTAATCATAGAATAAATAAGTCACAGGAATAAAGGTATGGTATAGGGAGTATAGTCAATGGTATTGTAATAGCATTGTATGGTGACTGCTGGTAGCTACATTTGTGGTAAGCATAGCATAACATATAAACTTGTTGAATCACTATGTTGTACATCTGAAATTAATGTAACATTGTGTTAGCTCTATTCATTTTTTTAAAAAAAGGAAAAATAGTGTTTTATAATCCTAATAGATTGTATTTCCCTTTTCAGAAGAATTATTAGTACTTCACACTCCAAAACAAAGTTAGTTACAGTAGGATTTCTTTCCTTTATGTTTAAGTATACTATTTTTTGGTAGATGGAATAATTTAATTACAGCTCATGTGGAGAGGGAATGCAATACAGAATGTCTGTTGCTACTCAAGTGATAACTGTGATCCATTTTTCTACCAGATGGATTATTTTTCCTATTATGACCCACTGCATTTACTTTATTAAAATTATTATTAGATGCATGCCAACTAACTATATAAGTTTTTTAGGAGAAAGAAAACAGATTTTTGTTCCTATTCATTGAAATGTATTAAACTTTCTTTCAATCACCATAGATTGCTTAAAATTAAAAAAAATAAAATGCATTAGTTTTCTTTTTGTTCAGGCGGAACACTTGGAATGTATCATGATGAAATTTAAGTAACCAAATCATTTATTTTAATAATGTTACTTGAGCCCTATACAAACTGTTTTGTATCGCCGTAAGTGAATCAGTTGTTTCAGTTTATATATAGTCACCAACAGCACAATTAGTACCTAGGCAGATGCCTAAGATTGGGTACAAATTATAGGACAAAGTTTAGATCCTAAACTCAAACACAAATTACAGAGTATTACTGAGCAAACCTAGTGGTCACAAAGCTTTACTGAAAACTCTCTCTCTCTCTCTCAAATAAATAAATAAATGAATAAATCTTGTAAAAAAAACAAAGGCTTTACTTAAGAAAAATGATATGCTATTCTCACTTTATTGCTTTAAGTATAAAATAACTAAGAATAGTTTTGTTGATCTTAGAAGCTAAATTCTCCTGTGTTTATTCATAGCAGTGTAGAATGGTAGAGGGACAGAGAAAACATTTCAGAATTGCAGTGGCTGTCAGTAATATCAGCCTAAAATATTCAATGTTCTGTGATATTCACTGGATATTGGAAAAGACATAAAAATGGTCAATTATAGATTTAGGTTTCTACTCCCTCATGTGTGCAATAATTAGCTCTTAGTGTGAGTACTTCAGAAATAAAACTCTTTCATGTTTACTTCCCCCTTCCTGCAAAGTAGCCTTCATATATTAAATGATCATAAATATTTACTTTTTGATTAGATGAAGAAAGGAAGAATGAAGGAAGGAAGATGACAGTTCTAAAAGCTGAATGCATGGCTGCTCCACTTAAGAACTTCAAAGTACAAGGAAAAAGTCACTCATCTCAAATATTTAAAAATTCAAGAGTATTGGACAGTCAGGAATAAAACAGCTCTAGAAAACAGCTTCTCTTCCATCTTCTTTACAGGCTTCTAATTATCCCTGCTTCTCCTATGCACCTACTTTATTCACCTCGACCAGCTGGTGTTCTTTGTTCCTTGGTAGTTTTTGCTGGCCCCAAACCACAGCTTTCCTCTGGCATTTCCAGACATCTCTGGTCTCAACATCTCAACTATGGTGTCCAACATTAGTGGCCTGATTCCCTCAGCCTGTCTGGATCTGTTTAGCCCCACTCACATTAGTCTTACCGCATTACTCAATCCACCGCTGCAGTGCTCCTGGGTTGACTGTCTGTGTGAACAGTCACGCTGGACAGAATAAGCTGTATCTCACCAACCTTGCTTCTTTGACCAGGTTCTCTTCTCAGCTGCCTTTTCTCCTTTGTACTGGCTCTCATTTTTGTTGTCATGAACTTTGCTAACATACTGTCCTTTTGATAGCATGCAGCCACCAAAATAACTTAAAAAAAAAAGGCCATGTAGCCATAGATTATACAGCAATTCTTATGGAATTTTTCTGAAAGACATTCAAATTAATTTAGTAATTATTATTATTACTCATAGAGGAGATATATTTTTGATTAATGTGATTAAAACTAATCATCTTTTATGAACTATGAAAACTGTAGTGTAAAGGGAGAAAAATATGTATTGATCAATAGAGCAGTACATTTAGATACCTGAATGAGTATAGCTGGTCCTTGGATTGTAATACTCTCCACATATTATATTTCTTCAATTTTGGCATGTAGAGATAAAAAATTATGTCATCGTGAATTTCTTTGAACCAATAACTAAACTCATTTTGTTTTTCTAAGATAACTGTTTCTCATCTGAGCCTATTTTAAATATAATTATATTTCTCCTCCCCATTACTTAGTAGCATAGAAATTTAAAAAAAAAAACTTAATTGATCGACCTGAATCAATAATAAACAGTAAGCTTGTATTAAATAAACTCCTTAAAAATTAAAAAATAATATCCTCACTAATATTTTAATTAATCCAAATAAGTTATGATTTATTTTTTAGTGTGGGTTAGTTTAGATGTAATAATCATTTGGCTTTCTTTCAAACTTTACTAGATATACACAAATACTATTTTGAAGAGAAAGTAATGCATTTTATCATACAGAGAAAAAATTATTTGGACTGCTTGTTATGGGAACCAGCAATCCTCCAAAGTTATAAATCGGGCTATTTGTGAAATGACATCACCTGACATTTGAAGTAAACTAAGAGAAGATTATATTGTTCAAGTTATTGTTAATGAATCAGGACTTAATCCATGCTTTTGAAATCAATCTAAGGGGAATACTTTAGTCTTCCTCTGCTATTATACTATATGCAAACACTGCAGTCCACATACACACACACATACACTACAAATTTGCACTGTAAGTCATTTTATGTCTGGTTTCCCCTTGTATTTTTCTACATTACCATTTTTCTATGGAGGGAATGCCCCTCCACTTGCTTTCAAAGTTTAACAATGATTAGCTCTTCTTTCATCTCAGATTCTTCTTTCAAAATGCCATGATTTTAAAATCCTGAGCCATTTCAAGGTCTGTCCTATTTATCCACTGAATTGGTGTAGTTAGTGAGGTAAGAGGTGTTTACTCTGTTGGTGTTCATTCTCTATGAACTATCTACTGAAAACTGCCGATAATCCAGTTAGCTTTACTTGAAGGTTTATTCTAGCAACCTTATGCTGCTTGAAAGTAAATATGTTCTTATAGTGGAAATGTTTTTCTTCAAATTCTGGGGCAGAAATAATTTTCTTCTCCATGATCTGGATACCTCTATGATTTTTAGTGCTGTACCTTGGACACTTAGGTGTATCTGGGTCTCTAGGGCCCTTATATAATGCCATTCAGATATTTCCACAGTATTTTCAATGTGTTCCTTAAATTTTAATTAAAGCTTACCTGGCAAGATTTTTAACATATACTGTTTTCTAGAGGAAAAGACTTTTTATGGAAACAGTTAAAGTAATTGCTTCTGTATTTGTTTATTTGTGTGATAAAATTCACTGTGTTTTTCAATCAAGTTTTATACTGGACTTTTAATTGTGATATTCATTTAGGGCTGGTTTCATAGGGCCTAGTAAGTTCTTCCTTAGGGATCCCAAGATCTTCTACCTTCTAAGATTATTTAACCTTTAGCTTCCTTGCATACAAGATTATTAATGCCATAATTGAATCTAGTAGGTAGACTCATCTACTAGCTGTAAATTATGGTGGTTAGAGGTTTGGGATGTGATTTATAGTGTAAATAGGAAGGGAAAAAAACTACTAGGAAGGGAAATATTGGTATTGGGAAGTAAAAGAAAAAGAGAGGATAATCTATTAATTGACATACATTAAATTCCTACTCATTATCATTGTGCCCATTCTTTGCATCCTCTACTTCATTGTCAGGGTTGTTTCAGGATTCTTATATTCTTGAGAGCCTGTAGACTCCCAGCTACTGTGGAATTTAGATGTGTACAGGACACATCTGTATACATGTAGTAGAATTTCACTTATCCTTTATAGTCAAAGAAATTGATTTTTCCACATACGTGCATATTCTTAAAAATGTTGTTGCCATTCAAGTACTACTAAAAATATTCTTGATGGACATATTTTAACATACAATATCAGAGTAGTTCAGCTATTTTGGATGACTCATTTTCATTATTAAATATTCACTCGTGCACCATACAGTTTTACAGTTGTATGTCAACCTCACTGTCCCTTCAAAGAAGTCACAAGAGCACTTCTGTATCTGATACATTCAAGTGGTATGATTGAAATGATTAAAAGATATCTGCTAAGTACTGGACATGAAATGTGAGTGTGAAGGGCCAAAATGCTCAAAAAGATTTGGTCAATTCAACTTAAGCTGTTAATATATAGAAACACGGTCAAACAAAGTCAAATGATTTTTTTGACAAAAAAGAGAATACCTAAAAGTTTAAATTAGAAATAATACTGATATTTATTTGTTGAATGATCTGTGAGGAGTCATAAGTTATAAACAAATAATATGTATTAGATTACTGATATTTTTAGTCTGATTAGAAGAAGAAAAAGCAGTATTGTGTTTTAGATTAATAAAATAGTTTCTTTCATCTTCACAATTATTTTTTCCTTGGATAGCTTAAGAACAGGCATGTCATTTTTATGAGGGTTCAAATGATTATCTATAATACATGATATGCAAATGAATGTTTTTGTATACTGAGAAAGGTTGAGATATTTATTTAGAACCTTTCAGATTAAGCATTTGGCAGATTAAGGATGTTTATTTAAATGTGTTTATGGGTAGAACGCCTAAAATCAGGCATTGCCTATTATGCAGCACTTATGCATTCCTAATTTATAAAATAATTTTTATTTAATTACCATTCCTGATAGGAAACTGAAAAGATCCAATTTCAATGTGCATTACAAATTTTGAAAATATGTTTCTACAAAGTGACATTAATATATTTAAATTTTATTATTGTCTGCAATGAAGATGAGATTAAGGGGATGCTTGAGGAGTTAAAGTCAAAAGAGTTTTTTAAAGCCTCAAGCAAAGCATTTCAAGAAAGATAGACACACAATAGTTGCTAAAATTGTGCTATTCATCCCAGGAGATATATTTAACATTCAGACCTCATGAAACACATAGAAATATTAGAGTAAAAGCTAGGGGATTTTTCTTTTGGTAATATGGGCCTATTGACATTAAATCTCTGTATTGTACACCTAGATGCCTCATGTGTAGGTCCTGTCATGTGAAGAGCAATCCTAGATGAAGGCTAATGCATCTTAGTGGAGTTCTCTACCACGCTGATTGAAGCTGACAGCCCTATGCTCTTTGCAAGGAAAACTTCATGGGGAGTTAGGAACAGATGCTAAACAATATGGCACATTTGATTTCATGCTGCTCACGCGTGCCAGCCCCTGGCAGTCTTTATGAGGTCAGAGGATTAGTAAAATTGCAGTCAGCAGGAGTATAGGGCATATAAGTAGAAAGAGACAAGCAGGTGTGCTAAAATGAGTTAGATGTGGGCTTTCCCCAGGTGTGTCTTACTTGCCCTTCAGCATATGGCTACAGGATCATAAGGGAAAAGTTAATGCTCAAATAATTTAATCCAAATAATGCAACCAGTTAGGACTTTATACATTTTGAATATGAAATATACATGTATGTTTGACTAAACATACGCTGACGTTACTTTTAATGTTTCTTTAAAACTCTAAATTTCGATGATTATTCGTAAAAAATACATCAACATAAAACAAGAAAATACGTTGATGACCAGGAATTCAGTTTTAGTTATAAGCCATTTTTTGTTCAAGTGGTTCTGGTTTTTATGGTCTCAATTTATTAACCTATAAAATTAGGATGTTGGAATGGGTGATATCTTAGATTCTAAGATCCCTTCCACATATGAAAAAATCATGCCTGTTTTATAAATCCAAAGACTTAAGAGTTGGTGGTTTTTTTTTATTTATTTGTTTGGTTGGTTGTTGTTTTGTTACATAAGACAAGGGTGCAGTTAACCCGGTGATTATCAACATGGAGGAAGGAGACAGCACAGAAAAAGAATTTGGACCCAAGAAGGAGGGGGACATTCTCAGCCTCTTTCTACTATAAATGTCAATTTTCTCATGTAAGTTATTAATGGAAGTCTCTTCTTTAGTTTGGTTGTGTTAAAGCAGGGGACTGGGGGGATAAAACTTGTAACCACAAAGAGAGTTTATTTTAAATAAGAGAAACCTAAGGCCCTGGATGACTGTCATAAAGCTAGATGGCAACACATTTAGAGTTTGTATGACATCAATTTGGTAAGTGCTCTATACCACACTGGCTCTTTGAATCTTTTGAGATTCTAAACTGAGAGAGAGAAGTGGTTTGGAGTGGAGTAACACACACACACACACACACACACACCCCAACTACATACACACACATACACACACACACACACCCCAACTACATTCTTAATACAACGTTACTAAAGTTGCCCTGCCTTTTCTTCTACTCTCTACTTTTTCCTACCCTGAAAGAGCAGCCTGTGAGAATAAAGGCAAAAAGTACAGATGGTGTAATTCATTTACAAATTCATTGTCCAAAATTGGTACTGCCTTCTTTCCTAAACTTGAGGAGGTTCTAGTTTACCGTGGCTTCTTTGGTATATACTGGATAATTTGGTATCAGTGTGTTGCCTATGTTTCTGTTCTATATGAAAACATACAACAGAGAGGACTCTGAACAGAAGTGTCATATATATATAGCAGCAGCATAAAGGGTAGATTTCAATGTATTTTGTGATACTAAGAAATTAGATAAATTTATGAGATGAATGAAGAGTTACCTCTCTTCTACACTTTTAGTTATTTTTGAAATATGTAAGTTTACACTTCAATCAGTAACCTTGCAAATATTGCTACTCAATGTATTTCTGAAAGGTATCTTTCTCTTTCTTTTTTTTAAACTAATTTTAATAAAGATGATCACATGATAGAAGTTGCTAGAAGTTCAGTTTTCTGTATGTGGTATGAATCTGTCATAGAGATACTTTCCAGTTTCCGTGTAAGGAGAAAGGACATAAACGTCTTGAGAACAAAAAGTTCACACACTAGGAATTTGGGTGATACGCATTTCACACCATCAGAGCAATGAAATTACTAGAGACAATCAAGAGCTTTACTAAAGTATTCCCTGGGTAACAAAAAGGATATATGAAATCAAGAAATGCACTAACTAACTTGAAAAACAGATATGTATCTTTTGTTCAAAGGAAAATAATTTTTTATCAGTTGAGTGGAAATAAATAAAATCAGAGAAAAAAGACACAAAGTATATTTAAAGTCTGCCAATACTGTAATTCAAAGGTAACATTGGTGTAAATGATATTTCTAAATTTAGGGTTGTAACATTTCCATATACTTGAACTCTTTGTGCAACAGTAAGTTTTATTAGTTTCTTTAATCTACAGTTCTGAACTTTAGGACACATTGCCTCAAAGAGAAAACAATTACGGCTATTTTAGCCCCAATTACTAAATTTTGCCATATACTAACAGATCTAGAAATAGAAAAGAGATAGAACATATCAAGATTATGTGAAAATTTTAAGATTTCTGATTAAATTACTGCTAAATATTATGCACTATGTGATATTAATTCCAGACATGAGAAATCAAGGTTGGCCAATTTTACAGGAGACAAAAACTCCTACTGCATGTTTGAGAACATAAGGAGTGATTCTCATTTATACTCTTATCAAAATTTCTGTCAAGTATAAAAATACTATTTTAGAATATGGTCAGAAAAAAAATATCATAGAAAAAATTTTCAATTAAGCATTATGAAACCAAATAATAATGCTTTGTGATTTTTTTGCTGACTGGAATCTTTCCTTGGACTCCTCTAACTTTGGCACATAGTAAAACACTCTGCATTCTATTTTTTTTTTTTTTCTGTGCAAAATAATGCCCCACGACTAGATGTTTAGGATTTCTGGAGCATCTTATATTGTTTTACATCTTGTGCCTGTCTTGCTTCTCATTGAACTCTTTAACATTTGTAATTAGCTAGAGGATATTATTTTTTTTCCTTGAAAAGGTCCACTAATTTGGGTTATATTTGCTTTTTATTTTATTTTTTAAAGATTTTATTTATTTGACAGAGAGCAAGGGAGAGAGAGCACACAAGCAGGGGGAGTGAGAGGGAGAAGCAGGCTCCCCACTGAGCAGGGAACCTGATTCTGGGCTTGATCCCAGGACTCTGTTACCTTAACTGACTGAGCCACCCAGGTACCTCTATATTTGCTTTTTAATGTGTTGGTTAATGTTTTTTTCTTTTGTGTTATGACCAGGTTATGACCATATATGTATGACCATATAAATAAATATATATAAATGGAGGTAAATGCAAATACAATTAATTATAGGAAGTAGATCTGAAACAATTTAAAGAAATGTATAATCTTTCTCATAAGACATGATAAATACCTTAACATGTAAGCAGTACTTTATTTTGCTCAATTAATAGTTACATATTAGGAATGTGCTAGAAAGATGAAAGCAAAGTACTTAATAGGGGTACACTTTTTCAAAGAAAATATTCTGAATTGCTTCACAAATCTTAGAATCAGTTTCTAATAAGATGGAGGAAGACTACTTTTTTTTCCAGAGGAGGAAATTCATTTTAGTCAGTGCCAAAAAATAAAACTACAGACCAGTATCCCCCCATGAATATAGACCTTAAAATCCTTATTAGCAAATACAGTAATATTTTAAAAGAATTATACACTATGACCAAGTAGGGTGGTTTTTTAAATTTAATTTAATTTTATTATGTTAGTGACCATACAATACATCATTAGTTTTTGATGTGGTGATCCATGATTCATTGTTTTCATATAACACCTAGTGCTCCATGCAGTATGTACCCTCCTTAATACCCATCACCGGGCTAAACCATCCCCCCACCCCCTCCCCTCTAAAACCCTGTTTGTTTCTCAGAGTCCATAGTCTCTCATGGTTCATCTCTCCCTCTGATTTCCCCCTGTCATTTTTCCCTTCCTTCTCCTAACATCGTCCATGCTATTCCCTATGTTCCACAAATAAGTGAAACCGTATGATAATTGACTTTCTCTGCTTGACTTATTTCACTTAACATAATCTCCTCCAGTCCCATCCATGTTGTTGTAAAAGTTGGGTATTCTTCCTTTCTGATGGCTGAGTAATACTCCATTGTATATATGGACCACATCTTCTTTATCCATTCGTCTGTTGAAGGGCATCTCAGCTCTTTCCACAGTTTGGCTATTGCAGACATTGCTGCTATTTACATCGGGGTGCATATGGCCCTTCTTTTCCCTACATCTGTGTCTTTGGGCTAAATACCCAGGAGTGCAATTGCTGGGTCATACGGTAACTCTATTTTTAATTTTTTAAGGAACCTCCACACTGTTTTCCAAAGTGGCTGTACCAACTTGCATTTCCACCAACAGTGTAAGAGGGTTCCCCTTTCTCCACAACCTCTCCAACATCTGTTGTTTCTTGCCCTGTCCATTTTTGCCATTCTAACTGGTGTAAGGTGGTATCTCAATTTGGCTTTGATTTGGATTTCCCTGATAGCTAATGATGATGAACATTTTTTCATGTGTCTGTTAGCCATTTGTATGTCTTCTTCAGAGAAGTGTCTGTTCATGTCTTCTGCCCGTTTTTTGACTTGATTATTTGTTTGTTTGGGTGTTGAGTTTGAGAAGTTCTTTATAGATTTGGATACCAGCCTTTATCTGTAGTGTCATTTGCAAATATCTTCTCCCATTCTGTGGGTTGCCTTTTTGTTTTGTTGACCATTTTCTTTGCTGTGCAGAAGATTTTTATCTTGATGAAGTCCCAAAAGTTCATTTTTGCTTTTGTTTCACTAGCTTTTGGAGATATATCTTGAAAGAAGTTGCTGTGGCTGATGTCGTAGAGGTAATTGCCTATGTTCTCCTCTAGGATTTTGATGGATTCCTGTATCACATTGAGGTCTTTCATACATTTTGAGTTTATCTTTGTGTATGGTGTTAGAGAATGGTCGAGTTTCATTCTTCTGCATGTGGCTGTCCAAGTAGGGTTTATATGAAGGACCCAAAACTATTTTAGTATTTGAAGTAATCTACCAAGTTAACAGACTAAAGATGAAATATCACATGATGCTATCAAATGCAAAGAAGCATTTGACAAAATTCAACACATGATTAAATCTCTCAGAAAAACAGGAATAATGAATTTATCTAACCTGATAGAGAGCATCTATAATTAACCTATGGTTAATGTTATACTTAAATATGAAAGACTTAATGCTTTCTCCCTCAGATCAGGAACAAACAATAATGTTCACTCTCACCACTCCTATTTATGTTGGATGGTCTAGCTTGTGCAATAAGGTAAGAAAAAGAAATAAAAGATATGCAGATTGCAAAAGAAGAAATAAAACTGTCCCATTTTTAAATGACATGAATGTATATGAAGAAAATCCCAAGGAATCTTAAAAAGAAAACTGCTAGAAATAATAAATGAGTCTAGAAAGGTTGTAGGATATAAGATAAATGTTATAAAATCATAGTATTTCTATACCAACAATGGACATGTTTACTCGAAAATTTAATATATATCAATTACAAAGTATATATATATATATACACAATGGCTTAAAAATGAAACATTTAGATATAAATATTTTTTTAAATGTACAGCACTTGGGGTGCCTGGCTGGCTCAGTCGGTGGAACGTGGGACTCTTGATCTTGGGGTCATGAGTTCAAGCCCATGTTGGGCTGAACCTACTTAAGAAATGTACAGCATTTTATACTGAAAAATACAGTGATGATGAAAAAAATTAAAATATCTAAGGGAGAGACATATCTTGTTAATAGATTGGAATAAACAACCTAGTAAATATGTCAGTTTTTCCCACACTGATAGGTATTTTAACAAAATTTCTGTCAAAATATCAAAAAGACTTCTTAGATATATCATTAAGATTCTTCTAAAAGGCATATACAGAAGCAAAGGAAATATAATAGCTACAACAATCTTGTCAAAGAATAAAAAAAGTGAGAGGAAGCAGTCTACTCATTTTTAACACTTGCATAGCTATTATAATCAGGGCTGTGTGGTATTTACATAAAGATAGATGGATGCATTAATGCAGTGAGGTAGAGAACCCAGAAATAGGCCTACATGAATAAGCCCAAGTGATTTTTGACAAGGATACAAAGGGAAATTTATAGAAGGTAGATAAGCTTTTCAACTTATATTCATAGCACAACAACAAAAAGAACCTAGACTTAAGTTTCAAACCTTATTAAAATAAGCTCAGATCACAGACTTAAATATAAGATGTAAAACTATAAACTTTTTAGAAAAAAAAAATGTTCAGAACCTAGGGCTGGTCTCTGCACTTGTCACCAAAAGCTTGCTCTCTAAAAGAAAAAAAAAATCATCAGCTGAACGTAATCAAAATTCAGAACTTTTGCTCTGCAAAAGACTCTGTAAAGTGAAGCAAAAGAGAATCTAGTGACTGGAAGAAAATATTCCCATAACATGACAAATGACAAACAACAAAGTATTTGAAATATAGACAGCATTCTCAAAACTCACCAAGACACACACACACACACACACACACACGAAAAAAACATTTCACTGAAGGAAATATGTGGAGGGAAAATGAGCACATGGAAAGATGTTCAATGTTATTAGCTCTCAAGGAAATCCAAGTTAAAGCCACAATTAGATATCAGTATATAGTTATCAGAATGGCTAATGTAAAAAAAGAATAGTGTCGTTACCAAATTTGACAAGAATATAAAGAAGTTGGGTCACTCATACATTGCTGGTGGAAACATAAAATGGGACAGCCACTCTAGAAATTAATTTGGCTGTTTTTAAAATAAAACTAAGTATCTGATTACCAAACAACCTAGTAATTTCACTCCTGATGTGTGTTCTAGAGAAATGAAGACTTATGTTCACACAAAACTCATACATAAAGGTTTATAGTGGCTTTATTTGTAAAGGCCAAAATTTGAATGCAGCCCAAATATCTTTCAATATGTTGATTGTTAAGCAAACCAGAGTACCGCCATACTGTGGAATACCATTCAGAATAAATTATTGATACACAGAAAAACCTGGATTAATTTCCAGGTAGTTATACAGAATTTAAAAAAATACCTAAAGTTGAATTCCATCTATATAACATTCCTGAAAAGACAAAATTATCGAAAACCTGAGGTTGCTGGGTATTATGGAGGGGGCAGAGTCAGGAGAGAAATATATGTGGCTATAAAGGGCAACATTAAGAATTCTTCTGATGATGGAAATGTTCTGCATCTTTACTGTTCAGTGATCCTGGTTGTGATATTTTGTTAAATATATTAAGATCTTAACATTGGGGAAAGTTGAGTATAGGGTACACAGGAACTCTCTGTATTATGTTTTACAAACCTGCATGTGAATCTACAATTACCTCAAAGTAAAATTTTAATTAAATCAATTATATCCTAGAGAAAATGTCTTCTTGATTTTGTTTTACTATTGTTAATTTAACTATGTTTTCAGCAAGTGCAAACATGCTTATTATATAATATTGATTTTTGAAATTAGAACTCAAAAATGTATGCTGTTATTACAAGGAGAGAGACAGAGGCAGAATGAGGACAAGAGAATGAGAATGTACCAAAATAACATTTCTGAATACAGTAAATGATAAGGTCTAAAGAAGGTTAAAATTAGCAGAAGATTCCTTTTGAATGTCAGATTGAAAATAATTCATTCCAATATACATTTTTCATGATCTCAATCCTCTTTCATCATTTCTATTTTATTTTCATGTAGAAACATATTGTGCCTTCATTCCTGCTTCATTCATTCTGCTAAGTGATGATAATATGACAATTTTTGTTTCACTGCTATTGCATCTGGGGAGGAAATTGATGTGTTTTATATTATTTTTCTTGCTGAATTGTTTTTTACCTGGTTCAGCATTCCTTTATTAATATACTTGGATGTTTAGCACATGCCAGCAATGTGCCAAGAGTTAGATCTAAAGCACTGGTGTCTGACACCTTTGTCCAAGTTAAATTTTAATGTTATTAACAGTTTCAATTACCACTGATTACAACATTCTCAAGTTTCACCAGGCTGGTATGAGCTACAACAACTGTGAATAGTAATAGCTGTTTTCATGAACAGAAGATCCCTGTGGGGAGGCTGTCATTAGAAACCGTATGACTGCCAGAGAGCACTTCAATATGTCCATTCCCCAATGTTCCGTAGTCATCAAGACAAAATCGTAGTTTGTTTTCATAGTTCCAAGACATTGTTAAATGTGAACCAAATTACCACTTGCTAATATCCCATAAAGAATCTTCCAAGTTGCACTATAAACCACTATGGATATAACTTGTCAGTGTGGAATGATTGTTATTCGAATACTTGTCATAACAAATTCTTTCTTGTGATAAATTTATCATTCCTTCGTTTTAAAGTTTCTTAAAGGAGAATGAATTCAATTTGTACTCACAACTGGCATGTCTTGAGTGAATGCAGTATTTTAAACACTGTGACATGTGTTGGTAATCTGAAGTAGGACATGGCCAGTGCACAAGAAGCTAATTATAAAACATGCAAGACACATAAAATACATGTATACACATATATGCTTATATTATAAATATATATTCTTATGTGTTGTATATAAGCACAAAACCATCAGTGCTATGCCACAGTTTCTTTGAAAATGTTTCTTTGAGGGGCGCCTGGGTGGCTCAGTCGTTGAGCGTCTGCCTTCGGCCCAGGTCATGATCCCAGGGTCCTGGGATCGAGCCCCGCATTGGGCTCCCTGCTCCGTGGGAGGCCTTCTCCCTCTCCCTCTCCCCCTACTTGTGTTCCCTCTCTCTCTGTCGAATAAATAAAATCTTAAAAAAAAAAAAAAAAGAAAATGTTTCTTTGAAAATGTAAGTATAGCTGATTAAATAGCTGATTATACTTATGGAGAGTCAAAAACAAAACCAGTATATTCTAAGGCAAGGCTTGAAAAACAAGTAGAGAAATACAAGAGGGAGATTATTGTAGATGTAGAGACAGAAAGACTGAATTTCCAAGATAAGAAAATGAATGAAGAAAAGTAGAGGAAGCCATAAACTATTCTTTAGTTCCCCATTGAGTCTTAGCATAGTAGTTACCTGACGTTCTCTAACACCATAGATGATTTTTAACAGAATATTAATATATTTAAAAATGTAACATATAATGTTTCCTAACACAAGAATTAAACTATGTACTCTCTTGACTTTCTTAATATATAGTATTATAGTTTATTACAAGTAGATTAGTTAGAAATATTATAATACATCATTTTACATCAAAAACTTTTCCATATTTTTTCATTATGAAGTTTTATTTTGGTTCTTGTATACTATCTATTTTATGTTTTCTGCTGTACTGAACATGGATCCAGGAAACAGATTCATTTTGCTACAGTATAGCGTAATTCTAGCCATTTGTAGGTAAGGTTTGCATTGTTTCAGAAAAGAAAAAAAAAAAAAAAAGCTTCCTGATAGCAGGAATCAAATAGCGTTCTATGAATACTATACTAATTTTATTTTATTTTTTTACTTGGGGGATTAATTGATGTGGTTATTTTATAAGAATTAAAAAGATGTTGAAAAAGCAGACACATTACTATATAAATTTGCTGAGCGATAAGCAAATAGTCAGAATTAAAGAGAGTGAGTTAGCATTTCTTTTGCTGCACTGCAACTGAATTTTACCTAACCCTATAATTCCCTTTCTTACATGGGCCACCTTATTAGGGTAAAGCTTCCAAATGTAAATCAATGCCAAAAAAAAAAAAAAAATACTTGTGGACTTAATGGGAAGGTCTCTGTTTCAACACAGTGAGAAATTTTAGAAATAATTGTGTTATATTCCACAATAACTTTTATAAGCTATTAAATGAATTTTCCAATTCTGTAATCGGTTACTGTATCTTATTTTAAGATTTGTTTTATTGAAATAGAATGTTAATTAATAAGCATTTTCATCCATGGGCCAATAATTTTCAGTGTGTAGTAGTTACATTCTAGGAGTACTATGTGTATAGACACACACACACACCACCAAGCCGGCAGTAACATGTAAATATTAAACTATGATGTTTTCCTTGTATATTGACATATTTGTGATTCTTATTTTTTAAACTCAATAATAATGATTAATTTTAAAAATGGTTCTACAGGGGCACCTGGATGGCTCAGTTGATTGAGCGACTGCCTTCGGCTTAGGTCATGATCTCAGGGTCCTGGGATCGAGCCCTGCATTGGGCTCCCTGCTTGGGGCGATGCCTGCTTCTCTCTTTCCCACTCCCCCTGCTTGGGTTCCCTCTCTCGCTGTCTCTCCCTCTGTCAAATAAATAAATAAAATCTTTAAAAAAAAAAAAAATGGTTCCACATTATGACCAAGGAGGGATTATTCTAGGTTTACAAAGATTATTCATGTAGACCTGAATGTCTCTAAAAAGTCTCTCTATATAAGTATATATATAAATATAATATATAAAATGAATATAAATATAAAATATATATTATATATATTACAACAATATAAATTCTCAGGCTTCATTTACAGGATCATAATCTTCAGGGAAGGGAGCTGGGAATATCCATGTCTAAGGAACACCTTGAAAAGTCTCTAATGAAATTTGAGAAGTGCCAGATAGACAATTCCTAAAGTTTCTTAAAGTTCTTAAATTCTAAAAATCTAAATATTAAATTGGAGCATCAGCTATGATCTACATATTACACAAGGGATTATGAGTGAGCAGGAAACATGCCAATAGGAAACAAAATAAGATATATTGGGACGCAACAGGGATTTATGATTTGTTGGAGATCTGTGAGACTAATGTGACCTGCTTGATGTATAAATACATCTTACATTTGCATAATAAATCATGCAGCTTCCACTTGTTTATATTAATGGGTACTTCAAGATCTCTCTTTCAAAGCCCACTTTCCACTTCCCAAGCACCCATCTTACTGAGATAGTTAGGGGTCAGTCCTATTTCCAAACAGCATGCAAAATGCCTAGAGATCTTGCAAACAAGGCTAAGTTTTAGTTGCCAACAGTCTTACTACCAGGTGGATGTGTGCTTGGTTTATAGCCTAGACACTTTCACATGCTGCGAGTGTTGCCCTATCATGAGAACCCCAGTTTCACAGATGCTTTTGCTTATCCTCAAAAGTTTAGCAATTTTTCCAACTTGTTTACACAAGATTATAGACCTTTCAAATTTATTAAATTGCAATTGATCATCTGTAGACTATGCTGACTTACCTAGATGTAATCCAGGGATGCTCTGTCCTTCAGGAGTCAAAAGAAGTGGACCTCTTCAAGTATCCCTCCTGAAATCCTAGGACTGTTAGTGGGGAATTATGTTATCTTTTGGCTCCAACACCTTGTTTAAGAATTTGGATTAAGCTAATGATAGTATTTTTAATGTCCTTTTCTTCCCCAGATTCTTTCATATTGCATTTTAGCTCAGTTTTTTCAGGTCTAAAATAGAATCACTGCAGGGCTGTTTTTATTGCAGTAATACAAAATCTGAAGAATTCAAAATCATGAACAACTTAAAATTTAATTAGAATGTCCCTGTTTTATTTTAGGCTATCCTCCCCCTGGAAGTTTCTTGGAGGCCAACATTTCTAAGAAGGTTCTGGCATCCTGCCATGTCTGCTGGTGCTCTCATACTTGATCTTTTCTTCAAACTTGCTCTCAGTTTTTCATAGGCAATTATGCAGACCTGAGACTATATCTCTTTGTTGTACAGTTTCTTTATGACATGACCTTTGAGCCTTTTGGGGAAACAGAAGTAAAAACAAAATATCCTCCTAACTTAAAACAAACAAACAACGAAAACCTCTCCACAAAGGAGAAGAGCAAGATATGTTTTATTATCGAATACGCAGTACATTAGAATGCAATGTACATTCCAGGCAATCCGCTGAAGGAATAGCAAAGACAAAAGAAATCTCACCCTCTTCTATAGCCAAGCAGATAGGACACATTACATATGTTTTCTCAAGGTAAATAATAAACAGTCTTCAAGGAAGACAGCAGCATCATTGGTCACACAGAGTTCACCCTAAATTCACCTGGTAATTCGCGCAGCCATCTATAGTTGCTAACTGCCTTATCCAAGGCAAAAATAAATTTCTCCTATGTTTATAATGTGGTAGATTTGCAACTTGGAGCCAGGAGCCACCTGACATTAGGCTACTACCTCTCCACAGAAAAGGGGACGTAGGGTGCTCTCTTCCTTGATGTTTACATTTCAAAGCGATGGCTCCTAGGTCCTTAAGAAATACATTGTTAGGGGAGACTGGGTGGCTCAGTCATTAAGCGTCTGCCTTCAGGTCATGACCCCAGGGTCCTGGGATCGAGCCCCGCATAGGGCCTCGGCTAGGCGTCTAGGCGGGAAGCCTGCTTCTCTCTCTCCCACTCCCCCTGCTTGTGTTCCCTCTCTCGCTGTCTCTCTCTCTCTGTCAAAATAAATAAAGAGAATCTTAAAAAAAAAAAAAAAAAAAAAGAGAAAGAAATACATGGGTAGGTTGTAAGGCTGGTGGGAAGTTTATGTAGCTTGTGAAAAGATTTACATACATCTCAAAGGAACAGGAAAGAATTCACAACTGCAGGTTTTCTAAAATAAATGCTTCAAGAAAAGAGGAGGATTTCTTTCCCTTTTTGAACCAGGGAGAATTACATATTTAATTTTCTTATTTTTAATGTGGATTTGTCCTTACAGACCTCACCACTCAAAATGGTCTATAAATGGATTTTACTGACCCAAAGCTATGTTATGACATAATTGTAGGAGGCAGAGGTGGTGGCTAGAGACAGTTGTAGTTGTAGTTTAAATTCCATTTTTTTTCTGTTAATAGATTACCAGTACATTAACAAGGTTCCAATATCTCTAACATCTTTTGTCAAAAACATGTTTTTTAGTGTATTTTCCAGAATACAAAGGTAATAGGTTTTGAAACTGGGAAACCTTTACAAATCAGCAAAGTCAATAGCTTTTATTTTTCTGGTGTGAGATACATTAACACATCCAATTAGTGACCAAACTTGAACTGGAACTTGAGCCTTTTAATAATCAGTCCACTTTCCACTGCACCTTTCTGCCTCTTATTTTACTTGTATATGAGTATAGTTTCATTTAAAGTAGGATATTTATGGTGATAAGCCCAAAACTTACTAGGCATATTAAATATAAAATAATATTTTCTAAGTGTTCCAAAGGGACTTTCTCTTTCTGAAATTGTTTCGCCTACATTCCTAACTGAATGGGAAATTATTTTATTGGGCAAATAAACTAGAAATAATACATTAGTCACAACTGTGAAATTGCTATCTGATACCTTGAAAAGTTACAATGTTTGCCTGATTATTTAGGAAATTGTATTGCAGTACAAGTCAGCAGCGGTACAGATTGCTCCGAGTAAAATACAACTTTCCTGTAGCTTGTGTACAAGTAAATTCCAAGTTTTTAGTTAGAAGTTTTTAGCCATAATTATACTATAGTTTTCTTTCTGTAGTTGTTTATCTGATTTCGTTTGCATTGCCTAACTTTTGATAAGATATGAAAAGCTTCAGCTTTGGGTGTTAGATAACACTGACATGCCTCCTTGGAACAGATGTAGATTTTCTGGCCACCGTCATTACTTTAAGCTCTTGACTGTTGCTGCATTTTACATTTATGATATAATACACATAAAATTCTAATCCTGTATTACTACATTTTTGTAATATCTCTCCACTGGATTAAAATTTTCCCATTCATCATCTTCTGAATGTGGCAACATTTCATTTACCTCAAAAATAATTTGATGAATTTACCTACCAGTAGAGCATTTAAACACTATTGATAACAAAGCCTTGAAACCTAAATGGCTAACACTTTCGGGCTTACTTTGTCCTGTATTTAATTTTGATTGTCAGCAGAAGGAAAAAAATGATTTGTATTTCTTTATTTTATTTTTGTCGATGTGTTGTTATTTTGAATTTATTAAGATGTGTATCTACAATTCCCTATGTTCTGAGTTTAATGTTTATTCTATTAAGTAGTTTAGGCTGATTGAATGTTTCATAGTGCATTTCATCTGTTTAGTCACATGATAGTTCTGGGAGACTCAAAAGCCCTCTAGAGCTAGCTCACCTTGGAGATGGCTGTTGATGTTTCTCTGGTGAGAAATGGCTTTCATTTAAAATTTTCAAGTCTATTAGTCTACCTCTACTAGATGTCTATTATTAATGATTCAGCAGCAGGTAAATCAGCTCACATAAATTTGGATACATCATAATCTTCTGGAAGCAAAAGGAAAAGCCATCTCCTAAGCAATTACAAGGGTTTAAAGGTATTTATATAATTTTATTTTATTTTATTTTATTTACCACTTTAGCTCACTTTTTCATTTAAGTTTCAGACGGGATCAGAGAGAAACTTGATCCTATAATAACATTTTCTATTTTTCATTGACTAAACAAAGAAGCAAAAGTCAAATTACAGACAATAACTATGTTTAAAATGGCAAGTGTTGTCTAATAAAAATCTTGGAAACAATAAATTCCATATCATTCTATGAAATGTAGAAGCTTTAAGGTAGCACACAAAAAAAATTTAAAGTAACAATTAATTATACCATATTTATTTTTTAACTTTTATTTACTATAAATTAATCCTTCTATTTTTGGCAATGATGTTAATCCTTGGACCTAGTCATAGTACACAAAGGTTTTGAACATGCTATATTAACACCAAGAAAACTTATATTTGGATTTAAATGTGTTTTTGTTTCCAATTAATAATACACATTTTCTTTAAAGTCTGTGAAATATGAGGCAAATTAAAATACCTTTTTGTCTCGATATTCATTTTGTTAATCCTAATTATGTTTAAGCCTACAAAAATGTATTCATTCAAATAGTACAGTGAACCCATTTTCATTGTATTCTTAAATTAGAGTACTTAAAGGCTATTCTTCAAAAAATACTTGTGATAAGATGAAATCTATTAAAACTAATTTAATCTAAAACTTGATAATCAACTTGGCCAGAATTCCAATGTAACCAGTTTTACCTAGAAAGATACTTTGTTCAGTGCTATGCTTCTCAGAATGATATTTAATAGCATGCCACTCAGGGAAAAAAACTATAGACTCATTGTAGTATATCCCTAGAATTTTAATTTTCCCCAAAGATTTGGAGAAATTAATTCATAGCTCTTATAAGAATGAATATGCATTGCTCAAGTAGTAGATTGAAAACTATTAGCATCCTGAGGACCCTATGCAGCCTTAGTTGTAGTGGGTGGATGTTCTTTCTCTGCCTTTAAGATTATTTCTCTTAAAAAGACAGTGTTTAGGGCGCCTGGGTGGCTCAGTTGGTTAAGCGACTGCCTTCGGCTCAGGTCATGATCCTGGAGTCCCTGGATCGAGTCCCGTGTCGGGCTCCCTGCTCGGCAGGGAGTCTGCTTCTCCCTCTGACCCTCCCCCTCTCATGCTCTCTCTCTCTCTCTCTCTCATTCTCTCTCTCGAATAAATAAATAAAATCTTTAAAAAAAAAAGACAGTGTTTAAATGCTTTTAGTCACTGATAATTTTTAAGTTATTTTTTAAGAGTTTATTTATTTGAGAGAGCATGAGTGGGGGAAAGGGGGCAGAGGGGGAGGGAGAAGCAGACTCCCCACTGAGTGGGAAGCCAGATATGGGACTGGGGATCCATCATGGGGCTCCATCATGGGACTCAATCCCAGGACTCCGAGACCATGATCGGAGCTGAAGGCAGGTGCTTAATCACCTGAGCCACCCAGGCACCCCTTTTATTAAGTTCAGAGAAAGACAAATACCATATGATTTTACTCATATGTGGAATTTAAGAAACAAAACAATGAACATGGAGTGAGGGAAGAGAGGCAAACCAGAAAACAGACTCTCAACTATAGTGAACAAACTGAGGGTTGATGGAGGGAAGTGGGTAGGAGATGGGTTAAATGGGTGATGGGTATTAAGGAGGGCACTTGTGATGAGCAATGGGTGTTGTATATAAGTGATTAATAGCTAAATTCTACACCTAAAACTAATTTCACACTGTATGTTAGTTAACTGGAATTTAAATAAAAACTTGAAAAAAAAAACATAGAAGTGTTTGCAAAATAAATAAATAAATAAATGGCTCTAATGATGCAACTGCTGGTGTAGTATAAAACACACAATTCAAATTTTCCTGCACAACTCCATAATAAAATCTATTAGAACAAACATTTTTTACATCTCATTATTCACTTGATTTATGGAGAGTTTGGCTATCTCCATCTTTGTCAAAATAAGTTCATGTCTAGTTTTTCATTCTTAACTAGAAATTATTGTACTACTTTTTGTAAACTTTAATGATGACCCATACTCACCCATAACTATTTATGTCAAAATGTCTTAGATGTGTTGAATAATTCCTAGGTACTTGATGGCTAGAGTTCTATTATTCTACAATAATAAAGAATGTACAGTATCAGGCTTCTGCCATATTTTTGAAAATTCATTTCTATGTGGGTCAGAATTTAAATGTCAGTGATACATGATCCCATCAAATACATTCCCCAAGATGAGCTATTAAAATGAAATACCAAAGAGGTTCTCCAGACATTAATTTGTAATCTGTATATGCAGCACCAGGTTATTAGACCATAGTATAGGGTAAAAATGAGTACTTTTATTTCTTGACTTCTTTTCCCTAAGTTTTTTTTATGTCCAATAACCTAAATAAAAATATATTTCAAAGGAAAATGAAAAAAAAATAGATATAAAGTTAAAATATATTCATACTAACATCAGCTTCACTTTACTTATTACAGTATCTAACAAACTTGCATTTTTCAGGATCTTATAACTTCTTTCTCATTGGAAAGTAGATAAATTACTTTAAAGACCCAAAAGGACTATCTAGTGTACTACTAAAATAGTGTCCTGCCACTAGTTAGACAGCTTAGCTCTCAAATAACCTTAGAATCTCTGTATACTCACCTCAGTTGAATACTCCTAGTAAATTATAGGAGCATGTAGTGCACTAAGAGATCCCTGATGTATACTGCCTTTTCCCTTAACAGTACTTATCTTTTGATCCATTGGAGAGTGTAAGTGCGAGTGTGTGTGCACGGGTGTTACAGAGTGTGATATGTGTCTGTGTCTGTTATGGAGAGGCCATTAGGGATTTAGTGGAGAGGGGACCATGAAGTTGTGGACTTTCCTACATACCCATTTTAAGACATGTACTAAAACTGATCAAAAGTAGTTAAATCAAGTAGACATAATGGGCATTAAGTAATTTTAATGCTGGACAGGAAGTAAGTCTTCAGGGTCAAGTCAAATGAAGAAATATAAACAAAGAAATGAGATGGATTTAATCATTGATGAGTAGAATGAACGAGGAATATTTTTGTAAAGTTTTTAATGTCTATGAGGAATGTGATTATATAAAACTAGGAATGATGAGGTTTCCAAAAGATTAAAAGCAGTACTACAGATTTGAGCTAGTAGAATAGGCCTCCATAACCTTCTTTTTTTTAAATTTAATTTTATTATGTTATGTTAGTCACCATACAATACATCATTAGTTTTTGATATAGTGATCCACGATTCATTGTTTTCGTATAACACCCAGTGCTCCATGCAGTACATGTCCTACTTTTTCTTTTAATCTTTTTTTTTTAAAGATTTTATTTATTTATTTGACAGAGAGAGAGAGAGACAGCGAGAGAGGGAACACAAGCAGGGGGAGTGGGAGAGGGAGAAGCAGGCTTCCCGTGGAGCAGGGAGCCTGATGTGGGGATCATGACCTGAGCCGAAGGCAGACGCTTAACGACTGAGCAACCCAGGTGCCCCAGTATGTGCCCTCCTTGATACCCATCACCAGACTAACCCATCCCCCTACTCCTCTCCCCTCTAAAACCCTCAGTTTGCTTCTTAGAGTCCATAGTCTCTTATGGTCTGTCTCTCCCTCTGACTTCCCCCCCCTTCACTTTTCCCTTCCTTCTCCTAATGTCCTCCATGCTATTCCTTATGTTCCACAAATATGTGAAACCGTATGATAATTTACTTTCTCTGCTTGACTTATTTCACTTAGCATAATCTCCTTCAGTCCCATCCATGTTGATGTAAAAGTTGGGTATTCATCCTTTCTGATGACTGAGTAATATTCCATTGTATATATGGACTTCATCTTCTTTATCCATTCATCTGTTGAAGAGCATCTTGGCTCTTTCCACAGTTTGGCTATTGCGGACATTGCTGCTATGAACTCTGGGGTGCATATGGCCCTTCTTTTCACTACATCTGTGTCTTTGGGGTATATACTCAGGAGTGCAATTGCTGGGTCATAGGGTAGCTCTATTTTTAAATTTTTGAGGAACCTCCACACTGTTTTCCAAAGTGGCTGTACCAACTTGCATTCCCACCAACAGTGTAAGAGGGTTCCCCTTTCTCCACAACCTCTCCAACATTTGTTGTTTTTTCCCTGTCCATTTTTGCCCTTCTAACTGGTGTAAGGTGGTATCTCAATGTGGTTTTGATTTGAATTTCCCTGATGGCTAATGATGATGAACATTTTTCATGTGTCTGTTAGCCATTTGTATGTCTTCTTCAGAGAAGTGTCTGTTCATATCTTCTGCCCACTTTTTGACTTGATTATTTGTTTTTTGGGTGTTGAGTTTGAGAAGTTCTTTATTGATCTTGGATACCAGCCCTTTATCTGTAGTGTCATTTGCAAAGATCTTCTCCCATTCTGTGAGTTGCCTCTTTGTTTTGTTGACTGTTTCCTTTGCTGTGCAGAAGCTTTTTATCTTGATGAAGTCCCAAAAGTTCATTTTTGCTTTTGTTTCACTAGCTTTTGGATATTATGAAGCTTTAAGGCCAACATATGTGTAGAGAAGAGAAGAAGGTGGAGGAGAAGGAGGTCCCTAGGCTTGCCTCGCCCCATGAATACCACTAGATAGCTATCAAATCATGCTAAATACCCAGAAATTGACCTGAAGACTCACAGAACAAACTCTAGAACTAAAGGTAGAGAAGAGGCCACATCAAAGAAGGTAGGAAGTGCAGAGACACTGTTTGGGAGAGAAATGGAATGTGGCCTCTGCTGTGGGGAGGGAGCTGCTATCTTGGAGAATGACAAGAGACAGACTAGCACACAGGGGAGTGCATGGGGAAAATGAATGCCCATAGCAACTGGCTTGAAAAGGAAGAGGGGCTGAATTTCATGAATTCCTGCAACAATGGGACTTAAAGCCTGGAATTTTACACATAAGTGTGGTTGGCTATGGAAGAGCTAGGAGGGCATTATTCTGCTCATGAAGAAAATGCAGGGCAAACAGCCTGGGAACAGGTAGCCTGGAAACAGGTATCTGAAGATCGCTTGGGGCACACAACAGGTAGGTTATTTGCTCATCTTAGAGCATGTCTCAGAGAGACAGCATTCACAGAGAGACCCCTTCAGGAACAAAGGAACTGAGAGGCATCATTTCCCTCCCCACCTCTCAGCATACACAGAGTCACCTGCAGGAACCCATGCAGCACTAACAGTCACTACTTAATTGCTTACCCCAAGCCCACCCCCACAATGCTCTGGTGGAACCACCTTTCCCAGTCAAGCTTGCTTTAGTCCCAGCTTGGCAGGCACCCTCCCCCAGAAGACCAGCCCAAACTCCTGCAAACAGACATCTCCCCACCCAGGAGTTTTGCAGGGCCTCGATTCTGGTGGCAGCAGAGACAGGTCTCATTTCACAAGCAGACCAGAGCATACCTACTTAAAACCCACCACATATAGGCCAGGAACCAAATACTGCCCACAACAGACAAAAGAGAGCCTCTGTAGATGACTGGCCTGAAGGATAAAGTGTCCAGGATAAAACAGCAGAGCACATGCAACATACACTGGAGACAGTCCTGGAAGCACCAGGCCCTGGTGAACAGGGGACACTACATGGCAGGGCACTTACTATAGGACCTCTTCTTCATTTTTTAAAAAAATTATTTTTCCAGTTTATCCAATTCTTTTTTTCCCAAATTTTTATTTAAATTCTCGTTAGTTAACATACAGTGTAATATTGGTTTCAGGAGTAGAATTTAGTGATTCATCATTTACATATAACACCCAGTGCTCATCATGACAAGTGCACTCCTTTTTTTGTTTTTTTAAGATTTTATTTATTTATTTGACAGAGACAGAGACAGCGAGAGCAGGAACACAAGCAGGGGGAGTGGGAGAGGGAGAAGCAGGCTTCTCGCCAAGCAGGGAGCCCGATGCGGGGCTCGATCCCAGGACTCTGGGATCATGACCTGAGCCGAAGGCAGACGCTTAACGACTGAGACACCCAGGTGCCCCGACAAGTGCACTCCTTAATACCTATCACCCGTTTAACCCCACCCCACCCATCTCCTTTCATCAATCCTCAGTTCTCTATCTTTGAGAATCTCTTATGGTTTGCCTCCTTCTCTCTCTCTTTTTTTCCATCCCATATGTTCATCTGTTTTGGTTCTTAAATTCCACATATGAGTGAAATCATATGGTATTTGTCTTCTCTGAATGACTTATTTCACTTTGCATCGTATTCTTTAACTCCACCCACATTGTTGCAAATCAAGATTTCATTCTGTTTGATAGCTGAGCAATATCCCATTATATATATATATATATCTCACATCTTTTTTATCCATTCACCAGTCAATGGGCATTTTGGGCTCAGTGTTATAAACACTGGGGTGCATGTATCCCTTCAAATCAGTATTTTTGTATCCTTTGGGTGAATACCAAGTAATGCAAGTGCTGGATCCTAAGGTAGTTTTTAATAGTTTTTTTAGGTTTTTAATAGTATATTAATAGTATTATTGAATCTGCTTGTGGGAATGTGCTTTAGTTTTTTCTATCTGCCAGAAAAGTCTCAAGTAAACAACCTAACCTTACACCTAAAGGAGCTAGAAAAAGAACAACTAACATAACCTAAAACCAGCAGAAGGAAGGAAATAATATAGATTAGAGCAGCAATAAATGATATAAAAACTTAAAAAAATACAATAGATCAGTGAAACTAGCACCTGGTTCTTTCAAAAAAATCAATAAAGCAGAAAAACCTTTAGCCAGATTTATCAAGAAAAAAAGAGAAAGGGCTCAAATAAATAAAATCACACATGAGAGAGGAGAAATAACAACCAACACCACAGAAATACAAACAATTGTAAGAAAATATTATGAAAAATTATATGCCGACAAATTGGACTACCTGAAAGAAATGGATAAATTCCTAGAAACATAAACCAACCAAAACTGAAACAGGAAGAAATAGAAAGTTTGAACAGACCAATAACCTGCAAAGAAATGGAATCAGTAATCAAAAAACTCTCAACAAACAAAAGTCCAAGACCATATTCATTCTATGAGGCCAGCACTACCCCAACACCAAAACAACATAAGTACTCCACTAAAAAAGAGAACTATGGGCCAAGATTCCTGATGAACAAAGTGCAAAAATTCTCAATAAAATACTATCATACCAAATCCAACCATACATTTAAAATCATTCACCACAATCAAGTGGGCTTTATTACTAAGTTGGAAGGGTGATTCAATATTTGCAAACCAAACAATGTGATACATCACACCACTAAGAAAAAGGATAAGAACTATAAGATTATTTCAATAGATGCAGAAAACACATTCGACAAAGTACAACATTCATTCATGATTAAAACCCTCAACAGAGTAGCTGTTAGGGGAACATACCTCAACATAATGAAGGCCATCTATGAAAAGCCCACAGTGAATATCATACTCAATAGTGAAAAACAGCATTTTTCCCCTAAGGTAAGGAACAAGACAGGGATGTCCACTCTCACTACTTGTATTCAACATAGTACTAGGGGCGCCTGGGTGGCTGAGTCGTTAAGCGTCTGCCTTCAGCTCAGGTCATGATCCCAGGGTCCTGGGATCAAGCCCTGCATCGGTCTCCCTGCTCAGCGGGAAGCCTGCTTCTCCCTCTCCCACTCCCCCTGCTTGTGTTCCCTCTCTTGCTGTGTCTCTCTCTGTCAAATAAATAAATAAAATCTCTAAAAAATAAATAAATAAAATAAAAATACAATAAACTCATCCATAATGTGATTATAGGGTCTAAAAAAGTCAATAGCGTAAAATCTTGAGTGACATTTATTGTACTATCAATAAAAATATTTTTCTATTAGACAGTACTAACAGCACAAAAGTTATTATTATGAAATGCATATTGTACATTACTGAGCATACAATGAATTGAGTAAGTACCCATTGATTATGAGGCAATAACTTCTAAATTCCCCTCCTCACTTCATTACTTACAACTATGTATGAGTCTCCTTGTTTCAAATCCTCACAGAAACTCATGATTAGAAATTTTATTTATTTTTATTTATTTTTTAAAAGATTTATTTATTTATTTATTTATTTATTTATTTATTTATTTATTTATTTATTTGAAAGAGAGAGAGAAAGAATGAGCAGGGAGGAGAGGCAGAGGGGGAGGGAGAGAGAAGCAGTCTCTCCGCCAAGCAGGGAGCCTGACGCAAGGCTTGATCCCAGGACCTGGAGATCATGACCCAAGCTGAAGGCACACGCTCAACCAACTGAGCCACTCCAGTGTCCCTGATTAGAACTTTTAATTTCGGGGCGCCTGGGTGGCTCAGTCGTTAAGTGTCTGCCTTCGGCTCAGGTCATGATCCCAGGGTCCTGGGATTGAGCCCCGCATCAGGCTCCCTGCTCGGCGGGAAGCCTGCTTCTCCCTTTCCCACTCCCGATGCTTGTGTTCCCTCTCTCGCTGTGTCTCTCTCTGTCAAATAAATGAAATATTAAAAAAAAAAACAACTTTTAATTTCATCAACCTGATTAATGTAAAATGACATTTCATCCTGTGTTTAACATACCACTGATTACTGAGATTAAGCATCATATATTAATTGTTTATTCACCTTTTAATATTCTGTATAATATTTATATCTTTTTTTCCATTACTCTATTGGGTTATTTTATTATTCTGCATATATTCTGAATTACTAACCTTTTGTGTTTATGTATTGGTTATATTTTTTATTTTCTTTTAGTTTATGGGCAGTCTGTTCATTTTTTCTGAAAGCATCTCTTGATAAAAAAAAGATGTTAATCTTAAAGCAGTCAAATTTTCAAGATTCTTTATCATTAACCTTTTGGGTCTTTTTTTAAAAGAACAATGTTTTTTACAATGAAGTTATAGAGATATTATTCTATATAAGTCTTTAATTTTAAAGAAATTTTTATTTCTGTGTATGGTATGGAATAAGTATAGATTTTTTCTTAAGTCAAGAATTTCAAGACCTTACCTCAGTTACTTAAGACATCTGAATGGTGAGAAGTAATCAACAGAAAAAATGAGAAAGAATATCCAAATTGGAGATTAAAAAAATAATGTGGTAGTCCTAAGCATAATAAAGCCATGATACTGATTTAAGGAGTGTGCACATATACATAGCAAAGAATAAAGACCCATATGATGAAGAAATTTGGGGTATGGCAAAAAAAAAAAAAAAAAAAGATTATCCTGAGAAGCAGGGGAAAAACTTCTTAGTTCTGAAGAGAAAAGAAAAATATTTCAAGGAATAGTGATCATAGATGTCAAATTCTATCAGTAAGTCAAGTATGAGACCAGAGAATTGGCTATTACATAGATAAAAGAGTATTTTTTTTAAGATTTTATTTATTTTTTTGTCAGAGAGAGAGCACAAGCAAGGGGAGTGGCAGGCAGAGCAGGTAGAGGGAGAAGCAGGCTTTCTGCCAAGCAAGGAGCCCGATGTGGGACTCGATCCCAGGACCCTGGGATCATGACCTGAGCCGAAGGCAGACGCTTAACCGACTGAGACACCCAGGTGTCCCGAGAGATAAAAGAGTATTAATCACCTTGAAAATAGCAGTTTTGGTGCAGAAGTGGAAGAAAACAAACCTTCATGAAGTTCTCAAGAGAGAATGGGAAGAGAGAAATTAGAGACAGATGAGAAAAATAAATATGTCAAGAAGCTTTTCTATGGGAAAAGGAGAAATGGAGTGATAAGTTGATACTACCTGGGGTAAAGAATTTTTTTCATATTAAGTGAAATAACACCATGTTTTTCTCTTGATGAGAATGATCTAGCAGAGGGAGAAAAATTGCTCATGCAGGAAGAGAAGCAAAAAATTTGCAGAATAACAGTCTTAGATGAGAAGAGGCAGGACCTACTCACAAGTAGAGGGGCTGATCTTAGTTATAGGCAAAGACAGTTTGTCCTGTTAAAAGGTGAGATAACAGTGAATGTGGGTATATGTGGAGGTAAACAGTTGTAGTGACAAGCAATCTTAGAAATCCTTTTGATTGCTTCTGTTTTATAAGTGAAATAGAAAATAAGGTCATCAAATAAGAGTGAAAATGGGGAGAATTTATGAAATTTTGCTCTGGGTAAATGTGAGGGTGAATGGGATAGAGAATTGTAATTTTTTTTCCCTGAGAAATTTTATCTGGGAAAATTTTTTTTAGGAAAAAGAGATACTTAGGTTTTGTGATCATAAATTTAAGGTGAAACAAATCAGCTTGATTCCCTCTTAGTTCTTCTATTTTAAATCTAAGTTTTATTTTTAAAAATCTGAACATAGTTTATTAATTGGTATCTGATAATTTCCACATCTAAGGTATTTATGAACAAATTGTTTTTGTTACATTGGATGTGTCTTGCCCACGCAGGTATGTTTTCTTTTACTCCTTCTCTTTCCTCCTCTTCTTCTTTCATCTACTATATTTTCCTTAGCATTCTTAATCCTGAATGATTTAGTGATCTCCAATTGCATTATCACTTGAGGTGGCATGACCAACAACAAAAAACAAAAACAGAGAAGTTCTACTCAAATGGAGAATCCAATCATATGGATAATAATATTCCTACTCTCCAGAATTTTATTTGGAAATAACAACAGAGCATTTATCAAAGAGGGCAAAAGCTGAAAGGTAGTAAGATAAAAGAGGCCAAAGCAGTTATGTAGAAATTTATGAATAATATGCATTTATAATTATGCCGAGGCCTGCTTTAAGCAGAATCCCATAATTAGAGAAAATATAGAATGGTCAAAAAGGTGAAGACGTGGCTTTCAGTAGGAAAAGAAGCCAGAAGTTTAAAGAGGCAGAGACCAAGAGAATAGCTAAATGTATTTCTGGCTGTGATCCTGAGGGACATCCTTAAGAACTCTTTCCTTCTTTCTTACATTTCAGAAGAGACCTCCACTTCCAATCTTAGACACCTGGAAATATAATGCTGTAGTTCTTGCCCCACCCCCCTTTTTAAAAATGACTTTATATCTTAGTACAGCTTTAGGTTCACAACAAAACTGAGTGGATAGACAGAGTTCCCATATACATATCCCCTACCTCCACACATGCCTAGCCTTCCCATATTGGTTACAATCTATGAACCTATGTTGATTCATTATTATCACCCAGAGTCTATAGCTTGCAATAGGGTTCACACTTGGTGTTGTGTATTTTATTGGCTTAGAAAAAATGTACAATGACATATATCCACCATTATAGTATTATACAAATGACTTTCGCTGACCCAAAAATTATTTGTACCATCTACTCATCCCATTCTCTTCCCTCATCATTGGCAAGCATTAATCATTTTAGTGCCTCCATAATTTTGCCTTCTAGATATCATATAGTTGGAATCATATAGCATGTAGACTTTGCAGATTGAGTTCTTTTACTTAGTAGTATGTATTTGAGGTTCCTCTATGTGTCTTTTCATGGCTTGATGCTCATCTCTTTTTAGCGTGGAATAATTTTTCACTGTCTGGATGTACTACAATTTATTTATCCATTTACCTACTGAAGGACATCCTGGTTACTTCTAAGTTTGGGCAATTATGAATAAAGCTGCTATAAATAACTGAATGCAGGTTTTTGTGTAGACATAGTTCATAGTTTTCAGTTTGGGTAAATATCAAGGAGCGTGACTGATAGATTGTATGGTAAGAGTTGTTTAGTTTTATAAGACACTGCCAAACTGTTTTCCAAAGTGGTTGTACCATTTTGCATTTCCACCAGCATGGACGAGAGTTTCTGTTGTTCCATGTCCTTGCCAGTGTTAGTTGTTGTCTGCCCTTCATTTTCATCAGGCTCTTTCTCAATTATTTTTTCTGTACATATTCTTAAAATGAATGTCTTCACCCCTCCACTATCCTTTTATGAAAAACCTTGAGTGAGTTTCTTGTACTCTAAGAAAAAAAAAAAAAAACAGGAAAAAAGTTAACCATATATTAAGAGCTAACGATTGCAAAGTGAGGAATGATAGTAAATTTGTGATGACAATGAAATCCCTTAAGCTAGAAATCTACATTTTTCTTCCCTTTACATTTAAAAATATAGTCTGGAATGTTATATGCTATGATGAAAATCAGAGCACTTCAATAACTGTTATAGGGGGTGCCTGGGTGGCTCACTTGGTTAAGCGTCTGCCTTCGGCTCAGGTTGCGGTCTCGGGGTCCTGGGATCGAGCCCCATCGGGCTCTCTGCTCAGTGGGGAGCCTGCTTCTCCCTCTTCTCTGTCTACCACTCTGCCTACTTGTGCTCTCTCTCTCTGTCAAATAAATAAATAAAATCTTAAAAAAAACCACAAAAAACAAAAGAAAAAAACTGTTATAATGTTTAAAAATTTAGGAAATTTAGGAAATTTAGGCCTAATATTTTCATGGTTGTTAAATCAGAGTAGCTTCTGCTAAACAGAACCATTTATTAGTTGTACATATTATTTTAGACAGGTTTAGTAGATGATAAACTACTGGAGGAGAATAAAATAGTGTAAAACTACTATGAGGAGGTATCTAATAAAAATAGGATAATTGTGTCATTTCTACTACCCAAACTCAATTTAGAATACTAATAGGGTAATAAAAATCAGTAGTATGTAAAACAACTCACAGTGGTAAGAAGCGCAAAAATATAGGTAGTAAATTTCAGTGAAGAATATTAATATTCATTAACGAGCTCATAAAATCAAATGCTTAAAATCAAAGTACTTCAGTATCTCAAAGTTTGTTTTAAAGGTTTTTGCCAGCAGGTTTGGGCTTTTTCCTATTAATGAAATGCAAAGGTAGCATGTTAGTAGAAATTCATACAAGTAATTTTATAGAGAGATGTTTAATAGGATTAAATATTAATAATAACTTTCTAATTTATTACTGTAAATTATTTACAGAAGTGAAAAGAAACAAAGGGTGACTTGAAAAGAAGGAAATGTTATGTAAAGTGAATAAACTGAATATACCCAAGTCATAAATTAGAGGAGGAACATTTGCCACCGACAGCAGTTCATCAGAGATTTTCCAAAGGGAATAAAACCCATGTAGGGTCACATTCTCTTTTTATATAATTTGGAAAGCACAATTAGGAGAATATAATAGTTTATATAATCGATTCTAATCCATTAAAGAATATATGAGTTTTGGGGTGCCTGCATGGCACAGTCGGTTAAGCATCTGACTCTTGGTTTCTGCTCCAGCGGTGATGTCAGGGTCCTGAGTTCAAGCCCCACGTCAGGCTGCACGCTCTGTATGAAGTCTGCTTGAGATTCTCTCACCCTCTCCTTCTACCCCTCCTGATTGTGATCTTGTGCTCTTGCTGTCTCTCTCTCTAAAATAAATTAAAAAGTCCTTAAAAAAAAAAAAAACAAGAATAAATGGGGCGCCTGGGTGGCTCAGTTGTTAAGTGTCTGCCTTCGGCTCAGGTCATGATCCCAGGATCCTGGGATCGAGCCCCACATCCGGCTCCCTGCTCAGCGGGAAGCCTGCTTCTCCCTCTCCCACTCCCTCTGCTTGTGTTCCCTCTCTCACTGTCTCTTTCTGTCAAATAAAAAAATAAAATCTTAAAAAAAACAAACAGAATAAATGAGTTTTTGCCTCTTTTGAAATAGAGGAGTTTGGAGACTGTTCAAAACAGTGAGGCACAAAACACGAAGTATGAATGTAGTCATCAAATAGACTGGATTTTAGTTCTGGCTACAGAACTCTGGCAGGTAACTTAGCTTGTTATAACTCCATAATGTCATCTGAAAGTGGATATTAGTAAGGACTACATCAAGTCGTAGGAATCAGTGTATCAGCTTCATGATGGGATTTGTGCAAGGTTCAGAATATAGGAAATACTCAGCAAATGGAAGCATATTATTCTTTTTTTTAAATTTTATTTTATTATGTTACGTTAATCACCATACATTACATCATTAGTGGGAGCATATTATTCTTATTAAACTCTGATGACCATTAGCCATAGGGAAGTGTAAGTCCTCTCAAGAGTGAGATAGATTCGGTATCATATGGGCTTTGTTGTAATTATTAGTTCATTTAAGAAAATATGTTATTCTTTTATTTTTTATTATTTTAATAAATTATATACACACATACATATACATGTATATCCAGTATTGCACCATTTAAACAAATATATTTGTTGTGCATGCATCACACATATGGAAGTTGTCATTTACTTCCTTAAATTAGAATTATTTCTGATTATCTTGTCCTGTGGCTTCAGGGCCCTGATTATAATATCCTGGAAGACTGAGATAGGGGTTTGGGTTTTATTCTCATTTCAACAACTTCTAGCAGAAAGCTTTCTTTGTACATAGCCCAATGTGTATGTGAAGTAAATTAAAATAATTAGCTTTATTGTGAACCATCAGTGAAAATTTAATACATTTTCAATCAGATATATTTCCTTCTGTTTTAATAACAACTCCCTGTTAAAATGAATCATTCATGGAGATGGAAGTTTTTTAAATGACAATAAAGGAAATTTCTATGTAAAAAATCCTTAATCATTACTACTATTTTTATTTTATATTTTAGTTTAATCACTTTTGCAATTATGTATCAGTTGTTTCAATTCTATTCTGGCACTTATCCCACAATTATTTTATCTTTTTTTTATTGGAAAACATTGCATTTATATATGGGGAAAATACTTAGACATTGATATGTACATGGAATAAAAAGAAAATAAAATTATGTATTTTCATTGGTGATACTAAAATGATTCTTTTGTTAATACCACAAAACTGAGTATAAATCTGTTTAGTTTGTAATATAAAATGTAGAGCTTTACTACCATGTTCTTGTATGATTTGAAATATTCCATTTTCTAAGACAATGGCATAATAACTCATTGAATAAGTCTGCATTATGATGTCAGATTGGTGAAGAAAGAATATATATCTGAACACTTAACTCTTGCGACATTCAGCATAGATAATTGACAGTTTCAACTATAAGGAGGTCCAAAGAAAGGCTTTAATATAGCAGATTTGGCCTTTTCAAATTTATCTCACATAGTTTGGAATGATGCATTTGTAAGATTGAAACTGTGACTTTAAAAAATTTCAGTATCTCTTTGATGGCTAAAATCATTTGGATATAATAAAAGACTGTCAAGGGCAGGCAACGATTTTTCAATGCGAATCAAAATCTAACAGTAAAATTTAAGTATTTTAGCCTCTGAATATAGTTTCAAAGTTCTTTAGAGGAAAATGTCTGCAATATATAATTTATAAAATTATTCTTTTGTCTCTAATGGAGAGATATATTTTAATTTTCTATGAAGGGCTACCTAGTATGATTCTTCTTTTCCATTCTTGAAATTAATCCAAAGGGCTCTCTATAAAGTTAAAATATGCCTAAACATTGAAAGAGAATTATGATAACTGCAAAATATACTTCTAATATTAATCAAATAGATTTAAGAACTAATTTCTAACATCTCTATGTGAACACATGAGTTTATATGTGTGTTCATGCATATGTATGCCTATAGATTTAGGAGTATTTATTTTTAAAAATATACTTTAATCATCTACACTGCATTTGAAAGACTTGGAAAATGATTGAGAAGTTCATAGAGTCACATGTGCAAGAGGTAGGTTAGGTATTATAATGATCTGAATTGAAAATAATTTCATTATCTAACTCATGTATTTTCTAGAGGATCTTTAGTACTTCAGTTTTATGTGCAAAATAGGTTCATTTAGGTAGCATCAAAATATGTTGTTAGAAGTCACTCTTCCGGGCGCCTGGGTGGCTCAGATGGTTAAGCGTCTGCCTTCGGCTCAGGTCATGGTCCCAGGGTCCTGGGATCGAGTCCCGCATTGGGCTCCCTGCTCCTTGGGAGCCTGCTTCTCCCTCTGCCTCTCTCTCTCTCTGTCTGTCATGAATAAATAAATAAAATCTTAAAAAAAAAAAGTCACTCTTCCTAGTAACATATGTCCTTTATCATTTCAATAGGGATTTCTTATTTCATTGGTAATATTTCCCCCACACAAAGACTCAGAATTTGGCAATGAATACTACAACAGATGAGGAAATTATTTAAAGATATTATTTTTCATAGAAGACATTTTTGCCTTTACAGTTAGTAAAAGTCAATTCTACTCATTTATGAATTTTCATCAAATGTTTTCACTAACACCTCTGTAGTTGAAAATACTGGTGGAAAATTAGTATTATTTTTTGGCAGAGATATTTATTCATATAATAGATTCATTATTTTCATATTGTATTTACTTTCTTGCCTAATATTTATTTCAGGGTTGAGGTTAGGAAATTGGCAATGTTTTTAATGAAGTTATCTCATATGTATAATGTGATAATAAAAGTAAAGAACTTTGGTTTAACATGAGGGCAATAGTAGATTAGGGGAAAGTTTTCTTATTCCTAATTATCTTATACATAAAAATGTAATTTGAAAATAGTTATAATTTTTAACTAAAATCTTAGTGAAATAGAACTTTATATCTGTAATAAGACATAAAGAGAGTACTTCATAAGCCATTACAATATATTTTAATATACATGGAAGCAGGTGGGAATTTTATTGTAGATTTAATTATAGATATACTAGATTGTAAAAGATTACTTTCCTTAGTTCATCCTGAATCATTGTAAGCCCTACAAGAAAGCACAAGGTTATTAAAATGAAAGTAAGTCAAATATTTTTGCACATCTTAAATTATGAATTGTTAATTCACATTAGTGGTGGATTCCATATTTGTGAATGTGTCTATTTGTAAAAATCATTTGTAACTTCCAAATCAATATTCAGAGTGCTTTTGCAGTCATTCATACAGAGGTGCAGAATGGTAGAGAATTTAAGTCTCTGTGTTCATGTTCCTGGTTGTGGTGGAACAAAGGGACTCTTGCCCAGTATTGCAGCTCTCATAGTATAAATATATGTCCTTTTTGTGATCTACTTAGTGCCAGTTATTGTGTGTATGTGTGCTTTTGGTTGGTAATGAAACTATTTAAAATGACCTAGTGCTGAGGTGCGGTTCAGTGTTACTAAACAAAAGAAGGCAGTGACGTGCCTTATGGATAAAATATGTGTGTGTTAGATAAGTTTCATTCAGGAATAAGTTATGCTGGTCATGAGTCAATGTTTATGAATCAAAAATACATGTTAGATATGGTGTGTTAAAAAGAGAAACACATATTAAACAAAGTTATGTACTGAAAGACTGATGAAAATATTGTGAGTAGAAGCTTTCAGGAACTTACCCCTGAATTTCCCATAGGAGCAATGGTTCTCAATTCACAAATTCAATGTTCACACTGACTTTATAGAACATTAGTGTAATTTATGAGAATTGACTTTATTTCAGATTTACCATATAACTGTGCATAATGTTATCCACATTTTATTTTCATTGATTTATGCATTATTAATGCAAATTAATTCCTGATATATTAGAACAAGTAAGAATATCTGTATGCTTCTCTTAACTACATCATAGATGGATAAATAAATCACATCTGGAGACAGCTTGTATTTAGGATAGCTTATGGGCATTTCAAATTATTTTAGACACTTATGTATTTACTCAGAATAATTAGTTTGACATGGATATGATATTCATTTGAACTCTTTGTAAATTTACTTATCTATAAAGTAAAATTATCCAATTATGTAGAATCATCATGCCAGCAGTTATTGATATATTAATATGTGGAAAAATGTATTGAATTCAACACTTTTAAATGGCACTGAGATGGTTATTTTTATTCATTTAATAGCTTATTCACAATATTTAGTAAATATTAAATTGGCTTTCAAATTTTGTTGGGGTTGTGACATTTGTGGCAAATTACTTTTCAGGTGAGTTGGTAATAATTATAGGATATGTTGAATAATTTATTAACACAGGGATCTTCATTTGAGGGAATTTATATGGGAAGCATAATCTCCATTGAGATATCCAATCCAAAGATTAGTCCTCCTTGTATATGCCATTAAAATAATTGAAGATTTTATCATACATTTAGTATTAGATTGGACTGTATGTGTGGCTGCTGGCCAGAAAATAGAATATATCTCATGGGTTTTAATTAGTATCTCTGATAATATAATCCCTTCACTAAATGTAAGGTTCCTGAACATAGGCTAATTACTGTATTTATCAACACTACAAATTATTCACTATTCTGTGATACCAAGTAGAATAAATGAGCTGAGTATAATAACATTCTACATGTCATAGATAGTCTGCATTTGGATCATTTAATAATTTGGGGAAATATTAATTTGCCATGCTTTAGTCTGTTACATTTTTTAAGAAAACACAAATTATAAAAGGCTTATAACAGTTTTTTTTAAGATTTTATTTATTTATTTGAGGGAGAGAATGAGATAGAGAGAGAGAGCATGAGTCGGGGGAGGGTCAGAGGGAGAAGCAGACTCCCTGCCGAGCAGGGAGCCCGATGTGGGACTCGATCCTGGGACTCCAGGATCATGACCTGAGCCGAAGGCAGTCGCTTAACCAACTGAGCCACCCAGGCACCCATAACAGTTTTTAAAGTAATTAGCATTCCCTTAAGACAGGACGTATATGTTTTGTTTAAAGAAGGTTTAGATAAAAAATTTAATTAAAAGGTACACACATCTGTTGGCCTGAGGTTTGTATCTTTTCCAAAGGATTCAAAGAAATGAAAGCAGGTTTTATTTCTGAAGGCACTCCATCAGTCAACCTGGGGTTGCTTCTCTTACTAGTGCTGGTGAAATGATCATTGAACCTGGGGACCTAGATCATTAAAGACCAAATAAGTGAATGGAATTGTTAAGATCACTTATTACTCATTAGGACAACTATCTAAATACACTGGAGGACTGACTATTTTGGTATCAATGGAGTGCTATAGCAACCCATCTTTCCTCAGCACTCTGTCCAAATGACTTTCTTTTGAGCTCTTGTAGAGAGGGTGATTTTATCCCTGACATTTTTTATTCACACCTTTATATGCTCAGTTCTCTTCTGTATCAGAATGGTTCTCAGTTTAATAACTGATGATCCCCCATCATCATATGTTTACTCCTCATTATGTGCTCAGAAATATCCTCAGGAAGAAAATAAAGAGAATAAATATATCAGAAATAGTTTTCTTAAAGTGATTTTCCAAGTGATTATCCAAGAATCCATGGGCCAAGAGCATTGGATCTAGAATTGATTGACTTTAATTCTTGCTCTGGCACATTTTAGATGTGACTTTTGACATGTTTTCTTAAATTCTATAAGAGTTTGTTCCTTCACTTTTATTTATTATTTATTTTTATTTTTTTAAAGATTTATTTATTTATTGTAGAGAGAGACACAGTGAGAGGGCATGAGCAGAAGGGGCAGAGGGAGAGGGAGAGAGATTCCCAAGCAGACTCTGTGCTCAACACTGAGCGCAGAACTGAACACAGGTCTTGATCCCATGACCCTGAGATCATCACCTGAGCCAAAATCAACAGTTGGATGCCTAACTGACTGTACCACCCAGATGCCCCTTGTTCCTTCCCTTTTAAAATTAAATTAATAATAGTATCTTTCTCATAGAGAAAATTTAACTATATTCTTTAATTCCTCCAACATCTATTCATTGAGCACCCACTTTTTTTTTTTAAGATTCTATTTATTTATTTGACAGAGAGAGACACAGTGAGAGAGGGAACACAAGCAGTGGGAGTGGGAGAGGGAGAAGCATGCTTCCCACAGAGCCCGATGCGGGGCTCGAGCCCAGGACCCTGGGATCATGACCTGAGCCAAAGGCAGATGCTTCACAACTGAGCCACCCAGGTGCCCCTGAGCACCCACTTTGTGCCAGCAACTTTGCTAGATACTGGCAATTATAAAACATCGAGAGGAAAACAAAAGCAAAGACCTGATCTTTAGGAAGACATTCATTCATCCAATAGTCTGACAAACAAATGTAGACTTTCAACTGTGGCAAATGCTATGCAGGAAGGATTCCTGCTATTTTCCATGATGGGAGAGGCTTTGAGATAATAAGTAGGTCAAATAAAAGTTCTCCTGAGTAGGTGATACTTAAACTTAGATCTGAAAAATGAGTAAAAGTGAAATAGGAAAATGCAAGAAGATAGAACACATCTGCCAGATCTCCATCTGAAACCAGAACAGTACTGCAGAGTGAAAAATATTAGGAGTGAACAGAGTAAAAACTTGAACCTTAGTATTTAAACTCCAAGGCCCTTGCTTGTAATCTCTCTATAGTATTCTCTAGGCCACTGGTTCTCAGCCAGGAGCAGTTTTGATTGTTATGGGATGTTTGGTAATGTCTGGAGATGTTTTTGGTTGTCACCGTTGGTTGCTATTGGCATCTAGTGGATAGGTGCCAAGGATATTGCTAAATATGGTACAATGTCAACAACCCTCCATAACAAAGAATTATTCAGTCTAACATCTGACCAATGCTGAGGTTGAGAAACCCTGCTTGTAGGTAGTAAGGAGCCACCACAAGGAATTTTGTCTTGCCCCCAGAATGACAGAGTCATTGAAAGGTATTTTGCTGTTGTTGTTGTTTTGTTTTTTTAAGATTTATTTATTTGAGAGAAAGAGCAAGTTGGGAGAGGGGTAGAGGGACAGAATCTTCAAGCACATGTCCTGCTGAGTGTGGAGCCCAGTGCAGGGCTTGATCTCACAACCCTGAAGTCATGACCTGAGCAGAAACCAGGAGTCAGATGCTTAACCAACTGAGCCACCCAGGCACTCTTGAAACGTTTTAAGGAAAAGTGGTGGTGGTGACTTGTTCACATTACCATTTGGAAATGATCTTGGGTTTTGGAGTAGAGAACTGAAAGGGAACCAGTACGCTGCAGGTACATAAGAAGACCATTGAATAGGTTATTGCAGTGGAAACAACACAGGATGATGGTAGATTGAATTAGGGTGACAATGAATTGCATATAAAGCCAGTGAATGCACATGGTCTAAATAAATATAGTAAATATTTTAATTAGTAATACATTTTCTTGCATTGTCAGGTGATGGAATGTTAGATTTTATTAAGGGTAATTTGAGCTGATATTCTTGTACAACAATTTATTTTGAAAAACAGCAGACCAATTTTATAGAAGTTACTGAGATCTAGAATTTCTTTATTTTTCTCTAAAGATCTGCATGAAATTAAAAAGATCACTTAAACTCTTGTAGCCTACACTTTATTTATCCATGGAATTCAAAAAGTGAAATAGATATTTATTTGAATCCTCATTTAGTTTACACTTCAGTGATGTTAAACATCAGTTGCACATTTCCCATCACAGTGTTAGATGAGGCACTGCCTTTGTTCACAGTTTAGGAGGTGAGGGCAGACATGTATGAGAATAATTAGCAGCCATTTTAGGAAGTGACATTGCATAAAAAAGTTTAAAAGTACATAAAAATTTTTAAAGGTTACATCTACTTATTATTGAGGCAAGATATATAAAATAACCTAAAATTAAGTACATCATGAAAGTTGACTTCTGTATGCTTTATGTTTTAAAGACAAGGATGGTGATGTTAGTGCCGTTTTGTTTGAATTATTTGAAGGATCTGGTAAACGATGCAGATTACTACTGATGCTTATGACCTAGTATAGACGGATGCAGATTACTACTGATGCTTATGACCTAGTATAGACGGATGCAGATTACTACTGATGCTTATGACCTGGTATAGACGACCACCAGTAACAAGAGTAGCATGGCAGCTTCTACTACCATGTACTAGGCATCTACTATGCTCAAGTTCTAGGCTAAGAACTTTACAAAAAATGCTTCATTTGATTTCTATAATCTTGTAAAATATATAGCATACTATCTTTACTGTGCAGATAAAGTGAAACAAAGAAATATGAAATTTATGCAATGTTACTTGGCTAGAAAGTGATAAAGGATAATTATACAGGTCTGCCTGAAGCCAAAACTCTTGTGTGCTGTGCCACCTCTTGGAAAAAAAGTAAAGTGGACATTCGTTGTGAATTAAATGTAAATAAGTCCAGCTGGGGTTTTTTTCCCCATAGATTTTAAATTATCATTAATAAATTAACTTGACCTAGATAAAGTGGCCAATATTAGATTATTCTTGACCTAATATTTTATTTAATTCAAACTAATAATTAAGTATGTTTTCCATTTTCCAGTAAAGGGAATTATATCCCTTCAGGATGTGCTCTGTTTTCACTCCGAGAGTAACTGCATCAGTAGAATCTGACTTAAGGGGATGTCATTTTTATTAAAGTGTATTTAAATATTTTTAGAATATTATATAACATGCTCTTTAGTTATTAAAAGCACATGGAAATTTTATAAATGCACAATCGCCTATGTGATCTACTCTGTTTGTACCTCTCTCTTTTTTTTCTGGTTAGTTTAGCTACTTATTTACATTTATGTCTTCTTTACAGATTTGTAAATTTCTTGAGCTCATGCGCTAAGCATTATTCTAATCGGATAGAATTCAAATGAGTGTCACAGTGTTAAAGCTTTAAGCTATGTCTTTGAGAAAGGAGAAGATTATTCTGGGTAATATGGAAATATATTTTTAAAAAATTAATAAAATTGCAGCTAACTGGAAACAAATTTATTGTATAAATGAAATGATTAATAATTCTGTGATGTAAACATTAGAAAAATCTTTTCCACATGCTCTTTCAGTGTCAAAACATTTCCAAGAAGAAGACACATAGAAGGTTCTTATTGAAGATATTTGCAAAGGCATATGTTATGTCATCCATGTCAATAATTCCAATGTACTGACCCAAAAGACCTTATTATTATTATTATTTTCTAGTGGAAATTTTCACAAGAAGTAAAATCATAAATATTTTTTAAAAAGCTCAACAAGTAAATTTTATAAAGATGTATATGGGCTATTTTATTAGGATGTTATATCGAATCTTGCAACTCTAAATCTACAGTTGCAATCTAATAATGTATGGTTTATGGAAGAATTCTGAAGCAAGCTTTTACTGGAAAATTCCTCAGGGACCCTGATGTCAACTGGCCTTTAAATATGGTGCTGAAACTGCCACACTGACTCATCTAGGTTAGTGCATCTTTGACTTTAATGGTAAATGAATCATCTGGGGATCTTGTTCAAATGCAGTTTTTGATTTAGTAGGTCTGGGCAGGGCCCGAGAGTCTGCATTTCCAGCAGGCTTTATGGTCTACACTATGAGTAGCAAGAGCTAGCTATGAAAAGAATTAGATGCACGTAAGCTGGTGAGAGTCACTGGGATATTACAAATGCTGCCACGAGCATGAGCTGGAAAAAGCTGTATTCCTTCTAGAAAGGACAAAATGCTAAAACTTGGAGTTGCCCTGAATGAAAGCCATTAGAATTAGAGGAGGCATATCCTATGGGACTAGCTGTTGAGTACAGCTGCCAACACAAGTTATCACCACTGAAAGGATCATCTACAAGGAATATGGGAGCTACTGTCAATGGGAGCTGACAGTCAATCCCACAGCCTGCCAAGGGGACCTTATTGCATAAAGATAGCATTCCAATCCACCAATCCACTGTAAGTCCCTTTTCTCATCTGTTAGTAGGGTAATGTGTTGGTTTTTCAATATGCTAAATAATGAAGAACAAAAGTAACATTTTCTCCTGGGAAATATATTGAGATTAATCAAACTTTACATTGGATATCTGACTCATAGAAGCCTCTGATTTTTAGAGAGGATATGGACCGAATAAAAGTGTTGCTTATCATTTTACTAATGTATTAAATAATAATTAAAATAATGAACAATGCTGTTTTGAAACATGTTTCTGAATTGAATAAGAACCATGCATTCCAAACTTGAGCTTCTCACTTCTAGCTCTAAAGTTAGGCAAGATGTCAGCACTCTGCTTGTACCTTTTGAAACATTGCATAATTTTATCTTTCCAAATCTAATTAACGGGACCAAGTAGTGAGAAAATCTATTCCTTCAGATTTAGAAGGTCTTCTGTTCCTCTTAGTGTTTTCCAGTGAGTGTACTCTTGGTTTTTAGAAATGTCAGTTGTTACTGTACAAAACCTTCCTACAAGCTGCAGAACTATTAGCATCCTTGGCCCCCTCCCACTAAATGTCAGTAATCCCAGTAATTTGGGGGCAACCCCTCTGCTGCCCCTCATCCTGATTTCCACCCACTCTCAGTGAGTACTAACACCCACTGACAACCATTCTGTAGTTAATACAAAATGTCTATTTAGTTCAGATTTTTAAAATTTATGAATTCTCTTATGTTGATTGACAGCCTATAATACTCTAAACATTGTATGTTTTAGTACATACTTTCACAATTCAGGCTTCTAGGTTTTGAATTATGCCTGCACCGCTGTGTGGCCACTGTGTGACCTTAGGCAATTTGCATTACATTTTCTTGTTCAATTTCCAAATTTTATTTATTTTTTTAAAGATTTTATTTATTTATTTATTTGACAGAGAGAGAGAGTAGGAGCTGGAGAGAGGGGTAGAGGGAGAGGGAGAAGCAGGCTCCCCGCCGAGCAGGGAGCTGGATGCGGGGCTCAATTCCAGGACCCTGGGATCATGACCTGAGCTGAAGGCAGATGCTTAACTGACTGAGCCACCCAGACGCCCTCAATTTCCAAATTTTAAATGTTGATTAAAAAGTATCTCATGATTTTTAATATATTACATGGAGATAATTTTAGACTTACAGAAAAGTTGCATAACTAGTAAGAGGAGTCCATGTGTACCCTTTGCCCAGTTCCTCCTAATGGTAACAATTTACATAAGCATTGCTGTATTTATCTGAATGTTTATATAATGCTATTAACTAAATGTAATAAATGCTACTATTTAAACTTTACCACATTTTTCACTAAGATCTTTTTCTGTTCCAGGATACAAATCAGCATCCCATGTAACATTTAATTGTGTCTTTTTTTTTCTTCCAAGTTTTTATTTAAATTCCAATTAGTTAGCATACAGTGTAATATTAGTTTCAGGAGTAGGATTCAGTGATTCATCACTTACATAAAACATCCATTGTGAATCACAAGTGTCCTTCTTAATCCCCATGACACATTTAACCCATCCCCACATGCACCTCCCCTCCAGCAACCCTGTTTGTTCTCTATAGTTAAGAGTCTGTTTTATGGTTTGCTTCTCTCTCTCTTTTTCCCCCCTTTGTTCATCTGTTTTGTTTCCTAAATTCCACATATGAGTGAAATCATATGGTATTTGTCTTTCTCTGACAGACTTATTTCACTTAGCATAATATACTTTTTGTATCCTTTGGGTAAATACCTACTGGTGGAATTGCTGGGTTGTAGGGTAGTTCTATTTTAACTTTCTGAGGAATCTCCATACTGTTTGCCAGAGTAGCTGCACCAGTTTGCTTTCCCACCAACAGTGGAAGAGGGTCCCCCTTTCTCTGCATTCTCACCAACACCTATTGTTTCCTGGTTGTTAATTTTAGCTATTCTGACAGGTGTGAGGTGGTATTTCATTGTAGTTTTGATTTTCATTTCCCTCAGATGAGTGATGTTGAGCATCTTTTCATGTGTCTGTTAGCCATCTGGATGTCTTCTTTGGAAAAATGTCTATTCATGTCTTCTGCCCATTTCTTAACTGGATTATTTGTCTTTTGAGTGTTGAATTTCATAAGTTCTTTATATATTTTGGCTACCAACGCTTTATCAGATATGTCATTTGCAAATATCTTCTCTCATTCTGAAGGTTGCATTTTAGCTTTATGAACTATTTCCTTTGCTGTGCAGAAGCTTTTTATCTTGATCAAGTCCCAGTAGTTCATTTTTGCTTTTGTTTCCCTTGTCTCAGGAGACATATCCAGTAAGAAGCTGCTACGGTCAGTGTCAATAAGTTTATTGCCTGTATTCTCTTCTAGGTTTTTGATGGTTTCCTGTCTCACATTTAGATCTTTCATCCATTTTGAATCTATTTTTGTGTCTGATGTAAGAGAGTGGTCCGGTTTCATTCTTTTGCATGTTACTATCCAGTTTCCCCAACACCATTTGTTGAAGAGACTCTCTTTTTTCCACTGGATATTCTTTTCTGCTTTGTCAAAGATTAGTTGACCATATAGTTGCCAGCCCATTTCTGGACTGGCTGATCTGTTCCACTGATCTACGTGTCTGTTTTTGTGCCAGTACCATACCGTCTTGATGATGACAGCTTTGTAATAGAGCTGGAAGTCCAGAATTGTGATGCCGCCGGCTTTGCTTTTCTTTTTCAACATTCCTCTGGCTATTTGGGGTCTTTCTGGTTCCATACAAATTTTAGGATTGTTTGTTTTAGCTCTATGAAAAATGCTGGTGGTATTTTGATAGGGATTGCATTAAATGTGTAGATTGCTTTGGGTAGTAGAGACATTTTAACAATATTTGTTCTTCCAATCCATGAGCATTTAATGTTTTTCCATTTCTTTGTATCTTCTTCAATTTCTTTCATAAGTGTTCTATAGTTTTCAGAGTACAGATCATTTACCTATGTGGTTAAGTTTATTCCTTAGTATATTATGGGTTTTGGTGCAATTGTAAATGAGATTGATTCCTTGATTTCTCTTTCTGCTGTTTCATTATTGGTGTATAGAAATGACACAGATTTCTGCATGTTGATTTTGTATTCTGCTACTTTACTGAATTTGTATATCAGTTCTAGCAATTTTTTGGTGGAGTCTTTTGGAATTTCTACATAGAGTATTATGTCATCTGCAAATCATCATCATAATAATGTTATCCATTTTGGGACACATTGGCTCTTGTTCTTTTGATGTTCCCTCATTTTTTTGTGAGTACTTCTTTAATTTCTGACATCACAAGATATTCTAGGCTTACCTTGTATTTTCCTGCCTTAGCTCCAGATCAACCACCTCTCTAGGAAGACGTGTTTGTTCTTTGTTTTTTGTTTTTTGTTTTTTTTTTAAACTGCAGAATAGTATTTAGAAACTAAGATCTGGGGGCGCCTGGATGGCTCAGTCGGTTAAGCGGCTGCCTTCAGCTCGGGTCATGATCCCAGGGTCCTGGGATCGAGCCCCACATCGGGCTCCCTGCTCAGTGGGAGGCCTGCTTCTCCCTCTCCCACTGCTCCTGCTTGTGTTCCCTCTCTCACTGTCTCTCTCTGTCAAATAAATAAATAAGATCTTAAAAAAAAAGAAACTAAGATCTGTGTATTAAGAGTGCTCATTGCTACTGGGATAGCATTGTTCCAAGCCCTCTCAGAGAACAGAGCTAGGAAATTTATGTATGGGTATGAATATATAGTTACTCAATTATATTTGTTTCTCTGTATATCTATGTATCCATATATTAAAAAACAAGAATTCTTAGTGATATTTCTGACTCCAGTCCAGCAGTGTTGGGTTTCTCCTATGCTTCACTGTATTTGTAACTTCTTTCTTCAGTAGTGAAATATCTATCTCTCATTATGTACAATATATTTACTTATTGGTTTAATCCTACTATGCAAATAAAGTGATTTCAGAATTGCCTAATCATAATCTTGTGAGAATCAAATTTATTACAAATTATAATATTTATGTAAAGTTATATTTTGTCTTTAACAAAAATACCCAGTCATAATGGTGCTCTCTGGAGTTAGTTAAGCTAGTTTCTTTTCCCCCCCAATTTTTCAGTGTGGTTATGTTTTTCTTCTGTAATACAGTTAGATTAATTTATTATTGTTTTTATTTAATTTTGTGTTGCCCATACATCATGGTTGATTTTAATTATTTATTCACTTTTTGGGTATATGAACCAACCCCATAGTTCTAAAAATCAAAATTATACAAACATGTGTTCAGAAAAGTATGATTGCTTTCTCTTTCCTCCTGTTGTGTTCCTATTCCCAATTTCTAGACCTTTCTCATGAACCCTTCCCCCATAGCTAATTTTTATCCTCCCTGTATTTCTTTGGCACAAATGATGAAACATATGTATATTCTCAGATTCTTTTCTTTCATTTTAAAAAATTGAATGGCTTCATTGGTACATAATTATATGTCATGAAGCTTACCTCTGCAAATTGTACAATTCAGTGGATTTTAGTGCATTTATAGAGACGTGCAGTCATCCTCATTATCTTACATTAGAACATTTTCATCACTCTAAAATATCCTCTTGTACCCAATAGCCATTACACCTCACCCTTTCCACCCTAGTTGTAGACAACTAGTAATCTACCTCATATCTTTATAAATTTGACTAATTTGGACACTTCATAAAAATGGAATTAGAAAATATGTGATTCTCTTCTTTCTTACATGAAAAGTGCCATACTATAAAAACTTGCACATTTTGCTTTTTTCACTTAATAGTATGTCCTATAAATCACTCCAGATTAATACACAGAATTTATCATTCTTGTTTACAGTACTGAGCCCTCCATTGTATGGATGTGCCATAATTTATTCAACCACTCTCCTAAATATGGAGATTTAGGTTGTTTTCAAAATTGTTCAATTACAAACAATACACAAATAATCTTCCATATATAATATTCATGTTGTTGGAGGTATGCCTTTAGGGTAGATTCCTAGAAGTGGAATTCCTGGTCAGAAAGCAAAATCGTGTATATATGTTTTAATAGGTATTGACAAATTTCCTTCCAAAACTTTTAGGCTAATGATTCTTTCCATCAGCAATATATAAGACAGTCTATTCCCTGAGACTCACTAACACCACACTTTTCATTTTTGCCTATCTGGTAGAAGAGAAATGGTATTTTAGTGTTGTTTTAAATTATATTTCCTAATTCTGATTGGATTAGAACTTCTTACCTGTTTGAGGATAAAATATTATTTATGAATTGTCTGTTAATATATTTTGGCCATTTTTTCTATCTAGGATTTATTACTCTGTTCCTTAATTTTTAGGAATTCCATATATAATGGGGATTTTAGTCCTTCAACCGTGGTATATGTTACACACATTTTTCCCTTGTTTTTCAGTTGCTTTTTGATTTTGCTTACAGTGCTTTCAGGCGTGCATTTCAAAAATTATGTTGTCAGATATATCAATCTTTTATTGCATCTTTATTTGAATTGTTCTTAGGAAGATTTTTCTTACAAATTCAGTGAAGAATCCTCTCATTTATTTCTCCTAGTACTTGTATGGTTTCATTTTTACAAACCCTTTGAAAAACCACTTATAAAGTATAAATATTCAGGTATACAGGTAGTTTCATGCTTCCTGTTTCCTTTTCTCTTCTAATAACATTTAATTTTTAGAGCAGTTTTAGGTTCATAGAAAAATTGGGCAGGAAGTATGGAGAGTTCCCATCTTCCCTGTGCTCCCACACCCCACTAATGACATCCATACTAACGTTATACATTTGCTACTGTAGATGAACCTACATTGACTCAACTATTATCACCCAAAGTCTGTAGTGTACATTATGTGTCTATAGTGTGACGTCTATCTACCATTGTAGTATCATGCAGAATAGTTTCACTACCCTAAAAATCCTCTGTGAATCACCTATTCATCCTCTCTGCCCTCAATGCATGGCAACCTTTTTTTTTTTTTTTTACTGTCTCCATAGTTTTGCCTTTACCAGAATGTCATACAGTTGGAATCATACCGCTTATAGCTTTTTTAGCTTGGCTTATTTCACTTAGTAAAAGTTTCTTCCATGTCTTTTCATGGCTTTATAGCTCCTTAAAAAAAATCTGAATATATTCCTTGTCTGGATGTACGACAGTTTATTTATCCATTCACCTACTGAAGGACATCCTGGTTGCTTCCAAGTTTTGGCAATTATGAATAAAGCTTCTATAAACAACCATGAGCAGGTTTTTGTGTGGATGTACGTTTTCATTTCATTTGGGTAAATATCAAGGAGTACGATTGCTGGATTGTATGGTAAGAATATGTTTAGTTTTGTAAGACACTGCCAAACTGTTTTCCAAAGGGGCTGTACCATTTTGCATTTCTACCAGCAAGGAATGGTAGTTCTTGCTGTTCCATATCCTCTCCAGCATTTCATGTTGTCAGTGTTTTGGATTTTGATCCTTCTAATAGATAGGCATGTGATAGTATCTCGTTGTTGTTTATTTTTGCAATTCCCTAATGACATATGATTTTAATTTCTTTTTATGTGCTTATTTGTCATCTGTATATTTCCTTTGATGAGGTGTCTGTTCAGAACTTTCTCCCATTCTTTTAAAATTAGGTTGTTTGTTTAAGATTATTTATATATCTTGGATAACAGTCCTTTATCAGATATGTCTTTTACAAACATTTCCTCCCATTTTGTGGTTCCTCATTCTGTTGATCCTGTGTCTTAAAAATTTAGCTATGGGTACTTTTTTAAATCTCATAGTGAAAGGAAAAGAGTAACTTTCTCAAATATAAGCAAAAACATACAGTATAAAGAAAACTGTTTCTTAGTTTAATGATATTTCTACTAGGTCACACTGTAACTCTGACACATGATTGAATTTCACTGTTAACAATAGATTCCTAACAGATTGTATCTTTTCTAGTCTAAAATCACGAACCTGTCTTCATATACATATTCACCAAAAATAAACATAGGACAGAAACAATAAAGACATGAAGGGAGCTAAATTTCCTACAGATTCTATTTTTGTTTTCATTAGTCTTCAAATAGTTCACTTTTAGTAGCAAAGAGAGAAGCCGGTTTATAGATCCCTGAATGCTTTAAAAGATACTCTGCTTTTAACATGTATAACGAGATGGGTAATTTCCTAACTATGAAATTGCTAACTAGTTTTTGACCTTGGAGACCACTTAAAACAAGTACCCTCTGCTCTCCTGGTGGGCTTGGAGCAAAGCAGCTGTATTTTGCACAGCACACTGAATCATAATGGGCCATGTGCTGCTATGAATATTCATAAAACTACCATATTCTGCCTGCCCCAAATGATTCCAGTGGATGCTGCTAGAGGGATTTGAAATACCACTTTTGTAGTATCCTTGAAAAGAATACACGTATCAGGAAAAATAGAGCTGGAGCCCAGGTAATTCTGTCCTTAGTGTGCACTTCAGAGCTCTCCTCCAAATGATTTTGCCCTGTAGCAAAGGCACAGAAATCCATTGTAATGACAGAAATGAGAGGTTTAAACTTTCTGAGAATCTTAAAATAGGTTAAATTAAAATCTAAGTGGTCACTGCGGTATGGTTCTACTGACTGGCACACTTCCTCACATATGAAAAAACTGTTCTGATTCTATAAAGTAGCAGTGATTACTGGAGGTTGTGATTTCCTGATGATACATTTAACTAAAATTAGAGCTGCTTTCAAATTACTACCAATGATACTGGGACACTCTTGATAAGGCAGGCGACTGTATTTCAACACAGACATTTTCTACGATGCTTTCAGTTAATTCAATACTGCTCATTACCCTTCTGACTCTTTGTGTTAGGTTTTGCTAACTGTAAATCCTATTTCTACATTTCTTTTTATTTTTTTTAATTCCCTCGTGGAGATTGAAATTAAACGAGCATAGCCCACATACTTGCATGCTCAGGAATCACTGTGAATGCCTTTGTAGGGATGATCATGATGATTGCTTGTGAACTGAACCATTCTCACTGACAGAGCTTTAGGTTGTTAGTAAAGATCCTTACTGGGGGATTCAGGCTCTGTGCATTTTGGCTTTATCATATAACCATGACCTTACTGTGCACTTGCAATGGAACCTTTGTCCCCAGTGATTGCCAGATTATTGTGTCCTTTCTGCTTCATTGTTGCTCATGTTAAATATGTAGTTTCATTTTTCACATTTTCAGTTTTTTTTTTCTTTTTACTCCAAAAGAGTCCTGGGCTAATATATTACATTGCATTATGTTACAATATATTAGTTCTATATACACCATTATATAATATGTGATGTTACCAACATTACATTGTCCACATTACATTGTTCACTTTTGTATATAATATTATAAACTTTTTGCTCTCTTTACTCTGATGGGGGCAAGGATTTCAGGGTGAATTCAGTAGTATTTCATTACAGGTACAGATTCTGATCTTTACTGTTAAATACATATAAAAATTATTTTCTGAGTCTCTGCAGGAGGAACTGAGTCCTGGGGAGTTTACCTTACTGCCCAAACTCAAAAGAGTCCAACACACTAAGAATAATATCAGCTTTTAATTTAGTATCTGGGAGTCTTTCTGGGAGTCTAGTCAGGAGATTATTCCTGAAATCATTTTTTCTACATGTCATATGATATTTTTATGGATATATTTTTAGCTGTCAATGAAATAGCAACTTACAAAAAGTCTATTAATGTTCTAAAATAAAGCAAAGGGAATCTTAGATGTTGGCTACTTAATGGTTTATTGTCTGTTCTAGGAATATATCTGTATAAATAACATATTCAAGAAATATCATCTTGAATGAAACCCCCATTCCTGGGAACAGTACTGAATAAAAATCTGGCATAATTTTGTTCTACAGATTTCACAAATGCCAGAATATTCTGCCATTGTAACACTAAATTATGAAAGATATTAAAGATTATTAGTTTATATTTTATATGTTAATTGATGTTGCAAACTCTTAAAATATTTTAATAAAGACATATTTAACAAAAGCTTCTTAGGATGAACACTTTCAGAGAAGGGTTCTCATCTGTGGCTATGTATGGAAGGATGGAATGTAGCAAGCAAATAGAATTTGATTTTACTGGGACTGTTGTAAGAATGTATCATGAAGAACATAGCTTAACCAAGAGAAATTCATTGTCTCACAATTTTGGAGGCTACCAGTCTGAAATCATGATATCAGCAGGATTGTTTTCTCCCCATCCCTCCCCTCTTCCTCTCCTTGTCCTCCTCCTTCTGAAGGATTGTTTCCTTCTGAGGCCTGTGGGATAGAGTCTGTTCCATGTTATTCCAAGCTTCTAGAGTTCCTTGTAATGATGTTCTCTCTTCCCTCTATACACACCTGCCTTTGTTCCAAATTTCCCCTTTTATAAAGATACCAGTCATATTGATTTGGGACAACTATAATGACCTTATCTTGACTTGATCATCTGCAAAGCCCCTATTTCCAAGTAAGGTCCAGATAAGGTATTGGAATTTAGAACCTCAACATCTTTTTTAGAGGATACAATTTAACCCATAACAAAATGTCTATAATTGAGTGTGATATTGTCCTAAATCTGTAAACCTCATGGCTTAATATGAGTGTTTTTTTGTCTCCCCTCCTTCAGAAGCTGATATTTTGATAAAAGCACCTGTAAGTTATTTTATCCTTATCTAGAAATGACATCAAATGAATGATAAAATCTTTCTAATATGAAAATATGTTCTTCATGTCATATGATAGAAGTATTAGATTATCAGAAGTAGAAGTAGTTATAGAAAGAGCAGTGAAGGGGAACGTGATAGCAACCAAGAATTAACTCAACATGTAGTAGCAAAAGAACAAAGAAGCTCCTTTCTGTAGTCTAATGTGGACTTGCTTAAGCAGATCCTTGAATGTTGTTTAATAGAATAGTCAGTAAGATTCTTTATACAGCAGTCTTCCCTAGAAGTCTCCTGCTCTGTTTGGGCAGCATGGAGCTGCTGACAGGACTTATTTTGCACTCTGATAAGCTGAAGAGGCATCAAGGAATATGTCCACTCACTTGTATCTGTTAGTCTGGGATATAATGCAAGTGCGTTTGCATGGCAAATAAAATCACCCTTAAATAAAATGCAAGTGGTCATTGTCATTAATGTTTATACTCAGATAAACCTTTTTGTTCTGGTGTACACTAAGCGGGAAGGGATATTCTCATCAATAAGTATGGGGTTCAGCTCTGTCAGCTTACATATCAAATGGGTATACAGTAGTATAGGGAAGAGATGAAGGCTGAGCAGACTGGTAGGATGGTGATAGAACACTAGAGGAAACTGTAGTATCTGCCACTTCATCAAGTGAGATCATGGAGTCATATCCAAGGTTGGGGGAGACCAAAATCCTAAGAGGCCAATTCAGGGCATGGTGGAAAAGCAGTGGCCAAGAGTGGCAGTGGATGAACAAGGCAGCATTCAGAAAGATCATAAGAGGGGCGCCTGGGTGGCTCAGTTGGTTAAGCGACTGCCTTCGGCTCAGGTCATGATCCTGGAGTCCCGGGATCGAGTCCCGCATCGGGCTCCCTGCTCAGCGGGGAGCCTGCTTCTCCCTCTGACCCTCCCCCCTCTCATGCTCTCTCTATCTCATTCTCTCTCTCAAATAAATAAATAAAATCTTTAAAAAAAAAAAAAGAAAGATCATAAGAAAGATGATAAGCATATGTGACACCATGTCTCTCACCATCAAAGATACCTAAGAAAAATTTCTAATAACACCTATGAGCTGTGAAAATTTTAATTACTGTTGTTGTTATTGTTGTTATCATTACTACCTCATTCATATAAATAGCCTATGTGCCTGGATATAATCATGGAGTTAGATTTTTCCAAATTTATTTTGGTCTTTCTTACTTTTATTAGACCCAACAATTCCCATGGACAAAGATAATATCACTGTCCTGTTTATTATATTTCTACTCTGTTTTACAAAGCCAGGACTCATGGTTTAGTCTTTTTAGGTAGATTATACAGTAATTAAAAGGTGGCTTGAATCTACTAACTGATGCATGAGATCCAGTGTGACAGTTTTACTCCAGAGGAAATTGGCACCTTGTAAGATAATTGTAGTTAAACTGGCCTCTTGGTATCAGAAAAGTGTCTCCATGTGGTCCTTTTTGATGCTTTCTTAATATGGCTCCTCATTTTAACCAGTACCAGTGGCCATATACAAGATGTACTTGGCAGCAGAATACTACAGATGGTGGACCCTTAATCTGTTTTTTAGTAACAAGAGCATCTGGAGTCTTGTGCTTTCCTTATTGACATCTTCTTAGCATCTATAGTCCATCTCTTGTCTACTGTTGTAACTGCTACTAGTTCCAGAGAGATTTTAACTTTAATTTGGAATGTAAATTATTGTTATTTGTAGGTTCCCCCTTTTTACAATTTTTTTCCCACCCATTTGCAACTATTCTAACATCAAAAAGAAAATTTACTTCTATGAACATGTAGGTGCTTTGGATCTTGAAATGGTGCAAATATGTACAAGAGCATTTTCTGTTTATGTAAAATGATTAATTTTTGCTAACATGGCCTTACATGATGGGCCTTGTCAATTATGATTCCCAAAGAGATGGCTGTCAATGATTATGAAATAGTGCAAAGTCTTTGATTACATACACTTCAAAACACTGCCAAGGTAAAGCCTGATGGAGTTTTTAACTCGACCAACTAGTTTTTTTTCTTGTTGGTACACTACCAAAGATTGTCCTCCTTTAATTAATCCTTTTGGATGTTGTAACATCTTTCATTGTGGGTCATGTGTGTGAGAAAATGAATGCATGAATATGTTTAGGTTATGGAAAGTTTAAAAGCACATCCCATGAGTTGTAATGTTGATTGCTTTTCCATGGTGTAGTTAGAAAAATCAACTTATTTCATTATTATTAGGTTATTTTTCTCTCAAATAATTAACTTTATATTTCAATAAATTACTATATCTGGGACTTAATTAGATGTTTGAAATATTAAATTTCCTTTTTACCCATTTTACCCAAAATGACTCATTATTTGTATTTTTGATCGTATAAACTCCAAACAAATATTCATGAAGCATCATGGAAAGCCTAGTTATTTTAGAAACAGGGAATCTTAATTTGACTAATTGATTCTGCAACTGTTAGCTGTTGAACTGAAATAAGTCACTTAAATATCTTAGCCTCAGTTGTTGCTTCATGATCCTGGGCTGAGTGAGCACGGGTCTAGAGTCCTTCATGACCTATTTGGCCTATTGTGTAAGATTAATATTCTAATATCCTAAAGAGAATTCACTTCTTATAAGCTTCTTGTATTTCCCGGAAAATGTGGAATGTTTCTTGAAAGATTGCTGCAATGTATTATGTATCCTTTCTGTTTTTATCTTTAATTCCATTACTTTCAAAGATCTAAAGCTTTTACATGAAAATTTCTTAATCTTTTGGTACAAACTACTTTGAAACTAACATTAAATTATAGTTCACTTGGGGTAATGCATATGAAGACTGAATTGCTTTGATCTTGTTAATTTTAAAATATCGTTCTCTTTATGCTTTGGGGAAAAGAATAGTATAATGGTCCATATTTGTGTTGGTTTTCAAAAAAAAATATGGTCTGATCCCTCATTTTATAATAAGGTGTAGGCTGAATCAAATGCTGCCTGAGTCAGGGGAGCTTAGGGGAGCTCAGTCGGTTAAGCATCTGCCTTCCACTCCGGTTGTGATCCCAGGGTGCTGGGATCGAGCCCTGCATCCTCAGAGAGCCTGCTTCTCCGTCTGCTCGTGCACTTGTGTGCACTCTCTCTCTCTCTGTTAAATAAATAAAATCTCTAGGAAAAAAAGAATGCTGCCTGAGTCAGCACAATGCAAATGAAAAAATGGAGCTTTCCTTTACCTCATATTATATCTAATGGAAATCTTATATAAAGGATTCCTTAAATTCTTATACATTAATAACAGATTCATATATAAAGTGAACATTCTATAAAGCATTTTATAGAATGGTAAACTGCATTTCTAAGTTAACTTATCATTGTTATAGAAAACATACTTCCTGGGCGCCTGGGTGGCTCAGTTGGTTAAGCGACTGACTTCGGCTCAGGTCATGATCCTGGAGTCCCGGGATCGAGTCCCGCATCGGGCTCCCTGCTCGGCAGGGGGTCTGCTTCTCCCTCTGACCCTCTTCCCTCTCGTGCTCTCTGTCTCTCATTCTCTCTCTCTCAAATAAATAAATAAAATCTTTAAAAAAAAAAAAGAAAACATACTTCCTGAATATTGTATTAAAGTTTATCACCACCACTAATAATTTAGAATGCTCATATAATTAATAAAACTACATATGTGGAAACTGTACTAATTGTATTCTATTGGTTCAGAAACAATTTTTAGAGATATTATGTCTGGATATCAAAAGCTATATACTATTGTTAGAATAATTCCTGTTTTGTAATTTACTATCCAAGTTGAGATTGGAATATTTCTAAACTATGCATTATGTTTGTTTCACCTGATTTACTTGAACTGTGTCTCAAATTAGGGTAAAGGAATATAAGTAGAGTTTATAGCTTAACTAGGCAATACCATCATTATTGTAACTGGGAAGAGTATTTACCACATGATGAAGAATAAATATTAGGGTTTGCCATATAAGAATAGATACGACTAATCATTTTCAATGGTATAATATTATTATTTTTATATTTATATCAAAGTTTACATCCCAGAAGAACTTAAATTTATGAAAAAATAATTAGAAAATAAACATTCCTGTCTTTATTGATTGCATAGAAATCTCACAGAAATGATAAACATGTAATTTCTTAATATATAAATTGCATTAGAAAAATAAATCCGAATCCAAACATCAATGCAAGTAGTAGACATGCTAAAATATATGAAAGAGATTAAGATAAATCTGTGGACTGGTTCCCGACAGTATCTTTCACTTACTGGGTTACTTAAACTTTCAAAGTTTCATGTATCCATCATAGGACCTAGTTGATACTTAAGATGAATTGATCAGTCTCAATCATATCTAGATTTAGGAGTTAAGTGCAGTAAATCTAAGGTATACCAAAAAAGGGGAAATTCATATTTTGTTTTATATATATATTAAATGACATAAAGAAATTTTGAGAATGAGAGAAATATCTTGATTAGAGTGGTAGTTACATAAGAATAAATTTTGTAAAACTTCAATAATATGTGCAATTAAATTCTATGCATCTTATCTTAAATCAAACTTTAATTGGTATATATACATTTAAAAACTGAAAATTCTATGACAAATGATGAATTAGATTGGAATTTTGTTGAGGTAAACATTGTAAAATTAAAATCATGAAGACTCAGTAAGATGAAATAAGTGCTGATGTTTTGGTAAGGACTTTTTAAAAACAAACTTTTATTTTGAGATAACTATAGATTCTCAGGCAGTTAAAAGAAATAATTCCTGTATCCTCTATCCAGTCCCCTCCAATTGTAGCATCTTTCAATTTTATAAATATCTCACTAGGATATTGACATTGATACAATCATGTTGCTGAATATTTCCATCAAGACAAGGATCATTGTGTTGCACTTTTATAACTGTGCATATTTCTATACCCCTATTAACCCTTGATCTTTTCTTCATTTCAACAATTTTATCACTTCAAGCATATAAAGGAAATCATATGGTAAGTAACCTTTGGGATTGGCTTTTTTTTTTTTTTTGACTCAGCATAATTCTCTGATGGTTTATCCAAGTTATTTTATGTATCAATAGTGGGCTCTTTTTTTATTGATGAGTAGTATTAAGTGGTATGGATATATCATGGTTTGTTTAACCAGTTATCCATTGAAAGAGATCTGAGTTGTTTCTACTTTTCGCTGTTGTGAATAAAGCTGTTATAAACATTAAGATACAGATTCGTACGGGAAGGTAAGCTTTTATTTCTCTGGGATAAACACTTAAGAGTGCAAATGCTGGGTTGTATGATAATCGCATGTTGAAATACAAACTTTTTTCCAGAGCGGCTTGACCGTTTTACATTCCCATTTATAATGTGTGAGTGATCTATTTCTTCCTCATTCCCACCAGCATTTGGTGTTCGTTGTCTGTAGCTTTTCTAAATAGGTGTGAAGTGATATCTTATTGTGGTTTTAATTTGCATCATGGCTAATGATGTTGATCATCTCTCCTTTGTTCAACATTCACTATTTGTATATCCTCTCCAGAGAAATGTCTGTTCATGTGTTTTGTTTATTTTCTAATTAGATTGTTTCTATGCTGGTGAGTTTAAGAGTTCTTTATATATGCTACACACTTAGTCCTTTGTTGGATATATGGCACATGAATATTTCTACAAATATTTCCCTGGGTGTCTTTTTATCCTCTTAACAGAATCTTTCACAAAATGAAAGTTTTTAATTATGGTGAAGTCCAATTTATTAATTTTCCTTTATGGATTATGTTTGCTGTCAAATTTGAGAACTCATATTCTAGTCTCATGTTATGAAGATTCCTATGACTTTATCTAAACTTCTGTTGTTCTGCATTTTACATTTAAGTTCATGATCCATTTTGTGTTTGTTTTTGTATAAGGTGTGAGATGTAGGCCAGTTTTTTTTTAAGATTTATTTATTTATTTGTTTGTTTGTTTATTTGTGATAGAAGGAGAGTGAGAGCAAGAGAAAGAAAGAGAGAGAGCCTGCAAGCAAACATGAATGGGGAAGGAGGTGCAAGAAGGGAGAGGAAGAAGCAGACTTTCCACTGAGCAGGGAGCCCTATATGGGGCTCAATCCCAGTACCCTAGCATCATGACCTGAGCTGAAGGCAGATGCTTAACCAACTGAGCCACCCAGGTGCCCTAGGCCAGTTTTTAAAAGTTAATTCATTTTGACTGGTGTGAGTTGATACCTGATTGTGGTTTTGATTTTCATTTCCCTGATGCTGAGTGATGTTGAGCACTTTTTCATCCATCTATTGGTCATTTGGATGTCGTCTTTGCAGAAATGTCTGTTCATGTCTTCTGCCCATTTCTTGATTGGATTATTTGTTCCTTGGGTGTTGAGTTTGATAAGTTCTTATAGATTTTGGATACTAGCTCTTTATCTGATATGTCATTTACAAATATATTCTCCCATTCTGTTGGTTGTCTTTTAGTTTTGTTGACTGTTCTTTTGCTGTGCAAAAGCTTTTTATCTTGATGAAGTCCCAATAGTTCATTTTTGCCCTTGCTTCCCTTGCCTTTGGCGATATGTCTAGGAAGAAGTTGCTGCAGCTAAGGTCGAAGAGGTTGCTGCCTGTGTTTTCCTTTAGGATTTTGATGGACTCCTGTCTCACATTTAGGTATTTCATCCATTCTGAGTCGATTTTTGTGTGCGGTGAAAGGAAATGTTCCAGTTTCATTCTTCTGCATGTGGCTGTCCAATTTTCCCAACACCATTTGTTGAAGAAACTAATTTTTTCCATTGGATATTCTTTCCTGCTTTGTCGAAGATTAGTTGACCATAGATTTGAGGGTCCATTTCTGGGCTCTCTCTTCTGTTCCATTGATCTATATGTCTGTTGTTGTGCCAGTACCCTACTTTCTTAATGATTACAGCTTTGTTAATAGAGTTTGAAATCCAGAATTGTGATGCCACTAACTTTGGTTTTCTTTTTCAACATTCTTCTGCTATTTGGGGTCTTTTCTGGTTCCATACAAATGTTAGGATTATTTTTCCATTTCTTTGAAAAAAGTTGATGATATTTTGATAAGGATTGCAGTAAATGTGTAGATTGCTCTAGGTATCATGGACATTTTTGCAATATTTGTTCTTCCAATCCGTGAGCATGGAACATTTTTCCATTTCTTTGTGTCTTCCTCAATTTCTTTTATGAATATTCTGTAGTTTTCTGAGTACAGATCCTTTGCCTCTTTGGTTAGATTTATTCCTAGGTATCTTATGGTTTTGGGTGCAATTATAAATGGGATCGACTCCTTAATTTCTCTTTCTTCTGTCTTGTTGTTGGTATATAGAAATGCAACTGATTTCTGTGCATTGATTTTATATCCTGCCACTTTAATGAATTCCTTTATGAGTTCTAGCAGTTTTGGGGTGGAGTCTTTTGGGTTTTCCACATAAAGTATCATATCATCTGCAAAGAGTGAGAGTTTGACTTCTTCTTTGCTGATTCGGATGCCTTTTATTTCTTTTTATTGTCTAATTGCTGAGGCTAGGACTTCTAGTACTATGCTGAATAGCAGTGGTGATAGTGGACATCTCTGCCATGTTCCTGACCTTAGGGGAAAAGCTCTCAGTTTTTCCCAAGTGAGAATGATATTTGCTGTGGGTTTGGAGAACCTTCCTACACCGTTAGTGGGAATGCAAGCTAGTGCAGCCACTCTGGAAAACAGTATGGAGGTTCCTCAAAAAGTTGAAAGTAGAGCTACCCTTGTGACCCAGCAATTGCACTACTGGGTATTTACCCCAAAGATACAAATGTAGTACTCTGAAGGGGAACCTGCACCCCAATGTTTATAGCAGCAAATGTCCACAATAGCCAAACTATGGAAAGAGTCCAGCTGTCCATTGAAAGATGAACAGATAAAGAAGATGCTGTATATATATACATACACACATACACACACACACACACACAATGGAACATTATGCAGCCATCAAAAAACCAAAATCTTGCCATTTGCAATGACGTGGATGGGACTAGAGGGTATTATGCTAAGCAAAATAAGTCAGTCAGAGAAAGACATGTATCATACGATCTCACTGATACGTGGAATTTGAGAAACGAGGCAGAGAATCATAGAGGAAGAAAGGAAAAATGAAACAAGATGAAACCAGAGGGAGACACACCATAAGAGACTCTTAATCTCAGGAAACAAACTGAGGGTTGCAGGAGTGGAGGGTAGTGGGAGGGATGGGGTAGCTGGGTGATGGACATTGGGGAGGGTATGTGTTGTGGTGAGCATTGTGTATTGTGTAAGACTGATGAATCACAGACCTGTACCCCTGAAACAAATAATACATTATATGTTGATTTAAAAAAAAGTTAATTCATTTATTTTTGTAGCCTATGGATGTCCACTTGCCACAGCACCATTTGTTGAAAAGGCTATCTTTTCTCCATTTAATTGCCTTTCACCTTTGTCAGAAAATCAGTTGGGCATGTTTGTGTAGCTCTATTTCTGGGGGGTTCTCTGTCATGTTTCATTGATTTGTTGTTCTTTCCCCCCACTGAGACCACTCAGTCTTTGTTACTGTAGCTATATACTAACTTTTGAAATCAGACTGATTCCTCCCAGCTTATTCTTCTATGTCAAAACTGTTTTAGCTATTCTAAAATCTTGTGTTACTTGTATATTTTAGAATAGTAATGTATATATCTCCACAAATCTTGCTGGGATGTGATAGGAATTGTGTTAATTTGTGGAGAATTTACATCTTTAATGTTAAGTCTTTCTATTCATAGACATGGTATGTCTCCCCATTTATGTAGATCTGTCTTACTTTTCTTCTTCAGCAGTTTTGTATTTATGAGAATAGAAATTCAATACATGTTTTGTTAGATTTACAACTATTTCAATTTTTGTTTAGTGATTATTAAATCACATTGTATTTTTGTTTTTAGCACCTACATATTCATTGCTAATACATAGAAATATGATTTTTGAATGCTTATCTTATATCCTAAAACTTTGCTAAAGACTGCAGGATACAATATTATTGGTGCTATGATTTTTTTTTAATTTCTTAAACTTTTCTACATAAGCAATCATGTCATCTACAAACAAAACAGTTATATTTTTCTTTTCCCATCTGTAGGACTTTATTTACTTGTTTTCTGTATTGCACTGGTTAGTGTCCAATACTATCTTGAATAAGAATGTAAGAGTGACCCTGCTTACTGCATTCCATATTTTAGGAGGAAAGCAATCTTTCACCATTAAGTATAAGTTTTCTGTAAATACTGTTTATCAAGTTAAGGTAGCCACACGTATGTTCTTATTTTTCTGAGAGATATAATCATGAATATGGGTTAACTTTTGCCAAATGCTTCATTTTTTCTGCCTCAATTAATATGATCATATAATTCTTCTGTAGCTAATATGAGATTACATTGATTTTCAAATATGAAACAAACCTTCCTAGTTTAGAATAAGCTTTTCTTGGTCCTTTGCATGTCTTTTTATATGTTACTAATTCTACTTACTAATATTTTGTTAAATATTATGTTTATTTATATTTAGAGAACTATTGAACAGTTGTTTTCATTTTCATTTTTTATTGTCCTTATCTGATTTTGATATCAGGGTAATATTAGAGTCATAAAATAAATTGAGAAGTATATGCTCTTCTATTTTCTGATAGAAATTGTGTAAATTTTATGTTAATTCTTTCTTATGTGCTTAGTAAAATTTCCCACTGAATCCATGGAGCCTGGATATATATGTATTTTTTAAGTTTTAAAATGATATATTTAATGTCCTTAATAATTATAACACTGAATAGTTTATAGTTCCTATAAATATAATAATTATCCACATCATATTAATTATATAGTGGTTGTCTATTTTAACTAGGTTTTCATATTTATATGTGATAGCATATCATATTATAATATGATTAAGTTACTCACAGTGTTCTCTTTTTATCCTTTTGATACCTGCAGGGACAGTGGTGACATACTCTTTCATTCCTGATCTTGGTAATTTGTATCTATTCTTTCCTTTTTCTTTATCAGTTTCTTAGAAGTTTATCAATTTCATTAATCTTTTCAAAGAGTCAGCTCTTTTCTTCCAGTCTTTTTTCTATTTTCATTTTCATTCATGTCTTCTCTTATTGTCATTATTTCTGTTTTGCTTCATGAGGTTTATTTTGTTCTTTTTATAAGTTCTTGAGTTGGGAACTCAGATAATTGACAATTGTTCTTTTTTTCTAATAAATGTATTTAGTGCTATAAATTTCCCTTTCAGCAGTGTTTTAGCTGTGTCTCACAAATTTTGATATGTTGTATTTTCTTTTTCATTCAACTCAATGCATTTTTAGCTTTCTTTTGGAAATTCATCTTTGAACCATGTGTTATTTAAATTGTGCTATTTTACTTCCAAATGTTTGAAGATTTTTCTATCTTCTTTCTCCTATTGATTTCTATTAGATTCCATTGTTTTCAGAAAATACATTATCTTTAAGATCACAATGCCTTTAAATTCAGTAAAATTTGTGTTATGATCCAAGATACAGCCTAATTGGGTATCTGTTCTGTGGACACGTGGAAAAGAACATATATTTTGTTGTTGAGTCGCGTGTCATATGAATGTCAAATAAATCCTTTTGGTTGATGATGTTGAGTTTCTTCATATATTGGTTGATATTCTCTCTAGTTGTTCTATCAGTTGTTGAGAGAAAGGTATTGAAATCTCCAAAAATAATTGTAGGTTTGTCTTACTCTTTTCAAATCTCACAGTTTTAACTTCAGATATTTTAAATCTCTGTTGTTTTGTGTATACATAATTTCAGATTGCAATGTCTTTTGTCTGCACTGACCCATTTATCATTATTTAATTCCCTTTTCATTCTGGTAATTCTCCTTGAAATCTACTTTAGCTGATATGAATTTAGCCACTCCGGTTCTTCTGAATGTATGATGTATCTTTTTCATCCTTTTCTTTTCAAACTGCCCATATTATCATTTCTGTGAGTTTCTCATAGACAACATACTGTTGAATAATGTTTTTTTTAATTCATTCTGCTAATCTCTGTCTTTTAATAGGTATATTTAGACAATTTTCATTTAATGTAATAATTAGTACATTAGTACTTACATCTGTTCACTTAATTTTTGCTTGTTCTGTTTGTTTTTTTTCCTGTTAACTTCTTCCTTAATTCCCATAAGCTACTTAATTTTATTTTAGAATTCCATTTTGATTTATCAATAATGTCTGATTATTTTTGTATAGAACTTTTTAGTGGTTGCAGTTGGTAATACATTATATAACTGTAAGAGTTCATAATACACTTGTGTTGGTATTTTACCAATTAGAGTGAAGTATAAAAACCTTACCTGTCTTTGCTTCCTCTTAATTTCTGTCATTTTTATTGTAATAATCTTAAATATTTTTCTCTAGAACCATACTAAATGGTTTATTTTTTTCAAGATATTATTTATTTGAGAGAAAGAGAGCAAGTGAGAGAGAGAGAGTGTACACAAGAAGGGGGGGAGAAGCAGACTCCCCACGGAGCAGGGAGCCAACATGGGGCTCCATCCTAGGACCCCAGGATCACAACTTGAGCCAAAGGCAGACCCTTAACCTACAGAGCCACCTAGGTGCCCCTAAGTGGTTTAGAATCATATTAGATGGATTATAATTTTTGCTTTAGCAATCAAGCATGATTTGGAAGCCTGAAAAGAAGAGGAAAAGTCTATTGTGTTTACTCATATTTTTGCTTGTCATTTTTTTTCTTCCTTCTTGATGTTCCTGGGATTATTGCCTGAAGTTTCCTCTCTTGCTAATATAACTTTTTATTCATTATTTTATTTTTAAGAGAACTTTGTTTAGACATTCTTTTAGAGAATTTCTAATGGGGACAAATTGCCTGATTTTCCCTCTTCTGAATCTGTCTTTATTTCCCCTGATTTACTGAAGGATAGTTTCACTAGATACAGGCTTTTGAATTGACAATTTTATTTTTTTTTCTTTTCCTCTTAGCATGTTAAAATGCTTGTATCTCTTCTTTCTGCCCACTGTAGTTTCTGATAAGAAATCCATTGTCATTTGAAATATTTTTCCCCTATGGGTAAGGTGTCATTTTTCTCTCACTGCTTTACTTTCATTTCTTTCCTTTGTCTTTAGCTTTCAGAAGTTTGGATAATCTCTGTATGTTGGTGTGGATTTTGGGGGGGTCTCTACTTTGAAGATTTAGCTTCTGGAATCTGTAAATTTATTTTTGATCAAATTTGAGAATTTTTAGGCATCATCACCATGTACTTTTTAAGCCCCTTTTTTCTCTTCTCCTTCAAGGATTCCCCAAAACACAAATGGTTCATATTATACTATCATTCCACAGGTCCCTGGGCTCTGTTAGTTTTTTTTGTTGTTCTTCTTCTTAGTATATTCTCTCTCTCTCTTTTTTAGATTTAGGAATTACTGTTGTTCTATACTATGGTTTACTGATTCTTTCATTTGATCCCTTAATTCTGCCACTAAGCCCTTGCACTGAGTTTTTATTTCACTTACTGTATTTTTTTTTAGTTCTAAAATTTCCATCAGATCCTTCTTTATGCCTTCTACTTCTTTCACTTTCATTTGTTTCAAATATATATATATATATATATATATATATATATATATATATATATATATATATATGAATATATATATGCTCATTTGGGCATTTTTTATGGTTACTGCTTTAAAATCTTTGTCAGATTGGGGCACCTGGGTGGCTTAGTTACTTAAGCACCCAACTCTTGATTTCGGCTCAGGTCATGATCTCATTGTTAGGGGATCAAGCCCCATGTTGGGCTCCACACTGGGTGTGGAGCCTGCTTAAGATTCTCTCCCTCTCCCTCTTCCCTTCCCTTTCTTCCCCCTCTAAAAAAAAATAATAATAAAATTAAATCTTTGTCAGATAATTTGACATCTCTGTCATTTCAGTGTTGGCATGGTTGTTTTTCATTCAGTTTGACAATGTATTGGGTCTTGTGATGAATATTTCCTACTGAATCCTGGACATTCTGGGTATTATGTTATGGAACTGTGGATCTTGCTTAAACTTTCTCTTTTAGCTAGCTTCCTTTGACACTATCCTGTTAGGAAAAGGATGGGATGGGGTTCTTTGTTACTACCAGGTGGAGATAGATGTTCTGGTTCCTCACCCAGCATCTGTTTGCACCTTAGGGGTGATATTTTTACCACTGGGTGATGCTCTAAGGCCTGACTCTTCCTAAGTCTCCTCTGACACAACCTCACTGGGGAAGGGCAGAGACTCTTCACCACTGCCAAATAGGCATAGAAGTCTAGGCTTTCCACATAGTCTCTCCAGATTCTGTTTGTGGGGACAGGGAATGGAGAGGGAGGACCTTGTTCCTGCTTGTGGTGAGCCTTGGCTCTCTAGATGGTCTTTTCTGACACCACCCAGCAGGGAGGAGAGAAGGTGGTATTTGTCTCTTTATAGTCTAGTATAGGTGGAAACTCTGGGCTCCCCATTTGGCCTTTGTTGACATGGGTGTGTCACCACAGTGTGTATTTTTGTGTGTGTGATTTTGACTGGAGTAGAGATATTATTATCTATTTTTTTTTTCTCTTTTGCTAGTTCTTTGGGTATAGAGAGGAATATTTTGGGAATATTTTTTTGACCACGGCTCTCTTTTTTTTCTTTTTTTTTTTTACGGCTCTCTTTTTATACAAATCATTTAGATGTGAAATGTCAAGTAATACTGAAATGATTTTTAAAACACTAGAACTATCTGGAAAATAAAGGAATATCTGAGGTAGGGTAGTGTTTGTACCAGAGATATTTGAAAGTATTTCATTTTATATTAAAGCAATGTCTTGGATTTTAAAATGAAGAGCTTTGAAATGGCAAGGTCAGTGAGAGTAGAATGGTCAACCTGCAATGCTAAAGGTTGTCTTCATCTCTTTGAGTCATGCTTTTAAAAAATATTATTACAGGATTTTAGGCAGCATTTGCAGTTTTCAGCAATTTCTCCTGCAAGCCAGCTCTTAACAATTTCATTTTAAATAATCATGAACAGCACAAGTAGCCCCAGACATTCCCTCCATGCATTGCATAATTGCTTTTCAGTACCTATTCAATTATCCATATTTAGAGGGCTTTTTCTTTTTTTATATTTTTAAATTAGAGATACATCTTGATTTACATTGCAGTTGTCAACACACCAATGAAAGAGAATACTCCTAAACCTTAACCCTTAAGCAGCAGCAAGTCAGTTGGTCTGCTAAATGATAATATAATATAATGTAATGTAATGTAATATATATTCCTGATTTTATATATGTATATTCCTAATTATATATACATATATTCCTAATTATAATATAATATAATTTCCTAAGTCAAGGAATTATCAGATGGAAAATTTCCAAAAACCTATTAAAAAAAACTTAAACTTGTATTTTTCAAACACATTTTTTCATTAAGAAGAATTGTTCTCTTTAACAAACGTATAAGATTTAGAGGTAGAGCCCACAACAGGGGGGATGCAAATCCTTTGTCCTTGATGTCACCAAGGGGCTCATCATGCCACTAGGTAGGATTAATCCTTGACATCTATAAACCTCTGCAGAAGATGCTTTGTAAAAGGTCCTCTGTCTTAATTACCTCTTGTCTTCTGAGATTTACAAAAATTCTTTTTGGATTATAAAGTTATTTTTTTTAATTTTAAAACCATAGCTACTATAATGCTGTTATATATATATATATATAGAGAGAGAGAGAGAGAGAGAGAGAGAGGAGAGAGAGAGAGAAAGGGAGATTTTTAAAAGAAAAAGAGGATGCCTCTTTTGGAAGTTCATTATAATACCATCTATGTCATTGAAAAAATGTTTCTTTTATAACACATGATAGGCAAATAGTTTTGTGATGGAGAATATAGTGTTAAGGTATAATTGCAGTCATGGTTTCCTAGTTATTAATTAATTTAGTATTGCCGTGATATTCTGGCTATTTTTCAGAGAAATTTATTTAATTTTTAAACAATAGATATTGATGAAAAATTTTGTTTCAATCTCTTGAAATACCTGATGGAATTGGGTGGTTTATATTGTTTAAGCTTTACTGGAGTATAATTGACAGATAAAATTGTATAAATGTAAGGTTTATGATGTGATGATTTGATATACTTATATACTGTTAGCTGATTATCACAATAAAGTCAATTAATGCATCTGTCATCTCACATAGTTACCTTTTGTGTATATCTGTGGTGAGAACATTTAAGATCAACTCTCTTGGCAAATTTCTAGCATCCAATACATTATTGTCAACTATAGTCATCAAGTTATACATTAGATCCCAAACCTTATTTATCTTACAACTGAAGGTTTGTACACTTTGGCCATTTCCTCTTTTCTCCAAGTCCCCAGCACCTGGCAACCACCATTTTACTCTGTGAGTTTAACATTTTTAGATATCACATACAAGTGAGATTCTATAGTATTTGTCTTTCTCTGACTTATTTCACTTACTATAATTCTCGTATGTTCATCTATGTTGTCACAATTGGCAAGGTTTTCTTATTTTTTATGGCCAAACAACTTTCCATTTATATATATCAATTTATCTTTCAACAGACACTTAGGTTGTTTCCATATCTCAGATATTATAAATAATGCTGTGATAACTGATACATAGATATCTCTTTGAGATAGTGTTTTCATTTCCTTTGGATAGATCCTGAGGAGTGGGATTACTGCATCATATGGAAGTTCTGTTTTTAAATTTTTGAGAAAAATCCATAGTCTTCCAAAATTTATTGTACCAGTTTGCTTTACCCTCAACAGTGAGTTATGTGTTCTCTTCCTCCAGATCCTTGCCAACACTTGTTATCTCTTATCCTTTTGATAATAGCCATTCTAACAGGTATGAGATGATATCTAATCTAACTTCTTGTCAGATATATAGCTTGTATTTTCTCCTGTTCCATAGGATACCTTTTCATTTTGATTGTTTCCTTTCATATACAGAAGGTTTTTAGTTTGTCGTATTCCCCACTTGTTTATTTTTACTCTTTTTGCTTATGCTTTGGTGTCATATCCTAAAAATTATTGCCAAGATCAATGTAAAGGATTTTTTCCATATGTTTTCTTATAGGAGTTTTATGGTTTCAGGTCTTACATTTAAATCTTTAATCCATTTTGAGTTATTTTTTTGTGAGAGGTGTAAGATGGGGGACCAACTTCATTCCTTTGCATGTAGATACTTAATTTTCCTAGCACCATACATTGAAGAGAGTATCTTTCTCCCCTTGAGTATTCTTGGCTCCTTTGTCAAATATTAGTTGACTCTATGTGCATGGGTCTGTTTTTGGACTTTAATTCTGTTCCTTTGACACTGTTCCACTGTCTATATTTGTTCCAGAACCAAACTATTTTGATTATGATAGCTTTGAAACATAATTTGAAATCAGGAGGTATGATGCCTCTAGATTTGTTCTTTCTCAGGATTGCTTTGGCTATTTCAGGTATTTTGTGGGTAATATGGATTTTAGGATTATTTTTTCTTATCTGTAAAAATGTCATTGGAATTTTGATAAGGATTTTGTTGACACTATAGATGGCTTTGAGTAGTGTGGACCTTTTCACAACATTTATTCTTCTGAAACACAGACATGGGAAATTTTTTCATTTATTTGTGTCTTATTTATTTCTTTCATCAATGTCTTATTGTAAAACTACACCAAAAAGTGTACAGATGTTTCATCTCCTTGGTTAAATTTATTTAAAATCTTAAACTTTAAAGTTTTTATTTCAATAATAAGTAATACATTATCTATTATTTAAATTTATTCCTATATATTTATTGTCTTTCATGATATTGTAAATAGAATTTATTTATTTTTTAAATTTTATGTATTTATTTGAGAGAGAGTGAGAGAGAGAGAGAGGCAGAGGGAGAGGGAGAAGCAGGCTGCCTGCTGAGCAGGGAGCCCAACACGGGGCTCGATACCGCAACCTTGGGATCATGACCTAAGCTAAAGGCAGACACAACCAACTATGCCACCCAGGCACCCCTTTTTATTTATTTTTTTCTGAGATAGTTCATCCTTAATTTATGGAAATGTAGCTGATTCTTGTATGTTTCTTTTGTTTCCTGCAATTTTACTGAATTTGTTTATTCTAACAGTGTTTTGGTGCAGTCTTTAGGATTTTCTATATATCATATCATGTCATCTGCAAATAGAGAGAGTTTTACTTCTTTCCAATTTTGGATGTTTTTTATTTCTTTTTTATGCCTGATTGTTTTGTCTAGGACTCCCAATGTTATGTTGAATAGCAGTGGTAGGAATGGACATCTTTGTCTTATTTCTGATCTTAATAGAAAAGCTGTATGCTTTTGATGTTAGGTGAGGAATTATGATGTTGAGTATGATGTTAGTTGTGGGCTTGTCACATAAGGTCTTTATTATGTTGAGGTACATTCCTTCTATACCTAATTTTTTGAGATTCTATTACGAAAAGATCTTGAATTTTGTCAAATGCCTTTTTTCTTCATCGACTGAGCTGACCATATGATTTTACTCCTCCGTTTTATTAATATGGTATATCACATTTGCTGTTTCTCCCATGCTGAATCATTCTTACATCTCAGGAATTGATCCTACTTGATCATGGGGTATGATCCTTTTATTATTATTATTATTATTATTATTATTATTATTATGTTATGTTAATCACCATATATTACATCATTAGTTTTTGATGTAGTGTTCCATGATTCATTGTTTGCGTATAACACCCAGTGCTCCATGGAGAATGTGCCCTCTTTAATACCCATCACCAGGCCAACCCATCCTCCCACCCCCCTCCCCTCTAGAACCCTCAGTTTGTTTCTCAGAGTCCATCGTCTCTCATGGTTCGTCTCCCCCTCCTATTTCCCCCCTTCATTCTTCCCCTCCTGCTATCTTCTTCTTTTTCTTTTTTTTTTTTTAACATATAATGTATTATTTGTTTCAGAAGTACAGGTCTGTGATTCAACAGTCTTACACAATTCACAGTGCTCACCATAGCACATACCCTCCCCAATGTCTATCACCCAGCCAGCCCATCCCTCTCACCCCCCACCACTCCAGCAACCCTCAGTTTGTTTCCTGAGATTAAGAATTCCTCATATCAGTATGATCCTTTTTAATATACTTTTAAAATTGCTTTGGTAGCATGTTGAATATATTTGAATCTATTGTTATAAGGGGTATTGGCCTCTTCTTTTTTTATACTGTCCTTATCTGGCTTTATTATTAATCAGTGTAATGCTGCCCTCATAAAATGAGAAAAGAAGTGTTCCGTTCTTGTCAGTTTTTTGGAAGAGTTTGAGAAATAGTAGCATTACTTCTTTTTTATTTTATTATGTTATGTTAATCAGCATACATTACATCATTAGTTTTAGATGAAGTGTTCCATGATTCATTGTTTGTGCATAACACCCAGTGCTCCATGCAGAATGTGCCCTCCTCAATACCCACCACCAGGCTAACCCCTCCTCCCACCCCCCTCCCCTCTAGAAACCTCAGTTTGTTTTTCAGAGTCCATCGTCTCTCATGGTTCGTCTACCCCTCCGATTCCCCCCCTTCATTCTTCCCTTCCTGCTATCTTCTTTTATTATTATTATTATTATTATTATTATTATTATTATTATGTTATGTTAATCACCATACATTACATCATTTTTTTTAACATATAATGTATTATTTGTTTCAGAGGTACAGGTCTGTGATTCAACAGTCTTACACAATTCACAGCGCTCACAATAGTGCATACCCTCCCCAATGTCTATTACCCAGTCACCCCATCCCTCCCACCTTATTTAAAGGTTTGGTAGAATTCATTAGTGAAGCTATCTGGTCATGGGCTTTTCTTTCTTAGGAGGTTTTTGTTTACTGATTCGATGTATTGATTTGTTCAAATTTTCTATTACTTCATGATTTAGTCTTAGTGGGTTGTATGATTGTAGGGATTTATCCATTTTGTTTAGGTTGCCCAAGTTGTTGACCTATAATTGTTTATAATAGTCTCTTATCCATGTATCATATGATCTCACTGATATGAGGAATTCTTAATTGCAGGAAACAAACTGAGGGTTGCTGGAGTGGGGGGTGGGGTGGGAGGGATGGGGTGACTGGGTGATAGACACTGGGGAGGGTATGTGCTCTGGTAAGTGCTGTGAATTGTGCAAGACTGTTGAATCTCAGATCTGTACCTCTGAAAAAAATAATGCAATATATGTTAAGAAAAAAAAAAGAAGAAGAAGAAGGTAGCGGGAGGGGAAGAATGAAGCGGGGGAAATCGGAGGGGTAGACGAACCATGAGAGACGATGGACTCTGAAAAACAAACAGGGTTCTAGAAGGGAGGGGGGTGGGAGGATGGGTTAGCCTGGTGGTGGGTATTGAGGAGGGCACATTCTGCATGGAGCACTGGGTGTTATGCACAAACAATGAATCATGGAACACTTCATCTAAAACTAATGATGTAATGTATGGGGATTAACATAAGAATAAAAAAATAAATAAATATAATAGTCTCTTATCATCCTTTATGTTTCTGCTGTATCAATTTTAATGTATGCTTTTTCATTTATAATTTTATTTATTTGAATCCTCTCCTTTTTTTATTGATGGGTCTAGCCAGCGATTTGTGAATTTTGTTTATCTCCTCAAAAAAATAGCTCTTAGTTTCATTGATCTTTTCTATTTCTATCTATTCTGTATTTCATTTATTTGTACTCTAATCTTTATTCTTATTCTTCTGCTAATCATTGTTCTTTTGTTCTTCTTTCTCTAGATTCTTGAGATATGAAGTTAGGTTATTTATTTGAGATTTTTTTCTTCATATACATGTTTATAGTTATAAAAGTCCCTTTTAGAACTTCTTTTGCTGCATCCCAAAAGTTTTAGTATGTTGTCTTTCCATTTTCACTTGTCTCAATGTATTTTTTTTTTATTTCTCTTTTGATGTCTTCTTTGACCTATTGAATATTCAGGAGCATATTGTTTAATTTCCACATATTTGTGAATTTTCCAATTTTCCTTCTGTTATTGATCTCTAGTTTCATACCACTGTATTCAGAAGAGATACTTGGTATAATTTCAACCTTCTTAAATTTCTTAAGCCTTATTTTGGGGACTATCATATGATCCATCCTGGAGAATGTTTTGTGTACCCCTCAGAAGAATTTGTATTTTGCTGCTGCTGGATGAAACATTCTGTATATGTCTGTTAGGTCCATTTGGTCTACAGTGTTGTTCAGATCTGTTTTCTTTTTGACTTTCTGTCTGGATGATCTATCTATTGTTGAGAGTGGATTATTAAAGTCCCCTACTATTATTATATTGCTGTTTATGTCTCCTTTTAGTTCTGTTAGTATTTGCATTATATATTTAGGCACGCTGATGTTAGGTGCATAAATATTTATAATTGTTATATTTGTTATATCTTTTTGACAAATTAACCCCTTTATGATTATATAATGACCTTCTTTGTCTCTTGTGACAATTTATGACTTAAAGTCTAACTTGTCTCATATAAATATAGCCACCTCTGCTGTCTTTTAGTTACCATTTGCTTGGAATATCTTTTTCTATCTCTTTACTTTCAGCCTATGTGTGTCCTTAAAGCTAAAATGATTTTCATGTAGACAGTATGTCATTTGATCTTCTTCTGCTATCTGTTCAGTCACTCCATGTTATTTGTTTTGAGAATTGAATCCATTTAGGTTTAAAATAATTACTGATAGGTAAAGACTTAGATTTTATTAAATATTTTCTGTTTTATGGTTCCTCTGTTCCTTTCTTCTTCCCTTGCTCTCTTTCTCTGTGATTTGATGACTTTTTGTAAGGGTGTGTTTTGATTCTTTTCTCTTAATCTTTTGTATATATATTATAGGTTTTTCCTTTATGGTTACTCCGAGTCTTACTTAAAATATCTTATAGTTTTAACATCCAGTTTCAAGCTGATAGCAATATGACTTGAGTAGCATATGAAAACTTTGTAGTTTTACCTCCTAACACCTGACACATATTTTAGGTTAATAATGTTATAATTTACACCTTTCTATATTGTATATCCAAAAACAAATTATGGTTATAGTTATTTTTAATACACGTGTTTAACTTTTTTAAACTAGAATTGAAAGAGATTTATGTACCCCACCATCACAATATCAGAGGAAATGTAAATTTCCCTTTACTGGTAAGTTTACACATTCACATGATTGCATGTTGTTTATTCACATCCTTTCATTTCAGCTTGAAGAGCTTTCTTCAATATTTCTTATATGTTAATACAAAACAAACATAAACAGTTATACTGCCCTTCCTTCCATAATCTCTCAGGAACATACCTTATCCTTTTTCATGATATTTGATTCCATAGGCTCTTTAGGTATGTACAAGTCTAGAATAAAATTGAATGGGAAAGTCCCAATCACTTGAGCTCTTCCTAAATTATGTAAGGCATAATATTAAGTTTTTTCTCTTTAGAAAATTAGTGATAAATGTCATAATTTAAGTTTGAAAACAAACACAAGATTATGAAATTCAAGATCAAGTTGTCTGAAGACCATTTGATAAAAATATTTGTAATAAATATGATTTGTGATATATATATGCTATTTACCTTGTTTTCTAAAATTATGAACATATAAAATAACAGAATCCAATGATTCCTTCTAAAATTTAATCATCTAGAATTGGTTATGTTAGAGATTAAAAATATCATACAAACTTTCCATACATCTTATCCTTAAATCATGCTATAGTTTGAAGTTCATTTTCCCTTAGAATCTTAGGGGAAAATATTACATTAGCTCTTACAGTACTTGTAAATTATATAATAAAAAGGATTTATTTGAGAAAAAATATCTGGTTTAATGACTTCTTAATTATAATCCTCATAAACTTTATAGTAGGCAATTTATTTTAATAAATTCTAGATTTTGTATGCCAAACTATTTACAACACATGTCAATAATTTCAAGTAGCTGCACTTCTGTGAAATAGGTCAGTGATTTTTGAGATGTAACTTCATGTCATGTTGTTCAAAAGCTACAAATTGTTATATTAGGATTGTACTCTTGTTTTAGTAAAATGTACGAAATGTAGAATTATAATGAGAGTTGTTTTTGGCAAATTACAGTAAAAATTTTAATATGATGTGTATAAAGCCTTAACATTTGTTTAGCTATTCTAAACATTATGGTCTGAGGTCCCTTTCATATTCTTAAATGTTATTGAAAATACTGAAGGGCTTTAGATTGTGGAAGGATGGTTGTATATCGTGATACTTATTAAATTAGAAAATAAAACTGAGACAGATTTATTCAGGTATTAGTACATTTAAAAAATAGCTATAATAAAACCTGTGCCCACTAACTTAAATAATGTATTTTGTGAAAAACAACCATATTTTTCAAAAACATTTACTGAGAAGAATATCATTAGTTTTTAGTTTTCAAACCTCTTAATGTCTGGTTTAATAGATGACACATCTGCTTCTGTTGCACTATATTGCTTTGGTTGAGGTATATGGAGAAAGTCTGAAGGAGTAGTTTTCAGATAATTGTGGATATTCTTTGAGACTATAGTGAAACTTGGCAAGTGGTAATTTATTAAAAGTTTTTCTCAATGCAGCTCAAGAAATCATATCACCAAAATTTTCTAATCAATTCATTTAAATCTATTTGTCTGTGTTCTGCATTCAGATCATTTGCACACCCATTCTCATGTAACTTCATGCATTGTTCATCTTGAAAATATTAGTTTACCAAGTTGTATAGAACTTCCCAATGTTGGCAGACTTCATTATATGATATAAAAAAAAATCACATGCCGATATCACCTCCAAAATTTCATCTAAAAAGTCTTATGGGCACCTAGGTGGCTCAGTAGGTTGGGTGTCTGACTCTTGGCTCAGGTCATGATCTCTGGATTGTGGGATTGAGCCTTGTGTCAGTCTCCATTCTGGGTGTGGAGCCTAATTAAGATTCTCTCTTTCCCTCTCCCTCTGCTCCTTCCTTCCATCCCCGCTCATGCTCTCTTTCTGTCTCTAAAATAATATCTTTAAAAATAAATGAATAAATAAAAAGTTTTTACATATTAGGAGATGTTATTCAAAATTCTCATTTTTACTTTAAGGTTTGAATTTTATGTTCATCAGTAAATGCTGTCAGCTTTTTTTCCATGAAAGAACAGAGTAACTTCATTTATGTCTTGAGAAAATATCTGGTAAATTCCAGATACTTTATCAGTTTTTCTTTAAAGTAAAAAGTATTTTTCACAGAGGGATGGCTAGTTGAGTTCATAGCTCAATCAAAATGCTTTTGCCTCAGAGAGCAAACATACTTTAATATGAAGCAGAAGTTTCGTATGGATACTTTCTATTTGTCATTAAAAACATATGTAACCAGAGTTTGAGAGTAATGAAATTCATAACTTTTATTGCTTAGTGAAGGACCTCCTAAAGATAACTCCCTCCTTTTGGAAGATCTTTTTTTCTTTTTTTTTTTAAGATTTTATTTATTTATTTGAGACAGAGAGAATGAGAGAGACAGAGAGCACATGAGAGGGAGGAGGGTCAGAGGGAGGAGCAGACTCCCTGCAGAGCAGGGAGCCCAATGCGGGACTGGATCCCGGGACTCCAGGATCATGACCTGAGCTGAAGGCAGTCGCTTAACCAACTGAGCCACCCAGGCGCCCTCCTTTTGGAAGATCTTAACAGCGAAGAATACAATGACTGTTAGTACAGTTTGGTGCCTATACCTTGATTCATGTGACGGTATTAGCACAATTGCTTTTGTATCATCAGTACCACTATCAACACAATTAAAATAAATAAGGCCTTACTATAATTATAAAAATTTTGACCTCACAGATCCCCTGAATGTATATTAGATACTAGGAGTCCATGACTACACTCTGAGTACACTGGGTAGATTATCTTAAATGTATGGTTATTTTTAGAATGTCGCTAATTTAAAAAAAAAGTGAATAGAAAGAAGAAAGACACACTCTTTGGATATAATGACTTGATTAGATTTATAGTTTAAATACCTGCTGGGTAGTTTTCTTTGTCCTGGTGGAGCTGATTTTTCTTTCTCCTCTGCTCTGTGACTCAAGAGGCTGTTCAAGTTACTTTGTTCCTTGGCTTCCAGTTGGGTTTGGCCAACAGAAACACTGGCAAGAGACCAAAGTGAAGAGGATAAAAATATCAGAGTATTTATTCATTAAACAAGATATGATGAAATAGCAAAGAAGCAGTAATAATGAATCATCATATCTTGTTGGTTATAGTAACCTGGAAACACTTTGGTAATTGTATCTTCATTAGACTCTCTTCAGTTACACTTTGGAGTTTATCAAATATTTTCTATAGGAAACATGTTTTAATAATACACTAAAACATTATTTTTTAGATTACCTAGAGAATAGGGTATCTCAGCTAAATAAATATGATGATTAACTGAGTGTTAACATGTACGTTACATCCAAACCAATATGAGTTAACATTTTCAGATATTTGCAATATAGCAATATATATATATATAGTTACCAAATTTCAGTAATCACATTTAAATTTTTATTTCAAAATTTATAAAGCACTTTATCAAAATTCCAGTATCTGAGGTCAATCTTTTTTTTTTAAGATTTTATTTATTTATTTGAGAAAGAAAGAGAGAAATCATGAACTTGTGAGTGTAGGGGGGGTAGGGTCAGGGGGGACGCTTAACAGATTGAGCCACTCAGGTGCCCCTATCTGAGGTCAATCTTATGAATGAATATCCATAATTATATTCAATATTCATTCAGTATCATACAGAATATAATTGAAGAATTTTTTACAGTATATTTACACACACACTGTGAAAACTAATATGATGTTATTATTGCTTCAGTTATCCCAATGCTTTGGAGAGTAAAGCCTGGCACAATCAATTCTCCTAGAAGTACAGGATGATTAAACTGGACCCTGGAGATTGGGATTTTAATAGGTGGACAAAGCAAAGTTCTAGGCATTCTAAGTAGAGGCGTTCTAAGTAAAGGGAACACCATGAGTGTTAACATATACTAATAGTATATGAAATATTAAATTTAAGTGAATTATTTGTCAAGAAATCAGATTTGGTGATGGGATATCAGAATGCAAATCTTGATCGGGGCTTTTGTTGACTCTTTAGGGGTCATAATTCTATCTGTCCTTAAGGTAGAGTTTTCTCAATATTTCAGCACAGTAAAGTATATGGATTTGTCCTTCATGTCACCAGTATGCCTTTCACATGAGCTAGTTTTAGTCTTAGTACTGTCAGCACCAAAATACTGCAATCATCCCTGGTGGAAGGCAGAGCCCCTAATTTTCCTTTACATCTCTAGTGCGTACGTAGCACAGAGTAGATGCTCAGACACTTCGCGTGTTAATTGGACAAAGGCTAAAACAACTCAGTGGTTTAAATGCTGTTCTTAGGGACACCTGGGTGGCTCAGTGGGTTAAGCATCCCTTCGGCTCAGGTCATGATCCTAGGGCCCTGGGATCGAGTCCTGAATCGGGCCCCTTGCTCGGCAGGGAGCTTGCTTCTCCCTCTGACTGCCACTCCCCCTGCTTGTGCTCTTTCTCTCTGACAAATAAATAAATAAAACATTTTTTTTTAAATGCTGTTCTTATGTAGATTCCAGACAACCTAAAGATAGCTGCATATTTTTGTAGGTGTTTAATCCCAAGCAGCATTTCAAAATAAGATATTAATAGCTATAATTTGGGGCGCCTGGGTGGCTCAGCCATTAAGTGTCTGCCTTCGGCTTGGGTCATGATCCCAGTGTCCTGGGATCGAGTCCCACATCGGGCTCCCTGCTCGGTGGGAAGCCTTCTTCTCCCTCTCCCACTCCTGCTGCTTGTGTTCCTGCTCTCGCTATCTCTGTCTCTGTCAAATAAATAAAATCTTTAAAAAAAATAATAAAATAAAAAAATAGCTATAATTTGTGGAATACTCACTATAATCAGAGAACTATACTTTATATTTACATATATTATATCTTTTGTGGGATTAACTTTTTGTATACCTGAGGAAAACTAGGTTCATAAAAGTTAAGTATTTTGGCCAAGGTTGCACAGTTATCATATGGTAAAACCAAGTCTCCTTTCCTTAAAAGGACACTAGTCATTGGATTTCAAGCCCATGCCAGATCCCATATGATTTCATTTCAAAATCTTTAATTTAATAACATCTGCAAAAACCTTATTTACAAATAAGGTCACATTCACAATTAGGGGTGGAAAAGTCTTCTGGGGGCCACTATGTAACTTAATATATGGCTTAGAAGGCCCTGTGTGACCTGGCCCTCTCTTCCCTCATCCCCTCCCACTCTTTTTCCTCACTCAGTCCCAGCTCTGTTGCTGGCGTCTTTCTGTTTCTGGAAAGAATCATGTAGTATTTGCCTTTAGGACTTTGTTCTGTTGCCTCTGCTGGAAAACTTCCCTGATAGCTAAGTGTCTCACTCTTTTATTTCCTTCAAGTCTTTACTCAAACCTCACCTCTTACCCTGACAAACATTTTTCAAATTGCAACTGTCTTCAAACTCACTCTCAACTCCAGCATTCCCAATTTCTTTTATCAGAACCTACTCTACATTTTTATCTTTTATAATACTTATTGCCTACTAAAATACTAAAAAAAATATTTACTGTGTGCATCAGCCCATTAGCATGTAAGTTGCAAAGGGACAGAGATCTTTGTCATTTTCACTGATGTATTCCGAGACAGCAAATTTCTCTAGAGCAAAGTTTGTATAATATACTTGGTCCTTCGTAGCACCTTGGATAATTAGACTTACATATAGTTAAGTATTCAATAATGGTCTAATAGTTGGTTTATTATAAGATAATAGCAGGTTTAAGCATTTTTTTTTCATTACTGGTAATGAAATAAATATGGCTATTTTTGAAATAAAATACCTCCTACCTAACCTGATTTCCCCACGAAAACTAAAACAAATGTTGTTTTCTACACCAATTCACAATTTATTGAAACTGTGAAGGTGTGGTGTAAATTTATAAAAATTACTTTTAATCAACATACAGGATCTTTAAGTTTTGATGTGAATTGATGTCCAAGTGTAGGAAATCAACAAGTGAAAACATTGCTTCTCACTTTATAATTCTATTCCCTCTATGAATGAATTACCAGGAGCATGTATAGCACATGATCATCCATGCATCTTTGTAAAACAATATGATGTAAATAACTTATTCCATTTTTGTTGAATTTCAAAACTATACACGTGATTTTTTTTTGAATCTATTTTCTATAGTTCAAAACAAATTTTCACACATTAGGAGAAACAAATTTTAAACAAAATCTCTAATGATCTAATGGTTTTAACCAATTCTTAATAAAATTATGTTTCATAAATAAAATTTGTTAAATGCTGGTACAATACACAAAAACATACTATGGTTAATTCCTTCTACATGTAAAAATAATCTGCTATCACAATGATGTATGAAGATATAAACACTACACATTTTGGCTTCTTTATATGACTAAAGAGAAAAAAATGTGATTGGAAAAGTAACACTGTAGATCAATCAAACCTCTTGCATCGCCTCTGACTTGAGAACTAATTGAGAAATATGCAGTGAAGTTAAAATGATGAATAAAAAGTCACATACCTATAGATATAGGCATAGTAAGTGCAATGTAATTATTGATAGATTTCCCTTATATACTAATAATGCATTATATATTAGATAAGTAATTTTATGTATAAATATTAGGTTAATTACTGTTAAAAGTGAAATGCACAACTTGGTTGGCCCTATGGCCACATTCAGTCTTCTTTGAATTTACCCTTTAGTCTAGTTCTTATTATATCTTCCTCCTAATGGAAGTATTTTTTTTATTTTTTTATTTTATTTTTTTAAAGATTTTATTTATTTATTTGACAGAGAGAGACACAGCGAGAGAGGGAACACAAGCAGGGGGAGTGGGAGAGGGAGAAGCAGGCTTCCCGCTGAGCAGGGAGCCTGATGCGGGGCTCAATCCCAGGACCCTGGGATCATGATTTGAGCCGAAGGCAGACGCTTAATGACTGAGCCACCCAGATGCCCCCTAATGGAAGTATTTTAAAGCAGTTAGTGATCTGGCTAGCTCCAAGACGAAATTGCTGCCAAATACCTATAAAACCCTAAGAGATGATAGAGGAAGAGAGGTCTTAAAGAGGTGGAAGAGAAAAAAAAAAAAAAAAAAAAAAAGAGGTGGAAGAGGGGCAAGTAAGGCGGAGATCCTCATACAAATATTCCGATTTCCTGGGGAGGTAAGAAGCAGTTCATAATGGAAACATAAGGGGGGCCTAAGTGCAGGGCAGGGAACTTCCTAACATATTCCAGGAGAAAGAGAAAAATCTCTATGGTGTGATCTGAAGTTTTCAGATAATGTATCTTGTCCAAAATGTCTCTACTCCTTTTGATGTGAAGCCACATAGTTCCTACACTAGGAAAATGCCTTTGGCAAGGAGACTTTCGTGTACACATTTTTACTACTTGAATGGACACATTATACTGTAATTCATTCATTCTTTCATTCATTCTATTCATTCATTTTAACATTACTGGGTTCCTAATGTATGGTACTAAGTCAGGGTTTCCAAAATAAATAATAAAGTATCTATTTCAATAAGAAAGATAGTAATAATTATGAAATGCAGTGTTAGAGACAACTAGAATCTTATTTGATCTTAGATAGTTTTTTCATTCTTCTCAAAATCCATTCATTCCCTTCAGGATATATTTTCAATTTTGGCTCCTGTCTTTAAGTTATTTATTTTAGCAACCACCTTGCAAACTTTTCCATGCATGCACATTTCATTATCTCTGGTTTCCTCCTGTTAGAGGGTAATGTTCTTTATCCTCTGTTCTCACATTGCATCCAGAGTCCAGTTTGTATTAATTATTCATTCTCTGGCTTTTTCCCTCAGCTCCAAAACATGCTGAAGTTTTCCCAAATTAAGCTAAAGCAAAAATAAACAAGACCTCTCCTCAGCCTTAAGATCCCTTTCATCTGTTTTGCCATCTCTCTCCTTTCTGTAACTAAAACTTGCTCTGTTTCTCTAACTGTACTTGCTCAACCCACTGCCATTTGGCTTGCACTGCCAACACATAATACCTTCTTTTATGAAGGTCAATGATTACTTCTTTTAAACACGTGTGGGTACATATGTCCCCTTACCACACTATTTAAAAATGACATTCTCACTTGCTTCCCACACCCTGACAATTATCCCTATCCCCACTCCTTTTTTTTTTCACTATGTGATGTACCTCAAATTTTATTTATTATCCTTTTATAATATGATTTTATCTTCTAGAATTTAACCTTCATGAGAGATTTGATTCTTTTCTGTTTATGACTGAAACCCTTGAATGTCAAATAGTACCTGAAACATAATAGACACTCAATAAATATTGAATAAACAAATGATGAACCTTGGGCTTTTTTATGAGGAAAAAGCAAATGAAATTATTTATATATTCATTTGCAATTAGGATTAATAATATTTAGGTACGTATTTGCTTTAAAATGTCTTAATCTATGTTCTTCTTTTGGTTTCATAGCATTATTCTTTGTTCTTGTAGTGTTGCTGATCTTTCTTTAATACATGGTAGCTGCTAGCAATACCTCCTTTATTTTATTATTATTACTTACTCTTCATTTAATTCACACTGACACATTTTTGGCTTAGATCTCCAGTTCCTCTTACTTTTACTGCTTTTTAAGTTATAAGGGAAAAATGATAAATGTAACTTAAATGAGAAATTTAAAAAAATCTAGTAAATTATACATATATAAATAAGCCCTCTTTGCAAATATAGTTGCAAGATGAACCTCTCAGTCTTTTTGCCATCACAGCACACTTAAAGAATGGGAATATTTCTGTGTCAAGCTTGGACAAAGCGAAGATCCCACCCTCAGACAGAAGTGAGGCGCTTGCACTGCAGCTGACCCAATCTTTAACCAGCCACCAGAAGGCTAAAGGAATCGATATCTTGGCATTCAGTTCAGTAGTCAGAAAGCTCTGGCTAATGTTCTTGCTGTATGAAGAGTGTTCACAAATGACCCGGGGATCATGACCTGAGCCAAAGGCAGCCACTTAACTGACTGAGCCACCCAGCAGGCCCCAAGCCAAATTGTTTTTATAATGGGATTGAAAAAGAATGAGGTTTTTCAGATAGAATTTTCATTTTCTCATTAGCATATAGAGAAGCTTTATAAATATTCTCTCTCTTAATCCAGAATGTTTGAATATTCTACAAGTATTTGCCTCATTAAATGAGAAAAACAAGCTTTAGTACCCAACATTGTATAGCAGCCTGCTAATGATCTGATCATAGTGTCTTCCATTCTTTTATTCATACCCTCCTCTCTCCTTACACTGAGAACACCAAGTTTTCTATGGAATTCGTAATGAGTTGTATTGTTTCATATCTCTGTCCCCTTGAAACCTTCCATTACTTTGCTAAACCAACACTAATTCATACTATTTACTAATTTATATTATACCCTATAGGCATTCTATTTTGCATTTGTTATACTTTAATGATTCATGAATTACCTGACTATGAATATGTCTGATATTTAGCAGAGAGGGAAGGGAAAAGACAAAGGATATAGGAAAGGAGAGAGAGAGAAGGTGGAGAAAAGAAGGAAGGACAGAAAGAAGAGTAGGAGAAGCAAATGGGATATTAATTGTAGCAGTGTATTTATTGAAAATATTATTTTGCAATTAACAATTTTTTTTTAACTTAGTAGGATAGCATTTGTAGTCAGAAATATTCTGAAACACATGATACTACCAAGAAGGAAAGGGTTTAAATAAAGGCACTGAGAGTCTCTAAAACAAATGGTAAAATTTAGTAGTGGTAAGGACTAAGAAAGATCTGGGGTAACAAAAGCAATTCTTAGGTATTTCTGAATTTGTCTAGGCAAGTCTTGAAACTATACTATCTCATCTACATCTCCCCACAGGCCTTTCTTATTCAGCAAATCCAGCAAGTCTGTTCTTTTTGTCTTAAACCATTCTTTCTATACAAGTAATTTTTTTACATTATGCAGAAAAATAACTCAACATAAATGTGAGTTTTCTTTAGAGTTTTCAATTACAGTATTTCACTTCGCTTTGCACCACTGAGTGCTTGAAACCATCACGACATCCCTGAAGCTGAAATTCAAAATGAGATTTTCAGTGTTTAAATTAAGTAGTCTGAAATTGCCTTCAAAACAGTTTTCATCAAGGGAGGCAACATAGCCTCACTAAGTCTTGCCTATTAAGTCGTCATCATCATCATCAACTATATATAATTATATTATAGTCATTATTTATATATATTATTTAGTGTATATATTCAGCATAAAATAGTCTCACAGATTCTAATTATCAAACAAACAAAAAAAATGATCTTATTGCTGGAGTTTAAATACTTCTTCCATAAACATTTGTTTTATTTAATCTGATAATTCTAGATGAAACATAAATCTCGTGTAACTTTCCCATATTTTGGATTACTTCCTAATAATACATTTCAAACATATTTGGGTTTTCTCATTTTTAAAATTTTGAGTTAATACTGAAACCATGTGGGCTTTAACTCTTTGCAGTTGTATGTATATCAAGGAAGTTTGAGTAATTAAAATACATATATATGGGTTGCATAATTTTGATAATATCAACATTTTGTTTTATTCTATTAAAACAAGACTAGCATCACCTTGGTTAAAAAAAAGAGGAAGGAAAAAATGAAGGGGGTAATCGGAGGGGGAGACGAACCATGAGAGACTATGGACTCTGAGAAATAAACTGAGGGTTCTAGAGGGGAGGGGGATGGGGGATGGGTTAGCCTGGTGATGGGTATTAAAGAGGGCACGTACTGAATGGAGCACTGGGTGTTATATGCAAACAGTGAATCATGAAACACTATATCAAAAACTAATGATGTAATGTATGGTGATTAACAGCATAATAAAAAGAAATCTTGATCCATACATTTCTCTTCCAAAATTTTTAAATGTTTTATTGTAAAAATCTGAGTTTTAAATAAACTTTCATGTGACCTAGTTTTCCTTCAGATTTTTTAATTTAAGAGCTATTTTATAGACTGCTCACTATGTATCAAGCTCTATTTTGGGCTCTTGGATATATGAGGAACACAAGGTAGACAATAACCCCTATTGTCATGGGGTTATACTCTAATCCAGTAGCCTTTATATTTAATTTTTTCTTTAAATGCACTTTTATTGAGGTATAATTTACATATAAAATTCCAAGATATTTAAAATTCCAAAATATTAACATTGTGATTGGATATATGTATACATTGTGATAGCATTCCCTCATCTAGTTAATTAACATATCCATACCAAACATACCTTTTTTTTTTTTTTTGGTTTAAATATTTAAGTTCTTTTTTTTTTTAAAGATTTTATTTATTTATTTGAGAGAGAATAAGAGAGAGAGAGAGAGCACATGAGACGGGGGAGGGTCAGAGGGAGAAGCAGACTCCCTGCTGAGCAGGGAGCCCGATGTGGGACTCAATCCCAGGACTCCAGGATCATGACCTGAGCCGAAGGCAGTCACTCAACCAACTGAGCCACCCAGGCACCCTAAATATTTAAGTTCTGCCATTTAGCAAATTTCAATTACACGATGCTGTGTTATCATCTTACAGTGACCATGTTTTATGTTAGATCCTCAGACCTTTTTATTATAGCTAAAAATGTGTATGCTTTTAACAAACTTTCCCTATTTCCCCAACCCCAGAGACCCTGATAACCATTTTTCTACTCTGTTTCTATGATCTTGATTTTTTTTTTCTTTCAGTTCCTACATGGAAGTGACACCATGTGGTATTTGTCTTTCTCTGTCCAGCTTGTTTCACTTAACATTAACATCAAGATCCATGCATGTTGTTGTAAATGGCAGGCTTTCCTTCTTTCTCATGGCTGAATACTATTCCATTTTATATATGTTATGTGTATTTTGTCGTAGTTATACACAACACACACATGTATATGGTTATTTTTATACAACATCTTCTGTATCTATTCATCCATTGACAAACACTTAGGTTGTTTTCACATCTTGGCTATTGTAAATAATGCTGCAATAAACATGGGAACACCGATATCTTTTTGATATCCTGTCTTTATTTCTTTTGGATATATACCCAGAAGTGGTATTCCTGAATCATTTAATAGATTTTAAAAATTTCCTGAGGAATCTTCGTAATGTTTCCCATAGTTGGTGCACTGATTTGAGCTCTCACCAATAGTGCAAATGATTCCCTTTTCTCCACATCCAAGTCAACATGTGTTATCTCTTGTCTTTCTGATGATAGTCATTCTAACAGGTGTGGAGTGATGTCTCATTGTAGTTTTGATTTACATTTCCCTCATGATTAGTAATGTTGAGTACTTTCTCATGTACCTTTTGGCCATTTATATGCCTCCTTTGGAAAAAATATCTCTTCAGATCCTCTGTCCATTTTTCAATTGATTGGTTTTTGTTTGTGTGTTTTGTTTTGTTTTTTGCTGTTGAGTTTATGAATTCTTTATATATTTTGGATACCACACCCCTATCATATATATGCCATGCAAATATTCTGTCCCATTCTGAAGGTTGCCTTTTCATTTTGTTGATTGTTCTCACTGCTGTGCAGATGCTTTTTACCTGGATGCAGTCCTACTTATTTGTTTTTGCTTTTGATGCTTTTGCTCTTGCTGTCAAATCCAAAAAAATCATTATCAAGACCAATGTCAAGAAGCTTATAGCCTAGAGCGCCTGGGTGGCACAGTTGGTTAAGTGACTGCCTTCGGCTCAGGTCATGATCCTGGAGTCCCGGGATCAAGTCCCGCATCGGGCTCCCTGCTCCGCAGGGAGTCTGCTTCTCCCTCTCCCACTCCCCGTTTGTGTTCCCTCTCTCGCTGTGTCTTTCTCTGTCAAATAAATAAATAAATAATCTTTAAAAAAAAAAAAGAAGAAGCTTATAGCCTATGTTTTTTCTTCTAGGACTTTTCATGGTTTCAGGTCTTACATTCAAGTCTTTAATCCATTTTGAGTTGGTTTTGTTTTTGTTTGTGATGTAAGGTAAGGGTCCAGTTTCACCCTTTTGAATCTGGCAGTCCAGTTTTCCTAACACCATTTATTAAATCGTCTGTCCTTCTCCATTGTATATTCTTGGTTCCTATGTTTTAAATTAATTAACCACATATGCATGCATTTATTTCTGAGGTCTTAGTTCTGTTCCACTGATCTATGTGCTGTTTTTATGCCAATATCACACATTTTTATTACTGTAGATTCATAATACAATTTGAAATCAAGACATGTGATGCCTCTAGCTTTGTTCTTTGTCAAGATTGCTTTGGCTACTGGGGATCCATACAAATTCTAGGATTGTTATACTTTTGTGAAAATTGTCATCGGAATTTTGATAGGGATGTCACTGAATCTGTAGATCACTTTTTGTAGTATGGGCATCTTAACAATGTTGATTCTTCCAATCTATGAGCACAGAATACCTTTCCATTATTTGTGTCTTATTCAGTTTCTTTCATCAGTGTCTTATAGTTTCCAGTGTCCTTATCTTTTACATCCTTGGTTAAATTTATTCCTAGGTATTTTATTCTTTTTGATGCAATTGTAAATGGAATTTTTTTAAATTTCTCTTTCTTATAGGTCATTAGAAGTATATAGAAATGCAACTGATTATTTTATATTGAATTTGTATTCTGCAACTTTACTGAATGCATTTATTAGTTCTAGCATTGAGTGTGTGTGCATGCGCGTGTGTAATCTTTAGGGATTTCTATATCTAATATCAACTCATCTGCAAATGAAGACAGTTTTACTTTTTCATTTCCAATTTGGATGAATTTTATTTCTTTATCTTGCCTAATTGCTCTGTCTAGGACTTCCAGTACTATGTTGAATAAAACTGGTGAGAGTGGGCATCCTAGTTTTGTTCCTCATCTTAGAGGTAAAACTTTCAGCTTTTCACTGTTAAGTATTTTATTAGTTCTGAGCTTGTTATATATGGTCTTTACTATGCTGAGACATGTTCTCTCTATTCCAAGTTTGTTGAGAATGTTTATCATAAATAGATGTTGAATTTTGTCAAATGCTTTTCTACATCTGTTGACATGATCACATTAATTATAACTCCATTTTTATTGATGTGATATATTACATTGATTGATTTATCAATACTGTACCATTCTTATATCCACTTTATTATTGTGTATAATCTTTTTAATGTATTACTGAATTTCATTTGCTAATATTTTATTGAGGATTTTTGCATCTCTGTTCATTAGGGATATTGGCCTGTAACTTTCTATTCTTTTGCTATCCTTGTCTGGTTTTGGTATCAGAATAATGCTGGCCTCATGAGATTGGAAGTTATTCCTTCCTCTTCATTTCTTGGCAGAGTTTGCAAAGGCTTGGCATTAAATTTTCTTTAAAGGTTTAGGAAGAATTCACCAGTGAAGTCATCCTTTCCTAGACTTTGATTTGTCAGAATGTTTTTTATTACTACTCAATCTCCTTACTAGGAATTGTTCTGTCAATATTTTTTATTTTTTCATTATTCAGTCTTGGTAGATTGTATGTTTCTAGGAATTTATCCATTTATACTAGATTATACAATTCATTGGTATATAATTGTACATAGAAGTGTCTTATGATCCTTTGTATTTGTGTGGTATCAGTTGTAATGTCACCTCTTTCTTTTCTAGTTTTTTTTTTTTTTTGAGCCCTCTCTCTTTTTTTCTCTGTAGTGTTTAGTTATTTATTTGAGAGAGAGAGAGAGCATGAGTGGGGGGAGGGGCAGAGGGAGAGGGCGTGGCAGGCTCCTCACTGAGCAGGGAGCCCAATGCGGGACTCGATCCCAGGACCCTGGGATCATGACCTGAGCTGAAGGCAGACGCTTGACCCACTGAGCCACCCAGGAGCCCCTGTAGTGTTTAGTTAAAATGTGTCTATTTTATTTTTTTCTAAAACCAGCTCTTAGTTTCATTGTTCTTTTCCATTGCCTTTCTAGTCTCTATTTTATTTATTTCCACCTGATCTTTGTAATTCCTTTGCTTCTACTAACTTTGGACTTAGTTTGTTGTTCTTTTCCTAGTTCCTTCAGGTGTAATGATATGTTGTTTATTTGAGATTGCTCTTTTTTCTTAATGTAGGCATTTATTGCAATGAACTTCCTTCTTAGAACTGCTTTTGCTGTATCACAGAAGTTTTAAAGGTGTTATCTTTCAAATTTCATTTGTCTCAAGATACATATATATATTTAAAATTTATATATATATATTAAATATATATATATTTTAATTTCATCTTTGACCCATTGTTTATTCAGTAGCATGTTGTTTAATCTCCACATATCAAATAAACCACTTACGTCCATTTCATTAAAGTCTGTTTCTGGAGTTTTATCTTGTTCCTTTGTTTGGTACATAAGTTTTCTGTATTTTTTTTTTTTTTTTTTTTACTCTCTGTGCTGGTTTCTGCACTTACATAAAACAGCCATCTCTCTCAGTCTTAATGAAGTGATCACACATAAACTTATGAATCAGTCCAACCCAAGCTTTTTGTTGTCTCTCAAACTTTTGGATTGTCAAAGCTGCCTTCTATGTTTTTAGTGGCTCTTGGTAGTTGATGGTGTACGCAACCTGTCATTGTCCCAAAGGGCAGAATCTCAGTCAACACCTAGATGCAGGCTCATTGTAAGCTGGACCCTCAGACAGCAGTTTTTAAAGCATACAAATAAATCTCTTTCAGGGAAAGACTGGGAGATGAGTGTTTCTTTCTGTTCCCTCTGTGCGGAACCCTGGCAGCATAGCTAATTAAAAATTGTTTCTTTATTTGCTAAAGTCCTGTGGGATCCACAAATGCAAGCCTTACTGTCCACTAGAGCCAGGTGATTAAAGAGTGTGTCCCTGGGAGGCTACTACAAAAGCCAGGGCTCCAATTGTGTGGAAAAAAACTCCTTCCAGGGGCGCCTGGGTGGCTCAGTCAGTTGAGTGTCTGCCCTCAGCTCAGGTCATGATCTTGGAGTTCCTGAAATCTAGCTATGCGTGGGGCTCCTTGCTCAACAGGGAATCTGCTTCTCCCTCTGCCCCTCCCCCTGCTCATGCTCTCTCTCTCTCAAATAAATAAATAAAGTCTAAAAAAAAAAAAAAAGGTTCTTCCAAGGAAGCACTGGCAACCTGGGCCAAGCCAAAGGGAGAATGTGGAGACAGTGCTCAGCTGCCTCCACATTCTCAGGGGGATGATCACAGTTAGCCTCCAGATGTCTGGCAATTAGAAGCCTGATCCTCTGGGTATTTACCCCAAAGATAAATATACTGATCCAAAGGGGTATGTGTAACCTGATGTTTATAGTAGCCATGTCCACAATAGCCAAACTGTGGAAAAAGCCAAGATGTCCATCGACAGATGAATGGATAAATAAGATGTGGTGTGTGTGTGTATATATATATACACACACACACACACACACACTGGAATATTATGCAGCCATCAAAAGGAATGAGATCTTGCCATTTGCAACAACGTGGGTGGAACTGGAGGGTATTATGCTGAGCAAAATAAGTCAATCAGAGAAAGACATGTATCATATGACCTCACTGATATGAGGAATTCTTAATCTCAGGAAACAAACTGAGGGTTGCTGGAGTGGTGGGGGTTGGGAGCAATGGGGTGGCTGGGTGATAGATATTGGGGAGGGTATGTGCTATGGTGAGCACTGTGAATTGTGCAAGACTGTTGAATCACAGACCTATACCTCCGAAACAAATAATACATTATATGTTACAAAAGAAAAAAAAAAAGAAAAAGAAGATAATAGGAAGGGAAAAATGAATGGAGGGAATTGGAGGGGGAGATGAACCATGAGAGACTATGGACTCTGAGAAACAAACTGAGGGTTCTAGAAGGGAGGGGGTGGGGGGATGGGTTGGCCTGGTGATGGGTATTAAAGAGGGCACACTCTGCATGGAGCACTGGGTGTTATATGCAAACAATGAATCATGGAACACTACATCAAAAACTAATGATGTAATGTATGGTGATTAACATAACATAATTAAAAAATTAAAATTAAAAAAAAAAAGCCTGATCCTCAGGCAGCATCTTTTGGAGTATGCAAATAGATCTCTTTCAAGGAAAGACTGGGAGATGTTCATTTCTGTCTGCTGCTTCTGTGTTGAGTCCTGAGGGAATAACCAGAGTTAGTCCCTATGAGCCCATTTAAAAACTGTTTCTTTGCTGTAGAACTATGGGTCTTATGGACACAAATCCTCCTGACTTTCAGAGGTAGGCCTTCAGGGGGCCCATTTCTTCTATATGGTAGACGTGTGGTAAGAGATGTTGTGTCTGATCTCTTCTTCCCTCAGAGAGAAACTGGGAGTTTTGAGTTCCCTCCTAATTATATGTTGCTGTGTCAGGGGTGGGGGGTGTTTCTCAACCTTTCCTACCCATATCTCTCCCATCAATGTGGTAGTTTCCCATTTGCCTAATGTGTTAGGAGTTGTTCAGATAGTTTTTAGATTTCATTTAGAGGAAGTCGTTTCTTATGGGGCTGTAGATTTAGTATGTCCATGGGAAAAGGCGGTTTTGGAGCTTCTTATGTCACCATCTTGGACTGGAACCCCTCTAGAGTCTTCACTCCGAAGTTTGAAAAGAATAGAACAAATCTGTGGTCCTCTCTGAGCAAATATTATATGTCTCTGGATACTCCACCATAGGCCCATTATGTCTTTGCCTGATATCATGTAGATAACTTAGGTGGATATGAGGAGTCTAGAAATTTCAAATGTGGACATTGGAATAAAAATGTCTTTAAGCTGCCTCAAATGTTTCAGGATGAATTATACTTTTAGAAAAAAAAAACAGTGACTCTACTGACATGAGGAATTCTATTAAAATTTTAGAAAAATTTTGCCTGGTCTTATTCTATAGGGTGAAGGGGAGAAAGACAGAATGAGGAGTAACATCATTTAAAAAGACTGTCATGTAATGCCAACCTATAGTATGACAGGAGAAGGAAGGGAAAAGTGAGATCAGCATTTCTTAGTATTTTTGTATATATGATGCAATTTCAGATACACAAATGTTAGACTATTCACATGAAAGAGTTCTGAAAAAATTCTCTCACATTTTTTTAAAGATATATTTTTGGGGTCACCAGGTGGCTTAGTCTGTTAAGCATTCAACTCTTGATTTTGGCTCAGGTCATGATCTCAGGGTCATGAGATCAACATATATAAACATAATAAAATTATGGAACCTGCTTAAGAGTCTCTCTCCCTCTCCCACTGCTCCCGCCTGCCACTTGTGTGTGGTCTCTCTCTCTCTCTTAAAAAAAAAAAAAAAGAGAGATTTTTTATCAAATTAATGAGAGAAAACAGAAAAGGAAACCACAACTCATAATTTTAAGAAAGTCTTATTAATTTTAATGTAGATTTATTCCAAAGATTTCAAAGGGTATACAAATGTCTTTTGAAATAGTCAGGTCAACCTCTAAAAGATATATTTCAAAGTAGAAAAAAATTATCAGGAAAGATCTACAGGCCATTTCATTAAATCTGGAAAGAACTGTCCAGAAGTATAAAGCAACTAGTCCTTTCTTCTAAGAGTACAGTAAGATACTAAAAAAAATTTTACAAGGAAAAGAAGAATAAAGAAACATATTCACTGAGGAAGGGCATGCACAAACATACTCCACCAACGGCCTGGGAGCAAGTTTGCACTTATTATTGTTCAGTGTGCCAATCACATGTGTTTTCTATGGCTCTTCTGCTAAGTGGGGCCTGACCTCTGTGTTGGGCAAACAGGTTTCTAGGTTCAGAACTTCAGGTCTGTCAATCAATTTGCTATCTGTCAGACAATTGAAGAAATAAAAAGAAATACATTGAAGAAGATAAGAAAAATGGTGAAGAAAACATTAGGGCTCCTTAAGAATAGTGAACACAGTATGCAAAACTGAAATACACTAAAGCCAAAATAATGGAAAACAATTGAATAAACAACACACAAAACTGAGATAAGAGTTGAGATGTAATCAAAGGTTTTGTTGTAAATAGCAGTGTGGCAGTTGTGAATAGCAATAATTAATAATGGTGATTAGCCTGTTTTATGTTGTTATACTGACTGTGAAGATTTATTTTTCTTTTCTCTTATATTGTTTCAGCCATCTTTGAGAAAATTCTGATAACAACAAAAAATAAAAAGATTGAGAAATTTTAGGGAGTCAAATTAGTACATAATACAGGGTATAGGAAAGGTAGAAATATTACATATTCAAAATCATAAGCCATTTAATACAGCTTAACAGGCTGGATTATAATGTAGAATGTGAATGCAATAAATACAATAAGATTAATATCTGTACAGTAGCAGTGCTGGAAGGGATTGTTAACAGCAGGTGAAGGAAATATACTTCAACAAATCACATTTGGTGCTCAGTCCTATGAATTGTGAAGCAGAAAATAAGCCATTATTCTGTAATCATATTGAGGTTGAGAAAGGTAAATGCTCTGTATCACTATGGAAACAACGGCTAGTCATTTCAGCATTACGGTTGGACTTTGAATTCAATAAATTCAGTATTCACTATTCTTAATTCTAAATTGGAAGTTTAACAGAAATGGAAATCAAGCTCACATTACTCAAATTCAGGTTTACCCTATTTATTGTAAACTGGGGTAATATAGAAATGGGTAGTTGAGATTTTGTGTTCATCAAGCACTACAGCTGCCATTATATTAAATAATTAAAATATGCAATTTCTATATCACTTAAGGAAGGGACTAAATATTTGAAATGTTATTTTTTATGCTGATTAGGTTCTAAAAGAGATGAAATAGCTTAGACTAATAAAAAAAGTATAATAGATAAAAACCTCCTATAGACAAAAAATGAAAAAAATAATAAATGGGTGGAGAGAAAATTTTATCAACAACTGTAAATAAGGAAGCACTCACCAAACATCATCTCTTACTTCTTAGCAATCAAAGCAATGAGTGGAATAAAATGAATTATATAACTCACATTGCCCAGCTAGTAGGATATTTATTTATTTATTTATTTATTTATTTATTTATTTATTTTTATTTTTGTTTATTTATTCATATATTTATTTGTCAGAGAGAGAGCACAAGCAGGGCAAGTGGCAGGCAGAGGGGAAGCAGACTCCCCGCCGAGCAGGGAGCCCGATGTGGGATTTGATCCCAGGACCCTGGGATCATGACCTGAGCCGAAAGCAGACGCTTAACTGACTGAGCCACCCAGGCATCCCACAGTAGGATATTTTTCTGTGTCCAAAACCTCAGATGGGTGTTGTAACTTTAACTCACTCACTAAACCTTTTGGCTTTCCATTTCCTTTTAGCTTTTGAATGAACTGAGTAAATTTTAGATCATCCTTATTATTTTGAGTTTTGTAATATATTAAATATTTTTATTATACTTTCCTTAAAGTTTAAAGTATTTTTTCTTGGTCTGTTTCTGGGGTTCTCAGGCTGCCATGGAGTTGAAACCAAACATGCCAGTGGATACTTAATATTAACATTTAGATGGCATTGCCATGCAGGTGAGTCAAAAGCAACAATAGATAATTAAGATATGAGTAATTTTATTCTAAGCCTGCAGTTGTGGAGTTGCATTTGAGGCATCCAACAGGTTTCTGATTAAAGTGATTTGTACTCACAAAACTTTTGATTACATTATGTCCAATTTCAGTATGTTTTTGGTTATATATAACAGCAAGAGTCTGCTTCCCAGACTATCTGTGGACAGGAATGCTGCTTATTGTTTTTTTTTTTTTCTTTTCTTTTCTTTTTTAAATTTTACGTCCAATTCCTTATAGATCAATACTTTTATAAAACACAATAAATTTGCATTGACAAACTTTCACAAAATTTTAAATTAGTCTCAATTTTTATATTTATCTTTTGGTCATTAACCAATAGTTTGCTGACTCGAAAATCAATACCAATTTGTGAACCACATTTTAATAGTAGTAGGTAAAACAATGAGACAAACCATTTCTTAAACAAAAAATGATGCAAATAATTTCCTTTTTACAAAAGCAGTTTTTGAAGGAAGGTGTAAATACCTCCTAATGTAATCATACTACTGGACATCACTGTCACTCTCTCCAAGTAATCCTCTTTTCTGCATGTCTATAAGGAATCCCTTTTCTTTAATAGTTTTGATCTTTTAGGAATACTGCTTCTACAAACAACTCCTTAGATCTAGACAATTTTCTATTCTTCACTGCTGTTAAACATTAATTCTCACTTCTCCAACCCTTAAGAAGAAACTCTTATAGCCCAAACCATGACTGAATACTTTTATTTTTTATTTTTTTTTACTTTTTAAAAAAATTTTACTTAAATTCAATTTAATTTAAATAGTGTATTATTAGTTTCAGAGGTAGAATTTAGTGATTCATCAGTTTTATATAACACCCAGTGCTCATTCCATCAAGTGCCCTCCTTAATCAAGTGCCTATCATCCAGTTACCCCATCCCCCCACCCACCTCCCCTCCATGACCTTTAGTTTGTTTCCTATAGTTAAGAATCTCTTATGGTTTGTCTCCCTCTCTGATTTTGTCTTGTTTTATTTTTCCTTCCCTTCCTCTATGTTCATTTGTTTTGTTTCTTAAATTCCACATATGAGTGAAATCATCTGAGATTTGTCTTTCTCTGACTGACTTATTTCACTTGGCATAATGCCTTCTAGTTCTCTCCATATTGTTGCAAATAGCAAGATTTCATTCTTTTTGATGGGTGAGCCACATCTTCTTTATCCATTCATCTGTTGATGGACATTGGCACTCTTTCCATAGTCTGGCTATTGTAGATATTGCTGCTATAAACATTGGGGTGCATGTGCCCCTTCAAATCACTTTTTTTGTACCCTTTGGATAAATACCTAGTAGTGCAGTTGCTGGGTCATAGTGTAGCTCTATTTTCAATTTTTTGAGGAACCTCCATACTGTTTCCAGAGTGACTGCACCAGCTTGCGTTCCCACCAACAGGGTAAGAGGGTTCCCCTTTCTTCTGCATCCTCACCAACATCTGTTGTTTCCTGAGTTGTTCATTTTAGCCATTCTGACCGGTGTTTGAGATAGTGTGTCATTATGGCTTTAATTTGTATTTCCCTGATGCCAAGTGATGTTCATGATTGAATATTTTTAATGTGATGGCAAATGCCTTCATGGTATATATCCACTTAAGCTGTTTTTCTCAATATATTAAGTTCTTTCCTCCCCTAGAATAAAATCCCGATGAAAGCAAGGCATGTGTCCAGACTTACTCACCCTTGAATCCACATCACCTAGAAAAGCACCTACCACATGGCAGGCATAGTCTATAAAAAAACTGGTACTAAAGGATCAGATTCACTGAAAAAATTAGGAAGGAAAATACATTTCTTCACAAATAATATTAAATGTATGATGGAAAAAAATAAATCTATGATAAAATTACAAAAAATTAAAATGTCAGTTCAAAATTCGAAGAAAAACTAAAATTTGTAGTTGAGGTCTGAACAATCAAAAGTGGGACACAATTTTAAACAGTTATTTGACTATATAAAAAGAAAACTGTCATTGGCCTCTAATGCTAGAAACATTTTCTTTTAGTGGACCAGGTGAATTGACATTGAAATAATAAAGCACACCTGACTTAACATTAATCAGATTTTATATATATTTAATAATTTATCCTCATTGTTTTTCTTTTTTTTTAATTTTTATTTATTTATTTATTTGAGAGAGAGAGAATGAGAGACAGAGAGCAGGAGAGGGAGGAGGGTCAGAGGGAGAAGCAGACTCCCTGCTGAGCAGGGAGCCCGATGCGGGACTCGATCCTGGGACTCCAGGACCATGACCTGAGCCGAAGGCAGTCGCTTAACCAACTGAGCCACCCAGGCGCCCAATCCTCATTGTTTTTCAACTGTTTTTGCAAACATGTAGATAAAGAACTACAGTTTTATTATGGTTGTGGAAAGAATATAAATGCTTATGATTGTGATAATGAAATAAAAATGCAGCTGGCAGAATGTAGGAGGTGAAATTGAGGGAAGGACAAAAAAAGGCAATGATTACATTTGGATTACATTTGATGGAACAAAATCCAGTTATACATGCATTTCTTTGCAAAGTTGAAAAAAAAATCACTAGATGAACAAAAGTAATGATCATTGCAGAAGTACTTGAGGAGAGGAAGTGTGGTGATAAGAGTGATATATCTGTACTTGATGAATACAAATATTGAGTTATAAATCCATTAACAAACAGCAGAAGAGTTCAAACTTGAACTATTTAAAATGTATGTAAAGAAAAGAACATATGCCTCACTGCCTAGAGTTACTGAAGGAAGAAATTGATTGTGCATTCCATTTTGGGCCATACTTGCCAATTGCACTAAGAATTGAATTGAAGATTCTTTAGGTCAATATTTAAACATCTGACATATTAGAATTACTTTTCCAGCTGTCCTCATTTTCATCTCCCAGAAAACTCAAAGATGGGCTCTCATAGTATGAGCTCAAAAAGAACTGGAGCATGGAGGAAGAGCTCTCCCTATGTATTCCTCAGATTCATTTTCTTCTTAAAGGAATTCAAGCAACCAACTTGATCCTGATGGAGGAAAACATACAAACAAACCAAAAAAGCCCAAACCCACAATTGAGCCTTCTTCATACTCCTTCCATAACCTTCACCTGTTTTGAATCTCATTGGTGACATGAAAATGGTGTCATCCGAATGTACTTTTTTTCTCATAGTACTTTATGCATAGTATGTAAGCACTTTTACATTCATTGTTTAATTTTCAATAAGCTATAGGATGGTTATTGCTCTCCCCAAATTACAAAAAAAGGAAATTAAGACTCAGACTAGATGATATACATAATTCCGCCAAGCTAATAAGTCGGCCACACGTGCTGTCAAATTTTGCCTACTATAAAATGTTTCTTTTATAACACCAGTGTGCCTTTTGCAATATTGATGAAAAATGCCTATTATAAGAATGTAACAGAAAGTTATTAGCCATGATTTCAGTATGAAAAATCATGGGATTTGACTTTTGAATCCAAGTAAAGGTGTCATTAATACCCATTTAACCTTTTCTCATTTTTGACCAATACCTATGGGCAACACTGTAAACAAGGAACAGTTTTACTTCCTGTCTCAACCTTTCTGTGTCTCAGTCATCTGGAGCTGTTACTCTGCTTCTTGGCTATTCAGACTCCCTGTGGCAACTCTTCATGGGTGCCACTGTGGGCTTGAGGTAATTTCAAGTACTCCTATTCTCCTATTCTTCAGAACACGTCTTTACTATGTTCTTGTTCATTCTTCTAATATAACAAGGTGATGTTTTTCACAGTATTGAAATTCTGTGTTGACATGAAACACTAAATAGAAGCTAAATATAGTTTTTCTATATTGAACAACTATAAATTTCTTAGTCTTATAAATATATACACATCTCATCCAATTTCTAGATATATTAATTCTCAGGAAATATTCATCTTAAAAGAAGCCTTCTGGAAATAATATTTCCTCATGATTAGGTATAAAAGTATATTTTAATTGGAAGATCGGGTCCTATGCTTACACTATAGACAGGCTATGTAATCTACCCAAATAGTATTAGAATATTAAGAAAAATTGCCTTCCCTAACTCACAGGCTTTTCTGGTGAAAAAATTAAACATACTGGAAAGTTCTTTGCAAATTATAAAATAAATAAGCATGTTTCCATTATTGCAAAGAAAAAAGGATTATAATGATTAGGTTTTCTTATATTGAAGCAAGTCAAGAAAGGATATAGTTTTTGGCAACCAGGGCATTTCCAACTCCTGTGAGGCACACAGGCCAGTTATATACACTGAGTCTATGAATTCTCTGTGTAATGCAGTGTGAACAAATTCATGCACCCTTATATCTGTCAAAGATTGGAAGCAGTTTATCTGAAACTTTTTTTTTTATTGCAATATATGTTGTCACCCATTCCCTAAGGAAAATAAATCTAAACAAACAAAATATATCTTTAATATTCCACTTTCTTCTTAAGGAACTATTCAAAAGTGCTAAGCCTAGACCTGAAACAAATGAAGAAAAACTCAGTGAAAGATGTCAATTAATTTATTTACACTAATTTTCTTCTTAAGTAGGGTAGTGTGATTTCTGTGACAACATGCACATTTTCTTAACACAGTGCTTGATTTTGCTATTTTCAGAAGCAATGCGAGTTTAATTTATATTTAGATAACAAAAATATTACATTTTGAAATAGTTACCTCATTGGCTCACTCCTGTGTCTCAGTAATTTTCCTGTATATTTTCTTACAATTAGAAAGCATAATGTACTCCTAGTATTTCTGGAAACACTCATATTCTTTTGTCATAAACTGATTTTTTCAGTTAATTTAAAGACATATCCATTTTAATGTGATTTTGGTACATATATGGTTGAAAACTCGTATTTATATTTAAATGAATCATGAGCACTTTTCATTGATATCAAAGGACCCAATGAATAGAGTGTTACTTCTTTGAAATTCACTGAAATTACAGAAAATTTCTACTTTGGCCATTGTAAAAATACTCTTCTGTTAATAAAAAAGTGACATAAGTAGTAGGAAATTTTGTAAAATCTGCAAGTGCTCCATTAAGCACAATTTTTCAAAATATTATTAAATGAACTAAGAAATGAATAATAGTGATTTTCTTGAAGTACTTTCCTAATTTTAAGTGTCTCTTTTAATCAGCATTTTTCAGAACAATAATTTCAAAGTAGATTGTCAATGATATTAAATCTTCCAGTTTCAGTTTTATGATCACAATTTCATAAGTGCTTTATTTTAACAGTTGTTATGAAATGTGTCAAATACTAACATATGTATTTATTTACCTACCTCTTTACATACTGACCAGAAGACACTCTCTCCATTTCCAAAATGTGCCTTAAAGTACAATACTTTTGAGTATGATTGCCCAAACTTAGTTGTTATGCTATTATAGTAGATTAATCATGATTTATGCTTATGCCTATAACTTGATTTGAGGTAGCATATCACATGTTTTTCTGCTATCCTTAAACTAAATCTTTTTTAATCCCATGACTCATTATTGCACTTGAGATGGTTTATAAATTTATCATATAATCTAGGAAGTAATGATGGCTTTTATTTGCCTAAATTTATCTCAGGCACTTTCAAAGTCTAACAATTAAAAACCCCCAGGCCCCACTCTGGGCTTACACAATCAGAATCTCAGCATGGCACCCAAAAATCCAACTTAAACTCTCTAGGGAATTCTCATGGACACTCCAGTGTGAACAGCACAGATTTAAAGACAAGAGGACCAGAGTGTCACAAATATATGACATATCTAAACTAAACAACAGCACAATAAGAAACTGATAATAGGTTAGAAATATAAAAATCAGTTTTTGGTTTAAAAGATGTATGTGTGTGTGTGTGTGTGTGTTTCTATGTGTTATGTTGCTCTTGGTTTTCTCTTCACTCCTTTCTAAACTCTTAATTTTCATAGGTAAGTTCTGCTAAATATATAAGATTGCAAACATACATCTGATATTAAAAATAACAGTCTTAGGAACCCAACTACTATGAAACATATAAATACAAATCATGCCAATTTATTTTCATGGGTTATGAATTGAGAAAAAACACTAGATTAAATATCTAAAGTACAATAGGGGTAGAAAGCAGTCTCACTGGAGAAGAGTAAATGATGTGTTCACTCATTTAACACATTTTATTGTAAATTTTCAAAGTTCTAGGACTCTAGATATGTCAGAGAACAAAATAGGCCGAAGAAAAGATTCCCTTTCCTGGGGTTTATCATCTATCTAAAAGATATGTGTATGAAAGGATTTATAAGACAGTTTCTGTGTTTAGTATGCAGGTGTATTCTTATAGGGTTGCAGAGGACAATTAAGCAGGTGGAGAGTGAGGAAATGTGATTTTAGTGCTCTAGAAAAAAGAGATGGGGAGGGGGAGGTATAGTAGGCACCATATTTAGAACATTTTACAATTTAAAGACTGACTGAAATCTAAGGAATCAACATCACCAGCATGAACTAGAAAAATACTTAACCTAGCATCATACTATAATAACATCCAGAGATCTAATACATTTTACTATATACTCCTGAAATATCCATTTACCTTAAACAAGATTATTGCGTCCAACAGGGCCCATCCAATTCACTCGTGAGGGGAATCCTAAAAAAATAGGAATGAACTCTTTTTTTTTTTTTTAACAAAGAAAGCGGAAAGATAAAAGTAACAGAATTTTCAAACTTAGTAAATAGAGAATTAAATATATATCTGTGAAGCTTAAAAAGAAAGGGTAACATTGAGATATGAGAGGAGAGCTAATCTTGACTATAAAAAATGTATTCTAGACTTCCTTTGAATTATCTGTACCCTTTGTGGATTGGTATAAAGTAATACCTAAGAGATTGTCAGAGTAATATCATAAAAGCATATTTTCATATTACTGTGTTGCTCTGGTCAATGATATTATCTCATGTGACCTTATCAACTCAAAGAAAGTTGTTGATTAGGATGCTGAAGTTAAAACAGTAAGTGATCAGGACACCTGGGTGGCTCAGTCAGTTAAGCACCAGACTCTTGATTTTGGCTCAGGTAATGATCTCAGGGTCATGAGATGGAGCCCCACGCTGGGCTCCACGCTGAGCATGGAGCCTGCTTGGGATTCACCTCTCCCTCTCTCTCTGTCCCTCCCCCGACTCTAAATAAATAAATAAATTAATTAATTAATTAATTAAAATAGTAACTAATCAAAAGTAAGAATTTACTATTAATAGTAAGAATTCGGTCGATTTTTTAATGTATTGATTTTATGCAAAGCATAGTAATTCTAAGATGTTAAAATTCTGAGGTGAAGTTTGACATTTGCAGTTTAAGATTTATTTATTTATTTATTTATTTATTTTAGAGAGAGAGAGAGAGAGTTTGCAAACAGGGTGAGGGGCAGAGGGTGAGGAAGAGAGAGAATCTCAAGCAGACTTCCCACTGAGTGTGGAGCCCTATAGGGGGCTTAATCTTGGGACTCTGAGATCATGACCTGAACCAAAACCAAGAGTCATGGCTCAACCAAGTGAGCCACCCGGGCGTCCCTGCAGTTTATAGTAAGAGCTTAACACATAAGTTGTAAATGCTATTTGTTAGGGTTTTACTTTTCTCACATAATGCACCTGATTAAATGCCCACTATTTAATAGTAATTCATATGATAAAAGGCAATTTTTCTTATTTGTAGTCCATATCCACCAAGTTTCCAATTGTCACCACTCTTCAAATTCCACTATTTTAATTAAAATTGTGTCATCCTTGTAATTGTGGCTGGGTATTTTGCTACCTTGTCATGGTGTGCGTCCTTAGTGAGCCTTTTAATATGCAGCCTAGGTGCACATTGAATACATTACCCCAGAGAGAGATTCCCGCCATGGTTGGCTGTAATATTTGATTAAAATGAATAGCTCAAGAAAATGAGGCTGAGCAAAAGGTTAGGTTACTCATTAAGATGCTCACTGTTGTGTTCTTCTTTAAAGCTAATGCAGAGTATGTGGTTTTACCTGATGACTAGGTGAATTATTAAAACAGAACAGCTGCAAAAGGCAAGGCCTGGCAGGATTTATGCTGAAATTATCTATTTAAATTGGAAATGCAATTCATTTGAATATTTCACCGCATTTTTGCATCCATATGAATTAGACATTCATATGTACACATAGCCAGCAATCCAAAGGGAAATAGACATAATTATAATAAATGCTGTTTATTAGATACAAACTATGGGCCAGACTCTCTACTAGATGCTTTACATATATTGTCTTTAACCCTAAAAAAAAAAAAAAATACGTGGGAATCTGAGCTATTTGAATTTTACAGAAGAGGAAACTGAGTCTTGGTTTCTCAGTCCTAAGAGTCTGGATTTGAGTCCAGGTCTATGAGACCACAGCCCATGGCATTCTTTTCATTACTGCCCCTCAGTGTCAATTAGAATTTCATAATACCATATAGTACATATCATTATTTTCTGCAAATGGATTTTTGAATATCAGCACTAACCTCGACACTGCTTTGGTGGAAGGATGTACATAGGGATGTACATATTCTTACTCATTATTTTCATTCCGCGTGTTCACCTCCCTCCTGTCAGCCTCTTTCAGCTTTTCTTCAGTTGAACTATATGATTGAAATAGTAGTTGCTGGCTCTCTTCCCCTTAGATCACATGGGAATGTGTGGGACTGTTCGTACTGGAAAGAGACCACAGTTCTAAGATTTGGTTGAATGATTGTGTTTCATTGATGACTAACATTGAGTGTATTTATATATAATCATGTAATTGTGGAATGCTACTATTGCAATTGCATTTATTCATGAGACAAGTATTTAATGAATATTAACAATGTGCTAGACATTTTATTAGATGCTGGGTATACAATGGCTTAAATAATAGATACGGCTCATACCCTCAGAAAGTTTAGAGTTTGAGGGAAGTAATTTAAGAAATACGTGATTACTCTTATGTTAACTTGGACTGTATATACTGTAGGCAGCAGAGTGAAGTATTAAACTCTCCATCTTCCCTTGGTTATGTCATTATAGACTTGATCTTGGTTTCAGCATAATTAGGCATTATGTGTAATGAACTGAAAGTTTTCTATATTGAAGCAGTCATGAACTGAAAAATTTCCCTAAATAACAGAATGCTCATGTATTTTATATGTCTTATGACTAAAAACAATGGTTTTTATGACAATATTTATGCAAAAATTTTTAAGATTTATTTTTTTAAGAGCACAGATAGTATTTTAAGGAAGAATTCTTCATGTTATTTAAGAATTGCAGAGATTTTTCTAAAGAAAATGTTTATGTTTTTATAATATTATTAAGTAAAATATTTCTAATTTAAAAAATAAATCTGAAGAATAGCAAAAAACAAAACCTATCAGTTGACTCAGTAATCACATTAATTGCACCCTACAATGGTTTATAATCTAAATATTCTTTAGCTTTTAAGACATTTTCATCAAAATTCATAATTGTTTTGAAGAACACAGGAACATCCTGACTTTTTTAAATGTGCTTTAAAAAAAAGAGAGGGGCGAATATCGAAGAAAATATCAGCACCATCATTTGATTTAAACTGACAAACTAAAGGTCTCTATTTGTTTTAATTTTTTTCCCTAGAGAGAAGCCATGTTCAGTTTGAAAAGAACTGGGCTTGAAATGGAAGCTTAATTGAAACTTTTGTTTATTTTTTATATTAACTTAGAATTACACAGGATACCCATGTTACAATCCCTAAATATAGTTTTGTCCTTTTACAAATTTTTATAGAGGACAGTTAAGTTGGAGATCCATTTGGGTTATTAAAAATCATTCCTTTCTTATCTTACCTTATATTGTTACACAAATAAAAGTCAGTTTTGCCTTTCAGGGTCATCAAACCAATATACTCAAAGCCAAGATATCCAAACAAATATCTTCTAATTAATTCATTAATTTTATTCTATCTCTGGTGAGAGCTATAAACTCAATTCCATATACTGAGTCATATTTGTTATAGCTATAAATAAGTGTTCATAATTGAAAATGCTGTAGCAATATTTTTATATTGGTAATCTATTTTGCATATCAGTTTATATCCACATATATCTTGAAATATATATTCATCAATATATTTCATTTATGTAAGACTAGAAGTTTGGATTGAATCAAAGTTCTCAACAAGTGATTGTTAGTATTTTGAGAAATTTGTTGGTTACTTTCAACTATTTTAACTTACCTATAATAGTAGGAGTGTCTTAAAACACATATATATTATTTAATATTAATGCAAATTTTTGGATTTGGCATGTCTGTACAAAGTAAAAGTTAGACAATGTTTCTTGTCTCATTCTGACAAATTCAATGAGGTCACGTGTAGGACATTTTTATGAAAGTTAATCCACTCCTCTTTATCTGAAGTTCTGAGCCAGATGTCATCCTTGATTACTGAAGGCTGGATGTCTAAACCGATCAAAATGGAGGGCACAGAAATATTTACTTATTTGATGGTATGATCCATGTTCATTTCCAAACCATATATTTTTAAGTTTTCATTTTAAGAAGTCCCCTCCTAAAGCCACACATTAGAATCTCTAAGGAGGAAATATAATTTGAGAGTAACTATTTTAAAGCTGTATATTATAAATGTTCATTTCAATTTCTGGTATAGATAAATGCTGAATAAACGTATGTTGGTTGTTTGAATAAGTGACTGATTGATTTTTACCACCGCATCTCACTGAAACTTAAATCATTATGTCTTACGGGAACCCATTATGTGCCAAACATCACTCCATGTTTTGTATAAAAGACAGAAATGATTCTAGAGCTTAAAATCTAGTTAATGAGACAGTCATTGACCAAATAAATACATATGTAATTATATAATTTAAAATTGTATTGTGTTCTATGAAGGAATATATAATATATTTTCTTATATAAGAGAATAACAGGAAGAAAAAGTTTGAATAGGATAGGGGGTCAGGGAACATCTCAATTGTAAAGTAGTATTTAATCTAAAACCTGAACATTCTTAGCTAGCTGAAGACTGAGAGAAAGAAAAAAGACCCTAAAGCAGACAAAAACACAGAAAATTCAAGAAAATGAATGAATGCTGGAGTCTGGTAAGTAAGATGCCCTGTAGGACTAGATGAGGTTCGAGTGGTAGATCACGTAGGATTTTGTGACTGTCTAAAATACAAACAAAAAAATAATAATAAAAAAAATGCAAGGAAGTATTACTGAGGGTTAAACAGGGAAGTGATATAAACTGATTTATATAGAAAAAGTCACTGTGGCCAGAAAAATAGAAGGAATTATAAACAATTGGGAAGGGGCATCTGGGTGGCACAGTCGGCTAAGTTCCTGACTCTTGGTTTCAGCTCAGGTCATGATCTCAGGGCCTTGAGATCGAGCCCTGACTTGGGCTCCCTGCTCAGTGGGGAGTCTGCTTAAGACTGTCTCTCCCTACCCCTCTGCCCTTCCCCACCACCTATCTCTAAAATAAATAAATAAATCTTAAAAAAAAAAAAAAAAGCAATTGGGAACATGTAAGTTTGGAAGTGTAGGAATCAGAACACGGGTTCAGAAATCAGGGCGGGGTGGCCGTAGAGACAATGGGGCAGTGAGAATGGAGAGTATTAGGACTGAAGACCTGCAAAATGGCTGATTGGACATTACGAATGGGAAGAGTGGAGGAAAGATGTGTGGATAAACAACTCCTAGGGGCCTCAGCGGTATTGCTTATAACATTAGGACACATCCGTAAGTAGCAGCTTTTGTCTGAGTAGATCCTGTGATCATGAAATTCACTGAACAAGTAGTCCATACAGCTGATGCTCCAAGTACCAAAAAGACAAATTCAGTTCTTCTCTGTGGGCCTCTGCCCTGCGATGATTTACCTTCCAGTTTCCCTAACTCCCCTAAAAACCATTGCTCCCTTCTTTTAATTATTTGAATATTGTATCTACATTCCACAAAGGATATTGAAGTAGAAAAGGTAACAAATGTGAAAAGGAAGTAAATTTACAATAGTTAAAATTCTCTCAAATGCAACCTCCATTTCTTCCCCCCTCATTTACAGGTATTGTATTCTGCCCTTAAATAACTAGCCCTCTACGTTGTGCATATGTTGATACCTTCACTTAAGACAAAACAAATGAGAAGAAAGTGAGAACAAAAGATTTAAAGAGACCCCTTCTTTCCCAACAATTAGAATTCAAAGATTGCCTATGAGCATATGTAGGTGCTTTGGGAGATACTCTAGAAAGAATGGACAAAGTTACCATTTGAAAGTCTCTGTTTGATACACAGAAATACATGCGAGGGAAAAAAAGTGCACCAGCTGAAACTTTTTGGAATGATTCTTCAGTGGCAAGTGGGCATCATTTTTTTCATTTTTGATGAGAGCCTTTCTCAGTTTTTGACATTGAAACAATATTATATTTTACTCAATATTTAGTAGCAATAACATGTGAATTACATTTCATATATCCTGTGCCTATGTTATAATACTTAATGCCTCTTTGATTATTTATTTATTTATTTATTTATTTATTTATTTATTTATTTATTTATATGATCTAATGTTAACTAACATTTTGTGACCCTTAAGACAGATGTTATATAGTAGGAGGAAATGTGGAAATAGAGAACTTTGTCTTAATCCTGACCTCACTACTATAGTTGGGCGGTGTTTGGCCAATCTGAGTGTTCCTATCTGTAAAATACGACTGACGATATGCTAAAGCTTCAGTTTTTAAATTAGCTATGGCAAATGATTAAGTGACCTGTAACAACACATGAGCAACATGTAACAACACCTGAACAAACAGGTATTCGCATGAATACAGATAGCATAAAGCTGAGCTAACTAAGCTGCTCCTAATGCAGACTTGCTTGTGGTCGCATTCAGAGTTACCTGCTTAGCTCCCGTTGGAAAGAAAATATTACTGAAATGCTAGTGATCGAGACATTGTTCTAAAAATAATACTGCAAATATTCTAATCTATTAAAAACTGTATTATTTACAAACTTTAAAAATTAATCATTACAAGTTGTAAATTACCTGACACACTTCACAGCTATAGATGCAATATCGTTGGAAATCAGTCTTGAAAATCAGTAATTTTAAGGCTCTGCTATGGTCACATATACAGATTCTTAAAGCAGAATTATTTCAACATTTCCACCACATTTAATTTTAGACTTCATTTTTTTTAAAGATTTTTTTTTTATTTATTCGTCAGAGAGAGAGAGAGGAAGCACAAGCAGGGGGGGACTGCAGGCAGAGGGAGAAGCAGACTCCCCGGTGAGCAGGGAGCCCGATGCGGGGATCGATCCCAGGACCCTGGGATCATGACCTGGGCCGAAGGCAGACACTTAACTGACTGAGCCACCCAGGCGCCCCAGACTTCATCTTTTTTTTAAATGTACAAATCAGCCATAATGTAGGCAAGTGTGATTCTCAACAGAAGGGCATATTAAAAGCCGATTGATTTGCCTAATGTATTTGATATTCTGTGGAAGAGGATGTATTAGTTAAATAACCAACAATGTGCATACTGAGGTGGATAAAAACAGTTCACAAATAAAAAAAAAAATACCTGATGGTACTGAACTTTATGAGTGCATTTAGCTTAAATCTTAATGGAATGGTGGGTTGGGAGGGATGGGGTGACTGGGTGATAGACACCGGGGAGGGTATGTGCTCTAGTAAGCGCTGTGAATTGTGCAAGACTGTTGAATCTCAGATCTGTACCTCTGGAACAAATAATGAAATATATGTTAAGAAAAAAAAAAAAAGAAGGAAGAAGAAGGTAGCAGGAGGGGAAGAATGAAGCGGGGGAAATCGGAGGGGTGGACGAACCATGAGAGACGATGGACTCTGAAAAACAAACTGAGGGTTCTAGAGGGGAGGGGGGTGGGAGGATGGGTTAGCCTGGTGGTGGGTATTGAGGAGGGCACATTCTGCATGGAGCACTGGGTGTTATGCACAAACAATGAATCATGGAACACTACATCTAAAACTAATGATGTAATGTATGGGGATTAACATAACAATAAAAAGAATAATAAAAAAGAAAAAATAATAGTTTCATGGGGAGGCTATGTGAAGCAATAGTAACTCACGTCATAACCTCAAAATAGTGAAATAACTTACAAAGCTTAAATATTCAGCCAAACTCCATTTTATCTGTCAGCCTCCAATCAGAAAAAAATGGAATCCATGTCATAGATTTCAAAGGAGGGAATTTAGCATGGAGAACTAATTACAGAGAAATAAGGGGAAATGAGGCAACTCAGAGCTGACACTTGCAGGCAAAGCTTGTCACTCTAGGGCTGGGAGAAGGAAAGGAGAGGGTAGTGCCAGAGTTCAGGAGCCAGCGCCATCCAGAGGGAGAAGGGGAGGGGGCTTTTGAGGCTTCAGGCAGAGCCCACCAGGCTGGACTTGAAAGTAGGGAGAGGAGGCTACTGGGCCAGAGCTGCCTTCCAGAGGATTTAAAGCCACTGCTGGAACTGCAATATGGCACTGTGGAGGAGGAAGCAGATACAGTCCCCTTTCCTCCTGCCCTCCAGTCTCATGGCAGTGCCTCCCATTGGCCAAAACGAACTCAAAACACTGTGGGAAGATAAACCCAGACAATGTCATTTTAGACTTCAGCTCCTTGAGATATGAGCCGAGTGAGGTAAAAGGAAAGCATGGATCTGAGTGCAAACAGGAAAATGACAGGGGCATAGGTCAGTTATAACAACTTAAATGCGGGATTGGAGAAAGAGCTAGCGGGAAAAAATCTGTACTTCCTTTCATAATCAAAGTCAAATATCCACAGGAATTCTCAGTGGTGCCAAATTGGAAAGATCTTTTCTAATGATTAAAGAAAAATACTACAACATCTAATTTGAAATGACAACCTGAGGTCTGAATTTCCTCACCTAATTTGAAAAACTAAATGTCATTTTAATCATTTATCATTATTTCTGAGTATGAAAAGAACTTTTAAGATTCTCTGAATCTCCTTCTAACCTTTTCCTTCCACCTCTTCCAATGCTCATAAATACCTGCATATTCTAAATTATAGTCTCCTTTTAAGAGGACCTGTTGCGGTTGCATCAATGCCTATGTTTCATAAAAACGGACATTTTTGGGGTGCCTGAGTGGCTCAGTCATTAAGCAACTGCCTTCAGCTCAGGTCATGATCCCAGGGTCCTGGGATCAAGTCCCACATCGGGCTCCCTGCTCAGCCGGGAGTCTGCTTCTCCCTCTCCCGCTCCCCCTGCTTGTGTTCCCTCTCTAGCTGTCTCTCTCTCTGTGTCTGTGTCAAATAAATAAAATCTTTAGAAAAGGAAAAAAAATGGACATTTTCTTTGCATTTACTAGGTAGTTTATTTGGTATAGTGTAATGGTAAAGATTTTCGAGCACAGTTTTACACACACTGAGCACTGTGGAAGTATTATGTGATTAAAAAAAGAATAAAAAATTGGACTAGATAAACCTAAAAAGATGAGGTGTTTACTGCCAGGTCTAAGTCTATGATTGTTATAACATGAGAGTAATTTTAAAGTTGAGTTAAAAGTAATGCATCTCTACCTCTGGCACCATCCCTCCTCTAATCTCGTATTGTCTCTTCTCAGTCCTTCCTGATACTCAGGTACATCATGTGTTAGTCTCCATCTTCTCAGTCTCCTATGTGCCTTCCTCTTTGAGATTTATGCTTGGCACACATCCAGTTGCCAGAATACTAATTTCTCTTCCTCCAAATTCCTATTAAATACTTCTCCCAACTGATACCTAGATTTTCCTAATAAGTCTAATGATTTTGAAAGCTCTAAGTATTAAAAAGTATACCACTGACAAGTTTAACAGGTTTCTAGCTCCCATTAAAAGTACTTAAACATATAGTATATAGGAATATTATATATGTATTTTTTTCTTAAGCTTGAATAATGTACAGACCTCTTTTGGGGGGAAAAGCATGCCAGTTTGAGAAATATTAACTTATGAAATTATGTTTTTGTATTTATTTATTTACTTATTTATTTATTTATTCATTTGTCAGAGAGAGCATAAGCTGGGGGAGTGGCAGGCAGAGGGAGAAGCAGGTTCCCCTCTGAGCAAGGAGCAGGATGTGAGCCTCAATCCTAGGACCCTGGGATCATGACCTGAGCTGAAGGCAGAGGCTTAACCAACTGAGCCACCCAGGCATCCCGAAATTATGTTTTTCTATAGAAACTTAGATAAATCGTGATTATGATTTATCACTTCAAAGATAACTTTATAACTGGAAATATATGGTTTTTTTTTCAGTTAAAAGTGTTTATTTTTTTAAATCCATTTTCTTTTCTTTTTTTTTAAGTTTAAACTCAATTAGCCAACATATGGTATGTTCACTGGTTCATTAGTTGCATATAACACCCAGTGCTCTTCACATCACATGCCCTCCTTATTGCCCATCACCAAGTTACCCCCATCCCCCCACCCACGTCCCTTTCCACAACCCTGTCTGTTTCCCAGAGTCAAGGGTCTTATATGGTTTGTCTCCCTTTCTTATTTCTTCCTCTTCAGTTTTACCTTCTTTCACCTATTGTCCTCTGCACCGTTCCTATGTTCCACATAGGAGTGAAACCATATGATAACTGTCTTTCTCAGACTTATTTTACTTAGCATTATACCCTCCAGTTCCATCCATGCCGATGTAAATGGTAGATATTCATCTTTTCTGATGGTTGAGTAATATTCCATTGTATATATGAACCACATCTTTTTTTTTTTTAGTAATCACTGACAGTTTAGCAGAATTAAAAACAAAACAAAGCTTTTGTAAAAATTCTCAGCTCCCCAAAAACAAGTTTCTGCAGGCTCCCAACACTGACTCTGTCACTTGCCCTCATTAACATAAGAATATACTCTGTACTTAGAACAAGAACACTTCATAAGATCTTTTATTTTAACCTATATTGCTTCCAATCTGTTAAAATAATAAGACAACAATATGGGTAAGAAAAATCAACATGCTTTTCATAAGAGTTATTATCTACTATGGAGCTAGGAGTTTTATTGATTTGATGGATAATGCAAAGAAAGTGAAGAAGTAGTACATTATATTATTCATTATATTAGTCATTATATTATTATGGGCAAAATGAATCTGGGAAAGTTACTTGTGGGTGTGAAATGAGCTGTGTCTTAAGTGATTTGGATTGGTGGAGTAGAAGGAAGACTATGGCAGGGCCATTAACAATAAAAAGAAATCCGTGCAGAGGGTGGGACTGGCCTCCTTGTGGTGAATCATTGGTTTTCAAATCATGTTCCACTGACTGCTAAGACTTCAGATATTATGCAAATGTGTGGTTAGATTTTCATTGTTGGGAACATATTTAACATAACAAAACAAATATAATTGCCACACATTTTCAGTTACATAAATTGATTTGAACTCTTTGAAGATCAACAAACAAGTTAACTTGGGCTGCCAACCTAGTTCACTATTGAGCATTCCATTGGTTCAGTCCTTTTTTCATCTCTCTACATACATTTTACTTTTCTGTAACTAAATTATTGATTAGGAAGCTGTAGCTTTGTACTTTAAAAAATAAAGATGTGAGAATGGCCACCCATATAAAAATGTACAATGTAACACAAGCATGATATGTTTGATTAAGAGTACAAGATTCATGTATACAGTACCTGGTCTAGTTGGATAGTAGTGTAGTCATAGTATAAAACTATTGAATATGATAGTTTACATAATGTTTCTATCACATTACAGATAATTTTTGCTTGGAATAGAAGACCCAATATGATTTAGCAATTCTACTTGTAGGTATCTACCAAAGATAAATGCAAACATATATCCACATAGAAACTTATACATATATGCTCATAACAACATTATTTATAATAGGTAAAATATGTGAACAATTGAAATTTTCATCAAGTGATTAAAAGATAAACAAAATGTTATATATCCATACAATGGGATATTAGTTCACAATAAAAAGAATGTTGTGCTGATACATGTCATTACATGGTTGTAATATCTCTAAAACATTATGCTAAATTAAAGAAGCTAATCACAAAAGACCAAATATTATGTGATACTAGTTAGCATGGGAAATGTCCAGAATATGCAAATATAGAGACATAAAGTAGATTAGTAATTGTCTAGGGCTGATTGATGGAGGGGGGTATGGGAGGAGCAGAGAGAGGAAATGGGAACTGAGAACTAATGGACATAGAATTTCTGTATGAGAAATGTTCTACAATTAGATTTTATTGACGGTTGTATAACTCTGAGTATACTAAAGAATGTTGAATTGCATACCTTAAAGAGATGAATTTTATGGTAGATGTATTGTAGCTCAGTAAAGCTGTTAAAATTAAATTGTAGATGAATATTATCAGTTCTTAGTTGTTAGTGCTTGAAAGAGACTGATTAAGAAATGTAACACATATCACCAATTACAATTGACCTTTGAACAATTTGGGGGTTAAGGCATTGACCCCGTGTGTAGTTGAAGATATGAATATAATTTTTAACTCCCCCAAAACTTAACTACTAATATCCTACTCTAGACCAGAAGGAAGCCTTAATGATAACATAAACAGTCAACACAGTTTTGTATGTTACATGTATTATACACTACATATGGTACACCTTCACACAGCTAAAAGAAGCAGATCTGTCTGACTATAATACACTTGTTCTCACTTTACTCCATCTCTTTTCCAGTCAGGACAAACCCAGACCACTTGATACCAATTGAGGGTCACAGAGAGAAAAAAGAAAATGTTATTAAGAAAAGCACAAGGAATAGAAAATACATTTACAGTGCTATACTGTAAAAAAATCCATGTATAAATGGACCCATGCAGTTTCAGCCCGTGTTATTCAAGTGTCAACTGTTACTGAAAAATATTAAGCTCAAAGCATGGTAATGGGGTAAAAAATATGACATCGCTTATATTCAAATAGTTCATTATATAGTTGAAAGAAGGATATATAATTTTGAACTCACAACGTGCTAAAAACTCACTGCAAAATTAATTAAATTAATTCTAATTCCAGCTGGAAAGACTAAGAATTTGTTTCCTATTACTAAATCATCTGTTAAGTGGGAAAGAACCTACAAATCCAGAGCATAAATGAACCAACTCATGAAAAAGGCCTTAAAAAAATGCAGCCTGTCAAATGTGATTGAGCATCATTGGACAAATACATTGTAGGTACTATTAAAAAGCAGGTGGACGCTCAACCTATAAGATTCTACCAGCAAAGTAAAAAATTAGTAAGAAATGAATTCTGATTTTCTAATCATCTAAGCAATTGTACACAGATTATTTTGTAATAATAATATAAAAATTTCAACAAAGAAGACATCCAAAGAAGTCTGATACACATCCAGAAAATAATATTATGAGACATTTATAGTCAACAAAATTTTTAGTTCTGAAATACCAAAAGCAACGAGAGTGTCACATTCTTCTCATATCTCAAAACAATAACAATCAAATTAAGTTTCTGAACCCAAGTCTGGGCTATTTGGAGCTCAGAAAAAGAAATGTTCCTTTTAGATGAAGTAGTTAATAATCACAAGTAAACACGTAAGTTTTATAGCAGTTAATAATCAAATACACTATTTAAATCTTATTTATTTCAAAAAGCATTTACACTTGTTAAAATGAAGTTCTATAACTGATAGACAAAGGCTAGCATATAAAATGGTCCTAAACTAGATCTTTGGTGGTAAAGGTGAAATGAACAGGACCAGGTTCACTTCCAGGAGGAAAAGATACATAGTTGAGAGAACTATCAGTAACCAGGGAACTTCGTGGTATAATTTAATATAATCCAAAAAGCAATCCTAAAGGATAGGTAATGTATTCTTATTCAAAAGATGAGAAATTCAAGTCCTAGAACATTCAAACAACTGGTACACCTTCACACAGCTAAAAGAAGCAGATCTGTCTGACTATAATACACTTGTTCTCACTTTACTCCATCTCTTTTCCAGTCAGGACGAACCCAGACCACTTGATACCAATTGAGGGTCACAGACAACCCCCACTTCAGTTGAAGGTCTGAACCATTAACTTAAATAGGCATTCCTAGAGGAAGACAATTTCATAGATCAAGGAGTTTATCAGATTCTCTGCCAGTAGAGAGTAGGGCTCAGGAGAATGAAACGTAAAGTGTGTTTTGATGAAAAGGAGGAGAAATGCAAGGGTTTAAGGTTTTGTTTAGGATTGACAATCTTAAATGAAGTGCCCAGGTGAAAGACCTTTGATGTGCCAGAACTTCAAATGAAGATATTAGTAACAGATGGTGGAGGGGGTCACTAAAGAATTTCTTTGGAGGGGCGCCTGGGTGGCTTAGTTGGTTAAGTGTCCGACTCTTGATTTTGGCTCCAGTTATGATCTCAGGGTCATGAGATCGAGCCCTGTGTCAGTCTCGCACTGAGTGTGGACTCTGTCGGGATTCTCTCTCTTCCTCTCCCTCTGATCCTCCCCCCACTCAAAATAAAAAAAAAAAAAGAATTTCTTTGGATACCAAATAATTTTGTATGTCCTCCATATCTTTTTTAGATTTTTTAAAATTTATTTATTTGAAAGAGAGAACACAAGCGGGGGGTAGAGGCAGAGGCAGAGGGAGAAGCAGGCTCCCTGCTGAGCAGGGAGTCTGACATGGGGCTTGATCCCAGGACCCTGAGATTCCTGACTTAAGACAAAGGCAAAAGCTGAACAGACTGAGCCACCCCGGCATCCCAGTATGTCCTCCACATTTAATCACAAGGAGAAATTATGATCAATTTTAGTAAAAATGAGATTATGCTGCCTGAATTGGAGAGATTAATGTTATATTTTATATGTTAGAATTTAAAAAATGGGGGCGCCTGGGTGGCTCAGTTGGTTAAGCAACTGCCTTCGGCTCAGGTCATGATCCTGGAGTCCCTGGATCGAGTCCCGCATCGGGCTCCCTGCTTGGTGAGGAGCCTGCTTCTCCCTCTAACCCTCCCCCCCTCTCATGTACTCTCTCTCTCTCATTCTCGCTCTCTCAAATAAATAAATAAATCTTTAAAAAAAAAAAGAATTTAAAAAATGATGCTACATATTTATTATGCACAATAATACTGCAAGCTTCTCGATATCATGAAACAGGAAGTTATTCCCATTCTTTACATGAAATTTAAGGTAGGTAGTATGACAACCTGATTAAGAGCATTGTATGTTGATGCAAAAGAAGGAAAAAATCCCTGAAGCAATTACTTCCTCCATTTATAGTGTTGAATGCCTGTTAGAACAGTAATGGTTATTTTAATTGGGAATAGAAACATGAAAAATGGGAAGTGATTTATGCAGTTTCACCTCATTGTAAATTGCCTTTTTAGTTCTCATGTTTCTTCTCTGCACCAGAAATGTTATTGTATTCTAGTATTACTAACTTCTATTATCAACATAAAAAACTCATAGTTTCCCATATTTCTAACAAATCTTAATAGAGAGTGAGGAATAGCATCTCTCAAGGAGAAATGAGAAGTCAGTCAAAATTTTGTATGTCCCATCAAGAGAATACACTAAAGCCCAGGGTTTTAATCTGAATAGGTATTGGTAACATTATCATTTTTAAGATGAGAAAATTGATTCTTTGAAAGAATCAATTGTTGGGACCCTTCCACATACTGTCATTAATTCTCAACAATTTTATGAGGGAGGGTGCATGAGACCATGTTACAAATAAGGAAACTGCTTCTACAAGTGATTAAGCAAATTCCCCTTGGGTAAAGCATGAGCTCTATAATACACCAGGCTGTTCCTCCAGCTTCCTTCAAATAGCACAGTATTTCCATTTAATCTCTTCCAGATGTTCCTCAAGGGTGATTTGTCTTGAGCATAAGGGAAGAGACAGGATGACCAGAGTCAACATTTAAAGCCCACCATCTTACAACTCCACTCACTGAATCTCAAAAATAAGCCACTGAGCAGACTGATGATGAAAATCACTCTCAGAAAAACCCTAAGGAATTTGAAAGGAGGATGTATCTGTCGGTCATTATATTAGCTATCAGGAGTAGCTGATCAGATAGGTATCCACTGCAGTATCTAGTGAGAATGGGAGCTTTGTCTATCTAATCCACTTCAATATCCCTAGCATCAAGAAAAGGGGCTAGTAAAGAGGAAGTTCTCAATAGGCAAGTACTGAATATTGGATGAATGAATAAATGTGACCATATTCGAAGGTAGAGGGAATAAGTTGGATAATATTTCCAAGTCCCCAAGCCATTGAAATTCTAGCTGTTATTCATGAAGATTTGCTATTGGATAGAGATTTCATATGTACCAGTTACCCAGTATTCATTCCCATTTCCTCATGTGTCAAAGATTACAAACAGCAATAGGAAGTTAAAGCAATAAAGGGAAACATTTTAGGAATATCCACTTCTCTTGTTCAGAAAATATATTCATTTGAAGTCCTTATCTTACACTAAATTGAAAGCATTTTGCCTGGGAACTAAAAGAAGAAGCAGAGAGTGAAGCTACTCTTGGATAATTTAGGTAATCTTTGCAGTTAGACCTCATGTGTAATGGAGAGAATATTGGCAAGTTACAGGCAGCTACAGTGGCAGGGGTAAGAATTTCCAGGAAAAGGAAGCAAATATTACCTATATCCATCCTGGTCTTAGCTTTAAAAAATCTTTTTTCTTTTTCACTTATCCTGTCCCTTATTTATTTATTTATTTATTTATTATTTATTTATTTATTTGACACAGAGAGAGACAGCGAGAGCAGGAACACAAGCAAGGGGAATGAGAGAGGGAGAAGCAGGCTTCTTGCAGAGCAGGGAGCCGGATCTGGGACTCGATCCCAGGACCCTGGGATCATGACCTGAGCCAACGGCAGACGTTTAACGACTGAGCCACCCAGGCGCCCCCTGTCCCTTATTTTAAGTATATATAAAATGAAGAGACATTGAATGTGAATGATAAGCCTACTTTGACTTGTATTTTGATCCTTTGGAAGTGGGAAGTTTGATTCAATACAAAAGCATCAGAGAATTTATTGAGAAGCTAAGGGCTATTTTTTGCAGTTATCTTATTTGATATTTCTAACTTATTTCGATAGCCCTTCATTTGGACATCATGAGCTGGATATCATCTATTTGCCTCTATAGATCTACTCTCCACCTTTCTTCTGATACTGGCTTTGTGCTCCTTGCCCTCTGATTTCTGGCGGTAGTCACCCAATGGGTAACCCTGTTGGGATAGTAGAAGTAGTGAGGAAAATGAGGTTGGGATATTTTGAGGTATTTATTCTGTTGGCACCCTTATGGTCACCTCTGACTGGCTGTGTCCTGTGCTGAAGATTAATGAACCCAGAACCCTCCCCATGTCCCTGTGGACCTGAGGTCTCTGCTGTTATTAGTACTAGTGCATTGCACTCTTCCTTGTCACATGGGAAACAGCCCTGGATAAAATGTCCTCTCTGCAATAGTCTCCATTTTCATTTTTCCTCTGAGTGTGTCACCTGTGTTCTTCTGCTAACTGGACTGAGAAACACGGCATCCTCTTTCAGAATCCTACTCCTCTCTTTGCTTTCTTTTCTTTGTCATTCCCTTGACAGTAACTTCTAGTTGAAAGGGTGGGTTTGAGTGTGAACCTCCAGGACAATGTCTGTGTTTGATATGGAGAGTTTTGAATCATCAGATGATATTGGAGACTATGGCAATAGATAAAAGGACCTAGAGACCTTACACAGACTGTGACAGAAAGGCTAAGGGTAGAGTAATAATAGCTGGTGTTCACTGAGCACATTCTATGTCCCTTGAATTTTCTAAGTACTTTTCCATTTTAATTTGCTTTAATCCTCAGAATTCTCTGAGGTAAATATTATTAGTTTGCCAATTTTACAACTTAGAAAATGAAGGTCCCAAGTGATTAAACAACCAGCCTGTCCATGTCACCACCTAGTAAATAGTGGAGCCAGGATAAAAATCCAAGTACTGTGAGAGTGTTCTGGATAGCCACAATAAGGTCTGAACACTGATAGAACACCTGGAAACATGAATGGACCCAGCATGAGCAACAAGTACCTTATTCGACATAACATTCGTTACTTAACTTCCCTGTGTTCTTTATTCTGTTTGAATTGTTATCTCTGCCAAATCACCAAAACTAAAATCCTGACCTCTTCTTTATCTCTAAATATCTCTGCTTTATCTGCACTACTATGGTGTCCCTTTAGGCCTTTGTCATTTTACCCACAGAAAATTGTATTTGAGAGCTTTAGAAATCCACATGAATGAACGGATGAGAATCTTAGACTAGACACATAAGCCAGGCATGACCTCAAATATTTTGACTCAAGTATTATATGTGTCATCTTAAAAAGTGTTTGCTTTTTTTTTTTAATATCTGTATTTGTCTCGAAGATATTGGAGATAGAGAAGTGCATAAAGTAGTTCAGGATATAACAATTTACATTTATATATTTTTTTCATTTATATTTTACTTCTGTTTTCATAATAAACATGTAAAATATTTTAAAATAAAATTCAGAAATAATGAAATCATAAAAGTATGTTTTAAAGAGAAGGTGCTTCTAGTTAAAGCCCACACATTAATTAAAGCACAAGGCCAGGAAATTAATGCATATAAAAAGTTAATATATACAGAGGTGAAAATTTATACAGAGGTGGCAATAGAAAATTCTCTTCTAAGATCTTATGCTTTGTAGAATGTTCAGAGTTCATTAGGCTCTGTAAATCAATATACTTATTGGAGTGATATCTGGGAGCATCTAAAAGCACAAGAGATATTTGCTCTCCTTGTTTATAAGTATAGGATATAGTATTACCTTATCTTTTTATAGGAGATAATTATGTTGGATTGTAAAAAACAAGATATTAAAATTTAGAAAAGCAATCAAGTCAAGATAATGCAAGAAGCATTTCTTTACTTCTTCCCCGCACTGGGTCCTCACAGAAGTCACTACCTAGAATAATTATGAGATTGTTAGAAATAGAGGTTGAGTTTTGTTCTTAAAGGTATATCTCCTAATAAAACACAGTGTATATAGTATAATAAAAAGTAAATTAATATAACAGAAATTTCCTAATCTAAAGGGCCCTAATGTTAACTGTAACTTTTTTTTTTTAATTAAAGCATGGAAATAATTTGTAAAGGCAGAGCCCATGTATAAATCTCCAGTACTTTTGTATGGTAAAGTTTGATTTTTTTAAGTCTTGAAGGCATTAAATAAGTATGCATTATTAAAAAAAAATTCATGATTAGTATGCATGATATTAAGTAATATATACTTTTTTTTTTTCTTTTTTAATGAGAGAGAGAGAGCACATGAGAGGGGGGAGGGTCAGAGGCAGAAGCAGGCTCCCAGCCGAGCAGGGAGCCCGATGCGGGACTCGATCCAGGGACTCCAGGATCATGACCTGAGCCGAAGGCAGTCGCTTAACCAACTGAGCCACCCAGGCACCCAGTAATATATACTTTTATTATAATTTCCTAAATTCATAAAAATTATATATGCTTACTGTACTTATTTTTATGTAATTAAAGTAATCATATTCTATTTACTTATGTTATTAACTAATAAAAATAGATTTCAAGTAGATATCAATGTGAAAACCAGTATTAATCTAAGGTTTGGTTCCCCATGAACTCTTAACTTCGGCAATACAGTATAATTTGCTTTGGGAGCTCTGGGCATTCCAATTTTCTAAATCGGTAAACATCTTTTCTACTCTTATCCTATTGTGACAATAACAGATCTTAAACTCATCCACATCATTTTGATTACCATCTACTTCCTCAACTTGGTCTGCTATCTAGAGAATCTTACTAGATTTAAGAATCAATACTTCATACCATCTGAAAGCTAGAAGTGTAGCTACTTTAGTTTAGCTAGAATAAGAGAAAATAATTCTCAAGTAAACTTTTGGAAGAAAATTTGCTCTAAGATAAGAAAAGAGAATGAGATATCAATAAAGAAAATAAGGTATTAAAGTATAGCTGTTATTGCATTAAAATAACTGATAATTGTCTTTTTGTTATTTATCTAAAATATTAAATTTAGGAGGTTAATAAAGCCAGAACCCTGGGAATCATCTAAAATTTCTCTTTCCCTTATTTCTCACTATAGCCCTAAGTGCACTGAATCACAAAACATTGTTCACTCTGCCTCTTACTGAACTAATTCCTACACATCTCTCTGCAATACTGGAGTGGTCTCCTAACTGGTCCCCATCCAGTAGACTGTCTTCTTTCCTATCCACCCTTCCCTGTTGTATCACTGGGCATTGTACTCCCTGCTTAAAATCTGCCAGTAGCTCCCAATGGGCTAGAATACAAATCTGGCATGCATTAATCTTTTTAAATATATATGGATCCTCTTAGTAAATATATGTAGGACATAGATAAAAGTCTTAACAATGGCTCCTTCTATATTGTAGGGTTATGCATGATTTTTTTCTTGTTATTTATTTATATCTACAATAGTTGTATGCTACTTTTTATAATAAGAAGATTACATTTTAAAAAATACTGTAAAAATCTTCTATCAGGAGACTGATCATATTAGGGACACACGTTTTCAACGATGATAACCAAAGATAATTTTGCTTGATCTGTCTTAACATTTCCAGTCTCAAACCAGGCATTATATCAATCCATTTCCAGATTATCCCTAGAGCCTCAATTAAGGGCATGTATCCTGGAGTTTCTTTGGCCCTGGAGACTTGTTACTGGGTAATGTTGGAGGTATAGGACACTTAGGATTTGTTTAGTTTTGTGCATCTGGAGGTAGGTCAGAAGTTTATTTTATTTGCCGTACTTTTTCATTGCATATTTCCTCCACTTTTTCTCCCTTCTGGATTGCATGTGTTCACTTTATTTCTCTGATTTCTCAGTAGTGGCTTGAAAGTTAGATTCTATATTGCTATTTTAATAGCTATCATTAACAAGTTCAAAGTTAGTGAATATCTCTATCTTCTTATAGATATGGGCTCTTTAGAACAATGTTTAACAATTCTTTTGCTAAAACACTACTAAGAAAATTATTAAAAATGGATTTCTAACATATGGTCAGCATCTAAATATTTTCACATTTTAAATAGCTTCAAAATATGTACTATATGTAAACATATACTAAGAACGAACCTTATTTATTTGTCTGTTTATTTTATTTGGGTATAGTTGATGCACAGTCACTACATTTGTTTCAGGTGTATTACAGAGTGATTCAGCATCTCTGTAAGTGATACCACGAGGGTCATACCATTGACTATATTGTCTCTGCTGTAACTTTTATTCATGTGACATATTCATTCCATAACTGGAAGGCTGTGTCTCCCACTCCCCTTCGTCCATTTTACCTATTCCTCTACCCCCTCCTCTCTGTCAACCATCAGTTTGTTTTCTGTATTTATAAGTCTGATTATGCTTTTTGTTTATTCGTTTATTCAACTAAATATTTTATTAGAAACAGATTTTAGTGAGATTATATTATTGCCCCTCCAAAGTGTCATGTATCCAAGGATAAAATGGATTTCAAATTAATTTGCTTATATTTTATTTTAATTTATTTTTTTAGAGAGGGAGGGAGAGAGAAACAGAGCACAACCTTGAGTGGTGGGGGAGGGGCAGAGGGAGAGGGAGAGAGAGAATCTTAAGAAGGCTCCACACCCAGCATGGAGCCTGAGGCGGGCTTGATTCAGGACCCTGAGATCATGACCTGAGCCTAAATCAAGAGTCGTACACTTAACCAACTGAGCCACCCAGGAGCCCCTTTCATTATATTTTTTTATGGCTGTAAGTGCTGCCTAAATACTAAATAAATATATGGGAATTGAATTTTTATTTAATAGTAATAACATTCATATGATCTATCTATCCTCAAAGTCATTTTTGATTTTCCACAAACTGACATCTTAATTTGGACTTCCTTCAGTGTTGTAGAAAAGAAAGAACTGAAACCACCTCAGCTGTAAAAATCATTAGTCTTTCAACCTGTCAATACTAACATCCATGTCAACTTGTCATTCACTTGATGCCTTATTTGTTCGTATGCCCTTGACATTGGTTCATGATTACTTTCAATATATCTGGGCAAATCAATTTTGAGAAAACTAACACTCTAGACAACAATAGTCATTATGTATTATTATTTTAACATTCAATACTTAGTTTTAGCCAGATGTTTACTAGTTTCTTTGATTTCCATTCCCTTTTATATCTTAATATTTCCTCCTGGACATATTTTTCTTCTTATGTAAGCATATCCTTATATGTTTCTATAAGAGTCTATAGAGACAAATTCTCCAAGCCTTTCTTGAAAAATTTGTTTCCACTCTTGTTATGGACTTTCAGGTGCAATGGATTTAGAATTCTAAGTTGATAGTTATTTTGTATTAATTATTTTATGATTTTCTCTTTGTCTTTAATCAGCAGTTGTTCAGCAGTTTCCCCATGATGACTACTTGAATTTGCTTCTATGATTCCTACTTTGAACATAATTTGCTATTTTAATCTGAATACTTACATTTTTTCTTTAATTCTCAAAAATCTCAAGATGTTATTTTTGAAGTATTGCTTTCCTTCCATTTTCTTTATTTTCTCCTATGCTTATTGGAACCCTTTCTATTATATTCCCCATTAATTTACCTGGTCAATCATATTTTTATGTCTTTATATCTCTGTACAATATCCCGGGTGATTTCCCCAAGTCTAGTTTTCTAATTCTTTCCTCAGCTGTTTTTAATCTGCCATGTACCTGGTTCGATGAGTTTTTTTAATATCAGTGTGTATATATTCTTGCTGTGTGTGGGTGTATTTATTTTTAAATTAAAGCTCTGAGATGGATAGAGAGATTTCTCACCACTTACCCACTGTCCAGTCTAACAGAAAAGATTTTTTTCTTAATCGTCTTTAATTCTTCTTACAGAGAAGTTCTTCGAGACTCAAGGTTTATTTAAAGGCCAATTATGCTTTTCTTGGATGAATACTAGTGGTGTTTTATTATTTTTTTCTTCAGGCCCAAATTTTTCAGTTGCTAAATGATGCATTTTACTTCAAGTTCATTATCTTTACTTTTGGAGTAAGAGCTAAATTGTTCCTTTTTCTGAATTCCTTATTCCAATGAAAAAACACATTTCACACTCATCTTCTATCTTTTTTTCTCATCATATTTTATGGAAATATGATCAGTCAGAAAGCTCTTTTGGGGGTCACCTGGGTGGCTTAGTTGGCTAAACATCTGCCTTCAGCTCAGGTCCTGATCTCGGGGTCCTGAGATCAAGCCCTGCATTGCACTCTCTGCTCAGCAGGGAGTCTGTTTCTCCTTCTCACTCTCCCTCTGTGCTCTCTCTCTCCCAAATAAATAAATAAAATCTTTTTTAAAAAAGTTCTGTTTGTTCATTCAGTATGCCCCATCTATCTTTCCATTCCTATGATTCAGCTTCTCTCTCCTGTCCTGTTTATCTCTCCTCTGAGACTTGTGATAACTTCACATTTGTATTCTAGAATGATCCTTATGTTAAATATCTAAAAATACAAAGGCTGAATGAAGTCTATATGTTGCAGTAATCTAGATAGTGTGAACAAATGGAATATTGATGATATTTAATAATAGTTAAAAATAATAAAATTATATATTAAAAACGTTTATTAATTAGTTGATCAGTTTTATTGTAATCCTGAACAGATAAAACAATATTATTCAGAAACTACTTTTCAAAATAAAGTGTCATTTAAAGAAATAAAAATCACAAATACCCATATACATAATGAAAATCCCTTTTTTATTGTCTGAACATTAAATAATTATAAAGTAAGAGTCACTATTCTTGTCACGTATTTTTATTTTTTTACAAAATTCTCTGTAATCATCTCCAAATTATAATTCTTATAATTAATGAATTTGAAATTGTTGACACTTTAAATTGATTCTTTGTTCAATAATAATTTTAAAGTTCTAAAGTAACTGCTAAATTTAGAGTAAATTCTACTATATGGTGGATGATCCCAATTTCAGTTTTATTTGTATTTAAAATGAGAATATATCATTCCAGATTTTTCATTTCCATTCAAACTACTCTTCTTTAGTAAACATTTGCTCCAGACAAATGTCATCACATATCATTTATTTGCATTTTTTGGAAACTTTCATCAAATTTAAATTCTATGATATCATGGCCTTCTCCATTTTATTCCATTCTTGTACAGAGTATGATTTAATTCTGTTCACCTACATGATTCATCAAAATATTTTAACCAGAATTCAAGATATTCTAAAACATAGCTTTAGAATTTCAATATTAAAATATATACACTACTTAAACTTTCATCATTTCATTCCCCTTTGCATTTGTAGGGATATATTTCAATATCCTTCCATGTCAAAGCTTGGTTTTCAAAATTTTAATAAATTAAAAACCTTGAAAGATGAACTTTTGGCATCCACTTATATAATAACAATTAAAACTTTACAACTGGTTTTGAACAAAAATCAAACAAAGGGTACAGGAAAAATTTATTTTAAAAAGGCCATTGGCATTGGTTGACCTATGAACTAGTTCTACAATGACCAAAATACTTCTAAAAACTATGTGATGACAAGAGGTAAAGAATTGAAATATGGACTGCCATACAAAGTATTTATTTTTTTGTGTGCTCAATATCATATTTGTGCAAATATAAAAAATTTGTAGATTTTAGTAGCTATAAATTCTGTTTCACTTGCTAGAATTCCAAAGTTTTTTTAGATGCAAATATTAATCTTGTGTGCACTAAACCAATTCTATGTGCATTTGCCTTTCATATAATTCACAACTGATAAAAATATTACTTTTTACCATGATGGATTCAAAATGCTTTTCATCTTTTTTTTTTTTTTTAAGACTTTATTTCTTTATTTGACAGAGAGAGCATGAGTAGGGGAAGGGGCAGAGGGAGAGGGAGCAGCAGACTCCATGCTGAGCAGGGAGCCCTACTGATCCCAGGACCCCGGGATCATGATGTGAGCCAAAGGCAGATGCTTAACCAACTGAGCCACCCAGGGGCCCCACATTTTTCATCTTTAATATTGATGTTTTTAACTAAATTTACAGTAGCATTCGCAATTGTATTAGCTGTGTAACTTTCAATAAAAGTATTGTTTCAGTTCCATGTTCATCATTAACTTTCTTGAGAAATGGAAATGTCATACTTAATTTGTCATTAAACATGTATTTTAGGTTTTCTACCTCCCTTTTTTTTTTAATATGTTGCTTTCAAATGGCTGCAACAAGAATATAAATAAATGTTGATACATTCTACAGTGTAAATGACAAAACCACAGTAGCTAGAACCCAGAGACTATTCTTAAACTCAAAGTCAGGACAACTCAACATCATTTCTCTTATGTATTTAAGTCCTCATGTCTTCTATTTTTCCTGCACTGATGGCCTGGAAATTTTGTGCACCCTGAGGGCTGTGATGTGGACCATGGCACAAATAGTTGATATGCCAAGTGGCCAGCTAGGGCATTGGTGTTATATTCTTCTTTCACTACTACTTGGAAAAGAATGGTTTTAATTAGTTGACCCTAGCAACATGGGTCCTAGAGCATTTTATTTCGTCTACATGTACCCTGCGTGTTCCTAAAGAGACTTAATTAACTTGCAACTAGAAACTGCCACTCAGAGCATACTTGATACACTTAAGTGGCTTTCTGCCATGGTTGTGCTGGAGGTGGTTCATACTGGCCCAGTTGTGCACACCTCTTCCCGTTCTGTATTCAGTGATTTCATGCAGATATCTTGAAATTTATCATGGAGTATTTACATGGAAATTGGCAAATGATACAACCAGGGTTTTACCCTGACAGACAACTGGTAATTATTGACCAGCACACCACTAACTTAAACCCTATGTAGTTTCTTCATGAAACCTATGGGATGTTTTGTTCTTGCTATCTTCATTCCCCTCGCAAGATTCATGAGTCTTTGTTAATGTTTGTTCTAGCACAGGTCCTCTGGCATAAGATATTCCAGGGTCTGATTAGTTAGTTTAATTAATTTTTCTCATTTGGGACTCTTAAATAGGGAATTCCAAAGTAAAAATAATACAGATAATTGGACATGTCTAGAAAGTTATTTTAAAAATGAGATTTTCCGCATAACATCTAGTTATCTTCCAATCTATTCTCAAACTTTCTTCCAAATTAAATTTCTCATACAAATTCAGAACGTGGCACTTATGCCTCTAAACTCATTGACTTCTTATGAAATAATGCTGAAACTTCTTCACCTTTGAGGGTTTGAGGGTCCTCAGTAGTCAGGCCTAAATTACCTGCATTGGGTCTGTTCTTACTACCTTCCTAAAGTATTTCTATAAGGAGAGAATCCATTTTTTCCCTGAATATGCTTTTCTCTTTCCCAACCAAGTGCTTATTCTTACCAGTCTTTCTGCCTGCAATGCTTTTTACCCCACTTTACCTCTAACATTTAGTTTCAGTGATAATGTGTTAGCATGAAGTGATCTTTCCTTCTGGGAACTCCCGTAGCAGGTGATCCTCATTTTCTTTTTGGTATTTAACATCTACCATTGATAGTATTGCTTTGTACATGACCTTTATCTGGAAAGACTGTATTGTTTATTATCTAGAATGTGAGACTTTTGAGAGTGAAAAGGAGCGGTCATACTAATTAGCCTAGAACATCATGTGTAACTTGGGACTCCACAGGCAGGGAGTAAAAGGGCATATAGTCACTCTATCTTTAGGCTTCTTTCCCATAATCATAAACTACTTTAAATAGTGATGAAATCAAAGAGCAGAGATTCAATACATATTTACTGAATGATAATTTAGCAGAATGCCTCCTAGTTCACCAGTTTTCTTCAAAATTAAAGCTTCTTAATTTTGACGTTCTAATTAATTCTTCACATTAATTGGTTTTATAAAACTAATTTGAAGTGGCTCATACATAACAGAGATTTCAGCTTGATTTATAGACTTCTGATATCTACTGCAGGTTTATATTCGGAGGATGGTTGGGCAAGACCCAACAGATATCATTCCATTTCTCATAAGTTTGGGGGAAATTCTAGAAAGTAAACATAAGTTCCATTTTTGCTGGGCTGTATCCCAGTATATAAAATGGTGAGATGATTCCATATAGGTTTCCCTCTCAAGGGGCAGAGCTTTCTGGGAGAGAAGTTATCCTAAGATAAGAATGAGCCAGGCATGATGAGTTATACCCAGTATCAAAACATTAGTCACTGGAGGACAGTAATGCATCTTAGTATAGGATTCTAGCTCTTTGATTTGAATTTGGTCTCCGGCAAAGACCACTGGACCCTCCTATGTTCCACGGAATGAGACAGCCATAAGTAAATATCACAGAACTGGTTCGTTAAATTCACTTAAGTATTCAACATGTTGCCTACTGGTGAGTACTAATGTGTCACATTTATAAATCTTCATGCTTTGAACACTTACCTTTTCATCAAGAAAAGTTTGATTTTCTTTCTCTTGGAACCTCCTCCTCCGATATTCTTGAACATCGCTGATAATGACTATTTATGTCACACTTTCTCATCACTTCAAGGGTCCTATGGGAGCTGATATGTGCATTGGGAGTCCCAGAGGAAGGACTGACTCATATATGATCATCACACATTCAGCTTGTACCTGCTGTATGCTCGGCATTGGTCTAAGTGCTCTGATACCATGGTATTTATCTTTAGTTGGTGACTATTAGACAGGTATGTATTTTTTTTGAGCCCTGTCTTGGGTTTAAGTTCTTTTCCACAGGTCTTGGTCCTCATGCAAAATAATCTATATTGATACAGACAGAAACCTCTGGGGTGTAAAGAAGTTCTATAAATAGTCTTAAGTTAGGATACTCTTCTACTTTAACTATATAGAAGACCTCAAGGGGATAGTGATACCTAATTCCATTGTCAGTTTAGCAGATGCTTAGCTCTGGTTTAGCAGGAAGAATCTGTTACGCAAACAAGATACCCCTTTCATCAGTGTGTAGTAAGAAAGGCTGGAGGGAGTATTCATTTTTCCTGTCACTTTTATGCAGTAGTCTTCTTGATACATTTCTCCAGGTGTTAGCATGGTTAGGCTCAGGAAATGGTAACACGGTACAGTGAGCAGGTGTGACCAAGAAGGAATGATTATTCCCAGATTCTGAGAAGGCTAGTGAGGTGTCAGCAGAAGCTGGAATGCTTACTAGTGAGGTAGAAGTATCTTTCAGAGAATGACTGACTAGTGAAACCATAATGTTTGTGTGGGCAAGCTCTGGGGTTCAATATGTTTTGAGAGTACTCTAGGAGGATAGGGAGTCATGTGGGAACAATGGAGCAAGATATGGTAAAATATGGATTATTATTCATAATGTGACCCCATTGATGCTTTCAGGGTGGCTAGGTCTAAACAACTTGATTGTAGAAGATTGTGTATTTTTATATTCAAAACCTGTTTCTAACTCTGCTCTCTATGAACCTTTAATAGCTTTGTCTGAAGATCAAATTATATACATCTTTATCTAAGAAGCTTTGTAATGGCCTCAGGCCCAAAATGCTGGAGTTCAGACTTGTCCATTAATAATTAACACAGGCACCCATATATCTAAGTCCTATGAATCTTCAGGCTGGTTAACATTTTTATTAAATATTACAAGGCATATATATTGTTTTTACCTCTTTCGCTTACCACCAAATCAGATAAAAAATAATATGGGTCAGAAACTGCAGTTTTGAAAAGGAAGGAATTTAATGCACAGTAATAATGTGTCAAGAATTATGAGGAATGCACACTAAAATTTTTAAAGATTGATTGATTGATCAGAGAGAGAGAGAGAGAGAGAGAGAGCAAGCACAAGCAGGGGGAACAGCAGCTAGAGGGAGAAGTAGGCTCCCTGCAGAGCAAGGAGCCAGATGTGGGACTCAATCCTAGGACCCTGGGATCATGACCTGAGCCAAAGGCAGACGCTTAATTGACTGAGCCACCCAGGTGTCCCCACACTAAAATTTTTAAATTTTTAAATGTTTATCTGGGGATTGGAATTGAGGGCATGAAGGGTAGTCTTACATTTATATTATAATATTCTTTATTGTTTGAATTTTGATAGCTATTTTTTTCAAAGTAAAATGCAAACAAAACCAATAAATAATTTATAAATTATTTAATACATTAAATTAAAAAATTCACTAGCTACTTGGAAAATATATTTTGACAACAGTTCATCATATTGTAATCTAAAATAAATTCCAGATATATTAGAGTTAAAGCTAAAACTATGACATGCACATGTCCTAGAAAAATATGTGATTATCTAATATTGATTGAAGAAAGCCTTGTAACCAAACATCAAAACAATGGAAGAAAGTAAAAGTCAATGTATTTGACAATGTAGGTGACATAATAATTGCAAACCACAGGTTAGGAAAAATATTCACAATAAATTGACACATAGGATGTTAATGTAAATATAAAAACTTCTATATATAAAGAAAAATTACCATGCCCCAATTAAAGGATGTGACAGACTTACAGAAGAGAAAATGCAAATGGCTGATAAGATTGGAAATATTCAACATTATTAGAAGTGAAGATTAAAACATTTAATTCTAATATTTTAATATCTGGTAGGGCAAGACACATCTCCTCTTATAATTTTTCTCTTACAGGGGTGCCCGGGTGGCTCAGTTGGTTAAGTGACTGCTTTCGGCTCTGGTCATGATCCTGGAGTCCCGGAATCGAGTCCCACATCGGGCTCCCTGCTCTGCAGGGATTCTGCTTCTCTCTCTGACCCTCCTCCATCTGATGTGCTCTCTCTGTCTCTCTCAAATAAATAAATGAATAAAATCTTAAAAAAAAATAATAATAATAATAATTTTTCTCTTACAGTATTTACCTATTGTTATATGCTTATTGGTTCATATAAACTTAGCATCAAATTGATTAGGTCCAAAATAGCATATTAATATTTTATTGGGAGTTTATGAATTTCATAAATTATCCTAAGACAAATTGGCATCTTTAGGATATTCAGTTATCCTGAGAACAAGGGGTGTCTTTCTATTTGCTCAAGATTGTGCTTGTGACGGAAGAGTACTTTAAGCTTTTCATCATACAGGTTTTTCACAGTTTATAAGTTTATTCCTAAGTAATTGATCATGTGTGCTGCTATTGTAAATGAAGGTTTCTCTGCCATGATATCCTCTTTCTAGTTATTGTTTATGTAATCTATGCTAGTAGGTTCATTTTATCTTTTTGTCACCTTACCAAATTTTTTGTTGTTAATTTAAAATGGTGAGTTTTTTTTTATTGATTCTCCAATGTTTCCTAAGTATATAATCATATTTTTGGTAAATAGAAATTGGTTTAATATTTCTTTTCCAGTTCTTAAGGTTCTAATTGATTTTTTTTTCTGCCTGCATTGGCTGCTACCTTCAGAAGAATTGTAAGTGGTAGTGGAAATAGTGTGTATACTTGCCTTTTTTCTTATATTAGTGGGAAGTCTTTAGTTATTCTAAAGATGCTGGTTTAAGGATTGAGGTAAATGTATCATTTAAGAAAGCATTCCAAAAAAAATTACCAATTCTTATTTTACATTTTTTAAGTTTGTATTTAAATTCCATTTCATTAACATAAGTGTACTAGTTTCATGTGTAATATTAATTTCAGGTGTACAATATACTGATTTAACCCTTCCATATAACACCTGGTGCTCCTCACCAGTTCCTTCCTTAATCCCCATCACCTATTTAACCCATTCCCCCACCCAACTCCCCCTGGAACCATCAGTTTTTTCTCTAGAGTTAAGAGTCTGTTTCTTGGTTTGCCCCCCTCTCTCTTTTTTTTCCCTTTGTTCATTTGTTTTGTTTCCTAAATTCCACATATGAGTGAAATCATATGGTATTTGTCTTTCTCTGACTTATTTAGCTTAGCATTAGAACTCTCTAGTTCTATTTATATTGTTACAAATGGCAAGATTTCATTCTTCTTTATGGCTGAGTAATATTCTATATTCTTTTTGTTATGACTGAATATATATATATATATATATATATGTATATATAATCACTACTTCTTTATCCATTCAGCAGTTGATGGACACTTGGGCTATTTCCATATTTTGGCAATTGTACATAATGCTGCTATAAACATCAGGGTGCATGTATCCCTTTAAATTCATATTTTTCTATTCTTTGGGTAAACACTTAGTAGTGCACTTGGTGGATCATAGGGTAGTTCTATTTTTAAATTTTGAGGAAACTCCATACTGTTTTCTACAGTGGCTACACCAGTTTGCATTCCCACTGAAAGTGTAAAAGGGTTCTCCTTTGTCCACATCCTCACCAACACCTGTTGTTTCTTGTGTTGTTGATTTTAGCCCATTCTGACAGGTGTGAGGTGATATCTCACTGTAGTTTAAATTTGTATTTCCCTGATGATCACTGTTGTTGAGCATCTTTTCATGTGTCTGTTGGTTATCTGTATATCTTCTTTAGAAAAATATCTATTCATGTCTTCTGCCCATATTTTAACTGGATTATTTGTATTTGGGGTGTTGAATTTTATAAGTACTTTTAATATTTTGGATACTGACCCTTTATCAGATATGTTATTTGCAAATATCTTCTCCCATTCTATAGGTTAAATGTTTTTGAAAGAAACAAATGGATTTGTCAAAGGCTTTTAAAGTCTATAAAATAATCATACTCTTAGATTTATTAATATGGTATGTTATGTCAATGGATATTATAGTATTTAACATTTCATTTCTTAAATAAACCCTACTTGGTTATGTGTTATTAATCTTACAATGTAACGCTGAAATCTGCTTACTAAAATTTTATTTACCATATTTACCTTGATATTCACAAGCAATATTGATTTGTAATTTTCTTTTTCTTTTTGTATGTGTGGCATCTTTATCTGAGTTCCATATCCACATTATATTTTTTGCTAAAAGAATTTGGAATTTTTATGTTTTTCATTTCATGTGCTTTGGAACAATATATGTAGCATTAGGGACTGTTTTTGAAAAAAACTGGGTAGATTTTCTTATAAAATAATCTAGTTCTGGTGCATTTTATCTTTTTTTATTTGTTCTAAGGAAATTGGTCTTTTTTCTATCTTTAATGGAGTTAATGTTCATAAACTGGTTTCCTAGGAAATTATACATTTCATCTAACTTTCCAAATATATTTACACAAACGTCTTCAAAATAAGCTTCTTTTTATAAATTTGTTGTTGTTTTAGTAACTATTTTCCCCTTTTCACTTCTTATATTGTATCCTTGGATTGTTCATGCTTTTTCCCCCTTATGGATTGCATTAGGTAGTGGTTTGTATACAGTGTTAGCTTTACCAAGAACCAGCATTTTGAAATGACAATTGAAGCTCTCATTTTTCTGTTTTCTACCTCATATTTGTTTTTGCTTTTATCTCTGTTATTTCTTTTCTTCTGATTTCCTTTGGCTTGTTTGTATTCTCTGTTTCTGATTTTCAGTCAAGATTTTAAGTTATTCATTTTCATTCTTTCTTTTTAATTAGATAAACATATTTAAGACGATGTTCCTCTGATAACTACTTTAAATATTTCCCATATGTTTGGGTATGAATTGTTTTATTGTTATTATTTTACATAGTTGTGTAGATTTGTTTTGTATATCCTCGTTTAGCCAGACTCCCAGGTGTTATTTAATAGGCAATTTTTTAAAAAATTTCCATGTTGACGGCCTTTTAAATTGCTATTGTCAATTTTGATTTTATTACACTGTAATCATAGAATTTGATTTTAATAATTCTACTTTGGGCACTTACTCAAGCTTTCTAGTGATGTAATCTTTTGAAGGATGATATAGATAGGTAGATAGATAGGCAATCTCCATAATGACTATGTTATTATTTATGAGGGTTAAGTCTTCTTTATCCTCACCCATAATTTTGACTGCTTGACCTTTATTATAGTGAGAGAAATGTGTTAAAATATTTAATTATTAGTGTGTTTCTACTTATATCTCTTTGTATTTCCCAGTTTCCTGCTTTACAAAGGATGTGCTGTATTTTTCACTGTATGGCTGTTATATTTACATTGTGATTTCTAGCTTTTATTTTCTTTCTTTAAGTCTTTTTTTTTTTTCCTTAGAGAGAGAGCATGAGTGGAGGGAGGGACAGAGTGAGAGGGAGAGAGAGAATCTCAAGCAGACTCCTTGCTGAACAAGGAGCCAAATGTGGGGCTCTACTTTATGACCCTGAGATCATGACCTGAGCTGAAATCAAGAGTTGGATGCTTAATTGACTGAGCCACCCAGGTGCCCCATATAGGTTTTAGCCCTAAATATCATCCTTCTATTTCATTACATTTTCTGTCATAATCACCAAACAACCACATAGATGGTTGCCCCCATATTTTGGCTTCTCAATTCCTTGGTTTCTTCTCTAGTGATTTTTCTCTTCAACCCAAACTCAATGATTTACTCTCATGATCATCCCTAGAACTTGTCATTGCTAAAAACTAAATCTTGTATAATTTCTACTCCAAACAACTTTTTTTTTTAAATTTCAACTCCTACTGTTGCAGTTAATTCTCTCTTGTTCCAAAACTATACTAATACTTTGACTTCACCAGGCTTTACAGTCCAATACCATCTTTTCAACTTTCATGACTCCATAATGTTTTTCCCCAGTCCTTTCCTAGTTTAAATTCCATGGTCCATTCATACACCCTCAATGACCTTATCCTTCTCTTGCTTTCTTGTGCTCCTGTGGAAAAACTCTAATTTTCTGGCTACTGCATCTCTACTTCCAAACAGAGGAATTTGTCTGAAGGAAAACAGAGCACTATGTGGTCCATTTTCTTTATCAATTTATGGTCATTAATCCAAAATCAACCATTAGTGTCCAACAGTCCAATGAGTCTAGTTTCTTCAACTAAATGATTGTTTTACAGTGTTCTGTCTTTACTCATTTATCTTATACCTGTTCTTATTCTCACTCACAGAAGATGCCCATTCTCATTTCACCAGAAAAAAAATAAATTCCGCTAGTTAAGAATTTAATCAAATTCTTCCTACCAGATTAATGAACACATGTGCATATGTACCTTCCCTCTTATTGCTAAAGAAGATCCACTTACATACTAAGTCCCATGTCCCCATCTTACCTAAGAATTTCAACCTAGAACTGCTCTGTTGTCTCTTAGTTTTCCCATCTAAAAACACCCCGCCCAGCTTCCATTATAGTTCTCTGCTATCATTTACATGAAAAATTCTTGAAAATTTCATCTAAACCCACTTTTATAGTTTTTCTCATCTCATTTTCTCTTGATGATTTTCATTCCATCTTTTGCCCCATCATTTCACTAAAATTGTTTTTTTAAATCATTTAGTGATTACGCAAAATCCAGCAGTTTTTAGTCCTCAGTTACCTATTCCTTCCTTGAAAAGTGTTTGCTTTTTTTTTCTTACTCTGATTGACAAAAGACCACACTTCTTTGCCTTATTTCTGTGTCTAATCTTCCATAACTCGTTCTACTCATTGGGTGTAATGATGCTGTGATCCCCTGGGCAAGGTCCTGAGGCTTCATTGTTTCACTGTTTTCTCTAAATATCTTGGGTTTCATTGCTTGAATTGCCATCTATATGCTGAATACTCATAAATTAATATCTCTAGCCCGGACCACTCCTGTGAATTCTAGAATTGTATATCCAACTTGGACTCAAAATAACCACTTAATATTCATACATAAATTTCAAATTTAACATATCCAAATGGAACTTATGATCTTTCTTCCGTGTTCCAATAAACCCTTCCCATTTCATTAAATGTCAGCTCTGTCTTTCTAGTTGCATAGGCTGAAAATCTGGGAGCCATCTCTTTCTTGCTTGCTTAACCTCATGCAAATAGATCAGCAAGTACTACATACTAGACATGATTTCTTATCAAATATACTTTTACCATTCTTCTACAAGCCATCATTTTCTCTCTCCTAGATTATTCCTAAAGCCTCTTCACTGATCTCTCTGTTCACATTCTTTGCCAGCCAAAGCTTATTCTCAACATGTTAGTGGTGTTCTCGATTACAAGTCAAATAACATCATAGTGTCACTCTTCTGCTCAAAATCTTATCATGGCTCTCTGCCTCATTAGAATAAAAGAAATAACCTTTACAATGAACTATTATGTCCCTCATGAATGGCCTCTACAGCTCACGTAATTCCCTCACTGGCCTCATTTCTACTCATTTTCCCATATTCTTTGGACTTAATCCCCACAGATCTTCTTGCTGTTCCTCTGATTCTCTAAACAGTTCCCTGTATCAGGCCTTTTCCTTTCCTGCTACTCTGCTTTAATGTTTTTTTGTTTGTTTTGCTTTTCATCTTTATTTTTTTTTTTAATATTTTACTTATTTATTGGACACAGAGAGAGAGAGCACACAGGCAGGGGGAGCAGCAGAGGGAGAGAAAGAAACAGGCTCTCCGCTGAGCAGGGAGCCCAATGCGGGCCTCAATCCCAGGACCCTGAGATCATGACCTGAGCTGAAGGCAGATGCTTAACCGACTGAGCCACCCAGGTGCCCCAGCGTTTTGTCTGTATTTTTAACTTCAATTATCTCCAGGATTCTATAAGATTCACTCCTTTGTCTCCTTCAGGTATTTATTCAAAACACTTCCTATTCAGTAAGGCTATTCCTGCCAACCTGCTTAAAAGTGAATCCAACCCAACTTGTACTCCCTATCATCTTTCCATTCTTTATGGTACTCTATAGCACTTTTCACCAGCCAATGTGATATATAATGCATTCACTTGTTTTATGAATTTCCTATGTTACATCACTAAAATGTAAGCTCTGTGAAGACACAGGTTTTTTTCTTTTGTACACTCTCTATTCCTAGGCCATAGAAAATTATCTGGCACAGAATAGATAGTAATATCTGCTTGGAATTAATTTTCTGATATTTCTTTAAGATATCCATAGATAGGAGATTTTATATATATGTCTGTTTATCTATCTATCTATCTTCACCATAAAATCTTCAACTTAAGGCAAAGGTTACTACAGGCAGAATTTTTTTTTTTCCACATTGACATTCTTCATACAGTTTTCATACTCATCCTGCAACTATTTACTTTGGGAGATTTCACAAATATTATCTTCAGGATCTATACTCCAGTTATTAGAGTTTCATGCTCTTTCTGGGTTATGTATCTTGAAATCCCTTCAAGGCCTTTGAGTTTCTCCTCCACTAATTTTTGCCATATTCTAACTCATATTGGGCTGTATTCCCTTTGAATTCTCATAGCATGTAAAGATTACCTTATAAATTTAGTTTTTGTTTTCTTTTCTATATATAAGCCTAATTTATATACATACACAACAAATGATATAAGGGTAAAGACAACATTTCTTAATTTTTATGTATCACCTTAAAACTATCATTATGATGGGTATATAGTTGGCAGTGCTTAACTTGTAGGTTACTGATTCCCTGACTACTGACTGTGTAAGGAATTCTTTATTCACACTTAGGGAAGAAAGGCTGAAAGAATAATTAAGAGAGAGGTGGTCCTTCAAAATATAAGAAGTATTTTAAATATATATATTTTTCCTGAATGTATAAATTCAGGATAAAATCAAAGTGGAAATTTAAAGTGTCTGATTTTAGTGACTATATTCATAAAACACAGATTTTAAGTAGTTGTTATAGCAAAGGTTTCTTTCTCAAACCAGAAAATGTTATCACCTAACTGCACTGACTTTCTTACAAAAGACTTTTTAATGATTCTAATGACACTTGTTTCTGATCTTATTCAGGAGACTTAGTCATTAATTGTCTCATGAATATGTTACAGCAAATTATATTCTTTTGTGGACATCTGGATTCTTTGAAGGCAGAGTTTACTTTAAATTCCAAATTTGATAAATGCCAGAGATTTCCTGAAGGTGCCTACCATCCAGGAGGAATCTTATTAATTCTTTGAATATTTTAAACTTTTTCATATGAAACAAAAGAACAAGAAGAGTAATTTTATTTGACTTCCGCAGTGTAAAAGTTATAGTTCTCCTTTTCAATGCCAGGATATTCATTTCCGTGTTTCTTTTATAACTTCTATGGAATGATACATTCATGATTGTGAGTGGCAAAAATGCTTAGACATGCATTTTTAAGTTGCTCATTCTGTGGAACTTCCATGTTACATTTGTATTACATGCCTAGTACAATAATTTGTATTAGCTAATTTAAGTTTTTACCAATACATATGAATTTATTCATTAGTGCAGTCATTTTATATATACTTATTTGTGGATACTATATGCTAGTCCTCAAACAGGATGTTTGTTACTTAATAAGCATAAACAACAACAAAGAACCAGAACACCAAAAACCAAAACAAAACAAAAGAACATGAAGCCTATCTGTATAACTAGTATGCCTGAGTTTCCAAGATGCTCTTTATTAATCATATAAATATTAATACATTCTCATCTTTAATAGGAATATAAATAGAGGATACTTTAGAATAGTGATGAAAAGAGAACATGAGTAAAAGAATTTGGGTTTATTCAAATCTTACTAGCTGTGCTATCTTAATTGAATTATATATATTCTCAGAAGCTTTTATTTTTCTTATTTAGAATTTGGTCAGTTACATATAAACTATTTGTTTCAGGAACTTTATTTTTTTTTAAAGATTTTATTTATTTATTTGAAAGAGAGAGTGAGCGAGAGAGAAAGAACGTAAGTGAGGAGGGGCAGGGGGAGAGGGAGAAGCAGGCTTCCTGCAGAGCAGGGAGCCCAATGCAGGGCTCGATCCCACGACCCCAGGATCATGACCTGAGCCAAAGGCAGCCACTTAACCAACTGAGCCACCCAAGCACCCCTTTACTTATCTTTTTAAAAAAACAATTTCAAATATATTTTGAACAGACCAGAACTAACTCAAAGTCATTATATTGAAGTCCCTAAGAGTCCTAACAGTAACTTTGTTCTTACACATAAATGAGAAGCCATAAAATATTTAAACATATGTAGTTCAGTGTACTATTCATATTATAAATATGACCTGTTTGGGAGCCTGGGTGGCTCAGTCAGTTAGGTCTGCCTTCGGCTCGGGTTGTGATCTCAGGGTTATGGCATCGAGCCCCACATTGGGTTCCCTGCTCAGCGGGGAGTCTGCTTCTCTCTCACACTCTCCCTCTGTGCTCTCTCTCTCTCTTTCAAATAAATAAGTAAAAATCTTTATAAATATGACCTAACTCATATACATCTAAGTTTAAAAAAGAAAAACTTGTGTGCTTAAAAAAACACACAAATTAATTCAGTCAATACAATAAATTTTAAAGATTATCTTTTTTTTTTTTTAAAGATTTTATTTATTTATTTGAGAGGGAGAGAATGAGAGAGAGCACATGAGAGGGGGGAGGGTCAGAGGGAGAAGCAGACTCCCTGCCGAGCAGGGAGCCCGATGCGGGACTCGATCCAGGGACTCCAGGATCATGACCTGAGCCGAAGGCAGTTGCTTAACCAACTGAGCCACCCAGGCGCCCTTAAAGATTATCATTTTGCTTCTTTTTTGGTCTATAGCTAGTGTTTTGAGAGTTTACCATATGTGTGACATTGGGAGGTGCTTTCTATGTATTATCTAATTTAAAATGAAAACAGCCCTACCTACTATAGGATTAAAAATTTTAGATAAATTAGTTAAATTGCGTGAGGTTACATACCCAGATAATGATAGAAATATGATGCAAATAGTGTTATGTGACTTCAAAATCTATATTTTTAGCTACTAGACTATTATGCCTCTTAAAAAGTAATCAGACGTTCAATTTTCATGAAAATAAAGCCAAGATAGCTGAGTAGACTCAAGTATCCTCCTCAATTTAAGTAATTGAGTGGGTGATCAAATCTATAATCTATAATTTGAGTGTTCTTAAATTATAGGTAGTCACTTTTGCTTTGGTTATTGACATTTAGTGAGATCTCATTGAATGCTAAGGATAAAAACTTGATTAAGAAAAAAAGATTAAGAAGGTGAATAATGTTGCTTTGTAAACAACTAGAATTTATATATATATATATACAAAAGACATTTTTAGTAATACTGAATCTTATATTCTGGATTTAATATAATGTGTTTTAATATTTAAAAACAATCAAGCTATACTTGATACAACATGGTATTTTGTATTTAGTATACTTTAAAGTGTAGCAAAATCATTTTAAAAAGTACTGATGGATATTGTTATAAGTATTAATACAAAAAATACTAACTTAGTAGTAAACAAAATCCTATAGCATTTACAGAAAAAACACACCATGACCAAGTGGAGATTATTCTAAGAATGCAAGGTTGTTTGAATGTTAGCAAAGCTGTTAATATACCATAATAATGTATATGGGAAGAAAAGAAAAGAAGGAAAGATGCTGGAAATATTTGGCAATATTAAACATCTGTTTCAGAAAAAAAAATTATCAGAATAGCTATTAATGAATAGTGGTTATCATGAATGTATCTATATCTTTTTCTACCTCAAATTCTCAATCTTTATCTACATACCTTATCCCTAAAGCCAACATATTAGTTAGTAGGGAAATAATAGAAGCATTTCCACTAATATCAGCTACAAATAGCTATAGAGACAAATCAGCCATGCCCCTATCTCTATTTCTCAGTGTCTCCTTCATATGGTCTCTCCAACATGGCAAATCAGAAACACTGGACTTGTGATGTTGCACACCTCTAAAGTTATGAGGATCTCAGACAAAAGCTGTATCTATAAAGACAAACAGAATCACTTCTGACATAGTTGTAGGTACCTCTACATTCAAGAGGATGAAATAAAACCCCTACCTTTCAATGGAGGAGTGTAAAACTCATATTGTAGGAAGAGTGGGTGGGGTAAGATATATTGGCATGACCATCTTTAGAAAATAAAATCTGTCCTAAACAGATAGAGGAATTAAAAGAGTACAAATGTCATGTGTAATATTAATAAAGAAGATATAATACTTAGGAATAAATAACAAATATGCAAAATATACATGAGGAGCACTTTTCATGATCCTTAAAGATACAAAAGTAGCTTTGAACTAATGGGAAAACAAGCATTGTTCTTGAACAGGACAACATAACCTCCTTGATTTAATTTATAAATTTAATGGAATCTTAACCAAAATTCCCCAACAGCCATTTTTATAGAGCTGAACAAACTGATACTAAAGTTAATTTGTTAATTTGTAATAATAAACATGTAAGAATAGTTTAGGGGTGCCTGGGTGGCACAGTCAGTTAAGCATCAGACTCTTGGTCATGGCTCAGGTCATGATCTGAGGGTCATGAGAACGAGCCCCATGTTGGGCTCTGTGCTCAGAACACAGTCTGCTTAAGACTCTCTCTCCCTCTCTCTCTGCCCTTCCCCCACACATTCTCTTTCTCTCTCTCTCAAAGAAATAAATCTTAAAAAAAAATAGCTTAAAAATTATTGAAACACTAAGTCTATAGGAGGAATTTCCCTACCAGATATTAAAACATACTGTGTATGTGAATATTATACTTTTTCCATATATATGTATATGTATTTTAAAATATGGCAGTGATCCATGAATAGACAAATATACCAAAGGAATAACAGAGAGTTGAGAAATAGACAAAAGTATATATGAAAACTCAGTATATGACAGGAAGTGCCATATCATATCTCTGGGGAAAATTATGCTTTTTATAATGAATGGTGCTGGTATTATAGGAATAACCATTTTGAAAATGGTAAATTTAAATCCATACCTTAAGCTTTTCACAAGAATAAACCTCAAATGGACAGAGGAAAAAGAGATCTAATTGTAAATGTATAAACACGTAAGTATTAAAACATGGATGAATCATTTATGTTCTTAATATAGAGAAAGATTTTCTGACAATGACACAAAATTCAGATGGAATAAAAGTAAAGATTGATAAATCTGATTAGCTTTTTCAAAAATTACATGGACAAACTACCACTGGATGATCTCAAACAAATCATTTATGAGACACATGATAAAAATATTTGCAATAAGTATCACTGATAAAAGGGCTAATAACTCTAACATATATACTTATACTTATGTATGAAATATATATGTATTATATATAATATATATATACATTTTAAAAACTACTTGAAAATTGGGGGAAGATATTCTGGTTCAGCTCTGACATGTAAAAAAGTTTAGAAGTTATTACTTCCCTCCATACAATAAGAAAAAAAATCTGAACAAACTGAAAATTAACCAATTTTCTTGGACCCATAAAAGAATTGAAGTCAGAAGGCAAATCACCACTGTGGAATCTGGAAACAGGCAAACATGGATACTCACACCAAGATCAGTTTACCTGAAGCTGAAGGTGCTGGAGCCATAATCTGATAGGAACACTTCAATGATAATTTTCATATATTGATAGAAGCTGAGTGTAGACTAGTTCATAGGTAAGAACCCCTAGGAGCCCAGTCTTAGGGAGGCCTTCACATTTTCCTGGACTTACCTCTAAGGATACCACCAGGTTCTCACTGTGAAGATCCAAGAAAAATCCCCTTGTGTTTCTAGCAAGGAAGAAGAGTAACCATTCTGAAATAGACCCAGAGTGTTCTCCATAACAAAGTCCTATTCTCCAGGGGAATAGACTTTACCAAATTTTTATCTCCCTGGAACATTCCTGAAGTTCATAGCCTAGGGCTTTGGTCTAATACCACCAAGGACTGGGATTCAATCATAGGGTTATAGTTTGTATCCCCTTCCCTATATCTTGCCACAACATCAAGAGCATTCCAGTGTAACAGTAGTAAAGTAAATATTATTTTCAAAGAGTGAATGGGTACATGGTAAAAAGACACAGGCACCAGATGTAGGACAATTTCATCATCAAAATAAACATTAATAGTAATGGATTTTAATCAATTTAAAATAGCAATCCATATTAATTAAAAATTAATGATAATTTATTTACCTAATTTATCCTCTCACTAAACTATTTGCCCAATTATAAGCTAAGCCCTTTATATTCTAAGCACTCATTTAATTATTTAATAATTAATTGATTTGCAATTAAGCAATAAAAGATAATGATTGTATTAATAATAGCACACCAAATAATAAGTGCAGAAAAATGATGGTGTTAGAAAAGTCATTACTTGTCAAATATCATAGTAATTCTTAAGGGAAGAGTCATTAAAGTATGTTAATAATAGTAAATGTTTGTTAAGAAATATATTTACAGGGGCGCCTGGGTGGCTCAGACGGTTAAGCGTCTGCCTTCGGCTCAGGTCATGATCCCGGAGTCCTGGGATCGAGTCCCGCATCGGGCTCCCTGCTTGGCAGGGAGTCTGCTTCTCCCTCTGACCCTCCCCCCTCTCGTGTGCTCTCTCTCTCATTCTCTCTCTCAAATAAATAAATAAAATCTTTAAAAAAAAAAAAAAAAGATTGGGGCACCTGGGTGGCTCAGTTGGTTAAGCGACTGCCTTCGGCTCAGGTCATGATCCCAGGGTCGTGGGATCGAGTCCCGCATCGGGCTCCCTGCTCCTTGGGAGCCTGCTTCTCCCTCTGCTTCTCTCTCTCTCTCTCTGTCTCTCATGAATAAATAAATAAAATCTTAAAAAAAAAAAGAAATATATTTACATATGCTAAATACTTCTCTATAAAATACTTATAAATTAGTAAAAAAAAATGTAGTATAAATGTAGTATAAATTAGTAAAAAAAAATCTGCCTTCTGCTCAGGTCATGATCCCAGGGTCCTGGGATCGAGCCCCACATCGGGCTCCCTGCTCAGCGGGGAGTCTGCTTCTCTCTCTCCCACTCCCCCTGCTTGTGTTCCCTCTCTTGCTGTCTCTCTCTCTCTCTCTGTCAAATAAAGTCTTTAAAAAAAAAAAGTAACTTTACAGTAGAATAACCTGGCAAACACCACTTAATCCAAGTGAAAAAAGTTAATGTCAGTAATGAGATAAACCTTAATGATTTGCCTCCACCTATAATGCACTGGGAAGACAATAAGAATTCATGGTATTCCTGACAAAAACATAGAACCTCTATCTATTATGAAAAAATATCAGAGAAAGAAGAATTCTGTACAATATAACTCATCTTTACTTTTCAAAAAATGTCAAGGTTATGAAGACAAAACAAACCGAGGAACTATTCCAGATTGAAAGGCTAAAGAGAGACATAGCAATTAAATGCAGTATGTATCCTAGACTGTATTGGATTGGATCCTGGACCTGACTTTGTTTTTGTTTTTGTTACGGGGGACTTTATTGAGATAATTGAAATATTAATAAGGCTTACATTTCATAATTGTGCTATATTTAGTAAGAAAATGCTATTATTGTCAAGAGATGCATACCAAACTATTTAGGGTAGTCTGCAACTTATTCTCAATGGTTCAGGAAAAAAAAAAATCATTGTATGTAAGGATGCAGCAACTGATATGATAAAGCAAATGCGCTAAAATGTTCACAACTGAGAAATCTGTATGGAGGGTTGGGTAGGAGCTCTTGATATTATTGCAACTTTTCTTTGAGTCTAAAAATATTTCCAAGTAAAAGTTTATGAAAAAGAAGTAATAATTATTTGTCAGTAGACATAACACAGTTCAAAAAAAAAAAACCCTTTAGATGAAGTGAAAGCTCAGGTATCACTAAATTTAACTCAACCAACATTGATCCAATACCAAATATATATAGGTCTGTTATGTCTTAGAAAATATAAGGAGAATTAGAATATTGTTCCCTTCTCTACAGTATAATTAAGCAATTAATTTAGTGAGGAAATAAATCAAGCAAACAACTTATTATAATGAAAGTCAAAGAAAATAGAAAGTACATGGAAACATGAACAATGTGCTGGGAGAATGAAAGTAAAGAGATAAATACTAGAACTTATTTCAACAAGAATGGCTTTGGCCTTACTGATAAGAAGGAACTTAATTAGTGATCAGTAAAGTCCAAAGATCTTGAATATTATTTTAGCTTCACTTAAAAAAATGTTAACTATTTATAAACATACTAATGAATTTCTATATCTTTTAAAGAAATATTTATTTATAAAGACAATTCTAGTGTACTATTTATCTTGAGTTAACATCTAAAATAGGCTCTGAGGTTTAGTTATTTCAAATAAATAAACCACTTACTTTATCCTAATGTTTACAAATTCTAAGAATATCAACAAAATTGAGAAAATATTAAATATTACTGCTCAATTATAAATTTAAAAAGGAAGATCCCTAGATTTCAAATTGTTTAACTCAAGGATTCACAATGCAGTGATTTTCTGTCACAAATTTTTGTCTTCAACAGTGTGTAACAGGCAAATAGCAAATAACAATTTAGGTCTTTTGTAGGATTAAGGAAAGCAAATTACCTATCTTGTGCTCCTCAGTGGAATGCATGCACTATGAAGACAGGGACAAAGTCCATGTTTCCTAATGTGTCTTCTGGGCCTCACCTAGCACCTCGTGCATGATAGGTGTTCAGTAAACACACATTCAGTGAATATATAAACAGACATTTTTATAGTAGCAGCCCTCATGGACACATTGAATCATATCAGATAAAATCCCATTTTCTATTCTGTCCATGAAAGTCAAAATACAAAACATGACTGGAATGACTGGGTGGCGCAGTAGGTTAAGCACCTGACTCTTGGTTTCAGCTCAGGTCCTGATCTCAGGGTTGTGGAATTGAGCCCTGCATTGGCTCCATGCTCGGTGCGGGATCTTCTTGAGATTCTCTCTCTCCTGTTCCCTCAGCCCCTACCGCTCATGCTCGCTCACTCTCTCTCAAATAAATAAATAAATCTTAAAATAAATAAAATAAAAAGTAAAATATGACTAATGAATTCTATCTAAACAGTCAGATATTTTCCTACTCAAACCTTCTTTTTCTCCAAAGGATCTAGGGTAAGCTTGCTATTATAAGCTTCTAGGTGTATAGTCACTAAAGGGAAAGGGGATATTGAGGCACTGTCTCAGTTCATCCACTTAAAGGTATACAAGTGAAGAAAAAAGCTTGGAGAGGAGGTGGGAAATGAGGGAAGGGAGGTGGATTTCAAATCTTCAATTTTATTTCAGCAAAGTCCAAAATCTCAAATTTAAAATCATCAGTTACAGTTAGTTATCATTTATCTTTAATATCTTTTCATCTGGAATAATTTGTCTTTCTTTGTATTTCATGGAACCAATAATTTTGAAGAATACAGTGTATTTATTTTGTAATCTGTCTCTCAATTTGTTTTTGTCTGCCTTCCTTTGTGAATAAAGACAGGTTATATACTTTTGGCAGGAATAACACAAAGGTGAGGTGGAATTATTCTCAATGAATTTTAACAGGATGTACATGCCGTCGATCAGTCCATTTACTGGAATGCTAATTTTGATCTTTAGGTTTTGCCATTGTCAGGTTTTGACACTGTATAGTTGTTATTTTATTATTTTAGTCACTGTAATTAATCACTGCCTTACAGGGAAATATTTTGAGACTGTACAAATTTCCTCTTACTTCTCCAACTTTCACTAGTGAGTTATTGCACCTTTTGATGATTTTCGCTTAATTGCCAAATGGTTAACTTAATTCCATTGTTCCTCTGTATTCATTAGTTAGCATTCTACCGTATGAAAGAGGGTTTCCTTTCCTTGCATGTATTTATTTGTGTCAGTGCAGACTCCTACATTTTTACTTTAGTTAATAGGTTATAACTTTCATATCATTATTTATTTTGATGTTCAAATTGTCCCAAAGTAGCTGGGTTCTGTGTCTCTTTGACAGATGCCACTCATCTTGTGGCTGTTTGCCTGTTTTTTGGCACAAGAAGATATTTTATTCTCATCTTGTATTTTCCCTCCTCCATCTGTGAAAACAGCAATTTTTATGGTTCCTTTCCTTTGAAAATGGTATCAAGACAACAAAATCTGTGTGGTGGGTGTGTTCATTGCAAGTAACCCTTACAGTGAATAGAACTGGGATGCACATGAACACATACTTTGTGTGTAAAGAGGGAGAGACAGACATATAAATTAAAAAAAAAAAAAGACACAGTTAATGGAGAAAATCAACAAAACCAGAGATGAGTTCTTTGAAAAGATTAATGACTGATAACACATTTTCAATATTAGCCAAGAAATAACAGAAAAAAATGCAATATCAAGTATCAAAATAAGGAAATCAATATGACCATGCAAAGAAAAGATGATAATACAATGATTTTATTATCTTATGCCAATAAATTTGACAATTCAGGTGAAATAAAAACATTCCTTGAAAAACATTTAACAAAAATGACAATAGAAGTACAGAAATCTAAATTAAATCCTTTTAAAAGAAAAAATTTGCGGGCGCCTGGGTGGCTCAGTTGGTTAACCACTGCCTTCGGCTCAGGTCATGATCCTGGAGTCCCTGGATCTAGTCCCGCATCGGGCTCCCTGCTCGGCAGGGAGTCTGCTTCTCCCTCTGACCCTCCTCCCTCTCATTCTCTCTGTCTCAAATAAATAAATAAAATCTTTAAAAAAAAAAAAAAAGGAGCCACAAGGTTCTGTTTGTTCTCTAGTAGAATATATTCCAGGCATGTACAGAAATCATCACTGCTAAAAAAAAAATTAAAAATTAAGAATGTAGTCCTGAGATGGAATTCATTGTTAATATAAGTTAAATGAATTTTTATTTAAAAAGACTAATTCTCATTAAAGAATATACAGTGCAAATAGCAGTACCATTTCTAACTATCTTATCAGAAATCAGGCAACATGCAATGCATTTTACACATAATATTCAAATAATTGTAACAATAAGCCTATATTGAAGACATTATCCATGTTTTATTCATGAGAAAAAATGAAGCTGGACAACTAGCTCATGTTTATATAAAAAGTAATGAGTGGATTTGGGATTTTATTGCAGCTCTGTTTACTTAAAAGTCCAAATCCTTAGCTTTTAAACATATCCCCAAGATAAAACAAAAACCAAAAGGAGACTTATTTGCCCATAATCAAGAAGATATTGGAATAAACTGGCCAATTGAATTTAAAGGAATTATATAGAGAAATTAATCATCAGTATTATCTCATGGAGTTATTGACTTTCTTGATGTAAAAGCAATCTAAAATCCTTTGTGTTATTCTCTTTCTATCTTTGTATTTGCTTGGTAGTCACTAAAATGAAATGCAAACCCAAACCACAATGAGATATCACCTCCCACCTTTCAGATTGTCTACTATCAAAAAGACCAAAAGAACCCAAAACAAACAAACAAAAAATGTTGATGAGGATGTGGAGAAAAAGGAACTCTTTTGTGCTGTTGGTGGGTATATAAATTGGTGCAGCTACGGAAAACAGAATGGAGATACCTTAATGTTAAAAATAGTACTACCGGGCGCCTGGGTGGCTCAGATGGTTAAGCGTCTGCCTTCGGCTCAGGTCATGATCCCGGAGTCCTGGAATCGAGTCCCGCATCGGGCTCCCCACTCTGCGGGAAGTCTGCTTCTCCCTCTGCCTCTCTCTCTCTCTCTCTCTCTCATGAATAAATAAATAAAATCTTAAAAAAAAATAGTACTACCATATGATCCAGCAATACCACATCTGGGAATTTATCAGAAGAAAATGAAAACACAAATTTGAAGAGACATATACACCCCTATGCTCATTGCAACAGTATTTACAATAGGCAAGATATGGAGGCAACCTAAATGTCCATTCATTGATTAATGGATAAAGAAGATGTGGTATAATATACAATGGATCATTAGCCATAAAAAAGGATGATATCTTACCATTTGCAACAACATGGGTAGACCTAGAGGGTATTATGTTAAGTGAAAGAAGTCAGACAAAGAAAAACAAACACCATATGATTTCACTTATATGTAGAATCCAAAAAAAAAAAAAAAAAGCAAATGAACAAACAGAAACAGACTTATAGATAAGGGAAATATCCTTGGTTATTAGGGCCAGGGGGCAGGTGAAATAGGTAAAGGGGATTATGAGGTACAAACTTCCAGTTATAAAGTAAATAAGTCAGGGCGCCTGGGTGGCTCAGTTGGTTAAGCGACTGCCTTCGGCTCAGGTCATGATCCTGGAGTCCCTGGATCGAATCCCGCATTGGGCTTCCTGCTCGGCAGGGAGTCTGCTTCTCCTTCTCCCACTCCCCCTGCTTGTGTTCCCTCTCTCGCTGTGTCTTTCTCTGTCAAATAAATAAATAAAATCTTTAAAAAAAAATAAAGTAAATAAGTCATGGGGATATAATGTGCAGCATAGGGAATATTGTCAATAATATCATAACTTTATATGGTGACAGTTGATAACTAGACTCATATTGGGGATCATCTTGTCATGTATAAAAATACCAAAAAACTATGATGTACACTTGAAACTGTAGGATATTGCACATCAATTATACTTAAAAAAATCTTATATGCCAACAAATTGGACCACATAGAAGAAATGGATCAATTCCTAGAAACATATAACATACCAAAACTAAAGGAGAAAGTTTGAACAGACCAATTACTAGCAATGAAATTAAATTAGTAATCAAAAAACTCCCAACAAACAAAAAGTCCAGGACCAGATGGCTTCACAGGCAAATTCTACTAAACATTTAAAGAAGAGTTAATACCTATTATTTTCAAACTGTTCCAAAAAATACAAGAGGAAATAAAACTTCCAAAGTTATCCTATAAGGCCAGTATCTATGAGGCCAGGGTATCACCCTGATACCAAAATCAGATAAAGACACCACAAAGAAGAGAACTACAGGCCAATATCTTTCATGAATATAGATGCAAAAATCCTCAAAAAAAAAAAAAAAAAACCAAAACTGAATCCAACAAGACATTTAAAGAATCATTCACTGTGATCAAGTGGGATTTACTCCTAGGATGCAAGGGTGATTCAGTATTTGCAAACAATCAACATGAAACATCACATCAATAAGAAAAAGGACAAAGACCATATGATCACTCAAATAGATACAGAAAAGCATTTGACAAAGTACGACATCCATTCATAGGAAAAACCCTCTGCAAAGTAGGTCTAGAGGGAACATACCCCAACATAATAAAGGCCATGTATGAAAACCCCACAGTCAACATCATACTCAATGGTGAAAAACTAAGAGCTTTTCTTCTATGGTCAAGAAAAGACAGGGATGTCCACTCTAGCCACTTTTATTCAACATAGAACTGGAAGTCCTAGCCACAGCAATCAGAAAACATAAAGAAATAAAAGGTGTCTAAATTGGCAAGGAAGAAGTAAAGGTCTCACTATTTGCAGGTGACATCTTACTGTATATAGAAACCCTAAAGACTCCACAAAAAAACTACCAGGACTGACAAATGAATTCAGTAAAGTCGCAGAATACAAAATCAATGTACAGCAATCCATTGCATTACTATGCACTAATAATGAAGTCACAGAAAGTGAAATTAAGAAAATAATCCCAATATAATATCTAGGAATAAGCTTAACCAAGGAGGTGAAAAACCAGTACTCTGAAAACTAAAACACTAATAGAAGAAATTGAAGAAGACACAAAGAAATGGAAAGACATTCCATGCTCATAGATTGGAAAAACAAATATTGTTAAAATGTCTATAATAACCAAAGCAATCTAAACAGTTAGTGCAATCCCTATAAGAATACCAAAGCATTTTTCACAGAGTTAGAACAAAGAATCCTAAAATTTTTATGGAACCACAGAAGACCCCAAATAGGCAAAGCAATCTTGAAAAAGAAAAAGAAAAAGAAAATTGGAGGTATCACAATTCCAGACTTTAAGTTATATTACAAAGTTACAGTAATCAAAAAGGTATGGTATGGGCACAAAAATAGACCCATAGATCAATGGAACAGAAGACAGAGCCCAGAAATAAACTCATGATTATATGATCAATTAATCTTTGACAAAGGAGGAAAGAATATACAATGGAAAAAAGTCTCTTCGACAAATGGTGTTGGGAAAACCAGACAGCTACATGCAAAAGAATGAAACTGGACCACTTTCTTTCACCATGCAGAAAAATAAAATGGATTAAGGACCTCAAAGTGAGACTGGAAACCATGAACATCCTTGGAGAGAGCACAGACAGTAATCCCTCTGACATAGGCCATAGCAACATTTTTTCTAGATATGTCTCCTAGGGAAGGGAAATAAAAGTAAAAATAAACTATTAGGACTGAATCAAAATAAAAAGTTTCTGCATAGTGAAGGAAACAATAAGCAAAACTGAAAGGCATCCTACTGAATGGGAGAAGATATTTGCAAATGGCATATCTTATAGAGAGTATCCAAACATAGAAAGTATCCAAAATATGTAAAGAACTTACAAAACTCAACACCCCCAAAAATAATCCAATTAAAAAATGGGAAGAAGACCTGAACAGACATTTCTCCAAAGGAGACATACTGATGGCCACCAGACACATGAAAAGATGCTCAACATCAGTCATCATCAGGGAAATGCAAATCAAAACTACAATGAGATATCACCTCACACGTGTCAGAATGGCTAAAATCAACAACACAAGAAACAACAGGTGTTCATGAGGATGTAGAGAAAGGGGAACCCTCTTGCACTGTTGGTGGGAAAACAAGCTGGTGCAGCTGCTCTGGAAAACAGTATGGAGGTTCCCAAGTAAAAATTAAAAATAGAACTACCCTATGATCCAGTAATCACACTACTGGATATTTACCCCCAAAACACAAAAACACTAATTCATAGGGATACAGGCATCCTTATGTTTATTGCAGCATTATTTACAATAACCAGACTATGGAAACAGCCCAAGTGTCCATTAACTGATGAATGGATAAAGAAGAAATACTATGAATATACAGTGGGATGTTACTCAGCCATAAAAAGAATTAAATCATGCCATTTGCAACAACATGGATAGAGCTAGAGTGTATAATGCTAAGTGAAGTAAGTCAGAGAACACAAATACTGTATGATTTCATTCCTGTGTAGAATTTTAGAAGCAACACAAATGAGCAAAGGGAAAAAGACAGAGAGGGAGAGAGAGAGATAAAGTGAGAAACAGTCTCTTAACTGTAGAGAACAAACTGATGGTTTGTTACCAGGGGGTGTTGGGAAGGGAGGGCTGGTGAAATAGGTGATGGGATTAAAGAGTACATTTATCATGATGATAAAAAATAACATAAAATAATAAAAAAACTAAAAAAAAATCTGAGTTTGATTATCATTTTCTACATAATTATACATGTATTTTATAAGCCATATTTTTCCATAAATGTGTTCAAACACCATTTAAGTGATACAGCAAGATAAAATAAATATTTTAAATTGATAGTATAACAGTTATGACAGAGAAAAATTAGGGTAGGGAAGAGAAGATGAAGACAAGACTGAACTTTATACTGAAACTGTTAAATAGAAATTTTCTGTGCATGCTAAACTAGGCTAAAAAATTGTCATTAGATTTCTGGCAGCCAGTGCGAAGAAGGAAATATGATCATTTACATGCACCAATCTGTCCATGAGATAAAATCAACCAATTGCTCAGAATAAATGTAACTACAAAATAACAGCAAGGCCTGATTTCCAATACCTGTAACAAGAGTGTAGCTGTTTTAGAGTGTTGATTAAGAACTTTTACTTGATATCCAGACTTGCTGGGTTGCAGCGCAATAGCCATCAGTGAAAGTTAGGAAGAGGAATGTGACACATACCTCAATAAAAGACCACTACAGAAGCGCTGTGACAGTGTCCATAGGCAGAGTCCGATTTACAGCAGAAGGTAATTGAGAGGACTGACCCAATGTGGGTCATACGCACATAGAAACGAACAGTGAAAACCTCTGGTTTTATTCAACATAGAAAATGTCCCCCAAAATATCAGCAGTAAATATTTTTAAAGCACCTGTGACCACATGACCTTACTTAGTCATGAAATAATTATAACAAAGGACCTTTAAACTATGTGACAATTAATAATGTAAATTTCTGGTATATTCTTACCCTTAAGTCATGATCCCTGGGAAATAGATTCTGAAATGGATTTTTTTGACCAGGAGGATTATTGGAAAGTGTATTCAGCATCAGTAAATGTGGGAGAGAGAAAAAATTAGCATTGGACAGAGGGAGGAGTTGACTTGCCATGCAATTGTCCTAAAGGCCTCAGCTCTTCCACAGGAATCTCTGGAGCTGGATGACTCCAGAGTAGACCCTCCCTGAGGCAACAAGGCCAAGACTCTAGGCTTCAGCATGTACCAGTCATTGGGTACATACCCCCACAATGGGATGTTATATGACATCTTCAGCTTGGATAATTCCTGGAGAAGGACTCAGCTGAGAGTCACCAGCCACCAACACTCTTAACAGCAGGGAAAATGAATGCTTCCACCCTAAAGGAGTGATCAGGGTGCTTGCTGTTCCACAGCATTCACTGCAACTCAAAACTAAGATAGCTGAAAAGCATGTCTGGGAAAAAAAAAAAAAATATATATATATATATATATATATGTGTGTATATATTTGCTATTTAAGATTATTACATAGAAGCTGGTTAAATGTCTAATAGTTTACAAAAGTGAGTCTGTTTTAAAATAATCCTGTGCATGCCTTCTTTTGGTTGTCATTCATAATCTGAGATGGAGATTTTATAAAGCTACCCATAGTTTATGGTCATTACATTGCTATCATACAACAAAATGTTAATTTTGTATTTAATCCCTATTGGCAAACAGGGAAAAATATGTATTCCTGTCAAGTAAAAATAGTTTCATCAGTAAAAAGATATGAAAGAAATTCTTGGTCTGATTTCAGTTCTGGCAGGATAAAATCAGATAAGATGAAAAATATTCTGGCTCTAACATCAGGAAATGTTGGATAACAAGTGAAAAACAAAAGAGCATTAAACCCATCATTAAGCCATAAGTGAGGAAAGGAAAACCAAATAAATTGGAGAGCTTAAAACTATAATTAGTATTTGGAAAATTGCTTTGATTTCATTGTGAAATTCAACTTTTCATGCCATAACAATATTATTTATTCTTTTTTCACCGGTTTCCTTTCTTTACGTTGGTTTAGGAATGTAAAACTTTAAACAAAGGCAATCCACTTATCTTATCCTTATCTGGTGCTTATAATGTTGGTCATAATTGGGTCGAGATGATTATTTCTTAGTTGATCTTATAAGGTTTAATGGGAAAAGGTAAAGTTTATTCTAAAAATTCTAGGAAATCTTAGGATGCTATAATTTAAAAAAAAAAAAATTCCCAGATAAAAAAATTTCCCAGGTAAAAAGCATTTGTAAAAACAAACAGACCAAATTTATAAAAATTATAACAATTGTAACAAATCTATAAAATAAATTTATAATGATAATATGAGATAATAAAACAAATTTATAAAATTTACAAAATGTACATTAAAAGAGTTGAAAGAAAAAAAATATTTATATGCATTTGGTCTCTTATGGGCAATGAGATAATAATTTGCTTAACTCCATCCTATGTTCCACTGATTCCTTTTTAAGCTACTTAGCTAAAATCTTCAAATATATTGCTTTTATGTACTGTTATAATTGCATTCAGATTCCTACATCCTTAGAGGTAGGTGCCTTAATATCTTGATACCTCGTGGCAATAAAACAAAATACCCCAATTAGGTGGATTCACTTGAGGACAAGGACTGACCTTAGTGTAGGAGGCTTGCTTTTTTTTAAATTTATTTTTAATTTTTTAAATTAACATATATGTATTATTTGTTTCAGGGGTACACGTCTGTGATTCATCAGTCTTAGACAATTCACAGCACTCACCATAGCACATACCCTCCCTAATGTCCATCACCCAGCTTGCTTTTTTAAACTTTTTTGCTTAATTAAGCTTTTAGGGTTTAATGTTAACACACCATTGAAAATAAGCAATCTATTAGTAAATAAGCAGAAGTCAAATCTCACCATGACTAGTTAGTTCTTTGTAACAATACTATACCCCTATGATAATTTAAATACTTTTAAATTCAATGAAACCTCATTACTTGTTAATGTTTCATTAAAAAACAAAATTTCAATTTTAAATATATCATTGAAAAAAAAATTTCCATCGTTTACTCATAGCCCAAATACTGATTCATTGATTTATAAAGTAGGGCCTTATTCAAAAGCTCTTTGTTTAAGCAACTGAGCCATACCTGGGACTACCTGATCTCTCTCCTCTCTTGGTCTCTCTTGACTTAATTCCTCATCTTATAAATGACCCAAAATGACTATCCTCCCCCTTACAGTGCCTGCCCCTCCCCAGCAGTTCCATTCTCCTCCCCCCGGCCCCCCAGTTCCTCTCTATCATACTTTATACTTCAAATATCAGTAACTAACTTAACTGAGGGTCTGAAAGTCTCGTGGTCAGACAGGGGCTTGGCTGTCCTCATGCCCTATCTCAACAATCAGCCATGCTGATTAAAGAGAAGAGAAAATTTTGTCATGCCCTATGCAGAAATGCCTCTTCTAGGATTATGACCAGAAAAACAAAACAAAACTAACAACAAAACAAAACAAAAAAACCCCAAAACAAAACAAAAGTGTTCTTTAGAAGGGACTAAGTGGAGCCAGCAACACAATATGTGTTACCCAGGGCAAGGTGAGTGTGCAGCTTGGGTAAGTGGGATGTGATGGAAAAATGTCTCCCTTGACCTTTTAACACTTTACATGTATACTTATATGTTGGTGAAACTGCTTCTATCTTCTGACCTGCTCATTTGATGCCTAGTCAGTCTTCTGTCTGCTTTGGGACTACTCAAACTTGTCTCTCCACATCAGTTTCTCAAAAACAACTATCTACCCATCCCCTCTCCCTATCATAAACTATCATAAATAGTAAATCTATTTACTAGTTCCTTAGTAAATAGATTCATGCCTCCAACTATTCACCTCTAGCTCTGAGGACTTTCTCCAACAAATATTTGAAGTATTTTAAAATTCATTGCCAGCTCATAGGAGAAATTAGCAATGATTTGGTGAAGAAGTTTCCAAAGTTTTTGTTTGTTTGTTTGTTTTTCCCTAATACTACTTATGTAGGAGAGTAATATTACTTAAGTTTATCAGTAACTTTGGGAATTGCTACATTCAACACAGGTAAACATTTTTTAAGGCCATAGAAATTTGCAGAGCTTTTAATAATAATCATATATCAGTTATGCTTGTCCAAAAGGGACATAGAATTTCCAATATATTTGATCTTAGAACATTTTATGGCATATATAATTGGACTATTCCAGAAGATATGATTTAAGAAAAGCCAGGTGTATTAGAGTCGTATTAGCTATTCTTAGGCTCACAACTTATAATTTCAGAGCTTTAACACAGCAAAGTTTACTTTTCAGTCATTTAGGGGTCCTAGGGATGTACTCTTGTTTGGTGGGTAGCTTTCCTCCGTGTGGTAAGTCAGGGCCACAGGCTCTTTACACCTTGTTACTCTGTCATTCACTAGGATCCCAGAGTCCTTTATTTTCAGTTATTCAAAAGCACACCTGCTTCTCAAAACTCCTGAGATCTACAAATCCCTTTTCTACTTACATTCCTTGGTGAGAGCTAGTCCTCAAATAACACTTTGATGCAGGAGAGAGCATGAGGAGAATCTAGTCTTTATCTGGGTAACTGTCTCCAAGCCACACTGTAGGTAATGAAAAGGAAGCATGATATATTTTGGGGAAACTATCCATTTCTGTGGCACTGAGTTAAAGGAGTTTCTTATCTTACCACATACTCTGCAATCTACCCACAATTTCTATGGAAAATGTACTTTGCATTCTTTGTAAAATTAAAATGAACTTTTGATGATGATTATAAATTTGGAACATTACTCAGTATTAAGTTTTATCGATTTTTCTCAACATGGTAAAATTAAACCCACTAAATAAATTCAGTAAAATGCTATGAATGCCTATATTTCTATAGCTTCATAAATTCCTGAAAGCTTGTTAGTTAAAATTAAAAAGAAGAATCCAATTAAGAGTCTATGAAAGTTTAAAAAAATGATGTTTGTATTTCATGTACTTGGTTGAGAAAAATCAATAATTTAACTTTTTATACAGGCTGAAAGAAATATTCTAAGCCATCTCAGTATCTTCAAATACAAAAGGTTATACTTTTTTCCTACCAAATCAGTTTTTGAATTTTCATTTGTCTTAGATTTATTTCCCTAAATATATCGTGAGCTCCTTGAGAGAATATGTCATGCCTTTTATTTATTAACCATTTATTCATTCAGCAAATACAGACTTAGCTTCAGCATGTGCCAAGTATTGTGCTAACAGTGGGAATTGATTGATGAAAAATATATTGTTTCTGTCTCAAAAACATTTCAATCTATTGTAATAGAAATAAAAATGTATTACTAAATACAGTGTGATTAAGGATAGGTACACATATCTACTTACTTTGGAGAAACAATCTGGTTACATTGTATCATATTTTACGTACTTTTGTAAGTTAATATTTACTATTATTAATAGTAGTAGCAATATTATTTAGTTTTAAAAGAAACACAGTGTAAAGAGGATTATGCAGATAGGTAGCTTGTGTGCTTTCAAGGAAGGCGTTTCACTCATCTGGATTGGTAAGAAGGTCAGGAATGGAGGCAAGAATATCATTCCTAGCATAAAACACAGTGTTGATATCTTTGTTAAAGATCTTTACTTTTTTTTAAATTAATTAATTTATTTATTTATTTTTAAGATTTTATTTATTTATTTGAGAGAGAGAATGAGATAGAGAGAGCATGAGAGGGGGAAGGGTCAGAGGGAGAAGCAGACTCCCCGCCGAGCAGGGAGCCCGATGCGGGACTCGATCCCGGGACTCCAGGATCATGACCTGAGCCGAAGGCAGTCGCTTAACCAACTGAGCCACCCAGGTGCCCAAGATCTTTACTTTTATACTTTGTCTTATGAAGAGCCACTGAATGATTTTAAACTTAGAGTACTATGACAAAATTCCAGTAAGTGCTGAAAAATAAGCTCTGGCTGCAGGATGGAAGATGAATAAGAGAGAAGCCTGAATGAAGTCAGAAAGACATGTCAGAAATGTACTGCAAAACACAACAGAAGTTTTTTAACTATGGCTGTGCCAATGTGACTGCACAGAAAGGGATTGTTTTCATAGATATATGAGGTTCAATCTATTGAATGAAATGAACAAATGGCTATAGAGGGTTATGAATATCACAAAATACCAAAAAAAATAAGATTGTGGTTCTCTTTGGTCAGAAGTAGAAAAGAGGGAGCTGTTTACAAAGAGATGGATAGGTGGTATCTGGGGTCCTAGCAGGGAGCTGTTTCCTGACCTGGCTGAGAAGGGATTGGGGAAAAACAATGGTAGATAAAAATTGATGTGATGTGGTTTGTTGATTATTGTTAGAAACTGTCCATTCACGGGGTACCTGGGTGGCTCAGTTGGTTAAAGCATCTGCCTTTGGCTCAGGTCATGACCCAGGGTCCTGGGATCGAGCCCCACACTGGGCTCCCTGCTCAGTGAGGAGCCTGCCTCTCCCGCTCCCCCTGCTTGTGCACACGCTCTCTCTCTCTGTCAAATCAATAAATAAAATCTTAAGAAAGAAACTGTCCATTCATAAACATATAGTTATATGCCTCCTGAAGTGCATTTACTTTTGTACCAGCAGAAATACTCTGATTACTCATGGAAGTATTATTCTTAATAGCTCAAATTTGGAGACAATTCAAAAATCCATCAGGAGTAAAATGAATAAATAAATTATGGACTTCTTATATAATGGAATGAATATATAATATTGAGTAAAATAGTGAGTAAAAGAAGACAAACTCAAAAGAATCATACTATAGACTTGAACTTATACTTAAATCATACTATATACTTAAAGAATTATACTTAAACTTACTCATTTACATAATCTTCAGATAGGTGAATGTTATGTTTTCAGATGGAATTTTAGCTGGTAAAATCATAACATAAAACAAAGAAATGGTCCCCATAAGAATCATGTTTGTGGTAATCTTTAGTGCAGATGGAGAGGTTTTGAAGTTGAAGGGCTCTACAAAGGACCCCTGGAGTGTAATGATCTGTTTCTAGACCTGGGTAGAGATTACACAAAAAGTCCCTATTAAAATAAGTTATTAGATTATGTTTTTATCAACTTTATGGATGTCTGTGTGTGTTTATAAAATAACATTAAAATACAACAACAATTAATTTGGTAAAAGAAAGTATCTTTGGGCACCTGGGTGGCTCAGTTGGTTAAGCGACTGCCTTCGGCTCAGGTCATGATCCTGGAGTCCCGGGATCGAGTCCCGCATCGGGCTCCCTGCTCCTCAGGGAGTCTGCTTCTCCCTCTGACCCTCCTCCCTCTCATTCTCTCTGTCTCAAATAAATAAATAAAATCTTAAAAAAAAAAAGGATCTTCTTTTAACTGATTTAGGTTAGTTTTTATTTTACTCTTTAAAGTACACCCTTCCTTATTAAATAGAAAGACTTTACATTCGTTTTTAATATATATGAAAACCAGGATTGATAAAGTTATCTACAAACTAGTAACTAATCATTTTTAATTTTTAGTTCTCAGTGAAAGTCTAATAATTCTTGATATGATAGATACAAAGAAGCAGAGCTTATTTACATTCTTTTGTCTTTGTGTTAATCAAAGTATCTGACCAGTGGTGCTGCTGCTGGTGATTGGAAGTCGGCACCTTGAAGAAACATCTAACTTACTAGACAAGGTAGAGTTGAGAGTCCTATGCAATGGTAACAGTAGGTTAGAGAGTAGGCTAATAATGAAAGACATCAGTCTATGACAATAAATATTCGAAATTTTTTTCCAAAAGAAAATTCCTTAGAATTTTTGTTCACTTCTCAACAAATAAGAGAATACCTACATTCAATAATTATCCTACCAATTGTTATAGTCAGAAGCATTATTAGCTCTAAAATATTATTGTAATTCTATCACATTTTGTTGTGCTGATATCTCAGTTACTTTGTAATGAAGTATGTATTTTAAACTTAAGTTCAATATTGTGCTTCAGAATAAAAAAACATGGTAACTCAAGATGACACAGTACTATTGATGCAGGACCAAAGAATTTTAAAGTTAAAGAAACTTAAAGTGTCCTCCGTATATTTTAAAAGTCTAGATTTGTTTGCATTTTTGGATTGCCTTCCAGAATCCACCGAGAGCAAATTATTTTCCAGACAAATCTAGTGAAATTTGTTCTAAGGGTCAGGTGCTTTAGAGGACAATGACCTAACTCATTGGTATTCTCTCCAATGACTCCCCAAAGTAAATTTCATATATGACACGTAGAATTTACTTTCAATCTAGAAATATATACAACCAATTTGATGAAAATTATTTCATTTAATCCTGAAAGTTACACATATATGTATGTATGTATTATTTTTCTTTTATAAAAGAATTTACAATTGCTTATTTTATAAAGTATCTGTACTTGGATTAGAAAAGTAGAAACAAAATGTGTAGGGAAAAAAATATGAAGACCATGAAAATTTTTTGTGACTAAACATAGTCTAAATGTGATAAACTGAAAAATGAGCAAAATGTCATAATTCAAATATGAAAACAGAAGCACATCATTTCCTAAGGAACACAACTTTTTTTTTTATTATTACTGAATTCCTAAGGAAATTTTTTACATAGGAAGAACAATGAAGGACGCAATGGAAAATATTCTCAATAAAAATTTTATGGCAGTTTCAGGAGTGAAATTCGTGTGGCAGGTTATTTTAGGAATCCTCAATAAAAATTCAAGACATTGCACTGATGTTCACTTCAGTGCAAGAATTGTGCCAGTGGTTACACTCATATTATCTCGGTATGGAATCTTTCTGCTGCCAGACTCTATCAAATGATAGAATGTAGTCTTCTAAGAAAAATGAGTAGGTTTTTTTTTTTTTAATACTGTGTTCTTTAAAATAACATAATATCTCTCAGCTAGAATTTTGACAAGAAATTATAGTCTCTGGCAAGTAACCAGGGTTAATATTCTCTATGGCTGATTACGGACAGATTAGTTTTCTTGAACAGGTGTTAGGCCTAGCATGTTTTTATGAAAATTAAATAAATATACCTAATGGAAGACTTACTTACAAAGATATTATAAAAAGCTTCCATGTTAAGTAGTATCTTTTGATTGGAATATTTACAGAATGGAAGAAAAATAAAGGAAACAACCTAAACTGTATTCTTAGTTAAAAAATTTATTCACATGCACATATATATATGCGATAGAGGAGGATAAAATATTTTTTTCCAGACCACTACTCACAAAAATTACTAAATATATTAAATTGTGCTCAGTTATCTTTTTTGTAAACTCTAATCTTACCTTATAATCTAAATGAGATTGTTTTGTTTTATTTTGATTGTAAAACTTCCCATGTGATATTATGTGTTGTACTGAGATAAATGACAGATTTATTACTTAGTGCATTTGGCATATGCCTATATTCAAAATATTTCATGCAAAATAAATGATATAACTCTATGGTTTTAATTAGTCAATATATTCACCTGACAGTCTCCTTAATATCCTAATTTCACTTTTCATTTCCATATATTTTTGTTTTAATAGACTATTCTTTAGAGCACTTTTAGGTACACAGCAAAACTGAGCAGAAAATATAGAGCTTGCCCATATAGTCCCTGCCTCCATACATGCATAGCCTCTCATAAATATCTTCACCAGAGTGGTGCATTTGTTATAATCGATGAAACTGTTTTGGCACATCCTTATCTGCAAAGCCCATAATTTACATTAAGTTTCACTCTGAATGTTGTATGTTCTATGTACTTGGAAAAATTTGTGATGTTGTGTATTCATCATTATACTATCACGCAAAATAGCTTCACAGCCCTAAAAGTCTTCTGTGCTCTGCCTATTCATCTTCTCTTCCAGCCTAATCCTTGGTAACCACTGATCATTTGTCTCAGTAGTTTTGAAATTTCTAGAATATCATATAGTTGGAATCATGCAGTATGTAGCCTTTTCCAATTTGTTTCTTTCACTTAGTAATACTCATTTAAGTTTTCTCCAAGTCTTTTGATAGCTCTTTTCTTCTTATTGCTAAATAATATTCCATTGTCTGGATGTAACAGATTTTTTTTTATACATTCAGGTACTGAAAGACATCATGGCTGCTTCTAAATTTCGGCAATTATGAATAAAGCTGCTTTCAATTTGCATTTCCCTGATACCGTATGATGTGGAGCATCTTTTCATAGGCTTATCTGCTATATATATATATATATATATTCACATCTTTGGTGAAGTGTCTGTCAATGTCTTTGACCCACTTCTTCCGTGAAGTGTTTGTCAATATATTTTTTTATTGTTTTTTTAAATTATTGTTGAGTTTTACAAGTTCTTGGATAACAGTTCTTTGTCAGATATTTTGCAAATATTTTCCTTTACAAATATTTTCTTCCAGTCTGTCTTCTCATGCTTTTGACAGTGTCTTTCACAGAGTATACAATTTTAATTTTAGTGAAGTTCAGCTTATCAAATCTTGCTTTCAAAATATGGTTCTTTTTCACTGTATTTTTTAATCTCAAAATTTTACTAATCACACAAGTTAAAATAAAATAATGCAGAATAGGTGATTTTTTATATGTATGATCCTTATTTCCTAATCTAATTTAATTTCTTTTAACTGTCAAAGATATTAAAATACTAGAGTGTTTTTTTTTCAAAACAATAGATTTAATTTTTTGCATAGTTTTAGGCTTACAGAAAAGTAAGCGTAAAGTACATAAAGTTTCCATATACCTCCTGTCTGCCCACCCCAACTTTCCTTTTCTTAACATCTTGTGTATGTTCATTTGTTACAATTGATGTGGTACATTTCTTACAGTTGATGAGCCAATATTGATACATTATTATTAACTAAAGTGCATAGTTTACCTTAGGGTCCCCTCTTTGTGTTGTGTATTCTGTGAATATTGACAAATGTGTAATATGTATCCACCATTTACAGTATCATACAGAATAGTTTCACTGCCTTAAAAAAAAATCTTAGTGCTCTATTCATCCCCTCCCTCTTCCTGAATTCCCAGAAACCACTGATCTTTTTTACTGTCTTTATGGTTTTGTCTTTTCCATAATGTTAGGGAGTTGAAATTATATAGTATGTAATCCTTACAATTTGACTTCTTCCTATAGTAGAATTTTATGTCATTATTCAACAATATTTAGAATAAAGCAGGTTTCTCAGATTCCTTAATATACCTGAGAAAAAATATGCCTTGAATGTATAATCATAGAGATGTTTATAATATTTTAAATGGCCAAACATATTTTTGAAGTGTTTTTATTAAGGAAAGAAGCTCTCTAGCTAATATAGGTAAAACCAAATTTAAGTCAAATGAAGCCATGGTTAGATGAGGTGGTGATGGATAGTTAATAAGAGATAAAGAGCCGGAGGAAGGATGGAATTATCATTTGAAGAATAGCGCTACAGTTCTGCCTGACCCTGAAAAACAGATCGTGGCGTCATAGGAGGTTAGGGTAGGAAATGACCCAGGAAGTTGTTTACTCCTATTTCCTAATTAATAAGTCAAAGAACTTGGGATTCAGAAAGATTTCACGATTCATGCATGAGGAAGGAGTGGAGCTTGGTCTAGAACCCAGGTTTCTGAAGTTGCAATAACCATCTTCTTTCCACTGAAGCCAGTGATAATAAACTTCGTAATATCTGGTAGCTTAGGCTAGTTCTGAACATTTTCTCTCTTTTTTTAAGATTTTATTTATTTAACAGAGTGAGAGAAAGAGAGAGAGAGAGATCATGAGCAGGGGGAAGGGTAGAGGGAGAAGCAAACTCCCCGCTGAGCAGGGAGCCAGATGCGGGACTTCATCCCACGGCCAAGGGAACATGACCTCAGCCAAAGGCAGATGTTTAACTGACTGAACCACCTAGGTGCCCAAGGTTTTCTCTTTTGTAAGAAGCTGTTAAGAACCAAGCAATGGAATTGAAACTTCTGGGAAATCTGGGAAAGTAGCAATTTTGAATAGCAATAGGTTTAACGTGCATTATTAAGCAGAGCTTCTAGAACCAAGAGAGATCAGTATGACCTGTTCTCATACAGAAAAAGCTGGATACCTGCAGAGATTATGTGTTTTTTTGTATTATATTTTCCTTTGTCATTTGTAGGAAACATTTATATACTTTTCTCAGTGTATTCCTAGGAGTATAATTTTGGATCAGGGGATGTATATATTTTCAGCATGAGTAGACCTACCGACAGTTTCCCCAAAGTGATTGTACAAATGTACTCTCCCAGCAGTCATATATGAGAGTTCTAGGTGCTTCAAAATCTTGCCAACACTTGGTACTGCCATTTAATTTTATTTTCCACTCTAATGAGTGTGCAGGGAAACATCCCAGTTTTAATTGTCATGTGCCTGATTACTAATGAAGTTCAGCACTTTCTCATAACTTTATGAACATTTGGATATCCTCTTCTGTGAAGTTGCTTTTCAATTCATTTGCTCATTTTTTATAGTATTGGCTGTATTACTGTTTTGTAGGAATTCTTTATAGATTCTGAGTAGTGTGTGTGTGTGTGTGTGTGTACTTGTACTCATGCTTTTATTTTGCTGATGCTTTTATTATTGCCTACAGGTGAAATTACAATAAAAATTGCCCGAAATTTGTTGCAACATATTTTATACTCTGACCAGTGACATAATGAATTCCAGTTGCTACATTCTTTATTAAACTTAACATTATCATTTTTTTTTGTAGTTTCTGTCATTCTGATGGGTTCATATTGGTATCTTATTGTAGTATTCATTAGCATTTCTAGTTGCTCTCATCTATAAAAACATAACTGACTATTTCAGCCAGCAATTTCACTAATGGCACTATTTCCAAAAATTTGTCTGTCTTGGATTATCTACATACACAATTAGATCATCTGCATGTTGCAAATTTTATTTCTCTTCCAAATTACCCCCCCCTTTTTTTTTTCCTTTCATTCTTGCATTGGCTAGGGTTCTACTTTGATTTGTTAGAAATTGTAAGTGGACATTTGTTTTTGTTTTGCTTTGTATCTTTAAGATGTTATTTTTTATGTTTTAATGATTATTATTTATTTTTAAAAGCTAGCAACCAGTCTGACTGTTGTTACTTTGTAGTTAATATCTTATTTTCTGTCACTGATTAGAGATTTTCGCTTTCTTTTTGTTTTCCAGAAGTTTTACTACACTGTCTCTAGTATGCTTTTCTGTGTGTTTTTCTCTGATTTAGTTTCATAGGTTTTCTTTAATCTGTTACTGGATCTTTGGTAAATTTATCATCCATATTCTTCATTTAAAGTACCTTAGATATTTTCTTCATGGTCTACTTGTTTGTTTTTTTTTTCTTTTCTGAACCTATTATTATTATTATTATTATTATTATTATTATTATTATTATTGCTTTTGCTTCAATCTGCATCATTACTAATGACCTCTTACTCCCTTCATTGGTTCTCTCTTCAGCTGTTTCCAATATCGTGTCATGCCCATCTGTCAAGTTCTTAATATACATTATAAAATTTTTCAGTTCTAGAATTTCCACCCCATTCTGTTTTGTGTGTGTCAGTTCCTTGATATTATTTTTATATAATCATATATTTTCTTGAATATATGAATCATAATTATTTTGAATATAGATCTGCATTCTCAAGCAATTGGATCACCTGTTGTCTGTTTGCATTAGTTTGTGTTTCCCTTTGGTACTTATTCTTAGTGTGATTGGTATTTTGAGTCAATTCTAGACTTGGTGTCTGAAAAATTATAGAGGCTTTAGGTGATGCTGTATTTGACCATAGAGGAGTTACCTTAAGTCCCCTACTGAATAAAATCAAGATGGGAGATGATTCAATGCCAAGATTTAGATGTCTTGAGTCTCCTCTGAGGATGGTTTATACCCTCTCTACGGTATAGTCCTCTCTGGTTCCTAAATGAACTTTGCAGTGTTTGCCAGGGCCCCCACCCCCAATTTGTTAGTGAGTACTAAAGTCTGGTTTTTGTTTTCCAGTATTATACAACTACTGAAAGTTTTTATGAAATTCTCAGATGTTTTTAGTTCAGCTTCTTAGCCTGCCCTAAGCAGCTTAATAGCCAGCAAATAACTTGAGGAAAATCCTGTATAGAATCCTACCTTTCTTCACCTATCTTTTCTCTGGTATGTTAGTTCCTCAAGTGTTAGCTGCTTTGACAAGACTGGATTTTAATTTTTGTCTCCCCAGGACCATGAGATTACAGAGAGTATCCCTGCTTCTCTACCACTTATCTATTTTCTGCTAGCTTATTAACCTCAGCCCCATGTCTTGAGCTGTTTAAGTTGGCAAGTGCTTTGGAAGGAAAATAGCTGAACAGGAGACTGAGCCATGAGCATCTATTCTTTCAGCATCTCGCCCTTCAAGTCTAACTACTTCCAACATATGTTACTCCTCTTCACACCCATTAGGATAGTTGCTATATTAAAACACAAAGCAAAACAAGGAAAAAGTGTGTTGGTGAGGATGTGGACAAGTTAGAATCTTTGTGCATTGCTAATAGGGATGTAAAATGGTATAGACATTGTGGAAAATAGTATAGGGTTACTCAGAAATTTAAATATAGAATCAGTATATGATTTAACAATTCCACTTCTGGGTATATACTCCAAAGAATTGAAAGGAGTGTCCCAAAGATATTTGTACACTTATGTTTATAGCAGCATTATTCATAGTTGCTAAAAGGTGTAAGTAAGCCAAGTGCCCATCAACAGATGAATGGATAAACAAAATGTGGTATATGAACACAATAGAATAGTGTTCAGCCTAAAAAAGGAAGGAAATTTTGACACATGATAAAACTTGGATGAACTTTGAAGACAAAACGAAAACAAGCCAGGCACAGGACAAATATTGTATGATTACATTTATCTGAGGCACCTAGTGTGTCAAATTGAAAGATAGAAATAGAATAGTGGGTACCAGTGTCTCAGGGATGGGGTATTGCGCAGTCATTATTTAGTTACATTATTTAATGAGTACAGTTCAAAATGGTGAAAATGATGACATAGTGTTGATGGTTGCATAAAAATGTACTTAATGCCACTGAGGTGTATGCTTAAAAATGGTTAAAGTAGTAAATTTTATGTTGTGTATATGTTATGACAGCAAAAACATATAAAACATGTATTACTTTCAAAGACAATTGGTTTTGCACTTTATTATTTTATGACATATTTTGTAGAGATTTTCAGTGGATGCATTAGCCTGCTATGAGCTACTCTGACATAAGCATTCTAATTACTCATAGATATTCAAAAAATGCATTTTTAACCTCAGTTGATGTTTATCAAGTACTTGTCAGTATTTATGCTTGTATATACGAGTCATTGTGATAAATTCTAGAGATAAAAAATGAAGAAGTGAAATAATAGAAAATGTATGTACTGGTTTCTGCTCTCAGTTCCTGGCACAAAGCTCCTAAAAGCCTTATGATTTCCTAAGTAATAAGAGCATTAGAGGTTTTTGTAGTTAAGATGGCAGAGTTGTAGGGAGACCCTCTGCTTGTCTCATCTCTCAGACACAGGTAGATAAATATCAAATCATTCTGAACACCCAAGTAATCAATCTGAGGACTGAGAGAACAAACTGCACAACAAGAGGGAGAAAAGAGTCCACATCATGAAAGGTAGGAGGTACAAAGGTGTAATCTGGGGAGAAAAGAATCACAGGTACTGTGGAGGGGAGGGAGTCCTGACCATGAAGAGAGAGAGGGAGAGGAAGTAAGACAGAGACAGTAGAGCACAGGGGATTGCACAAGAAAAAAAAACACTTCTCCAAAACCATTAACTGGGAAAATGAGAGGGGCTGATTATCATGAGTATTTTACAATCAGCAGAGCTCAAAGACTGGTTTTAGATGTCTTTGTAGTGGTTAGGGTGGAGCCTGGTGGGCATAGTGGTACTCCTATGGAGAAGGAGGGCAGAGGTCCCAGGGAGCAGACAGCATGGTCTGAGGATCCCCTGGGTTGCACTAAGAGAGACAGGTCACCTTCTTAGGGTGCATTTGGGAGAGGTGGCACTGCCTTCCAGGGGACCAAAGACCTGGCAGGTGCCATTGTGCTGCCCTGTTCATTAGCATAGGGACAAAGACACCTGCTGAGGGCAGCTAACTTGAACCTCAGGTTTTTCCTGCACTTTACTCTAAACATCAAGTTCCTCTGTGTTTGTGTGACTACCTTTCTGGGATAAACCAGCACCAACCCATGTGGCAAGACTCTCCCCCAGAGAATCAGTGTGGGTCCCTGCAGCACCAGTTCCCTAAAGTTCAGAGTTTTGAAACTCAGCAGACATGCCTGAGATAAAACCCAAGTGCACTGTGCTGCCAGGTGGACAGATGGCCCAGACACGGACAAGATGAAAGCAGGCATCTGAAGGATGCCTGGAACACACAAGGCGAGATCATTTGCTCTTCTGTGAGGGCTTCCTGGACAGCGGTGGGCCCAGACTTCCCTCTCCAGGGATGAGAGAATGGACTGGAATGATTTTTATGCCTGCCCATCAGCATAGATGGATTTCAGTGAGCAGCACAGTGCCCATAGTGGAGCAGGAAACATAACAGGCTTTCCTAACACATAGAAGAAGACAAAAACCTGGACAAAATGCCAAGATGGAGGAATTTATCCTCCCAAAAAAGAACAAGCAAAAGTCACAACCAAGGATCTAATCAAAACAGATATAAGTAATATGCTTGATTCAGAATTTAAAACAACAATCATAAGGATACAAGCTGGGCTTGAGAAAGCATAGAAAACTCCAGGGAGTCCCTTACCACAGAGATAAAAGATGTAAGAACAGTCAGGCTGAAATAGAAAATGCTATAATTGAGATGTGGAACTGACTAAATGTAATGACCACAAGGATGGAAGAAGTAGAGGAAAGAAGAAATGATATAGAAGATAAAATTATGGAAAATAATGAAGCAGAAAAGAGGGAAAGAAAAATATTGGATCAGTTAGGGAACTCAGCAACTCCATAAAGTGTAATAATATGCGTATCATAGGAATTGCAGAAGAAGAGAGGGAAAAGGGGGCAGAAGGTTTATTTGAGCAAATTATAGCTGAAAACTTCCCTAATCTGGAGAAGGAAACAGCTATCCAAATTCAGGAGGCACAGAGAACTTCCATCAAAATCAAGAAAAGTACGTCAACACTAAGACATATCACAGTGAAATTTGCAAAATACAGAGATAAGGAAAAAATCCTGAGAGTAGTGAAGGAAGACAAATCTCTAACTTACAAGGGAAGACAAATAAGATTAACAGTAGACGTATCCACAGAAATTTAACAGGCCAGAAGAGAGTGGCATGATACATTCAATGTGCTGAATGGGAAAAATATGTAGCCAAGAATACTTTATCCAGCAAGACTGTCATTCAAAATAGAAGGATAGATAAAGAATTTCCCAGACAAAAACTAAAGGAGTTTGTGACCACTAAACCAGCTCTTCAAGTAATATTAAAGGGGATTCTTTGGGAAAGCAGGACCAACAGTGACAAAGACTAGAAAGGAACAGAGAAAATCTCCAGAAACAATAGCTTAATGGCTAATACAGGGCACTAAATTCATATCTATCAATAATCACTCTGAATGTAAATGGACTAAATGCTCCAATCAAAAGACATAGGATATCAGAATGGATTAAAACAAAAACAAACAAACAAACAAAAAACAAGACCCATTGATATGCTGCCTATAAGAGACTCACTTTATACCTAAAGCCACCTACAGACAGAAAGTGAGGGGATGGAAAACATCTATCATGCTAATAGACATCAAAAGAAAGCCAGAGGAGCCGTATTTAGATCAGACAAACTAGATTTTAAACCAAAGATTGTAACAAGAAATGAAGAAGGGCACTATATCATAATAAAGGGGTCTATCCCCCATAAGAAGTTCTAAAAATTGTAAATATTTATGCCTCCAGCTTGGGAGCACCCAAACATATGAATCAATTAATAATGAACATAAAGAAACTCATTGAAAATAATATAATAATAGTGGGGGACTTTAACACCCCACTTACAGCAATTTACATCTGAGCATCTAAGCAGAAAATCAATAAGGAAATAATGGGTTTGAATGACACACTGGATCAGATGGTCTTAACAGACACATTCAGAACATTTCATCTGAAAGCAACACAGGACACATTTTTTAAGTGCACATGGAAGATTTTCAGAATAGATCACATACTGGGTCACAAATCAGGCCTCAACAAATACAAAAAGATTGAGCGCATACAATGCATATTTTCTGATCACAACACTATGTAACTTGAAGCCAACCACAAGAAAAAATTTGGAAAGACCACAAATACCTGGAGGTTAAATGTTAAAGAACATCCTACTAAAGAATGAATGGGTCAACCAGGAAATTGAGGAATAAATCAAGAAATACATGGAAGAAAATGAAAATAAAAATATGACAGTCCAAAACCTTTGGGATGCAGCAAAACTGGTCATAAGAGGGAATATATAGCAATATACTTACTTCATGAAGCAAGAAAAGTCTCAATACACAACCAAACTTACACCTAAAGGAGCTAAAAAAGGAACAGCAAATAAAGTCTAAAGCCAGCAGAAGAAGGGAAATAATAAAGATTAGATTAGAAATAAATGATGTACTATATGTTGGCTAACTGAACATAATAATAATAAAAAAATTAAAAAATGATATAGAAACAACAATAACAACAAAAAAAAACAGTAGAACAGATCAATGAAACTAAGAGTTCATTCTTAGAAAGAATAAATAAAATTGATAAACCCCTAGGCAGTTTATCAAAAAGAAAAGAGAAAGGGCCCAGATAAATAAAATCACAAGTGGAAAAAGAGAGATCACAACCAACACCACAGAAAAATTATAAGAGAATATTATGAAAAATTATATGCCAACAAATTGGGCAATCTGAAAGAGTGGATAAATTCCTAAAAACATGTAAACTACTAAAACTGAAACAGGAAGAAATAGAAAATTTGAACGGACCCATAATCAGCAAAGAAATAGAATCAGTGATCAAAAAACTCCCAACAAACAAAAGGCCAGATGGCTTCCCAGGGGAATTCTACTAAACATTTAAAGAGTTAATACCTATTCTTCTCAAACTGTACCAAAAAAGTTGAAATGGAAGGAAAACTTCCAAACTCATTCTATGAAGCCAGCCTTATCTTGATTCCAAAACCAGACAAAACCTCACTAAAAAGGAGAATTATAGGCCACTATCCCTGATGAAGACAGTTGGAAAAATTCTCAACAAGATACTAGCAAAGAAAATCCAACTGTACATTAAAAGAATTATTCACCACAATCAAGTGGGATTTACTCCTGGCCTGCAAGTGTGGTTCAATATTCACAAATCAACCAATGTGATACAACACATTAATAAAAGAAAGAATGAGAGCCATATGATCCTCTCAATAGATGCAGAAAAAGCATTTGGCAAAATACAGCATCCATTCTTGATAAAAATGCTCAACAAAATAGGGATAGAAGCAAGGTACCTCAACCTTATAAAGGCCATTTATAAAACAGCCACAGCTCATATCAATCTCAATGTGGAAAAAAACTAGAGCTTTTCCTGTATGGTCAGGAATAAGACAGGGATATCCACTCTCACCACTGTTATTGAACATCGGAAATCCTAGTCTCAGCAATCAGAAAATAAGAAGAAATAAAAGGCATCCAAATCAGCAAGGAAGAGGTCAAACTTTCACTATTTGCAGATGACATGATACTCTATGTAGAAAACCCAAAAGACTCCACCAAAATATTGCTAGAACTGATACACGAATTCAGCAACATTGCAGGATACAAAATCAATGTACAGAAATCTGCAACACTGATATATACCAAAAATGAAGCAACAGAAAGAGAAATCAAGGAATCGATCCCATTTACAATTGCACCAAAACATAAGAGGCCTAGGAATAAACCTAACCAAAGACATGAGAGATCTGTACTCTGAAAGCTATAGAACACTATGAAAGAAATTGAAGATGACACAAAGAAATGGAAAAACATTTCATTCTCCTGGATTGGAAGAACAAATACTGTTAAAATGTCTATTCTGTCCAAAGCCATCAACACATTTAATGCAATCCCTTTCAAAATACCACTGGCATTTTTCACAGAGATAGAATAGGTAATCCTAAAATTTGTATGGAGCCAGAAAAGACTCTGAATAACCAAAGCAGTCTTGAAAAAGAAAACCAAAGCTGGAAGCATCACAATTCTGGACTTCAAGCTCTATTATAAAGATGTAATCATCAAGACAATATGGTATTGGCACAAAACCAGACACATAGATCAATAGAACAGAATAGGAAACCCAAAATGGACCTACAGCTATACAGTCAACTTATCTTTGACAAAGCAGGAAAGAATAATACAAAAGACAATCTCTTCAACAAATGATGTTAGGAAAACTGGACAGCAACATGCAGAAGAATGAAACTGGGCCATTTTCTTAAACCGTACACAAAAATAAATTCAAAATGGATGAAAGACCTAAATGTGAGACAGGAATCCGTCAAAATCCTAGAAGGGAACACAGGCAGCAACCTCTTTGACCTTGCCTGGAGCAAATTCTTATTAGACATGTCGCTGAAGACAAGGGAAACCAAAGCAAAAATGTACTATTGGGACTTCATCAAGATAAAAAGCTTCTGCACGGCAAAGGAAACAATCAACAAAACTAAAAGACAGCCTACAGAATGGGAGAAGATATTTGCAAATGACATATCTGATAAAGGGTTGGTAGCCAAAATATATAAAGAACTTATGAAATTCAATATTCAAAAGACAAATAATCCAGTTAAGAAATGGGCAGAAGACATGAATAGACATTTTTCCATAGAAGACATCCAGATGGCTAACAGAAACATGGTAAAATGCTCGATATCACTCATCATCAGGGAAGTACAAATCAAAACTACAGTGAGATACCATCTCACCCCTTCAGAATTGCTAAAATTAACAACACAGGAAACAACAGGTGTTGGCAAGGATACAGAGAAAATGGGGATCGTCTTACAGTGTTGATGGGAACACAAACTGGTGCAACCACTCTGGAAAACAGTATGGAGTTTCCTCAATAAGTTAAAAATAGAACTACCCTATGACCCAGCAATTTCACTACTAGGTATTTACCTAAGGGATACAAAAATACTAATTTGAAGGAGCACATGCACCCTGATGTTTATAGCAGCATTATAAGCAAAACCAAATTATGAAAAGAGCCAAAATGTCTATTGGCCGATGAAAGGATAAAGATGTTGGGTATATATACAATAGAATATTACTCAGCCATTAAAAATAATGAAATCTTGTCATTTGCAATGATGTGGATGGAGCTAGAGTGTATTATGCTAAGTAAAATACATCAGTCAGAGAAAGACAAATACCATATGATTTCATTCATGTGGAATATAAGAAACAGAACAGGGGTGCCCGGGTGGCTCAGTTGGTTAAGCAGTTAAGCGTCTGACTCTTGATTTCAGCTTGTGTCATGATATTGGGGTTGTGAGATCAAGCCCCAAGTCTGACTCTGTGCTCAGTAGGGAGCCTGCTTGAGAATCTTTCTCTCCCTGCATGGACCCCACTCACGCACACACTCTCTCTCTCTAAAATAAATAAATATATCAAAAAAAAAAAAAAAAGGAAACAAAACAGATGAGCATGGGGAAGGAAGAAAAAAAAGAAAGAGAGAGGCAAACCATAAGAGACTATTAAGTATAGAGAACAAACTGAAGGTTGCTGGAGGGGAGATGGGTGGGTGATGGGCTAAATGGGTGGTGGGCATTAAAGAGGCTACTTGTTGTGATGAGCTATGGGTATTCTATGTAAGTGATGAATCACTAAATTCTACTCCTGAAACCAATATTACACTATATTTTAACTAACTGGAATTTAAATAAAAACTTGGAAAAAATAGCATTAGGAACATGTTTTGCTCTATTTGGTCTTTGACCCTGGCTCCTGACACAAAGCTCCTAATCTCTTGGAATTTCTTAAGTTATAGAAGTGTCTTTTGTCCTAATGAGGGGACTCTTCTTGGGCACCTGGAGGCTTCAGGATAGGGGCTTGTTACTGAAGAGATCAAGCCATGAGTAGAAGCTTGCAACTTTCAGCCCCATCCACCTCTCCAGAGAATGGGAGAGAGGTTGGGTCTGAGTTAATCATTGATCATGCTTATATGATAAAGCCTCTATGAAAATCCCCAAAATACAGAGTTTGGAGAGCTCTGGATTGATGGACATGTGAAGGTGCTGGAAGAGTGGTGCCTGCAGAGGGCATGGAGGCTCTTTGCCCCTTCCCACATACCTAACTGTATGCATCTCTTCCATTTGGCTGTTCCTGAGTTAGATCCATTTTATAATAAGCCAGTAATCTAATAAGTAAAATGTTCCTATGAGTTCTGTGAGCCACTCTGGCAAATTAATCTAACCTGAGGGGGTCATGGGAACCTTCCAGTTAGCAGTTTGGTCAGAAACACTGGTAACAACTGGACTCACAACTGGCATCTGAAATTGGGGAGGAGACAATCTCATGAGACTGGACTCAACCTCTAGAATTTATGTCCAGGTAAATAATGTCAAAATTGACTTAAATTATAGGGTGTCTTAGAGAATTGTTTGGTGTCTGAAAAATCCACACATCTAGTGTCAGAAGTATCATGAATGTAAAGTAATGAAAAAACACAGGAGTATTTTTTTGTACTAAGAAGACATAATACGTTCTCTCAGTAAACTCAGACCACAGGAGAGAGTTGCCAGTAAACAATGAATTATAATGCATTGCAATAAATACTTGAATAAAACAACAGTTGTTATGGAAACAAAGAAAAAGGAATAGGATACATTGTGGGAATATTTGCAAAATACAGCTGTTGTTATTGGATCATAATTTACCAGAATATAGTTCAGAATATGAAAGGCATTTTCAGGTTGAGTTTATCCTTGGACACTGATAAAACAAGCTTCACTTTATAAGAGAATAAGAGCATCAACAATTTGAAAGAGGATTTTAGTTGCCTACATTAATGATAATGGGCACATTTAGGAAACTGATATAGTATAGGCTGAAAGTGAAAAAAGAAAACGGAATCAAAACAATAGCAGTGAGGATAAACAAATGGGATAGGTAGAACTGACCATTCTGTAGCAGGTTTTACTTTGTTTTTATATTCAGGCAGAAGATTGAGATAGTCATGCCCATCAGTTTATGGACATTATCATCATTGGTCCCTGCAAATTCTCTCACTAACTGTTTACCATTTTTTATTTATTTATTTATTTATTTATTTATTTATTTATTTATTTATTCTCTCATTTTTTAAATTTATATCTCCATTTCCATTTCCATTATCAACACTTGCCCTCTCTTTGTAGTCAATCATTCTGTTCTTTACAGTGACCATTTTATTCCTATGTGTTCTGACAAATGGATTTCATCTGTGTTATACATACATGTTTAATTAATATAAATATTATTCTATTTCTTACTTTTTAATTTTTTAACTACTGTTGCTAAGTGTACATCTAGTCATTTGCTGCACATTGCATGATACTCCATGGTGTGCCTGCACTGGATTTTACTCATCCACTACTCCAGGGATGGATGCTTAGATTTTATCCAAGTACCATACCCCTCCCAAAAAAGACCATACTTATACACGAAGATTCTACATAAGTCTGTCCTCCAACATATTCATAGGATATGGGAACTGATTCATTGTGTGGAAAAACAAAAAACATTACCATAACTCTGAATTTTGTACTAAAACCTAGAAAGAAGATGGATGATAGAATCACTATCTACCATAACTTTTTAACTAATATTCCACCCAACATCAGATTTTATCTCTTAAGAGTTTTATAAATGTATAAATTTGGAAAACAAGTTCTAAATTTTGATTAATGTGCATATAGAGAAGAGATTTTCCTTCTCTGGCTTCCAGGTACATAGGAGCTAACTTAGATTTGCATTATTTGTCTGGACCTGTGTAATTACACAAAAATTCCATTGTTTGTAATCAAATATTTTAACAAAGTCTGTGATAATTGAATTACCATAGAGAAAAGCTTGAAGTGCAAGCATTAAAGATGAAAAAAACTTTTCTGGTGATGATGGTACATTAATTAAGCACTCTCTAGAGGAAAAATATTATCATATGTTTGAGTTGTCAGTATGAATATCATCTTATCCTACTGTCTTTCCACCAGGCAGCAATATTAATGTTCTGATTTCTGCAATATAGATTAAAGTTCATTTTCATTTTTAGCATCAGTCTTACCCTTGCCTTAGGACTTAATTTAATTTTTAATTTAATTTTAATTTAAAAAGTATCATGGACTTACTGCATTTTGATAAAATGATTTCTCAATAATCAAATGATAACATTACATCAAGGGAGCAAGATTGAGCAGAGAGAGGAAAGAAGTCAAGGTGTGTAGAAGAATGGAGACGAATGGCAGCCTTGACTGACCCCACAGGGAGCTCTGAAGCTAGAATAATCCTGAGACTTGTCTAGAGTGGGGATATGATAGCTGGGCCCTTAGATCTTCACATCGATCAGTTGATCATGGACATGATGACTCCTTGCAGTTGAGGCATTTCTTGACAGGACTGACAGCTAAAGATTTTCTGCCATTGATGGTCATGGCAGGTGGGGCAAGCCCTTCACTGAAGTAGGACCTGACTTTTGCTCGACTTGGTGGCTTACCTGGTAGACTGACCAAAATCTTCATTTCTCAGGGGTCTCACACTAGGGTGATTGCACTTGTTCATTTATCAAAATCTGACAAGGGAGGTCACTGGATTCTGGGTCAAAAAATTGGCTCATGACCAAATTGGGCAAGGAATCATGACCTGTTTATTGGGACAACTGCCTTCAGCCTGCTATTCATTCATCCTTGATTTGCATTGATACTCCACACTTGGAATAGTGCCCTTGCTGCTTAAACATCATTTTTGCTTCTTTGGCCACCAGATTTATTGGCCATGTCCATGACATTCTGGAGTTGCACCCTGGTTGCTCCTCCAACCTAGCCCCTCATTACCAAAACTATGTTAACCTGGCTTCAGGCTACCATTTGGCCTTTATTATCTCAGGGCCCTGCCACCTCCATTGATGTCAGTGAATCTGATTTTATAATGGTATTTCCTGTCATCAGCCTTGACCTACAGAGAAGAGCTAGCCCTGAACTTAGTGAATTTGTATCCTTTTCACCAGTGATTTCCTATACCTTGGTAAATGGTGTATCCTGTGTCTTTCCCATAGATGGTAATGGTTTGACAGGTCTTCTGAACTTGCATGCTTTATGCAGTCCAGAAGATTCACTTCCCTGAGATGTTTAGTCCCTGCTTTCACCACCTGCCATGAAAATCCCAGTTTGCAGGTTACTTGACATGGGTCATTGCATTTCCATGCTTCTAGGAGCCATCCTAGTAATAAGTTTGCATGATCTTTGAGGAGCCTTTCCAGATGTAATATTCTATATCCCAAATTGAACTCTGCTCTGACCACATGATAAAACATCCTCAGAAACTAATTGCCTTCCCTTTGCTGACACATGCTGGCTGGCTGGATCTTGCTACTCCTTTGAAATATAGCCTCTTTCTCTTTATCACTACCCCCCCCCTTTTATACCATCTGATTTATGTTTCAGATAAACACAGATTTCCTACTTTCTTTGCTTCTAGGAATTGGGGCAATAAGTTTTTCCTGTAAGGACTGTCTGTATAGCACATCCCACTATGCCAGAGCAATGCCAAAATGAAGGCAAGTGGGTAGGGCTTGGTAACTGATCCATACAGATTTCTATTATATAGGGATGATAATTCTTAGAGATAAGGAACACATCATAAGAAGCAGTTCATGTTGGGAGATTATCACTTTTGTTTGGGATAGGCTTGGTTTGAGATGCTTGTGATATTCCAGGAAATAGTAGGCAGTAAGTGGACGAATACCTCTGTCTAGAATTCAAAAGACAAATTTGAGTTGTAAATATCCGTCTGTAAAAATAAATCATGGAATCATTGGTGAGCAAAAAGATATGGTACCTGCCTATAATAAGCTTACAATTTGATCACAGGTGTAATTAAATATTAACACAAAAACAATGTGAACTGATGCAAACTATGATAAGGCTCTTGAAGGAACTGTGTCTGGTGCTGTGATTCACAAAGGTAAAAGTTCCAGGTTTGTATGGGAAGATGCCCTACAGGAAAGATGCCTTCTGTAAGTTATGTTTGAACTGCTGTACAAAGGATTAGACAGAGATAACCAAATGAAGAGGGAAGAGGGATGGAGAGAAGGAAAAGAATATACAAAGTTCCAGTGACAGAAGCTTGACTTAAGTAAAAGAATTTTAGTCATGGAAATGGATATGGTCACCAAGAATAAGTATGAACATATAGAGCAGAGAATCTATTGGAATGGATTTAATTGTTCTCTTAGTGAACTAGTATGTAGTTTAGGGAGTTGGAAGAGAGAGAGGAAGAGAGGGATAGAGAAGGAAGGAGAGAAAGAGGGAGAGAGAATTTGTGAGGTCATGATACTTAAGGAAGTATTGGAAAGAAACACAATCTGAGAAGGATAGTTATATATGTATGTGGGCCTCAGGAACAACAAGAAACAAATATGTTTGCCAAGTAGAATTAGCTTCTATTCTCTCTTGGCCTCTCTTAACCTAGGGATATTCTGCCTTTCTCTGTGTAACTGAAAGTATGGTCACAGTAAACTCCCACTTTTACATTCAAATAGATTTTGTTTAATTGGTGGTTGTTATTAATTTTGAGTTCAAAATATTCTAGTCAGAAGTATCTGATTGGCCTAGTTTGGGTTTAGTTATTGACTCTTGCTTGAATTATCTTCAGCAAGCACATCAGAACCAGGTAGAGTTGGCAAAGGGGAAAGGAAGCAGTTCACACAGGAAGGCTTCCATTACAGGCTGATGTCTGTCTGTGATATAACAAATAGTAAACAAAACTTGGAAAGGATGCCATTTGGAACTATGATAAAGTATAATAGATACAATGTAGAAGAATAAAATCTTAGTAAATATTTTCCAAGTGGGTAATTAATAGTATTCATAATGGAACATACATAAAAGATGTGATGCTAGACTACATGTTGTAGACAAAAACAATCCATCCAAGGGGCGCCTGGGTGGCTCAGTCGTTAAGTGTCTGCCTTCGGCTCAGGTCATGATCCCAGAGTCTTGGGTTCTAGCCCTGCATCGGGCTCCCTGCTCGGCAGGAAGCCTGCTTCTCCCTCTCCTACTCCCCCTGCTTGTGTTCCCTCTCTTGCTGTGTCTCTCTCTGTCAAATAAATAAATAAAATCTTAAAAAAAAATCCATCCTCAAAACTTGAGAGTGAAATAGGTGGAAACCTGTAGGATCCTTCAAGGAAGCTTATAGGATATTTTAAGATTTGGCTGAAAGATGACCCGTTGCATTTCTGTGTGGGTGAGAAATGCATTTCTCATTGATGGTGAGAAGAATCTTCAGATATAAAAACCTAAGTGACATCTTTAGTTTAAGAGGCCAAATGTTATACTCTAAAAATTCAATGTTGTGTTTGCCAACTGCTATGGGTTATTGCTAAGCAATCCAAAGTCAGACAGCTCTTACCAGTGATCCCACTTTCTGGTCCCACCGAGAGCATCAGCTTGCTCATATGTGTCTTCATGGGATTTCTTTGCTGTCTCTAATGAGGGTCACCTGATATCTCCTTAGTTCCAGGATAGTAGGATAGCTACAATTTTAAGTTTAATAAATTAATTTTTCATACTCCTCCTGTGAACTAACCTCTTCTAAATACACACACACATGCTCGCATTACTGCATGCATGTACACATAACTTAGTTTTATAGGATAAGGGTAATTACAAAACAACTCACAGGAAGAATATGAAGTGGTGAATGTTTTATTTATCACAAATACTGTTTTGAGATTTCTTTAAAATGTTTTATGCTTGAACAAATATCAATAATTTGTTCCTAGTACTTCATTTTCAAGGTAAATTTTATAATTATTTGGAAACAGTTTTTTGTCTTACCAGAACTTTTTCAGAATACCATGATTCAAGTCTGAACCAAAAAAAGAAACATATACTGGTAAATGAAGTCAGTTAGAGAAGGAAATTTTTAAAAATTGAAAAGGTATATAATTTAAGAAAGAAGAAGAGAAATCAATTAACTCAAATAATAATGAAAAATATTAGGACATCCTTATTGGAGTTCATAGTAAAATAAATTTGACTTATATTTTCTATTTCTATTGTTGCCTAGATTGATTAAAAGTAAGAGGACTAGGAGTGCGTGGGTGGCTCAGTCAGTTACACTCCTGACTCTTGGTTTCTGCTCTGGTCATGATCTCATGGGTGGTGAGATTGAGCCCTGCAAGGGCTCTGAGCTCAATAGGGAGTCTGCTTAGAATTCTCTTCCTCAGCCCCTCCCCCAACTCGTGCTCTCTTTCTCCCTCTCTCTCTCTCTCAAATAAATAAATAAAGTAAGTAAGTAAGAGAACTAGACTTTGGGCTAACTTACTAGCTGCAGAAGATCCACTTAACTTCTCTCTCACTGGTGTTTTCAATAAAATGAGAACAGGGTTGTGATATGCCTTTGACTCAGTGTCTGCTAAAGTGCTCTATGACCTAAGCTATTACAGTTAATTCCATAGTGAAGGCAGATATTAAAGATATTGTCTTGGGAGTTTGGAAGGAATTCTTAGGCAAAACCTTACCATGAGGACTACCTAGGTAGGGTTACTATACCCTAAGGTCTTATTCTTTTTTTTTTTTTTTTAAGATTTTATTTATTTGACAGAGAGAGATACAGCGAGAGAGGGAACACAAGCAGCGGGAGTGGGAGAGGGAGAGGCAGGCTTCCTGCGGAGCAGGGAGCTGGATGCACTCGATCCCAGGACCCTGGGATCATGACCTGAGCCGAAGGCAGACGCTTAACGACTGAGCCACCCAGGCGCCCCCTTAAGGTCTTATTCTTAATTTATAGGTCCAAATATGTAATTTTGTTCAAGGCAAAAAGTGATCTTTCTTTAAGGAAATAAATTATGCTTATGGTAACTGGCAAATATATGCAAAAAGACCTATGCTCAGCATTACCCCCCTTTCACATTTCTTATAGACAATAAGAAATTACATCTGTGAAGCAGACCAGATTCCTAGCAGTGTTCAGCATATTTTCTCTAGTGTTTAAAAAGAGCTGGGAAGCCAAATTATTAACAGAGTTTAGTGGTGCTATACATAGGCTCTCAATAAATATTTGTGGAGACGTGATAGTTTTTAACTCTGTTAATCACTTCTGTGCACCACTTTGTTAATAGGTCTTCCTTCAGAGTTTATAAAATATAAAAAACTAGACCAGTATTTGCACAATGTGTTCAAAGGGACATTATTCCACCTATTCCTAAATTTAACTGAAAACAACTTTTTTTCATATGGGTTTATTATAATCCTAGAATTCTATTTATATTTTGGGGAAGACAGACATGTTAACAGTGAAACTGTAGGCTTTATACCCTTGTGGCAATGATTAAAATATGGTGTTCCTCAGTCACCCATTTACAGATGACAGTCTTTAGGGAACATAACATTATTACTAATTCATTGTTTATTATTTTCCTTAAGTCAAATGCCTGAGGTTCTTTCCAGTTGTTTCCATTTAGCACTGAGATGATTTTTTTGTAGTAGCAGGTTGGGTTTTCCAACAGCACTCTTCATTTGCAAGGTCTGTCTTCTGCCACAATTGCTTATCACATTCTCTGGGTTTAACCTTAATTTCAAGTTAAGGTGGTGCAATGTTGGTGCTTCCATGCACAATTAAATTTGTTTTATACAATAACATTACGTTATTGGATTGAGCCACACCAATAATTTTTTCCTGATAGTGATTCCAAGAGATATCCTATAGGAAAACATTTTTTTCGAGAATATTGGGCATAAAATGCCTATGTGTTCTAAATGTTCCTACTATGATCTGTTCTCCATATAAATATAGCTTTAATCTATTCCCCATTATTTTATGTATATATATAAATATATATATTGCTGGTCTTTTATGTATAGTCTCATTGGATTTATTGAACTCATCCATTTTTTTTCTCCATTTACTGGATGATTGTGATCATATCTGCCCTATCAGATTAACATATTTTTGGTTTTGGTTTATTTTGTTTCAGCATATTTTCATTCTGATGATTTTCTTAGTAAGCAATTACATATGTTGTATGAGGTTATTGATATGTAGATTGTTAGAAAAATAAGGAAATGCTTATCAAAGAATTCTATTATCAATAGAGAAAAATTTGGAAAACAAATTGAATTTCATTTTATTATACTTTTTAAAAATAATTCACATAGTTAAAAGAACACTAATACAAATAAGAGATACAAAGTGCAATATTTATTGTATTTAAATATGAATACATTAACCCCTTTTCACAATGCTGACAGTGACATATAAATTATGAAACTTGGAACAACTATTGGCTATAAACAAAAGTAATAAATGCTCCAGATGATAAAAGATATTAACAACAATTTCTAAAGATGTTTCTATACAAGCTGAATTAGAGGTCACATTCCTAGGTCTATCAATTCTTACCACTGTAGAGTTTATTTTCTAATAATAGACAGGACTAAGGCAGGCCAATTAAAATGAAAATAAAATACAAGCTTATAGTGAACAACACAGTAAAAACGTACATATAAAGCAGGCTGTCAATTTACATTTTGTTTGTTCTTTCTCTTGTGTTTGGGGAAAAACAGCTCATTATAAATTATAAATAACATCAGCTTAAAACAGATACGAAAAAGAAAAAAAAGAGAAAATGCTTAGATATTTTAAAGAGAATTTCTTCTTTAATTAGGAGTTGGGAATTAAACAATTTTTAACTCATTTAGCATACAGAAGAGAATAAATAATGAAAGACATTTAAAAGTGGTTTGTAATTGTTTTTGAACAAGCTAAGACTTCCATCTCCTTGTATGGTTCTTTATTTTGTTAAAAATATTTAATCCCCAAGGTCTCACAAATACTTTATCATACTGGGCTTCAATTTGTCTCTAAATAGCCTCTTTAAAGGTCATTTCCTCATGCAAATTGAAGTATAGAATGAATATCATTAGATAATCAAAGCCATAAAAATACATATATTTATCTCCCTATCTAATCAGTTTCTTTTGAAATAATGCTAGTAATTTGGAGGAAATTTATCTTTAGTTTTAGCCAGAAAAATATTTAAAACCTGTATTTAATTATCTTCTGGCTACTAGATTCAACTTTCTTTGAAAACTTTTTTTAATAATTAATCAAGTACTTGGGGTGCCTGGGTGGCTCAGTTGGTTGAACGTTCTACTCTTGATTTCAGCTCAGGTCGTGATCTCAAGGTTGTGGGATCAAGCCCTGCGTCAGGCTCATGCAGTGGGCCTGGAGCCTGCTTAAGATTCTCTCTCTCTCCATCTGCCCCGCCCCAAAATTCTCTCTCTTCCTCTGCCCCTCTGCCCTCTCAAAAAAATTAATGAAGCACCAGATTTTATATATTGTTTAATAATCACCTCAATTTTTATTTTTATTTATTTTTTTTTAAGATTTTATTTATTTATTTGACAGAGAGAGACACAGCAAGAGAGGGAACACAAGCAGGGGGAGTGGGAGAGGGAGAAGCAGGCTTCCCACTGAGCAGGGAACCCGATGCGGGGCTCCATCCCAGGACCCTGGGATCATGACCTGAGCCGAAGGCAGACGCTTAACGACTGAGCCACCCAGCGCCCCTCACCTCAATTTTTAAATTTTTTCTCAATTCCATGTCAACATCTTCATTACTTTGGGAAAGTTACATTTGCCTGTTAAGGCGTAATTCAAATTCTGAGGGTAGCCACCTTCTAAACAGCTCTCCTAATACCAGATAGCTAAGCATCATAAAGAATCTTGTGTGAGGACAGAGTGCACTAGGGTAAGATCACTGCAAAGTTATGAGTGTGGATTTTAAATTAAAATGACATGGCTATCAATATTCTTTCTTTACATCTATACCTATTATTTATTTTAATGTCTATTTCTCATAATAAATTCCAAAAAGAATATTTCTCAACAAAGTATCTTCCACCTTGCCCAAAAAATCAAGTGCATGAAAATTATAGTAAAGATTGTTTGCAGTTTCTATAGATAAATTCTATGGATTTTGGTGATAATATGATTTTATAAGGACTTTTGTTTTATTATTTATCATGTAAAGATCTAAATTCTACTGATCAATTACTCAAGCATTCAGTATATACATACCACATAAAACCACTGTTGGAAAGACTATGCTGGAAGAAGGAGTAAGTACATACATAAATAAGATCATTTACTTTTTAAGAAGAGTTAACTAAAACTATAATCAGAATATGATACATTTTATCAAAAAATACAAATATAGCAGTTTGGATATAGAGAGTAGAAAGTTTCAAATTCAAGCTGTCTGGCTCCACATTCCCTTCTAAAATGACACTACACTGTCTGTCAAGAGTAGGTAAGTGATTTGTGAGATTACTAGATGATGAATAACTGCATCATAACTATAATGAGATAAAGCTTGATGTAGAGTCTACTGAAGCTCAAAGATAATATCTCTGAAAATAAACAATATGAATTTTATAATAATGATATGAGACAAAAATTTAAATTATTTTTGGTAGAATATTAAAAATGGTTAAAGCTATTGAATACTTCTATATAAGTAAGGTATTGTAAGCTCTTCATATCCTCATGCAATCCTTGCAATAAATACATTAAGTTGTGTTTTTACTGCTTTTACTGGTGATAAATTTAAGGTGATAATATTATTTAAATTAAATTAAAAAACAAAGAAATTAGTTAAGTTCAAGCCTACATAGGACAAAAATGACAGAGACAAGGTTGAGGCCTGAACCATAGGTATATTAAATTCTTTATTTTCTGGTATTTTGGCAATGTCATCCTTAGCAGCAAATCCGGAAGTTATTTTCTCCCTTTTAGATGTTGAAGGGACCAAAAATATAGTGCATCAAGAAAGTATAGTGACAGTAAGAATAAAATCACTTTCTAATGCTCCTGCAGAAGAGAAACCAGATTATTTCACCATCTCATAAATTATTAATAGACTTAGTACATGCATGGGAGGATCAGGTTGACTTTACTGAATATATTATGCACCTCTCTGTCTTTTATAACTACATGTAGATAGCATGTAAGAACTTAAATATTCACTTTTTAATTCAAAATAGGAGAAATAAAAGGAGAGACAAATGGATATAGTAGAGTGAGGTTAGATTCCAAACACAATACTACCCTAAGTCTCCTATATTTATACAGGGTAAAATCTATTCATCTAATTAAATAAAATAGATTTATATGCCCTAAGTCATATATTATATAGAAAATATAAAAGGAAAACATTGAGTTTGATTCAAAACTTTCCAAAATTAAATATGCATATAGCATAAGTAATATCACAGTTAACTTTGGATGCCCAGTTCTTTTATTTCTAACCATCTTATGAAAACATTTTTTTAAGATTAATGTTGAACTGGGAATTATGTTTATGATAGAATTTATTTCTGTTGTTCTAAGTTAGACTAATAGTTGCCTCAGATGTTTCCATAGCAACTTCAATGGGGAACATTTCAGAACACTTCCTTCCGGCAGGCATTTGAGAATATATATATGGACAGTCACTGTGTGAAATTTAGTCAAGAAAATCTCTCAGGGGGCACCTGGGTGGCTCAGTTGGTTAAGCGACTGCCTTCGGCTCAGGTCATGATCCTGGAGTCCCTGGATCGAGTCCCGCATCGGGCTCCCTGCTCGGCAGGGAGTCTGCTTCTCCCTCTGACCCTCCCCCCTCTCATGTGCTCGCTCTCTCTCATTCTCTCTCTCACAAATAAATAAATAAATAAATCTTAAAAAAAAAAGAAAATCTCTCAGGGACAAAATAATATTTTAAAACCATGTGTCACTTTGTACATTCTCTCTGAATTACAAAGAGTTTGGTCTCCACTCTGTTTCTGCCCACTGCTCAGGTGTTCTTCAGGCTTCATGATATCTGGAAATTTTTTTACCTTCAAGATCTCAAAATCTGCAAAAAAAAAAAAAAACCTCAAAATCTGAAGTTCTATTTTCTGATGATAAACCTGTGTTAACATTTCTCATATTTCTTAACTCCTACTGAATTTGATCATTAATTGATCATCAGTTGCCATTCCCTAACCCTGTGCTATTTTTGCTGTCTAACATTGGTGTTCTGGCTTTACTTATCTCCACCTAATGAGAAAAATGATGGTCAGCCATTTGAGGATCATCATTTTTTGCCATTTTGACATGCCACATACTTACGACCTTCTGCCATTCCTGCTTAGCAAATTCTGTTTTGAGTCTCTCCCTGTTAATTCTGCCAGTTTCTGTTTCTAGATAGGTATGATGTTGCCAAATGATACTAATTAGAGCCCACAAATGGGTGACTATGTAATTGATGTCTTTTTATTTATTTATTTATTTATTTGACAGAGAGATACACAGCGAAAGAGGGAACACAAGCAGGGGGAGTTGGAGTGGGAGAAGAAGGCTTCCCGCTGAGCAGGGAGCCTGATGTGGGGCTCAATCCCAGGACCCCAGGATCATGACCTGAGCAGAAGGCACATGCTTAACAAATGAGCCACCCAGGCGCCCCTGTAATTGATGTCTAAATCAGAAACACTTTTCACTTTTGAAAGTGAAAGAGGATAATATAAAAGTGGTATAAACCAGCTCTGTCTCAGAGAAACTAGGGTGTGTCATCCCAACAAAAGTAGACCTATTTTCTCATCAGAATAAGTCTTCAGTGACGCCTGAAATTCTTTTTAAATTTTTTTATAAAAAATTTAGTCAATTCCCCATTAGCCATTTCCAGTGTTAACTCTAAGTTTGAGTCTCAAGAAATGAATCCCTTCATCCATCCCAAGTTTAATTCAACCAGAATTCATTACTCTGTCCTTCCATTAGAGGACTGAAACCTCACCATGTCAAAATATCTCTCAGTAGTCATTTTCCTTGTGTGATTAAAACAGTCCTTTAATTCTTACTCAAAGTTCTATTCATTTCTTTTGGGGAAGAAGGTGGGGTCAGGTGGTAGAGGCTGGGTCCATCATAATTTCTTAGTTTTCTTCTGACACTTATTATAGCCTCCCAGAATGTATGAAATGCTTCTTTCCAACCTGTAGACCTGGTCATTATCTAAGAGTTTCTCTGTGGTTTTATAGACATATTTCTGTGGGGGAATTACTCATCCATTATAGTAGATTCAAGCGTGCCTTAAGCAGTTGTCACTCTCCAATCCTCTTTTTTACAGATGTGTTAGTTGATGGATAAATATCTGAATTTTCAATGATACCTCAAAGTTAGGAAGTCCAAAGCTAAACTCATTTTGCCATTGAGTGTACAAATTTCATTATTCCAATTTAAAAAATCACTGCATTTCCTTATTGGGTCATAGTCACAAACCTGGGGTTAGTCATAAATGTCCCTGTTTTTAGTATCTCCAGATAAAATTAGTCACCTTGTCTTGTAGGCTGTTCTTCCACCACCCTCCTTACATGTATTACCAAGTTGTGCCTTCTTACTGATATTATGTCAGTTAGCCCCACATAGTGCTCCTACTACATTAATCTTAAAGCTTAATTCTGATCATTTCAAGCCATTGAGCTATTCAAGAATTTTTTATGTTTCTTCTTCTTTTGACATAAGTACAGACTCCTTACCTTTGCATTCATGGCTTTCCTTTCACTGGCTTCAAAACATACGCCCAGTTGTTTTTTCTCACAATGGTCCATATATTAGCAAGATTGGATGGCATGTTATTTCTTAATGTTATAGAATGTTCATTCTGTAATGGACATCTATGTCAAAACATCCATCCCTCTATGGACATCTCCTGTTGAAACTCCATATTCTTAAGACCCTTCTCAAACTTAATCTCTTCCATGAGAAATTGTTCACTCTCTTATCAAATTTGAAATCTTTCTTTAATTCCTATTAGCACTCCGTTCTTACTTTTTAAATTTATTTTATTCTATCTCATAAATGTTATATATGTACTTGTTTTATCCTCCTTATAGAGTGTTGTTTCTAAAGGAGAGGGTATAAGATTTACTTATGGTTTGAATACAGGAACACCAAGCTTACGCTAGCCAATTATTAAGTACTTGTTGAAATCATTGTACAAATCTATTTGACTACTGTAGAAATATGTAATAACTGTGATGTAAAAATATTGCTAGAACTCTCTGCAAGCAAAGTTGTTTCCAATAGTCAGATAGCAAGTATCATTATACCCCCAAAATAGTTAAACTGGCTGATGCATGAAACAAGTACAGGATTTTTTTCATAGGTAAATCCTAATCTCTGATAGAGCTAAGAAAAGATACCAGGTCCTTAATATACCTCTTTTCCTGTTCATTTTAAACAGAGCCCTTTATATGCATGCAAACTGCTGCAATCATTCATTAAGTAGATTCAATCTCTCACTTTCCTTAAATCATCACTGATTTGAGCTTACTGTTTTCTCAAATTAGCCCTAAGAAAATTATGGCCAGTTATTCATTCTCTAATTAACCTAAAAGTGAATTATATTTCATTGCTTGTAGGATGGTATGGGAAATCTGAGAGTCACCAAGAAGGGAATCCGACTTGAAGGTATATCTGAGTTTCTACTTCCATTGTATGTGAAAGAAATTCATTCCCGAAAGGTATGTGATCCTGGCTTTGGCTTACGGTAAAAGATAATTTAGAGGTTATGTTTTAGCTTGAAATAGGAGGCTAAAACCCCCTTATCTCTTCAGCATGTATTTAGTTTCCTTAAGCTAAAGATTGATTTGAAGAAATCAAAACAGTGAAACAATTGAAAAACCAGTGGAGAAGGTTAGTTTTAAACTGACGAATTAGAGAACCATTTTGAATTAAACTGCAGTGTTGCTTTAGTTAGTCTATAAATTTGCCCCTATATTTTTCAATAGAAGTAAAAAATACACAATTATAGTAATTTCAAAAGGGGCATTTGATACATCTTGAGTAATTTTTGCAGGAAACATTGACTTGAATAAATGGTTTTATTTTAATATATTATAAATCTTTTTAGCTCAAATGAACATGCATTTTCTAAAAAAAGATGAGGAAGAGTCTTAGTATAGAAATTCCATTTATTTCTGGATGAACATTATTTAAAACAAGTGAGAATATTTACCCTTTCAAATGTGTGGGTGTGTGTATGTGTGCCTTGTGGGTATTTTATCTCACTGAGCAGCATGCTAAAAATCAAAAGATTGTAGCTTAATCACTGTGCGTTTTGGCTTCAGTGTGTTACTTTTCAGAAAGTAGCAAGTATTCTTGGGTACATGAAAATAAAACTAGAATCTTTCAAAATCTATTGGGCATATGTATGTATGTGTGGAAATTTAGTAAGTCAGAAAAAATGAAAATCTTGTTATTGTATAAAATGTGGAAAGATTATTAACCTTACTTCATAAATATGAAAGTCTATTTTAGATTAGAATAATTTTTAAATATTACTAATATAATATATTAGCAAATGGGTTTCATAGTAAGCCATGGTTTAATAATTTGCTTCAAAGCTATTTTTCCCTTAAATATCAAGTGAAAACAAAACAGAGGATTATTTTTATAAAACTTCTAATTAGGTTAATTATATTAACTTTAAATTTTATTTTATTCTGTATGAACCTGCAGAGCTTCACAAATATGTTATATTGATTGCCACTCTAGGTACTAGAATTTTACATTGAGGGATTACTTGCTGGATTTTGATAAGACGAATAATATGATAGACACATGTATGAAAACCTGACCTTACTATAAAAACTTACTAAATTTAAAATAAAAAAGTTGCATTTTTGTTTTATTTTCTTTTTATGAAAACTGAAAGACTAACATGCATACCCAAGTTAGTGCCTTCCCTCTGACTGGACATCACCACCACTCACTTATTTACTGGTTCTTCTTGTGGTTGGCACTATTAAACAGTTTAATATTTGAGGAAATGAAAACTTATGCATGGAAATCAAGAAATTACTTAACACAGGAAGGTGAGAGTAATCATAGGCAGGAACTTCTTCGAAAATGCATTCCACTGATAAGTCCAGGGACAGCAAAGATTTACCTTCGAAGCCATTTGAGATCAATTTAGAGTGGCTGCCTGGGAATCCAACTTAGAGAAGGATTGGTAAGCCCTTCGCCAGCAGGCAGGTCACAGAGTTTATCTTCCCAGCCAGAACATTTTTGAGAGTGTAACAACAGCTGTAAACCAGGATTCTCCTGGGAAGCTGGGATATATGTTTACGCCATCAGTGGACCAAATAAGAGAGTCGACTAATGTGTGAGCTTCAAAGTGTGAGCTGGTGGCAGTCAGGCTCTCTAACCTTTATCCCTGGGGAAGTTCATCACCTCAAGTTCATAAGCATTTCCAAAACCCACTGTGTTGATTGAAACCTCTATGCTCCTTTCACATCCCAGACCTGTTGCTTGTCCTCACATCTCTTCTTTTATCGTTTGTCTCTCAGTGGTGACTGCAAAGCCTGGCACAGTGAGAGCAGGTGGGACCATGTGTCCTCAAAAGTCAGACAGGAGGCTGGGTGTGGCAAGAGAAGAAATAGAGATTCGTTTCCTCTTTGAAAATTTCTCTACACACACACTATAAACACAAATGAAGAGAAAAATATGTCTTTTATAAACAGTTCCGGGTTAGGATTCTTTTGTCCATGAATGTATGCAGTTGTTCATTCTCTGCCATAAAGCCTATTCACTGTTTTAAAAAGCCAGCCACAGTTTCCCTGGGCCTGAGTTTTCTTAGTAATAAAGTGAGTTTCGTAGAAACTTATCAAAACACTTAATTCTTAGATTAAGAAAGAATACCAAAATTTCAGTAATACTAGTAGAAATGAGATTTCTCAAAACCCCATTATACATTTCAGTATTTACACACATTTTTGTGTATTCAAATAATTTTTATGATAAAATGTTAAAGTTCCTGTAGGTCTAAGTTAAAGAAATCTACTCAATTAAAAAGATACTTATAAAGATTCAATTAAGATGAGAAAAATACTACTATTGTGTACAACAATTTTAACTTGTGCAAATTTTTTTCCTGCAATTTTGATTTGTGTGTGTATGTGTGTGTGTGTGTGTGTTTTCCTGAATTAATGTCAGTGGGTAGCTTTCTTTATATTTAGTAAATATTCCACTCTGAAATAAAGAATTTTTTTATTTAAAGTAACTTCCTGGTTATGTAGGAATTTAATCCCATACAACTAGACAGAATGATCTCTATTAATCAAAAAATGCAGTTGCCCACAGACACACACATCTAGTCTCCTAACCTAGTAAACCATGGGCTGTTTCTACTCTATGCTAATTGGTCCCCTGCCCCTACCAGCAGATATCTATAGATATTTCAAGTTTATTATTATATATCACTGTTTATTCTCTTCTCCATGTTTTTAAAAAAGCAACCTTTTTAAAGTGGTCCATTATTATCAGTACACAGGAAAATATTATATTCTATATTTGAAATATCTGAAGAATTCAATGTATCTTTCAGAATTAGCAACACTATTTCCAGGGAGTAAGGACTTACTAAACATTAGTGAAGTTAAATATATAGTTTTCTTCAGGTAGGAAAAGTATGAAAGATATGGGATTTGGGGCTACCTTACATAAATGATAATAATGAAAGTAAGATTTTGAATCAATATTCAATGCACATGATCTAACATGAGGTCAAAATTTTTGAACTGTCAGGAAATTAGGACATGTAATCATCAGACTTTTTTTTCCCAAGGTTTCATGAGTCCGGAGAACTAAGGTGGTTAAATTACCTACATTTCACTGATTCTTGACCGAAAAATTTGCATCATGCAGTTCTCTAGAACTTTTTGTGTTACCCAGCCTCATCTAATATTAATTGAACAGCTCTCTTATTAATTTTTTTGTCTGTTCAAGTGTCCTTAATTAAGGTGATACCTCACTGTTGACCCCTATCCCAGCATCCTTCATGATGGACTGATAATTATGCAAGAGAACTGCCACCAGATAATTCCAATTCCTGTAACTCCACAGCAAAGCAAAGTGAAATTTGAGCTCTTGGGACTCCTGTGTTAGCAGAGCTGGGAGGAAGGCCATGCTCTCCCCTTCATGTACAGTCATTTCATTTGGCCTCAAAGCTGGGATGCTCAGTTCTTGGTCACAACCAGTTTTTGGCCTTGTGTTTTCAATTATTCTTTATAGAGTTCAGACACAAAGCCATGGGGCCAGACAAACATAGCAGACTTCTTCCCTGCTTATACAATATACCCAACTCCTGACCCTGTATCTTTCAGGTACCTTGGCAAATCTCCTCCATGCAAATCAATGCATACAAAGAAATATCTGCAAGTTTGTGTAATCATTTTATTATCATCATTATTATCATTATCATTTTACATTTAAGTGTTCAATTGTGTATTATTTTGCTATAATGTCTTTATTCAAGTTAAAAACACGTATCACCCCCAAAATTTTTACATTCAGAAAAGAAACCATTAACATATGATAAACATCATCCCAACTAGGTAATTACACATCTGCACAAATAAAAGGGTAAGTATAGAGAGAGACAATTACATGCTATTTTTAATTAATATATTACACATGCTTTAATAAATGAAAAATCTGAAATTAATGGGAAAGCATTGCTGAGCTTAAATATTTCTTTATCACAAGAATTTTTTTAAAAAACTTGTCTTTATGGTTAAGAATAAAAGACTCTGAATATCATTAAGAAGCTGGATGCATTAGCTCCATATTTTAATTTCAGATAGTGTTCATTAACTCCCTGCAGTGCAATCTGAGGTGATTAGCTCCTCTCCAATTTGTCCTTACCCCTCTTCATTTTCAATTTTTTTGATAATTATATTATTTTAACTTTGTTAGAATTCATAATATTTACATTATGTTCTGCAACTTTAATTGCATTGGCACTTTGGTCTTAATTCTACAGATAGATGGCTGCGGTACTAACCATCAGCTCCTTTTATTATGGCTTCTTCATGATGGAGTTTGTTATTCCAATCATTTCTTCCTTACTTGTATTTCATTGTTAATTAGTTTTGTTAATCCTCGAAATAGTTCATGCTGAAGGTGTCTCACTGTTGTCTTTATTCTTTTCTGGGAGTACTATTAATGGTTCATCCCTTCTTTTCCTGTTACCTAATTGCTCTCTTCAATTCCACCGCTGAATATTGCCATAAAAAGTTTGTGGGCAGCCTAGTATGTTTCTCCTGCTGATGACATGAACTTTCTGCCTAGATGCCTGATACATTTTTGCCATTTCATTTTAGGGAAATGTTGTCTAGTATATCACTCACTATCTTTCATTTTCATTTGCTTGGGGCTTCAATTCAGAGAAAGCAATAATTCTTGTGTTGGATCATCTTTGTCGTCCACAGCTATCATAATTTCTTTAATTATTTTTAAACTCTTTATTGTTCTTCTGCATGCAAGTAACTGTCATTATCTGCAGTCTTTCTTCCATATCTTTATTTTTTTTCACATGAATTTTGCCCTTGCTCTAATTCTCTTATTTTATGTATAAGGGTATTGTTCTGATTATTGGAATTTTCCATACATCCATAGTCTCCTTGTAAATCATATTAGGTTATTTTATTGTCTTTGAGCTATGGTTTTATTAAAATTAAAAATTTATCATTCTAAAACTTAAAGCACTTGCCTGACCTAGTTTGAATGATCTCCACTGATCACAATTTGAGGTAGGGGAATTACTGTCTTAGTTACGTTGTTTCACCAGCGAGATGGTTGCTGGGAAGAGGAGGATAGATGAGGACTTTTTTTTCCCTGTCTGAAGTACTACAAAATGACATGCCAACCAGATGTGGACTGTTTTAATTCTGTGGGTCTTACTGGCCCTTTCTGCCTCTGAAGAATTCTTCCAGTGGTGCATATATTCTTGGTAGACTTTTTTCAGTACCATCTACTTTGCCACCTTCTTTTCCTCTATCCACATAAGTTTATTTAGGTTAGACTTCTCTGAAATATATTAACACTCCTTTTCTTCTGGTGATATAGATGAAAGTAGGGTAGGGATACATGTTATAAGGTACTATGAAGTAATTGCTTTCTTTTCTTGGCTTCCACTTTTTCAAGTTTATAGCATAAACTTAAATCAAAATTGTCAGCTGTTCCAAGAAAAAAATAATTTTTATTTATTTTTTTATTTTTTATTTTTTTAAAGATTTTATTTATTTGACAGAGACACAGCGAGAGAGGGAACACAAGCAGGGGGAGTGGGAGAGGGAGAAGCAGGCTTCCCGCGGAGCTGGGAGCCGGATGCGGGGCTCGATCCTAGGACCCTGGGATCATGACCTGAGCCGAAGGCAGGCGCTTAACGACTGAGCCACCCAGGCGCCCCTGAAAAAAATAATTTTTAAAAGAAAGATTTGTGGGGTGCCTGGGTGGCTCAGTCAGTTAAGTGTCTGCCTTCAGCTCAGGTCATGATCTCGGGGCTCTGGGATGGAGCCCCGCATCAGGCTCCATGCTCAGTAGGGAGTCTGCTTCTCCCTCTCCCTTTGCCCCTCCCTGCCACCCCCCCACCCCGCTAATGCTCTCTCTCTTACTCTGTCTCTCTCAAATGGATAAATAAAATCTTTAAAGAAGAGAAAGAATTGTGGTTTAATTTTTTAAGCAGTGAAGGAGAGAAGATTTTGAAAACTTTTCTATTTGGATGTATAGTATTAGGTAAAATCCTTCCTTCCCTCCTTCATTCCTTTCTTTTCTTTTCTTTCCTTTTCTTTTTTCTCTTCTTTCTTTCTTTCTTTCTTTCTTTCTTTCTTTCTTTCTTTCTTTCTTTCTTTCGTTCTTTCTTTCTTTCTTTCTTTCTTTCTTTCTTTCTTTCTTTCTTTCTTTCTTTCTTTCTTTCTTTCTTTCATGGCCAATAGTCCCTAATACTATAATTTGAATAATCCATTTGTCCTATCACTGATTTGAAGAATGACTTTCTCATATACTACATTCTTAAATGTACATGGATTTATTTCTGGTCTCTCTGTTCTGTTCTGTTGACATACTTAGACTAAAACCAAACTTTAGGAATTTTTTTTTTTATAACTATGAGAGAAAGTTCTTTTTTATTACTCTTTTTCAAAAGTTTTTGCCTATTGTGCATTTTCTCTTTCAAATGAACTTAATAATCAGCTGTCAAGTTTCATAAAAATTCCTGTTGAGAACTTAATTATGGTTAATATAATTTGTGGGAAATTGACATCTTTATAGTTTTGAGTTACCTATCTAGGAACATGGCTTCTCTTTTGATTTTTTTTTAGAACTTACTTTGCGTTGCTTAGGAACATTTCTTAATATCATTTTCATATACGCATTACAGATTTGTTGTCAATCACATTATGGTTCTTATTGCATATAGGAATGGCTTTTCCATTCACTTTTCTCATCGGCCTTTGTGCTTATATAAAAAAGCTGTTCTTTTTGGTGTGGATATATTCTGACCATTTTTTTTTAAATTTTACTATTTCTATTATATTTAAAATCATTTTTGGCCAATAATGATTTTTAATAATAACAGCTAACAATCAGCTTACACTAGAACCCTAGAGTGAAATTCCTGGTTTCAAATCCTGGCTCTGTGAGTTAGCAGTTTTGACTAATTACCTTATTTAACTTCTCTGTGCCTTACTTTTTTCATATGCAAAATAAAGTTCATAGTAGACCCTAATGTTTTTATTATTAAAACAATGGTAGTGTCCAGCCCTACTAAGAGAAATATTACTTTTAATAAAAGTCAAACATTACATTAAATGCTTTGCATATTTTAGCTCATTCATCCTTACTGTATGATATGTATTATTATGAAAGAATATATTTTGAAAGTAGAGTTTAAGGATTTGCTGACACACTATAAATAAGATGTAATAATAAGAGATAATCTAATATTATATCAAAATTTTTGTTCTGAGTTGCTATTAACCAATTGGGGGAAAGTAGGGAGTGGGGGAAGATTGTGAGCACATTTTCGGAACTGTTAATTTGCCTATTAGGAGAGCATGGATTTCAGGTTATACAGGTGGATCCATGAGTCTGGATTTCATGTTGGAGGTGCAAGTTAGAGATATAAATTAGAGATATTGTCTGTCTCTATCTATCTGCCTATGTATCTGCCTATCTACCTGATTTCAATACATGAGATTAGACAAGGATATCAAGTAAGTGAGTGTAAATAGAAAATTTAAGGAAGTTTATTGAATGAATCCTTGGGCATCCAAAATTGAATACTTTGGAAAGAAGTGGAAGAACCGAACACAGACTAAGAAGGAAAGGAGATTGAAGTAGGAGGAAAACCAAAAGAATGTGGTATCTTGGAAGCAGAAAGAAGAAAGGGTTTCCAGGTTGATAGAGTGAAGAACTGTTTCTGATAGGCCAACTAAAATGAAGACTGAAAATTTATCCTTCCATTATTAGCTTGATTATGCCTTAATCAGAAGGTTTTTTTTTTTAAACTACTTATTTATTTTAGAGAGAGAGAAGGCATGAGCAGGAGGGGCGGAGGGAAAGGGAGAGAGAATCTCAAGCAGACTCCCACTGAGTGTGAAGCCCTATGCGGGGCTCAATCTCAGGACCCTGATATCATGACCTGAACCGAAAACAAGAGTTGGACACTTAACTGACTGCGCCACCCAGGTGCCCCAGAAACAAAATAGTTTTTATCACATTTTAATATATCTATTAATATGACTTTTATTTTTAATGTATTGATTGAATTTCATGAAAAGATATTCAAACATCAGAGCATCTTTTTATTACTGAGACAATCTTTTTTGTTGTTCATGAGGTAGCAATTTTTTATTAAACAATCCTGAACATTAAACTTTGCACTTTACAAACCATTTTTATACATACTACCTTACTTAATCCATACTGCTATCCATGAGGAGATATTGTCTTCATTTACATATGGCAATCCAGCTGCCTTAAATCACACAACATAAATCTCAATACTGTGACTAGAATCTCAGTCTTCCTATCTTGAGTCATTGCTTTTAACAATTCATCAGACTCTCCAAATTAATCCTTTTTTACATATTCTCCAGGAAACCCAAATTTCTAATTATGTATCTGGAGTGCTGGGCTGGACCCATGGAAGAAGGTATGGGGGCAGTTTGAGCACATTGGATAGTAGACCTTGTTTAGGAACAAGAGAAAAAATAATAATACCATGGTAGGAAATTATCATTAAACTGGGAGACAGTTTGTAGTTGCTGAATATGTAAGCATAGGTGAAATTACTTGTCAAAGAAAATATTCCTTGGACTTAGAAACAACAAAAACAAACAAACAAACAAACAAAAAAACTACAGGGAGACTCCAAAAAATACTGTGTATTTTTTTCTAGGGATTTTCTGTGATTGTCCTCTCACTAGTGTGGTCTCCCAGACTCCACTGAAGCCTTGCAGAGAAATCAAGATTTTCTTGTCACCTCATACTTAATCAGCTACCTTTATAAACAGACATGTAAACTAGTTACATGGTTCTCTTCTCTACCAAGACACACACACACACAGCCCTTCACTTACTACTTTTCAAGAAAATATGTGAGATAATGACACAGCAAACCCAGAACAAAAGAGAAGCACCGATTAGCTCAGGTTGCTGTTACATTCAGAATCAGAATTTTTTGGGGGGGGGGGCGGGCAATCTGTTACAGAGAACCTGGAATAGAGATACAGTAAACGTAGAGTAAAATTGAGATGCTAGTAAATATTACGTCTTTTAATGCCTGACAATAATCTGATAAAACAATATAATTCAGTGTTAGGAATTACCTGCCTGAAGGAGCACAAATAATTAAGCATCAAATACCTGCTCATTCATCTCCAATAGCTCCTGCTACCAATTATTAAGTACTTTCCATATGCTAACTGCTATGTGAAGGACCTGGTATGCATGCTTACCTAATTCTCACAGCAACCCGCATGAAGTAGACATTATTACATTCACTTTACAGATGAGAAAAAAGCACGTGGCTCAAAGAAGTTATATAACTTACCTGAGAATCACAAAAAGTTGTGCGACAAGCATCAAATACAGGTTTGTCAGACTCTTATAACCCATGCCCTTAACTACTGGGAAATCTCTACATCTATGAGTGGAATAAGCCAAGTCTTGTCAGGAAGAAGGTAAAGGGGATTTCTCCAGAATTTTATTATTATTCAATTTGTGGAATATTGCATACTTTCTATAAAGTATGTTTTCTAAAATCCTTGCTATAGTTTGTTTTAAAATAGGTACTTAGGCCCTTTAAGAATTTTTCTTGCATGAGATAAAAAATAGACCGTTGTTATACTGAATGCCACTTTCTATCGAGTGGGATTTTAATGAAGTATCAGTGCCATTTCTTATAATGGAACTAAAAGAAATTGTACTCCAACTAGATTTCTTCACTATCCCCAAACTTAGATATCTACATGAGCGTGTGGGCACACTGTTGGTATATAGGATCATCTTAGTCATGATGAGGAAAGGGATTTACTGAAAATGTCCAGAGTTCTGGGAGCAGACCACAGAGAAAATATTAGCAACACACACATTAGTTCAGAGTTTTTCAAACTTTTCTGAATATGAACCATAGTGAGAAACAAATTTTACATTGTAGCCTAATATACACTCTGATTTTTTTCTAATTTAATATCTTATAGCAAAGCCATCCTATTTTAATTTTGATTGAATTAAATAATTAACATTTCATAGATATATATTTGTTGCAACCCACCAAATTGATTTAATGGCCTTTTAATGTGTGTGATTTGAAAAACACTGCCCTAGCTATTAGCTCTTCAAATATTATGTTCAATTTGGCAAGGTATTTTCTCTTTTCTTTCAAGTGTCACAGATGTAATGGATTCTACAGTGGGGAATGTATAACACTTTATTTCAATTTCAAAGGAAAAAATACAAAAGGTCTAAATACCATGAAGGCAACAATCCTATGGTTTTGAGCACTTCCTACAACTGTGTCTGCTAGATTGAAATTTTTAAACTTATTAGTATGTGTGTGTACTGAAAAATACATACATCTTAGTGAGTGTTTATTTTACTGAGAGAATGAATGGTTAGTATATTCAAAAAATATAAATTAAAATCACACAAAAAGATGTTTCTCTGTCATGTTATACAATTGGAATACGCAACCCTACTGGCCCTAATATTCTGCGTTTGTTTCACAAGTTTTTAACCAATATAAACGTGGTGAATTAGATCCTGGAATTGCCATATATAGCATAAGAAATAGTAGCCATATTAACATCATACTCATAAAGAAGCAAAGTAGTTCTCGCTTGCATTGTCTAAAAAGAATTGAAGAGAGCAGATCTCATTTTGAATTTTCAGAGCTTTATGTGTTTATTATGATCCTGTCTGTACTTGAACCACAAAATGATCTGCCTCACGTTTCTTATGACTATGATGTTGGTCGATGAAGTTGTTTGTATTAGTTTACACGTTAATGGTTTGTTGTTGTTTTTTTTTTTTCCCTCTAGTTCTTTGTCCTAGATGTCCGCCCTGGGAACTGAGTTTGGGAATAATCTTAGTGACGGTATTTTCGCTTTGAAATGGGTCTTCCACACTAGATTAGTATCTATGGATCAAGCTGGTACACCTCCATAGGAGAGAATTTCAGCTGGGCTTTAAACAATGATTGGGGTTTGAATTTGAAATTACAGAATTTTTATGAGCAAGAAAATAATTTATAAAAAAAACATTGTTTAGGAAACAGTAAATAGAACAGTTTGGTTTGATGTGAGGAATCATATCAAATCCAGGCAGGCACACCCTAAGTGTGTCTCAAGGCTTTCCAGGGGGTAACAAGGCATGGAGTTATCCTTTCTAGACTCTCGAGTTTCAAATGCTCTCTTTCCTAAATTTGATCTCCCTGAGAAGGGCCCTGTAGCTGCTACTGCTCTTTTTCCTGCTTCTCTACCACTACTACTCTTCCTTGTTTTACAGAAGTAAAAGATTATCACTGGTCTTTTTTTTTTTTTTTTACATTTTTAAAAATATTGTTGTGAATATAAGAAGTTCAGAGTGAGGGAGAAGTGGTTGGTTAAGCAACAAAAAAAAGTTTGAGGATACACTGCCCAGGAAGTAAAAGTAAAAAGTTGATAGATTGATAAGTCAATAAATAAATGTAAAAGCAATAGAGATTGGAAAGTATCAGTGGCTGGGTAAGACTGTTGAAAGGGCAGCCTATGCATTCCTCCAGACCATAAGCTCATGGCAAGAAATCTCTCTTTTAGACTTATAAATAAAAAATAAGTTAATTATCGTGGGATAATATTTTTTTAAAAGATTTTATTTATTGGGGCGCCTGGGTGGCTCAGTTGGTTAAGCGACTGCCTTCGGCTCAGGTCATGGTCCCGGAGTCCCGGGATCGAGTTTTATTTATTTATTTGAGAGAGAATGAGATAGAGAGAGAGCATGAGAGGGGGGAGGGTCAGAGGGAGAAGCAGACTCCCTGCCGAGCAGGGAGCCTGATGCGGGACTCGATCCCAGGACCCTGGGATCATGACCTGAGCCGAAGGCAGTCGCTTAACCAACTGAGCCAACCAGGCGCCCATATCGTGGGATAATATTAATATATTTATTTGAAATGAAACATTCAAATTTTTTTGATAGAAAGTAAGACTGGTTTTACTGATGATTTAGGTTGGATGGCAGATGTGTTCTATCATTTGGATAAGCTCAATGTAGAACTCCCCAAAATTGGAACATTCCACAAAATACATTTAAAATACATATATAATAGTGTCACATAGTTTATCCCTTGTAAACATTAAACTTTAGATGCCAAAAATATTTCAAATGTCAGCTTAAAAATATTTGAGGGGATATAGTTTTAAAAATATTTTAGGGAGTTGAGTGAGCAAAAAAACATTTGAAGAACAAAGATAAAAAGGAGCAAGGGAACATTGATTTGGAATGCAGCTTATGGCTTTACACATGCAGGGTTTGAATGCTAAGGAATTTGGAATTTATTCCTAAGGCGCTGATACTCTAAACTGCGCTATTATCTTACTTTTGCTTAGTATACTATATTTCAAGTTAATGAAATGCATTTCTTTAAAAATAATAAACAGATTTTTCATTAACTGGAAAAGCTCTTCAGTCTTACCCATTATTTGGGGTTGCTGTATTTTAATGTGGTAGACAATCATTCTTTTTAATATTTCTGAGACATAGAATGTTAGAAATTTTATTAAAAGGTATTACACTGAACCATAGATAAAGATATATTTTTTAAACAGAAATACTCAGAATCTTAGTACTAAAATCCATTACTCTTAATTATTACAAATTAAAATATTCATATTTACTCAATTGATGGTTTATAAATGATTTCTAGATATGAGATTGTTCTTTCAAATGAAATCTTGAAAAAAATAAAAGCAATGTAATGCAAATGGAAATGGAGATCTGGCCCATCCATGAGAAGAATCTGTTGGATCTCTGGTACTCCTGCATTATACCTGGAAAAACACTGGTTTTGACCAATATTTTTAGTGTCATCCTACACTTCATTCATGGTACACTCAGGAGAGCTATCACAATAAAATCCAATTACAAATACTGTAACTACCTTTCTGTCCATATTTTACCATAGTATGCTTCCTAATCATAAAAGCTCATACTTTATTATAGTCACGATTTTTGCTTTTTCAGATACTTCCCCCTTCTCTGATTTTCCTTTGATTTGCATTAATAAAATAATTGAAAGATTTAAGGTATAATCTCTACTTGTTAATTTTCTATCTCCATAACAATTGAAATCTCTTTTGAAGTAAAAGCAGCCTCCTATAAAACAGAACCTGCTTTAAATAGCACATGTGACAAAATAAGTAATCTTTATTACAAACTTGCTAAGACATATCAAGATCCTAAAATTCCCAGAGACTAAGAAAAGAAAGAATAAGTTAATTCGATGTAATTTTGGTTTCATTAATTTTATTAATGCTAAGTGTAACATTATTATTACAATGAATCTATATGTTGCCCTTGGTCATCCTGCTTTTTAGAAACTTAAAGTTATATCCTGCAACTTTACAAATTTGGTTGGTTCCAACAGTTTTTTTGGTTGAATCTTTAAGATTTTTTATATATAGCTTCAAGTCCACTTAAAAGATTTGTATGGATTTCCAGGGAACTTAGGTCCTCTGGCTCCAATTTTCTGTCACTGTTGAATGTTTTGGTTTGTTTTTCCCCCTGTATCATATGAAAGTTTTTACTTCTGCTATGACATTTACCCAAATATGGATTTCTGTCATTTCCTGGATTTCCCTATTTTCTTAATCCTCTAAAATGAACAGATATATTCACACATGATTTTTTTTTTAATTCTGTAAAGACCTCATGAAAGTTTTAAGGAGATAGAGTATTTACATTTTGATATGCAATGTGATAAAATGCTTATATTTTACAGGAAGTCTAAAATTTTATTTTAGAAATTGTTTATACATAGGTATTAGATATCTATAATATAAAAGCATTTTATCATACTGCTGAGTCATTCTTGCATTTCTGTCTTATTTTTCTTTCCCTCCCTTTCAAAAACAACTGAAAAATTCTTCTATGCGAGTATGTGTTTGTGTATTTTTTATAAAAAAAAAGGAAAATATGATGGAAAAATGCCCACCAATTTGTTAGTAGAATTTATATTTGATAATGAAATGAAACAGAACAGAATACAAATTTAATTTAGACACTTCAGTTTTTTAAAATTATTATAACAAGCATATGTCACAGGCCAAAAATTTGAACTCGTTTCAAGGCCCTAGTTTTCACACTATCCCTCAGGATCCCAGAGGATATTGTCATTTTCTCTCTTTTTTCTTTAGTTAAAAACCTAGAGAAAGGAGTCTTTCTTGCTTTAAAAAAAAAAAAAAGGGTAGGTCAATCTACATAATTCAGGAAAGGAGAAAAAGAATGGAGAGAAGGAGAGAAAAGTTGAAAAGTACTGGAGGCATTTGTCAGATTCTATAAACATGGATGGGGCAGAAAAATAATTATGTATTCAGATTCTTTTCATAGATTTTGAGATATGCAAAGTAAGGTTTTGAACTATTAAAATTTACTTTGTGCTGTGAACTGTTTCTTTGACCCTGACACCACTCTAAGGCTGAATTACATGGTTCTAGTCTTTAACCAGGTCACGAAAGTATTAATTTAGAAATTTAAATGTCTGGGAAATAAGGAAGGAAACAATAAGAGGAATGGTTAATTAAATGTCATAGCTCTTGTATGCCCTGTAGTCACTGCCCATTGCCTACCTATGCAGTAGTTATTAGTTAAGTAAAAGTTATTGTAGCAGTATTTTTCCTTGATAAAATATTTAAGTTCATTTTATTTTCTGTCTCTCTCTTATTTCTTGAAATATAAATTATTGCAAATAATGGTCTTCAATAAATTTTAGGTGTAATTAGTAATTGTCTGCCATTGCATTTCTTGCCAGGAGGTATTTGTGAAGTGAATTATATTTCTATTATTCTTACTTTATCCTCAAGTACAAAAGGAGAAATTTAACATAATTTATACAAATACCTGCATTTATTGCTTTTTGATCTTTTTAAAATCAGTGCTGAGGTACCACCATGTCACTCTTGCCCTCTTCATTTATGATTTGCAATCAGCATTTCATGTTGCAGTTCACTCAGCTTAATACAGTTTCACCATCTTGACTTCTTCTTCTGATCATGAAAATCTAAAGGAGGGAAATAGAGTCAAAATACTCTTGACCATACCAGATAACAGAGTTTATCAGAGAGAACTTGGGAAGTCATCCAATATAGCAAAAGGCTTTGCAGGGAAAGTAATTCTAGCATTTCCAAATGCTTTACACCACTACATTTGGAATAATGTTTAATTAGCTGAGTAGTCATTCAAATATCTAACCTTGTATGTTATTTCAAAATTCATAAAATTAGTGGACAGGCATATGGTTTTAATAGGGAAGTATATATGGGCGCCTGGGTGGCTCAGTTGGTTAAGCGACTGCCTTCGGCTCAGGTCATGATTCCAGGTCCTGGGATCGAGTCCTGCATTGGGCTTCCTGCTCAGCAGGGAGTCTGCTTCTCCCTCTCCCACTCCCCCTGCTTGTGTTCCTTCTCTCGCTGTGTCTCTCTCTGTCAAATAAATAAATAAAATCTTTAAAAAAAAATAGGGAAGTATATAAACTATTAATTTTGGTTAATTAAGAATTTTATGTCATACTATAATGTCACATTTAACTTATTGTTTGCTGTAATCATGTTGTTTATTAGACTATTTTTTGTTGTTATAATAGTTATGAAAAATAGTTTAATTGCTTAAAAGACTGATTCAGATAGCTTTTGCTAAAAAAAAAAAAAAGGCTTCAACACAAAACTTAACACCTTAAAACCATAAGCATTTATTATTCCTCTCAAATTTTTGCATATTCAGGCAGTTTTTCTAGTTTGTACTAACTGGACTGGGGATGGAAAATCTAGAATGTCCTCACAATTATTTGTCAGTTGGCCATGATGGCTGAGATGACATTACATATGGTCTTTCATCATTTAGGTTAGTCGTTGCTTGATCACATGAAAACACAATGGCTCCCAGCAGCAAAAGAAGGCAGCCCCATGTACAAGTGCATCTCAAGGCTCTGCTTATAGTCAGTTTGTCCATGACCCATTAGCCAATAAAAGTCACAAGATTGAGCCCAAATTCATTGGAGAAATTGACTCTCTCTCCTAGTGGTAAACAGTAAAGTCTGTTTACAAAGGACATACACCAATAGGAAGAATTTGTGGTCACTCTATAAGCTACTACAGAGGCTATCATTATTTCTGGTCTTAATAATTTTATAGCACTTTTTGTAGTTTTTTTGTACTTTACCAGTATGATTTTTCATGAAAGATTGAATTATATACTTATACATTTGTTTTAAAAGTAACATTTTAAATTAAACTTAAGATAAATATTTTCACTTAAAATCAGATAAGATTCCTAGATTTTTGCTATTTTATGTTTATGACATTGAAGATATGGAAACGCTGCTTATCAAATTGTTTTAGAAATCTTGGTTTGGGGACACTGAATCTTTCCTTCAATTTTTAAATAAGCAATATAAATATTAGGAATGTTGGATATTGTGATCATATCAACAAATGTAATTTATGTGGCATTACTCTGATTTACAAGGCATCGATCATGCCAATCATTACCCATCTCTTTGAATTTATGCAGTTATGTTTTTCTTAGGATAGTAATATTAGTAGATTAGTTGTTGACATTGATTATCCTATGAAGATTTATAGGTTAGCATTATATTGTATTAAAATAAACACCAGCAAACATATGTGTCAATCTATTTGATCTAGGATCTTTACATAATAAAGCACCCTGAGCTAAGATAGATTACTTTAATTCTTTGTATGTTCTGCTCGTCTCAAAGTTGATTTAGTGAATATTATAGATTTTGATGTAATTATCAGAGTCTATATTTCCTAATTGTTATTAATTGATAATTTCACTGAGGCTAAAAATCTCTAAACTTGGTTCTCTTTAATTTTCTATATCAAGCCATGTCTTACTGCTATAATATAACCAAATTGTATTTATAATTAATGTGAAAATAGGTGTGCTATTTCCAGACTTATAACTGAATGGCTATAATTTCCTTTCTTACTGAAGTATAATTGAGATACATTATATTAGTTTCAGGTTTACAACATAATAATTTGACATTTGTATACATTGTGAAATGATATCTACATTAAGTCTATTTACCATCTGTTCACCATACAAAGTCACAATTTTTGTTCATTTGATGAGGACTTCTAAGATTTACTTTGTTAACACTTTCAAATTTGCAATACAATATTATTAATAAGAGTCCCAGTAATACATACCCCCAGGATTTATTTATTTTATAACTGGAAGTTTGTCCCTCCTGATCTCTTTCCCCCATTTTGCCCAACCCCCCAAACCTCCTGCCCTCTGGAAACCACAATTCTGTTCTCTGTATCTATGAGTTTTTGTTTTGTTTTGTTTTGTTTATTCATTTGTTTTATTTTTTGTAGATTCCAGATATAAGTGAAATTATTAGTAGTAGGAAGGAAATGATAAAAATCAAGGTGAAAATAAATGAAATATAGACTAAAAAGACAGTAGAAGAGATCAATGAAACTAGGAGTTGCTTCTTTGAAAAGATTAATGAAAATAACAAACTTATAACTAACCTCACTAAGAATAAAAGAGAAGAAGTTCATATAAATAAAATTAGAAATTAAAGAGAAGTTACAACTGATAACAAAAAAATACAAAAGGCCATAATGGACTACTATAAACAAATATATGCCAAAAAATTGGACAACCTAGAAGTGGATAAATTCCTAGAAATATATGATCTTCGAAGACTGAATGAATCATGAGAAATAAAAAATCTGAATAGACTAATTACTAGTAAGAAGATTAAGTCAGTAATCAAAAACTCCTAACAAACAAAAGTACAGGATCAATTGGCTTCAATGGTGAATTCTACCACACATTCAAAGAAGATTGAATACCTGTCATCCTCAAACTCTTCCAAATTTGAAGAGGAGGGAACACTTCCAAAGTCATTTTAATGGGCCAACATTACCCTGATACTGAAACTAGACAAGGACAACACACATACACAAAACTGCAGGCCAGTATCACTGATGGACTAGATGCAAAACTCTCAACAAAATATCAGCAAACCAAATTTAACAATACATTAAAAACACCATACACCATGATCAAGTAGGATTTATTTAAGGAATGCAGAGATGGTTCAACATACACACACTAGCAAAATAAAAATTAAAAAACATGATCATCTCAATAGATGCAGAAAAAGGCATTTGACAAAATTTAACATCCATTTATAATAAAAACTCTCAACAAAGTGGGTTTAGATGGACCATACTTCAACATAATAAAGACCATATATGACAAGTCCACAGCTAACATCATACTCAATAGCAAAAACCTGAAGGCTTTTCCTTTTTGGGAACAAGACAGGGATACCCATTCTCACCACTTTTATTCACCATAGTATTGAAAGTCCCAGCCAGAGCAGTTAGGCAGGGAAAAGAAATAAAAGACATTCACATTGGTAAGAAGTAAAACTGTCACTACTTGCAGATGACATGTTTTTCTATATAGAAAATCTTAGACTCCACCAAAATATTGCTAGAACTAATAAATGAATTCAGTAAAGTTGTAGGGTACAAAATCAATATGCAAAAATCTGTTGCATTTTTATATAGCAACAAGGAATTTTCAGAGAAATTTAAAAAATCCCCTTTGCAATTAAATCCAAAAGAATAAAATACCTAGGAGTAAATTTAACCAAGGAGATGAAAGACCTGTACACTGAAAAATATAAGACATTGATGAAAGAAATTGAAGAAGACACAAATAAATAGAAAAATATTTCATGTTCATAGATTGGAAGAATTAATATTGTTAAAATTCCATATTACCCAAAGCAATATACAGATTCAGCGTAATTCCTATCAAAATTTCAATGACAATTTTCACACAAATAGAATTTACAATTTTCATTTTGGCCACATTTTTAGGAAGTAAAATAAATCCCAAAAAAGGATACTGCTTTACTACTGCAAAAGGATGTAGAGCCATATACTTATGAGATATAAGCATTTTAGATTTTTTTCTGATATAAAAATACCCTCATATTTTCATTTAGGAAAATGATATTGTGATATCATTTATAGGTGACTTTATGATTTTATTAATCTTTTTTTCACAAACATGAAGCCAAATTAAAAATATAGCAAACAAAACAAACAAACAAAAACTATAGCAGACTATATGTATCATGATTTTCATTATAGTGTTTCAGAGAAATAGTAAGAATAAATTAGGAAAAGAATAAATGATAGTTTGGATAGAAATTAGGTTTTTGATGTCTTATAAATGTCTTTATTTATTTTAGAAAAAAATCCATTACAGCTTGGTTAACTAAGGGAATAATTTCCCTCTCACCTATGTAGATACACTGCAACTCCATTTATTTTTCTAGTAATAAAAAATAAAAGTCTCTGGCAATATTGTAATTCCAAAAAAAGAAAAAAAGATTGAGTCAATAATGAAATGAACATAAAGCAATTCTGATTTTTTATTTTTAGAATGCAAAATATACTGATTGATATTTTGCTACTTAGTGTAATTGGTTATCCATTATTTCCACTGACAATCCAGAAGACTCTGATGTTTCAGTATGTCACTGTTGATGTGTTATGCTTCATTGGAAGTGTTTTAGAATCATTCAGTTGTAACAAAAATACACATTTGGAGTACATAATTTTAGGTTGTCACTTCTATGAATCAAATGACTCATTGTTCATTGAAGCAATGTTTGGTTTTCTGTACAAGGGTTTAAATAAGAGGACTTATAACCTATGAACATCCAGCTAGTGTGTGTGTGTGGGGGGGAGGCAATATTGGTTTTTAAATAAATCCAAGTCCTTTACATTCAGAATTTCTAATCTTAATATTTTTATAGGATAAATGAAAAGTTATATTTTATTTTTAAAGTAACTCTATCTTTTGTATTAATATATTTGTCTCATATGTTCTAGCTAGGATTAGTTTCCATTATGTAATGTTTCTTGTTATGATTTTGCTTTTCAGATAATTTGAGAATACATTGCAGTAAATTATTCCTTGTAGAGACTGGTTCCAAAATATGTTTAGAGATTTTAAATAGGTTTGTTTTACTTTGTTTTTAAGATCTTTTTATTTCCCAAATTATCTCAGACAAAAGTGCCCATCAGATATCTCAGGCGGTTAATGACCTTTGATGAGGGTGTTCAAAGATGATAGAAAAAAGGTAGACAAGCTACCCTCTGTCTAAGAGGGTAGCTTGAGCACGTGGTCAGGGAAAGAAATATAAACATGGCTGAAACTGGAAAAACTGGGGGATCATGTTAATTGTCTCTCTGAACTTGAATCACAAATTGAGATTTTACTGACTGAAAAATAGCCATTAAATGCTTTTTGAGCACTTAAGTGACTTAGGGTTTAGTTGAGAATAGGATTTGGGTAGTTATATACAGAATGAATTTGATGCAGGGGGATATTAGGGGAAAGTATTCGTTACAAAAATAGCATTAGTTTGGGACAGGTGAAGCTTGAGTTTCCAGAGAGACATTTTGATAGAAATATTCAGCAGGCTTTTGGCAAATAGAAGCTCAGTCAAACATAAAACTGGAAGGACAGATGAGGAAGCCAGCACATGGTGAAATGGTCAAGCTCATTAAGTGAGTGGCAATTGAATGAAGTTGGAGAGAGACAGAAATACCTGATATAGGTCAGAACTTTCAGAATGATGTTTTTGTCGGAGGAGAAAGATGTCCTTATGGAACAGTGGTTAAAGAAGTAGGAAAATTAAAGTGTGAAACAAATAAACAAAATATAAAAATTTTCAAAGTACATAGTAGAGGCTTCTCTGAAAAAAAAAAGGACCAGGCAGGTAAAATATACCTGGTTTGATAAGTAGAAATGATAACTACCTATTATAAGGATAATCTGGATCTGTAAAATCATATATTCAATCAATTCAGGAAAAAAATCCCAATATCTAACTCATGTTTTCACAGAAGTTTTTAAATTTCATGTTAGAAGATAAGTTATTTTTTTTTTCATTTTGGAGAAATTATATAAAATGCTTTCTAAGTTTTAAGAGCTGGATTTAACTTACAAAGTTAAAAAATAGTTATTAAGATAGTGTAATAGATTCCTTCGCACATTTTGGTCCAATTACAGTGATGTGTATGCCTTTAAGTTTTAATCTTAGAGAAAGAGAAGATATTTTAGAGCTGTAACTTCACTTTCTGTACTCCCTTGATGCTGTGTGTGTGTGTGTGTGTGTATACATGTGTTTGAAAAATCACCCTTTGTAAATCAGTGACTTCTTTTAATTAGCACTGATGAAGTTGACATATATTTCTAAACAATTGGGGCAAAATATCAATGAGCTCTAACTGAAAGGCAGCCTTTGGAAAGAGGATTTTGAAAACATTCAAACAGCTACATAATTATAATTTTCATCTGAAAATACTTGGTTAGTGCTTTGAGTTTAAAAATCTGGGGTTTTTTTTTGTTTTTTTTTATTTATTTTTTTATTCTTATGTTAATCCCCATACATTACATCATTAATTTTAGATGAAGTGTTCCATGATTCATTGTTTGTGCATAACACCCAGTGCTCCATGCAGAATGTGCCCTCCTCAATACCCACCACCAGGCTAACCCATCCTCCCACCCCCCTCCCCTCTAGAACCCTGTTTGTTTTTCAGAATCCATCATCTCTCATGGTTCGTCTACCCCTCCGATTTCCCCCGCTTCATTCTTCCCCTCCCGCTACCTTCTTCTTCTTCTTTTTTTTTTTCTTAACATATATTGCATTATTTGTTCCAGAGGTACAGATCTGAGATTCAACAGTCTTGCACAATTCACAGCGCTTACCAGAGCACATACCCTCCCCAGTGTCTATCACCCAGTCACCCCATCCCTCCCACCCCACCCCCCACTCCAGCAACCCTCAGTTTGTTTCCTGCAATTAAGAATTCCTCATATCAGTGAGATCATATGATACATGTCTTTCTCTGTTTGACTTATAAAAATCTGTTTTTAAAGGAGGAGATGAATAACAAAATGAAGTTATAACTTAAAAATTATGTGTGAAGGATAACATGGTAATTAAATAATTACTAAAATCAGTTTCAAAAGTTTTCCAACAACTTTTAAATTATTCAACTCAAAGTACATTTACTTTTCTAACATTCAGTCAAATGGATTTGGGGTTAGAGTATTACAATGAAGGGATAGAGGCATCCAAAAAAATAACTTATGTCAAATAAAATTATTCTCATTTTAGAGGAACTAAAGTTGAAACACTAAGAAATAATCTTTTTCTCTCTAGATTCCATACTGAACCCATTTAAAAAATCTAAATTTTATTCTTTTGGTAAAAGGCCTCTATGAAATTTGTTGTAGTATGTTCTATAAGATATCAAAATAAAAATAGGACAAAGATGAATCTGAGTGTAAACAGACAGTTAACTCAAGAAAAGGAGTTATTACACTTTTCAAAAGTTGTCTTTGTGAGATTTGAATCCTTATTCAGGTAGAAATTGTAATACAAATTTCCACAATTCTGTCCTTTCTTCTCTTAGAAAGCAGGAGTCAGCTCCGTGCAGAGGGGAAGAAGCTCTAAAGAAAGCCATGTGTAGACTCTTTCAGTTTAAATATGTACATTGAAGGATTTTATACCTAGATCTCAACAAGGTAGTTTGAAAGGGGTAAAACTAGATAAGCTATATACAATGTCTGAGCATATAGTAAATGATCAATACATGGATGATGATGATGATGCTGGATTGTGGAGTGCCATGGTCAAGAAAGAATTCTTGAGATGTTATAGAGTGTAAAGTGGTGCTTTTATTGTAGCACAGGGACAGGGCCCGCAGGCAGAGAGAGCTGCACTGTGATTATAAAGAGTGACTGATTATATAGGGTTTTCTATCCTGTGGAGGTGAAAGTAACATTGAGGCTCCAGGAAATTGACTCTATAGATTCCTGGAAGTCTGGCTATTATTAATACTGTGTTTTTCTTGTAAATCATTAAGACAGTTACAAACTGTAGTGGAGTTTCTTATCCTGCATGACTGTAATCTTTTTCAGTTGACCATTTGTTTCTCCCTGCCTTTGTTCTTAGGCGGTCACAGTACTGGAGGAATGTCAGACATACTCCCCCTTAAGGGGAGGGCGTTCGTGGGGTATCAGCTCTTGTTTTGCCTTCAGGTGCCTTTTGTCCTCTCATCAGTGGTGATGATGATAATGATTTCCTTGAATATCCTAAATTGATTCACTCATTCACTCATCGACAGTGGGGCAGAGAACCTGCTGGCTGTTCTCTTTCCTGGTCTGGCACTGGCCACTTCTTCACGTACCTCCACTCCTGAATTTTGTCTTTCAGGTCCACATTGTTCTGGCTACCCTTAGGATGTATGTGGTGAGGGGCGCCTGGGTGGCTGTCAGTTAAGTGTCTGACTTGATTTCAGCTCGGGTCATGATCTCAGGGTCATGGGATCGAGCCCCACATCAGGCTCTGAGCTCAGCACAGAGTCTGCTTGTCCCTCTCCCTCTGCTCCTTGCCCCCCCCACTCATTCTCTCTCTCTCTCTCTCTCTTTCTCTCTCTCTCAAATAAATAAAATCTTAAAAAGATTTATGTGATGAAACTATTGCCATTTGTGGCAGATCACGCTTCTTTGGGGTCCAGCACCCCACTTCTCACTCTGCTCTGTAGTTAGAATTCTAGTAGCCACAAAGGATCTCTCGCTTTTTTCTAACTTACTCTTTTCCTTTTGAGGCAATTTGTCTCTGCAACAGTACTGGAGAAGTAAATATTTCAGTGCCTAATACATACTGGACATTCTTTTAGTGGAGTCCTTCCTTCTTAGAAAAAAAAAAAATTTTTTTTTTAGAAGTAAGCCATTATTTCCTTGTTTTACAACTGAAGTTAGCTTTGCGAGTTGCTTTTTGGTGATTAGTCAACGAGACCAAATCCCATGTCCTCATCCAACCCCTCTGACTCTTCCTTTGCTTCGCACTTGGCTGGGACTGCAGCAGCAGCAGGAGGGACAGTGGTGGCAGCCACCACAGATGCATATGCATCAGCCAAGAAGGCCTCAACCTCCTCAGCAAGTGGGAGGGCGTCATCAGTCTCCAGTGACACAGCCAGACCCACTTGACACTGCTGATAGAAGGGGTTACTGGTGTAGCAGTCGGGTAACCAGTCTGCAGACATAACACTAACACTGGGGACACCGTCCAGGAAGCTAGAATGCAGTTTCCTCTGTGATATAAAGCAGTTTGGGGTTGTAGATGCCGCCATTGTCAAACACCTGCTGGATGGAGAAGCGGGGGAATAATCAGCACACTCAGCAGCATGGCTTCGCTGGTCCCACTTTGTCTCCTGTCTTTATCAGCTGCACGTCATTCAGGATTTCAGTGGTGCCCCTGCAGATTTTCATTGTGATGCCTGCCGCCTGAAAGAAGGGGGTCTTCTAAGGCCCCACACAGTGCTCTGGGCAGGCACAGGGACTTCACGTGGGGCCATGGCACCAGAATGGGTGGCAGCTGATACCTAGTGGCCAGCAGCATGTCCCTGATCTCAGTGAGGTCCTCCTGGGTGAACACAAAACCCACATTCCCCTGAAGATGAGGCAACCATTTCTTCAGGGCTAGGGCATTTTCCAGTGCCCTTGGATGGCCTTGTGCTTCATGGAGTTCTTGCCCACCACAGCCTTCCTGCAGAGGAACCTGTGGCTCTGCTGCACCTGCTTGGAACCCACATTGTCTGTTCCCACAATAAAGCATTTTGGATAATCATCCAGAAGCTGGATGATCTTAAGGAAGTAGTTGGACTTCTAGGTCACCCTGTCTTCCCTGGGCATCATGGTGGTGTGTCAGGGATTGCCAAGCAGGGTTTAAAGACGATGTCACTCTTACAAGGACTCCTGGTGAGAGAGGGTAGAATTTTCTTAGTAGTATGCACTGTCTCACCTCTACCTTGAGAAGATGTTTGTAATTTCTCAAGTTTTTCTCTTTAGGTGTTGCAGTTCAGCCATATTCCCCAGATAATTCCTACACTGTACTTATATTATCCATCACCATTATCACTGCCATCCAGCAATTATTAACTGTGAGGCAGCCCAGTGCTAAAGACTTTGCATACATTTGTCATGTTATTTAATCTTCATAACAATCTTACAGTACCATGAAAAACTCCTTTATTTAGGTAACAAACTTAAAAAATTAGATAGTTTTAGTAATATGGCCAAGGTCGTACAGTAAGTAGCAGACCTGGGAATATGGATTGTACTATATTAACCTAATAACCCAAGCTTGTACCACTCCTTCCCCATTCCCTCCCTGCCTTCCTTCTTTCTTGTATTTGGCTGTAGAACAATATTTTAATTAAAATATAATACATGTGGGGTGCGTGGGTGGCTCAGTCGATTGAGTCCAATTCTTGATTTCAGTTCAGGTCATGATCTCAGGGTCCTGAGATGGAGCCCCCTGTCAGGCTCTGTGCCCGGTGTGGGGCCTGCTTAATATTCTCTCCCTCCCTCTCCCTCTGCTCTCGCTCTAAAAAAACAAATATAGATATAATACATGTATAGTGAAATGCATAATTCTGAAATGTAGTTCAAATATATATACTCTTGTGACCCATACCACTGTCAAGATAGAAACATTTCTGTTTCTCCAGAGAGTTCCCCAATGCCCATTTCCAGTCAAATCTCACCCTGTCACCCAGAGCAATCGCTGTTCTACCTTTATAGAGGTATATAAAGCCATGAATCAGTTTTTCCTATTCTTGATCTTTATATAAATGGAATCACAATATGTATTGTTTTGTCTTTCATCTCTCAACCTAATAGCTTTAAGACTTATCCACATTGCTTCATCATTCAGCAGTTCATTCCCTTTGATTGCCGAGTAGTATTTCATTGGAAGAATATATCAAACTTTGTTTATGAATAAAAATACTATGAACATTCCCAGGGATAGACTAACAAATCACACAAGTTAGATAGCTTTGCTTTTACACCTCTCTTTCCAGGCTCTTCTTCCTCTATCTATTATGGGTCAAGAAACTGAGATTTCCTCAGTCCTCTTTGTTTTCTTTTTTTTTTTTCCCTCTTTTTTTTTTTATTTTTTATTCTTATGTTAATCCCCATACATTACATCATTAGTTTTAGATGAAGTGTTCCATGATTCATTGTTTGTGCATAACACCCAGTGCTCCATGCAGAATGTGCCCTCCTCAATACCCACCATGAGGCTAACCCATCCTCCCACCCCCCTCCCCTCTAGAACCCTGTTTGTTTTTCAGAGTCCATCATCTCTCATGGTTCGTCCACCCCTCCGATTTCCCCCACCTCATTCTTCCCCTCCCGCTACCTTCTACTTCTTCTTCTTCTTTTTTTTTTTTTTCTTAACATATATTGCATTATTTGTTTCAGAGGTACAGATCTGAGATTCAACAGTCCTGCACAATTCACAGCGCTTACCAGAGCACACACCCTCCCCAGTGTCCATCACCCAGTCACCCCATCCCTCCCACCCCACCCCCCACTCCAACAACCCTCAGTTTGATTCCTGCGATTAAGAATTCCTCATATCAGTGAGATCATATGATACATGTCTTTCTCTGTTTGACTTATTTCACTCAACATAATACCCTCCAGTTCCATCCACGTCGTTGCAAATGGCAAGATCTCATTCCTTTTGATGGCTGCATAATATTCCATTGTATATATATACCACTTCTTCTTTATCCATTCATCTGTCGATGGACATCTTGGCTCTTTCCACAGTTTGGCTATTGTGGACATTGCTGCTATAAACATCAGGGTACACGTACCCCTTCGGATCCCTACTTTTGTATCTTTGGGGTAAATACCCAGTAGTGCAATTGCTGGATCATATGGTAGCTCTATTTTCAACTTTTTGAGGAACCTCCATACAGTTTTCCAGAGTGTCTGCACCAGCTTGCATTCCCACCAACAGTGTAGGAGGGTTCCCCTTTGTCCACATCCCCGCCAACATCTGTCATTTCCTGACTTGTTAATTTTAGCCATTCTGACTGGTGTGAGGTGGTATCTCATTGAGGTTTTGATTTGGATTTCCCTGATGCTGAGCGATATTGAACACTTTTTCATGTGTCTGTTGGCCATTTGGATGTCTTCTTTGGAAAAATGTCTGTTCATGTCTTCTGCCCATTTCTTGATTGGATTCTTTGTTCTTTGGATGTTGAGTTTGATGAGTTCTTTATAGATTTTGGATACTAGCCCTTTATCTGATATGTCATTTGCAAATATCTTCTCCCATTCTGTCGGTTGTCTTTTGGTTTTGTTGACTGTTTCCTTTGCTTTGCAAAAGCTTTTTATCTTGATGAAGTCCCAATAGTTCATTTTTGCCCTTGCTTCCCTTGCCTTTGGCGATGTTTCTAGGAAGAAGTTGCTTCGGCTGAGGTCAAAGAGGTTGCTGCCTGTGTTCTCCTTTAGGATTTGGATGGACTCCTGTCTCACATTGAGGTCTTTCAACCATTTGGAGTCTATTTTTGTGTGTGGTGTAAGGAAATGGTCCAGTTTCATTCTTCTGCATGTGGCTATCCAATTTTCCCAACACCATTTGTTGAAGAGACTGTCTTTTTTCCATTGGACATTCTTTCCTGCTTTGTCAAAGATGAGTTGACCATAGAGTTGAGGGTCCATTTCTGGGCTCTCTATTCTATTCCATTGATCTATGTGTCTGTTTTTGTGCCAGTACTATGCCGTCTTGATGATGACAGCTTTGTAATAGAGCTTGAAGTCTGGAATTGTGATGCCGCCGGCTTTGCTTTTCTTTTTCAATATTCCTCTGGCTATGCGGGGTCTTTTCTAGTTCCATACAAATTTTAGGATTATTTGTTCCATTTCTTTGAAAAAAGTGGATGGTATTTTGATGGGGATTGCATTGAATGTGTAGATTGCTCTAGGTAGCATTGACATCTCCACAATATTTGTTCTTCCAATCCATGAGCATGGAACGTTTTTCCATTTCTTTGTGTCTTCCTCAATTTCTTTCATGAGTATTTTATAGTTTTCTGAGTATAGATCCTTTGTCTCTTTGGTTAGATTTATTCCTAGGTATCTTATGGTTTTGGGTGCAATTGTAAATGGGATGGACTCCTTAATTTCTCTTTCTTCTGTCTTGTTGTTGGTGTATAGGAAAGCCACTGACTTCTGTGCATTGATTTTATATCCTGCCACTTGACTGAATTCCTGTATGAGTTCTAGCAGTTTTGGGGTGGAGTCTTTTGGGTTTTCCACATAAAGTATCATATCATCTGCAAAGAGTGAGAGTTTGACTTCTTCTTTGCCGATTTGGATGCCTTTGATTTCTTTTTGTTGTCTGATTGCTGTGGCTAGGACTTCCAATACTATGTTGAATAGCAGTGGTGATAGTGGACATCCCTGCCGCGTTCCTGACCTTAGGGGGAAAGCTCTCAGTTTTTCCCCATTGAGAATAATATTTGCTGTAGGTTTTTCATAGATGGCTTTTATGATATTGAGGTATGTCCCCTCTATCCCTATACTCTGAAGAGTTTTGATCAAGAAAGGATGCTGTACTTTGTCAAAAGCTTTTTCTGCATCTATTGAGAGGATCATATGATTCTTGTTCTTTCTTTTGTTAATGTATTGTATCACATTGATTGATTTGCGGATGTTGAACCAACCTTGCAGCCCAGGGATAAATCCCACTTGGTCATGGTGAATAATCCTTTTAATATACTGTTGGATCCTATTGGCTAGTATTTTGGTGAGAATTTTTGCATCCATGTTCATCAGGGATATTGGTCTGTAATTCTCCTTTTTGATGGGGTCTTTGTCTGGTTTTGGGATCAAGGTAATGCTGGCCTCATAAAATGAGTTTGGAAGTTTTCCTTCCGTTTCTATTTTTTGGAACAGTTTCAGAAGAATAGGTATTAATTCTTCTTGAAAGGTTTGGTAGAATTCCCCTGGGAAGCCATCTGGCCCTGAGCTTTTGTTTTTTGGGAGATTTTTGATGACTGCTTCAATTTCCTTAGTGGTTATAGGTCTGTTCAGGTTTTCTATTTCATCCTGGTTCAGTTTTGGTAGTTGATACATCTCTAGGAATGCATCCATCTCTTCCAGGTTATCTAATTTGCTGGCATAGAGTTGCTCATAATATGTTCTTATAATTGTTTGTATTTCTTTGGTGTTGGTTGTGATGTCTCCTCTTTCATTCATGATTTTGTTGATTTGGGTCATTTCTCTTCTCTTTTTGATCAGTCTGGCCAGGGGTTTATCAATCTTGTTAATTCTTTCAAAGAACCAGCTCCTAGTTTCGTTGATCTGTTCTACTGTTCTTTTAGTTTCTATTTCATTGATTTCTGCTCTGATCTTTATGATTTCTCTTCTCCTGCTGGGTTTAGGCTTTATTTGCTGTTCTTTCTCCAGCTCCTTTAGGTGTAGGGTTAGGTTGTGTACTTGAGACCTTTCTTGTTTCTTGAGAAAGGCTTGTATTGCTATATACTTTCCTCTTAGGACTGCCTTTGCTGCATCCCAAAGATTTTGCACAGTTGTATTTTCATTTTCATTGGTTTCCATGTATTTTTTTAATTCTTCTTTAATTTCCTGGTTGACCCATTCATTCTTCAGTAGGATGCTCTTTAGCCTCCATGTATTTGAGTTATTTCCGACTTTCCTCTTGGGATTGAGTTCTAGTTTCAAAGCATTGTGGTCTGAAAATAGGCAGGGAATGATCCCAATCTTTTGGTACCGGTTGAGACCTGATTTATGACCTAGGATGTGATCGATTCTGGAGAATGTTCCATGGGAACTAGAGAAGAATGTGTATTCCGTTGCTTTGGGGTGGAATGTTCTGAATATGTCTGTGAAGTCCATTTGGTCCAGTGTGTCATTTAAAGTCTTTATTTCCTTGTTGATCTTTTGCTTAGACGATCTGTCCATTTCAGTGAGGGGGGTGTTAAAGTCCCCCACTATTATTGTATTGTTGTCGATGTGTTTCTTTGCTTTTGTTATTAATTGCCTTATATAATTGGCTGCTCCCATGTTAGGGGCATAGACATTTACAATTGTTAGATCTTCTTGTTGGATAGATCCTTTAAGTATGATATAGTGTCCTTCCTCATCTCTTATTACAGTCTTTGGTTTAAAATCTACTTTGTCTGATATAAGGATTGCCACCCCAGCTTTCTTTTGGTGTCCATTAGCATGGTAAATGGTTTTCCACCCCCCCACTTTCAATCTGGGGGTGTCTTTGGTTCTAAAATGAGTCTCTTGCAGACAGCATATCGATGGATCTTGTTTTTTAATCCAGTCTGTTAGCCTGTGTCTTTTCATTGGGGCGTTTAGCCCATTTACATTCAGGGTAACTATTGAAAGATAGGAATTTAGTGCCATTGTATTGCCTGTAAGGTGACTGTTACCATATATTGTCTGTGTTCCTTTCTTCCTCTTTGTTTTCTTGAAGAGAACTCTCTTACTTAGAACTTGACATGTTGTCCATCAAACCTGCTCTTCAAGTTATATTTTGTTTTGTTTTGTTTGTTTTTTTCCAGAGAGGTCAAATACCCACCCTACACAAACCTTACCCTAATCAGGGTTAGAGCCTCAGAAGAAGAGTAAAGAGACATTCAAGAAAAGCTACTATGTAGTGTCTCATATATGAACATCTTGGCTTTACACTTAACTCAGACCTTACCTTGTGTGACAGGAGTAGAAGATGTGGTTCAGGCTTCCCAATGAGCAGAGGGAATCACAGCACAGGAAGAGGGACAGAGAAGGTGTTTAAGGTGTTTTCACCAATGATTTTAGTTTGAATACCAGTGAGTTTTTATTAGACTGAATGTGGTAAAATATTGGAAAGAACATTTAGAACATACATTAAAATGAAATATTTTAAGTGATTTCTGTTGTTCTTAAACTTGGGAAAAATTTCCACATCATACTGTAAGCTTTAAGCTGATATAGCAGGGTCTTGAGATGTGGACCTCTTAAACCAAATCCAAGGTGATTATAAAATTGATGGGGGATGCCTAACTAGGATTTGTTTGTTGTGGTGTTCTGATACCAGTGTGAGCCAGTAATGAGGCAGTGCAGCATTTTAATTAATGATCAGGCTTAATTAAATGTTCAATATCTATTTCCAATCCTCTCAAGGGGTGGAGTTACATAGAAAGTAGGAAAATGCTTAATTATAATTCTCTTAGAAAAATTTCTACATCTCAGATCAATAAATTCCCTATAACTTCAACATACTTTCAGAGATTTATGAACTTCACTAGTTCATTGACCTTAGTCAATTTGCATTACCTAGTTTGAATATTTTATATAGATTGGGGAATTATTGAAACACATTATATTTATAAAATTGAGCCATTCTTTACTACTTAGAAATAATTGGTGTACTTATATCCAAACTGACACTTTTCTTTTGGGGTTAAAAGTGCAAATTACTGATGAAGTTTCTATGTAATGTGAAATGTTAATGTGAAATCATTGGTTGTCCATAGGTAGACATGAGATATTTAATTCTGACACTAAGCATTTCATTATTTTCAAAGATTTGTCTTTGTGAAAACTGAAATATCTGTTTTATAGAATCCTATTTTATTTTTCTACACAGATGAAAAGACAAAAAATAAAAAAATTGGCACTTATGTGTGACAGGTGTAGAATCTGCTTTAAAATTTGAATGTATTCATTTTACATATATCGTATTCATTGTCTACAGGGGTTTTCCTTCATTTGTATTAGGTATGTGTAGCTAAGTTATGTTTGTTCCATATTCTTTTGATTTTCTTAAAATGAAAAAAGGTCCTTCTTTAAACTCTATTCAAGCTTAAAAGGATATTTTTGTCTGCACTTTTGAGATTACTTCTGAAAATTTCAATAAGTCAATATATCTTTGGTAAACCATTATGTTTACTTTTCTTCAGGGGTATGAAGGTGACCATTCTTTTATATCCTAAAGCCTAAGGAATCATGAAAAGACTTTCAAAGTTGTATTATACATTAATACACCCTAATAAATGTGTGTTTTGTGTACTAATACTGGAATAGCAATAATAATATCCTAATAATGACACAATATTTATTGAGAAATGCTGTGTATAACATATGTTACATGTGTTTTTAGCTATTCATGTAATTTACAAAGTGAGGCTCAAAACTATTAAGTAACTTGTCTAAAGTCACATACCAAGTAAATGATAGAGTTAGAATTTGACCAGGGAAAGATCTAGTAGTTTTCAGTGACATACTCTAAATTACCATGCCACATTGCTATAGAAACAACATTAACATAAAATAATTTAGGAGCTAGCACACTATAAAGCAGTCTTCTCTTTCATCAACAACAGCATGTCTTCTTACTCGCTATCTTGTTTCTTGTCTTCAGGATATGCTGAATTTCTTGTTGAACCCTAGTTTAGTATGGCCTCTTGAATCAATATGTTTGCATGTGTTACTTCTTCTTCCCTTTCTTAAATTTCACCTCATTCATCATTATTTGTTATAGTAATAATTAGCTTAGGAGGTATATCCTTCAACAGACCTTCCTTAGCTGCTTTCTTCATTTATACTTGGGTGGGTGTCATCATGCCTATCCCATGTAAGTTTCTGCAAAACTCCCTGGCACTTGTGTATATATATTTGTTCATTTTCCATTTCCTGAGTAGGAATATTAAAGAAAAATACATAATCTTTTCCATTTATTTTTTATACTTGATAAAGTTTTATAAAATTAATATATTAGTTAATGATGTTCCATAAAATAAAACATGGAATTTAGAAATGTATCATTAAGTCTTGAGCCCTGAAGCTTAAAAATCCTCTTCTACCTATTGAATTGCCCAGAAAAATAATACATTCTCTCTTAAGATAATGGACAGAGTATTGGAAAAGCTTTTCTTCTGCCTAAGTGTGTTATTAAAGCAGTTGGGTCCTGTACACAGAAAATGAGGGCCTAGATTACACAGTAAAGTTCCTATTCTTGGTATGTGGGGAAAGCCCAAAAATGAGGAAAGCCTCATTTTTTTCTTATGCAAATATCTTTGATAAATACGTCTCATGTAGGAGAGTTTTCTTTGAATCTTATATATAGAGAGAATTGAAAAGTCTTTCACAGAAGGAGTCATTATGTAACTCCACAAAAATGGACATATTGAAAAGTTTAAATATATATTAGTGGCATGTTGAATATAGAAAACTGCTATCCTGAAAGCAGGATAAAAGCTGGTTTTTGTTCGTTTATTTTTTTCATATCCTACAATTTAAGAGATTATTTTTAAAGATTTATTTATTTATTTTTGAGAGAAGTAGAGAGAGTGCACTTGTGCGTACCGAGCAGGGGAGGGGCAAGGCAGAGGGAGAGAGAATCTCAAGCAGAGTCCTCACTGAGTGCAGAGCCTGACATGGGGCTTGATTCTACAACCCTGAGATCATGACCTGAGCTGAGACCAAAAGTCTGACACTTAGGGTGCCTGGGTTAGGTGTCCAACTCTTCGTCATGGTATCGAGCGCCATGTCTGACTCTGAGCTCAGTGTGGAGTCTGCTTCAGATTCTCTCTCCCTCTCCTTCCCACTCACTCTCTCTCTTTCTCAGATAAATAACATCTTTAAGAAAAGAAAAAAAAATCTGACACTCAACCGACTAAACCACCCAGGTGCCCAAGAGATATTTTAATCTAATTTATTAGTAAACCAACTAATGCTTAGAAGAGTTAAAACTATCTTGAAAAAGAAAAAAAAAAGTTGGATGATTCACATTTATGATTTCAAAACTTACTATCAAGCTACATAACCAAGAGTATGATACTGACATAAAAATAGACATATGGAGCAATGGAACAGAATTGAAAGTCCATAAGTAAACCCATGAATCTATGATTAATTAATTTTTGACCTGAGTGCCAAGACCATTCAATGGGAAAAGAATAGCCTTTTGACAAAAAGGTTCTGGGATAACTAGATATCCACATGCGAACAAATGAAGTTGAACCCTTACCTATACCATATACAAAAATAATTTATAGAGTCAAAAGCCTAGATATAAGAGCTAAATCTATAAAATTCTTAGAAGAAAATATAGAGGTAAATCTTAATGACCTTGGATTTGGTCATGGTTTCTTAGATATGACATCAAAAGCATAAGTAAGAACAGCAACAAAAATAGATAAATGAGACTTCAAAATTTCAAAAGTTTGTGCATCATGCTCACTTTGACAGCACATATACTAAAAAGTTTGTGCATCTAAGGACACTACCAAGAAAGTAAAAACAAAACAAAACAAAAAACAAGTTTGCATAATGGGACAAATATTTCCAAATCATATATCTGATAGGGCTTTAGTCTTTATTATCCAGAATATATAAAGAATCCCTACAATTTAACAACAGAAATTCAACAACCAAATTAAAAAATTGAGCAAAGAATCTGAAAGATTTATTTATTTATTTGAGAGAGAGAGAGTGTGTAGCGGGGAGGGGCAGAAGGCAAGGGAGAGAAAATCTAAGCAGACTCTATGCTGAGCATGGAGCCTGACATGAGGCTTCATCTCATGACCTGAGATCATGACCTGAACCAATACCAAGAGTCAGACACCTAAGTGACTTCACCACCCAAGCACCCCAAAATTTGAGCAATTAATTTGAATGCACATTTCTCTGTATATCAAAGAATATATACAAATTAATAACAAGCATATGAAAAGATGCTCAACAAACACTCACACACACATACGCAGTCAGATACCATTTCACATGCCCTAGAATGGTTATAATCAAAGAGACAAATGTTGGCGGAAATGTGGAGAAATCAGCACATTGCTGATAGGAATGTAACATGGTACAATCACTGTCGAAAACAGTGTGGCAGTTCCTCAAAGGTTAAAAAGAATTAGAATATGGTCCAGTAATTCCGTTTCTAGTATATACCTAAAGTATTGGAAACAGGTATTCAAGCAAAAACTTGTACATGAATGATAATACTAGTACCACTGACAATTACCAAAGTTGGAAACAACCCAATGTCCATTACAGGATGAATAGGTAAAATATGGTAAATCCATACAATGGGATGTTACTCAGTTAAAAAACGGAATGAAATAGCTATGCGTGCCGCAACATGGATAAACCTTGAAAACATGCTAAATGAAGGAAGCTAAACTACAAAATGTCATATATTGTATGATTCCATTTGTGTAGCATATCCCAAATAGGCAAAGACTGAAAGTAGGTTAGAGGTAACCAGGGGCTAGGGAATGAAGAAATGGGGAGTGACTGATTAAAGGATACAGGAACATTTCGGAGGGGTTGGTTGGGGAGGATTAATGAAAAAGTTCTAGAACTATATAGTGGTGCTGGTTCCACAGCATTGTTAATATAGTAAAAGGCACTTAGATGTTCATTTAAAGTGTTTAAAATGGTAAATTTTATGTTATATGTATTTTTCCACAATAAAAAAGCAACTAATACAGAGCTACTTTAATTTGAGATTATAATAAAATTTAATAATACACTCCAGAAATAAGAAAGCAGTCCACACTCACATAATGAGAGGAAAAGGGTTTTAACACATATATGCATGGAGAGATCCTGCAACTTCATTTTGACAACCTCATTCATCAGTCAAAAGTAAACAGATATACAGAAATCCACAATACTTATTTCAAAAAGTTGCTCTGATTTCTAAGGGGCATATGAATTTTCTTCTCACAAATAGCAGAAAACAAACAAAAAAAGAAACCATATTTTTCATCATTGCTCACCAAAGAGAGAATAAATCCCTTTATCCCTTTAAAAAGCTCACCAAATTCTCAGGCTATAAAACCATATTCTAATCACTACAAATGAGAGGTCTGCAAAAATAAAGCTCTAGGGCTACTTGGAAATCACCTCAGAAACCAAGAGAAGACCTGTTTGAATTTAAATAGCCTGACAGGTACACTTCTCAGTCTATGTAGCTTAATGGGCTCTGACAACGGAGTGTAATTGGGAATATTGGTAGAGCCTGCAAAAACTTTTCAAAATATTGAAAATTGAAAAGCATGACTATCATGAATATATAAAAATAAACATATCAAAGATATATTATCCCATTAGTACTATGACCATTTAAATGTTGATGCTGTTTCAGACTATTTTGTAAAACAAGGATTTTTATAGTATGCAAAGAAAGATATATTGAAATAGATTTGCTGAGTTAGAGACCAAACTCATTAATATCTTACATAGCAATAAAACTGTAACCTTTTGGGCTATTTTATTCTACTGGGCAAAGATCTTTAATTTAATATGTCTCTCCAAAGAACCTAAGCCCTTAATTACTGGTAAATAGTAAAGTCAAATCGAGGTACATTCCCCTAGATAATTAAGTAATGCTGGGTTAAGCCTATCACATAATACTCTAATATGACATTGAGAGGATCTGGTGCTTACATTTTTGCCTTATCACCAAGTTTAAATATTTTTTAACATGATATGAATATATACACATTGAAAAAAATTAAATGATATTCAAGAAATGAGGACAATTAGCAAACAGGGAAAACAATTTGCAACAATTAAAAATTCTTATATACTTTCTAAAAAGCTTGTATGATTTTTGTCTAAAAAAGTTTATATACTTCTTATGTAACAATACTTTTACGCTTATAAGAATGCATAAATATTCTATTAGTGAAATTAAAAAATTGACAAGGAAATCACAAATTATTAATGCACAAAAACATAGCTAACACACACAAGGAAAAAACTAAACTCACTAGTAATCAAGAAATGCATGTTAACTATAATGACATAAATTTGTTAACTTTTCAAATGAAATTTTTAATGATAGTTTTGTCATTATGATTCAGATACAAAATTCTAATAGGAATATAAATGGCTTCAGTCTTTCTAGGAGTAAATTTATGTATGTTTTAGTAGCTTTTTAAAAATTGTCAAAGACAGCTATGCAACAGATTTAATTTTGGAAATATATCCTAAGAATACAATGAATGAATAATTATAATATTCTAAAAGCAAATTTTGAAAATAACATACAATAAGGTAAATATACAAAGCTATTGTTTCCTTGCTTATTTTCTGTTTAGATGACTTGTCCATTGATGTAAGTGGGATGTTAAAGTCCCTTACTATTATTGCATCATTATCAATGAGTTCCTTTATGTTTGTTTTTAATTGTTTTATATATTTGGGACTCCCATGTTGGGTGCATAAATATTTATAATTGGTTAGATCTTCTTGTTGAATTATCCCCTTTATTATGATATCATGCCCTTCTTCATCTCTTGTTACAATCTTTGTTTTAAAGTCTAGTTTGTCTCATAGAAATATTGCTAATCCATCTTTCTTTTAAGATTCATTTGTGTGATCAATGTTTTTCCACTACCACCCTCCCCACTTTCAATCTGCAGTTGTCTTTCAGTCTAAAATGAGTCTTTTGTAGGCAGATCTAGATGGGTCTTGTTCTTTTTTTTTTTTTTTAATCCATTCTGATACCCTATGTCTTTTGATTGGGGTCTTTTGGATGTTTAGTCCACTTACATTCAAAGTAATTATTGATAGATATGTCCTTACTGCCATTTTATACTCCTTTTATCATTGTTTCTGGAGATGTTCTCTGATCCTTTTTTTGTCTTTGTCACTTTTGATTTTTTTCCTTTCCACTCAAAGAGTTCCATTTAATATTTCTTGCAGGTCTGGTTAATAGTCATGAACTCCTTTAGTTTTTTGTCTGGGAAACTCCTTATCTTTCCTATTCTGAATGATAGCCCTGTTGGATAGAGTATTCTTGGCTGCAGATTTTTCCTCTTCAGCACTTTGAGTATATCATGCCACTCTATTTTGGCTTGCCAAGTTTCTGTTGATAAATCTCTAACTAGCCTTATAGGTCTTCCTTTATAAGTTAAGGATTTCTTTAGGCTTGCTGATTTTAAGATTTTTTTCTTTATCAGTATATTTTGCAAAGTTAATTACAATATGTCTTGGTGTTGGCCTGCTTTTATTGATTTTGATGGGAGTTCTCTGTGCCTTCTGGATCTGGATGTCTGTCTCCTTCCCGATTAGGGAAGTTTTCTGCTGTTATTTTTTTGAAATAAATTTCCTGCCCCCTTTTCTCTCTCCTCTTCTGGGAAGCCTATAATATGAATGTCATTATGTTTGAGGGAGTCACTGATTCCCTAAGTCTATTCTCTTGTTCCATAATTCTTTCTCTCTTTTGTTCAGCTTCATTATTTTCCATTATTTTGTCTATTGTATCACTGATTCATTCCTCTACTTCTTCCAGTCTGCTACTCATTGCGTCAAGCCTGTTCCCAATCTTGTTTATTGCATTCTTCATCTCTGACTGATTCTTTTTAAACTTGTTTATCTATGTGGTAAGGGTCTCCCTGATATCTTCTGTTCTTTTCTCAAGCCCAGTGAGTATCTTTATGAATGTTACTTTAAATTCTCCATCAGGCATGTTACTTATCTCTGTTTCACTTAGATCTCTGGCTGTGGCTTTATCTTATTCTTTCATTTGGGATAAATTCCTCTGTCTTGGCATTTTGTCTAAGTCTCTGTCTTCTTTTGTGTGTTAGAAAAGCCAATTATGTTTCCTGTTCCTGAAAGTAATAGCCTTCTGAAGAAGAGGTCATGTAGTGTCCACAGCCTGACACTTCAGGGAGTGTCTCTGGTGTATGCAGTGTGTGTGCTCTGTTGTGTTTTGGCTGCTCTGTCCTTCAAGCCAGTTGTCTGCAGTGGGCATTGTTTGGTCCTTGGCCTGAATGTAGAGTTTTAACTAGGTATGCTCTGGTCTGCTTGTGAAATGAGGCCTGATATTAATTGAGGAGAACTGAGGCCCTGCAGAACTCTCTGGTCAGGAGACGTGGTATAAGCAGGGGTGGAGCGGGGGGGGAGTGTTGGTTGGGGAGGGCTCTGCTAGTCTTCTTGGGGGAAGGGCCCGCCTGCTGGGACTGAGACAAACTTGACTAGAAAGGGCAGTCCTGCCAGAGCACAGGGCTTAGGACTTGGTGTAAACAAGTTAGGCAGCCAGTGTCTGTGCTCTGCTGCTTCTTGCCCTGTGTTTATGCTGAGGGGTGGGGGAAGAAATGGCACCAACCAGCATTTTTGTTCCCAGAGAGGCATCTCTGTGAATGCTGCCTCTCAGGGAAGCTCTCCAAGAAGACTGGAATAATCTCCTCCCTGTGTGCCTAGGCATTCTTCAAATCACTATTTCTATACGATTTGTCCCCAGGTTGTTTGCCTGCCTTCTCTTCAAGAGCAGGGCAGTGTCTAGGCTCTACCTCAGCCAAGCCCACTCACTTCAAAACTCCAGGCTTTAAACCCCACTGGTTCCAGAACTCATGAAATTCAGACCTCTTGATTTTCAAGGCAATGGCTTCAGGGAGATTTTCTCTTTGTGTGTTCCCCTGTGTACTCCTTTTACTCTCTCACCCTTCTCTGCAACCATGGTGTCTCCCTTTCACAGTATTCATGATCTGTTTCTCCCCTAAACCATGTCTCCACACTTCCTATATTCTTCAATGTGGTTTCTTCTCTCCCTTTAGTTGTGGAGTTTGTTCCATCATTTTTCAGGTTGACTTCTGGGGTATTAAGGGTGTTTTAATAGTTATATAGTTGTTTTCATGGGAAGAGATGAGCCTAGGATACTCCAACTCTGCTGCCATCTTCCCTCTAAATCTCACACCGGACCAGAAGGACTTCACATATATTCAGAACATTACATTCAAAAACAGCAGAATACACATTTTTTTTTTAAGTGTACAAAGGACGTTCTCCAGAATAGATCCCATATTAGGTCACAAATCAGGCCTCAAAAAAATACAAAAAGATTGAAATCATACCATGCACCAAAAGATTGGAAGGTTTGGAAAGACCACAAATACATGGAGGTTAAAAAACATGCTACTAAACAATGAATTGCTCAACCAGGAACTCAAAGAAGAAAAAAAAAAAAAATACATGGAAACAAATGAAAATGAAAACACAACAGTCCAAACTTTGGGATGCAGCAAAAGCCATCCTAAGAGGAAAGTATATAGCAATACAGGCCTTCCTCAAGAAGCAAGAAAAATCTCAATTAAAAACCTAACCTTGCACCTAAAGGAACTAGAAAAAGACCAACAAATGAAGCCTAAAGCAAGCTGAAGGAAGGGAAAAAAAAAAAAAAAAAAGAACAGAGCAATGAAACCAGGGGCCAGTTCTTTGAAAAAAATAATAGTTGACAAACCTCTAGCCAGATTTATCAAAAAGAAAAGAGACAGGACCCAAATAAATAAAATGACAAATGAGAGAGGAGAAATAACAAACAACAACCCAGAAGTACAGGCAATTATAAGAGAATATTATAAAAAACTATATGACAACAAATTGGGCAATCTGGAAGAAATGGTTAAATTCCTGAAAACATATAAACTACCAAAACTGAAACAGGAGAATTAGAAAATTTAAACAGACCGATAACCAGCAAAAGAATTGAATCAGTAATCAAAAAACTCCCAACAAAAGTCTAGGGCCAGATGGCTTCACAGGCTAATTCTACCAAACATTTATTTTTATTTTTTTAAAGATTTTATTTATTTATTTGAGAGAGAGAGAGAATGAGAGAGAGAGAACACCTGAGAGGGGATAGGGTCAGAGGACGAAGTAGACTCCCTGCCGAACAGGAAGCCCGATGCGGGACTCGATCCAGGGACTCCAGGATCATGATCCGAGCCGAAGGCAGTCGCTTAACCAACTGAGCCACCCAGGCACCCTCTACTAAACATTTAAAGATGAGTTAATACTGGGACACCTAGGTGGCTCAGTCAGTTAAGTGGCTGCCTTCGGCTCAGGTCATAACCCCAGGGTCCCGGGATTGAGCCCTGCACTGGGCTCCCTGCTCAGTGGGGATCCTGCTTCTCCTTCTTCCTCTGCCCTCCCCCCTGCTTGTGCTCTTGTTCTCTCTCTCTCAAATAAATAAATAAATAAAATCTTTAAAAAAAAAGAAGAGTTAATACCTATTCTTCTCAAACTATTCCAAAAAGTAGAAAAGGAAGACAAACTTCCACAGTCATTCTATCAGGCCAGCATTACCCTGATTCCAAAACCAGACAAAGACACCACTAAAATAAGGAACTGCAGGCCAGTATCCCTGATGAACATGGATGCAAAAATTCTCAATAAAATACTAGCAAACCGAATCCAACAATATATTAAAAGAATCATTCACCATGATCAAGTGGGATTTATTCCTGGGCTGCAAGGGTAGTTCGATATTTGCAAATCAATAACGTGATACAACACATTAAAAGAAAGGATAAGAAACATATGATCTTTTCGATAGATGCAGAAAAAGCATCCCACAAAGTTCAACATCGATTTTTGATAAAAACCCTTTACAAAGTAGGTTTAGAGGGAACACACATCAACATACGAAACACCACAGCTCACATCATCCTCAATGGGGAAAAGCCAAGAGCTTTTCCTCCATGGTCAGGAACAAGACAGTGATATCCACTCTCACCACTGTTATTTAACATTGGAAATCCTAGCCTCAGCAATAGGACAACAAAAAGAAATAAAAGGCATCCAAATCAGCAAAGAAGTCAAACTTTCACTATTTGCAGATGACATGATACTATGTATAGAAACCTTGAAAGGGGCGCCTGGGAGGCTCAGTCGGTTAAGTCTGCCTTTGGCTCAGGTCATGATCCCAGAGTCCTGGGATCAAGCTCCATGGTGGGCTCCCTGCTCAGAGGGAAGTCTGCTTCTCCCTCTGCCTCTACCCCTGCTTGTGCTCTCTCTTGCTCACTCACTCTCAAATAAATAAATAAAATCTTAAGAAAAAAAAAAAAAAGAAAACCTGAACTTCACCAAAAACTGCTGGAACTGATAAATTCAGTAAAGTCACAGGACCTAAAATTTATATGGAATCAGAAAAGACCACAAATCACCAAGGAAATGTTGAAAAAGAAAAACAAAGCTGGGGCATCATGCTGCCTGATTTCAAGCTATATTACAAAGCCGTGATCACCAAGACAGCATGGTACTGACACAAAAACAGACACACAGACCAATGGAACAGAATAGAGAGCTCAGATATGGACCCTCAACTCTATGGTCAAATAATCTTCTGCAAAGCAGGAAAAAATATACAATGGGAAAAAGACAGTCTCTTCAATAAATGGTGCTGGGAAAATTGGACAGCTATATACAGAAGAATGAAACTCGATCATTCTCTAACACCATACACAAAGATAAACTCAAAATGGATGAAAGACCTCAATGTGAGACAGGAATCCATCAAAATCCTAGAGGAGAACATAGGCAGTAACCTCTTCTTCGACATCGGCCACAGCAACTTCTTTCAAGAAACATCTCCAAAGGCATGTGAAACAAAAGAAAAATGAACTTTTGGGACTTCCATCAAGATAAAAACTTCTACACAGCAAAGGAAATAGTCAACAAAACAAAGAGGCAACCCACAGAATGGAAGAAGATATTTGCAAATGACACTACAGACAAAGGGCTGGTATCCAAGATCTATAAAGAACTTCTCAAACTCAACACCCAAACAAACAAATAATCAAGTCAAAAAACGGGCAGAAGACATGAACAGACACTTCTCCAAAGAGGACATACAAATGGCTAACAGACACATGAAAAAATGTTCAACATCATTAGCCATCAGGAAAATTCAAATCAAAACCACATTGAGATACCACTTACACCAGTTAGAATGGCAAAAATTGACAAGGCAAGAAACAGCAAATGTTGGAGAGGTTGTGGAGAAAGGGGAACCCTCCTACACTGTTGGTGGGAAAGCGAGTTGGTATAGCCAGTTTGGAAAACACTGTGGAGGTTCCTCAAAAAATTAAAAACAGAGCTCCCTTATGACCCAGCAATTGCACTCCTGGGTATTTAGCCCAAAGACACAGATGTAGTGAAAAGAAGGGCCATATTCACGCTGATGTTCATAGCAGCAATGTCCGCAATAGCCAAACTGTGGAAAGAGCCGAGATGCCCTTCAACAGATGAATGGATAAAGAAGATGTGGTCCATATATACAATGGAATATTGCTCAGCCATCAGAAAGGATGAATACCCAACTTTTACATCAACATGGATGGGACTGGAGAAGATGATGCTAAGCAGAGAAAGTCAATTATCATATGGTTTCACTTATTTGTGGAACATAAGAAATAGCATGGAGGACATTAGGAAAAGGAAGGGAAAAATGAAGGTGGGGAAATCGGAGGGGGAGACAAACCATGAGAGACTATAGACTCTAAGAAATACACAGAGGGTTTTAGAGGGGAGGGGAATGGGGGGATGGGCTAACCCAGTGATGGGTAATAAAGAGGGCACATATTGCATGGAGCACTGGGTGTTATATGAAAACAATGAATCATGGAACACTACATCAAAAACTAATGATGTACTGTATGGTGACTAACATAACATAATAAAATAAAATTTAAAAAATAAAAAAAAGAACAAAATCAACATAAAGAAATCTTTTGCAAAAAAAAAGAAAAAGAAAAAGAAAAAAGAAGCAGCAGAAAGAGAAATTAAGAAATCAATCACATTTACTATTGCACCAAAACCAATAAGATACCTAAAGATAAACCTAACCAAAGAGGTGAAAGACCTGTTCTCTGAAAACTATAAACTATAAACTGATGAAAGAAATTGAAGATGACGTAAAGAAATGGAAAGACATTCCATGCTCATGGATTGGAAGAATAAATATTGTTAAAATGTCTCTGCTACCCAAGCAATCTACACATTTAATGCAACCCTACCAAAATACCATCAGCACTTTTCACAAAGCTAGAACAAACAATCCTAAAATTTGATGGAACCACAAAAAACTCTGAATAGCCAAAGGATTCTTGAAAAAGAAAATTATGGAAACTGCCCAAGTGCCCATGAATAGATGAATGGATAAAAAAGAAGTGACACACACAGACACACACACACACAGAATGGAATGTTACTCAGCCATAAAAAAAATGAAATCTTGACATTTGCAACAATGTGGATGGAGTAGCAAGTATTAATCTAAACAGAATAAGTCACTCAGAGAAAGACAAGTACCATATGACTTCACTCATATGTAGAATTTAAGAAACAAAACAACAGATTAAAAGGCAAAGAAAAAAAAAAGAGGGAAAGAGAGAAGCAAACCAAGAAAGAGACTCTTAAGTATAGAGAACAAATTGATGGTTACCAAAAGAGAGGTCAGTGGGGGAATGGGTGAAATGAGTGATGGGGATTAAGGAGTGCACTTGTTATGATCAGCACTGGGTATTATATGGAAGTGTTGAATCACTATATTGTACACCTGAAACTATTATTAAACTATATGTTAAGGAACTGGAATTTAACTAAAAACTTTAAAAATAATGTAAATATAATGTAATGTTAGTGTTTTCATTAAAAATGATCAAATAATTTTTAATAGTATGAGTAACTAATCATGATTTACCAAGTAAAAATATTCTGTAATGCCTTCTATGATGTTAGATATACAGTATTACTAACACATCAATTCAGCCAAGCCTCATAATTCTTTTCAACATACTTTAAATAAGGTCTGTCAATCATTTGGAGCTTGGTTTGTGAGAAGGGAACCCTTTTGCTGCAGCTGAGTTTTCCATCCCATTTTAAATATACTCTGCACAAGTTTGCTAAGTTTAAGTATAAATAGAGGTCAGAGAATGATGAATTCCTTTATAACTAACCTGATTGGATCAGGCTTTATGAAGAGGCAGTTTTTTGAATTAGGTTCTGCCCAGTTGAGCAAAATGGTAGTAGGTAGAAATATGATTAGAACAATATGCTAGGGATAAGGCAACTTCTTGGAATTAGCAGGACACTTTAGTATCCTTCAGAGAGAATACCATGCAAGGAAGTGAAGGATTCATTATAGAAAACTGAAGACTTACACATAAGATTTAACACAGAAAACCAATTTGCAGACTCTTTAGAGAAAAAGCCAAATGCATTTACTTCATTAGCATGTAGCCAAAATCCAAATGCTAACTAGTTTCTATTACTAATACTTGATCCTGATAATCTTCCTTTTAAATATAATAGTAATAAATTATTTTGGCCAAAATAACAGCAGAATCATACTTGTTTTCTGCAGTTAGTATTTTAGTCTATAGATCTTCTTTAACTTAAAATGGAGTTACATCCTGAAAAACCCATTGTACACTGAAAATATCATAAGCCAAAAATGCATTTAACACATCTAACCTATTGAATATCATACCTAAGCCTAGCCTACTTCAAACATGCTCAGTATACTTACATTAGCCTACAGTTGGGTAAAATGATCTAACAAAGGCTATTTTATAATAAAGCATTGAATACCTCATGTAATTTATTGAGTACTTTACTAAAAGTGAAAAGCAGAATGGTTGTATGGGTACATAATGACTGGTAAATGTATAGGTTGTTTGCTCTTGTGATGGTGTGGCTGACTAGACGTGTGGTTCACGGCCGCAGCCTAGCATCACGAGAGAGGATCATACCATATATTACTAGCCTGGGAAAAAATATAAATTCAGACTTTGAAATGTGATTTCTACTGAATATGTATCTCTTTCACACCATTGTAAAGCCAAAAAGTCATTAAGTCCAGGGATCTTCTGTAGTTGTGAGAAGACACAACTTTTTTACAGGAAATTGTCAACAATGGTAGGAATTCTTATTTGTGCCTGATATAAACCACTTAAGGTTGCAACATGAACCTCTCTCCAATCTTTACCCATAGATCTATATTGATAGAGAACCTGTGCACTGTTTGTTTCTCCTACATGAACCAATCACCGATCTAGAACCGTTAAATGTAGAGACATAGAAACCACTTTCCTGTGCTGTGGGATGGTAAGGCTTCTTATACTTTTTTTTTCTTAAATATTAATTTCTTTAGTTTTGTTTTCTCCCCCAATGGCGAGAATCTTTTTTTTTTCTTCTTAAAATGCCAATATCAAGCACTGTATGTGGGCCCATGTGTTTTCGATAAATATTGTGGATATAAGAAATATGACCTAAATAATGTTTAATCATCTGTCCAAGCTTTCTGAGAGGTGGTGGGGCACTAAGAAGTTTCTACTGTCGTAGAGCAGCCTTTACTGCAAGGCAGCCCCTTACATAGCTCCAAGTGGGTAATTTCACCATATTTATAGCTGCCTCCTATAACTTATTTGACTGAATTTTTCTCTCAAGAGTTGAACAAAATAGAGCTAATTTATATTTCACATCACATCAACATTCTGCTAGTGATGATTTTAGGCTAAATTTACTCAGTTCATTAGCTTATTCTCCATTTGACAAGTTGGGTTTTTTTTTTTATTATGTTATGTTAATCACCATACATTACATCATTAATTTTTGATGTAGTGTTCCATGATTCATTGTTTGCGTATAACACCCAGTGCTCCATTCAATACATGCCCTCTTTAAACATCTCTGGGCTTGCTTTCCTCTGGGCTAACTTCATTCTGTGGGAGAAACCTAACTGAATCCCCAGCTAAACTCAGTAATTCAGATTTTTCAGTACCACTACAGGTAGAACGTTGACTCTTATTCTGAACAATATGTTTCTACTGATTTGGTTGGCTATACATTTTCTAGGTTCTTTGGTGGCTATAACACCCTTGTGTACTATTTACTTGTTGGCAATTACATGGTTAGGTCTTTTCACAGGAATTGATAAGCCAGGTCTTATCCATTTGCTATTCATATATTTTGTCATTGGGATGCATCACTTTATATATAAGTGTATTTTTTATTTAGTTTTATAAATGCAACTTTTTTACTCATGCAGTATATTATATATTCTGTCCTGTAGTATAAACAGAATTTGATATGTCCTATGGGCCTTTATGAACCCATAAAGGTTGAACAGATGCCCTCTAGAATATCTTGAGAAACTGACCTTAAATTTGACATTAACATTACAGTATGTGTACTGAATATGATTATTTAAAATACAGTGAATACACTTTACTATTATCTACTCAGATCACACTACCTCCTACAAAGTTTGTATGTTAGTCAAATGTCTGGCAGATTCTAGCATGTATTTATAACATCCCTTTGTTTTAGTAATTGAATAATAAGAAGTGGTGAAGTTTAACATCTGCTTTTAAAAAGGGCATAGGAAATCTCAGCCAACTAAAATTCTTACTGCTACAAATAGAACAAGGTAGACAATTTTTTTTTAAATGCTCCACACAGCCTTTAAAAACATGGGTGAGCTTTATAAGCACCAAGGACCAAATGAACTAGAACTATATAGCAAGGGGTGCTTTATAAGGTAGACTGATAGTCCCAGGCCTTTTTTTTTTTTCCTTTGGAGATATTGAAACTTCTAAGTATAAACTAAAGATTTGGCTTATCCCAGATGGATGGACTTTACCTGGAGAACAAGAAGCCATTGAAAGTTTGTTAGTCTCGCACGTCTGATGCTATTGGATGGAAATGTATTGATTCCAGATGCAAGACTCTATCTCATCAAAGGACATCTGCAGGTTTCTGGAGCTGGAAAACTAGGTTGAAAAGGTTCAGATGTTAGGGTGAGTGCATCTAAAAGAGTAAACTCTCCAATAATTTCTCAAAACTTAGAATACAAAGTTCTTATAGAAGGTGGGGGCCAATATCAAGCACATAGGTTGTTCCTTCCTTAAAGCATTTGGCACATTTTCCATTTTGGAAGGTACAAGACTAAAGCCAAGCTCAGAAACCTCCAAAGGGGAGAATGAAATGTCATCTATTTTATATGGAAGAACAAGAGATTTATTAGTCTATCAGCAAAAAGTCCAAGAAGATTATTACTAAGGAACTGACGTAAATCAGGGAAAATAGAGATTTAATAAGCCTGAAGCCCTGCCTTGATCCAAATCAACCTCCTAAAGGATTGATGTATTAAGTCTCTCACCTATCTGCCTAATAAAATAGGGGAAGTCTTCCCTGGTGGAAGATATCATCTGAAGGTACTGTTCACAATCTTATATACAACGCACAGCATAGAATTAAATATTACTGGACAAACAAAGAGTCAGGAAAAATGAAAAATCAAGAGAAAAAACAGACAGTAGGGTAAGACATACACATGCTGTCAGCAGTGGAGTAAACAGCCATTCACATAAACATGAACGTTACATGAATGAAAAAAAGTGGAGAAGATGTATACAAAAATTTCAACAGAGAGAATTGGCACAAAACAAACATTCTAGAGTGAAAAAATGTTAATATTCAAAATTATGAAAAAGCATTGTTTGGCTTGAATAGTAAAATTTATGCAGAAATTGACAGGATCAATCTACAGCTGGGATAAATTGAAATCACATAAGGAGGCAAGTTTGAATCCATTAGTCAATAATAATATTAAATTTAAGTGGAATAAACTCCCAGTGGAAGACAAAGATTGTCAGAATGAAGACAGGAGAAACAGTATAAAGCTAATGACATGGGTAATATGAAAACAAAATGAAGAAAAACATATGCCATACACATAATAATTAAAAGCAGATCAGTATAACTATATTAAAATCAGACGTCTTTTTTAGCATAAGAATATCACTAGAGGGCGCCTGGGTGGCTCAGTTGGTTAAGCGACTGCCTTCGGCTCAGGTCATGATTCCAGGGTCCTGGGATCGAGTCCCACATCGGGCTCCCTGCTCTGCGGGGGAGCCTGCTTCTCCCTCTCCCACTCGCCCTGCTTGTGTTCCCTCTCTCGCTGTGTCTCTCTCTGTCAAATAAATAAATAAAATCTTTAAAAAAAAAAAAAAAGAATATCACTAGAAAAAAGGAGGGACGTAGCTTAATGATAAAATGGTCAATTAAAGAGGAAAATATAACAATCCTTAATTTATGTATGTCTAATAACACTTCAAAATATATAAAACAATAGTTGAGGGAACTACAAGGAAAAATCAAGCTAGCAACAAAATAAGTCCTAAACAAGAATGAATTCTATTAAAATTTTTATTTGACAATTTGGGAATGTAAAATGTGGTTCAATTCAGGGCCTGGCACTTATTTTTATCAATAAAGCTGTAGGAGGAACACAGCCACACTCATTGGTTTATGTATTGCCTATGACTGCTTGTGAGCTACTACAGTAGAGACAATGACAAATCCTAAAATATTTATCTGGCCCTCTGCAAAAAAAGTTTGCTGATTCTTGCATTAAATAATTATATCTCAGCACTGTTAAAAATCCTGAATTTGAGCATTGTACCATGATTATATAAGAGAATGTTGTTGTTGTTTTAATACACACTTAAGTTTTGGGTATAGGAATGTGATGTTCTCAAGTTACTCTCACATGTTTCAGGAAAAGTAATTTTTATTTATATATGGAAAGATTATTGAGAAGATTAGAAGATGAATACCCAGAGCACATGAGGATGACTTGGAACTTTTCTAAGTAGGGAAACCTTATCTCCTGAACAAGAAAAAGTTAAGTACTCTCTTACCTTGAATTCTCTTAAAGAGAACTTGTAGTAATATACTGAGAGAGTTAAGACAGTGGACAGAGGGTGGAGGGTTTCTGAAAAGTAAAAAAGTTAAAAATTAATTGAGCCAAATGAGAAATAGGACTTTTTGAGGATACTTAGTAGGAACACTGGGAAATACTGAGGTTCTACTTGAGTTTCATAATTGTGAACCCACAATGGGATCAGCCTCCTTGTTTATGTGATTGTTTCCAGCAATTCTGTTATATGGAAAAAGGCATAGGAAAATATGATCTAGATATTCATTCAAGGTTAGCATTTCTCAGTCTACAACAACAAACATGAAAGGAGAAGCATGTTGAAAATATTTGAAAGAGAGTGACTATATTGATGAATTACGGAAGTGGGATTTGAAAAGAAAGGAAGCATAGTCAGAAAAGACAAATGATAGGGAGAAATGGGTCATTCAAAGGGCTGAAGGTCTTGATAAATCAAAACCAAATATTGTACTAGAGGCACTAGAGCAAGCGAGGCAGAAGGATAGGTGGCTGGGAACAGAGTATAGGGGGGCTTCATTTATGATTTTTGAAGGTGGTCTATTTTCTGATTTTAGTATGCAACCACTGAGGTTGGTAGCTAAGGAAAGGTTGAGAAATAGTAGTTGTAATTGGGGACATAAAATAAATGAAACACTAGGTGTTTAAAACACCAAGAATGATCATAGCAATACAGAGGAAGAGAGTGAGTTGTTTTACAAAATATTAATGAATATGAGTGTGTGTGTGCGTGTGTGTGTGTTTAGAAGTCACAGTTAGTGGAACTAAGAGATGGTTAATGGCATAAATGATGATAGGAAGGGGTTGTAATAAATAGGCAGGATCTTCAAAACTATATGGATTTTTAGGACAAAGAGGAACAATAGTGTGAATGTGGAGTGAAGGCATATAACTTACCTCTGACACTGAGCTATAATGGTATCCAATAATTAATAACTTTTAGAAAGTGATGCAGAGGTATCAGTATCATTAGGGGTTAATCAGAATTCAATTAAAGTACAGTGGGAGAAAAATAGTCTGAATAATGTTCCTTGTTTTGATAGTATGGAAGGAATACAAAGAAGACTAAGTTTATTCTTTTTAACCAGAGCCAATGTAGTTTGAAAACTGGTTTGATAAAGACGAAGTTAAATACATCTAGCAATTACAATGTTTGTAGGAGGAGATTGATGACATTCAGAAATACAGAACAGAGCACAAGGAAAATAAGTATGTTTTAAGACACATTGAATCGTATATACAAAAATAATTTTATGATTCAGGGACAATCTTCTTTTATGTCTAAAGATTCTTAGATATAAATACATATATTTCTTGTATTTTTGCTATAACAAAGTGTCCTATCATAATTCCCTCTATGTGTTCTGGACTGACTCAAATATTCCTTGTTACTCTCTCAGATTATATATTTTTAATTCAAGAAGAATGTTTTTTGATGCATATTTCTATTAAAAGAGTTGACTCTGGTCGTCTTATTTCTGTTTACCTAGCATATAGATTTCATCGATCTCTAAGTAGTCTATAAATTTGTGTCCCCACTTTTGAAAAGTCAATTGAAATTTTTTGTGATAATGAAAGGATACTTTTTATCTGATTCCCAAAGATTGTGATATAAGAAACTTAAGAATCTACCATAGTGGGGAAAAAAAAATCTACATTAGTGGATAAAAGTATTGCATAAAATTAAAAGCTAAATAAAAACTCAAGAGAGAGGGGGAGAATGGACCTAGTAATGAGAGATTACACATTAGATGTTCTAAATAACGTGCATAAAGCACTTTGACATATTGCCTGGGACATAAGAACTCATGAAATACATTTTTATTAATATTATATAAACTTACTACCTCATTTGGTTGTAGTAACAAATGAGATATGTATGCCTATGACAATTATACTAAAAAGAAAACTAAGTTTCATGGCTTCTCTACCTTAAGTTACTATTTTATTTTTTTTCTTAAATTACTATCTTGAATGCATTCGTTTCAAAAGAGCTAGGACTCCATCTCAAGAATGTGACTGAAAAATCTTGTGTCCTATTATATTAATTAAAATCACATAAAGTCTCAAAATTTATAGTTGTGGTAATATACACATAGTAGCACAGGAAATCTTTGTCTGATCTAGAATAACATTGACCTCATTTAAGAAAGGATGTGATTATCAAAATATAAGAACCACTTTTATTTTCTATGTTAACTGATGTCATTCTCTTTTCTTACATACTTTCTCTGTCTCTCATCTTCCCAGTCCTGCCTCCATATATATGATAACTGGCCAAGTAAGTCATCTTTAATAAAGCTCAGTAAAAAAGCCAAAGCACATGAATTAAGAACACTGAAAAAAGGTCAAATTAATAGGAACAAAAGCCTAAGAATATAATTCCCTGGGTGGAAAGATGTTCAAAATCAGTTTCACACAAACGTTCTTTCTAACCACAAAGGAATCACAGTAATAATTATTATTAGTGGTGGTGTTTTCTAATTAGGTGGACAATATAGAAAATCTAAGTACCATTAAAACACCATCAAAGATTTGAGATTTAAGGGCTCAGGAATAACAGTACTATAAGAAGTCAAAGCAATACTCTTCTTAGAGTCATATTTTATATGGGTATAATATCAATGATGAAATTGCATTTAGTCCAGTCTCTTAGAAAATTTAGTGATAGCAATATGAGAGGAATTTAGTAGTATCAGATAAAGGAATAAAATCTTACCTTGAGGTTACACACACATTTAATCATACAGATTCTTTCCTACTCTGCTATAATATATATTGCATTAGCTAGATTTATATTCCTACCTTTTTTGGAAATTGTAATTGTTAATACAATATTGTCCATGTATTTTTTGTATCAGAACACACAGACCATTTATTTATACAGATTCAAAATAGAATAATACTCATTATCATCCATAGCTTTGTTATTATATTTGACAATGATGGAAGATTGTGTATATAGTCTTCTGCCTAGTAGATTAATTTGTTCTTAATTCAAATTTAATCCCATTTGAACAAAATCCCAAGTCATATGGTTCAGGCAGAAGTCCACATTTGACTTCCACAATTTGAAAAGGCATTGACAAAATAGAAAGGAGTTGAGCAAAGCCCCAAAGCTGATTAACTTTTATTTAGACCTAGTTCACTTAGACCAAGATCAAGATATTATTTTACAAATCGAGTTAAAGAATGAGTTTTTGCAGGGGGACAGTTGATATTTATGTTTCTTTAAGGACCTAATTAGAAAAAATGGAGTATGACAACATGAATGAGATTAGAAATAAGAGAGAGTTTTCTGAAATTTCAGAGTTATTAAATATCACAGTGAATGTCATTGAGAGTGTGAGTTTCCTTTGCAGATGCTAAAATTGAACTTCATCTATCATCTATGTGGAACAATATACGTTACTTCACTTGCCAAAAGTTGTACAGTGAAGGTAGCTATATGTACTCTTGTGCTATAATATATGCTATAGTTAAGGATTCTTCATGTATGTTTGCTTTTTTGTTGTTAGTAAAGTAGATACAAATTTTTATTGTGAAAAATCCAAGATATTCATGGAGTCATCTAACCCAGTCTCCTGCCACAATATGCTTGTTCTCTTTATTACACAGGGGTTAAAAAGAAAATTCAATCAAAACAGGTACAGAATTTCTTACACCGAATTCAAAATTTGCATGTACATTGTTGTGGTAACGTGTAGTTTTTGAGTACCTGGCTACAGTTGTGGTTAAGAAAAAAGGCAATATACAGATGAATCCTAAATTGTTTAATATTTTGTAAAGTTTAGGGGCGCCTGTGTGGCTCAATTAAGCATCCGATTTTTTTATTTTGGCTCAAGTCATGATCTCATCAGGGTCTTTAGATCAAGCCTGAGTTCAGGCTCTATGCTCGGCATGGAGTTTGCCTGAAATTCTCTTTCTCCTTCTTCCTTTGTCCCTCCCCCTGCTCTGTAAATAAATAAATAAATAAATAAATAAATAAATAAATAAATAAATAAATAAATAAATAAATAAATAAAATTTATAAAAAACAATATTTCATAAAGTTATAGATGTATGTTTTAGAAAAGCTCTTTATCTAAATTTCCAAAGAAACAAAAGGTGAACTCGTAACTAGTTTTCATATGTTTCCATGAAAAATAGCATGTTACACATTGCAGCTTTTTCGTTGTCTGCATCTGTACTCAACATGCCCTGGATAGTTCATTGCGCTGGTCATACAAATAGTTACTGTTATTTTTATAACAAGCATACACCACTCACAGAGGCTGAAATTGGGAAATAAAGTCAAAGTTTATTGAAGTTTGAGAAACAATTGTCTAATGATAAATAGAAACAAGGAAATAAATTGACCTTGCCCCTTAAAAAAATGTATAAGACTGATTAATAAATAAACCAGGTTGTCCATTAATTCCTTTTCAAATTGTCAGTAAAAGTTTATATTATTAATATCCATCCAATTAAAATATTATAAATCCTTTGTAATGTGGTTATACTATTTTAACCTTTTACTCCAAAGATATTTTGATAATAATCATCAATGTCAGTGTTACAGCTGTGAGGTTTTATGTAAATGTTTTAAAACTCCTATAATAAAAATTAAACAAGGAATTTTTCAGTGCCAATAATTACCCAAGTTTCTTTAATTTAGAAATAGAGGTACCTAATAATAAAAAAAAATTAAATTAAATTAAATTAAAAAATAGCTAGTACATTCTAATGAGGTATATGTAATAGAAGTATATATCCATCTTATCTAGCTCCACACCATTTCCACGTACTTCCACACACCCACTGTTTTTGTTTCTTGTGACTGCTTTTAGTTCCTTTACACATAAACAAATAGGAATAAAAAAATAGGAATAGAAGTACAATTCCGAACAAAATGGTGAACTAACATGGACTGCTGATTCTCTTCCTCAAATTCAGCCTGAGGGAGTTCCAGAAGCAAACAAGAGAGATTTATGAATCTCATAACCTAACTGTGATAACACAGTTATCAAATAAATGTGACTGTATTCCAAGAAAACTTCATCTGTGGACACAACTTTGAATTCCATATATTTACATGTGTCATAAAATATTACTATTCACAGGCGCCTGGGTGGCTCAGTTGGTTAAGCAACTGCCTTCGGCTCAGGTCATGATCCTGGAGTCCTGGGATCGAGTCCCACATCAGGCTCCCTGCTGAGCAGGGAGTCTGCTTCTCCCTCTGACCCTCTTCCCTCTTGTGCTCTCTGTCTCTCATTCTCTCTCTCTCAAATAAATAAATAAAATCTTAAAAAAATATATTATATTCACTTGATTTTTTAAAAAACTATTTAAAGTAAAAACTATCCTTAATTTTTGGGCTGTAGAAAAACAAATAGCAGGCAGGATTTGTCAAATGGACTATAACTGGTTGACCCCTAAGCCAGAAGGAAGAAAAGACCAGGCCTACACATCTTCTAAAAGTTATCAAGAATGACTGAAGATGGAAGAATTAGAAAAATTTGAGATATGGGGTAAAAAATTATATTATCTAGCTACCTATTTAATTATATATACAAAATTCAGTAATTATTTCCAGAGATAAGAGATTTTGGGTGCTTTTCGTTTATTTACTTTTTGTCCTCTGTTTTTCTAAAATCCCCATAAAGAACATATTGTATTTTTACTATGAGGAAAATTAAAAATTTTATGGAGAAAAAAAGCTGAACTCTAAATTATTTAGTATGTATTTTTTCCATTTTTTCTAATGAATATCAAATAACCATAATTTTTGTGGCAGAGTTTAAAGGGGATGTGGAACATAAAGCTTTAGACTAATGTATGTCAAAATTAGCCATAATCAGAATTGTTTGGATACTATTCATCTATGATATATTTTAAAAAGCTAAAACATACCCACATCTGTTTTTTTTTTCTTTTATCTCTAAAGTATACTCTACAAACAGTCAGACTCTTGAATTTGCATTTTCAAAAATGAATTAGGTAGCTGTGGTTTGATGTGCAGAAGCTAAAAGAAAAACATGTTGTGTTACTGCTTATTGAGTGGGCTAGACAAGCACCTCTTCAGATTAAAACCACAGAATACTGCACATTTCTAAACAGGTAGATTCATTTCCATCAGTGATCCCTGATGTGATCTCTTCAACATCACTGCCCTTCCTTACCAGACATCACTAGGATGCTATGTGATTCATTACCAATGCTAGCATTGCTTCTGTTCTCAAAAGCAAATGATGGCTAATTACAGCTATTTCTCATTAAAGGAAGACAGTTTGTTATTTTGGCTGAAAAGATACTCGTAACAAATGAATGACGTGAACATTTGGAGACATGGTCTCCTTTTGAGGTGGTTCTTGAGGTTGGCATAGTCTACTCCCACCACCCTGGTTTTGCCATTGCTGCCACCCGTTTGTCTGTGGTTTACAACCATCCCTGACTAGAGTCAGAGAGGAAACTGGAGGCCAGTGCTCTAATAGTGAAATGACATCCATGCACATGACCTCCAACTCCAGGGACTCATTTTGTTTATTTGTTTGTTTGAAGCAGTTCTAGAGTTTTCCATAAAACTGGAAGCTAATCACCTGCTGACTCTTGATTGGCGAACTCAAGAATCATGTACAGTTGCTTCTTCTGAGGCAAGCAAACAAACAAGAAGAACAAGGAAATAGTAGCTAAACTGGCCATCTAAAGGAGTTAGATTGATCTCAGGCAACGCTGGCTTTTATAGACTGGTGTCATGGAAAGGCATGAGATATAGCTAGAGTGATGGTCTCTGTTTAAGCTTCACCTGGGCTCCATGCTTTTGCCTTGCTTGCTGGCTAGACAGACCTTTAGCAACTGCTTGTACCGGTCTCTGGTTATGAAGCTCAGTCTCTGCTCCTGCTGCTGCTGCAACTTTTCCCACAAGAGATCACGAAACCCCATGCTTGACATTGACTAAAGATTGTTGTGAGCTTGACCAATTAGGTTCCACAGGAGCTCTGGCTTTCTTAGTAGCTGCCTAAAGAGACCTGGCATCACAACCCAGGAGTGTGCGGGAGTTAAAACATTGTGGTACAGCATTTGATCAATAGAGGATAGGGAAGCAGATAATTATTGTCCCTGACAGATGATTGTCCTCAGATGTCATCGTTCATAAGGCTTCTCTGACAATGGATGGCCATCTGGGTAACTCTTCTCATTATGTATGTTCTTCCTTCTTTCCTGCCTCACTGCTTTTATCCCCCTTCTCGTACTCCCCAGGGACCAATTGTACTTTTTTCACAGAAAATGCTAACACATAAGTGTTTTCTTCAGGCTCTGATTTCTAGGGAATTCAACCTAAGATAGGTAATTAAAATTAAGTTATATAGCAAGAACAAAAAGTGGAGCAATATCTTCCTACTAATTTTTTAAAAGAGACATGTCCTCATTAAATGTCTAGACTAAGAATTAGGGATATTTCCTTAAAACATCAATTTATCAGGGGAGAGACATGGCATTCTAGGAGATTATGATAGCAGTTGCCATATTTTTGTGGGCTGAGAATTTAAAACTACCTTGTGGATTACTAAGGAGATTTCTTAGGGGCTTTTTGTGTACTTTGAGTACATCACAAAATCCCACATAGAGGTAAATCATAGGAAAAAAACAGCCTCTTTATTATGATACCTTAATGGAGTATTGTTACTGTTAGTAACCCAAAGATGTGGTCTGGTATTTAGGAGAACCAGCTTTATAGCTGGAAGATCGTATCCCCCATAGATACCTAGCTCATTGGCAGGATGCATGCTGCTTGGAAAATAGTGATTTAGAGAATATAGAAACCTTTGAGAGTCTGTAATCACTACTTCACAATCTTTTATCCTCTTTTAAGACCTTTTCAACTTGATATGAGTTGCCCAATAGTTGTGAAGAGCTGATCAGGAAAACCTTAATGCACTCACTATCTCACAATACTGCTTCTATGCATGCATCTACTACTGCGGTCACTTTGCTCACAGTAGTCTTAGCTTGACTAAAATATCCAGAGATCTGAGTAGGGAGAAGCAGACCACTTAATGTTGTACTGTTCTAGTAACTATTAAACTGTTTGAAAATAAATGGAACTAGTAAGTATTATAGAATTTACACAGTTAATCCTTCCATCCCACTCTCCCCATTTGTAGTCCGGATTCTATGCTCATGATGTGTTTTTCCTCCTGCCAATATACTAGCAATTTAAGGTTTAATTCATTGATTTTGCAACCATTCATTCTTTGATTGATTATAAGGAGACTGCCCTTCAGTCAAGTTGAAAAGGCAGATATGTAAACATGATATAGAGTGATATATGCATTAAGAGAATATGGTCTGGAGTTAGCAGAAATAGGAAGGTGACTATTTCTGAGTAAAGTTATAAAATATCATTTGTACTAGCACTTGAAGAGCATCAGATATATAACAAAGGAAGGTTTTCCATGCAAAGGAAAAAGGTTTGCAGAAGTTGAAAAATATAAAGAACATGGCCCAGTCTGTAATCCCTTTGCAGTTGAGTACTGTTGAACTTCAAGAGGGTAAGTTGGAAAATGATACATATCAATAACGGGGAGTTAGACACATTGAAAAAGTTTGTTGTGTCACATCATTTGAGGGAATTTGGACTCTATTCAATATATGAGAGGAAACCAGAAATGGATTAAAATGGAGGACAGAGTGGTGGGATAGTATGAAATGATCAAAGTCAAAGTTTTAGAGAAATAACCTTGAAGATAGTATGAAATACTGAATGGAAGGAGAAAAAGGTATAGAGAAATTGTTATGGGTATTCTAGAACAGTCGTACTGAGCGTGAGCACCTAAATTTCATTAATGGATATAGATAAGGTATGGAGGGAAAAAGGATTCAAGTGATAGAAAAGATATACAATTATTAAGATTTGGTAAGAAATTTGTTGTTGAACTCACAGGGGAGAAATCAAAAATCACATGTTTCTTTCTGTGTGTTCTACATGGCGTGGGATCTAAATTAACAACAATTGTTTCAATCATTCAAAAAAAGCACAATTATTGAATACCTGCTATGTTTTAATCACTGTGATAAGCATTAGGAATGTAAAAATGAATGCTACACTTTTCTAAGAATCTGTGACAAGGTGATTAAATGGAATTGTTTTCATCACAGTTTCAGTTGAGAACCAAAGAAAATACACACTACATTCCAAAGCAAAGTATGAGACTACCATGAAGGACTTGCAAAAGAGGCATCAGAAAACAATTTATGCTACTTGTAATGCCCACCAAACTGAGGATGCACAGGTACAGAATTTTGCATAGTTGAAGAAAAGAGAGCTTTATTTGTATGTGTGCTCTGCTGTACCCCAAGGGAGAAGCATGTCCAGCTCTAGCACAGGGAGTGGCTCCCACTGGAGGATGATACATTTTCCCTAGGACTTGGATGACATAGTGGATCATGTTTGATGCAGGCCTGAGAGATTTAAGAGATGAAAGGTTGGCACATTGAGATGGCTTTCACTCCTGGAATTTGACAGACTAACAATGCTGAATGTTCCCCTAAACCAGATGGTTCTAAGTGAGTGACAGCTGGCTTGGGAAGTGAAGTGAGAGTGTTCTCTTTCCCTTTTTTTCTTCTGTCCCTACCCCCTCACATGTTTTGACACTGATGAGGAGGAAAAGGAAGAGTAGAAGTGCTGAGTGGTCAAAGAGAGGAAGGAAACATATCTCCCCTTTAAGTGTGAAGGCAGCTAGACTCAGCAGGCCCCAGATAAGAGAGAAGAAAGGAGGTCTGAAGCTTTTGAATAGTTCAGTGATTAAATGCATTTTTATTACAAAGAAGACTTCTAATTTTCTGAGACTGTCCAGAAAACTCACTGGGCTTTAACAAGATTTCATCCAAAGGGACAGGGGAGAAGTTGTCATACAGAGTTGAGAAGAGTAGGCAGTGGAGGAAAACCAAGTTGATACCTAATTTCATTTGATGGGTTTACATTTGGTTTCCATCATGATTAAAAAGCCCACAGTTTAAAAGTGTTTAAATATTTGACCTTGGTTACCTAATTGAAATTTGACTGTGAGTCAGGATAGCTAGGAGTTAGCTCTGACCTATGAAACTGTGGGCATATGGCCACACTGCCCCATGTTCTCTGTGTTTTCTTACAATCATCAAAGACTCAGACTAGCTCATCTCTGTGATGTCTCATATTCAATTCTAAAATTCTGACATTAGATGAGTAATATTGCTCTGATAAACTTCACTTATTTAAAAGATGTTGACTAACAGGCAAACCAGAAATAAAGATAGAGATCTGCCAAAAGTCTGGGGAGCAAATGAATTTGGGGCACATTTTTTATTTACACATGCTCTGAGTAATATTAGTATCATTATTATTATTTTTGCATTGCAGTTTATATAGTAATATTTGTCTTATTTGAGTCCCTGAGAAGTATGAATGTATAAACAATACACTTTTGTGGAAAAAAAACAAAAGGGTAGGAAGGAGTGCCTGGCTGGCTCAGTCGGTGAAGCATGTGACTCTTGATCTTGGGGTCATAAGTTCAAGCCCCATGTTCAACATAGAGCTTACTTTTAAATAAGAAAAAGGGTAGAGAAAGAACATATTTGAGGTCATTGAAATAAATGTTTAGCAAGTCTCCAAATGAACATCACTTAAAACTATTTTTGGAATGCATTTTGAAAGAGATTGTCATATATAGTAACATGTTTGGAACATAAGAGAAGCCTATATTAAATCTTGGTAACACTAGAAAAATCGTATAACAGTGTATAAAAGTTCTAATAACTTAAATCTATACTCTAAATTCAAGTTTTATTTGGTCTCATCAACGTTTCTTTTTTTTTTTTTTAAAGATTTTATTTATTTATTTGAGAGAGAGAGAATGAGAGAGAGCACATGAGATGGGGGAGGGTCAGAGGGAGAAGCAGACTCCCTGCCGAGCAGGGAGCCCGATGCGGGACTCGATCCAGGGACTCCAGGATCATGACCTGAGCCAAAGGCAGTCGCTTAACCAACTGAGCCACCCAGGCGCCCTCATCAACGTTTCTAAAAAACATTAGAGTCCATCAGAAGCTGAAACAAATGGCTTGTGCATAACCTTATAATATGAAATATTTATATAAACCAACTGTTTCCTGTTTGTGCATAATTAATCATCAACTTCAAGGATGCTGAAATAAGTCATGTGTTGAATTCACTTGAAATTTCTGGTGAATGCCTCCGTCTATTATTTTCAATAGTTTATTTTTTTTCTGTCAAATGTTTAAAATAACATTTACTTCACTGCAATATAAAACAACAGCAGGAGTGTAAGAAATTGCGTGCTTAAAATTCTATATTAACATATGCAAATAAAATATCAAGAAAACAAGCAAATATTAAGATATTAAAATATATTTAAGAGGGTATTTAATAAAAGAAAGACACCCTGAAGAATTTCCCCCTGAAGCTCCTTTCTAACAAAGAGCATCAGGAGAGAAGAAGGCCATCTGTCTGTTTTCTTGTTAGAAATTAGCAGGTATGTTTACTAAAAATAACCCCATTTTGTAAAACAACAAAAAGAATTTAGCAACTCTCAAATTCCTAAGACATAGGGTGATAAAGTTGCTACATTTTTGAGCTGAGATAAAACACTTAAACAAAATATTTTGTTATGTATCCCTTGAAAAGCTATTATAATGCTCATTAATTTTTAGACTTAGTGTTCAGGTTGCATTTGATATTGCTTGTGTTTCATTTCTTTGTTAAGGACAAGTACTGAAATAATTTACCCAACACACATGGTGGTAGGTTATATTGTATATTATCCCATATCTTAGGATTTTCTTGGCTGAAGCAAGATAGAATATCTAAATATTCTAAATCTTTAAACATAAGAATTGGGAGTAGTGGAGTAGTGTAGTTAGACATTTTTATTGACAATATCAAAAATCTGCATTTAAGTGTCTTAACAAGGAGTAGGAAAGCTCACCAGGAGATTCGATGAGCACTAATTTGTTGGAATGCCCTGGGAAAGTTTGTGCACTGGATGACCATCCCAGGGCCACTTTGTGTGGAAGAAATGTGTGGCATATGAACCTGATTTCAGGAAGAGTAAGAGAGAGGACTTCTTCAGGTAAAACCAGAAAATTTTACTAGAATATAAAGAAAGGAAACATTAAGTCATTTTCAAGGTGCAATCTAATTATTTTAATAAAATATAAGCACTGAGGCTCAGACTAAGCTACCAAGAAGAGTATCACAAAAGAGGGGCCATTTTCTATTATTTTTAATTATTAATTTTATTATCAATAGTTTTGTACCTATTTAAAATAAAGAACTTCATGAATTATTGTCATTGAGGAAAAGCTCTTTGTTATGAGATTTAAATGAAGGAAACATTACACAAATAAAATTAGAGAGTTTTAGAGTACTCTCCTTTTACTTAAATGTAAACTTCACTTACTTTTTAATTCGATATTCACTGATATATTTAATTGATATAGAGAGGAGAAAATAGATTGTCATCATCCTCTCCATCTAGGAGTTAATACATGTGATTTCTGAAACAAAAGTTTGCACATATGATCTTAAGTTGCAAGCCAAAATATAACAATTCAAATGTAAAATTTCATTTACACCACAGTTTCTTCTACACCCACATAGGCCAAAGCTGAGGTTAAAGCAAGCTGCTCACCAATATGGATGCAGTGTGAATATTTTGAAATAAATTTAGAGTCCCTCTCTAGTACATCAGAAACAGCCATTAGCTTAAAATTAGGATAAATCCAATGTATTCTCCAAACCGAGTCATGTTAAAGTTTGAAAGGGTGTTTCACTACTACGGTGTAAGAGTGACTCCTAGGGACTCGCAAGAGATGATCGTGCATTTTTCACAAATAGAAAAAGCAATCCTAAAATTCAAACAGAACCACAGAAGACCCTGAATTGCCAAAACAGCCTTGAGCAAGAAGAGCAAAGATGAAGGCATCACATTTCCTGATTTCAAACTATATTACAAAGCACTAGTAATCAAAACAGTATGGTATTGCAATAAAAACAGAGACATAGATCAGTGGAACAGAACAGAGTGACCAGAAATAAACCCCTGCATATATGATTAACTAATATTTGACAAGGAGCCAATAATATACAATGGAGAAAGGATAGTCTCAATAAATGGTATTGAGAAAACTGGTTATCCACAGCAAAAGAATAAAATTGGACCCCATCTTATACTGTACACAAAAATAAATTCAAAATGGATTAAAGACTTGAATGTAAGACCTGAAACTAAAACTGCTAGAAGAAAACATAGAGAATAAGCTCTTTGACATGGGTCATGGCAAAGATTTTTTGGATTTGACATCAAAAGCACAGACAACAAAAGCAAAAATAAACAAGTGGGCTTCCATCCAACTATAAAGCTTCTGCACAGTTAAGAAAACCACCAACAAAATGAACAAAATGGAAAGGCACCTATATAATGGGAGAAAATATTTCCAAAATACATATCTGATAAGGGATTAATGTTCAAAATATAAAAGGAATTCATACAACTAAATAGCAAAAACAAAACAAAACAAAAGATACCCAGCCCAATTAAAACATGAGCAAAGGAACTGAATAGATATTTTTCCAAAGACCTACAAATGACCAACAAATACCTGAAAATATGCCCAACATTACTAATCATCAAGAAAATCCAAATCAAAACTGCAATGAGATATCACCTCACACATTTGAGTAGTTGTCATCAAAAAGACAAGAGATAACAAGTTTTGGTGAAGAAGTGGAGAAAAGAGAATCCTTATACACTGTTGGTGGAACTGTAAATTGGTACAGACACTATAGAAAACACTATAGATGTTTTTCAGAAATTAAAAACAGAACTGCCATATGATCCAGCAATCCCACTTCTGTGCATATATCCAAAGAAAATGAAATCACTAGCTCAAAGAGATATTTGCACCTCAGTGTTCATTGCAACATTATTCTGATAGTCCAGGTAAGGAAACAATCTGAGTCTTCATTAACAGACGAATGGATAAAAACATGTATATGTACATTGTATACATATATATACATATTTGTATATAAATGTACACACACACACACACTGAATGTTATTCAACCTTAAAAAAAGAAGGGGATTCCTGACATTTGCAGCAATATGGATGAACCTGGAAGGCATTATGCTAAGTAAAAGAAGCCAGACAGGGAAAGACAAATAGTGCATGGTATCCCTTATACAAGGGATGTAACAAAAACAAAAAAAGTCAAACCCATAACACAGAGGAGGGTTGCCAGTGGGCGGAGGATCCAGTAGATTGGGAAAGGTTGATAAAAGGCTACAAAGGTGAATAAATTCTGAGGATATAGAGCATAGTGATTATAGTTGTTAATGCTGTGTTGTATAACTGAAATTCACGAAGGGAGTAAATCTTAAGCATTCTCAATAACAACAATAAAGGTAAACTATGTGAGGTGATGGATTTACTAATGAACTTGATTGTGAGAATCAGTTCACACTGTATATGTATGGAGTCATCACATTGTAGGCTTTAAATATATTAAATTTTGTCAATTAAACCTAGAAAAAAAAAAGAGGTAATTGTGTACATTCACTACAACTCCATGTTCAATGCTGTCATGTTGGTAGTTTGAAATCAGCCAACGTAGGATCATTTACACCACAGAAAGTGCCAAATGCTCCAGATCAAGGCTTTCAATTTTGGAGAGCCAGTTATTAAACATTTACCAGAACACTGGTGATTATGCAGGATGGTAGTGCAAATTGGGACTGTCTCAGGCAAACTGTGACATTTGGTCACTCTACTTAAAATGGAATTTATATAATTCAGCTGTCAAAGTTTCACTGAAAGCATTGGTAAATGAATTGAAGTATGCATGACATGAAAAATCCTTTATCGGCCCATGGGAATTATGTCAAGACCATACTTTAAAAAAATGAAAATGGAAAAGTTTAACTGGCTTCTCAATGTCAGATTTACAAAAAGAGAAGCAAAATTGGGAGACTGCTGGTAGGAGTAACTGTTCAATTGTTTCTAGGCAGTAAAAAAAAAAAAGCTTTAAAGCAAATGTGGCTGAGGATCACCCTCTCTTGAGGGTAGAGAGCTGAGGTTCTAGGAGGGAAAAAGGAGACTCCATGCTTGAAAGAACAAGCCAAGATACCTAACCCAGATAAGCAGGCTGATCTGTCTGTTTTATCCTTAGCAGAAAACTGGGCAGAATCAGTTTATAAATTGGACAGTCATGTAGGAAGTTAGAGAAAAAGCTGTGGTGTAAAAGGGATGTGAGTCTCAGGTTGCTCCAATACCGAAGTAAAATTGTGATTCCAAACTCCCCCTCTGATAGAGCTGTATTTCTAAATCTTCTATGTTGGTTAAATGAGACATCTGCTCAGAGTATTTTTTCTGGCCTTGCTGGATATGGAATTATCTACATGTCTTCATGGAGAGAACATTACCATATATTAACGTTTATATTGACCACTTCATATTAATCAGTCAGTAACAAATGAAATTCATCTCACCTAAAAGTTTTCAAAGTATAGATAATCCTGGTGATACATGAAGAATTTCTAAGGAATCTGGTTCCAAATTATCTTAAAATTTTCAATTATTAGATAGTCGACTCCCACTTATGATTTCTCCTGAAACCACCTTATAAGTTATAAAGCCTTCATTCACAATACCTTTTTTCCACTTTACAGAAGAAAGCACAGTCCTCATACAACCCAATCTTGGCTGACATAATGCCCAGATGTTATAAAGACCCCTCCTCAGACAGTAAGCAAAGGGATAATTTGACATACTGTTTTAGCGAAACATTTTTTTTATTTTTTTTTTACATCCCAAAGTATTTTATTTTTTTTAATTTTTTTATAGCGAAACATTTTTAATTGACTATTCAAGACACCTTAAACCCATTTGGCTCCCTGTCTTTTCTTTTGTTATAATTATTTCTGTGTAGCCTGAAGCTTGGCCCCTATCAGGAGGTTCCAGATTCAGAAAAATGAAAGCAATGTAGGTTTTGAATGGAAGCAATATAGGTTTTAAAATGTCACTGGAATATTTCTCAGGACAATCTCATTTCCCAAAATACTTAAAAAAAATACCAACACAAAATTTTACACGATCCCTTTCAAATTTAGTCTTTATTTGAAAGAAAGTATGATAAACTTTTATGAAAATATCATCAAATATTTATTCCCCTTATAGCCAATCTTCATTTTATTTTACCTTATAAAATGTTTATTACTTTTATTTTCCTGTTAGCAAAGAAGACTTATTAAGGTATAGTTAAATATTTAAATCTCAGCTAAATGTGTATGAGAAAGGACATCCTTCCATGAGGGATACCCAAGCAAAAATGTTTGAAAATTGTTGACCTCATCAACACTTGGCTGGCTCCAGGGCTGTTGTGTTCACAGTCAGATAACCTTCTACTCACTAGACCTTATCTCTATGTGCACCGGGGATGGTGAAGTTCACAGAATAATGTTGTCACACCTTGTCCTCCAGGATTTTTGACTTAAGGAACTTGCTACGGTATCACCGGAAACTTCTTTGTCAGAGAGATCAATGACCCAATGGCAATCTGTGTCATGGAGATCATCTGAAAGTTGAAACTGAATGTTTAGTTATGCTAAAGAGGGTGCATCAGAATCACCTTGTGAACTATGTAAATACACAATAGCTCTGGAGATCTTCTGGGGTCTGCATATATTTCTAATGGAATACCTCGTTTAGAAGTAATCAAAAATAGTATGAAGACAAGGAAGCCAGTATGATTCTATTTCTGGAAATTTATCTTGAAGCAATACAGATTTACACAATAATTTCAGTATAAGAAAATTTATACCAGAATTCAAATAGCAAAAAGTGGAAAGCTTTAATATCCAACAACAGTAGAATATATTGTGATAAAAGATTTTTGAACTGTTAAAATCATATTCTCAAATAATAATTGAAGTTTGACAGTCTTTACAGCATAATGCTATGGTAAAACCTTAAACTGATTTCCACTGTATATTAATTAACCCCATCGTTATAAAAAGAAATCACATAATGTGTGACTATATATTCATAGAAAATATACAAGCACGAAATGTTCAGAATTGTGTTAATGACGTAGAGTTGAATTATGTGTAATTACTGTTTTAATACCCTTTTTACCCTTTTATTTTTCATTTCCTATTTACATTGTATAAGTTATACAAACCTGTAAATATACTTAACGTATATACTCAATAATTTGAAATAAACAGATGCATTATAATGAAATTAATTATGCTCATTCTGCTCAATAGATTATAGTTAGATGTTGCATTCTATTATTTAATATACTTGAAGCATTCAAATAAGAATGTTTATTGTAAGAATTTTTAATTACATAACTACTGATTAAAGAATGAACAAGAGGGGCACCTGGGTGGCTAAGTTAAGCATCCTACTCTTGGTTTCAGCTTAGGTGGTGATCTCACCAGTGAGATCTAGCCTGAGTTGGGCTCTGTGCTCAGCAGGGAGTCTGCTTGAGATTCTCTCCCTTTGCCCCTTCCCCCACTTGAGTGTCTTCTCTCTCTCTGTCTCTAAAATAAATAAATCAATCGTAAAAAAAAATGAACAAGAGTAACAAATGCAAATGTGCTTACAGTATTTAATAATCTTTGTTCTACAACTTCCTCACATCTAAAAACACACACATATAACTATAAAGACAAAAGTATTTATTTATTTTATGGTAATTGAGAAGCCAGTGATAAAATTTATGGGTTTTGCAACTATGATATATAACTGATACTTGTTAAAATACTATTCCTAACCTTATTATTAGGTCAAAAATGCATTATGAGAGGCTATCTGCAAATTTTTAGTGAATGCAATAACTTCGTACTGGATTATAGCAAATATTTGAAAGAAAGCCAGGTTTTTAACTTGAAATCTGGAAAGTCATGTGCAACAATAGTACCTAACAAAGTGAAAGGCAGTAGAGAAATATATGTGTGTATATATATATATATATACACATATATATGCAATTTCTCTATGTATTGTCTATACCAATCCCAATATTGTGCTTTTATTGTTTTTATTTTTGTCATTATATTTTATCACTAAATTTTTTAAGTATCATAGTAGATATTAACCACTGTAATTTTAATAAATCTGCTGAAATATGAACAATAAATGTAATTTCCCAAAACTGTCAAGTTAGAGGAAATTAGGCTATAACTTTATTTCATATATGTATAAAATTTTATGTTTTTAAATCCTTAGTTGACCAATCTTTGAATAGACTAAATTTAATTTTCCTAGCATCAGGTATAAGAAAAATGAAGAAGAGAAAAATCTACACTTTTGGCAAGAATATGATGTAAATACAAAATGAATATGTAAATAAAGGCCGTGGAGTACTCTTAAATATATGCAACAATTAAAATGGAAATATTTTAGATCAATGAACCCAACCTCTTCACTCTACAGAGTGAGGCCCTGAAGAGCTTTTACAAATGTCCCATCTTTTTTTTTTTTTATTAAAGATTTTTATTTATTTATTTGAGAGAGAGAATGAGAGAGAGAGCATGAGAGGGGGGAGGGTCAGAGGGAGAAGCAGACCCCCTACCGAGCAGGGAGCCCGATGCGGGGCTCGATCCAGGGACTCCAGGATCACGACCCGAGCCTAAGGCAGTGGCTTAACCAACTGAGCCACCCAGGTGCCGCATAAAGGGTTGATTTCTTTTTTTTTTTTTAAGATTTTATTTATTTGAGACAGAATGAGAGAGAGAGAGAGCACATGAGAGGGGGGAGGGTCAGAGGGAGAAGCAGACTCCCCGCCGAGCAGGGAGCCCGATGCGGGACTCGATCCCGGGACTCCAGGATCATGACCTGAGCCGAAGGCAGCCGCTCAACCGACTGAGCCACCCAGGCGCCCAGAAATGTCCCATCTTTACAGTCCCATTGCTCCTCATTAATCATCATGGCCTGCTTGAAGCGGCAGGAGTAAAGCAATGACAACAAAAAGTCTGTCATAGCAGCAACCACTGAGGAAATTAACTATATTATGCGTAACAGCATCATGAAACTATATGATTTCAATAATGGACAAACTCTAAGGAATACACAATGGAAATGGCTTTTATGTAGCTTAAATGGCTCTCTATTTCAAGTCATCTTTTTCCAGTTCAGTATCACTTTTCCTATCAAAATATCAGCAAAACTCATCCTATAATACAGAGCAGTAGCACTCTTAGACTGAATGAAGAAAATATAATGACACTGCTCATGTTCACTGTTCTTTTCCCATGAGTTTTTGCTCATTGATCTTATATTCATTTTGAGGTCTTTTATCATCTTATGAAATGTAATACCTTCTCAGACCTCCTTAGCATTGGGACTGTCACTTGATGGACACATGTACTCCAGTATGCATACTGTCAAGGATATTGCTTAGATCTAAAATGGACTAAAAATTATCAAAATTACCTGGAAAATGGGAAAGGTTAAGGGGCATTGTCTTAACACACCAATTAAAATTCAAATTAAATAAGAAAACAAATACATTTTAAAACAAAACATAAAATGATATGCTCCATAGCCTTTAAGCTTTAGGAACTCACTTTAATTTTTTTTTTTTTCTAAATCCCTCCACAAAAGCCATTTAGATAGTCACTGAAAGAAGCTCAGTCTAGATCTTTATATTCTGTCATTCAATATCTTCCCTACACCACTTTCAGTGACTGTGTTATCATAGATCCTAGTATTCTCTTCATGATCACTGGTCTTTGCCACAACTGTGTTTCTGAGATTCACTCATAATTCATTTCATTTTTAACACATTTCCTCAGACATCATGAATTTTGCTATTAGTTGCTTTGACGATAGACAACTAGAAGGGTTTCAAGTGATTCATATTTGCTTAGGATAAGATCCAAGCTCATTGGAATGGCCTATCATTTCCCCCATGATTTCCCCATTCTTCACTAGTTTTATCTCACAGTCTTCTCTGGAACACATTGTGTGGAGCTGAATGTATTTCAGTCCTCCATTTTGTTCTTCTTCTGGCTTTGCTTGGTCTCTTTCCACTACTACAAATGTCCTTCATTTCTTCTTGGGTCCATACATTCTCCTGGCTACCTCCTACATATTATTTAGCATTGCGTGCAAACATCATGTCTTGAAGAAAACCTTCCTTAACAATGCCCTTAGGTGAGTCACTTCAGTGCTTCCACAGAACTTGGTAACACATTGTATTTTTTCCACTCTATTGTAGTCATTGTATTGTACTCATTTCCACTCATTGTATTTTTTCCACTCTATCACATTAAATGTCTTACTCACCAAAATATAAGACCCTTACAGATTAGGACCATGTCTGTTAAAATTATATGGCAATAGTCTCTGTCTCCTGGTAATGGATCATTATATTTTTGTTCAATTTATAAAAACTGGTAGTATTTCAGACTTTTGCATTTTCTTTAGCCTTTTTCAAGAATTGTAAGACCAACAAGGACTAGATAGTATTAGGACTGGCCAAAAAGTAAGTAGGACTCTTTGGTATTTGAATTTCAGCCACTTCTAGGAAAGAAATAATTGTTTAATCCTCTTTAAGAAAGGAAGTGAGATAGGCACATAAATTCTATCAATGAAATTTTGACCTGATGTGTTCTATAAATATGATATAAACCCAAAGTGACTTAACAGAGTGTCAGAACTGAGGATACCAAGAACCTACTGTGGTAGGCTTTGGTTTTCAGAGTCATGCTAGGTATTCAAGGTTGGTACCCAAAAGGAGTCAGATGAAATATCCTGGGACAGGGGATTAGATAGATATATATAGTGGTCCAACATAATTCCAACATACTCTTGCTGGCCTATGTATCCCTTCTGGGGTATTCTGAGAGCCATCTTAAAAGTGCCATTAGAATCAGACTCCTTAATGATAAATTTTAAAAATTTTAAAATTTAAGATTAAATTTTAATTTTCTTTATTTTTATTTTATTTTTAAAAAGATTTATTTATTTATTTCTTAGAGAGAGAGAGAGAGCACAAGTGGGAGGGGCAGAGAAGAGGGAGATCTCATCACCCTGAGATCACAACCTGACCCAAAACCAAGAATTGGAAACTCAACTGACTGCACCACCAAGGTGCCCCAAGGCTAAAGTTTTTAAAAATAGGATAGTTTTGATGATTTGAGATAAGGAAGAAAGGCTTATCTTAAGTTCCTAGTACTTGGACATTGACATAAAAGCACCTTTTCTTCTTTTATGGATGGACATTGTCAGAGATAGGACACAGATATTTCAAAATACAAATCTTCACAGTAGTATTCTTAATGATTTTTAAATCTTTTCAGATGTATAAAACATAGTATTGTGTCCTTCTGTGTTGTTCTCTCCTAAACTACTACACTTTCATTTGCATTCTATAATTTGTTTAAGGAAAGTTTCAAAATGCTATTATTATTATTATTATTATTTTATTTTATTTTATTTTTTGCTATGTTGTGTTTAGGAATACCACCACTTCCATTAGACACAAAGCACAATAATGAAAACAAAACTAAAGGAAAAAATACTCATATTTTCATGTGGAGCATTTCCCAGATGAATCTATCTTCTTATTCTTCAGGAAATGCTTATTTAATATTTAAGAGAAAAAAATTTTCATTTTTTAGCCTATTATCATATATTTTAAAATTGCCAATGATTTTATCAAGAAAATGGAGGTTCACTCAATTCATCGTTGAGATAATGGAATTTAGTTTAGACTTCTACTTGATAACCATGTGATCCTCCAAGGAGTAATGCTGTCACAGATCGAATTCGCTCAAAAAGTGTATCCTGCATCTGCCTTCAGCTCAGGTCATGATCCCAGAGTCCTGGGATCAAGCCCCGCATCAGGCTCCCTGCTCAGCAGGAAGCCTGCTTCTCCCTCTCCCACTCCCCCTGCTTGTGTTCCCTCTCTCGCTGTGTCTCTCTCTGTCAAATAAATATTTAAAAATCTTAAAAACAAAACAAAACAAAACAACTGTATCCTATCCCTACTCTAAGTTCCTCTTTCATCATGCTTCAATTGATTAGGGTAGGACTAGGTTACAAATAGTGTACTCTTTTTTTTTTTTTTTTAATTTCAATGCGTTCGACAATAACACATCTTTCAGGAATATTTTTACCTTGAAAATTCAGTGATTTTTTTATACTACTTTTGCTTTCTCCTTCTGGGGGTTAACTGACTCCTCTGACAGTCTTAAAATCTCTTGTTGACTTTTATTGTATTCTTTGTATATCCTAAAGAATCTGTACCCTGTGAAACTGAATAATTTATTCGACAGTTTGTGGAGACTGTTACCCTATCTAAGGGTGAATACTCAACTTGAGAAGGGTTTGATCATTCTTTTTTGAGCCTTAGATTGCTGGTTTGGTATTCTCGGCATTACACTTTGGTCAATATATTGACAAGTAAATTTAAGAAAAGCTATAAAACATCTAGTTAGTCCAAATAGGCAGTTTATACTTGGGACTGATCCAAGGGAGCAGATTGGCTTTGCATTGTTCTACAGAGGGTGATAAAATTTTATGTTCAGTAAAACTTTTTAAGGGAGTAAACTCATTATAGACCTTCAGTTAATATCTATCTATATCTATCTGTCTATGACCTATATGAACTTAACTTCCAAAGAAACATTTACATTAAGTCACTCTTTAATAATAAGAACATAAACTATCAAAATATTTATTTGCCTAAAAAATTTATTGAATCTATTTGTTTAGAGAAGGACCTTCTTTAAATATTTTACAAAATATCATCCTACTCATTTCAGGTACCAGTTCAGTTGGCTCTGTGTTAGAGGCAAGGGAATACAATTCTGCTTGAGCAAGATATCTGATGGCTTAAGAATTTAGTGAAATTTCATCTTGTAAAATGTGTCTTTGTTTGCTAAAGGAACATAGTTTGCCTTTTGCTTAAACATTTCTGTGGGGCTACTTCTATTCATGTATCCCTTTTAATAAGCTCAGTGTATCTTTTATATATAGTATAATTGGAGTACCCCATGACAAACTGAAAATTGCATTTGCTTTGTAAAAGGTAGTATTTCAAATTCATATCCTGGAGGTTATGTAAAGCTCAAAGTCTCTTCATAACATAAATGACTAAAGTATAGAAGATTGGGTTTTAGCACACTCTGGAATCAAACACAAAAATGCAACCAAGTATATGTCATGATGATGGTTAGGCTGCTTATTGAACATTTTGTAAGGTTAAAAACCTGCTCTCTGCCTCTGCATTATTTAGAATGTCTAATGATTTTTAGAAGTTAGGTTGCCAGCATGAAGAAGGCAAAGGCATATCATTGCAATAGTTTCTAAGTTAGCCTTGTGTTATGTTTCTTTCTACCTGTCTGTTAATTCACTGGACCTATAACCTGTGAAGCTAGTGTTAATCTGTCATCTGTTCACTACCCTTGGCTCATTCAGAATGTCAAGTGGATCTCTAGAGTTAGTCTAAGATTCTGCAGTGTGATTTTGACTTTGTTTTAATGCATAATTAGAAGATTCCCAGGAGATTAGGGATGTAGACAAGATGTGTAGAAGATTTCAATGTACAGAGAACTAATGCACTGCTCCATATTTGTAATGAAATATTCCAGCCTAGTTATTAACCGTATAACTTTTGTGTCCAGAGAAACTTTGATTTGAAAGAAAAAATGCACTTTTCTTCCTCACAAGAACATGCTATTTTTTAATTATTTACATTATAATCTTCATATGTGGACAAAATAGGATTTTGCTCAAGTTATTTTAAGATATGGAAAGGATTGCTTAATATCCATATTCACTGCTAGGATATAAGGTAATACTTTCAAAAATATAACATGATCTAATAATTAATGGTATACTTTTTCTGAATAACACAAACTCACTGCTTGGGATGTTTTAGAGTTTAAAAGCCTAGCTTCAGGTCACCTGGGTGGCTCAGTAGGTTAAGTAGTTGACTCTTGGTTTCAGTTCAAGGCATGATTTCAGGTTCATGAGATCAAATCCCTCATGGGGCTCTGCACTCAGCAGGGAGTCTGCTTCTCTCCTTCTCCTTCTCCCTCTGTCCCTCCCCTACTCCTGCTCTCTCTCTTTCTCTCTTAAATAAATAAATAAATCTTAGAAAAGTAAAAGCCTATGTTCAACCAAAATGTCTACAAGGTTCTTATTTAAAACAGCTATCAAAATCCTCTGCCATTTCATTGTTTAAAAGATATTGAAGCAAGTTATCTTTTTTTAATCTTGAATATATAGATATATCTATTTATCCTTATCTATGTCTGTCTATCTGTATTTAAATCTAGGCTTCCAGCATTGCTTCATATCAATTTAAATTATCATAGCATTTATTATTTCATGTTAAATATGTACATATGCATGTTAATACGATTTATACTATGTTGCATTACTTTATTTTTCTATTTATGCCTAATTCATTCTGGAAAGTATAATGAAAATAACAAAAATGTGCACAACTGTAGCAACATATAAACAATAATACCAAAAAAAGCAGGACTGGAAAAATTAAGACTAAAAGTAGGGCAAGATCAGAAAAAAATGAAGTCCATCCTTGTACAGGTACAGTTTTTATCTTACAGCTTCCATATTGACTTCAAGAATAAAAATGGGGGGGGGGGACATGGTTACATGATTTTAGTTTCCAAAGTAAAGGAATATAACCTGTTATTTAAAGAAAACAAAGATCTCCTTAGCATAAATGGCCAAATAAATTTGTTATGTAGAATTTCGTAAGAAGATGATGGAGCAAAATAGTAAATGTTGTGAAAATAGTTTGAGGAAAAACAGAAACATGTTTAATGTGGTTTGATAGTGTGTCCCTGATAAAAATTGTGAAAACTATTTTTAAATGCAGTTAAATTAAAATTGATGTTTGGGAGGGATTGACACAGGAGTAATCTTCTATATATGTCCAACTAAATCCTCACATAAAGAGTAGTCAGAAGAACATAACTTCCAAACAATCTTCTCTAAATAGTTCTCCCAATAAGATTGTAGTAGAAGTAAATATCAGACAGTTTGATGGTGCAGCTTCTGATGTAAGCCTGGAAGGATGACAATTCAAATTTGCCCTCTGTGGGTGGATTCCTGTGATTGAGAACTAAGACAGATTGTAAGGTTAACTGGGCGGTGTTAAAACCTAGGGATTCTCATCTGATGGATGAGAGGCATTCAGTGAAAGCAACACCAGGTCTTCCTCACATGAAAATATGGGTTTTATCTTTCTCTAAAGGTGATTATTTTATGATTAAAAAACTTTCATGGAATCAAAAAAGAAAAGAGAGAGAAAGAGATTCACAAACTGGGTGTCAAAACTCATGGTAGGACTTACAGAGGGATGTTATGTGAAGCATGAAGTGAGTTATCTTAGGAGCTGATATATTCTGAGTTCTGTTATCCTATAGAATGGTGTGGCTAGAGTGCTAACAAGTTCCATGTAGGGATCTCCCTGACTACTACCCTCTGACTACTGTTATTGAATGTATCTTTTTTATTATTTTTTTAAAATTTTATTTATTTGAAAGAGAGAGTGTGCACAATCAGGGGGAGATGCAGAGGTGGGGCAACAATCAGACTCCATGCTGAGCACATAGCCCGACACAGGGCTTGATCCCATGATCCTGAGCTGACATCATGACCAGAGTCGAAATCAAGAGTTGGAGACTTAACCAGCTGAACCACACAGGTGCCCCTGAATGTATCATTTTAAAGGAGAGTCTGATAATAGAAATTCAAAGAGAGTCACAATAGGAGACATTTATGGCACCATATTTAGCCAATGATTATATGGCAAAATCCATTTCTCATGTATGTATCTCTCATATCTTTCTTAGGTTATATGGTAGACATTTTCATGAATAGAATAAAGCAAATACTTGGCTCCAAAATTATGGTAAAAATATAACTGTAACATGGGATAAAATAAAAGCATTTTATACATCACATGCTTCAACCACCTATAAACTTCACCAACATGTTCCAAAGAATGTAGGGTTACACAAAGTAACTCTTGGAGGGAGAATATGATATAAAAAACAAGTTGATTTAGTTTTAGTAGAGACTTTTAGGCATGCTCCCTGAAAAGAGGGTTCTCTAATAACTCTAATGGCTGGGTAACAGAATATTTTGCAAATTAGTTGGTTTCTGATTAGTTCTTTATTGCAGAATTGAAGGTGTACCTAATTGAGTATTTTCAGTTATAATGTTGATGATAAATCAGTGTGATGGGACTTTTTTTGGATAGACTTCAAAAAATAAGTAACATTCATATACCAAATGCCTTATTTCTACCTACTCATGTGTGTGAACAAGTTTCTCAATCCATGTATTACACAGCAGAAGTAGACTCTATCTCATGCTGAACGCTTTTTCATTCTAGCAATAAGTTATCTTTATCCACAAAGATGTATACCCATTGTGGAGGGGGGGGTACCTAAATCATTAAGAAAAACATTTCTAAAAGTTTCTGACAAATTCTTCTTGGTTTTGCATTATCTTTTTAAAATTTTTAATTGTGATAAGGATTTCTGATAAATTTATCCTTTTCTTCCTTTTGATGATAAAGCAAATTTGTAGTATATATTTTTATCAGTTGAATAGTAATCTTAATTTACCTAAATCCAGAAGAATTTTTTTTTAATCTGGTGTCAGGTAGTAGAGTAAGTAAGTTGAAAGGACAAGTGTGGTATACTTGAGGTGGAGCTTAATGGAAGAATTGCAGTTATTAGTAATGACAGACAGTCTTAGTATGAACACGAGAGAGGCTAATGAAGGGTGTATGACAAGATCATGGGAGGATAAAGCAAGAATCCAATAGTTCAGAGTACCAGAAGATCATCTCTGTGGTAACTGAAATCACTACAAATTATGACTGAAATGAGGGGAGAGAATGACAGTGAGTGAACCAAGAAATGGAGGCATGAGTTGTGGATTATGTAGTGTGATGACCTGGGATTCAAAGATTAGGAGGAGGAAAGAGGAGGGGAGAATTACTTGGAACTAGTTCTGAGACACATAGTGTCATATTAGATGCCTTCATCTCCATGTCCATTGGAAGAGGGAGCAAAACCAGCTATAGTTGGAGAGATAATAGGAACTCAATATACAATTCTTGTAAATGTTGTTCAGTACTTCACTTCAAAGATGAGGAAGTTATTTTTAACTTTTTGCAAATTCATAGTTATGTAATTATGAAGAATTTTACAGTGCAAAATGTAAATAGATATTAATATATATTAGTCCCCTACACTCTACAGCTTTATTAAGTTGATCATTCATATTTAGAATAATGAATTTCAGGCATTACAAATTCCTCCTACAGATAAAAAGATTAAATTTTATCTTTCACTTTCTAAAATTTTAAGTATACACATTCATTCTACTTGTAAATATGTTTGGCAGAAAGGATGAAACAAAATCTTTTTAATCTTATGTTATTAATAGAAATCATTAATGAGTACCAAATTAACATATTATTTTTGACATAACAATAGTGGGAGATTAAACAAAATTTAACAGCTGGATTCAATTTTAAAATCTGTGTTCTTGGGGCGCCTGGGTGGCTCAGTCGTTAAGCGTCTGCCTTCGGCTAAGGTCGTGGTCCCAGGGTTCTGGGATCGAGCCCCACATCGGGCTCCCTGCTCGGCAGGAAGCCTGTTTCTCCCTCTCCCACTCCCCCTGCTTGTGTTCCCTCTCTCGCTGTGTCTCTCTGTCAAATAAATAAAATCTTTAAAAAATAAAAAAATAAAAAAAATAAAATCTGTGTTCTTTTTTTTCTTTCTTTTTAACACTTCATTCATTCATTTCTACTGCTTCACTTATTGTTTGACATAAGTAGAAATTCTGGCTCTTTCTTAGTGTTCAACATCTGGCTCCTGACAGCATTAGGTCAGGCAGGCCTCAGGGAAGACAGGCACAGTGAACTATTTGATTTGCCTGAATTTGGAAACAAATGCACGAAATGAGTATATTTAAATTTCTTAGAGAGAGATTAAATGCTAATATTAAGGGAAAATATTTCTCCCTAAATATTTCTCTGCTTGCTTTTATCAGACAATGACAATTTTATAACATAACATTTTTACTTTGTCTTTAACTGCTAGAAAAAAGTCAAAGTAAAATTCAGGGTTCAACCCTAGCAACAAGCTTGTTACAACAAGCAATAAGATATGTGTCTGGGCACATTTATTTCTCACATTTTAAGAGGCCTTTAATTCTGTTTATAAATTTTAGTGCCAATTTAACATTGTGTTTAAGTTTATAACACAGTATCATTTGGAAGAAGTACCATCTTAATGAAAGCATAAGCATTTTATGTTTTGCTCCTCTGTGTGTTCGCTCTTCAGATGGCATTGGTCTTTTTTTTTTTTTAATGGAAAATAGAACAATTCAGAAAAACTGTAATACTTTTTATGTGTTAAAATGACTTCCAAAAATCCATAGAGTTCACTGATTTCTCATATCACAAATTCTGTGCTTTAATAGAAAAATCCCTTTAATTCCAATATTCACTATTATTAAATTGATTAATTTATTACATTTGGAAGTTTTTAGCTGTTTCTACAGGCTTAATATAGATAGCTTGCTCTGCAAAACAACGTTTTCTTTCTCCGTGATTTAAAAAATACTTTTTACATAATGGATCAACATTGAGACACAGATAAAGATTCTTTTCTTCATATATGAATTCCACCCATCTTTCTAGGAAATATTAAAATCTTTTTTTTAAGGATTAGACTAACTAGTAACCAAAATGAAAAGTATGTGTTCTGGTTACCATATAACAATGTATCATAGTGGCTTATGACTTCCCTTGTGATATGGCGATTTATAAACTCTGAATTTGCAAACATCCTTCCTTCACATAGGAGCACATACACACATGCATACTTACTTTTTAGAAGTATCTGGTGTTTCCAGATACTCACTTGTCTAACTTCAGGTCACTCACTATTCTATCCTTGTTTTTTTCTCAACCCTCATCTCTATACATTAAGCTTCTTTTATATATTGTTGAATAGTAAGTTTATTTTTTATATAAAAATGGCATATAATGAGAACTTTGACTTCTAGTAAATTTGTAGACTCTCTATTCTGAAGTAAAGTCCCACTGACAACCTAGATGTATGTAATTGAATTTTTTCACTTGAAAAAGGTAATGGAGAAACCATAAATCCAAAAAGAAAGAGAGAGAGAGAGTTAAAAAAATAGCAGGACATCACTGTGTGTTATACACAACTAATGAATCGTTGAACACTACATCAAAAACTAATGATGTGCTACTATAGGTTGGCTAACTGAACATAATAATAAAAAATTAATTAATTAATTAAAAGTAGCAGGATATGAAAACTGAAATCAGAGTTTCCCATAATGATAATTAACAATACCTAGAACTTCAAACCGTGGGAATTAATAACCAGCTGAATAGCATAAGGAACATCAGGCCATTATGGTTACAAATACTCTGTCCTTTGAGAATTTGTGAATGTTGTCCTGCCCTTTTGAATTCATATCTTCCCAGATAAGCACTGTCCTCCAGTGCCTAGCAGGAGCAAATACAAATCTTCTCCAGAAGGATGCTTCCAGGCTCCTGGAAATTCTCTCATGTTGACCATGGAGCTAAACAACAGACAATAAAAAGAAACAATCTGGGAATGGGCCAACACAAGACAAATTCAACACAAACAATGATTCACTAATTTAGACCTCTAAATTACTTTAGCAATTAAATTTTCAGATATAGAATATTAAAATGATATATATAATAATGTTTAAGAAACAAATTGGAATAAGAGAGCAAATAAAAAACAATAACATAAACAAATATAATTGACCAGTCAGATGTGAAAAAATAACCAAATTTCTTAAAAAAAGATATACCAGTGAATTGATAACTCAGTGGATAGCTTAACAGATGACTAACACCACTGAAAGGAGGAGTACATACACAGGTTGGAAGCCCTAAGCCAGCAGGTAGCACAGAGACAGGGAGATGGGAAATAGGAGACAGAGTTAAGAAAACATACAGATAGAATGAAAGAACGTATATTCCATATCTAAAGGAAATTCTGCATCAAAATGGTGTAAACAATGAAGTGGAGGCACTATTAAACAGATAATGGATGACTGTTTTTGCAAAACTGATAAAAGACAGGAGTCATCAGTTTCTAGAATTAAGAAGTATCCTAAGTAGAGTTTTATAAAGTGAAATTTATACCTAGATTTATCATAATTAAATTATTTTTATATGAATTCTTATATTTAAAAATCTATATCAAGTTAATACTATATTTATTTAAAAATCATTCAAAAATAAAATCATCATGATATTAGCATTATTTTGAAAAATGTGGGATGCATAGTTGCTATAATGTTGAGATCTGAAATCCATCAGAGATTCATTCTTTAGATCAGAAGTCGGTAACCTGTGCTTGCAAATGTCTGCCTTTTTTTTTTTAATAAGATTTTACTGCAATACAGTCAAGTCCATTCATGTCTTGCTTGTGGCTACTTTTGAGCTACAGAAGCAGAGTTGAATAGTTGCAACAGCAACTGCATGGTCTGTAGAGTCTAAAGTATTTACTATCTATCCCTTTAAGGAAAACTTTCTGATCTCTCCTCTAGATGAAGCCAATTTGATTAATTACTCCTAACAGAAAAATACATTGTTATATATCATCACCGTTAGGTATATCATTTAACAGATCAATCTGTAGCATCATAACATTCTGAAAGTATATCCGCGTTATGAGAAATATCAATATGATTATTAAAGGAGAGGAATATGGAGAAAATTTAAGACAGGGAGGGAGGACTTGCACAGGGCACTGTGGTGAGGAGGCCTTGGGTGGACACACTGGGACAGTCACCTCCTTTTAGAAGAGAATGAAAGGTGGTATTGTATCAGAATAAGCACGCTTCTGTTAACAAATAACTCTGGTATCTCATGGGTTAATTCAAGTACAAAAACTATTTATCTGTCACTTCACAGTCTGGTGGCGTTGGTAGGACCAGTGTCTCAGATCAGCACAGACATTTAGAGACCTAGGTTTTCTCCATGAGTCGTTCCACAACACGTGGGGCATCTGACGGAGAAGTTAGCATGAGGCTGGAAGGCTTTTGTAGTCCAGGCCTGCAGATGTCTTTTATCACTTCCGCCTATCTTTCTTTGACGACAACTTCGTCATTGTTGGTTGTACAACCATATCACCTACAAGAAAGACTAGAAAATGTAGCCTGACTGCCATGTGCACAGGAAGAAGGGTCGTGGGTTAGTGAGCAGCCTTTTCCATGGAGGTCGGGAAGTAGAGGGCAAACACATCCTAATTTATAAATCTGTGGGTTAAACATAGGCTTGCTGTGCTATGGGGAATAGTTCAAAAATAATTTTTTGAGACAGCTGTAATTTTCTGCTTGATCTATGGGTTCAGCCCACACTGCAGATTTAGAAGCTTCTAGCAAGTAGCTGTCTATTCCTACACCTCAGCCAAATGGATCCCATACTATGCAGTCATCTGCAGACCAGTACCATGGTATCACTTGGGAGCTTGTTAGGCATGAAGAATCTCAGGTTTCACTCTGATCTGCATGTAGAAAGATCCTAAGATGATTTGTATGAGCATTACAAATTTCTGAGCATCAGGTTAGAGTAATTTCTCTAGTCATGTCATGTGCTAATTGGTCTGACATATTCTAAATGTTCCTCAATGTTCACTGACCACAGATGCTATAGGTACCATTTTTATATACCTAAAAATATAATTAATTTTATATTTCTTCTAGCCCCAAAACCTGTCATCATTAGATTTTCCTATTAAGAGACCAAGGATTATTCTTTATATTATCTTAGCATGAAAAAAATGTCAGAAATTTGAAAGTGCTGTAGTCCTTTGAAAAAGTAATCCCAGGGATACTTTCCACTCTTTTATTTAGTTGACAAAGAAAGGATGAAAATTGCCATAGTTTCCAAAGTAATGATTACACAGATTGAGGGAGGATTTATTCATATATATATATTTGCACAGTTGTCTTATCAAATATAGTAAAGGTATAACCGTAATTAGCAAAATGCTTCAAAGCATAGAATATCATAGATAATTATAAAAGCACAATAAATGTTATCTGTAGGATCGGTTTGTTGCTTAATATTCATATACATATTTTTACCATGTTCCTTTAGTAATTAATATGGGTAATGTATTAGGTTCTCGTGGGTTAACTCAAATACAAAAATTATCTACACAAAACTTTTAACTTATATATAGGTTTTCTCTCTCGCTCGCTCTAAAATATAGATAGTATTATATAACATAATTATATGTTATATATAATTACATATTTAATTTAAGGAATTGGCCCACATAGTTATGGATGTTGAGAAGTCCCAGGATCTGCAGTCAGACCCAGCTAGAGACCCAGGAGAACGAATGGTATTCTTCTAGTCCAAACCCAAAGACCTTAGAACCAGAATAGCTGGTGGTATAAAGTCCAGTCTGGGTTTGAGTCAGATAGCAGAAAGCTGATGTCCCACTTCAAAGACATTCAGGCAGAGAGAACAAATTCTCTTACTCACCCCTTTGGTTCTATTCAGGTCTTCGATGGATGGATGAGGTGAACCCACACTGGGGAGGGCAACCTGCTTTATTCAATCTACCAACTTTAATTTTAATCTCACTTAAAAACACCCTGATAGACACACCCAGAATATTGTTTAAACAAATATCTGAGTATCCTGGGGCCCCATTAATTTGACACATGAAAGTAACCATCATAGGTATTATGACCCTGTTACACTTATTTAATTTTATAACCAATTGTTTTTCTTATTATCTGTTTTGTCATTCCACTATCTTTTGTCACTATGGAAAAATGTTTGTCATAATCATTGTATTTCTGATTTCCCTAATCTGTTTCTGCCTAAAATCAGTAACAGCATAGATGCATGTGCAGCCGTGTGCAAACACACACACACACACACACACACATAATCAACTAAAAAGTTGATCCTGATATTTCAGATACTTAAAGTGCTTCATCAGCCAACTAGATTTTAAGAGAAAGATTTGTTGTTATTGCTGTTATTGTTGCTCTTTATAACTAGAAGAAACTTAGGGCGCCTGGGTGGCTCAGTCGTTAAGCATCTGCCTTCAGCTCAGGTCATGATCCCAGGGTCCTGGGATCGAGCCCCGCATCGGGCTCCCTGCTCTGCGGGAAGCCTTCTTCTCCCTCTCCCACTCCCCCTGCTTGTGTTCCTGCTCTCGCTGTGTCTCTCTCTGTCAAATAAATAAATAAAAAATCTTAAAAAAAAAAAAAAAAAAGAAGAAACTTAACTAATATCAATGAAGATATTTCTATGGGAAATAATCCAATAAATGATTTTGATTTTTTCTTTTAACTTCTCTATCCCTACTCCCTTCCTCAACAAAGGCATTTCTTGGAAAATTACATACCTCTTATCTGAGAAAGGTGAGTTTTTTGTTAAGTGTGCAGCAATTTTTAAATTTTATATTCCACAGACTTCTTATCCTTTCTCTAGTGCCAATATCTTTTTTTTTTTAAGATTTTATTACTTATTTCAGAGAGAAGGAGAGCATGAGTGGGGGGAGGAGCAGAGGGAGAGAGAGAGAGAGAATCCCAAGCAGACTCCACTCCAAGCACAGAGCCCAATGTGGAGCTCAATCCCACGACCCCAAGATCATGACCTGAGCTGAAATCAAGAGTCGGCACTTAACTGACTGAGCCACCCAGGTGCCCCTCTCTAGTGCCAATTTCAAGCAAGCTAAAAGAAAAATAATTTAATTGAAACTTAGCTTCTTGCTTAACTCTCTATTTGTCCTCATCTCTTGCATTTATAGAAGATAAAGTTTGTTTCATCTACAAATACACATGTGGCATACCCTGTAGCATTTTATTACAGAAGAAGTGGGAGAGGCTTCGTACGGTGCTTGTTCTGAAATACCTACCCATTCACCGTTGAATAGTTCCATTCCCAGAAGACTTAAATAGTTCCTTGTTCCATATAAATAAATGATTTAAAATAATTAATTCCATTAATTTTTAGGACATATGAACTGGTTAAGCAGAAGATATTTACATACACTCTAAAGTTTCTTTCTGCCCATCAAAGTGAGCAGAATTTATGTATTCTATGAGGCAGCACCCAGTTTCCTTACCCCATCAGTGGGATGTATGTCTTTCAGGCTCTTGGTTAGGCAGAGAATGAACAGGTTGGCACCCTCAAAACTACTATGAGGGCAAGATCAGCCTGAAGAAAGACTGAAGGGGCAGCCAGAGGGACAAAGTGACCACTCAAGAAAGAGATGGAAAGAGGAAACTATTTTCCTGGGGCAGCAAGTGTCCCCTGAGAGGAAAAGAGGCATCTCTGGGAATTTAGGGTCATCTGGTTTAAGCAACAGTGGTCTTTCGTTGATCTGGATCTTCATTACTGTCGGTAAATATAATACTTTTCCCTTTTAGGATACTGATTCAAGAAGCATTCATTTTCTAAGCCTATCCATGGGTAAAGTTTGGGTTGGAGCAATTTGAATGATAACAGGAAGTGGCAGATTACCAAAGATTCCCTGTAAATGGAACTCTGTGCAGGGAACTGCTCCCTGTGGCATTATTCTGAAGACACACTCATCGCTAGCAGTTGGGATAAGGAGACCCTCAGGAGGAGTATGTCTGGACTACTAGGTTAACTGTGTAGCTTGAAAGAGACAGGAAGGAGCCAGAAGGACCATCAGAAGTCATAGATTATTCTCACAAGATATTCCTTGTAGTGACCTCCATGACTTGATAATTTATAGCAAAAAATTAATGAAAATGAAGAATTCTCAATAAAAGTGTTGAATAGAAACACAGAAAAGCTGATTGGTGAATACATGCTCTCTCCCCTTCACTACTTCACATTCAGGTTAAAATGTGAGCACTGAGAATTTGAGGAGGTCACTTTAACATCTGTAGATAGATTCCTTTTCATGATCAGTACTTCTTCTACCTTTAAAATACAAATTTCAACAGTTAAATGCTTTGCATTCTGAAAGAAATAAAATTTCAAGTAATTGTTTTCTTAACCAGAGAATTAAAATATTACCTGTTTTTCAGCTTCTTAAGTGGATCAAACGCTTAGGGAAAGGAATGAAGTCTGCCTGGTTCAGAGAGATATTATGACTATAAATCACATCATAAAGTGATATGACTTGTTCCACTTCCATGGTTTTTTAGAAACCTTGCTCTGGGGGAAAAAAAAAATGTTGCAAAAGCGTAGTAAGTTCTTTGTGGCCTGAACACAAATCCAGGTAAACACAGGTAGCCTGAGTGCATTATGTTGTAAATGTGCTCAGTTCATTTCATTCACTCAGCAGCATTTATTGACCATGAACTAGGTGCCAAGCATGACACAAACTCTGCTTTCAAAAGGGGGCAGCATGAGTAAAGGAAAATGACAACACCCATGCTTTCAGGACAGTCCAGTCTAATGGAGGATATAAACAAAGGAATGATCAAAACAAAGCAAAGCAAAAAAATCTCATGACAAGTACCATGATGGACATCAACACTGATTGAGGAACTGGAGAGTGGGAGGTGAATTTTCATGCTGGAAGAGCAGGAATGCTTCAGAAATGATGGAACTTTGAGCTGGAACTTGAAAAATATAATTTTGCCAGTTACAGAGAAGTAGATAAGAATCTCAGGCATGGGGAACAGAAGATGAGAAGGCACAGAAGTAGCATATTTTCAGAAACATGGGAAATCTGGGTCATTTTTGCATGCTGAAGTGATGTGAAATAGAGCTACACAAGCAGAATTGGATCCTATTATAAAGTACCTTGTATGTTCTGAACGTGAATTTTTTTCCAAGCTGGGAATGAGGAAACAATAAATGTTTTAGTTTGTTCTGTTTTAATTCGATCATGCCAATATTTTTTAAAATGTTTTAGAAAAATACCACTGGATATGAAGAATCAATGTAAGGAAAAGGTGGTTGTTGCGACGTGAGCTGTGAGTCTGTTACAGGAGTGGTTACAGGAAAGACAGGAAAGGGTATACTTAAGAGACACTCCTAACAGCTGACTGAATATTGAGGAGAAGGGAGATAGAGAATTTGGGGGGTAATGGAAGTTTATTGCAAAGTTTCAGTCAATGAGGATAAGAAACCACCTGGTAAAACTCAGGTCGAACTGTATAAATTCAAACAATGACATGCCATTTACACCAAACAATACAGATCATTAATTATGTTCTCTTTTAGGATAGCAAGTACGGTGGGTGATACATTCGAAAATATGGGTGCAGAGGGCAGTTCAGGAGTATATACTCTTGCTCTAGAAACTGAGAAAACAGAATGAAACAAAATGAACCAGACTCTTACTGAAACGTGGATGATGGCAGTGTGGAGGTCACGTCTTATATTCTAAGACAGTGTATGTATCAGATTGTCCTTTTAATTTTAAATTATACTTTCTTCACTTACTTTTAAATTTATTTTCACATTTTGATCTGACATTGTAGAAAGCCTAGAACTGAATCACCACCAGAGAGGCGGTATCTCATGGTGGTTGACAAGGGAGATTCTAGATCCAAATTGCTGGGTTCAAATATTTGCTCTGTCATTTATTACCCATGTTGGTTTGGAGCAAGTGACTTATACTTTCTTTGCTGGAGTTTAGTCATTTGTAAAATAGAAATGATAGTAGCTAGTACTATTATTAGAATATTATAATTACAATGAGGAATAAATAATAAAAGCAAAACACTAATAGGACCTTCAGCAAAGGCTGGCTGCTAATCTAAGCATTTTGTATATATCATCTCATTAATTCCTTACAAAAAGCCCACAAATTGTGTATTATTACCCTGTTTGCAGATAAAGCAATCATGGTTCAGAGATGTAGAGTGACTCGCCAAGTGAAGCAGAAAGTATTTGGCAGACGCACTACTTGAACTCAAACAGGGGGTGCACTGTCTGTCTTGCAACCAGTTTATTTCTTTATACTGTCATGGGTGGTTTTATTTTAAGCTACTGAGTAGATGAGCTCATACATGTCAAGTGTTCAGAACAGAGTCTGGCATGAGTTAAGTGTCAGTAGGCGCTAGATGCTCGGACTACTATTTCTACAACTTAATAGGTGTGGAAGAAATAATGAAGTGCCTCATGTACATACAACAGTATACAATCAGTATAACTTACGTGTATACAGAAACAGTCTCTTCTCATCAGTATAACTTACACTTTGTGAGAAAAGTCTCTATTACAGCAGCTTACTACAAGTAACATCGTTGTTTTTTTTTTTAATTTTTGTGGTTAATTGTCTAGCTTTATGTGGTAGGTTATGAACTCCATAAGAAAAGAAAGTTTGTCCCCTTGTTTCTGTTTTTTTACCCAGTAACTAGCAAAGAGCTGGACACATTATAGGTAATCAGTAAATATGTAAGATAAACAAAGGTGGACACAATAAAAATGAGAAGAAAGGATGTTTTCGTTTTTGTTTTTGTTTTACCTTATTCATTTGCACTGCCTCTGACAAAAACATTGAAATAAGAAGGACATATTGCATTATTTTTCTAAAACCATTAGCAAGGTTCCAGTCAGCTTTCAGCGTAAAAAATGTGTGCATGAAAGAATCTTAAGCAGGGGTTTTCAGGCCCACTTAATGGTACCATTGCTTTTCTCCCTGAGTCTCCCACCTGCTTTGTCTCAAGAGTAGCTAAGAAGGCAGATAGGTTTCCTAGAGTTACAGCCGAGATACAGGGCAACTCCAGAACACTGGGATATACCTGCCAGGAGATTTCCTGGTTTGGGAGGACAGATATTTGAAACAAAAGATGAAGACTTTTTTCTCCAAAAAGAAAAGATATCTATATTACTATATTGTGCAGAATAATATGCCACCTACTTACTTACCCTCACACAGAATTTATATGTCTTATTCCTCCTCCATGAGATAATACTACCAAGTAAGTTTCTCCCCTTGATATTTTCAGCAAGAATAAGCTATAAGAGAGTACTGCTATGCTTCTTTTAATATCTGAAATTAGACACTAGCCTTCAAAGTCTTGGAATACAGGAACATAAGACAAAGGACTGTAAGAAAGGAATGTAGAGCAGAGAGTGGAAAGCAATGATTTCTTAGTGGAAATTATTTTCTTACACATAGACCGTTGGAGAGATGAACACAAGAAAGGAGATATAAAGCATTCTTAAATGTCAATCTTTTTTTTGGAAAGAGGTAGTTTCTTGGTACCAATTTTTACCTAAAAAATGTGTTTAGTATTAGATTTATAGATTGCTGGGGATTCTATCTTCTTTGGATGTTGCTATCATTTTTATCATGTAGGTTTTTATCACATATGTATATTTGAATTAGTACTGAGTGGGTGTTATATAATAGGTCATGCATGAGCCATGGTTCTAAGCCCCAGAGATGTCACTGTCCTGATATATAATGCAGAAACCATAGTGTGATTTTTCAGTGAAGATGATTAACTTACATGCATTACCTTCTGTTTAAAAAAATAGTTACTTGTTTTCTTTAAGTTTGTTTATTTAATCTCTGCACCCAAGGTGGGGCTCAAACTCATGACCCCGAGAGCAAGAGTTGCATGCTCTTCCGATTGAACCAGTCAGGCACCCCATTAGTTACTTGTTTTCATTCAGCTCACCTAATTATATTTTAACAAGTCAGTATAACATAATAATATAGTAATGTTTACGTGAATACAGCATACAGAATTGTTCATTACTCCTGATAGCTATATGCTTCGAGTTTTAGTAAAAAGATTGCTATTTTTATCATAGTGAAGTTTTAATTTAGATATAAATATTTAATTCTGAGGGGAAATTTAGTGGACTCATGGGAAGAAAAGGGGTGAATGCTGGGGAAGAACCTCATTTCTGTGGTTACAGTAAGGGAAAAGTAGATTAAAATGTAAACAAAGACATATAATGATTAGATTTCTTACTTGTAACTCAAGTCTGTCTACTAAACCAGATGAAATTCATATTGCCTTTTATAATGGACTAATCTCTCATCTTAAAATATTTAGTAAGACAATAATTATTTTAATATACTTACATAGTCCTGAAATTACAGTGTTAATGGTTATGCTTTTTTATGCTATAGTTCATAGAAATTTAGGTCTAGCAAAGCAAATAAAAGTATATATTGTCATCAACTTTAAAAAATCTAAACATTAATTGTATATGTTATTTTGTAAAAATATTAAAACAATTGGAATTAAAATTCAACCAATGTATTTTTATGGTGTTTTGAACTGCAAGTTACTTTATAGGCTTTGCTGTTTCTTACATTCATATTAATTTTATTGGATTCAAAACCCCCTTTTGAAATGCATGAGTCACATGTAATTAATTTTACCACCCTAAAATAGAATCTGTGTCTGCTTTTAAGAACCCTGTACTTTGTGCAGTATCTTTACTGGGTATAATTGCATGTAGTCCTTCCTTAGTCCATGACCTATGCTGTAAACAGAATTCGAACACATTGCTCAAAAGGAAAGATGGAATTAACTTAAAATACATTAGATATTTTCAAAGATGGATGACTGCAGCCTAGAAATAGATATGGAAAAAGCACTATATATATATATTTTTTTTAAATGTATAGATAACATTTTTGATTTGTGGCACAAAGACATGAGTTGTAGTAAGAAAAACAGAGAATGAAATTAACTATAGTGGTTTTTGTAAACCAAGTCCCACTTTACAGAATAAACATATTCTTCGAAACATGGAAAATTAATTAAAAAAATCAAATCTTAGTTAACCCATAGTACTAAAACCCACTTTTAAAAGAAAGCGTGCACGCACGCGGTGTGTTTGTGTGTGTGTGTGTGTGTGTGTGTGTACTTCTTTACTCAGTGCTTTGTATCTAGTCAGATGTGGTACAAATCTGCTTTAGGAAAAAGCCTATAAAGTCCTTCTATGTATCTCCAAGTCACAAATCTCAAATCCTAATCTTGAAAGAGTTTTTATATAGCTTATATATAAAAACACTTGTGTATTTACATTAACATAGAAGTGACATACCACCTAGATTGTGAGGATGGTATTGGGAGAGATTTTCATAGAATTTTTTTACCTGGATTAAAAGCTCCATGAGGGCAGGTATTGTTCTGTTTCGATCACGGAGATGTCCCAAACCTCTAGAACATTACAGCCTGCATGGTGAGCACTCAAAAATACTTGATGAATGAATGGATGGACAGTTTGTAAATGATCACCTTGCTTATGTTTTAGATCATAAAAATGAAAATCTAGGCAGCTGTAAATTACTTGCCTGAGGCCGTGGTGGCAAAAGCTCAATATGCAGGTTCTGAAGGCCATATCCTTCAATAAATTATTTCACTGTTAAATGCTAAATTAGTGATAAAAGTAAACATCTAACCAAAGTTAGATATTCTAAATGAGAATTTCCAGGCAAACATCTTATATTCTTACATTTTATGTACTTCCCTTCATAAGCCATTCTATAATTTACAGGGCATTTCCACATGAGGTAAATAAACAAGCTAATATCATTTATTATGAAAATTTATTTACCCACTCAATAAATACCTAGTAAATGCTTTTTTTCCAGCAGGATGCTAAGTAGTGAGTATATAATTATATACACATGACTGTCATGTTCCCTGTCCCATGGACATTTCCTTCTGTGACAGAAACAAACAAAACCAAGTAAACACATATATATGCAAAATAAATTTGCCTTGTGATAAGTGCTTGGAACAAAATAAATGGAGACTGGGAGTTTGGGGATTGAATGAATTTGTAGGGGAGGCAATTTTGATGAGATGCATTTCAGCTGGGACCTGAAAGTTGCAAATTCAACTTAAAAAGGAACTTCCTCATTTGGGTAGGGTCTAAAACATCTCCATAGGTAGACTTATATTCCACTGGGAGATGGAGAGGGGAGGAGTGTCTATACCTTGGACGTACAGCAATTGGTAGAGTTGGAAATTATTGCATCAAATAGTTAATGTCCATTTATCAAAGTAGAAACATTCCTATCCTGTCAAGTAGTTATGATGAAACACTTGTATTTTTTTTTCATATTGTCCAGTCAATATTTGGGATGTTAAAATAAATGCTTAATATAAAACAAAGAAATAGAATTTTGGTAATACCCAAACAAATGCAGTATAGTTTTAGAGATTAAGTTTGACTCTATTTCTATTTTTTATTTGATTTCTTTATTTTATGCATGTTTCCCAGGATAGTCCACTGGTCTTACAGTCTGACAGGAATGTAACAGTGAATGCAAGAAATCACATGGGGCAGTTAACTGGACAGCTGACAGTAGGTGAGTGCTTTGGGGGTAAAGATTGCTCATACCATCTTACTCCACTTGAAGCTTTGTGATTGTTTAAATTGGGGAAAGCAAAAGTTTATTATTTCTCTAATATAAAACTAGACATCCTTTTTCAGCCCAACTATCTTGCATAAGATTTGATTTTTCACAAGCTAATTATAGTCTCCTCTATTTGGTAGTTCTTACTCTTGTCAATGTGTTACTATGAGACAATCACATTTTTTGTTGTTACTACTCTTGAATTATGAAATGCACCATTTTTCTAACAAATACCTCCCTAGTGTACGTTAAGTTATAGTAAACAGAATAAAACACATGAGGTATAACATCATGTGGTCTATGTATCCTTTGTTTTAGGTAAATAATTTCCTGAGAGATATTATCTGCTAATGTAAATTAGAAATGACATATTAGTTGAATATAATAAATCTTAACATTTATCAATTACTTATAAATATGGTATTGAGATTATTTATATTTTAAGATTTATAGGCTTTAGAAGTTATAAATATAAGTTAATGATAAAATATTGTTTTCTCATATTGTCAAAAAATTAGTGATTCATATTACCTGGCATTATTATTTGAGTCAATTTTTATAAGAAAACAGGCAAATAAAAAGTCAGTTGTAATTGTGTAAAGTAATAAAAAGATTTGATTGTGTGTAACTGTCAAAATATCTTTAGAATGCTGTACTTTTTTGTGGGGAGATTACCTAATATTGATAATATATGTGTGTATATAAAAGTATATTATAAGTAGTAAATTATAATCTCAAGGAATGAATTGTCCTTATCTTAATGAAAAATTAATGAGCACCTTAATATAAAAGTATATTTCCAAGTATATTATAAGTAGTAAATTATAATCTCAAGGAATGAGTTGTCCTTATCTTAATGAAAACTTAATGAGCACCTTAATATAAAAGTATATTTCCAAGTATATTATAAGTAGTAAACTATAATCTCAAGGAATGAGTTGTCCTTATCTTAATGAAAAATTAATGAGCACTTTAATATAAAAGTATATTTCCAATAGTTCTTTTTAAATTACACAAGAATATGGCATTTGAAATGTGAGATTTATAAACATGAATTTGATTGTGTCTACTTCTTTTGTAGGTATATGAAACACTTTTCGATATGCTATTTGCTTTAATGAAGCCAAAAATGCAATTTATATTTTAGCATATATGTATTTCCAAAAAATATAATTGCACTTTATTTATAATAATTCAATTTTATTTTACATAACATTCACATCATAAGAGTTGGTCACTAGGCATCATCAGTTGAATACTGGAGGCTAAAAGTAAAAGGAGGATAAACTGAAAAGTTGAACAAGCAGTAATATTAATGGGCAGAGCTAGTTTTGTTTTACATATTTTTTTTCGGTAGTCTCCCTGATTTAAATTTCAGTCATAAGCGATCATGTTTAGGAAACCCAGAATAGCTGCTATATGGTCCTGTGGCTAAGCATGATAAGAAGGTCTGTAATTTCATGTCTATAACATTATCTCAGTAAAACATTAATACTAATTGGGTATTAAATAATTGGAATGTCATTGTTCTGATTATTTACTTTTTAAAATCTGCTTAGAGTCACAATCTTATGCTTCATCTAAGGTGTCATATATCATCATAATTCTCCTTATTTAATGCTCGGTAAATTTTGGAGAATAAATTCACTCCCAGGAACTGGTAACTTTTATTGTCAGAATCATTGACTCATCTTGGATATTTTCATTTCTGTTTATCAAGAATCAGTGACATATCCAAATTATATAGAAACCTTAATTACAATCTGTAATTTCTCATTTTTCTGTCTTTCTTCATTACTTCTTCAAACCTGCAAGTCATGGCTGCCTTAAGTAAGTCTTATATTGGGTAATAAGACAGTGTGTCATTTGCTAGAAATTAAACAAAATGATATTAACATTTGGTACTAGTTTGCTTTTCATAATTCACATTTTGAGGATTAAACACCACATAAAATAAAAAACAATTAGAGACAACCTCTGCGGCAGAGTTGACTTTTTGGTTTCTTCTGAGGTCTGAGGTACTTACCTTCATTGCCCCAGGGGATTTCCAAGACAGCCAGTCAGGGAGTGGGAGTATTGAATGGCAGGTGTGCATCATTACTGGTTCTGTGCCTTTTCTAGCAGCTGTCAATTAGCTATATACACTTAAAATCAAATTTGCTTTATTTATGATAAGAGAAGATATGCTTGATGAGAACAACTAGGCACTAAGATTCTGTAAGGAGAATATTTTTCTTTGATTTGTTTTCTCAGGATTTTGAGTCGGTATACACTAATAATAAAGTCCATATGATGAAACAACCATTTTTAAAATATCGTAAGTTTATAAAGAGATAAAAAATTAAAATGTACATATATACAAAATTACATTAAAAACTAGTACCTTCTTTATCCATATGGAAACTATTTGTATCCTGTATAATGATTAATTAAGCCACATTACCTTCCTGGTAGTAAAGGTGTAAAGAGAAATGTGACTAATGACATGATCCTACTATGTTTAAGGAGAAACATCGGAGCTTTTTATGGAAAATCAGGGTTTTTTTCTCACATACACTGAACAAAATGTACACGTTGTTTAATAGAAAGAAAACTGGATGATACAGTGTAGCCTGTTAGAAGCATTGGCCAGCCAACACTATGGCATGGTGCTTTAAGGAATGCTCAGAGCGGGACCACAAAGTGCCGCTAGGTAAAATAATTGTGGGAGCAAGAAATGGAACATGTTTACCAGTTCAACTTAATTCGGGGATAAATATTTAGGCTCCTCTGCCTATTAAATATTCCTTATGATAGATACTTTCACCTGGGACCTGGGCTTGTCATTGGTCAGATGAAGTGAGGACCCGAAATGTTAAAGTTTGTGGCTGAGTCTTTTCAGTTCAGAAGTGAAGTGAACTGATGATAAAATTGATATCCTTTAGTAAAAACTGAAAACCCTAAGACTCTTTTTTTTTCACTTTTTTTTTATTTTATTCTTATGTTAATCCCCATACATTACATCATTAGTTTTAGATGAAGTGTTCCATGATTCATTGTTTGTGCACAACACCCAGTGCTCCATGCAGAATGTGCCCTCCTCAATACCCACCACCAGGCCAACCCATCCTCCCACCCCCCTCCCCTCTAGAACCCTCAGTTTGTTTTTCAGAGTCTATCATCTCTCATGGTTCGTCTACCCCTCCGATTTCCCCCGCTTCATTCTTCCCCTCCCGCTACCTTGGGGTGGGAGGGATGGGGTGACTGGGTGATGGACACTGGGGAGGGTGTGTGCTCTGGTAAGCGCTGTGAATTGTGCAAGACTGTTGAATCTCAGATCTGTACCTCTGAAACAAATAATGCAATATATGTTAAGAAAAAAAAAAAAAAAAAAAAAAAAACCCTAAGACTCTTAACTGTGTTGATGCCTCTCTGCCCACCTCAGTATATTTCCAACATCGAAGACAGGAGGCGCGCGCGTGCGCGCGCGCGCACACACACACACACACACACACACACACAGAGCACACGGGCTGCCCCATAGAATTGGTGTAAGGAAAATATTGGGAAAGAAAGCCAGCATGACACTTAAACATTTTGAGTCTGCTACTACACACCGAAGGATTGTTTGAGACATCAGCATTTTATTCAGTGCAATAGACTACAAGGTAATTTGAGTCTAGAAGCTTTTCTAAAAATATTTACTCGTCACCTCTCATGGCAAAATAAACCTTCAGTAATGCAAGCAGTGAATAAAATCATAATTTCTAAAATTAATCACATAATTTAATCACATAATTTTAATAATAACTATGTTACTATTAAGAATTTATTATACAATGTTTATTAGATTGATTAAGCCATGAGCATTTTTTAATGTTCCACATACTTAAGTTAATCTGTATATCCAAAGATTTCACAATGCCTGTCACAAAACACTCTTGCTAGAAAGGCACTTTGATTATGACTAATTATTAAGAGATGTTATAGAAAACCAAAAAGCATCAGAACATAAGTTCAGTGAAAACTATTTTCAAAACACAGGAATAGGTGGATTTTTCACTAATAATAATATCATGAGTGTAATCATATAATTTATATGTCAAAATGTTCTAGAAGAATATATTCACCTAGAAATCATACTTTAGTCAGAAAGTAGTCTTAGAAAGGAATTATATTTTAATAGTTAAGAGCATGGATTCTGGAGCCAATTAAATCCCAGATCTGTCACTTCCCAGCACTGCGACCAGGTTACTCAGGGCATCCTCCATACTCCAAGCTTCCATGCGGATAACGTGAGTGTCCATCTCCTACAGTAGATGTGAAAATTGAGTAAGTGAACAGATGTGAAGTACTTGGACCACTTCATGTATATGTTAGTTATTGTAATTTTTATTTGATCTGTACATAAATAATTCTGTACAATTGGCCAAACCTCTTGGTTTTACTTATCTATGAAATGAGTATTATGCTAGATTATCTCCATGGTTGTTTCCTGAATGTAAAATCTGTTTTTACCTTTAGAGAGGAAATTAGTTAATGAATCCTCTGACCCATTAAATTCCCCACTATTCACTAGTCCTGAAAAAATGATATCTGATTTGATTTTTTGACATCTTAGCCACAAATTATAAGTACATATTTTTCACTTAAAATAAAGAATGTAAATAAGCACAACTAGATCAGCGTCATTGTTTTTATTCTTTCACCAAATTTTGACTTATAAAAAAACTATTTTTAATTCAACATGTAAAATCATTTTTTTTATTTTGTCAAAACTAAACATCAGCATGTTTTGTCCCTAAATGAATGGAGAAGAATGTAGATGAGGGTTTTATAATAATTATTTAATGACCCCTAAAGTGACATGTATTCTTGCATTAAAGCAATTACTGTGAACACCTGGGAATCGCTTAACTGACTGCAGATGGTGTAAGACATAAAAAGTAGAAGGTTACAGATTATTCTCACGTACCAAATTTATGTTTTTTGTCATTGACTCATTTTTTTTAACTTAAAGAATGCTGTAATAATCTGGGACAACTTAATAAGAATGAATATTTTATGTAAAATAGTCTGTACAAATCTGGGAGAACAGATCAACGAAACACTTAGGTTAAGTATGGGACACACATTTTAAATGATCAAATGCATTATTGATGTTTCAGAGCTCATTGTTAATATTAATTAATTAATTAAACTAATATTAATTAATCAATTTGAGAAAATAATACATCAAAGCAGATGACTGTGATATTAGGAGAAAGCTGGCATTCGTAAAAATTAGGACCCTTAATCTGTGTAACTCAGATGTAACAAGAATTGCAGTGTCTGAAGAAAAGACAATAGTGTGCATGTTTTGAAAAGTTTTATCATAGGAGTATTTCATTTTTTAAAAAAGATTTTATTTGAGAGAGAGCGCTTGAAGATGGGGTAGGGGGCAAGAGAAGGAGAGGTGGAGAGAATCTTGGGCAGACTCCCCACTGAGCGGGGAGCTCAATGCTGGGCTCCATCTCATAACCCCGAGATCATGACCTGAGCCCAAATCAAGAATTGGATGCTTAAAGGACTGAGCCACAAAGGCGCCCCTCACAGGAGTATTTCATATAATTGTTTGAACATCCTGAATCATTATATTACTTTTGAGGTGTTACTGTTTGTTATTAACTTAAAAACAGAAAAATGCATTATCTCAAATATTCAATTAAATTCTCAAGTATTTGTAGTGTTAGACATGCAGAATCAAGGGATACTAAGGATTTTTCTTCCTGGAGCCTAGACCAAATTCTGAAATAGATGGTTTGGCTAGTCATTTCCAATCCTTGCTAGCTTCTGTCCTCCTTCTCCTTCCAGGTACTCCATGCCCTAGTCTGGGATCAATCGTAGTTCTATGAGGCCAGCTCCACTTAAGAGTGCTCTGTGTTATGGTTTTAAAGACCATCCCTGTAGGGTGTTGGCCTCTACTTCTCAACACCATGGGTAGGTAATCCACCAAAATTGTCAGTGGATATTAATGCTTTGATTGATACGAAAACATCTTTGAACTTTCTCCCCTTCCTGGCAACATATATGGTTCAAACTAAGATCTTTGGTAATAATGCCTATAGGTGTCAAAAAATACATCTGATCTTAAGTATTTAGGAATGAGGGTAATAGGATAAAGTGAGAAATGGTGGTTCCATTAAGACATTTTGTAAAAGTGACATAATCCTCAATCTTAGCTTTACCTAAGCCAGTCCATCTCGTTATATGATGATTAAAGGAGATAATATAGATTTTTTCAATAAATTTAATGCAAGAACTCATTAAGTATTTCTAACTGTATAACACAGAGGAAAATAGTAAAGAGATGAATAACCATTTTATTAATGCTATGGTTACATAAAGTTATTCAAAATATCCTATGACTATAGCTCACTGTTTAAATTTTAATATTAAGATTTTAATAAAATAAAAATGATATATTGCAGAGTTTTTGAAGGATAAAATTAGAATAAAGTAAACAAAATGGTGAAAGAGTAGTTTCTGACTTCATATTTTATATATTTAATTAGCATTATAGCTATATGACTTACCTGAAATTAATGACTCTAATTTATACACTGGGCCGACCTTTGTTTTTAATGAGGCTCCCTTTGTAGAACCTCAGAAATATAGGTGCATTTGGGTTTCCTACATAATTGGCTTATTGAACATGCAGTTTTGTGTTGGTCTTAGTAAGAAACTTATCTTTGGAAATTTGGTTAATGGAGCATACTGTTCACAAATGTAAGATTATGGGACTAATTATCAAAAAACATCTGGTGGTAGGGAGCTAAATAAAATTTAGGGGTTCATATGTACACAGAAGATCATTTGCTTCAGTATCAGGAGCCCTAGATAAGGTCTCAGCCAAGCCCTTAACTATAGAACAATGCTAATTGCCTGGTCATGGAATAGAGGAGATATACCATGGAGGGCCATTACCTATGATGGTCTAGGTCTGTTAACTACATTAGCTTTTTTCTTTTGTCTCACTTTGGATTAAGTGTCTATTATGTGTAGTTTTGGAGAAATTACAAGTCAGATAATGCATAATCAGAAAAAGAAAGCCTGGTGGGAATAGAAAATTGAGTAGAGGAAGAAGGAAAAATGAAGAGCAGTTCTTCTGTTTCCAAGTATTTATTGGACTCCTGACAACATACTCCTCATAATGAGGAAAGAGTATTACCAAAATCTCTTAAGACTGCTTTGAGATTGCTATCAATCCCTTAATCAGCATTCTCTGGTTAAAGTATATAATCAGCTCTGGGTCCACTTACAACCTTTTCTCATAATATTATCTTTAGATATTTTGTCATATATTTGCCTGAAATTAAGAATATCTAATTCTATACATTCCCTTCATGTATTGATCCAGTTTTGACATGGTTTGTTCTAAATCTTCCATTCTGAGATCACATGTCTGCTGCTTTATTTTCTAAATGCTCACAAACACATCAGTCTAATGCATTTTAATATTCCATCCTCCTTTACACCTTTCCCTTTAAAGAATTAAAGCATGTTAATAACTCATAACTTTTGAAAACTATCTACTCTCAGATCATACATTTAGAAAAAAAAATCTCATTTCTAATCTTACATCGCTTTTGCCAATCTTTATCATTTTATAAAGATTACTGAAAATAAAGATTACATAACTCGTCATGTAAGTTTTTTGGGAGGGTGGATAGGGCAGGTGGTTCTAAAAGAATATTTTGTCTTCCTAAGTTCTCAATATTGGATCTCCTTATTCTCCACATCCAAAGGCTCATTTCTTACGCATTTTGAATCACTTTTAAACATATCAGTAAATTTATCAACAACCTAAGCCATATTGGAGAATTGTGGGTAAACATATGTGGAGAATAAAGCCTTCAATATTATATACTAAGACATTAATCATATATATTTTCACATTAAAAGCTCGAGAAGTCATAAACCATAATAATTACAATTACTAAAATAAAAGGTATAGACAATGCCAAGTGTTAGAATGGATGTAGAGGTACTAAACTCTTATACAATGCTGCTGCTGGGAATGCAAAACGATATGGCCACTCTGAAAAAGTTAGCCTATTTCCTATTTAGCCATACCTCAGAAATATTGCAGGTTTGTTTCCAGACTACTACAATAAGTTGAATACTGCAGTAAAGCAAGTCAAACGAATGTTCTGGTTTCTCAGTACAGATTAAAGTTATGTTTATTTTGTAGTTTATTAAGTGTGCAATAGCATGTCTAAAAAAAGTATACATACCTTAATTTAAAAAATTCTATAGTTAAAAAAAGTATGTTAGTGCTAAAAAATACTAACCACCATCTGAACTTTCAATAAGTCATAATCTTTTTGCTGATGGAAAGTTTTGCCTTGATGTTGATGGCTGCGGACTGATCAGGGCGCTGATTGCTAAAGGTTAAGGAGGCAATTTCTTAAAATAAGACAACGATGAAGTTTCATCCTTTTGTGAAGGATTTCTCTGTAGCATGTGACACTGTTTGACAGCATTTTACCCACGGTAGAGCTTCTTTCAAAATTGGAGTCAATCTTCACAAACCCTGCTGCTGCTTTATCAACTCAGTTTATGGAATATTCTAAATCCATTGTTGTCATTTCAACAATCTTCACAGCCTCTTCACCAGATGTACATTCCATCTCCAGAAACCATCCATAGGAAGCAACTCCTCATCCATTCAAGCTTGATCACATCTTCAGGCTCCACTTCTAATCCTAGTTCCCTTGCTGTTTCTACAACATCTGCAGTTACTTCCTTCCACTGAAGTCTTGAAACCCTCAAAGTCATCCATGAGGGTTGGAATCAACTTCCAAACTCCTGTTAATGTTAATATTTGGACCTCTTCCCACGAATCACAAATGCTCTTAGTGGCATCTAGACTGGTGAAAACTTTCTGGAAGGTTCTCAATTTACTGTGCCCAGATCCATCAGAAGAATCACTATGTGTGGCAGCTATAGCCTTACAAAATGTATTTCTTAAATAATAAGACTTAAAGTAGAAATTACTCCTTGATCCACAGGTACAGAATGGATGTTGTGTTAGCAGGCATGAAAACAACATGAATCTCATTGTACATCTCCATTAGAGGTCTTGGGTGACCATGTGCATTGTCAATTAGCAGTATTATTTTGAAAGAAATCTTTGTTTCTAAGCAATAGGTCTCAACAGTGTGCTTAAAATATTCAGTAAGCTATGTGGTTAAACAGACGTGACCCAGGCTTTGTTGCTCCGTTTATAGAACATAGGTAGAGTAGATTTAGTATAATTCTTAAGGACTCTAGGATTTTCAGAATGGTAAATGAGCATTGGCTTCCACTTAAAGTCACCAGCTGTATCAGCCCCCAACAAGAGATAGATTCAGTCTTTCCTTTGAAGCTTTGAAGACAGATATTGAATTCTCCCCTCTAGATATGAAAGTCCAAGATGGTGTCTTCTTCCAAAAGAAAGCTCTTTCATCTACAGTGAAAATCTGTTGTTGAATATAGCCACCTTCATGAATTATTTTAGATCTTCTGGTTAACTTGCTGATCCACCTTGCACTTTTGTGTTAATGGAGATGGCCTCTTTCTTTAAACCTGGTGAACCAACCTCTGCTAGCTTCCAACTTTTCTTCTGCAGCTTCCTCATGTTTCTTAGCCTTCATAGAACTGAGGAGAGTTAGGGCCTTATTCTGGATTAGCTTTTGTCTTAAGGGAATATCGTGACTGATTTGATCTTCTGTCCAGACCACTAAAACTTTCTCCATATCAGCAAGAGGCTGTTTTGCTTTCTTATCATTCATGTGTTCACTGGAATAGCACTTTTAATTTCCTTCAAGAACTTTTTTTGCCTTCACAGCTTGGCTAACTGGTGCAAGAGGCCTAGCTTTCAGCCTTTCTCTGCTTTCAACATGCCTTCCTCACTAAGCTTAATCATTTCAGGTTTTGATTTAAAGTGAAAGATATATGACTTTTTCTGTAACACTTGGAGGCCACTAGAGGTTATTAATTGGCCTAATTTCAATATTGTTCTACCGCAGGGAATAGAGGGGCTTGAGAAGAGGGAGAAAGATGGAAGAATGGCCCACCAGTGGAACAGTTAGAACACATGCATTTATTAAGTTCTTCATAGTAATGGGCATGGCTTGTGACACCCCAAAACAATTACAGTAGTAACATCAAAGATCCCTGATCACAGATTACCATTACAGATATAATGATAATGAAAAAGTTTGAAATATTGTGAGAATTATCAAAATGTGACAGAGACACTAAGTAAGTAAATGCTGTTTGAGAAATGGCACCAATATACTTGCTCCTGAAGCAGGGTGGCCATGATTCTTCAATTTGTAGGGAAGCAATACCTGCAAAATGCAATAAAGTGAAACCCAACAAAATGAGGTATGCCTGTAAAGTTACCAAGCCCACACAGATATTGTTAAACTACTTTAGGAAACTTTTGCTAAGTCTTTGGTAAATGTCTAACTACATTTCTTTCTCAGGTATCAGAAAATATATAATAAATGGTCATTTGCTGCCAAGATACTTACTGATTTTATTGAAGTAACTGAATATATGATATATATATATATGATATATATTGATATATATGATAATGAGATTATATATATGATAATGAGATTAGTCTGATCTGTTTTTATGTCATCTGTATCCTTTAAGTTGTATGATATGCTTCTTTAACATACCAAACATATGTGGATAACTTCCAGATCTACCCCTCTAACATTTCCTGTCTTCTTCTTCAAGCCTAAGAAACTAACAAACCAACTGTTTTCTGGCCGTCTATCTGAAGCCCATACTGCTCTCCAATTCAACATAAATTTACCACTGGGTACTCTGAAGAGGCTAACAAATAATCTGCTCAGTTTTTAGTTTTAAAAGATGGTGGTAGTTAAGTTTCCTTTCAACGCCATCCTGCATATTTGTAGAGTTATTTTTTTTTTTAATTTAATGAAACAGATCAGCTTCCCTTTAAAAATTGGCTCCTGTTCGTGTTTTCTCATCCATAGTAAGCTGATCATTTGAATAGTCTATAACTATTCTTTGAATGCAACACTAAATAGGCCACCTCTGCTTTTGAATAACCTCCTTAAAGCTCAATGAAAATAGAAATTATCTATGGTATTTGTTGAAATCATGGATAACAAAGGGACAAGATGAGTGCAAACAATGTGAAACTACTGAAAATTAAAAACACACTCCACTAAATAAAGTTTATGGTTCTTAAGAGTAAGTAGTTTCAAAGGAAACTGTTTTGAATATAAAAGAAAGAGATACTTCAAGGCTGATTTAGTGTCAAATAGATGTTCATGAGGTCATTGGCTGAGCATAGAAAATGAACACCAAATGTGCCTCTTCAAAATAAACCAAAGGATTTTCCTTACGTGCAGAATATTTAATGGATTGAGGAAAATGTTGGTAGGGTCACAGTATAAGTAATAAGAATAAATCATTTTGAAATAGAATCTCATAAGTGCTTCAAAGAAAGAATATTATGTGACATTAGGAATAACTTAATTATGACTATGATTTTAAATGGGCTTTTTGGCCTCCTTCCATTCTCTCTATATCATGCCTCTTCCCTCCACTGGTCATTTTGTAATTTTCATGGTAACATAATAAGACCTTTTCTGTGTCAGAACCTCAGTAGATCTAAATTTATACTTTTTCTTTCTTTCTGTGTAGCAAACATAATCAGAGGAAGCAAAATAAGTATCATTTTAGTGTAACTTAGCTTTTGCAAATAATTATATTTCAAGAAGCACAAAGCCACATAACATATACTATGCATGGACCCTGAGTTTTGGCACAAAGCCATGGAAGGCACAATTAGAAAGTTTAAATACTTTTCCAACTTTGTTCCTGCATCTCTCTAGCCTTTGGAGCTGGAGATATTTCCTCTGCACAGTCCCTAGTGCTATCTTATCTGTTGACAAGAATACTAGAACTTACTGAAATATTACCATTGATTCTATTTTGTCTTTGGTATCTCCATCCCCTGGCATATCTATTTGTGAATGTATTAAAGTAACAATTAATGATCTACTTTGTCAGGAAAAATTGTTTGCATATGGAAGAACTAGGTGTAAACTTGACAAGTTAGCCAGGTTCATATTGTATCCTTTTCAATGTAAGTACAAAATCTTGGGATATTATTTGTGATGAAGAGTCACCTTAAAAGTTTGAGCTCAGAGTGGCACAATAATATTAAAGACATTCTTGGTGATGTAAATTAGAAATATATGGATGAATGGGAACAAGTTCAGTGTGTCTAGAGGATGAAAGTAAATTTTTTTTTAAGATTTTATTTATTTGACAGAGAGAAATAGCGAGAGCAGGAACACAGCAGGGGAGTAGAAGAGGGAGAAGCAGGCTTCCCGCTGAGCAGGGAGCCCATAGAGGATGAAAGTATATTTTTAACATGTGTCTTGGTTTGGGTTTCCTGGAAACAGAGATGGCCAGCTGGGTACAGAGTGTATAGGAGAGGTTTTTGAGAGACCCCTTGTAAGAGAATGAGCAAGGTAGGAACATAGAACTGGGGAGGCGAAGAAGCTGACCCTGAATGTCCTATAAATAAGGCCTCAGCTAATCGTCAGAGGAAGATCTCAGGAACCCAACTGCTGCTGAGAGTTTGGCATGAGTTCAAAGGGTCCTGGGAAGCAGAAAAGAATCAGAGTGAAGACCCTGAGCCCTGGACCCAGACTACATGAGTTTAAATTGCTTGCTATCACTTACCAGCTGTGTGATTTGGGCAAGTTAGTTAACCTCTCTGTGTCTGAGTTTCCTAACTGTAAAATGAACATAATGTTAATACTTGGCCTTATGTGGTTATTTTGATAATTGAGTTGATGTTAGTCAAGTTTCTAGCACGTTTTAAACATGATAGAAGTGCTAGCTGCTGTCATTTTTAGTGGTAGTAGAAGTAGTTTCTTAATGGGAGAACAGGCAGAAGATAATCTTAACTCAGAATTACCCTAATTTATACTGGATGATGTGGATGATCACTCAAGGTAACATTTAATTGTAGCACCTTAAGCTTATTAAGTGTTATCACTTGATTTATCAGCATAGGCAGGTACTTCCATGTGTCATGACATTCCTGAGATTGCTGCTGGGCGATAAGCACAATTAAATTACCCATAGCATCTGGCCCTTTAACCAGTCACTGACAGGACATTAAGGTTTTTATATTTGTTCCCTCTTGGTGTTCTGACGTTCCAACAGCTCATTAATTTTGGTAAAAATATACTATTCTTGATGTGAATGCTTTAGATAAGCATAAAAATAAATAGTGAATTTAATGCCTTTTATTAATTACATTATTTTACATTGATATTTATTTAATATCTACATTAAGAAAATCTGAACTCTATAATATGCATTTTTATTTATTGAAGCTATCAGTTCTCCCCAGAGTTCACTTACAAATGTAAGACAATTCAAATGAAAATACTAATGGATATTTTACAACCTGATGAAATCTCTCCAAAAAAATATCATTTAAATGAAAAGCCAAAAGAATTTTAATATGAATATATCAAATTTTATAAGCACAATAATTAAAACAGTTTGGGATTAGAAAGATCGAGAGCAAAGGAACAGCATATGAAACCAAGAAAGACACCATGTATCTACAGTAGTTCAGTATAAGATAGATATCCTCTCCCACTGATGAAGATATGAGAGGGGGATTACTTATTAAATAATTGAAGTTGACATAATTGTTTAACAGTTTGGAGGCAAAAGTTAAATCTTTATGTTTTTATACAATAAAAACAATGAACTGATCACGGTGTAAATGTTTTATTTTAAATTTGAAATAAATAATGGAAAGATATATCAGAAGAGCTATCTGATCATGTGCGGGGAGGTCTTCCAGAGTAGAGTCTACATCAGAAGCTACAGAAGAAAAGATTTTTATTGATTTACATGCATGGAAGTTAAAATTCTTCTGAGGGCCAGTATTCTCATCAACAAAACTGAAGTACTCTAAATTTATCAACTAAAGTACCATCTCAGTTGAACTTGTGAAGGCTCCCAATAGCAGGCACCAGTATTCTCCGTGTCTTTGAGGATTCCTGTTGTTGGCATACATTTTCTCCAATCTCTTCTGGTTTTGAGTCACTTCCGGTTGGAACCCCACTAGATTAACTAACTATGGGACTGCATCTACATAGTTGTCACAAGAATTTAATTGAGCAATGTGTGTAAAGCATGATACATGATACCGACTAAGTAGAAACCACTCTGTGCTAGCTATTGCTGTTATTATTTTTATTCCAGTGAATTAGTTCAACAGTTTTATTTATTTAACAAGTATTAATTGGGTGCCACCATATATCAGGGACTGTGCTAGGAAGGGAGATACAATGGTGAGCAGATACAACAATGGTTGCCTCTAGTGGGAACTGCAGATATTAATCAATCATAAAATCACATCTAAATGTGATCAGTGCAAAGAAAGCTCTTAGTAATACATAGAAGGTCTATCAACATATCGTTTCCCAGTTCAGAACTACCATTCTGCTAGCAGTTGACCAAATCCTCTTTACCAGGTTTTACACACACACACACACACACACAAACACACAATGACACATGCACGTAAGACATTGCTTACACACATACTACCTTATGAGAAGAAAATTGCATTTTCATTTGTTGGCCTTTTTTTTCCTTCAAAGCTCCAGCCTCTTTATGAGCTCCCGCTTCTTGGGCTTCTTCTTGAAATTCAATTTCCTATTCTATAGTAGGCAGACCAAATGAATCCTTTACTTCTACTTGATTCTTGACCTCCTTGCCCATGGCCAAATGCTAATAAATATACTATCTTTACCATTACAACATCCACACCAACATAAGATAACTTATACAGATGTGTTTTCCTTTTTTGTTTCCCACAACTTGAGATGGTAGAAATGACCACATTTGTTTCTTTATTTTTTTTTTAAGATTCTATTTATTTATTTGACAGAGAGAGACATAGAGAGAGAGGGAACACAAGCAGGGGGGGTGGGAGAGGGAGAAGCAGGCTTCCCGCCAAGCAAGGAGCCGAATGTGGGGCTCGATCCCAAGACCCCGAGATCATGACCTGAGCCAAAGGCAGACACTTAACCAACTGAGCCACCCAGGTGCCCCACATTTGTTTCTTTAATCAGACTGAGGAAGCTTCCTTCTTTACCTACTTCGCACCTTTTTAAAATAATTAGTGGATTTTAAATGTTCTGTAATACTTTTTATTCATCTATTGAAAGAAGATATTTTTTCTCCTTTATTCTACCAGTGGGTGAAATACATTGATTTTTTAAACTTTTATCTTGAAATAATTAGAGTCACAGGAAGTTGCATAGAAGTGTACAAGGAGATCCCATACATCTTTCACGCTAACCTCTTAATGTTATATCTTATATAATTATATTGTATAATATCAAAGCCAAAGAAATGGAATCAGTACAATACATAGAGTTTATTCAGATTTCACCAGTTTTACATGCACTCATTTGTGTGTGTGTGTGTGTGTGTAGACATCTACGCAATTTTACCACATGCATAATTTTGCATAACTATCACTACATCAAGATACATAACTGTTCTGCCACAAGATCCTCTTGTGCTACTTCTTATAGCCCCTACTTTTCTATTGTCATATTTTGCTGACTAGAATGGTTCGAACTACAGAGAATGAGTGATGAGGGCCAACATACTTGCCTTGTTACTGATTTTAGGACAAGAGCATTCAGTCTTCCACTATTCTGATGTTAGGTATAGGCTTTATTTCAAGTTGAAGAAGTTCCCTCTACTTCTAATTTGCCTGAGAGCTCTTATCATATATGGATGTCAGACTTTGACAAATATTTTTTCTGCATCAACTGACATGATCTTATGACTTACCTCTTTACATTATTGGATTACATTGTTTTTTGAAAGTTGAAATAACCTTCCACAACTGGAATAAAATTCCACTTGGTCATGGGATAGAATTATTTGTATATGTTGTTGGATTTTGTTTGCTAATACTTTGTTGAGGATAATCTGCATCTAATTTCCTAAGAGATATTGCACTCTAGGATTTTGTTGTTGTTTGCCTGTATGTAGAGGTGTTTGTTTGTTTGTTTGTTTTTTACTGTCTTTGGCTGGATTTGGTATGAGGGTAATACTAACTTGATAGAATGAGGTAGGAAATATTCTCTCCTTTTTAATTTTTTTTGAAGATTGCATAGAAATCATCCAGGCTAGAATATTTCTTTTGTGGGAGCTTTTAAATTTCATTTAGCATTATGGAACTATCCAGGTTGCCTATTTTATCTTGCTTTGCTTTTGGTGGTGTGTGGATTTTGAGAAGTTTGTTTGTTTTTTTTAAGTGTCCAAATTTATGAGCATAGATTTGTTCATTGTGTTATCTTATTAACATTTTAATGACTACCACATCTGTGGTGATAACCCCTCTTAAATTCCTGATATTGGTGATTTGTGCTTTCTCTCTTTTTTATCTTTTTCAGTTTTGAGAGTGTTTTACCTTTTTTTTTTCCTCTCTCTTCAAAAAACAGCTTTTGGATTTACTGATTTTCCCTATTGCTTCCCTGCTTTCCATTTTGTTGATTTCTGTTATCGTCATTATTTCATTCTTCTTGTTTTGGATTTATTTGGCCATTTTTTCCTAATTTCCTTAGGAACTTAGATTATGATTTCAGAACCTTCCATTTTCCTATAGTTTGTAGTACTGTAAGCTTCCTCTTGTGCCTGCTTTAGTGATTTTTTTTATTTTTAATATATTCTATGTTCATTTTCATTCAGTTCTGTATATTTTTAATTTTCTGAGACATCTTTGACCCAGGAATAATTGATAAATGTGTTAATTTTTAAGCATTTGAAATTTTTCCTACTGTAAGCTTCCTCTTGTGCCTGCTTTAGTGATTTTTTTTTTAGTATATTCTATGTTCATTTTCATTCAGTTCTGTATATTTTTAATTTTCTGAGACATCTTTGACCCAGGAATAATTGATAAATGTGTTAATTTTTAAGCATTTGAAATTTTTCCTGTTGTCTCTCTATTATTGACTTCTAGTTTGACTCCATTATTAAACTGAAAACATATTCCATACATAAACAAATACTTTAAATTTTTTTAAGATTTATTGTAGGACCCAGGATGTGGTGAAGGAACACACACTTTTGGCAGAGGTTCCTTGGGCACTTGAAAATAATGTGTATTTAAATTTTGCTTCGTGAAGTGTTCTGTATATGCCAATGAGATCCTATTTGATAGTGTTCTTCAGTTTTTCTGTATCTTGCTGATTTTCTGTCCTATAGTTCTGTCAGTTGCAGAGAGCATGGTGTTACAGTCCTGATCTATAATTAGTGAATTTAACTATTTCCTCCCCCAACTCTAGCAGTTTTTGTTTCATGTATTTTGAAGATCTGTTGTTTGGTGCAAACAGGCTTGTGATCTCTATGTCTTCATAGTGGAGGGTCCCTTTTGTCATTATGAAATGTAGTGCCTGCCCCATGGTGTAATGGTTAGCACTCTGGACTGTGATATATCTCTTAGTGTTCCAGTAATATTCTTTACTCTGAAGTCTTATCTGATATTCATATAGACATACTGGTTTTTATTTATATTTTTATTAGCATGATGTATATTTTTCCATCCTTTTACTTCCCATCTACATATGGTATCACACTTGAAGTTATTTTTTTCTTTGACAGCATATAGTTGGATCTTTTTTTAAATCCATTCTGCCAGGCTCCTGGGTGGCTCAGTCGTTAAGCGTCTGCCTTCGGCTCAGGTCATGATCCCAGGGTCCTGGGATCGAGTCCCACATCGGGTTCCCTCCCCGGCGGGAAGCCTGCTCTCCCTCTCCCACTGCCGCTGCTTGTTCTCCTGCTCTCGCTATCTTCTCTCTGTCAAATAAATAAATAAAATCTTTAAAAAATAATAAAATAAATAAATAAATCCATTCTGCCAATCTCTATTTTTAAAATACACTTTTAAATTTTAAAACAGTCCTTTATTTACAAAATTATTGGAAAAGTTCCTTTGTACGACACATCCACTTTCTCCTATTATTAACACCTTACATTAGTATGGTATATTTGTTATAAATAATAAACCAGTATAGATACCATTATCACTAGCTAAGAAACATATCTTGTTCAAATTCATTAGGGATTTTTGTCCTTAATGTTCTTTTCCTGTTGCAGGATTCCATCAGAGATACCACATAACATTTAGTAGATATGTCTCTGTAAGCTCCTTTTGGTTGAGACGGTCTCTGAGATTACTTTGTCTTTGATGATCTTGACAGTTTTGAGGAGGCCTGTTCTGCTATTCTGTAGATTGTCCTTCAACTGGGAATTGTCTGATGTTTTTCTCATGATTACAGTGGGCTGATGTGTTTGGTGGAGGAAGAAGTGCCATTATTATCACACCATATCAAGGGCATGTACAGCAGCATGTCTGAACACCGTTGATAATTTTGCTCACCTGGTTGAGGTAGTGTTTGTCAGGTTTTCTCACTATGAAGTTACTCTTTTTCCTTTACCTTTGTTCAATCATTTATTTGTAGTAGTATGGATAAATGAATATTATATTTTTATACTTTGAGTTATGATCCAATATTATTTTTGTGTTTTTTGTTTTGTTTTGTTTTGCTTTTTGTTTTGTCAGGTGGTTGCAGCTTTGGCCATTGGGATACCTTTTAGTTGGCTCCTGTATCCTGTATCTTTTTTTTTTTTTTTTTTAAGGAAGGCTCCATGCCCAATATGGAGTGTGGGGCTTGAATTCACAACCATGAAATCAAAACCTGAGCTGAGATTAAGAGTCTGATGCTCAACCAACTAAGCCACCCAGGTGCCCCAAGTATCCTATATCTTTTGACCTACTCCCATAGCTGTGGTTTTGTTTTGTGTATGCATGCGTTTTTGTTTTGTTTTGATTGGTTTGGTTGTTTGAGTACTTTCATATTTTCAGTCACTATGAGATGCTCCAGGCCCATCTAGTATATTTCCTGCCCTAGTCCTAGAACCAGCCATTTTTCCAAGGAGTCCTGGTTCTTTTATCCTAATACCAGAAGGGTGTTAAAAACCAAGATCTTGGCATTAAGGATGCTCATTACTACTGGAGTGTCGTGGCTCTAAGCTCTCTCAGTTGACAAAGCAGGGAGACATTTGGAGATATGCCATGCATATATCTATAAATATGTATACATGTAAACATCTTTATTTATATTAAATTAAAACTGAGTTCATTCTGATGTCTCCCACTCTAGTCATAGCCTTATGGATTATTTGTTTGTTTGTTTGTTTTTTTGTTAATCTGTAACCTATTTTTTTTTTTTTTGTTAATCTGTAACCTATTACTCCAACAATGAGAGACCTGGTTTTCCCTATCTGCCATCTGTTTATTAATTGCTCAGTGCCAACATGAATGTGTAGTGGTTTCAAGATTGTTAACTTGTGCTCCCAAAGGAAAAAAAAATATCCACTACAATAATATGCAGTGCGTGGATCCCATTTCCTTTTGTCTTACAGGCTCCATGCATTTCCAGTCACATGGGTCAAACCTTTCCCCTGATCCCCTTTACAGAGGCTATTCCATACATTTGTAGTACATTTAGATTCTCTTGTCACATTAGGTAGTCAATCCTAGAATCCCCTAATCTCCTAATTTTTTTTTAATTGCATACATTAAGGTTACTCCTTTTGTCATAAAATCCCATGGGGTTTGATAAATATTTAATTTCTTGTGTTCGCTATTATAAGATCATACTAAATATTTCCACAGCCCTAAGAAATACCAGGTGGTTTTCCTATTTTATGCTCCCCACAAACACACATCAAACTCTTGGCAGCCACTTATCTGTTTAGCATGTCTGTTTAGCAGATTTGCTTCTTTCCAGAATTTGTAATTGCAGTCACATATTATGTAGCCTTTTTAGACTGGGCTCTTCACTTACCAATAAATATTTAAGATTCAGCCATGTCTTTTCACTGCTTCATAGTTATTTTCATCACTGAATAAGGATGTACCAGTCTCTGGCTTTTGATTGGTGTATTTAGACCATTTCAAATTTAATTACCTATTGATGTGTTAGGTCTTAAGTCTATCATTTCATTATTTACTTTCTGTTTGTTGCCTCTGTTTTTGTTCCTTTGTTTTTCTCTTCTTTTACCCTTTTACAGGTTAATCATTTTTTAATGATTCCATCTTGATTTATTTCTAGTGTTTTTGAGTATATTGTTCTATAAGGTTATTTTACTGATTACACTAGATATTACCATGTACAAACAAAATTTTATGAGACCCTATTGGTATCAACATTTTTTACCACTTAACATAAAATATTGAAATCTTGCTTTCATTTAGGTCTTGTTACCCTCTCCACTTCTTAAATGTAATTATCTTCAGTATTTTATTCACATATAGTGAGCACTATATCAAATTGTCAAATAATTATTTCAACAATCAAATATGATTTAAGAAGCTCGTGAAGAGAAGAAAATCTGTTGGTTTTTGTTTTATGTCTAACTCGGCCTATTGATAGTGATACTATCAGATAGGAATGCCTGGGGGCAGTTACCTGGGCCCATACTACTTATGGCAACCCCCACAGACATTTCCACACCACATCAAAGCCAATATTTTGTCTGGAGTGGCCATGTGGTCCTTACTATGATTGCAAGATGAACTCAGCAACAACCATCAGGAACTTTGAAAACACAGTTTATTACTCTCAAGTGCTAGAGGGTACATAGCACACCCAGGGTCACACAGTGAGGTCATGGGAAGGGAGCAACAGAGTCACTCAAGTGGTCAGTCATCTAGGGCTTTTAAAAGGGGAGTTTCATGAGTGGGATGGCCTGGTTCTTTATCTAGTTGTGCAGCGGGCCATATGTTTATTCGAGATGCATGTCTTTGAAATGGACACCTTGCCAATCAAAAGGTTCATGTCAGGTACTTATATTACATATTTACTCCTTTCTGTTGTTTTTCTTTCTTTTCTGAAGTTCCAAGCCATCTTCTCATATTATAGCCTATCTACTTGAAAAGGTTCCTTTACTTTTTGTTAAGTCTAGATCTGCTGGTGGCAAATTCTCTTATGTTTGGTTACTTTTGTTTGTATGTGTGTGTGTGTGTGTGTGTTTTGTCTGAGAGTGTATTTATTTCCCCTTCATGCCTGAGGTATAGTTTCACCAGATACAGAATTTAAGGTTGACAGTTATTTTGTGTCAGCCCTTGGAAAATGCCATGCCTCTTCTTTCTGTTCTCCATGGTTTCAGATGAGAAATCACTGTCGTGAAAATTAGTTCTCCTAAACGTAGTACATCCTTTCCCTCTGCTTGCTTTCTAGCCTTTTTCATCTTTAGTTCTCAAAAACAGTTATCATATGCTGCATATATTTCTTGGTTTTTATTCTATTTTAGCTTCTTGAATTTGTAGCTTATGTCTTTCCCCAAATTTGGGAGCATTTCATCCATTATTTATTTAAATACTTTTTTAGTCCCTCATTGTTTCTCCTTTCCTTCCATACTCTGATCATACAAATGTTAGATCTGTTATTATTGTCCCACAGTCCTTGAGAATCTGTTTACCACTTTGGGTGTATTTTTTTCTGTTATTCTAATTAAGTATTTGTTGATCCATCCTGAAGTTCATTGATTATGTCTTCTGTCATCTCCATTCCACTCAGCCCATCCAGCAAGTTGTTTTTTTTTTTTTTTAATTTTCATTATCATAGTTCTTAGTTTTGTAATTTCCATTTGGTTTTTTATCATAGCTTCTATTTCTTTGCCTCAATTTTCTATTTTTATTTTTTCAGGAGAATTTGTATTTCCTTGTTGAAGCAATTTCATTATGACTGCTTCAGAATTCTTGTCCATTAATTTGGACATCCAGTTCATTCTCATTACTGGCTTCCGTTGATTATCTTTTCTTGTTTGAGTTGTGATTTCCTGGCTTCTTGGTATGATGAGTAATTTCCAGTTGCATCCTGGACATTATGTATGTTATCTTAAGAGATTCTTGCTTCCATTTAAATCTTCTATTTTAACAAGCAGTCGCCCTGCTTAGATTTAGTGTGTAAGTTCTGATCTAGTCTGAGGGATGTAGTTTCAATGACAATGTGGTTTGCTGCGTCCTTGCTATGTTTTTCTGGATTGCTTCTTTTGTTTTTTCCTCTTGGCACCACTGAAACTCTTGCTTGATCCCTACTGGTATCACCTGAGGGGGCAGAAGCACTTTTCCGTGTCACTCAGAGTACACAGATAAGGGGTTGGAGATGGCAGGCACTGAGGACAGGGAGTAGTTCCCTTGGCCAGTTTTCTGGCTGCCTATTCCTTCTCAGGCTTTTCCTGCAGCCTCTCCTGGTCCTACCAGGAAAAGGAAGAGCCACCTTCTGCTTCTTGGGGAAAGATCAAGAAATGCCAGTTCTGGGTTGCCTTTTGTTAGTAGGTAAAGGGCTGGGGGATGCTGGGCCTGGGTTCCCTTCTGCTGCAGGATGGAGGACTGAAAGACTTGGCTATTACAAAGTAAGGAAAATGCTAAGCAATACAGAAATAATGAATATAAGGAACAGCCACTATACTAGGACTAAGCTAGATCACCCAAAAGAGAACCTCCCACTCCTGCACCCCAGGACTGAGACCCAGAACTTGATGGAGAGGGCACAGCTGTGGTTCACTGGATGGCAGAGAAATCATTGTGGTGACACTTCAGTGGTACTTTTGGACATTTCCTTCTTGATCTTATGCGAGAAATACCCTTTAGAATAAGTGCTAGAGAATTCTGTTCACAGGGAGATGTCTCATCTGAGGACCTTTGCTATGAAATTATTTGGGGAGAGGTATGGGGGTGTTAGGGAAGCTTCTGGCCACTGGGTGCTATAGAAGTCTGGTGCTGGGGAAACTGCATGTATTAAGAATCTTATATGAAAAAGACACCCTTTCAGCAGGAGCTGGACACTGCAGTGACTGCATAGCACAGAAGCATGAAGAGCTAGCACATTAGACCAGGAGGCAAAACTCATTTTACTCCAGCCATGTTGCTCTAGTACCCTCTACTGACAAAACATAACATCATGCCAGCTGGCAAAGGAAAATTCTGCAGAGTCCAGATCCATTTTCACAGAACAGAAAAAAAGAGTGAATTTAGAGCTGAGAGACAATAAGTGGATAATTGGCACACTCTTTGGGGAAACAAGAATGTCCCAACTATGTTTTGGTGATGTGTTGACAGTATAAGTAAGCTGGGTTTCTCTTAGTTCAAACCCAGTGAATCTTTCCAAATGCAATCAGGAATGGTGTTGAACTGGATTGAAAAATACTGAATAGAGGAAAATCAGTTAATGATTATTTCAATAACCCATGCCTACCGTTACAATACAGTTACCTAGCACATAGTAACCACAAAGTGATATTTTTAAAATAGATGTGAAATGAGAAAAACAAGAAAGGATAAATTGCATAATGTTTTTTGTTTTTTCAAAGATTTTATTTATTTATTTGACAGAGAGAGACAGCGAGAGAGGGAACACAAGCAGGGGGAGTGGGAGAGGGAGAAGCAGGCTTCCCGCGGAGCAGGGAGCCTGATGCGGGGCTCGATCCCAGGACCCCAGGATCATGACCTGAGCCGAAGGCAGACACTTAACGACTGAGCCACCCAGGCGCCCCCATAATATGTTTTTTTTAAATGAGCCAAACAAGAAAACAAATAAGGGTTATTCCAAGACTTGAGCGTGATAGCTTGGGAAATCGGTGATGATGTTTTCAAAACTTGGTATTGATAGTAAGAAATTATTTCAAACATCAGGAGTGTTGTGAAGTTTTTACAGTGAGTTTGAGGATATAGTAGTTAATCAGGTGAGAAGGAAAGAAATGAATATATTTATTCAGAACAAAATTAATATTTTATTTCTTTTATAAATAATTCATAAGATAAATGAGATAATTATATTTTCCTTAATTATACAAGTTATAATATTTAAATGAAAATATAAATTCAAAAGATATAATAGTGACATAACTGATTCCAGTTCTCATTTACCCACTGCTAACATATTAGTAAATATCCATATTAGCTTTTTTTATAAATATATATCAATAAATATAAAAATGGGTATATGTAGCAAAATGGGATTGTATTAAACATATATTTGCTAACAAGGATTTTCACTTAATATATTATGAAAATGTCCTGTGTCATTAAATATTCTTCAAAAATATGATTTAAAATGGAACATTTAAAATGGAACACTTTAAATTATATTCCATTGTTTGATTATTCCATAAATTATTAAGCACTTCCCATATTATGGGAGATATACTGCACCTAATCTGTCTTATTATAACTAATGCTACGATTAACATCTTTGGACATAATCCTTGGTGTGAATACAGAATTGTTTCCTTGGGATAAATTCCCAGTTAATTATTAAGTCGAATTTTTTAAATATTTTTATGAAGGAAACAAGTGGTAATATAAATTGTTATATAATTAAGTGTTGATAACTGCCTTTATAAATGTAATAATAATCCTCATGCCAACAAACAATGAGTAAAAATTTTGGATTCCAGTATGCTTGCTAATACTGAATTTGATTCTTAAAAACAAAGAAACATCACTTTGACAATCTAATAGAAATGGTATCTTATTGTTCATTTACATTATTAAGTTGCTAATGTGTTTGAAAAAAAATTTACATTAATTTTTTATTTGTTTTTATTTCATTTTATGTTTTATTTATTCATCCCTCCATACTTGCTTTAAACCTCTTTCCATTGGGGATATTGAAAGTAATTCCACCTTTATTCAAAGTGTTAAATTATCACCTTGTAAATGTCTTACAGTCCTACATTTTTACTTAATATCAGTGCAATTAGTGTTTTAAAATAACCTTTTGAAATGTTATTTAATCATGCCAATTATATGTTATCTTTAAATCATCTGTCCTCCATTGAAATCAGCATGGAACTTGATCATCTGAATCTTTCAATAGAGCTGACTGGTTGAAAGGCTGATGTCCATCTTAATGGAGTTCAGTAACAGGTTTATATTCTGTTAAACTAAACCTGGTTTGTCAGAAGTATTTGGGATATGAGCATTTAAGCCTCCGTAGTAAGTGAAAGTTGATTAGATTTAATCAGTTTCATTTTCTCTTCATAGGAAGGAAGTATTAACAGTGCATCCTACTGTGTATAAAGGGACTGCAGCATTTTCTGCGTTATTAAGGGAAAGAAAATTTTCTGGGATATGTACTATTCTGCTTATCCCAACCACCAGCCAGTTTACACTCAAAGTATCCATGCGATCAAACCTGCCGGAAGATGCATATCAAGTGCTTATTCGTATGCAAGATGGTATGGAGTTTGGTCAAAAGAGAACTAGTCTCTGCCCTCCATGAATTTGTGTTTTGTTTTGGTTTTTATCTGAAAACAAAAGGTGGTTGTCATAGATAGAATGAATTTAAACTTTCCTTCTTGAAATATTACACATGAGCAACTAATTCATTCTTTGTCATTACATATTGTTGATCATACATCTTCTGTTTAATAATAGAACACCACCACATAATTAGAAGAATCGAATTGAGTATGTCAAATATAGCCATGATACTTTAACATAATACTTTAACAAAGAAACACTATTAAAAATAAATAGAAACCATATAGAAAATTATTTCAATCTTGACTTGACTGGGTTAGGAAAATTCAAACCAAAAACATTCTAGCGAAGAAAGGTGGTGTGTGAGTATTTATTTCTGAATTCTTACATTGTATTTCTTACATTATATTTGCAGTATGATTGCTGAGGCTAACATAAATGCAATGAATCCTAATGCCAATCTGTAGTAGCAAAATAATTTTAAAGATAACTAGAGAACCAATGATTTGTTTCTAATTTTGCTCAACAAAATTTCACAAATCATTATATTTAAATTAAACAACTAGTTAAATACTAATGAGCTAATTTAGCCAATACATTTACAAAAACCACCCTTAGAAGGTGATTCTGTCCACTGCAGGAAGTTTTGTTGTTGATATTTGAAAATATAGCATTAAATTAGTCAGTTAAACAACTTGTACTTAACTGCCTGCTCAATTTAAATACTGCCTGGTAGAAATGTCAGAAAGTGACATGTGAATGACTGAACTTCAGGGCGACATGGCTACATGGCACATTCCATCATGGACAATGTGCTTGCTTTGGTGTGGACTGAAGACCACTGGTCTTCCCCCAGATATTCTAGTGGTCTCTAAGAATCCCAGACTCAACACAGCCCTAGGGAGGAGGTAGACCCAACCAAACTGCCTGAAATGATAGAGATGGGGCTGGAGAAAGATTATTTGTTTACTGAAATAAAATAGCATTACCATTCCTAAAAACAGATAATTTGGAATAAAATTTGTATTAGTTATAGTAGGACACAACAGGGAGTAAGCCAGAATTGACAGCTTTTTATATGACATATATCATATGAAAATGAGCAGAGTGGGTCCTGGTAAAAGTTGTACCACAAACTTAGATACGACTTATTATGGGTTGTATCATAAGCTTCAAGTGTATGTTTTCAGATCTCCTAGGAGGAAACTGTCTCTAATAAAGCAAGAACAAAGCCAGTTTCCACCATTTCACAAATCTTTTCATTTTCAGCTTAGATTTTTTTCTATAAATGTTAGGATTTCCTGATATTTTAATTTAAATTTTACATGAATAATTTTATGTGTTTTTACTCTAATGTAAATGCTTATTTATTATTATTTATCTATGTATTTTTTATTCAGCAAGAGGTGAAGGTATTAAATAAGTGGCTGGCTAAATAATACACTCAAAACAATCATTATCTTTACAACATAAGGTTTGAGTTATAAACTGCAATCTCTGAGCTTTCTTATACCATAATATAAACCTTAAAGACTAGCTAATGCTCGGGGACCCCACTGGAATAAAGATATTATTATTTAGCCCACATTAAAAAGGTATAATGTTTTCTACTATTAAAGTCACCTTATGTAATTAGAAACATAAACAGATTATTTGTACATAAAAATACAATTTTTGTTATGTTAAATGATAAATATTTAATCAGATAATGCTATAATGGAGAGAAAATAAACTTGGTGGTAGAAGAACTGGGTTTTAACTATGCAACTTGTTTAGTTAAAGGAATCTGTTCATTTTTCTTAATCTATCTGAACCTAAAATTAATGCTATGTAACATCAAGAAGAATATGGTTGAGTCATTATGAGGAAGATTGCCTGATTGTTTAGTGGAAGTGTCTTACTAAATTCCAAATGCTATTTGATACAGTTTGTATTATCCCAATGCATCTAAACAGGATAATTGATTTCAAAAACCACAATTTAAAATAACATAAAATTATTATGCCACTCAATTATATTAAGCTAGTGGCTACAACTGAGCCTTAAAATTGATTCTCAGCTACCTGACAATTCAGATTAAAAACAAGACTACAAACAAAAATGCTTATATTTGACTATATAGTTCTCTTGGTGAGATTAAAATAATCATATTTCCTCATACAGGGAGAGAAAGTTGTCCTCAGGCCCTGAACTGTTAATCCTTACATAAGGAACATTGTATGATATAAGGGACAATGTTTTGAACCATGATTTTGGGGGGAAAATGCTGAAACATTAATTGAACATTTCTTATATAACCTCTGCTGAAAAGAAGAGTGTTACATTTTAACTCTCTGAAAAGCATTTTAGCAAGTTGCTAGGAAAATATGATTGAGGTACATTGCTTTCTGAAGTTTTGAAAATATAAAAGAAAAGGGAAAAAAGCCTTGAGAACATCATCTAATGACTAGTTAGCATATTGAGGGGGTGTCTATTTCAATTGATGTCTTGAGTGACTTTGACAAGTGTCATTTTGCAGTCTGTATATAGAGTGATTCTCTTAAAAAAAATTTCTAGGATACTGCTTTTGTACCTGGTTGATTAAAGGCTGATGCATGTGATGTTTTAAATGGATTTATTTGATTTAGATGCCCGATAGGCAAGTAGGGAAAAAAATCACATTCTTAAGGTAACTGTTGCAGAGCAGGTTAATATTGATTTTGAAAGACTTGGGAAGATCTCAGATTCACCCAAGGTAGACCTGGGCTTCTTAAATAATCTGTCTTTCAAATAAAGGAGTAGACAGAATGTAGGATTCCATGGTCTGAGAAATACTGGCATTTGGTGTAAAGTGAAGACATGGATGTTAGCCAAAATTATTTGTTCAGGATGAAATGAGAAGAGTCTGAAAAGCCAGAGTCATCTCCAAGGAACAGAAATGACAGAAAGAAGAAAAACCAGTTACCTTTGTCTCTTACCAAGCCATGTCTTTGGATGCCATGCCCTTGCTATGGCAAAGGTCTATAAGTTTGGCAAAGAAGGAAAGGAACCAATACCAGTTCCAGAGATTGGATCATATTCTCCACCAAAATGGGAATGACTACAGTTTTCCACAGTGCACCAGACTCTCTGTTCTTCGTATATTCTCAACTCTCATTCTTTCTGCTTGGAACACTCCCCTTCCAACTCTTTTCCTAGGTAACTCTTACATAACCTTTACATTTTACTCTCATATGGTACCTGCCTGGCTTGCACCTGCTGGGCACACCAATAATGCACTCTCATTCACTCTCTCATAGTGTTAATTGTATTCTGCTGTAATTACCTGATTCCTTATCATAACCCTCACTAGGCAATAAGGTCTTTAAGAGCAAGAACGATGTTTCATTTGGCATTGTTTTCCTGGTGCTCCCCTCCAGTGACCTCCAGTGACCTCTGTACCTCTTCATCTGAACATTCCCACGGTAACAACTGCCATTGCTGAAAATACTCAAGCTTTGACATTTTAAAGTCAGGTATCTAATTTTCTGATCAAAACACATTATCCCACTATAGCTGCCAAAAAAGTATGCAAAAGATGAAATTCAAGAGGATACCACATTGATTCTGGGAAAATAAGAATTTATATGTATGTGACTGGGAGGGAGTTGTATAAGGTCATGTGAATCTTATAAATTATTTGTATGGAAATCAAGAGGAATAGATTTGTATTAAGTATAATAAGATTGAAAAATTTCTAAGTTAAACAAAGTAAGTGGCTAGTTCACTTTTAGCTCCAATAAAATTATTCATTTATAAACCTAGATAAGAAAAGGACTTCAACTCTCTTCAGGTATTATAGCGTCTACCAATTTGTTTTGGATTGAGTAGTATCTATTTAATACATCTTTGCTGATTGAACTTTAGTTTAAAGCCAGGTAGACATAAATATATCATTACAATATTAAGATTTTAGATAAATGCATTTTTCTTCTATTTTAAAATGTGTCAGGGGAGATCATTAAATCATTGGGCAGTGCACCAAACTTTAAGTTCTAGGAAGGAGGAGGATGAATTTATATATACAAAGAAGAAACTCAGTATGACTCCTATGCCAGATTAATGCCACAAAATTACCAAGGGGTCTTTCAACCTTTCATAAAATACCTTGGAAGGAGATGAAATAGAAAATCCTTAATCAAATATTTTCATTTATTTTCACATCAACATGGGGATTTAGAATAAACCTTATTACATTGATCTACCTTTCATCAATGTAGGGTATTAAAAGCTTCTCCTAGTATGGATTTTTTTTGTTGATTTTTTTTTTCCTTTATGAAACCAAATAAAAAACTGGCCAGAGTTGATGATTATCTACAGCTATTGTAACAAATTATCACAAACTTAGTGTCTTAAATCAACACAAAGTCATTGTTATGCAGTTCTGGGGATCAGAAGTCCAAAATGAGGTTTGGTTGTCTGAAATCAGGTGTTGGCTGGCTCTAGGGGTGGGGGAGAGATTCCTTTTCATGCCTTTTCCGTTTTCTAAAGGTTACTCTTATTCCTTGGTTCATGACCCCCTTCCATTCTCAAAGCCAGCAAAGGCCATGGGCGCCTGGGTGGCTCAGTTGGTTAAGCGACTGCCTTTGGCTCAGGTCATGATCCTGGAGTCCCAGGAACGAGTCCTGCATCGGGCTCCCTGCTCGGCAGGGAGTCTGCTTCTCCCTCTTGACCCTCCCCCGTCTCATGTGCTCTCTCTCTCTCTCTCATTCTCTCTCTCAAGTAAATAAATAAAATCTTAAAAAAAAAAAAGGCCAGTTGAGTCTTTCTTATATCGCATCACTTTAGCATTGACTCGTCTTCTGCCTTTCTCTTCAAAATCTAAGGACCCTTTTGATTACATTGGGATCATCCAGGATATTCATCCTATTTTAAGGTCAGGTGGTTAGCAATCTTAGTTCCATGGGCAACCTTAATTTATTGCTGCCATATAGCAGAATTATGCCCGATTTCTGAAGATTAGGATGAAGGTGTCTTTGGGTGGCATTATTCTGCAGCAGTTGGGATCATTACCATATAAGTGTTACATGAATTTTGATTTTTAGAAAAGATATTATTTTTTTTTTCAAAAGACAGCTCTAACAATTTCTTTTCACAAGATCTCACTAGTCATACTTCTGATAACTTTAAGATCTTCATTTCCATAAACACATCTCTTGAATAGACAAGCTGGTGAGAAAAATCTCTCGAGTATTTTCAATTTTCATAAATGAAAAAATAATGAATATACAATTTACAATTTGTAAATTGTAGGAAATAAAACAAATGTACTTGGATGAAAGCTTAAGAAATTTGCAATGATTACAAAACATCAGTTTTGCAATGATTATAAGAACATCAGTTTTAAGCTGGTGCATTGAGGAAGTGTTTTAGGTATAAAACGTTTTATTCACTGGAAAAATGCTTAAAGAGTAATATATAAAAAACCCATCTAAATACAATTATGAAAAGGAGAACTTTAGCTCACATAAGGGGATGATGTAGTTATGATAAATTATTGGCCCAGTCATCAAAGTTATGTTCATACGTTACAAACAGATGGTCCTTAACCCTGGTTTCCACTCTGAAAATTTACTAGGTGACATTGCTTTTAAATGTTCTTAATTAGAGCGGCAAGCTGGTAAATTTTAAGGGACTGATCATCCCTTAGTTTATGCAAATTTAGAAACATAAAAATGTGTGACAGAACTCTCAGAAAGTAATAGAAGAAAACTCTCAGAAAGTAATAGAAGAAAAAATATATATGTATGGATGGATAGCAACCACTTATTGAGAATCTACTTGGCATAGGCAGTGTACTAGAAAATGTATTTTCCAGTTCTTAAAAGCAAAAACAAAAAATAGAAGCCAAACCTGGATTTCCAGTTTCCAAGCTACATTTAAGATGCCTAGGACTTCACCACTCTGTTCTAAGGTCAAGCAAAAGCTGAACAAACTGAGAAAAGCAACTCTTCTTAGATCTGTAGGAGAGGGGAAGTCACAGGGCAAATCCCTCCACCCCAAATCAGAGACCAACAAGCAATTACAGAGAATCACAACTTAACGGAGTTTCTCTGTGAGCTAAAACCTTTGCAGGAGCCATTTCTGGGGCAGAAGAATCTGAACTGGAAGGTGCACAACTCCTTTTCATTGCTAAGGAGTATTCCATTATGTGGATGTCCCACAGTGTGTTTATTCACTCAGCAGTTACATGACATTTAGATCTTTTCCAGTTTTTAAATGATTGTGGATATGAAGCCACTATGCATATATACATACAGGTTTTTATGTGAAAGTAAGTTTTCATTTGACGTGGGTAAATACCTAGGAGAGAGATTGCATATAGTAAGTGCAGGATTAACTTTATAAGAACATTTCAAACTGTTTTCCAAAGTGGTAGTACCATTTTGCATTTCCATCTATCTGTATGACCATTTCCACTTGCTCCAAATCCCTGACAGAACTTGTTTTGATTTTGAATTCTAGCCATTCTAATGTGTAAAGAATGATTTTAATTTGCATATTGCTAATGACTAATGGTATTGAGTTTCTTTTCATGTGCTTATTTTTCATTTGCATATCTTCTTTGATGAAATCTGTTTAAATGTTTTGCACATTTTATTGGTGGGTTTTTTTTCTAATTATTAAATCTTGAGAGTCCTTTATACATTTTGAACGTAAGTTCTTTGTCAGATATGTGTTTCATAAATATTTTCTTAGAGTCTGTGGCTTGTCTTTTGATTCCCTAACAGTATATTTTTAATTCTAATGAGCTTGAATTTATCCTTTTTTTTAAATGGATCATAGTTTGAATGTCATATCTAAAAATATCATTGATTTACTCAAGGTCACAAAGATTTTCTTCTATCTTCTATTCAAAAGGCTTATGCTTTATAATCCATTTTGACTTAATTTTCATATATGTTTCGTGGTGGGACCAAGGTTGTTGTTGTTTTGTTTTTTTCTTAATGGAAGTCCAAATGTCCAAGCACCATTTGTTAAAAAGACTATCTCCCCTTCTTTAAATTGCATTGGAATTTGTGCCAAAAATCATTGATTTTATTATATATGCTGTCCACTCCTGGGCTCTCTATTTTGTTCCATTGATCTATGGCTCTATCCTTTTATAAATGCCACACCGTCATGATGCTTGCAGTAATCTACATGATTCTTTAGACTAAACTCTATTGGTTCTATTAGTGAGTTGTCCAACACTGTTCTTCATAAAAATAGTTTTGACTGTTTTAGAGTATTTGGTTTCCATAAAAATTTAGAATTCACTTACCAATGTCTACAAATATTCTTTCTGGGATTATTATTGGGAATAAAATTTCCAATTCTCTCTTTGGGGAGGATTAATATGTTAGTAATATTGAGTCTTTGAAACATGAACACAGTGTATCTTACCAGTTATTTAGGTCTTTGGTTGTTTTCCTTGATGATACAAAGTTTTCGGTGTACAGAACTTGCATGTGTTCAGTTAGTTTTAAACCTAGGTAAGTAAAAAGGGCACCTGGGTGGCTTAGTCAGTTGAGCGTCCAACTCTTGGTTTTGGCTCAGGTCATGATCTTAGCATCCTCGGATGGAGCCCTGCACCAGGCTCCACACTCAGCATGCAGTCTGCTTAAGATTCTCTCTCTCTCACTATGGACTCTGAAATACAAACTGAGGGTTCTAGAGGGGAGGGGGGTGGGCGGACGGGTTAGCCTGGTGATGGGTATTAAGGAGGGCACATTCTGCATGGAGCACTGGGTGTTATATGCAAACAATGAATCATGGAACACTACATCAAAAACTAATGATGTAATGTATGGTGATTAACATAACATAATAAAAAAAAAAAGATTCTCTCTCTCTCTGCCCCTCCCACTTGTGCTGTCTCTAAATAAATAAAATCTTAAAAAAAAACCTAAGTAATGTATTTTGGTACTATTATAAATAGGATTACATTTAACTTAAATTTCCAATAATTTATTGTTAGTGTAAAGTAATACAGTAAGTTCTTTTTATGCTGACTTGCAAACTTGCTAGAATCACATTAGTTTTAGTAGCTTTATTTAAATGTTTTTAAGATTTCCTATGTAAAGAATCATGCTATCTGCAAATAGAAATCCTTTCATTTCTTCCTTTTCAACGTGTATGCTGTGTATTTCTGTTTTGTTTTTTTTTTGTTTGTTTGTTTGTTTTCTGGCAAGGACCTCCAGTACAATGTCCAATAGGAGTGGTGAAAGGGGAAGGGACATCCTTTGTTCAGGCTTTGAGCATATTGTTAGCTTTAAGATTTTTATACATACCCTTCATCTGGTAAGGAAGTTTCCTTCCATTGCCAGTTTACAAGAGTTTTTATAATAAATGGAATTTGAATTTTGCAAATGTTTTTTCTGTAGCTGACATGACCATATGATTTTTCTTATTTACCCTGGCATAATATGGTCAAATATACTGATTGATTTTCAAATGCTGAACACTGATCTCAAAATATTTATCCTGAGATAAACAACATTAGTTATGATGTATTATCCTTTCTATAAATCCTGCTTGATTTGATTTGCACATACATGTGATTACATCATATATTGAAGATTTATAGTGTTCTTTATTCAGGAGGAATATTAGGCTGTAGTTTTTCTTTAGTATCCGAGTAATACCAGCCTAATAGGAAGTTAGGAAGTGTTTCCTCCATTTCTTTTTTTTTTTTTTTAAAGATTTACTTATTTATTTGAAAGAAAGAGAGGGAGAGAAAGAGAGTGTGTGAGCAGGGGAGGGGCAGAGGGAGAGAATCGCAAGCAGACTCCCTGCTGAGCAAAGAACCCCTCGGGGCTCGATCTCATGACCTGAGCTGAAACCACGAATTAGATGCTCAACCCACTGAGCCACCCAGGCGTCCCATGTTCCCTCCATTTCTATTATCAGGAATAATTAGTCTAGAACTGCTATTATTTCTTACCTAAATGTGTAATAGAATTGGCTGTTATGCAAGTAAAGTCATTTAGACCTTAAGTTTTCTTTAGGCAAACTTTATTAATAGCTTTATTGATATTTAATTTGCATAATATTAAATACATTCATTTTAAATGCATATTGCGATGATTTTTTTAGTATATTTAGAGTAGTGTGACCATTACCATAATCCAATTTTAAATCATTTCTATTACCTCCAAGATGTACCTATTACCTATCTGTAGTCATTTCTCTTTATTATATATCTCCCTAGGCAACCAATAATTTATTTTCTCTCTATATAAATTTGCCTTTTCTGGATATTTAATATAAAGGAATCAGGTATCTGATCTTTGCAGGTGACTCCTTTCACTTAGTATAATGTTTTGGAGATTCACCCATATTGTAGTAATGTCAGTGTAGTCTTTTGCTTTTATTTCTGAATATATTCCATTGCATATGACTTTACCACATTTAGTTTGTTAATTCATCAGTTAATAGATATATGGATCATTTTTTAATTCGGAGCTATTAAGAATATTGCCACTATGAATGTCTGTGTACAAATCTTTGTGTGTACTTAGGTTTTCGTTCCTCTTGGGTAGATATCTAGGAGTGGAACAGCTGAGTCATGTGCCAAATTTGTGTTTTTTTTAAAACACTACTAAATTGTTTTTCAAAGTAGTTGAAAAATTTTGCATTTCCAGTCTCTTCACAAATTTGCCAGGACTTGTTATTGTCTCTCTTTAAAGGAGGGACAGTAATTCTAGTGGGTGTGAAATGGTTATCTCCTGTGTCTTTAACTTGAATTTTCTTACTGACTAATATTCAGCATCTTTTTATGGACTTGTTAGACATTCTTTGTTTCTTTGTGTGTGTGTGTGTGTGAAATGTCTATTTATATATGTCGTCCATGTTTAAATTAGATCATTTATCTTCTAATTGACTTGTTAGAATTCTACAGGACTCTTTTATTTTTTTTTTTTGATATAGTGTTCCATGATTCATTGTTTGCGTGTAACACCCAGTGTGCCATTCAATACGTGCCCTCTTTAATACCCATCACCAGGCTAACCCATCCCCCCACCCCCCTCCCCTCTAGAACCCTCAGTTTGTTTTTCAGAGTCCACAGTCTCTCATGGTTCTCTACAGGAAAATTTTTAAACATCAATTAAGGTCTTTAATAAATATAAGGACATGCAATTTATCTATTTCTCCTTGAGTGAACTTTGGTAGTTTTGTCTTTCAAGAAATATGCCCATTTCATCTAAGTTATCAAATTTATAGGCATAAGGTGATTTATAACATATATTTATTAATTTTTATAACTTTTTAATAGTTGTGATGTCACTTTACTCATTACAGTAGCCCCCACCTTATGTTCCAAGACCCTCGGTGGATGCCTGAAACCGCAGGTAGTACTGGGTACTAGAAATACTGATTTTTCCTATACCTACATACCTCTAATAAAGTTTAATCTATACATTGAGCACAGTAAGCAATTAATAACAACCAATAATAAAATAGAAAAATTATAATAATATACTTTAATATAGGTTATATAGATGTGCTCTCTCTCAAAATATCTTACCATATTGCACTCACCCATCTTCTAATGATGATGTGAGATGACAGAATGCCTGCATGATGAGATCAAGTGAGATGAATGACATGTGCACTGTGACTTGAGTTAGGCCACTGTTGACCTTCTAAGGATATGACAGAAGAAGGGTCCTCTGCTTCCAGACCACAGTTGATCAGGGGTAACTGAAACCACAGAAAGCTGAAACTACACATAGGGGGAACTACTGTACTGATACTGGTAATTTGTGTTTTCTCACTTTTTTCTTGGCTAGATGTTTATCAGTTTTATTGATCTTCTCAACCAACAGAATTTGGTTTCATTAATATCCTATATTGTTCTTCTCTTTCCATTTCACTGATTACAATCAAGTTTAAAAAATTCCATTCTCTCTTTGTATTTTATTATGGATCACATTCACTTGCATACATATTTTTTGCAGTGTCTAACCTAATGCTAATCCCATTTTGTATATTTTTCATTTCATTGTAGTTTTCATTGCTGGAAGTTTGAGTTGGATCTTTTTGTCCATATCTCTAACTTTTGAGCATGCAGCATGCAGTTATAGTAATGGTTTTATCACCCATTTCTGCTAATTTAAACATTTCCTGTCAATTCTGAGTCACTTCTGATTATTTATTATCCTCATTCTGGGCCATGTTTTTCTGCTCCTTTATATGGTTTATAATCTTTTAATGTTTGATGTGAGGCATGGTACATTTTACTTTTTTGGTGCTGCATACTTTTTGATTTCTATAAATATTCTTGAACTTTGTTCTAGATGCAATTAATTGAAAATAGATTCACCCTTTAGGGTCCTGCATTTGAGGTTTCTTTGGCAGATCCGTGGCTTTGCTAGGTCTGTGGCTAATCATTCTGTATTAGGAATTGTGATTCAAGATTTTCCTGAGTCCTCTACCAAAACCCCATATGATATTTGTGTACTATTCCCAACCCTGTGTAAATGCCAGACACTATTTCCTCTATTTGTTTACCTGACCTAGGATAATTTTCTCACCTACCTGCAATGATATATAATCTACTGATTATTTGAGGGAGATCCTCTGCAGATATCTAGAATTCCTTTCTCAGTGCATCTCTGTTCTCTCTGGTACTCTGTCCTGAAAGCTCTACCTGTCATTCTCCTTGGAGTCTCTGCTCCTTCTCCCCAGCTCAGGAAGTCTCTGAGTTCCACCTGTGTTCCCCGTCTCTGCACCACAGACTGGAAACTCCCTTAAAGCACTAGCTTGCAGTATTTGTAATCCCATCTCATTTGTTTTTGTCTCTTAGCTATTACTGTTCTCCATTCCCTGATGTCAAGTGTCTTGAAAACCATAGCTTTATATACTTTGTCTTTTTGTTGTTATTTCTGATGAGAGGGTCAATCTGATCTCAGATATTCCATCTTGGTCAGAGGCAGAAATCTTTTTCTTAAATCATTTTGTTTATTTTCTTATCATAAGCTATTACAACATCCTATATAAACCTTAGAGCTTAAAACATAGCTGAACACTCAAGTAAAGTGTGACCAAAATGTGTGACACACTCACCCTCTGCTATTTATATGACACTCTTTTTCATTCTAACTATGATTATGCTAGACTTCCAATAACAATTTCACTGTATTGACTAACTTATATCTCTTCACCAACAAGGTTGACCTTACTCTGGTCACGCTTTTAGTTCACATCAACAATCGACCATCAGAGAATGCCTGTAATAACATATAATAATCCAGATAGATGTGGTTTAATCAACCTGAAGTTTAACAGGATCATTTTCTCGCTCATCAGCATTGCATCTCTAGTTATACAGTCTGAGGTATTATTTACTACTTAAACCGATCTGATAAAATTATCTAACAAATAAAACACATTTTCCCCCCACAAATGTTGATAATTCTCCCTCCTCACATTCTGTTTTTCAAAGGATGTCTCTTTATTCCCATGCAAAATATATCTATTTTTAAATGTTTATTAAAAATTATTGTCCCCTCATGCCAACCTGTCAGGATCCTTTAGAATTCTCATTCTGTTAAGTAGCTATCCCTCCAGTTTTAGTGTCAAGTGAAAATTTAATTAACATGGCATCACTGTATGCCTCAAAATGATTAATAAAACATGTTGTTCAGATAGGAATTTTCTTATTAAACTACAAGCAGTTACAACTTATCAGAATAATTGTAAGCAGATATAAAATAAACACATGTTGAATCAAATAAAAGCCAGACAAGTTTGGGTGCCTGCATTACTATATTCTCTCATTTATTTAGATTGTCACGATCTAAAAGGAAATTTGAAAGGAGTACAATTATTATGTGAAAAGCAGTGGACAAACATTGTAAAAAATGTGCATTTTGTTTAAGAAAAAGAGATATAATTATCTGTGCTTATATTTGCTAAAAATAAAAAAGTTCACAAGGAACAACAAAAATGGTTCCATTTAAGGGAAATGTCAGAAAAGGATTTATAGGGCAGGGGTAGAAATGAGACTCATCCTGTATAACTTATGCTTTTAACTATTTTATTATGTAAATGCATTACCTTATCAAAAGAAAAGGTGATTTATGAACAATAATGTAGGAGAAAAGATTTTGACAGCCTATTGGATATAGTCTCCTGCTGAGAGATCTTCGAAAACAGTATTTCTTCTGCCAACATAACCACAAATAACATATGTGAAAAAACATATGTAACTGTAGCAATTTTTAAATGTTATCACTCCTTGCAGTATATGCAGACATACACACCCATTGTATATAATTTTTAGTAAGTGTGAAATATAGTCTCTTACGGAATACATCACTGATTTGTTCATATTTTATTAAATACTTCTAGATTTCTCTCCCTGATAACTTAATTTTGAAAATGAAAACTGTATTCTAAGTTCAAATGTATACTCCATGAAGTCTACCTACTGCTCTTTTTTACAGTAGTTCATGTCTTAATAGCTAAATATATGTTGGAAAGACATGAAAATAATATTGAGAAACTGATGTGCTGACATCAATTTTGTGTTTATCTAATTAGTGAAGATGAAGACTTGGAAGAAAAGAAATAGAGAATCGGGTGAAATAGCTAATAGTATTAAACATAAGCTTAACTAGAATTTGGAATAAAAGCTCAAACATGATATGCAATTTATTCATAATTATTTTACTGGTAATTTTTATTAAAGAATGCTTGGAGGTCACAAAACATTTTAATATCTCAATGTAATATTCCTTTCCCAAAATATACATGTTATGGAAAGAAATAATAGATATTTAGTTATAAAAAGTAGTGTTTAACAATATGCAAATTATGTATTGTTAAGAAAGAAATACAGAATGGATAATAATATTTAGGGTAATTATCAAGCAGACCACTAAGCAATAGATAGAGTAGTATTTTTTTCCATATTGTCATTTATTTTTCTTTAAATGCAAAATTTACTAAATTACAACATAATAATTTCCTAAATAAAAACATAATAAAATTATTTATTTTCTGTCTTTACAATAAAGCATTATCCAACTAGAATTTTTGGAGGAAATATTTTTATAAATCAGTATGCTTCTATCAAGTACTCTCTTATGTATGCAATTTGTTTTTAAAAGTCATTGATTATATGGCATTTTTCTGTGGGCCTTAGAAATTTTGTGTTAACAAAACAAGGTGTTTATGCAAAGTGTGACTCAAACCTAAGGGGTTTCTTCTTCTGATAGCCTTCCTTTACTTAATTTATAGGCAAGGTATCATTTTAGATAAAATAACAGGACCATAATTAAGATAAAGTAATCCTACAGGATATGGAATCCAGCTATTATTAGCAAAAGAACCATAAGAAAAATATGTATGAATGTTGACTCTAGGGTTTTTGGAAGTCAGAGGAATGATTAAGATGAATTTCTGAGGTAAAAGCACTTGTGTGATGCTGTAGATACCATTAACGGCTCCCTCCCTGTGGACCATTCTTCCCCTCCTCTTTTAGAAATACAGTCTCAAGTGCTAGTTGCCCATGTGACTACCCAGATGAAGGCAACGGGCGTCTATTGCAGCCAGGTGTGCCTGAGTTCTAGCCAAGTAGATGTAAGTGGTGGTGACATGCCGGATGACATGCAGGTAGAGTCTTTTTAAAAGAAATGGGTACACGTGAAACTAATATAACACTGTATGTTAACTAACTGGAATTAAAATAGAATCTTAAAAAAAAAAAAAAGAAAAGAAAAGAAAAAGAAATGGTCCTGCCCTCCATTTTGCCTTTCCTCTCTCTGGAATGAGACACATTAAAGCGACCCAAGCCCCTGTGTTGGTCTCCAAGATGGAAGCTATAGTCTGAAAGTGGCAGAGCAGCAGAGTAGGAGAGACCTGGATCCCTGACACGTCATGTGTCCATTCTAACTGAGCACATACCAAACATATATTAGAACGAGAATCAGCCTAACCAGTATTCTGACATACACAAATATCCAGAAGGAACTTTTTGGAAATATATTTTCAACTCTTAGATCTCTTCATTTAATACCTGCAATAAATAAGTGATAATAAAAGAATTTACTTGCCGGGTGATATATTTCAGGTATTATAATTATATTTCACTTAATATCATCATCAAATTATTTATATCCTCTGAGCACCAAAACAGCTGGTTTCAGGGAAAGACAGGTGGAGATACATTGGTGAGGGAAAATTAGACTAGCATTTAAAGTGTGCTGCATGTTTCACTACGATACTTTTTTCTTTCATATTTAGCTGGATAATCTGATGACAAGCATTGCTTTTACTCAGAAAATACCTTAGAATTAAAAAAAATATTAATCAATAATAAAGGACAATGTGAAGTTTCCATTGGATGATAACAATGTAGGAAGTTACTTTAGATGACTCTGTAAAACACACTGATTTAAATACCTTTTCTGAAAGGGAGAGATGGGCCATGAAGAGATAACATAGCCATGCTTAAATCCAAAGAAAGAATAGATAATCAGGAAATAAGAAACTTAGAAATCCATTCTGCAATTTACTTTTAACAAATTCAAGTGCTGTCTACTGAAACACAATATTATCAGAAGTTTCCTCAAACATTTAAATAAATTCATCATATCCTCATCCCAAATATGACCAACATATACAAACATTAGCTTGGGGGAGAGGCATTTTAGCTATTGATATTTCTTCTTGAATAGTTTTTAAAAATTCAGGATATCAGGAAAACTTTGAGAGACTAGAGAAAGTAAGGATGTTGTTAGAAAGATGAATGTAGGAGTGCCTGCGTGGCTCAGTCAGTTAAGCGTCTTCCTTTGGCTCGGGTCCTGATCCCAGGGTCCTGGGATGGAGCCCCACGTTGGGCTCTCTGCTCAGTGGGGAGCCTGCTTCTCCCTCTCCCTCTGCAGCTTCCCCTGATTGTGCTCACTCTCCCTCTCTCTGTCTCTGTCAAATAAATAAATAATATCTTAAAAAAAAAAAGATGAATGTAGGGAAAAAGTAGATCTTAGAGAAATGTTATTTATTTTATTTATCTGAAAGTCCTGTTACCTTTTTGAAACAACGAATTAGGCAGTCATTTTATAAACCAGAAGATAGCAGTGGGTTGGACAGGTGCTATTTCTGAGAGAGAGAGTTAATTGAAATGTTATGTATTAATTTAAGGACTCAATCTGTATTCATTAACTTTGATTTTGTCATTCCTATGTGGAAAGAAATCCTTTTAATTTCTTTACCCTTTCCTTTGGGTTTCTGTATCAGAAAGAGACTTGGAAGAAAAAAACAGCATAGTGAAGAGGGGATTTAAGAATGCCCCTGAGCCATGTCTACACTTTTATGAATAGTTTCTTCATTAAGTTTAAAACCTCTCCTCACTGCACATTTTCTCATAGACATTAAAAGTAGTTATATTAGGGGCGCCTGGGTGGCTCAGTTGGTTAAGCGACTGCCTTCGGCTCAGGTCATGATCCTGGAGTCCCGGGATCGAGTCCCGCATCGGGCTCCCTGCTCAGCAGGGAGTCTGCTTCTCCCTCTGACCCTCCCCCCTCTCATGTTCTCTCTCTCTATCTCATTGTCTCTCAAATTAAAAAAAATAAAATAAAAATAAAAATATAAAAAAAGTAATTATATTAATGGATAAAATTTTATATTTTATGCAAATGTACCAAAACCCCCACATTTAATATTCAATCACTGGAAAACATTAGGTAACAAAATCAGAGCATTCCTTCTGAAAATAGAGCAATTTAAAAGGTGTAATAAGAGCATTCTTCTTACATTCTTACATTACTCCTAAAATAAGTAGAAAACTCACAATTCAAGAAGCTGTCTTTTTTATTTGTGGAAGAAGCATGTAGGTTAATTTTTGTGAGTTTTTTTTCTTTAGAGTATACAGTTATTTATCAAACCACACTAAGATGGCTCCCAAACAAATGTGAGCATATAGTAGTTGCATAATCAATGTTTACATATTTGTAAGGAACTTGAAATATACTCATATCAATATGTATGCCATAATCTATATTAAGTATTTCATATTATCAGGTAAGGCAGGTCACATAGCATGTTTACATAGGAGGGGAGGAAAGACAGGTATTGAAATAGACCATGAAAGAAGCCAAAAGCTAAAGGTGCAATCTTATTATAAAAGATAATACGAAAAAAATAGATTTAAGCAAACTATGAGGCATTTATTTAGATGATAAAGGAACTAGATTTTAGTTCTTGAAATGTTTATTGAGGTAAAAATTAAATAAGGTTATTAAATCAATAATCAAATTGTCTATGCCAGAAATACTTCTTGAACACCTCTAATAGGTGAGAAACTGCTTAATTCCTGAAGCGTCAGATGAACCAGATAAATATAAATCCTTAAACAAAGGTAATTTATATTATAGTGAGGTTTTCAGAAAATAAACAAGCAACCAAAAGTGATAAGAGGAAAAATAAAGTAGGTTCAAGTGAAAGAAAATGAAGGTAGGAACAGGATTGTTTTAGAAAAAATAGGGGGGTAAGGCTTCCAATAATGTGAAGGGTGTGGTGAGTTTCTCTAGACAAGACAGAGAATGAAGAGAGGGAATGGTGGCCATTTAAGAGTCAAGGATGAGCTACTTGAGGGAATAACTCTTAGGAAACCAAATACAGTCATGAGCAAAACACACCATGGTCTGGCTATATAGAGCAGGGCAGGCAGAAGACAGGAAAAGTGTAAAAACACGCATGTTTAATAAAATCAGTGTATTTAAGAAATGGCAGAAGGACCACTCTGAAGAAAGCAGAAATTGAAAAGTCCTGAGAGGTGAAAAGTTAGGATGCATTCTGAATATCATGTGGAGCTCTTGAGGGGATTTGAGCAGATGAGTCACATGGTCTGATTTTCATTTTGAAGATGTCACTGACTTACATGTGGAGGATATACACTGAGAGGCTGGGCAACAAGAGCCAAAGTAGAGGCATGAGTAGGAAAGCCTCTCCATTGTTCCAGAGAATTCAGCTGGTAACCTTACCAGCTTCCTTGTAACTCCTGTGCCATTTTTCTCTTGCTCTTCTCAAGGCTTCTAGTGGCCTTTGGCTCTCCTCATGTCTACTGCGGTGTATCTATATGTGGATCTCTTTCTATTTATCCTGTTTAGAGTTCATTAAGCTTCCTGGATGTATAGGTTATTGTTTTTCAAAACATTTTAGGAAGTTTGCGGGTATTTTTTTCTTAAGGTATGTTTTCTGTTCTTTTATCTTATTCATCTACTTCTAGCATTTCTATTACACATGGTCCTGTGTTTAGTGATGTCCCACATTTCTCTCTGAGGCTCTGTTCATTTCTCTTCATTCTTTTTCCCCACTGTTCTTAGATTTTATAGGTTTTATTTCTCTTTAAAATTGCTAATTCTTTCTTCTGCTAGTTCAATCTACTGTGGAGTGAATTTTTCATTCAGTTATTGTACTTCTAAGCTTCAGAATTTTCCTTTGCTTCTTTTGCAACTTCTCTATCTGTATTGATATTCTCAATTTGATGAAATATTTTATTATGCTTTCATTTAATTCTTTAAATACCGTTTCCTGTAGTTATTTGAATGTGTGTATACTGGTTACTTTAAGTAGCCATTTGAATCCCTCATCTGTTAAATATGACATGTGATCATTTTCACAAGCAGTTTCGATTGCCTGATATTTATTGTCTATGGGTCAGACTTCCCTCTTTCTTTGCGTGTCATATTTTTTGTGTGGAAAATTGAAAAGTTTAGGTAATATATTGTAGCAAGTCTGGGTTCTGATCCTCCACCATCACCCTCAGGACTTGTTATCATTATTTGCTTGCTTATTTCTTTGGTAACTGACGGGATTATTCTATCAAAGTCTATTCCTACTCTCTGTCCCCACCCCCACCCCTCAGTTTAAAGCTTCTGAAGTTCCTGAGAGGGTGCAGCCTTGAGCATTCACATGGTCACCAGGGATAACTGTCATCTTAGCAGTGCGACGTTGGCCTGTCTCCTTCCCTGATCACACCCTGCTGATAAGCTACACTAATTTCTGGTTGATTGCTATATTGTTTTATATATTGTCCTGGAGCATAAATTGTTTCAAGGACTATAGTTTAGCTGCTCAAGCCTTTGGTCTCCTCTTAATTACTTTTCACCACAGCTGCATTGTTTTTGAGAGCATCCTTAGGTTTGAACTTCCTCCAACTCTTATGCAAAGAAAATCTTTGGAAAAAGCTCCAGTTCTCTGGTCTATAGCCCATTTCTCTTCTTGGGCAAAATCTCTGAACTACAACTGGAAGAAGGGACGGTGGTAAGTTTCTTTCTGAGTGGCACTCCTGCTTAGTAGCCAGGCATTTGGCAAAGCTGGGGATTGGATGTAGCCTCTAGGACTTGCATATCCTGACATGGAAACTCCATCCTGTGAAAGAGCTAAAAGGAGGGTGATTTGGGCCCTTGTATTCTCACTACATCATGCTTAAGGTAGAGCTTCCATCCTGTGAGTGGAGTTTGAGTGGAAGAAGTGAGCCCTCACCTCTCAGTTGAATTTATTAGGGACCTGTCCTCTGCAACAGTTATCTAGAGCATAGGATGGGAAATCTGACACCCTCTCCCTCCTGGGAAAATACTTTAATTCTCCACTGGGAGGTAGATGAAGAAGGAGCCTTGTGTTCTTGGCTATACCTACATAGAGTGGAATTTCCATCATATTGAGCTGGGAGTGGGATAAAGTAAGTGACTCATGATCCAAATGATATAGACTCTCTGTTTCTACTGAGATTTTCTTGAATAAATATTTCTTCACTTGCTGTATATCCTTAGAACTATTTACTGAGAATTCAAATTGTTTATAAAATATCTTTCAGCAGTTTTTCTGGAGACCAGGTCTGTGAAGCTCCTGACATTGTCATTCCAGAAGTGGAACCTGAAATAAACCTTGAAGTTGAGGGTTGGACTATTGGGGTGAATTGTGGTCCTCCTCACTGAAAAAGGGATTACTGAGGAAAAAATAAATTAGCAAGTGTGTGATAATCAAGAATTATTGAGATAAACAATGCCTTTCTGACATTTATAAACAGATATATAAATATGGATTTCAAGGTAAATATTAGTGCACATGTTACAGATTTTGGATTTGAACACGTAAACTTTACTTAATGCCATGATCCTGGATGAGAACCTCTAGGTGAATGGATATAAAAGCAAAGGATTTTTCTCAATTCTTTTATTTTTGTTTTGTTCTGGAGACATTTCCCAAAAAGATACACTTCAAAAGTAGTTAGTCTGACCTCTGGAGCATGTAAATATTTAGAGAATAGGAAGAAAAGGGGAAAGCACAGATGTAGACTGAAAGGGTATGACTAGTGAGCTAGAAGAAAACCCAGGAAAGTGTGTTTTCTCAAATCTTTATTTTCCTGTATCTCTGATATTTGATCTGTGACTGTGTCCTTTTTCTTGAAAATAGTCCTTTGTAATTTTCTTAAAATGAATTTGTTGGTGATTAGTTCTCCCAGTTTTTGTTAGTCTGAAAATATCTTTGGCCTTCAATCTTGGATAATAATTTTGTTAGACTTACAATCCTAGGTTGGCATTTTTATTTTTGTTATTTTTTTCTTTTTCCCACATAACATTGAAGATATATTTTGTGTGTTGAATTATGCCCCCCCCAGATTCATATATAAAGTCCTAACCCCTAGTACCTCAGAATGTGATCTCATTTGAAGATAAGGTCTTATTTGGAGATAAAGATAATCAAGTTAAAATGAGGTCATTAGGGTGGACCATCAAATATGATTGGTATTCTTTTTTTTTTTTTAAGATTTTATTTATTTATTTGACAGAGAGAGACACAGCGAGAGAGGGAACACAAGCAGGGGGAATGGGAGAGGGAGAAGCAGACTCCCTGCTGAGCAAGGAGCCCGATGCGGGGCTCAATCCCAGGACCCGGGGATCATGACCTGAGCTGAAGGCAGATGGTTAACTGACTGGGCCACCCAGGCGCCCCTATGATTGATGTTCTTTTAAAAGGGAGAAATTTGGGCACAAAGATACATATAGAGGGGAGATGAAATACATGGAGAAGATAACCCTCTACGAACCAGGGAGAGAGACCTAGAACAGATTCTTCCCTCAGAGCCTCAGGAGGAAGCAACTCTGCCAACACCTTGATTTCAGACTCCCAGCCTCCAGAACTGTATAGCAATAAGCTTCTGTTTTTCAAGCTACCCACATGTGTGGTGCTTTGGCAGCCCTGACGAACTAATAAATATTTTATTGTTCTCTGTCAGTTTTGTATTTAGAGGTGAACATCAGGTTAGGTATTATAAATTCCTACTTATTTGGGAACAGATTTGCTGATATCACCTTCATTGGTCAATAAAATAAAATGATGTGTTACTTCTAAATGCAAGTTAAAAGATAGCGCTAAGTTTGCCGTATCCTTTTCTCTTGTTGCCGTAGCTTTGAAGGCAAGTGTTGAGATGGAGCCTTTGTCATTTGGTCCCTGAGTGACTTCTGTGATTACAGCATCCTACTGAAGCTTGCTGGAAATGAGCAGGAACAAGAAACAGACCTTTGCTGGGCTAAGGCACTCTAATTTGAGGGATTGTTTTATGGGATTATAAACTAGATCTTTCTGGGTGCCTGGGTGGCTCAGTTGGTTAAGCGACTGCCTTCGGCTCAGGTCATGATCCTGGAGTCCCGGGATCGAGTCCCGCATCAGGCTCCCTGCTCGGCAGGGAGTCTGCTTCTCCCTCTGACCCTCCTCCCTCTCATGCTCTCTGTCTCTCATTCTCTCTGTCTCAAATAAATAAATAAAATATTAAAAAAAAAAAAAAGAAAATTGATAAAAAAATAAAAAAATAATAAACTAGATCTTTCTTTCTGATAGAAGATCTTTACCCAAGTACCCCATTTGGTCATTTTTCCAGAAACCCAAGTCTGATGCTTCTTTGGGAATCAGAAATAATGCTTTTCAATGCAAGCAATTCTAAGAATTCCATGTAATCATAAAAATATGCATTAGGTATAACAAATCAATAATAATACAAATACACAGTTGCCTAACAATATTTAAAATCAGATTATAATAAAAACTGTATTTTATACTAGGATTTCTTAAATTGCTTATCTTGAAGTTTATTCTTATGTAGTGCTCAGTAAATTGATTTATAACATTAAAAACATGTTCCCACTAAAGGAAATTCAGAGACAATCTACCAAATATTAACAGGAATATGAAACAATTCTTATGTAAAAACTAAGTAGCAATAAGCATACCTCAAATATACTTACTAAATAGTATTAGCAGGTAGGGGCGCCTGGTGGCTCAGTTGGTTAAGTGTCTGACTTCGGCTTCAGTCATGATCTCAGGGTCTTGGGATGAAGCCCCGCATAGGGCTCCCTGCTCAGCTGGGGAGTCTGCTTCTCTCTCTAGTGCTACTCCTCCTCCCCACTCATGCTCTCTTTCTCTCTCTCTCTCTCTCATAAATTAATAAATAAAATCTTTTTTTTAAGTATTAGCAGATAGTATAAATAAATTTGCTAAAGGTACTCTGTAGAGAAGGTGGTTACTTTTTCATGACATTTTCAAGAATCCATTTCTCTGTCTGGAATTGTTTCTGTGTACATTTTCTTACATTAGAAAAGTAAATACATACGTATACTGTTAGGTGACTTTCACTATGATATTTAGGTGATAAATTAATTGTCAAAGTTGGATGTTTTTGAAAACAGAAAAAATAATTTTGAAATTTGGCAAGAAATTTATACTTAATTGGTACCATGAGATTACATTATTAGTTGAATACATCTGCAAAATTATCCTACCACAACTAAACAAGTTATATTGAATGTAAGTTAGGCAGAATTTGCATAGAAATATATTAGCAAACTGTTTGCGGGTGCCTGGGTGGCTCAGTTGGTTAAGTGACTGCCTTCGGCTCAGGTCATGATCCTGGAGTCCCGGGATCGAGTCCCACATCGGGCTCCCTGCTCGGCAGGGAGTCTGCTTCTCCCTCTGACCCTCTCATGCTCTATCTCATTCTCTCTCTCAAATAAATAAATAAAATCTTTAAAACGAAAGAAAGAAAGAAGAAAGAAAGAAAGAAAGAAAGAAAGAGAAAGAAAGAAAGAAAACTGCACTAACTCATTTTTGTTATGCTTGTGTTGATGTGTAACATGGATACACATGTTAATCGTTATTTGAAAGAGAATGCATGTTAAAAAGGAAAACAATTAAAAGTATTAAGGCATTCCATGAAACTACAGTGATTGATGTGTCAAAATGTAGCAGAGGACCAGGGCAAGCTGACAAGAAAGAGGGAAAAATTCTAAGAAGTTAGTTGTTGTTCGTGTGAAACATATGTTAAAATAAAAGGTAATAGGCTGCAATGGAAAATTTTTAGTTCAATATTATCAAGAAATGGCTTTTCAACTCTCATATTCTTCCATAAATTATATTGCATCATTTTAGACATATTAATGTCTACTGAAAAATTAGGCAATGAGAGATTTCCAGAGAACATTTCCAGAGTTTTTCTTCTCTCTCTCTTATAAAAGCAACTTACCAAAAATGTAGTTGTAAGGAGTCTCTTCTCATTACTTAAGTATTCACTGATTCTACTCATAGAGAATAATTCTTTTTTTTTTAATCTTTTTTTTTTTTTAAGATTTTATTTATTCATTTGAGACACAGAGATACAGAGAGAGAAAGAGAGAGAGAGCATGAGCAGTGCGAGAGGCAGAGGGAGAGGAAGAAGCAGACTCTCCGCTGAGTCAGGAGCCTGATGTGGGGCTCGATCCCAGGACCCTGGGATCATGACCCGAGCCGAAGGCAGACGCTTAACCATCTGAGCCACCCAGGCGCCCCGAGAATAATTCTATCAGATAGTATTTTTTCCCCGCATGCAACATGCATTCTTTGTTTCTATTTTTCCTTTATAAATTAAAAGAACATGAATGATTATGATACATAAAAAATTTTTAGAGAATAATATTTCACTCACCAACTTTGTGCCATCCACAGTTTTGAAATGCTATAATTTTGTGTTTGCATACTATAAAACCAGAATATTTTATGTATATGCTGTTTGACTGGTCCCTTTAAACAAAATAATAAGTCAAAGGTTTCACTTCTCTTAGATAACATAGTCAACAAAAGTGGGATAAAGAGACATATTTTACTTGATCCTGTCAAAATTCATAGAGGCCAGGCCCAGGAGAAAATACTATAATAATTTATGAAATGGCTGGCTAGGTAGTCATACCAGTTAATGATAATGATTAATTAACTAATTAATAATATTATTATTATATTATTATGAATCACCAAAAAGACCAAAAAATACAAGTATAAAAGATTATACCATTAAGGCTAGTTTTGCTTGGGAACAAAGAAGAAAATACAGAAAGAGTGAAAACAATGCAAAAAGAAACTCAATTCAGAATTTATGTCCTCCTCGCCCTCAATGGGGTGGATGAGTAATTTATTGATTCATATAATAGGCAAGTCCAGGGCTACATGAGTTTGTCTCTGACTGGATCCAGCCATTTAAGCAATAGTTTTAGATGTGGCTCTATGTTCTTCTCATTCTCCTTCCACTAAGAAAAATGTTTTAAGGCTATGTACATAAATAATAAAGTTACAAGATGGGAGTGATTAAAACTCATTTCAGAATAATGCTGACATGCAGAGCTCCCCAAGGATGAGGGGGCATGTGATTAAGAAGAGATTATGCTGAAGGCTTGTGTTGGTAACAATATTTCTTCAGTTAGGTGGTGGGTAACATCATGTACACAATTGTTATATGTATAATCTTTTCATAACTTTTTAAAAAAGGAAGATGGAGGGGCGCCTGGGTGGCTCAATTGGTTAAGCGACTGCCTTTGGCTCAGGTCGTGATCCTGGAGTCCCGGGATCGAGTCCCGCATCGGGCTCCCTGCTGGGCGGGGAGTCTGCTTCTCCCTCTGACCCCCCCCCCATGTGCTCTCTCTCATTCTCTCTCTCTCAAATAAATAAATAAAATCTTTAAAAAAAAAATAAAAATAAAAAAGGAAGATGGAGAGCAACAGTATGCGATCATACCTATGGTAATTATGGGCAAGGGAGTGATAAGGCATAAAAGTACAAATGGTGGAAATTCCAGGTAGTTAACATACTGTGTAATAGTAGTTTCAGGTGTACAATATCGGGATTCAGCACTTCCATACAACACCCTGTGCTCATCACAAGTGCCCTCCTTAATCCCGATAATCACCTATTTTACTCATCACCCCATCCACCTCTCCTTTGGTAACCATCAGTTTGTTCTCTATAGTAAGAGTCTGTTTCTTAGTTTGCCTCCCTTTCTCTCTCTCTTTTTTTTCTCCCCTATGCTCATTTATTTTGTAAAAATAAACTTTTAATGAGGAATTACTATGGACAAGGCACTGGTCTAGACACAGGATGGTAGGAAGGCCCAGGTAGGGATCTAAGGGTGAATGTAACCTCAGGGTTCCTAGAGCTACCTTATTTGCTGGAGACAGAATGGTTACTCCTCCAATTCTGAAACAGAAATCAGTTCCTGAGGTTGAGGGGGTAGGTTGCAGGAGGCAGGGTGTGCTAATCTCTGACAGGATCTAGTGTAGATAGCAATTGCCAAAGGCACAGGAGCCCTTGTTCCAAGATAAGCCCCCCAGCCCAGCCCCTGTAAACTTTCCCTTATTCTGCTTCTTCTCCTTCTCTCCCTAAGTACACTAAGAGTACACTTTCCAAATGAGAGGGTTTTTTTTCTTTTTAAAGATTTTTTATTTATTTATTTGACAGAGAGACACAGCGAGAGAGGGAACACAAGCAGGGGGAGTGGGAGAGGGAGAAGCAGGCTTCCTGCAGAGCAGGGAGCCCGATGCAGGGCTCAATCCCAGGATGCTGGGATCATGACCTGAGCCGAAGGCAGTCGCTTAACGACTGAGCCACCCAGGCGCCCCCCAAATGAGAGTTTTTAATGACATGCATAATGTAAAATAAAATAAAGTACAATGCTTATTTATATTTCTATTTCATGAAAGCAGCTTCTTTTGTTTTGTTTCAGCTTCTTTGGTTTTGTTTTTAGGGGGCCCATGATAATTCTAAAACAGGAATTCCAGAACTCTGAATTTAGTTGACTGTATTGACTCTTGTTTTCATTTTTCTTATGGGAATTTCTAATCTTTTAATAATACTCTTCTTCAAGACCTTGAAAATACTGACAACATGTAAAATCAGAGTTATATAGGAAGAAAGATACATCATGGTATGCTTGAGGAAAACACACCAGAGATAATTAGACATACCCATTTTGATCTTTGCCTTGTTTTCTTTAAATTAGAACTAAATAGTACCAAGAGGCCCCATGGAAATATATTGTTTGAGCCCCTGTGGAGACTTTTATTGAAGAAAATTTTCCAATTCATGTGTTTGACTGATTTAATGTAGAAAATGCAAAGACAGTAGATAAATTACTGGAGCCTCTCTATTTGTCAGCAGATATGCCTTTGGCTACTGAATATGACTGTAAGAAATGTGAATGTTCCAGAAAGGCAATGGAGCCATCTCTGAGGAGAAAAAGAAATTAGCTTGGTTGTTGCTTTGTTTGTTTGCTTTTAAAGAATATATACAGAATATTAAATGAACTAAAGAAAATATTTGGATATACATATTGAATACTTCAATGCTTTTGTGGAAACTGATTTTGCTTACATGTTTTCTATCTTTTTCCTTCCAATGCTCTTTACTTATTTTGTCCTTGACTGTTCTTTGTTTGATTTTGAAGTTGCTAACATAAATTTCTTCAGGTATTCTTAAGTAAGCCTTTAGTCTTCAGACCTTAGTTAGCAAGTTAGTGTTTAAGACGACCAGTAAAAGGGCACATGGGTGGCTCAGTCATTTAAGTGGCTGCCTTTGGCTCAGGTCATGATCTCAGGGTCCAGAGATGGAGTCCTGAGTCTTCAGGCTTCCTGCTCAGTGGGAGTCTGCTTCTCCCTCTCCCTCTACCCCATCCCTGCTTGTGTTCTCTCTCTCTCTCAAATAAATAAAATCTTAAAATTAAAAAAAATAAGATGACTAGTAAAATATAGAACTGTCCAGATAGCCCTAATTCCCCACGATCTATTTGCTAAGGAATCAGAGCTCCTTATCCACAGTCATTAGGCATATTGCTTTCCTGAGACTCTGGAAGCATTGCTGGTTGAGAAAAAATGGAACTGAGCATTTGCTCCCCTCCGAACAACTGGATGCTGAGTTGGCCTTGCCTAGCAGATATGTGAAGATAGAAACATGAAAAACAGAATAAGACACCACAAAACATGTTATAATGTAATAAATTCAATTTCATGTAGCCTAATGCATTAACTTTAAACATATTCACAACAATGCAATATGTGTCTAATTACATGCATTTACTCTTTGCTATTTGCAGAAAAGCAATGTATAGAAGCACAATATATTCAAAATTATTTTCTGATTTAAAATATTTATTGTCAATATATTACTAATTGCTTGCAGTTTTGCCTTCTGAAATTTTACTAATATGTTGAATAAAGTGTAGTCTGCAGCATTAATTTATATATCTATTTTTAATGGAATGTTTCCCCATGCATTTATTTATGGCCTGGATGCATTTTTTTTTTTTATTCCAGGTGTGCGTATATTTTCTTACTTGCTTATTTGCTTTTGCTTATTTAAATTTAATGAATTAAGATTTCAACTGACTTTGCCATATCCAGGTATTCTGCTTATATTTCTACTTGTTTATGTGACACACAATATAGCATGTTTATATTAATAAAGTACCTTCCATATAATGACATTAAATGTTATGCCAAAAAGAGTCTTATAAATTTGTAACCATATGCAGCATGTGTGTGTATATATTTTATATTACATATATCATATACATATAGTGATCTAATGCACTTCAGGGTCATTGAAGTCACTGATATATTTTGTGGATCAGTTCACCCAATAAGTAAGTATATTTGAAGATAGCAACGTGACGTACAAGTTAAGGTTTTACATGTATAATATCTAGAATATCTTTCAGGCAGTTCAGATTTAGTGTTATGTCTGAGTGCCTAGAAGATGGAGACATAGAGGCCTCCACACAGAGGCCTCCACACTTAGAAGTCACATTTATCAACACACCAGCCCCAAGCACAGTTTTTTGAACATCACCCACTGGGTTACTATGGTTTAAAGATTAAAAGCACAATACAGGAAGGTTAGATCATGATTAGCAGAAGACATACTCAATTGATACAGTCTGATGAAATAATGTTTGCCGGATCAAAGGCAATGACTGTCACCAAGAACAGTAGGTCTTCCATGGTTTCTCCAATACTGTCATTAAATTTCATAAGAAAAGTGATTTGCTTAAAAAAATATATAACAGATGTTAAAGTAAAATTCATGCTGTTTTGATCTTGACAGCCTGCAAAGGTTAACATCAGTTTTATCTGACTTAGCATTGTCATAGTTTTAAAATTTTCTATGTGGACCTGAAAACACAGTTTCTTATATTATAAGAAAAATATACATCTTGTTTTCAGAGAAATTATCCCACATGTTATCAGGGTTTGGAATTAATATTTTCCTCTAGTTAAGTGCCCCTCAGAAGCTATGATGGTGGGGAGGTATACGATACTAAAGCCGGTGGGCTAGGACTGGGAGCAGGGCTGGGGTGGGGTTGAGGGTCTGGTATTCCTTCACCTGTCTAACTTCTTACCCTAAGTAGCCCTAGAAATCGGACCCAATTTTAAATTTGGAGGAAATTTTGGAATACAAAGATGATCTCATGTTTTGAATTCCTGGGGGACATGTATCTAAAAGATAATGGTAGTATATTGTCTCAGTCTGATTGGGCTGCTATAATAAAATACCATAGACTGGGTGGTTTAAACAACAGAACTTGATTTCTCACAACTCTACGTGCTGGGAATCCCAACAGCAAGGTACTAACACACCCAGCATCTCACGAGAGGCTACTTCCTGGTCTGTACATAGCCGGCTTCTCACTAGGTCCTCACCTGGCAGATTGCAGGGAGGAAAACGGCAGACTTTATAAGGTCACTAATCCCATTTGTGAGAGCTCCACCCTCAGGACCTAATCACCTCCCCAAAGACCGCCTTTCCTAACACAACCACGTGGTGGGCTTGGATTTCAACATAAGAATTTTTGGCAAGCACAAACATTCAGTCCATAGCATAAGCAAAGTAAATGAAAAGAGGTACACACAACTGTGATGTCCCTAGGTCCCTGACTGGGCTGGACTGTATCTGATAAGGGTTTTTGATGTAGAGAGCAGAGGAGAAACCCTCCAAATCGTAACCGGAGGGGAAGATGTAGCATATGCCAAATATGTTATGCCAAATGAAATAAATTGATGTTATGGAAATAGCAATTCCTCACCCTTCTGGCCAGTTTGATCTTTTTGTTGAAGACTTTCAAACTCACAAATTAATTATGTTTCCCAAATATGGAAGCTGCCTTTGTGATTTGTGGATGGATTAATATGCAAAATTGTCCAATAAATCAGAAACAGATTTTCAATTCCATGGTGTAACTATATTTATTTAATACTATATTTTAATAAATCAAGAAAGTTATTGATGAGAAGATACATTGGGAAGCACTAAAAACATGTATATATATATATATATATATATATATATATATATACATATATATATTTTGCAAGATCGACTGTAAAATGCATTCGCATTCAGTGATAGTAAAGGGTGAACAAATTTCAATATTAGCATATATGAAATGTAGTGTAGCTAAATGTAGTGTACTCACAAATGAGTAATGCTTTACAAGTACCTTGTGATGTAGCAAGCGTGGGGACTATTGTCTGCTTACAGAAAGTAAATGGGAGTCATTCTGACCACAAGTATTTATTGAGCATCTAGCATGTGCTAGGTATAAAGCCAAGTTTTCAGGCAATAACCAAGAACAAAGCAGATGTCATCTCTCCTTGTGTATATGCAAAAGCTTTTTTTTGGTTTTGTTTTGTTTTTGTTATTGTTGTTATTTTTAATTAGCTAAACCTACAAACCTTGTTAGGACTATGTCAAGCATTTAGAGGTCAGATGTATGCCCAACCATCCTAGCTCAGCAAACTACCAAATTAAACAGCCTACTGGAAAGGGTAACAATTTAAAAATATTAATTCAGGTGTAAAACATACTGCAGAGGTAAAATAACTAAATAATATATGCATTTCTTCTCTTTTTCTAAAAAAAAAAAAAAATACATGTTAATGGTTTCCTGCATACCAGTTTCATTTTTAAACCTTTCCTCTGATCATAGGAGCTGATGCTGTGGAAGCTCAGTGTAAAAGATTTGAAGTGAGAGCGAGTGAAGATGGCAGGGTGCTGTTCTCTGCAGATGAAGATGAGATTACCATTGGGGCTGAAAAGCTGAAAGTTACAGGTACTGTAGTTTGAGGTCTTGGAACATTGTTTACTTCTTGAAAGAATATGCAACTGAACAAGAGCTACATTATAAGATGTATGATCCCCATGCCGAAAGCTGAGTACACATAATAACATGATCTCACACCATTAGATTTTCCAGGAGTCTTCAAATAGAAGACAAATGGTTGTATTGGCAGAAGACAATGTACACACTGGCCTTAATGATGTAAAAGTAAAGCTGTGTGTCCTAGGCCGGAGTAGGATAGGCGGAGGAAAGTGGGTCAGCAGAGCGGAAGAAAAAGTGGGGTGCAGACTGTGAGAAAAGCTAACCCAGGTTGATAGACAAATACCATTCAGAGGTATCATTTGGCAGTAGAAGATATGCAAAAGAAGAACTAAATGTAAATATCAACTATAGAATGAAGTAGGGGGAAAGTGATAAGTAAACGAAATTATTTTCTTTGGCTAATTACAATTCTCAAAAGTATATATATCAAGATATAGTCCTGTCCTGGGGCACCTGCATGGCTCAGTTGGTTAAGCATCTGCCTTTGGCTCAGGTCATGATCCCGGGGTCCTGGAATTGGCCCCCCACATTGTGCTCCCTGCTCAGCAGGGAGTCTGCTTCTCCCTTTCCCTCTGCTCCTCCCCCATGCTTGTGCTCACACTCTCTCTCTCTCAAATAAACAAGATCTTTAAAAAATAAAAATAAATAAATAAATTTAAAAAGGGATAGTGCCATCCAGATATTATTTAGAAGTTGTTAAAGTCATTATTCTAGCTTTAGAGCTAAAAAGTCAATCACCAACTGAAATTAAGAAACAAAAGCAGAAATCAAAGGTAAAAGTGAGGCTGAGAGCAGGGAAAGATTTTATGAAGATAATTTTAAGCACAATCTCTTTGAATTACTTGATTTACAATCATAATACATTTAATTTTGATAACATATTTTAAAAATACCCAAAGAGGCCTACATTAAAAAAATGAGATAAGCTTGACCTAGTGTTTTCCAAATTTGAGTTTGGGAAAGGTCATGGGCTATCTATCCTATCTAAGTCCTACTGAGCCCTGTGGGCCATGAGAGAACAGCTAGCGTAGAAATTGGCCTCTACTCTCAGGTTGTTTGGGTTGAATCCCTGTCTCTACCATTCAATATTTAAATAAACCCTATGTCTCCTATGAAGTTTTCCTTCATCTAAATGATTGAAATGATGATGATAACTTTAGTGTTCAAATTATACCAGTGTGTGTGTTTATAGTATTTTCAGCACATATTGAAGACATTGTAACAGATAGCTCTTTATATTTATTAATAAAGATAATATTAATATTGTTAATGTTCCAGACATGAGGGCTTATTTGTATTCAAGAAAGGTATACTATTAAATGGTACTGAAATTCAAAAAAGATTTTTATTTTTTTTTTTGAGAGAGACAAGAGATTGGGGGTGAGAGGCATCGGGGGGTAGGGGCAGAGAGAGAATCTTAAGCAAGCTTCACACCCAATGCAGAGCCCTACACAGGGCTCTATCTCACGACCCTGAGATCATGACCTGAGTGGAAATCAAGAGTCAGACGCTTAACTGACCGAGCCATTCAGATGCCCCTCAACAAAGATAGTTAAATGGGGATCCTCACTGGGCCTCTTTGGCCCAGGTCACAACCCATTACCACCATCCCTACTGACTCCCATAGCTTCTTTTCTCTTATGGGATATTCTGTTGAGTAGCTGGAGCCTGCACCATTGGGTTGGTGTTTGGAGTATTCCCCATTACTGCCCAGCTGCCTCATCCCCTTTTCTTTCTTTGGCCTTCTTGGAAAGGTCAGGAGAGGAAGGCCCACAGGGGGCAAAAATTGACCTTTCTAAGCCCTGAGTCTGGGGGGCAGGTGACAAAACACATGGTGGCTTTGGTTGGCACAGAGCACAGACAACTAGGAAAGGACATTGACTTTAGGGCCCTTGGTGCTAACATTTGAGTTGCTGGTTGGTGGGAAAGCAGGGAACCCAGGTAGAAATACACTCAGGGCGATTAAGCAGATGTGATTTCAATATTTAACAATCTTTGAACCTTGGTAGTGCCTACTAGTTATCAGCTTTAATCCTAAGATAGCTTTTAAGATATTACACACTTAACTAACAATTTTTTCATCCATATTCGGATATTCCCATTGAGTACTTTGCCTTCATAAGTGACAGGAAGTTACAGAGCTCTTGACAGTTTTTATGAACTCATGGAATTTTAACTTTCTCTGATCTTATGTTGACTTGTCTCATCACAGTTGCAGTGAAGTGCTGTCTTCACAAAATTAGACTCATTAACTAGTTTTTAAATTTTTCTTTGAGGTGCATGGATACTCACCTTTATTTTCCTCTTTTTCTTGGTAGCCTGGCTGTCATCCTTGGATTGTTAACGGGAATTATTAAGTTATAAAGTTAGCAGAGAAAGTGTTCCCCAAGAAATCTGAGTTTTTCTGCTTTTCAATTAACTGCCTTCAGACAGTCATCTCTGCTAATTTAATCTCTCCCCCCTCCCCGTGTATGTGTGAATGTGTGGATATGATATATGCATGGTATATATATATGCATGTGTGTATATCTGGATGTATAGATGGAAAAATACAAATGTTTCATTCTGGTTTTCTTTTTCCATTTCTTTCTGTCTCAAACATATATACATAGCTTTGAGTTTATTCTTTGTACTACTTTTGATTGATTTTTGTCATTCAGTTATCTCAGAAAATTAATCAGTTTTATAGTAGAGGTCTGTACCATATGCTTCCAGAAGATCCTAAATAATAATATAATTTTGAGGTCATGGACTGCAGAATCCAGGCAGAAATTTTTGTAAGGGTTTGAAGCGTAACACTTGAGATGAGGGAATGAGAGTGTCTGTAACAAGAAACCCCAATTTCTAACCTGATGTGGATATACAAGAGGCTCCAGGTTATTAACAAAGAAATGCTAAGTTGGGAGTATTTTATTTTGATTAAAACTCCCCCCAGGATCCAGTTGCATTTTTGTTTCTCCCAGAAGAGCACATATACCCACAGACACACATAGACACAAACATACACACATACACACACCCTCTCACATTCTTGCTAGGTCCTTTCTCCTTTAGCAGAATATCGAATGTTTACTTTGCAGTAGCTTTATTCCTTCCTGCAATACTTCTAAAATAAAGAAAAGTAAAGACATCAAAGGCAAATATAACTTAGAATTTCACATACTTAGAGGAAAAAATTATGCATCGCATCGCATACCATTTAAAGGCCCAGGGACTGATTAGAAACTCTTGATTAGAAACTCACATATACTTTAAAGCAGTGCTTGAATTATTTGACAAATAACACTACAAAGAGACACTGACTCCAGGGTGCTTCATATAAATTAGGTAGCTGTGCTGACAAGACTTCAAAGTTACATGTAACAAGAGATCTGTGTGAGGTTGATTCTGGAATTTTAAATTTGTGGCACAAAATTTTCTATTTAAGCAATATCCATTGGAATTACAAATGATTCTTTCTGGCTTATACTTTACAAGCAATGGGGCATTTTGTACATGGACTTCTCTTTCAGGGTGACAGAAATGGATAAATTTATTTAGACAATGTTTCTATACACCTGAGGGAAAATCACTTATCACTAAAATTATTCATAGATCTAGCATAGCTCAGGATATTTACATTTACTGTACTTAGAAAGTAGCAGGGATTTACCTGATACGTTCACATACTCCTAAGATGCAGGAGGATAGAAGTAAAATCACAAATGGTTACCTGAACACCAACACGCGTCAATACCCCATCACCATGGTAAGCAATCATGTGCTGAAAATTTGTAATTTTTTTACTCTTGATATTACTTGAGTTGCTCAGTAATCGTGTGCTTAAATCTTAATTTGAAGTTACTTATTTGACCTTAACCTACCCTCTCTACATCGCTAAATGTATTAGAGTGTTACACTTTAGCTCACATATGCATACTTGAAAACTTTATTTTCATTAAAATTGGTCAAAGATACCCCTTACTGCAGTTATCTTTTGAGACCCAATATTGGTCTAAGATATCACTTACTGCAATTATCTTTTGAAACCAGGTAAACAAATAAAAGATATAAACCTTTACACTTAGAAGACTCAAATTTAGTGCTTTCAGGCAGAATCAATCAACTGCAATTTGCACTTTCATTTGTATTCCAAGTAGTATATTAACCTAGAAAACAAAATGCAAGTCTAAGTCCTTTGACTTTATAATATGTGAAAAACTTTAGCCATATAAGATACCTTCATGTTACGTTTTATGCTATTAGTTGGACTTAGACCTCTCTGTTTTGCTTATGAGAGAAAAGAAGAAAAATAGCTAGATGTGTAAGGAGAAAAGGATATCTCCTTTTTTCAGGCAGCAGAAATTAAAGCTGGCAATCTGAAAAAATAGTGAATCCCAACCCTGCATCCACCCTGTGCCCTAATGTTTGCTTGAAAGCCAAGACTGTATCACTCCTTCATCCCTGTTCTAACTGAATGATTGGAAAGATAGACAAGCTCCAATGCTTGTTTGACAACAGAAGAAAGGATTTTCTGAAGAGCTGCCTTTTAAATTAAACACCATGTTTCTCGGTTGAAATCAATATTTCCTGGTTTGTTTTTATTAGTTAGTCTTCTACATCCTTGTTCTTGTCTGTAAATTGGCACACTGTGTGAAGGTCAGCTTTGGAATCAAGCTTTCTATTAGGTAGGACCATTGTTCCTTCAAGCTGTCCAAATCCCAAGAATGTGGTAACACGCAGCCAACAGAACGGAGCTGCTTGGTTTGAATAGCACCTGAAAAAATGTGATTGGACCTGGTGCTGAGAAAAGTGATGTGCAATCACTTAATTGTCTCAGGTGTGGCATTTCAAGTCTGTGGACTTGGGATAAATCACTCAACTCCGTTTTCTAGTTGCTTTTGGAGTTACTGAGGATACAGATTTTAGAAACGCTAAAGATTAGTACCACTCTGTCTCCCCTCACAAATCTCCAGGTAACAAAGGATTGCAGGTTTTGAAGTGTATAAATAATGAACCATGCCATTCTCAAACAATAAGGTATTTGCCCTGAGCACCTTACTGACTGTCCTCTCCATGACTTATTGTATTTTTTCGAGCTTTCATCTAAATGTTTCCTACTTTAATTGAAGCAAAACTTATTGAAAATATAATTGTATAATAGAAATCTAAAGGAAGTTTAAAAGAAGACAACTCCTTTATAAAGGTTGGAGTGGGGGCTCAAATCAACATCACTGTGTATTGATTTTCAAATTTTCCACTGATGTTTAAATTTCTTCTTATAGCTGTGGGCCTTAAATCCACAAAATATCTCAAAGATATAATTTATCCTGCCACCGTTTAAATGAATAGTCTGGTTTCTTATATATCGTGATGACATTCTAAAAATACATCACTTACAGAAAATGGTGTACTAGAATTGCTTGCAGTTTCATTGTTTCCTTGTTGGCTGTCAATCAGGAGCTGATATTCACTCCTAAAGGTGACCCATATTCCTTCTCATGCTTTCCAAGTGTCCTGCCTCCAAGAACACTGGGTGAGCTCCTCTCATGATTCAAATCCCTCTAACTTTCCCTCCTGTTGCATCGCTCTAATTTCCTTTTCTTCCTATAACTGGAGAAAGATTATCTGCTTTTAATAGCTCATATGATTACATTGCCTATTACATTACCCAGATACCTGGATAATCCAGGATAATCTCCCTATTTTAAGGTCATTGATTAGTAACCCTAATTACATCTGTAAAATCCCTTTTGTCATGTAACATATTCACAGTCGGTGGGGGTTTAGGATGAGAACATCATTGGTAGAGAGAGTCATTATTCTGCCTGCCATACTATGCAAATGATTGAATCTCTTTAAGCCTTTTTTTTTCTTTCTATGCTGAATTTGCTTTTCAATGTTATGCAGCTGCATAAGTATAAATATTTGTTCAATATACAACAATTATGACATCCAGAGGGAATGTCTTAGAGAAAATAAGACTGCAGATATTTTATTGCTTTATTGCACAGATTCAAACAAACTTTCAAGTTGGTAGATCTACAGCTGGGAGTACTACCAAGGAGCACATTTTACAATCACAGGAGATTGACCACATAGAACCCAGGAGAATTTCTATCAGCTGGCTGGAGAGGTTTTACAACAACGAACGGATTACGTGAATGCAACCTGAAGTACTCTGTACTCATCGAAAATGCAAAAATACATTTGGCAAATTTTTATCATATTTACTATATGATACTATACAATACTATACAAAATACACATAAAAATATTATTTGTAAACAAGCAGGTAGTTGTGCTTTAGAGGAAACTAGACAGTTTAAAAACAAAGGCTGCAAACCATGACTGGTCTTGATGTCTGAATGCAGAAGGATTGGGTTATGACAGCCTCCACACACACATATGAATTATAAATGTTGAAACCACTTTTGAATCATGAAGCCTTTTCTTTTATTCTTCTTCTTCAAAGGAGCATTATAAGAATCACCTACCACACAGGATTTTGGTGAAGGTAAAAGATATATATGAAAATCACTTAGGACAAATCCTAGTACAAATTTGGTATTTAATAAATGTCACCATATAATAATTTTTAAACATCATTACTGTTCTCCTAATTTGCTTAATATTTTTTAAATAAATAATTACAAAAAAAAAATAAAAGACATCGGACAATGGATGAAGAAAAACAAAGTAAGGGAGGTGAAAATTCATGAAGTGAAAATCATATATTCAGTATTAGAAATGGGAAATTGTATACTTCACTGGAAATTTGGAGATATTTGAAGACTTTGTGAGCAAATGTAAAAAGAAGGATAGAAGAAGATGGATAAGTAATACTAGTTGTATTCTCAAAGTGTTCGTTTCTCTCATTTAACCATGCAGACGTAGGCAAGCTCTGTGAGGCATCCAGTGGGTTCCTTAGAAATTACACATGTGCATGCCTCTAGTTCACAATGCTGCCCTTGTCCGTAAATCTGAGGCTGTCACATACCATCATCTCTGCATTCCAGCATGGAGGAAGTGAGAAAAAGAGGAAGCAGAAGGAAAAGACTTTTCTTAGAGTATCGCAACCTGGAAATAGCACTCATCACTTACCTTTTATTGGCCAAAGTTTAGTCACGTGCTTATGCGTAACTGCAAGGGTAGCAGAGAATTGTTAGCTCTAACTGGGCTATGTTCTTTGTTAAAATTTTGGGTGGGGACTTCTATTGATAAAACAAGAATGGATTGACTGAGAAAATGAACCATTTCTGCCATAGGAAGTGATGTAATAATATAGAATTATAATATGTAACATCAAAGGGAAAGAAAGAAAAAATGCATAGTTTTAATATATTATCCATTAGACAGTATCAGCCTTCAAAATGGCTCTTAAATTTGCACTGTTTCAATACAGCAATCTCCCTTATCCTATTTTACCTATCACAGAAGACTCCCATGCATTTAATTCTGACATATCTACTTTCTGAAAGTCATTCCTATCATGTCATTCAGTAAATCAACACCATGTTTTCACTTCCTGTTGTCTTTATTAAACTGAAACCTCACTTTCATTATCAAGATTCTTAAAAACTTTAATATGACATTTTTCTTATTTCTTTCCAACATATACACTCTAGTTGGATCAGTCAACTCACTCAATTTTCCATCTGTCTGCAACAGAGAACGCTTGAAGTCAAGGCCTGAGTTCCGAAGAGTTATAGTGGGAAATTTTTCCTTTTAGGCAACTCAGAATGTCTAGAGCTGTGTTAAAAGAGTGAAGTTAAAATCAATAGAGGAATTCCAACTTGAAGTACCAAGGAAATCCCAGATACCAAGTCCACAACATTAATGGGTGAGGTGAATCTGGAGATGGAGACAATATTGCAGAGCTGGATGGAGACAAAATCTGGGTGAAACCAAGTTAAAAACAAACAATTGCATTGCATGAATTAGGGGTGGAAACCAGTCTTAACTATTTGCATCTTCATTTATTGGCTAAAGGCCTAAAGTTATACATGTAGAGAGGTAACCCAAGAGGCCGATGGCAAATGAACAGGTATCTCTCCCCCTGTCCTCCCCTCCCTCCTTCCTTCCTAATTTCCTAACTTCCTCTTTTTCTTTCCTAACTTCTTTCCTTCCTTTCTTCCGGAAAGGTGGGCAGCCAAGGGCAAAGTCAGGCCAGTACAGCAGGAGCCAGCAGGTGGAGGGTGAAGAAATAGGTCAGTGGCATTTGAGGTAATGCAAGAAAGGTGTGTGTGTAGCTTGGGAAGGAAGCATTGCAGGGGCAAGAGCGCACATGAGGAGGGCATGAGGGAGGTATTGCGGTCCATCAGGTTTGTAAGTTGAGATACATGTGGGGGATTGAGCAAATCATTAAATATATTGATATCCTCTTATCTAGAGAAGATAGGTTTCTCACTCATTGAGAAGGGTGGTAGAGATATGAAAAGGAGAAAAGCGGGCGCCTGGGTGGCTCAGTCGTTAAGCGTCTGCCTTCGGCTCAGGTCATGATCCCAGGGTCCTGGGATCGAGCCCCGCATCGGTCTCCCTGCTCGGTGGGAAGCCTGCTTCTCCTTCTCCCACTCCCCCTGCTTGGGTTCCCTCTCGCTGTGTCTTTCTCTGTCAAATAAATAAAAAAATCTTTAAAAAAAGAAAAGGAGAAAAGCTAGAATTAATTCTGTGTTGTTGGACTGGAAGTACTGATGTGAACTCATGCTTTTCAGTTCCTAAGATTAGATAGAGAAATAAATATAGATGCAAACATGCATTAATATGTGCTTGCTACATATATAGAAATGCATTTCCAGCACTCTCTAGAGGAATGGCTGTGGATTAGTGATTCTAGTAGCACTACACACAACTAGTTCTCAGATTTTATTTCAGAATACCATTCTCCAATCAAAAGAATTAAGGACATTTTGGGGGGAAAATGCATGATACTCAAACTGAAGCAAGAAAAATATAAAATGAGAAAGTACCTTTCTTATGCCAGGAAGTAAAGAAATACTCAGTTGAGGATGGAAACATCAAAAAGACAGGAACCAGTTTGAAGAGGTTCCTAAAATCACATTGAGCATGAATACGTATAATGAAGATAAGAAATTTGACTTCTTGAATAAAATAGAAATCTATGAATCCATATTGATATAAATAAATAAATAAGAAAAAGTTAAATATCTTCCTTACAGTGGGATGTGAATTAAAAATATAAAGCAATTATGGGATTAGAAAGGTCCCACTTGACAACAGTTGGAGTAATCATTATTTCAAGGGAAAATATCACCGGATGGTAAAATGAGTGAGAGAAAGTGAGATAAGTCTTGAATTTTAGAGAGACTCAATACATATTTAAAACAAAAATATTAATTTTAAAAGTGAAAAAGCAACTTTCCAATGGTAAGCTCTGGCTGTCACCATGTTACTCAAAAGCATCCCCAGTCATGGTACAAATAGATGCTATACCATACCTGCTGGACTGCAGCAAGAATCGAGAATTACGTCTGTATTACTTGAAACAAAATTGCATAACCTGAGAACAGTCATAAGGAGATGTATTACAAACTCGAGAGGCATTCTACAAAATATTAAGGTCATAAAATATTGAGGAACTCTTGCAGGGACTGAGATTATTTGCCAACTGGTATACCACGTGATTCTAGATCAGCTCCCTTGTCAACAAGGTACGTTACTGGGACAAATGGTGTTCTAGCATCTAATCTTGTGTAACACACTACTCCAAAACTGACTCAGTGGCTTTGAAACAATGATAGCACTTATTTTACTCAAACCCTGAAATTTTGGCAGGGCTCAGTGGAGACAGCGGGTGTCTTCTCTTGGCTACAGCTGAGGTGACTCAAACTCTAGAGGCTGTATCATCTAAAGGTTTGCTCACCCACATGCCTGGAAGTTGATAATAGCTGTCATCAGAGACCTTAGAAAGGGCTGCCTGCCAGAACATCTATATGGGTTTCCTCCATGTGCCTCCGTTTCCTCACTTCGTAGTACCAGGGATTGAAGGGTAAGTTCTCAGAATGAGAGTTTCAGAGAAAATTCAGAGATTTTCTAAAATAGCCTCCATTGTTTTATGAAAGGAGTATTAAAGAATTTGCAGGCATATTTTAAAGACAATCACATTTAGCAGAATTTGAATGGGGCCGCTGGGCAAAGGATATACAAAAAAAATTTTTTTAAATTATACTCATGACTTTTTTTTAGTCTTAGAATTGTTTTAACCAAAAAATAAAATAAAATAAAATAAAATAGGGGCGCCTGGGTGGTTCAGTTGGTTAAGCAGCTGCCTTCGGCTCAGGTCATGATCCTGGAGTCCCAGGATCAAGTCCCGCATCCAGCTCCCTGCTCGGCAGGGAGTCTGCTTCTCCCTCTGACCCTCCCCTCTCTCATGCTCTCTGTCTCATTCTCTCTCAAATAAATAAATAAAATCTTTAAATAAAATAAAATAAAATAAAATAAATTTGAACAATATAATCAACCACAGATAACATTTTCAAAATATAGGAAAAATATTCTCTCCAAGTGGTCACCTCAGGCTGGTATAACAAAATTTCATAGACTGGATGGCTTAAACAATAGAAATGTATTTTCTCACTGTTCTGGAGGCTGGAAATCCAAGATCAAGACAGCAGCATGGATGGGTTCTGGTGAGATTATCTTTCCTGACTTGCAGACAGCTGCCTCCTTACTGTGTCCTCACATGTCTCTTTCTCTCTTTCTAAGGGCACTAATCCCATCTTGAGGGCCCCACCCTCAGAAATCTGCTAAACCTAATTATCTCTGAAAGACCCTCTCTCCAACTACCATCACATTGGGTGTTAGGACTTCCACATACGAATCTTGAGGGGATAAAATTCATTATTTTCTTAAAGTTTAAAAAAATCAAGTATACAATATTAAATTTCAATTTTGTGAAGATATTTATATAGGGAAATATAATGACATAGTATTGTTTTGTAGTTTTTTGATAATATGGCTTTGATACAATGATGGATCTCAGAGAATCTACCATAACAATGTCTATGTGGTCCTTTAGTCTGTTCCTCTTGAATATAAGTTGCCTTGGTAGGGTTTTCTAGTAGCTGGGTTGCAAACAATGAAGACTGCAGTCCCTATTGAGTAAATGAAACACAGGCCTGTGTTGTTGATTGAAAGGGGATCCTGCAGTTTGAATCCATTTCATTTCTCCTTTTGTTCTTTCTGGACAGTAGTGTCAAAACTCTGGTCGCCTTACTCTGTGGGGTACATCATCTTATCAATGCACTAGAGTCTCAATTCTGATTCTCTGTCGGATTAGGCAACTCTAATTCCTTTACCATCCCACTCATGCTTAGGGATAGCTGCAAATCACTTTTTTTTTTTTTCAGATTTTTTTTTATTCTTATGTTAATCCCCATACATTACATCATTAGTTTTAGATGAAGTGTTCCATGATTCATTGTTTGTGCACAACACCCAGTGCTCCATGCAGAACGTGCCCTCCTCAATACCCATCACCAGGCTAACTCCTCCTCCCACCCCCCTCCCCTCTAGAACCCTCAGTTTGTTTTTCAGAGTCCATCGTCTCTCAGGGTTCGTCTACCCCTCCGATTTCCCCCACTTCATTCTTCCCCTCCCGCTACCTTCTTCTTCTTCTTCTTTTTTTTTTTTTTCTTAACATATATTGCATTGTTTCAGAGGTACAGATCTGAGATTCAACAGTCTTGCACAATTCACAGCGCTTACCAGAGCACATACCCTCCCCAGTGTCTATCACCCAGTCACCCCATCCCTCCCACCCCACCCCCCACTCCAGCAACCCTCAGTTTGTTTCCTGTGATTAAGAGTTCCTCATATCAGTGAGATCATATGATACATGTCTTTCTCTGTTTGACTTACTTCGCTCAACATAACACCCTCCAGGTCCATCCACATCGTTGCACATGGCAAGATCTCATACCTTTTGATGGCTGCATAATATTCCATTAATACCCCATGTATTTTATTTTTTTTTATTCTTATGTTAATCCCCATACATTACATCATTAATTTTAGATGAAGTGTTCCATGATTCATTGTTTGTGCATAACACCCAGTGCTCCATGCAGAATGTGCCCTCCTCAATACCCACCACCAGGCTAACCCATCCTCCCACCCCCCTCCCCTCTAGAACCCTCTGTTTGTTTTTCAGAGTCCATCGTCTCTCAGGGTTCGTCTACCCCTCCGATTTCCCCCGCTTCATTCTTCCCCTCCCGCTACCTTCTTCTTCTTCTTCTTTTTTTTTTCTTAACATATATTGCATTATTTGTTTCAGAGGTACAGATCTGAGATTCAACAGTCTTGCACAATTCACAGCGCTTACCAGAGCACATACCCTCCCCAGTGTCTATCACCCAGTCACCCCATCCCTCCCACCCCACCCCCCACTCCAACAACACTCAGTTTGTTTCCTGCAATGCAAATCACTTTTTGATAAGGTCCAACTATCCTAAGGAAGAAGTTTGAGATGGGCTTATGGATCAAAGTAAGTACTCAGGCTGAAGCCCCCAAATTCTGACTTTAGGAAAGAATGCTAACTATAAGCTTTTATTTTTAGATAATTACAAATTCACATGCTGGTGTAAGAAATGATAGAGATTTCATGCAACATTTACAGTTTCTCACAATGGTAACAACTTGCAAAACTATAGTGTAGTATCACAACCAGGATACTGACATTGATACAGTCAAGACACGAAACAGTTCTATCACCACAGGGATGCCTTGTTGTCCTTTTGAAAACACACCCACCTTAACCCCTGATTATCACTCCTCTGTCCTCTGATTCTGTAATTCTCTCATGTAAGAACATTATATATAGACTCCTTTGGTAGTGACACTTTGGAATTATTTATCTTGTACTCGGCATAATTCCCTGGAGATTCATTTGAATTGTATATATCAATAGCTTTTTTTTTTCCTTTTCATTACTGAGTAGTATTCCATAGTATGAACGTACCACAGTTTATTTATTCACTTAGTGAAGAACATCTGGATTTTTTAGGTTTTGGCTGCTAGAAATGAAGCTACTATGAACATGTGTGTACAGGATTTTGTGTAAACATAAGTTTCATTTATCTGGTATAAATGGCCAAGATTGTAATTACTCAGTGGTATGGTGGATCTATGTGTTGTTTTATAAGAAACTGCCCAATTGTTTTTTTTTTATTATGTTATGTTAATCACCATACATTACATCATTAGTTTTTTTTTTTAAGATTTTATTTTTTTTATTTTTTTTATTTTTTAGGTTTCTTTTTTTTTTATTCTTATGTTAATCCCCATACGTTACATCATTAGTTTTAGATGAAGTGTTCCATGATTCATTGTTTGTGCATACATCATTAGTTTTTGATGTAGTGAAACTGCCCAATTGTTTTACAGAGTGGCTGTAACATTTTAGATTCTTTCCAGCAATGTATGCGTTTCTTCGTATCCTCTCCAGCTTTAATGTTGTCATTAATTTCTTTATCTAAAAAGTGTGGAGTCACGCGGTGATAGCTGTGCTTTCATTGTGCTTTCAGTTTGCATTTATCTTAGGCCCAACGGTGTTGAACATCTCTTTATGTGTTTATTTTCCATCCATACATCCATTTTAGTAAAAAGTCTATACATAATCTGCTGCCCATTTACTAATTGGATTGTCTGTACTTTTTACTTTTGTTTTGAGTGTCTTTATATATTCTATCTTCTAGTCTTTTGTTAAAGATATGGCTTGCAAATATTTTCTCCATCTCTGTATCTTCTGTTTTCATTCTTTTAACAGGGTCTTCAGTGAAACAAATTTTTAAATTTTGATGAGGTACCATCAATTTGTTTCCTTTTATGGATCATACTATTGGTATTGAATCTAAGAATGGTTTGCCTAATCCTACATACAAAAGATTTGGTTTAATTTTTTTTCCAAAAAGTTTTATAGTTTTATGTTTTACATTTAAATCTGTTATACATTTTGAATTAATTTTAAATGTGATGTGAATTTTAGGTCAATATTCTTTGGGGGTTTTGTTTTTTGATTGTTTTACCTATTAACATTCCAACTGCTCCAATGCATTTCCTTTCTCCCTTGAATTCCTTTTGCACCTTTGTCAAAAATCAGTTAGGCATGATCTACTTCTAAATTCTCTGTATCATTACCCTGATTGAGTTGTTTATCCTTCTGATAATATCACAGTACCTTGACTACTACAACTATAAAATGAGCCTTAATATTGGGTAAAGAGAGTTTTCCAAACTTTATTTTCAAGATTGCTTTTGTTATTCTATGGCCTGTCCCTTCACATACAAATCTCAGATTATATACTTCTATGTATTAAAAAGAAAGAAAGAAAGAAACTTGGTTAAATCTTGATAGGAATTGCATTAAAGCTGCATAAATTTTAGGGGAGTTAACATCTATATTATATTGAGTCTTCCAGCCCATGAAAATATTATGTCTCCCCACTTACATAGGTTTTCACTGATACCTTTCATGAACATTTTGTCATTTTCAGCATACACATCAGGTACATATTTTGTTAACTTTTTAAATTTTTGAAGTAATTATAATTGGCATAGTGTTTTAATTTTTGTTTTTATATGTATATTGTTAATACATAAAATTTAATTTTTTTCATGTATTGATCCTATATGTTTGCATTATATGATTTTACGGAACTCATTTAGTAGTTATAGTAAGTTTTTGCAGATGTGGGGCTTTTCTATATAGATAATCATGCCATATACAAATAGAGAGAGTTTTATTTCTTGCTTTTAAATCTGTATGCCTTTTATTTCCTTTTCTTACCTCATTATAGGAGCTCCAAATTCCTGTATTATCTGAGTAAAAATAATGCAATGGAGGGTGTGGGGTGGCTCAGTCGATTAAGTGTCTATCTTCAGTTCAGGTCATGATCCCAGAGTCCCAGGATCGAGTCCCGCATCAGGGTCCCCGCTCAGTGGAGAGTCTGCTTCTCCCTCAGACCCTCCCTTTCTCGTGTTTTCCCTCTCTCATGCTCTCTCTCAAATAAATGAATAAAATATTTTTAAAAAATAATGCAATGGAGAAAAGAGATGTTTCTCAAACAAATATTTTGAAAAAATAATAATATGTTCAGATCCTATGAGGCCTGGTCAGTCTATTCAAAGATTAAAGATCATACAAATTATTTCCTTGTAAATAATTTGAACATTATTCAGATCATAATGTGTTTTCTGATTGAATAGGCATATTGAAAACCCCCAAACATTATGAACATTCCACAGACTATAAGAAGTCTATAGTTACTTATATTGCTCATGAATCTAGTAAAAATTCTGATGAGAAAGAACACTAATCATTACTTCAAAGTGATAAGAATGGTTGTACCTTCCAGAGGTCATGATAAATAGTAGCATTCTTTAAATTAAAAAAAAAAGTCATTAGCCAAAACTATTTTAAACTAATAGAGAAAATAGGGGGAAATGTACAAAATGGATTTCTAAGCCAAAAAATAATAATAAATCCTATCCAATACTCTTTCATTATTGTAAATTCTGTCCCCAGTTTGAAAAATAATGACCATTTAGCAATTATTTTTGAGTTACTGTTACAGTAGAAACACTAAGAAAAATTTTTAACTTTGACCACTAAAAAAAACTAGCTATCAGGGATTTATTCAACAAAGCAAGTTCTGGACAATGATAACCTGTCACTGAATCCAAATATGTTCAGTTCCAGGACAATGTAGCTGTTTTGAAGGGTCAGCTGGGAAAGGAGGAATAGAGTTCAGAGAGGGTAGGCTGAACAGAAATTACTGGAGGGATGAGGTGCAGCAATTAAGAACTTTGTTGTGACTCTACTGCTTTCTAGAAGAGTGATCATGGGCAATTTAGTTAATAGGTTTCAAAGTGACCAGTTCCTCATCTATAAAATATGAAGATGATAAATAATAACACCTTATTGTATTTTCACTGAATTAATATGAGTCGATCCCTGTAAAGCATGATGTCTGACACATACTAAGTGGTCAATAAATGTAAGAAATTATTGTTGTTATTATAACAGACATAAAAGCATTACTTTATATCATGTGTTAATGAAATGACACTCTTCCTCTGGTAGCACTTACTGTAAAGACCTCCTAAATTTAATCGTTTATCATTTGTCTCTCTCATATATACATAACTATATACAAGATAATGTTGAACACTTCATGTAGTACTGAACAATATTCAGTCCAATATACTAAAAGTAATTTAATAGGTCTCTCGGGGTATTTAAGTGAAAACAATATGAGATCAAAGTAAAACAAAAAAATGAATATGAGAAATCTATTACATAGTTAAATTTTAGAGCAAAAAAAGTTGCAACTAATAAAAATAATGAAATCGATAACATTCTGTCATAATCTTCACTATTGACAAAATAGAGTCATTTGCATTAATTCATTTACTCCTCAGTATTTAAGGAGGTGTTTATCATTATCTTCATTCCACAAACTGAGCCTCAGGTTAAGTGATTTGCACAAAATACACACAGCTATCAATGGCAGACCAGGAAGCAGATCTATCTCCTCCCTATTAGCCCAGTTTCATTTCTACTTCATTTTATCCGTGTCAATATATGCATGTGTATATAATACATTTAGATCCTGAATAAGAATTTCTGTAACAAGAAGGAGAGCTTCTAGGATCTGATTTATTTAGTAGGTAGGTCATTATTTCAAGCAGATTTATTTAGTAGGCTGGAAAAAGTTAAAGGTGAAGAGGAATGAGCACATTTAAATACTATATATCTGACTTTCTCATCTAAATAATAGCTCCAGGAGTAACTTCTCCATCTTCATGTAGCTATCTAAATTGAAAGCTCAAGATATGCCAAACAATGTCAAAGGAAGATTGAGGTAAATGATTGATGTTATAGTCACTGTGGAAAAACATTACTGTAATCTTGGTCAGAAATTCTAAAAGTCTATTGCAATTTGAGAAGGAACTAATTTTAGTTTTAAAGCAACCGTATATTCATCAGTCAGGCTGACCTTTGTCTTCCAAAGGTACTTGCCAGAGTGTGTCAAGGTAAATTTTATTCTTAATTTCACCTTTGGAGATTTGTGTAGGTGTGTTTTGTGTAAGTGGATAAAATTTTAATGTTCATATAAATGATCACCGGGACAATCTTTCATTTCCCAATGAAGGTAGGGAGAGAAAGTGGGAAAGAGGGAAGGAGAAAGGAAAAAGATATTATAAGCTTGAATGGGTTGCCTACTTTTGCCAATTACTAACTGGTTGTGTTAATTTCCCATTGCTGCGGTGACAGTTACCACAAACTGAGTGGCTTAAGACAACACAAATTTATTATCTAATGTTTTGGAGGTTGGAAGTCTGAAATCTGAAATGGTTCTCACTGGACTAACATCAAGGTGTTTGCTGGGCTGTGCTACTTTCTGGGAGATTCTGTTTGTTTGTTTTTTGTTTTTTTCCAGTTTCTGGAGGTCCTAGACATTCCTTGACTCCTGGATTAGTAATGAAAATTCCAATTTGTCATCTGAATTCCCCTTTGCTTTTAAAGTAACATATTTGCTCACAGATATCAGGGATTAGGACATGGATCTTTGGTGAGGGGAAAGGATTATTCTGCAATCCACTAATTGATAATGGATCTATTTCACCAAATGATATTTTTAGCCACCAAACTGACATTTCCTGGAAGATAGAAACAATAGGTATAGGTTCCCTTCTTTCTCAAATTCGGAATTGGTAAGACAAAGAAAACTGAACTAGGACTGAGCTTCTCTGTGCTCAGGCAATAATTGGTTTGTGCTTTTTCTAACCCTGGGTCATCTAAATGCTTATGCCTTAGCTTATGCAAGCTATTTAGCCTCTCTGTGCTTCAATTCTTCCACCGTAAAATGGGGATATTATTTTTTAAATTTCTCTCAGAGTTTCACTTGGTATTTGTTCAGTGCTTAGCCCATGACTGAAGTAGTTTAAGTATTCAGTGAGTGTTTTCCATGATCATCAGTATTGCCAGTAGCAGCATCAACAGTAGTAGTGGTGGTGGTGGTGGTGGTAGGAGGAGGAGGAGGAAGAAGGAGAAGGAAAAGTGGTAGTGTTATCAGTGTCTTCATCTTGTTAGTTCCTGATCTCCTCACAGCGTTAATGTAAGGATCAGTCATATTATGTAGGAGAGAACACTACACAAATGATTTGAAATGAGGACAAAGTATTATCCTCTTTAAAATGTGGCCAAACTGAAAAATAATTTCTTTTTTTTTTTTTTAAGATTTTATTTATTTATTTGACAGAGACACAGCGAGAGAGGGAACACAAGCAGGGGGAGTAGCAGAGGGAGAGGGAGAAGCAGACTCCCGCTGAGCGGGGAGCCCGGTGCGGGGTTCCATCCCAGGACCCTGGGATCATGACCTCAGCCAAAGGCAGACCCTTAACTGATTGAGCCACCCAGGTGCCCCTCAAAATAAAATTCTTGATAAATTCTTAATACGGCCAGTAGCACAATTTATAGAGGTTTTTAGTGAGAGATTCTCTCCCATATAAGATTAATTCATATAAAGCATTATACTCAATTCAATTATATTCTGTATTTATATTTCATAGTTAGATATTATAGTCTATGTTGTTCTTCTAAGGATACCTTCTTCTTAAATTATTTTACACATTTTGTCAATTATTTTTTTTTAAAGATTTTATTTATTTATTTGACAGAGACACAGCGAGAGAGGGAACACAAGCAGGGGGAGTGGGAGAGGGAGAAGCAGACTCCCTGCCGAGCAGGGAGCCAGATGCGGGGTTCCATCCCAGGACCCTGGGATCATGACCTGAGCCGAAGGCAGACGCTCAACGACTGAGCCACCCAGGCGCCCCTGAAAAAGAATTTCTAAAAGCCTCTCATGATTGTCCAACTGAAAGACATGGCTAGTGCATTTATTCATCAGCTTTTTCTCCCGTTGGTTGAAAGGTAGCCTTAGAGGTACTGACTCCCTGGCAAGGCATTTGGGTGATCCCTGGGTGCTGCTTGTGCTGAGCCTGCTCCCTGGGGCTCTGAGAAGCAGAGATATCCTCGGAACATTCTTGAAGTGATGTGTAGTGAATATGAGTCCGAGGTGGTCTAGAACTGTCCTCCACATCTGTTGGCTGAAATCAGACATGAGCCAAGGAAATTTGCCTAATTCATTCAGAAAATAAAATATATAGGTTTTGATCATGGTTCCAGACGCAAATTATTCATCTCATGTGACATGCCTGCAAAATTGGGAAGGAAGATGTTTTAGGATAACTTAATCACAATATAAATGTTGTAAATCTCTCTAAATCAAGTATAGTAATTCATTTATAGAATCAGTTTCTTATTTATCCACAGTTCTTTCAGCATCAGTCCCTTTCCCCCATACAAATACAAAACCCATACAAAATTGGTGAAGAATTTGTGTTTCATTGTATGGCCTCTTTTAAGTTTCTGACCGAGAAATGAAATGAATTATTTTTTGGTAATCATTGGTAATTACCCTTGTTGGTTTGGACTTTAGAACAAGTGGATCAGAATAAGCTTTCAGCAGCCAGTCTTTTTACCTATCCATCCTTTACTGCATGATAGGTGAAATAAATATGGAATTTCGGCCTTAAAAATTATCTAAAATTTTGATTATTCCAAATTTCCCACCAAGTTTCAATTTTCTCTATTATGTCTTTGTAATGTGATCATTCTCTCTTTCAGCACTTGACAGAAATCTCATAACCTCTCAAGATAGTGATTTATCTTTAGACATTTACTTAAACACTTCTATTTAAGATGACATCTAATTAAGATACTTCTACCTTTTAAGAAGAATTATATATAAAAAGGGAAATTACTTTGAAAGCTTTTTTTATATGTTAACGTAGAAAGATTTAGGAGGAAATAATGTTTCCCAAATTTCTCTGCAAATTAAGCAATATGTTTGAGTTTCTAATCAGATGAAGGAGGAAAAAAGGACCTAAAAACCAGGGAGGGGAAATGAAGAAAGCTGCCAAATGATGAATGTTGACCAGTGAAGATTTTATGAGGCCCTTTAAGAACATAGATATTTATTCATACCTTATGGAAATCTAATATTTATTTTTAATTCATGTCATTCAATGGTATTCTCTTTTTTAAATGGTTAAAAATATTCCATTTTATTGAACCACAATAGTTTATTAATTAATTCCCTATTATTGGACATTTGGATTGTAGTCAATGAACCTAAACAAGGCTATCATTCAATTCCTTGTAGCAACATCTTTGTATACAAATATAGCTCTTCAGGATAAATTCCTTGAAATTGAATTGTTTGTTCAAAGTATAAGGACTCTGGAAGGTATTCATTATTCACTCATCATCAATGAATGAAATTCTCATATTCCTGAGCCACCATAGATCACTAAGTCTTTTTTTTTTTTTTTCTTTAAAAGTGGGCTCCATGCTCCAGAATGAAGCCCAATGCAAGGCTTGAACTCATAACCCTGGGATCAAGACCTGAGCTGAAATCAAGAGTCAGATGCTTAACTGACTGAGCCGCCCAGGCACCCCATCACTAAGTCTTCTAAACTGACTTTACACATAACCAGTAATGCTAAGCAATCATGAAGTATACATAGATATAGATACAGATATAAATGATACAGATATAATATAGATAATAATCTTTTTATTTTTTATTTTATTTAATTTTTTAAGATTTTATTTTATTTTTTTAATATATAATGTATTATTTGTTTCAGAGGTACAGATCTGTGATTCAACAGTCTTACACAATTCACAGTGCTCACCATAGCACATACCCTCCCCAATGTCTATCACCCAGCCAGCCCATCCTTTCCACCCCCCACCACTCTAGCAACCTTCAGTTTGTTTCCTGAGATTAAGAATCCCTCATATCAGTGAGGTCATATGATACATGTCTTTCTCTTATTGACTTATTTCACTCAGCATAATACCCTCCAGTTCCATCCACGTCGTTGCAAATGGCAAGATCTCATTCCTTTTGATGGCTGCATAATATTCCATTGTGTGTGTGTGTGTGTGTGTGTGTATACCACATCTTCTTTATCTATTCATCTGTCGATGGACATCTTGGCTCTTTCCACAGTTTGGCTATTGTGGACATTGCTGCTATAAACATCGGGGTGCACGTACCCCTTTGGATCCCTACATTTGTATTAAGATTTTATTTTTAAGCAATCTCCACACCCAACATGGGGCTCAAACTCACAACCCCAAGATTGATTGATTGATTGATTGATTGATTTTAAAGATTTTATTTATTTATTTGACAGAGAGATACATAGCGAGAGAGGGAACACAAGCAGGGGGAGTGGGAGAGGGAGAAGTAGGCTTCCCACTGAGCAGGGAGTCCAATGCGGGGCTTGATCCCAGGACCCTGGGATCATGACCTGAGCCGAAGGCAGACACTTAACGACTGAGCCACCCAGGCGCCCCACAACCCCAAGATTTAGAGTCATAGGCTCCACCGACTGAGCCAGCCAGGCGCCCTGATAATAATCTTTAAAAAAAAAATCTCACACAGTTCTCTGAGGAGAAGAGGACACACAGCACACAGTTTTGTTTTGTTTTACACATAAGAAAATTAAGATTTTAAATAGCTAAATGACTTATTCAATGCCACACTGCTAGTGAGACCTACTGAGACAACACATTGAGCTGTTTTCTGTGTGGTATTGGTGTCCCCTCCAATCTCACCCTACTGAAAACTATACACTTCCTGATACTTTGTGTAGTGAACTGACAAAATAAATATCAGTGCACAATCATTTAACTGAATAGCAGGCTTTAAATCACCTAACTTTGAGCCTGATTTCTATTTTCTTATTTCATGTAGGATTTTAAGAAAAAAAAACAAAACATTTTAATTTGAAACAAGTGTGGAAATTTGGTAAGACATGTTATTTCAAAATGGCTATCTAAAAAAAAAAAAACAAACTCCAGAAAAGGTTTTATTTTCAGTGAAAAATGCACTTTCTATAAATTCCACGAATACTTTAGTCACTTTCCAAACAGCCACATAATGGCATTCATTTGCTGTGACCCTAAAGTGGAAAATAGTAAATAAAGCTTTGTTTCAGCCATGAAGATAATAAAAACCAACACGACGGGACGGCTTTTCTAGTATCCAGGTCACTAGAAAAGATTCAAATAAAATTACATCTCTTTTTTGTTTTCATTTATAATGTCCTGATTAGTAGTGACATGGAGTATTTTTTCCCCCAGTGTACTGACTGTTCAGGTTTCTCTTTTTGTGAATTACTCATTTTTTTTTTAATGAGTTGTTGTTTTCTTATTGATCTGTAGGAGTTCCTTATGTTTTCTGGATGTTAATTGTGTATCAGTTATATTTGCTGTTGAAGATGTGTTTTTTATCTAACTTTGCTTAAGGGTCTTTTTATTGTTAAGAAAAATTTTATATTAATATAGTCAAATTTATCGTTTTCTTAAAGTTTTATATATTTTCTCTCTTAAGAATGTATCTGTACCGGGCGCCTGGGTGGCTCAGATGGTTAAGCGTCTGCCTTCGACTCAGGTCATGATCCCGGACTCTTGGGATCGAGTCCCGCATCGGGCTCCCTGCTCTGTGGGAAGTCTGCTTCTCCCTCTGCCTCTCTCTCTCCCTCTCTCTCTCATGAATAAATAAATAAAATCTTAAAAAAAAAAAAAGAATGTATCCGTACCTTCCCATAACAAATATATTTTTGACTTTAAAGTTTCTGCAAGACCAAAGGGTTTAACTTGGTACCACAATGCAGTTTTAATTTGTTTCATTTGATTACAAATGAGCTGAACTGTGTTTTCAGATGAATTTTAATGATCCTTTTTTTGTGAAGTATCTCCCAAGTTCTTAGTCATTTTCTGTGAGTTTCACTTTTCTCAATTACTTTTTAGAGTTCTTTATATATTTGGAAATTGATCTTTGTCAATTATATGTGTTGCAGATATTTTCTCCAAGATCAAGGTTTGCCTTATTTCAATTTCTTATGGTGTCCTTTGTTCAGCAGAAATTCTTAATTTCAGAATAAATTCTTAAATTCAGAAATTCATTTTTTTCTTTACTGTAGGAGAAATCATTCTCTAATCTGAAGTCAAAAAGATACTCTCCTATATTGTCTTCTATACATTTTGTAACTTTGCCCATCACATTTTTAATCCTGCTGAAATTTATTTTTGCAGTGATAAATACAGTTTGATCTTCCCCTATGTGTAAACAATTATCCTAGCATCATTTATTGACTAGTCACTTATTTCCCCACTTACATTTAGTAGTGACTATCATAAATCAAATTTCCATACAGATATAAGTGTGCTGGTCTGTTTCTGGGGCCTTCTTTATTCCACTGTCTATGTCTCTCTCTCTCTCTACCAGAGCCACGCTGACTTAGTAACTAGAACTTTATGTATGTCTTGTAATCTGGTAGGGAAACTCTGTGGAGGGGTTCAGAATTGCCTTATTATTCTTGGCCCAATATTCTTCCAGATGGATTTAGAATCAGTTTGTCAAATTCCATGAAAATATCATTGATGATCTGAGATTGCACTAAATCTATTCAAGGTTTTGGGGGAAATTAACAACTTTAGGTTCATATTTATGATCACATTATATTCTTCTAACATTTAAAATTGCTTTAATATCTTTTGGTTAAGTTTAATAATTCATTCTACAAAGGGTTTCCAGAACTTTTATTATACTTGAAGTCAAAATAATTCTCTTACTAATTTTATTAAATTATCTGTATGTTCTTTTAGGTTTCCTGTGTGGAAACCATATTGTATATGAAGCATGAAAATTTTGTTACTTTTTCCCCAAACAATATGCTTTTCATGGACCTGCATTTTCCCTTCCCTCCCTTCCACGTGGTAGTATGAGAACTATAGTGGGGAGTGGAATCCAAGTGGTGATTCTAGGCAAAAAGTAAAACCACATCACACTTTTGTACAGCTGTTACCCATAAGGGAAATGTTTTACTGTGTCACCAGTAAGTTTAAGGTTGCTGTAGGTTTTGGGGTTTTGTTGTAGATGACTCTAACCTGTGGGAGAAAGTTTACCTGCATTCCTATTTTTCTCGAAGGTGGCAATTGTTATTGTGGTGGTTGTTGTTAATCATGGAAAAACGTTGAACTTTTTGAGTGGTTAGGTCTGAATCTTTTGCTATGATTATATAGTGTTCTCCGGCAATAAATTAGTATAGAGAATTTTATTAATTAATTTTCTGCTGTTAAACAAAAATTACATTCCTGTAATAAATACTAAAGAAATGATCCTGATATTTCTTACTTTACTGATGGTTTCAGCATGATATTTTCTTTAGGATCTTTGTATCTATACCCATGAACAAATTTTCTGTCTTGTGTAGTTCTTGTCTGGGATTGGTATTGAAAATATCCTTCATATATTAAGGCATCGTGTTTTCTCTTTTCCAGTTCTCTGGAAAAGTTTCTATTAGATTGGAATTTTATTTGGAGAATATTGTCAGGATTCATAATCTAAACACCTGAGTCTGGTACTCCTCAGTGAGATGCTATACTCTACATTCATACACACACACACACACACACACAGATGTGTACATTTGTGTCACAACTTATCCTTTCTAGAAAAAAAATGAATACTTTATATTGAAAATATTGTATGTCTGCTTGAGAGGCTCATGGTGAAATATTTGGTGAACATATCAGAGTATTCCAGAAATGTAATATCACAAGAGCACCTGGGTGGCTCAGTCAGTGAAGCAGCGGACTCTTGATTTCTGTTCAGGTCATGATCTCAGGTGCCTTGGATGGAGCCCAGCGTCCGGCTCTGAGCTCAGCTGGGGGTCTGCTTGAGGATTCTCCCTATCTCTCTCCCTCTACCTCTCCCCTAACTTGCACAGGTGCTCTCTCTCTCTCTCTCTCTCTCTCTCTCTCTAACATAAATAAATCATATATATATGCGTGTATATATATATGTATAAAATCATGAATCTAGATGATCCTGTTATACATTACCCCCCCCCCAATTTACCAGCACAGGCCCATTTATATGAAAAGATCTCGTGCTAACCTCTGAAGCATTATTTTGGAGCTCAGAGGGCCACCATCTTTAAAGCTACTTGGTGTGGCACACAAACCATGCACATAAAATTCAGGGTGACATAATAGCTCAAGGATTTTGAAGATCCCTGGACTTGCCTACAAACCATGGATGCTCAGACTAGTTATGATTTGCCTAAAACTCTAATGGCTTACTCTGCTTGGAATTGCTCTAAAGATCATGCAGAGGCATTCACGGCAATCTGAGCTGGGAATATGATGAGTGTTCATGGTGAAGATACCATTATAGAGGGAAACAGCGTTCTGGTAAAAAAAACCTGCTATTCTTTACATTAATTAAAAGTAATGCCACCAATCCTCTTGTGGGTAAAAAACAAACCCAAATAAGTGGAGCTCTTTTTGTTTACTTATTGGCGCACAATGAATTACATGGCGGGTGACAACATAAAATTCACAGGAGCAATCTGGAACAATAAAAGGTAAAAAAAAATAAAATCTCATATAAATGAAAGGATGAAGGAAATTTATTTTGGCATTAATACCTGTTTAATGATGTCTGTGTACCTAGCTGTTTCCCATTTGAGCTCTGTGTACGCCACACTCTTCTGTTATTACAGGATAGGCTTTTGAAACTTGCATTTTTCACCTGAATTTTTATAAAGCTCAGTTATTACTAAATGAGTGAAAACATAAATATCAAGGCAAATTACCTGTACAAACATTCCAGATTCTGACTGTGTCCACATCAACAGAGATGCTCCGAAAACCATAGGTAAAACTATGATGTTTTAGAGTCACTGAGATATCTTTTTTTTTAAGATTTTATTTATTTGAGAGAGGGTAAGAGAGAGAGAGCACGAGCGTGGGGAGGGGCAGAGGGAGAAACAGACTCCCTGCCGAGCAGGGAGCAATGATGAGGTGGGGCTAGATCCTAGGACCCTGAGATCTTGACCTGACCAACTAAGCCACCCAGACGCCCCAGTCATTTAGAGATCTTGAGACTAGAAGGAAAGTCTAAATTGTGTTGAATGTGATATCATGTTAAAAGTCCTAGCTTCTTTGTTCACATGTCACTTTGTACAGATTAACCGTGTAGTTAAGGGTCATAAAGCTATTTACAGAATTAGCATCTTTTGAATAGACAAGGTTGTGGGTTTTTTTTTCAAAATGAAAAAAGAGAGTGGAAAGTTCAAATAAATCTATAAACAGTGTAATATCTGAAGCCACTGAAGACAATCAGGTACTATCTGTTTTGGACAACTTCCCTACTGATTTTTGTTTTACATAAAAGGCAATGGAAATGTATCCATTTGATGTCAATATATCAAAAATCTTAGGGGGAGAAAATTAAGAAGTAAAACTACTGCTGAGACGATGAGTCCCTGTCCTTGTGCATTCCACTAGGTAATGATCAGCACAGTGTGCTGGTAAGAAACACAGTCTTCCTGCCTGTGACTCATAGAAGCAGAAAGCCCATCTTCTGTACAGAGACTAATCTAAATAGGGGTGAAGAACCTGAGGAATAAAATGTGTCAAGAAGGCAGAATTAAGGTATTCACTTTTGTTCCCCAAAGCAACCTGAGTTTTTCTTGCAACTGACAGTAGATTTTTAGATAAGTGGATTTCCACAAGGATCCAAAAAGCTTAAATTGCATATAGATTGAGCGATGATTGAGTTTCTAAAGGAGAGGATTACACAGAAAACGTGCATGCATAAGAATGAACATGACCTTAAAGAAACAAAACTAGTATTAGATAATACTATCTGCATGTAGGTAAAATGCCCAAACCTCAAAACAAAACATACTACTTAAGTATTTCAAAGCTTCCAAAAAGTATTTAAATGTGGTAAAAAGATAATTCACCTAGAGATCTGGTTTTATTAATTTTCTAAATCTTACCATGAATTAATCTTTTATGAATTTTCTAACAAAAAGAAATAACAAAAACAATATAGGTAGTTCATTTGTTATCAAGTTATTTTATAGTTTTGCATTTTAATTTCTGTTAGAATGTTTACAATGTAGGGATAAATCAATTCAAACCTTCCTGCCTTTTAATAAACCCATAACAATAGAATCTTATGACTCTTATGTTTACTAAAGATATGTTCTTGGTGACATCTTTTCATTTAGGATTTTCTAAAAGTCTTAGGTATGTACTGCTTCTCATTCCTTTAGTGTATGTAAGTAAAGTAAGGGGCAAAATGACAACCTCAGTAATTATAGACCTTAGAATTACTTATTATTTCCTGAATGTGTATATTCTCAGAGTGAATGAGGAAAGCTCTCCTTAACTATTCTAAAAAATTTTGGGGAGGTGGGAGCTTGAAAGAGGGGTTACTTCTTTTTTTTTTTTTTTAAAGATTTTATTTATTTATTTGAGACAGAGAGAATGAGAGACAGAGAGCATGAGAGGGAGGAGGGTCAGAGGGAGAAGCAGACTCCCTGCCAAGAAGGGAGCCGGATGCGGGACTCGATCCCGGGACTCCAGGATCATGACCCGAGCCAAAGGCAGTCGCTTAACCAACTGAGCCACCCAGGCGCCCAAGAGGGGTTACTTCTGTATCTTTTTCCTAGATGTAATTTTCATCAAACTACTTATTCATTCAATAAGAACATAATTTATTTTCTTTTCCCTTCTGTTTACTTCACACATGCTTTAAAATTTCAATTATTTTTGCTTCATTGAAATCAATAGAAAGAATTAACAAATGAAGAGGTATTCTCCCTTAAATAATCAGAGAAATAAATGCTAGTAAAATACAAACTACTTGAACGTTTTAAAATATGAGCAAGAAGGCCATCTGCATCATTTTTAGTCGTGTGACATATTTGTCTTTTTTTATTAGTGACAAATCAAATATTTTTGAAATATACTTCATCTTGAAGAAAATAGTTTTATTGTAATGCATTTTCCATCTGGTTAAGTATCTTTTCCATTATCTCTTTTTGTCTTTTGAAAGCCTTCAGAAATGGAAGAGAGGACATGATTTGGCATCTGGGAGTAAATGCCTTGAGATATTTTTTAAATTACAAAAAATGCTGACTGAAAAGTAAAAACAGATTTTGAAATAATATATTTTCAGAAATCGTGGAAGCTTATTCTCCCATCTCAAATGAACAACATGGTGTTTTTTTGTTTCCATCAGAAAGACAATTTAACAATATTGTTTCCCTGTTTCACTAGAATAATTAACATTGGCTAGGCTCATAGTAACAGTTTCAGTAAATTCAGATCATCACCTCAGGATATTAATAACCCAATTTGTATTGAAGTATTAAAGAAAGAAATACGTTAAGAAACTGAAAGTTCCCATGTTTTACACATAAATTATAAATAGAATAATTTTTAATGTCTTCCTGCTTTCATTCTTTACTTCCCATTCTTTCATTTACTGACCTCAACTATATATCAGAATCTAAGATCAGTGCTAAGTGTATAAAATTAATTAAGACAAAGTCCTTGAGTTCAAGGAACTCATAAGTTATTGGGTTAGAGTTCAAAGCAAATCGCACAGCAATGTGATAAACGCTATACCAGTAATTTTCACAAGGAGCTGGGGAAGCTGAGCAGAGGGAGGAAGTGCCAAAAAGATGCAGATAATGTTTGTTTCACAGAGAAAATAATCTGGAATCAGATCCTAAAGAATTTGTAGAGATTACCATCAAAGGGGAGAGGGATAGGGGGTATGTTGGGAAGAAGTAGTATTCATGACAGTTCGTAAGCATTTCAAAATCTCCAAGACTTTTATTGTCACTGAAGTGTAAAATGCGTAGCACTGCTAAGAGGTAAATTCTGCTAAGGCTTTTGGACTTGACTTCTATAAATGATTGGATTCTGGAAGCATTGTAAGTGAGAATTGCACAGCTTTGTTTGATTTTTGTTTTTGTTTGTTTTAAAGATTACTATGTATCTATTTGAGAGAGAGCAAGAGAGAGAGAGAGAGAGGGAGAGAGGGATAGTGAGTTGGGGGGAGCGACAGAGGGAGAGGGAGAAGCAGACTCCCTGCTGAGCAGGGAGCCTGACGTGGGGTTTGATCCCAGGACCCGGGGATCGTGACCTGAGCCAAAGGCAGGTCACGCTTAACTGACTGAGCCACCCAGGCGCCCCCACCTTTGTTTTAGAGTGTTAGTTGGCAGTGGTAGGGAGGAATAATTGAGACAAATAAAAGTGATATTGAAGTTGTGGAAAGAAGTAAACTAATAAGGAAATTGAACAAGAAGGGACATCTCAGTATACTTCCCAGCTTCCGAATTAAGTATTTTGGGGACACCTGGGTGGCTCAGTTGGTTAAGCATCTCCTTTGGCTCAGGTCACGATCCCAGGGTCCTGGGATTGAGTCCCGCATCGGGCTCCCTGCTAGGCGGGGAGCCTGCTTCTCCCTCTGCCGCTGCCTCTCTCTATCTCTCTCTCTGATTCTCATGAATAAATAAATAAAACAAAAAAAAATTAAAAAAAAAAACAGGAGAAAAAAAACTTTCAAGGGAAGTTCGTTGAAATATTGATCCTTATCAATATTGATAAGGATCAATATTTATTAATTATCTCACATATGCAAGACACCATGTTGTGCATAAGAATCCAGTTGGGTATGAGCAATATGTCTTTGATTTTTTTTAACTCTAGATGTGGAGTGATACATATAATATAAAATGTAAAATTTTAGGATATGATAAGATCTAAATGAGCATGACAGGTAATAAAACCTAAATATATTCAGAGGATGAACAGATTACATTTACCTTAAGAGGTGGGAAACATAGTAAAGAGACTTCATAGATGAGTAGAGGAAAAGAAGTCTGAGCAGGTGGATGGGCCCAGATTATGGAAGTCTTGTATGCTGGGGAGAAGCGGTATCCAAGAAAATAATACAGCTCTTTGTAGAGGTGAGATATCAGGTTTGGTAAGTTTAATCTAGACATGTATAAGTTGTGTTTTGTGGAGTTAGCTGGAAGCAGGAACACCATTTAGATTATTAAAATAACACAAGTGGGAGATGTATGTTGAAATGTGTTGACATTTTTTTAAGGGCAATGATGTGCTTGCAGGAGTCATAGAAACTTTCTAATGGAGTAGAAGAAATGACAGTTAATAGCTTACTTTTGCCAATATAATTACTCCATTCTTTCTCTAAAGTATTTTTTTCTTTTAATTTGTAGGGACAAACTCATTTCCACTTCTATTTAAGGAGAAATGAGAAGAGTTATAATACACATCTTAACATGTTTGGAAAAAATCATATTAACTGTGACTGTTAGAAACTGAAGGTACCTTAGAGATCATGTTATTCAGTGCCTAATTTTTTAAAAGATTTATTTATTTGAGAGAGAGAGAAAAAGCACGAGGGAAGGAAGAAAAGGAGAGGGGGAGGGAGAGACACAGACTCCACTGAGCACAGAGCCTGACATGGGGCTCAATTCCATGACTTCAAGATCATGACCTGAGCTGAAATCAAGAGTAAGCGCTTACATGACTGAGCCGCCCATGTGCCTCTGAGTGCCTCATTTTACTAATGGTAACCAGAGGGCTTTAAATACTTATCAAATATCAAAAAACAAATTAGAGGCAGATCTGGGAATAGAATGAAACTGTTCCCCGTCTAATCTTTGACTTTACCAATTTAGATTTGGAGGGAAAGAGGTGCAAATAAAGGAAGGGGAAAGCAAGGCATGAAAGATTATTTCAAAGACTGAAATAATCATTGGTGTAGGTTTAAATTTGAAAATAATGAATACATTGGAACTTTCTGGCGCCTAGGAGGTATATGAATTTGCCCTGTACTTCGTCCGTATTCTAGTGTAGAAATTTAAAATGCTGCCTAGGATTCCTATGCATTGCAGGCAGAGAGAGCAGGGAAGGTTATGTTCTCTTAAGCTCCTTGGCCTCATGGCCTTGATTTCCTTTCATGTTATCTCTTCTGTCCTATATTGATCTGCATGTAAAACTCATTCCCTTCTTGGTCCCCTCCAAAATACTACTACTACTACATAAAAACCTCAAAACATATAAATGATCATGGTAGATTTTATTGAAAAACTGATGGCAGCAGGAGAGCCCATTTGGCAAGCATCAAGACAAGTGACCTAAAAAATAGAATTTAAATGTTTCTATTTCTCTCTAGCCTCTGTCCCACAGGGTGAGGGTCCCACCCTTTCCTGATTCCTTTGTTCCCCTCCCATCTGGCTTTTCTCTCTTTTCTTCTGACTCTCCAGAACAAAAGACATTCCATGCCAGGCCTTAGCCTTCTCTTCCGAAGCCCCTTGGACCCACTGATAATGGAGACCCCGGGGAAGCCCAGTCTCTTCTGGGCCCGCACGTGCTGCTATGTTCTTCATGTCACTTCCCACAGCTTCAGAGAGACATATTAATGAATGCTTATCTTACACTACATAACGGGCTAGGAAGTGGCACTACAGAGTGAAAAAGGCCCTGATCTCAAATACAATTAAAAAAAAAAGATTTTACAATTTTTAAAGAGCCTTTCAAAGTAATTAACCGAAGAAATTGTGTACATTCCACAGCACAGGATCAAACTTGAAGATAATGAATAAAAAGGAATATTTTTGCCTCTGAGATCTAGATGAATTCATCCAGGACTTCAGCCCTATTCCAGTGGAGGAATTTGAAGTGCTGTCTCAAGTTTATTAAATTTTTTGATGATTTAAGTCTCCTAAAGGTCCCATGGACTGGTTATTGGAGGTGGTGCTTTTATCATGACTGATTCCTCCCCCTCTAAGTTCTGAGAACTAATTGCTAGCTTGGAATTCTTAAAAATTGAATGCTTGAGGTTTCTCATTAAGAAGAGAAATATTCTGGGGCACCTGGATGCTTCAGTTGGTTAAGTGTCCGACTCTTGGTTTTGGCTCAGGTCATGATCTCAGGGTCCTGGGATCGAACCCCCAGGTAGGGCTCCCTGCTCAGTGGGGAGTCTGCTTGCCCCTCTCCGCCTGCTTCTCCCCCTCCTTGTGCTCTCTCTCTCTCTGTCTTTTTCTCTACCTCTGAAATAAATAAAGGCTTAAAAAAAAAAAAAGAAAGAAAGGAAGAGAAATATTCTAAGGAATGGCATCCTATACTACTCTTTCCTTAACTTTTCCTTTGACTTTTAAAAGGAAGCTAAAACCCTGGGGGAGTTAATGCCTGTTTCACCTACTCCAGTTGCTTGGATGATGAATTCCCAGGATATCCTGCACAGAGAGCTAATAAGTATAAAACAGAAAAATCACAACCACCTATTGTAGGTAGTATAGGGTCTACTATGCATTTTTGTTTTCATTTTTCCACAATTTTTTAAACATCTGGGTAAAGTTCAATTGAAAGGAAGATCGTCCTGGACACAATTTTTTCTTTAGAAGAAACTTCTTTCTCAGAGCTTATTTGGGCATTAATCTATCTTATCTGGTACCTAGGCACCTGCATTAGGGAATTCCTTGATTACTGAATAGAGTCTTGATTAATAAAATGCACTTGCTATCTAATGTTTAAGAATCTCTTTACAATGTCTAAATTCCAGATTTCAGAATTCAGCATGAGACCGTGTTACTTGAAGTTGGCATTTTGGGAATAGAGACTCCACGTATTGATGAGTGAACCCATGTTGGACCCTTAATTCTGCAAACACAATGAGCACCTCTTCTGTGGTGATGTGCATAAAGAAAAGTGGCAGAGAGAGTGAATTAAGGAATACCGAATTCTTACATTGAACCAGGCACATTTATATCCTGTTTAAGAAAAACCTGACCCAGGGGCGCCTGGGTGGCTCAGTCGTTGAGCGTCTGCCTTCGGCTCAGGTCATGATCCCAGGGTCCTGGGATCGAGCCCCATATCGGGCTCCCTGCTCCTTGGGAAGCCTGCTTCTCCCTCTCCCCCTCCCGCTGCTTGTGTTCCTGCTCTCGCTATCTCTGTCTCTGTCAAATAAATAAATAAAATCTTAAAAAAAAAAAAGAAAGAAAAAGAAAAACCTGACCCAACCTGTAAGGTTGGCATTTCTATCTTTATCAATATCTATGGAAATTGAAGTTTGGACAGATTAAATAACTTGCTCAAGTCATTTAGGTAAGAATGAAGGAGCTGGGGTTGTCTCCTCCCCTCTGCTAACTTCAAAGTGCATAGTATATACATATGTCTTAAACTTACTTCTTAAACTGTCTTTACGTGTAAAGTAGGATCACAATCCACATATACTCTTTCTCCTCTCCAGCAAAGCAGAATATGCCATCCTTCTTATTGTGTTTCGCAGCCAGATTTATCATATAAATGACACCTAGTCTTTTTTGACCCTAAAGTTTGCTTGTCTCATCTTTCCTGACCATTGCGATAGTCAACAGTCTATGTTTTCCCAAAGTCTTTAAAGAATGTCATCACCTCAAATTATCTGAAATACCCTTCAGCATCTATACAAGCAAACATTTGAACGTTGTGTCCCTTTAAATGGCCCCTTAAAATAACTAAACAACAAATGCTTATTTAATCAACAAGTTTAAATATATATATATATATATATATATATATATATATATATATATATAAATAAATGCCTGTGTTGTGTACCTTCTTGTCCTTTTTCTGTCCCTCTTCCTTTTCAGTTTCTGTGGTTTTATAACTTAAGATATGAAATTCATCACACATTCTTTCTTTTCCTGAACTAAGAGTAAATCACATCTGTATTCTTTGTACCAAATGTTGGCTGATGGGTAGGGTAGCAGGTATAATACATGATACCCAGTTAATTTTTTTTTTTTTGAGAATAGGTTACAATTTATTTATTTTAAAAATATGTGTTTTATTTTTTATTTTTCTTTAAATTCCAGTTAGTTAACCTGTAGTGTAACATTAGTTTCAGGTGTACAATATAGTGATTCAATTTTGAATTTCAGATAAACACCATACCATTTTTACTATAAGTATGTCCCCTGAAAATATCGCTTACTTATATTGAATATTTTTTTCATATTTACCTGAAATTCAAAGGTAATTTGGTGTCCTGTATTTTTAATTGCACAGTCTGGCAACCTTACTAATCATCTGACATTTGTAAAAGTTCCCAATTCGAAGGAAATATGTATTTTAATTTTGATTTTTTATACTGTGAGAGTATGTGCCTGCTTCAGATGGCTTTTATTATCCCCTCACTGATTTCCTTTTAAGATTATCATTATTGCTTATTAATTATTACCCCTTTGCTCATTCTAGGACAATAATGGAGAGGATGAGAGTAATTTTCTCATTATCTGGAGATTTGTAGTTAATTAATTATTTATGTTATTTTATTCAGTTTCCAAGTTAGCCCCTTAGGAGATATGATTACACATTATTTCTTCAAGAATTGTGGGTTTTGTTTTGTTTTGTTTTAATCCTCAAACATTTTCTAAACTGATATTTAAAGACCTCTATCAGTTTTTAATCCTCATTGGAAAATTAAACCTTTGATAGCATTCCCCTTTTACTTTCACTGATATATTCTGTGTGAAGTTATATCTGTGCCATTCCATGTTTGAAAATAAGTATTGTGGCTGCTCTTTAATTATATTTCTGTCATCTTGTGTGGGACATTTTCAAAGTCACAGAATAGTGGAAATTAATTTTTAAACTTTGCACATGGATAACTATTCTTTCTAGGAGTTATATCTTCTTTTAAAATGCTAAAAGAGTCTTTCCTTGAGATATGAAAATTTATACCTTGGAATATTGTCTCAAATGCCCCACCACCACCACAACCACAAAATGAGGGTTTTATCCAAAACCGTTACTTTACTTCCAAAGATTTATCTCTAAAAATTTTCCACTCACAGAAATAAAATATCTTACAAAATATCAAAAGAGCAAATGCCATAAAGAAATAATTGCTCTGATAGTCTGTCTATATATTATAGGCCTTACAGAGTCTCTTTAGAAAAAAAATAAAACCAAACCTCAACAACTACTAAAACCCAGTGAAAGGTCAGCAAATGCCAATAGCTTTTAACTTATAAACTGAGGTCTGTAATCTTAGGAATTTACTGCTGCAGAACCTTATAAATTTACCCTTAGAACCATAAGATAGATGAAACCATGTTACAGTCTTTGAAAAAAATCTCTTCCTCTCTGATTCAAGATCAAGGTCTGCATTGCTGTTTGATGTGGAGGAGTCATTTGGTGATTTTAGTATATTTTCTTATAAAACAACATATTTTTAACGAATTTAAGTGTTAGCTCTAGTTTTCTAGTGAAAATGTCTTCTTTGCTTATTGGATCAATATATTTCCCATTATTCTTCACAATAAGCATAGGCAGCTTTATCTTATAGGTTTAAAATTTATATTTTTATTTGCATTATTTGTATTGTTTGCATTATTTTGTATAATTTGTATTAATAAGCTGGTGTAGAGGCCATTGATGGAGCAGACATGACATTCCTACACCAAAATGTTTGATGAAGATTAAGCCAAAAAGCAAGGTCATTCTATTTAGCTCAGTTCAATTATGGAAAGGCTCTGGGAATCTGGAAATCACATGTAGTCAATAAACGAAAGTGTAGACAGAATATAATTCAACTGTCTGAGGAAAGTGTTAGAGTGCATGACCTCTTTGGGTAAGTATGAGCCCACATGAAGTCAACTGTAATGAAATGATTTTGAGCAGTTCATGGTTTTAGAGAGAGCCTTAGTTCCAGCGAGGTCAAAGTAAGGTACTGTGGATAATCTCTCTACTGAAAGGTGGGTGTTATGTGTAGGGAAATTGCCAAATGCCCCATGAGACCTATGTCTTTAAAGAATTAATGATACATTACAAGAGAACTCACACTCCACATTTTCATCCATGCTCACTGTTTGTAGAAAGATAGAACCGAGTATTATGACCTATCCCTCCCTCAAATTCATGTACCTGGGAAACAAGAAAGGAGGAGATGGTCTTTGCTCTTTGATCAGAGAGTGAAAATCCTCAGTCAGTCTGAATTTTGCTAAATAAGGTCATCTCAAAAGTGGTCTACAGAGGGACATTTAGATTTACCCTTCTTGGCCTTTCACTACCTTGAACACTTTTTTTTCCCAATTTTTCTCCTTCATTGTCTGTACTCTTGTTTCCAGTTGTGCCATTTTTTTGGATGAATATTTGATGCATAAAAATAGAAATGAAAACCAACGTGTGTGTCCACTTGCTTGTACTGACTACTGGATTCCTGTTCTGTCCAGGCACTGAAGGAGCAGTATTCGGGCACTCTGTTGAAACACCTCACATCAGAGCAGAACCTTCCCAAGACCTCAGGTAAGTTCTGGCTCTTCCAGCTCTGTCAGACTTTCCATCACTGTTGATTTGCCCTTGATATCCAAAGAAGTAAAATAGAAAATGTGTAAAAAGTTGACATTCCCTGCCTACATGGTAAATAGTCAAGTATTTGACTGAGGGCAAGAAAATGTGAGTTATTATTCTCAACATATATATATATATATATATTTGCCCCTAATAAACATACAATGAATATAAAAATAAATATGTCAGGCAGGAAGAGTGTGGAAAAAACAGTTATAGAGGAAGTTTAGCGGAGGATTGATAAAAATCAAGATTCCGGAAAATCTGACATAGACAATGAAATGCATGATACACATAGGCAGAAAGAAAGAGGAAGCAGAGAGTAGGAAAAAAGCTGTAAATGGTCAGGGAGTGTTATGTTGAGGGAAATACAAATAGTAATCAGAAAAAGGCAAAAATAAAGAAAGAAAGAAAGAAAGAAAGAAAAGAAGAAAGAAAGAAAGAAAGAAAGAAAGAAAGAAAGAAAGAAAGAAAGAAAGAAAGAAAGAAAGAAAGAAAGAAAGAAAGAAAAAGAAAGAAAGAAAGAAAAAAAGAAAGAAAGAAAAAGGCAGAGTTTAATTGCACTACAATGGACTCCTCAGTCTAATCATTCCAATGGAACAGGCTGCTTCCTGATATTGTTCTGTTTGTAAGAGGCACAGTTGTACGTAACAGTCCTCACTACCCAGAAGATCATGAGACAACTTTATAGGGATTCTTCCCAGGATAATCACAGAAACTGTTAATAAAAGGTGAAATATTAAAATCTAGTAACGGATCAATGGATGTTCTTAACTCAATAAATAACTTAAGGTTTGGGGATCAAAGTTATTTTACATAACTTAATGTAGTATTCATTTCACAATGTATCTGTACATCAAATCATTATGTAGCATACCTAAAACTAATAGAACTTTATATGTCAATAAAAAAAGATGTTTTATATAATTACTTTCTGGTAGGTAAATTACATTCCAAAATACATTTCTATGGGATTAAAAAAAGACAACAATAATAATTAAAAAAAAATAAATCACATATTAAAAGTCATTTTTAAAGCCGAATCAAAATATCAACCTGGGAGACAGTCTTTGTCTTGGAAAACACAATACAAATATTAAGCAAACCCCAAATTATTTCATAAAGATCAGGTTCAGCCCTTCCCGTTTGGATGAGTGAAAAAAAATGTTCAAATGAAAAGAGAAAAATAAAGTAAAAAAATTTAAATGCAAAAAAAAAAAAAAAAAAGCCATACTTTCACAACAGTACAGTTTTCAGACCTTTATATAAAGTTCTGTGATAAAATTTCCTAAGGAACTCAGTTTCTCAGTATCTCAGCACTCCAGATCCAAACAGGCTGATTAACAATAACAGAAAAAGGTGGCCATCTTCCTGTGATCAAGGCATTTTTTATTAGACAAAAATAATTTTTTACTCAGTGCCAAAACCCCAAGGATTTAGGAGGGTGGAAGAGTATGTATAAACAGCATCTCATGGTGTGTTATAGTTTTAACTTATGGCTCTTTTTTCAGTTAGGAATTTGACATTTTTGTGTAATTATTTATCTTATCCCTCCCCACCTAATAAGGTTGTATGTTCCATTAGACCAGGATCTGCATCCTTCCTTGTTTATCTTTAGTGCTCTAGCAGTCAACATGTATCTCATATATAATTGTGCCTGATAAATATTTGTTCATTTGAATTGCTGAAAGAGCAAAACTGAATAGCGAGGATGTTGAGTGCATGTAACATAAGAAATGTCGCAGTTACTGTATTATTAAGGCCCATGTGGCCAACATTAACTCCAATTGTTTTAGAACTGTGTTTTTGTATAGATGCCAGAGTTTAGTGATTCATTCAATAAAAAGTTACTTAAATTACGCCATTCTAAAAGAAACCTCTTTTTACTTCTAACGTTTCAGTAACTATATACTCATTGTATGATTTTCATTATGAAATCTATTGCCAAAAGAGAAATAAGAACTGCTATTTTCATTACCTTGTTGACATGTCTCAAAATTCATAAGTGTGAATTTGAATTAAATTATAATTAGTATATAGTGTTTCTGGGTTTTGTTTTATAATTATCCATCAATTATTTAAATATTGCACTAAGCTAAACTTAATCTGCTAGTGCTAAAAGCAAATTAGCAACCCCCAAGATGAGTGTTACTGATCTAAATTTGAAAACTGAAACAGGAGCAAAGCACAGTAATGATGGGGGTGTTCAATTATTTATTTGTGTACATGAAGATTAAAAGCAGAGTGTCTGAGAAGATTTTTACAAGTCCTGCTGACAATTTTCCTTTCAGGGCAGTAAGAAGTACTCTTAGTCGACACCTAATTCTAATCAACAAGGTGAGATTAGTTGGCCAGGTAAATGAAATGGTAATTTGGGGAGTAAGTAGCCGTGTTGTCTTTAATTTTGTTTTTGTTGAGAATAAAAGACTTTAGACAGGTACATTTCAAAAGGTTTATTAAATACCTATAGTATTTTGGTGTTGACATGAAGTCAGTTTCTACAGTTTTATTCAACCATTGTTTGATGAGTGCTTCATGTGTGCCAAATTCTCTGCTACTTTCCATGTGCACTTAAAACCAATACTTGTAGATTTTCTATGATGTCTTATATAAAGTGACATTGGTTTTTAGTAGGGACCTATGTGTTAAAAAGGTGAAAAAACATGTTGAATAGTCAGTAAAGACATAACAGTATTTGTATCCAGAATAGCCCAAGTATGAACATTTTCCTTTTTTATTTCTTAAATTAACATATAGCTAAATTATTACAGTTCAAAAGAGTTTCTCTACTCTCTGGTGAGGAGTGATGAAGCCCGTTGTATATCGCCCAAAGATTGTTTGGATCTGAGTTTCATTAACTGTTCCAAGGGAAAAAAAAAAATCCAGATTTGGATTCATTTCAGTAAAATGAATTAATATTTAATGATGTAACTGGCATCTTTTCATCATGTTCATTCTTGTATGAATATAATTTTAAACTGAAATGTTAAGTTTTACAGACTCCAAATTAATCTCCAAAAACACATAGATGTCATTTACATCATGGCTGTATTAAATGAAAAGCCACCATGTGTAAGGTAGTAAGGATTTTGCACTGAGTTGTTTTGTCAATGAAAGGCTAAGATAAATTTACTGAAAAAAAAAATAGTATTCTGCTTCTCTCCCCTCCCCTCCGCTTTTCCCTCTCTCCTTTTCCCCTTCCTCTCTGCCTTTCTTTCTTCCTCCCTTTTACTCTTCCACGCTATGTAATGTATTTACATATTATTTAGAGTTAATAGCAAGTGATCATTATGAGAAGCTTGTCTTAGCGTGTAATCTTGGGAACACAGAGCAACAACTGATCTAGAAATTTGTTTGATCGAATTTGAAGGAAGAGACCATAATGGAAAGTGCAAGTAGGCAGAAAACAGTAAAAACTGAGGCAACAGAAACAATGTGATTTGCAGCTGAAGAAAACTCAGCTTGAAGTGCTAAGACATTAAAATTGCTTGTATATTCAGGTCACAGTTTGCATTGTTTTCTTTTTCCCCTAAAACGTTTTTCTGTTCACTTTTCCATTCATTCCATCATTGAAATAAAAAATAGTTCATGAGTGCCCACTACGTGCCTGACACCGTGTTAAATACTTATGAAGAGCGAGATACATGATGCTTAAGTTCTGCTTAAGTTTCTATGTAGTCATTGCGTCTCGCAACTTACTTTAAAAGGAGTCTGAATTCCTTTCTCAGAATGTTGAGAATTTTTCTAAAGATCTAGGGTGCTCATTTTCAAATTGAGATTTGCCTAACACCTTAAAAACAAAATCTGGTTGCATCTTTGGTGTGTAAACACAGTGAAAACAGAATTTTTTGGGAAAAAACAGGTGATAATGGTGCCTCGAGTTCAACATTACTCCTTTTCTCTGCTAGAATCTCTTGGTACCCACTGTAAGAGCTAGTCTGAAATCCGTTGCCATGATTGCTATAATGCTTTCAAAATGAACACAATTGTACTGCACTAATTCCAATGACTAATCACATAGAAATTCACAAGCTTTGCAAATAAACATGGGTTTCATTTTTCAACAGGTCCTTTCAGAGAATGTTTTGAATTTCTATATAGGAGAGAAGCAGAGTGTCATTTAAGTGTTGATCCTATGTTGCCAAGTTTGCTTATTAGATAGTTCTAGAAGGGAATACAGTTTAGTCTAATTTGAGTTCCAGAGTATTCTGGAATGTTCGAGCTCCAGAATGTCTAAGTCCAGGACTTCTATAGAGATTCTAGGCTTATTTGAGAAGTCCAGGGTATTTGGAAAAAATCAATAGAACCTAAGACTTAGGTAGTAAAATTTATCAATTATTTTTCTTTATGATTTTGGGGCTTTCCATCTTGTTTCAAAGGTTTTCTTTTCTTTCTTTCTTTCTTTCTTTCTTTCTTTCTTTCTTTCTTTCTTTCTTTCTTTCTTTCTTTCTTTGTATTTGGATATTTCCTGTATGTTCTTCTAATTTTCTGTCATTTATTTTGTACACTAGGTAATTTATTTCTTAGTTTTATGTTTTGTATAAATAAAATGGGAAATTATGTTCTGAATTTTCTTCTAATTTTCCATTGAAAATTACAGTCTGAAAAAAAAAGAAAATTACAGTCTGTGATTTGTTTTTATATTTTGAATAGTTAAAACTGGAAATTATTCTTGCAGAGTATGTTAAGTATCTAATGTTAGTGTCTTTAGTATGGAGAGTCAATTTATTAAGAATTGTTGATTAAATAACCTACTTTCCACCCAAAATGATTGCTACATTTCTCAGAAACTAATCTCTCATAAATACTTTTGATCTGTTTTAGATTATATTGTGTTCCATTGACAAATATCTAGTTTTAATTCCAATCTCATTTTTAATTAAACTAATTTCAATAAGTTCTAATTTTAAAAGGAAAATCTCCCAATTTAACTTCATTTTTAAAATCTATTAAGTGTCACACATTTTTTTTTTAAGATTTTATTTATTCATGAGAAACAGAGAAAGAGAGAGGCAAAGGAAGGGGCAGGCACCACTCAGGGCAGGAGGCCTAACTCGAGACTTGATCCCAGGACCACCAGATCACAATCTGAGCCAAAGGCAGACACTTAACCGACTGAGCCACCCAGGTGCCCCTGTACTTTTCTTCCAGAATAGTTTAATATGATGTTTTAAGTTTCAAGAGACTATTGAGATTTTTGTTGGGATTTTATTACATATATTTATTATTTTTTAAATATTGGAATTTTCATGATATGGAAGTAGATATGAGTTTACTTTTATCCAAGTAAACTTATCGCAAATTTTTGAATATTTAGGTAAAGTAAATAATATCCGATGTTCTTTCTTGGTATCCCTCTCCCTGAAATAACTGTAAAATACAGACACTGAGTGATACAGCATTTATATTAATATAGTAAATTAGCAGTGGGAATCAAAACATATCTTAAAAGCATCCCTATATGTCATTAGTATTCTTTATTGAATTTTAATAGTCAATGACAGTCAAACATTAGCATCAATTAACAGTTTTCCTATTTGGATCTCCATAGCATAATGTTTTACAAACTTTAACTAGAAACAAACTAAACAGATATTCTTTTAAGATCTGAGACCACATCTTCTTTCCCAACATCTTATTATGAAAATTTTCAAATGTACTCAATGTTGAAAGCATCTTATAGTGACCACCTATATACCCCCAGCTAGATTCCTCCATCATCATCGTCCTATATGTCTTTAATCACACATGTACACATTCCACTGGCCGTCTGCCAGTATATCTTATTTTTTATGTATTTGCACATACATTGCATAAATCTGTATACTTTGCCTATTCACTTTGGCATACATATCATTAACTACTATTCAAGATTACTTACAGTTTCTTTTCTTTTACTGTAAAATAATTATGCAATGACATTCACAAAAATTAAGTGTGCATTTCCTGAGTTTTGACAAATGCATATACGTGTATAACCCAAATTCCTGTCATGATATGAAACATTATCATCGGGCGCCTGGGTGGCTCAGGTGGTTAAGCATCTGATTCTTGATTTCAGCTCAGGTTCTGAAATCGAGCCCCGTGTTGGGCTCTGTGCTTAGTGCAGTCTGCTTGTCCCTCTCCCTCTGCTCTTCCCCCTGCTCTCTCTCTCTCTCTCTCTCTCAAATAAATAAATAAAAATCTTAAAAAAAAAAACACACATTATCTTCACCCAGAGAGTTCTCTTATGCCCTTCCCAGGAAATCCCCACCACTACCCACCAGAAGCAATATTTTCTCTCACCTTTTTCACCCTGGATTAGATTAGATTAATCTAGTACTAAATATAAATTAATCTACAATATGTACTCTTCTTTGCAAGATTTCTTTCACTCCACATGATGTTTTTGAGATCCATCTGTGTTGTTGTCTGTATCAGTAGTTCTTTCATTGTTCTTTCTGCTTTACTGCTTGTTACTATTCCATTATGTGAACATATATTTTATTTATGCATTTCCCTAATTGATAGACACTTGGGATATAACCGGCATGTATTAAGTTTTATATGAAAATGTCAGAGCTTTCCAAAGTGATTATATCATTTTCTGCTAAAAATAAATGAGAATTTCAGTAGCTGCACATCTTCCCCAATATTCAGTGTTAGCATTCTTATTAATCTGAGCCATTCTGGTGGATATTTAGTGGTATTCCATGTCTTTAATTTGCCATTACTTGATGAGTAGTGACATTAATGACTTTTTCATGTGTATATGGAACAACCATATATATTGTTTAGTGAAGTATTTGTTCAACTCTTTTGTCCATATTTTAATTGTGTTTTTGTATTTTTATCTTTGAGCTGGAGGATTATTTACATATCCCGGCACCAGTCCTTTGTAACATCTGTATTTTGTGGATATTGTCTCCCAGTCTATGTATATATTCATTTTATTGATGGATTTTGAAAAGCAGCTTTTCATCTTGAAGACATATAATTTATGTTTTAAAATACTTACTTGTTATTCCTCTTTGTGGTCTAAGAAAGTTTTGCCTACTCCCAAGTCATAAAGATATTTTCCTTTAAAAGCCTTATGTTTTAGAGACACCTGGGTGGTTTTAGAGGATGCCTGGTTAAGCATCTGACTCTTGGTTTGGGCTCAGGTCATAATCTCAGGGTCCTGAGATTGAGCCCTGGGTTGGACTCCGAGCTCAGCAGGGAGTCAGCTGGAGGATTCTGTCCTTCTGCCCCTCCCCACACTTGCACGCGCATGCTCGCTCTCTCTCTCTCTAAAATAAATAAATCTTTAAAAAATAATTTAAAAAATAAAAGCCTTATGTTTTAGCTTTTACTCTTGATAACAGTGGGTGGTATAGATTGAAGTTCATTTTGTCCATACAGAGACTCCAGCACTGTTTTTACTTTGCTTTTTCTCATTGGGTCACTTTACTGCCTTTGTCAAAAATCAGATGACGGTACTTGTTAAAGTCTATTTCTAGAGTCTCTATGTTATTCCATTGATGTATTTGTTATTCTTATGCCAGGCCAGCAACTGTCTTCATTATTATAGCTTTGCTTGAAGTGCTCAAAATGCTTAAAGGTTTTGTTTTGAATCTTAGTGTAGTTGAGTCATTTGCTTAGGATTAGGTAACTAATGCAAAGATCTCAGAATATCCAAAACCACCTTAAAAAAGAACAATATTGTACTATATGTTGGCTAATGGAGCATAATAAATAAATAAATGCGAACAAAACATCATTTTCAGTTTAGAGATGTTGAAATTGAGTCTTACTGCTGCTGGCTAACGTTCTTGAACCATCTGTCAGTCTTCATCGCCTCTTTGAATAGTCTATAGCTATGCTGGCGATGGATACCTGAGGTCTAAAATGAAGATGAATATAATAAACATTTTTTGATTAAGTAATTAATAAAGATGAGAATGGAAAAACTCAAAAGCCCATAAAGACTTACCATATTTTAATGCTCTAGTACCAAGTGTCAAACACAGTAGAAATATGATACAAAAACATGAGCACATTTAATATGGATAACTTACTATCAAATATGTGAGTAAGAACCTCAACCCTTATCCCTGGAAACAAACTAAACTATATCAATTATTTGATAAAGTAAGGGTGCTTTTTCTGCCACTTACAAGTTCGCTGAGTTATGTTTGCTTGAATGTCAGATTCATAATCTGTTTTAGAATGGTAATTCATTTTAATTACATACCTGACTTCTGTTTGAATGGTTCATCATATCCAAACTTATATAATTACATTTAATGTTACGGATAATTAACCAATGAAAATAGTAGTGGTCACAGATATACTACTCAAGATGGCATATATTTGGGGATGTATTAGGAGAAATCAATTATAAGATACACAGTTTAATAGAGATGTAGATTCTATGTGCAAAGTGTGAGGATTATGAGTGAAAAAATATAATTATCTTATTTTCAAGTTTTTAAATGCTGTGTGAAACATGATTTTTATTTTTCTAAAAAAAATACAAACATTTCTTTAAAAAAATGTATATATATTCAAAACCTGACCCCTCCAGGGATTTTATAAAGATGTCCCAAGAGGCCCATAGAGATGAAAGTTTCAAAGTTGCTTTGGTGGGTGAAAAAAAAAAATTGAAAATGTCGAATTTACTTCTTCTAAATGCTAGCTCTACTCCTTCAATATCACTTTAAAGTCTTTAAGTTCAACTTCACTACTGAGAGAGAGCTGATCTTCAGAGTTCAAACTATTTGATGTAGTTTTCCCTGCAAAACAGCTCTGGATCTGTTGCTTCAGAGGAAACCAGTTGCTATGGATGATGGTGAATGTGAGATGTGAGCCTGAGGGGACTCTTGTCTTAAAGTTGTGTGGGCAAGAGAACCACACACAATCGCTGCCCCAGAACAGAGTGTTTATCCAAAAAGACCAACTTGGGGATAGTCCCTCTGCTCACACTTATGTGTTTTTTTTTGTTTTGTTTTGTTTTTTACAACTAATTTTATTCAAAGAAATGAATCACTCTTTTAAATAAACTATACATCACAAAATTTCTCTTTAGATTGAATCTTTCAGGAGTAATTTGGCAGACTTAAAGCTTTAGTGAAAAATACATGAAATACAGAGTGAATAAAGTGGTTTTTACCACTGTATTCTAGCTTCCATGTTCTGCCTTCTTTTGCCCTTTCCTCTAGTTTTATAATTAAAGATAATTTTGAAACTTCCTCCCAACTAGTTTTTCTGCAGGCACAACTATCTAAAACAGTTGTGGGTTTTTTTCCCCTCATAATTTATGCAGTCAATCTTTAATCATACTTGAGTTGGTGTATCACCCCTCATTTACTTGCTCTCTCTCAGGCTGATGTCATTCATTCTGTGGACATTTTCCTGGGCCAGTAGAGGTCAGCTCTTCCTGTAGGAAGATGTAGGAAAGGGCTTCTTCCTGCATCTTAATTAATTTCTAAAAGTGTAATGAGTAGTTTGAAAATTTTCAGGTCTACAAAATTTTGACTGTGGAATGCTTGAAAGTTCACAATATTAATGATTTTCATTAAACCTCTCTCTTTGCAAGACTCTTTATTGAGGGATGCTAAGTTGGTACAAATGTATTTATTAAAACTCCATCATTCATTTTGAAAATATATAAAAGATTTAAACAAGTAAACTTATCACGACCTACTTTTCATGTGCATTGTGAAAGGAAACAGCATAAGAAACTCTTATCAAATCATTAAACAAATGAGAATAAATAATTGATGTTAGCAAATGAAGAGTTTCATAAAGAGCCAAAAAATAGATAAGGCAATCAAAAATGATTCTAACACTCATTTTGGCTTCTTCTGAAAAGGAAAGGATTTTTATTTATGCCTACCTGTTCGTTTGTTTTAGTTACTAATGTTATCTTTTAGTCCATCATAATTTGTTTTTCTTTTTACTATGAAGGAGTCTTTTGTTTTGCTCTTAGGCTTGAATCCCCCACAAGGTCCTTGATAATGGAAGCTCCTCGAGGGGTCCAGGTGAGTGCTGCTGCAGGAGACTTCAAGGCCACCTGCAGGAAGGAGCTCCATCTGCAGTCTACAGAAGGGGAGGTGAGTTCCCAGGGGTAGAGACTGGCCCTTTACTGCTGAGGGTGCTTCTCAAATTATATTCATCAGGTGACTGATTCATGAGAGAGCTTAAATTATGGAAATATAACACTTCCTGAATATGAAATTTGGTAAATCTGATATTATTTTCTTAAAACAAAGCACCATTTCTTTTCTACGGAAAGATACCCATTCATAAGTCAATTATAAGTGGGACATCTAAATTCCTGTAGTTTCAGAATTGGCAGATAAACAAAATGGATATCAAGATAATATCAAGAATGAAGGCAGTCTTTCTTTCTTTTTCTTTTTTGTCTTCCAAAACATTCTTCCAAAAAGTACTTTGGATGTTTGTTTATTTCTGTAGAAATGGTTCCTATATTCTTCTAAAAGAACAATGAAACAAAAGTTATTTTACTATTTAGCCCAATTGTTATTCCCTAGATAAGGAGATAGATACATGCTAACATTTTTCTCCCATGTTACTTTATTTTCTCCAAGAATCTCCTGTCAGTCTGCTGTCCTTCCTTTAAAGATGATTCCCTTTCCCTCACTGCTGTAAAGAACCCTTTGTCTTCCGTCTGCCAGGCTGGCACTGGAATGCCCTAGGCACACATTCATTCCATGTACCTTGTTACATACATTGTGATTGGTGTGCCAGCAGAATGACAATTTTGTCAGTTCTGGAAATTTCTCAGCGTTGCTTCTTTTCCTATTACCGCTCCCCATTTCCTCTATGGCCCTTTTCAGAAACTCAGAAGAAATAAATGTAGGGGGGGAAATCGGAGGGAGACATGAATCCTGAGAGACTATGGACTCTGAGAAACAAACTGAGGGTTTTAGAGGGGAGGGGGTGGGGGGATGGGCTAGCCTGGTGATGGGTATTAAAGAGGGCACATACTGCATGGAGCACTGGGTGTTATACGAAAACAATGAATCGTGGAACACTACATCAAAAACTAATGATGTATTGTATGGTGACTAACATAATAAAATAAAATTAAAAAAAAAAAGAAACACATAGTGTTTCTTCCATTCCCTTACCCTCCAGATCTCTTAGCCTCTCCTCCTGAGTTTCTATTTCTCTGTCTCCCTGTGCCTCACTCTGTTTAGTTACTCAGATCTATATGCCCAGGTTCCTTTTTGGTCTCTAATCACTTATTAAATGCCTCCATTGAGCATTTAATTTTAATAATTAGGAGTATCCCCTGCCTCCCTGCTCAGCGGGGAGTCTGCTTGTCCCTCTCCCTCTGCCCACCCCCGACCCCCACTCATGCTCTCTCTCCTCTCAAATAAAATCTCCAAAAAAAATAAAATAATTTTAATAATTATGTTGTTCATTTTTAGGATTCTCATTTATTATTTTTTTTCAAATCTGCCTGGACATCTTGGTAGTCGTTCTTTTGCATGCTTGTTTTTAATTCTATTTTAATTATTTCAAACCCTTATACACAGTATATATTGTGTATATTTTTGCTACAATTCCCGAAGTCCTTGAAAGTCTAAATCCATTGTGTTCCTGTTTCTACCAATTAAGTCCCTTAGTATTTTCTTCCTTCTCATGCTTATTTTATTATGAGCTTATGAAGGTCAAGTTGAGAAGATAAAGAATGGAAGAATAACTTGAGAAAGATGCTCTGGAACATTTTATTCCTCTTCAGATGTAAAGATGAAGGCAGAAATCAATAGAATTGAAGGAGGACGTTCCTTCCTTACCTTTATGTCATTATTTCAGTTGTTGACTCAGGATGAATTTTAATTGGATATTTTGCTTCTTTTTTATAAACAAACTTACTGGCAGGACTATATTAACATCTTAATATATATTACAACTTAAATGATATAGAACTACACTTCATAATATTTTAAAAGGTTATCCATATTACCTTTCAAGATTTCTTTCTGCTACAATTACAGAATACAATACTTTGTCTACCACAGCAAGATGGAAATCTTTCTTAAATATCTTGCATCCTTTTTAAAGAGTTGCTTTTATCGTGCTAATCATTTCATTCAAATTATTCATAATAAATCATCTCATAATAAATATTGGTGGTTATTAATCTCTGTTCTGTTCCTATTTATGCACCACTTATGTTCTTTTATTCAGTATATCAGCAGAATGAATCCTTGGATTCAATTACAGGTTAGCATTTAATTGTGAATTGAATATTATGCTATAAATAAATCATAGCCAGAGATTTTCAGCTGTGGTCATTTTTTTATATTAATAACACAAAGACACAGAAAAGCACAGCACTTTATAATAGAATAAAATAACACGTAATTTTCCTAGGAAAAAGTGTGAAATGATATGAAATCTTTCTCTTGGCTTCACTAACTTTGCCACAGAAAAGGCATGCTGATCATTTACTAAACAAAATTGAAAGATGTAAAGTCCCTCCCTTAGACTGTTTTTAAAGTAGTTAGAATCAGAACAAACGTGATATTGAGGTAACAAAGTAACAGACAAAATGTATAAGAATGAAATTACACTTCTGCACTGATGAAGATTGTCATTTCAGACATAATGTTGCAAGGAATTTCAAACACGGCTCTAAAGACAACCCGAATCATAATATAGATGGAACTTGGGGAAAAAAAAGTGTTATAATAGCACATGAGAGGCAATAATGCAGTAACATGTATGTTACAAGATCACAGAGAAAGAGGAAAACAATTTTTATTTTGCAAATCCCTTGAGATTTGCTATCACAGTGATAGGCCTGATTTCAAAGGGTAAGAAAGGCATAAATGAATTCTTGGTGCAGAGAAGACAGTGGGCCGTGACTTAAATGCTCAGGCGTGTGATTCGGAGTACCAGGAAGAGTTTCAGAACCAATCGATTCTATGGGTTATAGGGCAATATAGAATAGAAATATCACTTTTAGAATTTGGAAGGTGAACAGTATCACAGTAACTGTCTTAGCAGAACAGAAAGAGATATGAGCAAGCCTATCACTTACCAGACTCGGTTCCTTGGACCCAGCAATGGTAGAGACGAGGCTGGACCCCAAATGGAAAAGCACAGGCAAGGCTTTCTTGGGGCTTATGCCCCAGCACCAGGGGGCAGCACAAAGGAAAGAATCCTCAGGCTGACTCTCCAAGGAGAGGTCAGATGGAATACTTTAAAGGAACTTAGGTGGGAAAAGGGTGACATGAAGCAGGTAGAGGTGGGGATTTACTAGCAGTTAATGGTCCTGCTTCTTCATGCGTGGTGTGTCTAATGAACATGCTAACTCTCCACCCCTGGGCATGATTTTTAGTATTATAATGAGGGGAAAAGTCCGTGAAAGTGCAGTACTGGGGTCCGTCTTGGTGCAGACTGGTTTGCCCTGGACTGGGCTTGCTCCTTAGCTGGTGCTTTGCTCCGCAAGAAAAGCGATGATGGCCAGCAGGCAGGGGATTTTCCAGGTGCACAGGGGCTTGTTCCCAAGGTCCCCGAATGTCTCACGTCTATGCTGCAGAAACCTGGCAAAGCCATGCTGGAAAGAATCAATATGCAACACCTCTTTTTACCTCATGATTTATTTTTCTATCTCAAGCCAAGAAAACATCCTTTTCTTTTTAAAGGCCCCATTCATTTAAATGTTATTAATAAAATATACTTCCCTTATACGGCTGAGTGTATGGTATGTATCTTGGAAGCTTACGGAATTAAGTACTGTCCTATAGCTACGTGTTGTCGCGAGTAGCCCCAGAGTGGAGAGCAGAGCTGGAGGGCGATGCTGGGGCCCCACACCTGCTTCAAATAAGGCCCAAGTCCTTCAAGGATAATTCTGTTGATGAGGCTCCCACAGCTGTGCTTGCTTTACACACAAGCCACCTGCTCGCCTTGCCTGTACAAAACCTGCCCCTCTCCTCAGCTCTTCATGAGAGCTACCCACATGCAGAGAGGACCAGTTGCATAACTATAAAAGCCGCCGGGGTGGCATTATGTCAGCAAGCCGCTCCAAAGCCCCTGGGCTAACCAGTAACAGTCATTGCTGGGCTGCCTAGTTAAGTGAACCGTTCCCAGTAGCCTACATTCATTTGATTCATCCCACGTGAGCATCCTCGCCACTTACCATTTGCACACTTTATCGTCTATGTCTCAAGGTTTCTTGGATGAAACACCAGCTCCTGATATTTCCTCAGCGTGAACGCATCTCCAAACATGCAGACCTAAAGCCCGCTGTCCCAGAGCTTGCCCCATAATATTTTTGGCATTTATGAGGTCTGGGATTTCTGCTCTCTGCAAACATGCTAGCTCCTAAAAAGAAGTGAGGGGGGCGCCTGGGTGGCTCAGGCAGTTAAGCCACTTTGGCTCAGGTCATGATCTCAGGGACCTGGGATAGAGCCCTGCCAAGAGTCTCCCTGCTTAGTGGGGAATCTGCTTGTCCCTCTGCTTCTGCCCCTCCACCCTGCTCCTCCTCTCTCTGTCTCAAATAAATAGAATCTATAAAAACAAACAAACAAAAAAGAAGTGAGGGACAGTGGGTGAGCTGTGAGAGAGTCCCTCTCTCTCTCTTGCTCTCTCTCTTTTTTTTTTTAATTTTATCCATTCACAAGAGATAGAACATGAGCAGGGGCGGGGGAGAGAGAGAAGCGGGCTTCCCGCTGAGCAGGGAGGCCGATGCAGAGCTCTCCATCCCAGGACCCTGGGATCATGACCTGAGCCAAAGGCAGACGCTTAACTGACTGAGCCACCCAGGTGCCCCGAGAGTTTCTCTCTTAAACTCAACCAGTAGAGCAGTTATTCATCCCTCTGTTCCTATGGAGAAGTGTAAGAGCCCAGAGTGTAATGATTGGTGTTACTCTCACTGACGTCCCTCAACAAGGAGATACAGAGCCAGGAGAAATGACACCCAGCCTCTATACCCCAAAATATGTCATCATTTCCTTTTGCTTACTTTTGTATGCTTTCAATTTTCCTGTTGAAAATTTCCTATTCCTAAAAAATAAGTCTCCTTAAAAAATAAGAACAGAAGCACTTTCTTTCCCTTTGCTTTCCTGTCACTTAACCCAGAAGTAATAATGGAGTGATAAATTTTAACATTTGACACCTACAAACAAAATTTTAATCACACTTTCTTAACTTTGAATATTGTTGATAAATTCAATCATCCATTTACTTTATAATCTATTCATGTATTCAACAACCATTTGCATTATGAGGAAGCTGTATTTGCAGGGTTAAACACTGTGAAGTTATAAAAAATATTTCAGTATGATTCCACCTTCAAGGAAGATATAATTTACTTGAGAAAGGAAGATATAAATAGGACTGTAAAATAACATCAAATGATGAGCAAGATAAGATAATAATAATAAGTTTCTGTGGGAGAACCAATAAGAAGAGTCTTTCCATCTTGGAACATCGGGGAAAACTCCTGGAGGGTGAAGTGGGTGAACTGGGCTCTGCTGGAGGGGGACATTTGTGCCCTAGAGGGGAGAGACATGTCCGTGGTGAAGGAAGAACATTGTTTCACGCAACATGCACTTGTACAATTTTATGCACTGTTCTGTGACCCAAAGATAGCTGTAGGTCTTACTTGCAAGGGGGAGAAACAAACAATAAATGAAGGAATACATACTTACTACAATGTTAGGAAAGGATTGGTACTATAGAGAAAAATAAAGCCATCAAAGAGAGACTAATGGATTAGTGTTATTTTCATAGAGTGGTTAAGAAAACCCTTTTTTAGAAGGTGACCTTTTTGCAGGGATCTGAAACATCTAAATTAATCTAAAACATACATGTGTATGGCATATGCATTATTTTTCTCTCTTATCTGCAGCATTCAATAGATTCCTATGTTTCAAAATTTAAAAAAAGGAGTTTACTATTAAAAATAATAACAAATATAGAAAAGGCAAAAAGAGATCTCCCTCCTACCCTTGTTTTCTAACCACCCACTTGTAAATGTCTGGAGAAAAAAAAGTATTTCAGGCTAAAGAAATAGGAAGTGAAAAAACCCAGAGGCCAGAGTTCTTCAGATATCTTTGAGAAAATGCTGGAGCAAGGAGAAGAATGCTAGGAAATGATGTTAGAGAGATCATGGAGGGCTTGTGGGCCATGGGAAGGAATCCGATTCATTGTAAGTGTGGTGGGAGGCTGGCTGTCAGGGAATTTTGAGCACTGGGGTGATCTGATCTGATCTGTGTTTCTTAGAAATTCACTAAGCAGTATATAAAACAGGCTATAAGAGGACAAGAAGGGCAGCTGGTGGGCTAGTCCGGGAGCTAAGGTAGGAGTCCCAGTGAGAAACGAATAGGACTTGGATGAGGGCAAATATGTAGAAAAAATGGAGTAATCTTGGATTCTCCTGTCAAGTTAGGCAGTAATTAGCTACATAACAATAGAACGAAGAAATAGCTAGAGAAAGTTGTTTCTTTGTTCATTCAGATTCATGATTCAGTTTTTCTTTCTTTGAAACTTTTCTCTTGCATGTCAGTTCTCTTGCATGTCAGAACCATATGATCACTGTCCCTAAAAGTGTTAAGTCCATGTTTGGAATAAGTGAAGTAATTTTGCAAATTAGCAAATCTAGCAAAGTAAGTGTAGCGTACAAGTAATATGTTTCACAGAGACTTCAAACCTGATTATAGCTAATAATTGTTGTTAATGGTGCAAATTATCTACATGGTGTATGTATCCTTTAGACTGTCAACATGATTTTATGACTGTTTTTAAAAATTAGGTCATTGAGGGGCGCCTGGGTGGCTCAGTTGGTTGAGCGACTGCCTTCGGCTCAGGTCATGATCCTGGAGTCCCAGGATCGAGTTCCACGTCGGGCTCCCTGCTCAGCAGGGAGTCTGCCTCTCTCTCTGACCCTCCCCCCTCTCATGCTCTCTATCTCATTCTCTCTCTCAAATAAATAAATAAAATCTTTAAAAAAAAAATTAGGTCATTGAGTAACTTTCTTTTTGTAAGTTGCCCATCCCTTCAGTAATGTCCTTTCCATGAGCATCCTGATTTCTTTGTATACTCTTTAGAGGAGGCATGATTAAGAAGTTAAATGGAGAGACTCTCAAACTCATTAATTTTCTGTGGTGTTTGAATAAGTGGGTTGGCCCCTTAAGCAGATTGTGCAATATTGCTTTTCAGACCGAGGGCTTTCTGTCAGAATGCACCATGTCTCGAAAGAGAAGATAGCTGCCAGGCTTCTGGGCTGCAGCGTAGGAATGTAATTTGTTTGTTCAACAAAGCATGGCAGCTAAACCAATAGAATCGTTGTTTAGTCTTTCTTATTAGACCACGTTGTAAAGCTCGGAGGAATGTCGAATGCTAAAATGCATTAAAATGCACTTTCTTTCCCCCCTAGATATTTTTGAATGCAGATAAAATCCGGCTGGGGAGTCTACCGACGGGCTCTTTCTCATCGTCTTCACCCAGCTCCTCAAGGCCCCGGCAGACCGTGTACGAATTGTGTGTCTGCCCCAATGGCAAACTGTACCTTTCTCCAGCGGGGGTAAGCTCCACTTGCCAGTCCAGTAGCAACATCTGCTTGTGGAGCTGAAGTGACTGATTTCTCCTCACACCAGAATAGCCTTTTGTTCCCGTCCGTCTGCTTCACAGTCCCGCTCGGTTTCCCTTGTGATCAGTCCAGAGCTTCTTCAAATGGTCCACAGAGCAACTTCTTCCGATGCACGCGGGGGTTCGCTGCCACCTTCGCTCGTGATTGACTGTACTGCTCAACGCAGAGAGTGTGGGTGACGGGACAGTGGACAAATCACCTTCAGCGGGAACGCTGGATCATAACTTTTGCTCAGAAGGGAGAAAAACATAGGTGCCTTTGCTACATGAAGTGAAGCACACAGTTTTAGATTCTTGCAGGACCGGATATGAACTGCACATACATACATTAATCACATAGATGAAATTCCCAGTATCCAATGGCAAGATGAGATGGTTAACCCTGTCAGAAAACTAATTCTACAGTCCGAAAGCACAATTTTCCAATCATCTTTTTGGATGTAAACTTTTATCCCCGAATTTTAAAATTTTCAAGCATTAGATAATGCTTGCTTTACTGGAAATTAAATTCAATACATGGTTTTTAACAAAACGAAACAAAACAAGACAGAATCCCACCCTGAGTTTTATTGGTTTCTTTGAATTCAATGTGTTGTTACTCTTTGTCTACTAAGTCTAGACTTTTGTACGTTAGGTAATTTTGAAAGCACTCAGCAATATAATCTTTACAGAATTAACAAAATGCCATTATCCTGTCATTTGTCAGATCTGAATGGCCTTATATAGTATTTACTTGGCTTTTGCATGTGACGTATTTGCTTTTAACGAAACATCTAATTTATTGCAATATAAGATAGTATTAAGAGGGGCATACTGTTGGTGTAGAATCCATAGATTTTTTTTTTTTAATTCACATGCTATCGTTTCCATGAGGTTCTCATAGTACAACTTTTTGTTTGCTCCATTCACTTTATATTTGACTCTGACTGCTAAAATTCAAACATATCCACTAAATAAATAAATTACTAATGTGATGCATTATGCCGAGAATGGATTCACTTTCCATTGGAATATACTCTTCAGAATTATATCTATGTATTTTTTTTTACTGAAGGTTAAGATTTAAGGACGGTAGAAAGTAAATTACAAATCCCTGCTTACAGACTAAAAAACATAAATGTTAACAAACATGTTGAAAATGTGTTTGCTCCATTAGATTCCTATTTTCAGGAATTTGGTCATATTTCCTTTCAGCTCTTAATACTTAGTTACCTTGATTAGACTGTTAAGCTACCCAGCTACCCTGGCATCAGAAATCATAGCTCCTTCCATTCTCCACTGCTTATTTTTGTAAACTAGCACTAATAAATAACTCCAGAATAATGTAGCTTCGTTTATCACAACACTACTTAACTTGAATTCTTAAAACTTACAGAATCCAAGAATGTAAAATTGTATTAAGTATTTCCTATTATGGGAAGATGACTTGATTACTCTAAGGTAAGTCCTTAATTTTCACATGGCAGTCAAGCTTACTTTCCCCCATGTACACTGTTGCAGGTGTATGGAAGCTTCATTTTGGGGGCCCATGAGCATAGAACCTTTGAAATTCAGGCCTCTACAGCATAGAGCAAAGTGGGAGATGGGAACTTGTTGGAGTAATTTGTCGAAAGTAGGAAAATTAGATAATGCAAGGAACAAAGTGAACCATGGCCAGAATTATCTTGTTTGGATAACCTAACACACTGAATGCTTGAAAAAGCTCTGTTTTACTAAAATGCATTCTGCACTCACCAAAAAGTCAGAAAGCTAGTGCAGTTTTATCACTTTTAAAATAGAACTTGACTTGTGTTTGGGGGTTATTATAGAAAACTTAAATCACTATTGGAGTAAGAATTGAGATATGCAATTGCTTAAAACATCATATCACAACATAAGTGTTCAATTTATTTAAGTTGGAACATTAGAATTGAATATGAGAAATTCTCACATTGGTTTAAGCAAAGTACACAAAGTATAACACAAGAAATTTTGAGAAATTATGGGTGCTAATCACTGTGTTATGGGCCTTTTAGGAAAACACTGTGAATTAATCTGAGACCTATTCAAGTTCTAAACATCCCTAAATTAAAACAATTAGAAAGTTTTTTTTTTAGTCAAACAGGAACAATTCTTTTGATTAGTAATTAGCACCGTTTCTAATCTCCGCTCTGTCTTCTAATCAACAAGCTGATTTAGGCAGTCTGGGAATATCTCCAGACTCCAGTTTACTCAACTATACAACAAAAGTATAGAGTCAACTGATCTCTTGAGAATCCTTCCAACTCTAACATGTTCTAATTCCAAGAGCAAATATTATAGGCGGTGGAAGGGTCCACTAAATTTTAAATTATACATCGTAAGAGGAGAAAAGTGGAGAGAGAGTAAGGAGACAAACAGTATAAAATCCAATTCTGGTGAGGGGCTGTCAATTTTGATTTCAAATATGTTCTGAAATATTACAGACACAATTTGGAAGACATATGTTAAGAGATTTAGACTATGTCTACATGATGTAAAAATATCTTTGATTTAGTAGAAAAAAATAGTGAAACAAGTGGCTTTGCTATCCAACACTGGGCAGTTGGTTTAAATTACTTGGCTGGCTATTTTAGATTCCTTAGAATCTAAGTATAGATTCAGCCTCGGAATTGGGGCCTCTGTTGAAGGCATGGAAGATTGCTCCTAAAAGTCCTTCATTTCCTCATAAACGAAGGCTCGGTTCTCTCCTGATACAGAGTTCCCCTAATTGTAGACTACGAAACAGATTCATCATCTGTTTCTCCAGTAGTATTTTTCTGTTACAACCTATATAAATACCGTGCAGTTTACTCAGATGCAAATTTCATCTTTCCTAATTTAACTTAAAAGAAATAATTCCTTTCAGGTGTAATACATGGACCTTAAACTTTGTATGCAGTTCAGCTGGAGAAGGCAGGAAGGGGAAAAAGGAGAAAGTCAGGCAAACCCACAGGCAGGAAGGACAAAAGGAAGGAAAGGGATTGACCATATTCCTAGCATTTACATTTTTAGCTAGGAATGAATAAATTGAAAGTATTTGAGTTCTGTTTCTGGGAGTCAAAGGAGAGAAGTAATTATCCCTTAATTCTTTTAGAATACTTAAGTGAGACACTCTCAAAAAAATATACTTCCAAATTTCCTGTTTCTTTCATTCAACATCTCCAAAATTTCTACCTGGTATTTCTTGGTCCTTTTTTTTTTTTTTTTTCCTTATTTTATTAGGAACCACAAGATCTCTAGTTTAGTACATAGTTATTTATTGAAGGGTTCAAGATAACTTTGATATTAATCAGGAAATCTTAGATTTCAGGACCCCAAACCTCTGAAAATGGATCCTGGAGTTTCATTTCTAGTTCTGCGCCTACCTATTTGACCTTAAGAAATGTACTTCTTTATCTTGACCACAGTTTACTTACCTGTGAGAGGGGTACAGCAAACGAGGAGTTTCCTTCGGTTACTTTCATCTCTAAAATTTCACTGATTCACTTAAGAAGAGACTCAGCTATCTTGAGTTCAGTAGCTTAGTCTGGACTAGCTTTACTGATCTCCCTATACCTTAACATGTTTCTTGTTGAAATGTTGAAATGCAAATCTTTCTAGCATCCCGCTCCTTACTCCTTTTTTCTATATTCTTTCTTGTTCTTACCATGTGAACATTAATGCCCCCTTCATAAATAATAGGTCACTGACAGGCTTCAGGAATATGGTTGACACTTAAAAAAGAAAAGGATATATTTGGGTCTTATTAAAAAGAACTATTTAGGAAATTAATAGAAATATTTACCAAATATTAATACTCTGTTGATCATTCTGTTACTATTTATCGCCATCAAACTAAAAAGCTCTGGTCTTCTGAAGAAAAGGTAATTTGATCACAAAGGTCAGTTGCTGACTTTTTATAAGATGCTATACCATTCAAACTTCCTGCATATTCTGCCATCTGAATTTCTCCATTGGACAGTGCCTCATTTTATAAAACTGGCATTTGATACAATAAAACTCCTAATGAATTGTGTCATTGCAAACATGGTACCTCCATATGAGGCAGCAATTGATAGAAGGCTGGAGAGTGTTTAATGCATTTAAGTGCTATATTTTATAACAGATAGTGTATCATAATATTAAATTATTAAAATAGTTGAAGATATTTAATGGCCAAATTTTCTATACAACCATCAAAGCCAAATTCACGTTTGAGTTTCATATGAGTAAGGTCTTACAACCTTATTCTTCCAGTAGCTTTGGTCTAATTATCACTGCTCATGTGACCATATTTAAAGATACTTGGAGAAATTATTTTCTCTATGTAGTAGTGTATATTATAGCAACGAATATTACAAAATATCATTATCACAAAGTAAAATATTATATTTTTATTTCTTTTAAACAATTATAAACTAATGAATGACCTCATTGAGTGCTGTTATTCATATTGTTTTATACTGCAGTTCATTAGTTATTTAAATGTCAAAGACCAAAGACTGGGATTTCTATTGTATTTAACTCTACAACACTGCTGCTTCTACTAATTAATTCAAATGAATAGGAGGGCTTATAATTATAACATGAGGTAGTAAACATCCTCCTTGCAGGATTCTGAGCTATAGATCATTACTTTATGTTTTGGTTTTGTTAGTATAGTCCACTTACCTTTTATACATGCATAATAAACTCCTTGATATTCATAAGACCAGTATATAAAGACTATACTCTAAAATGGGTCCAGGCTGGATTGATTCAGCTGAGTTTAAACTTTCATTGCTTGGTAAAAATTCTTTAGAGAATATAATTAATTTGAAATACTTTTAGAACCAGAGGGCTATTTTTTAAGTGTTGATTGAAGCGGTTCCATTCTTTGAGAAAGTCAATGAAAAACATGAAAGGAAATGAGGTATAATGAACTGTGATCCTTTATGTTTTTGCAGTCTTAATACCTCATTTGTCTGAATGTTTATAAATAAAAGCCAAACAGGGTTGAAGATGTGCAAGGACATTCACTAACAATGGAGATACGTAATTTCAAGTTTGAGCGTCTCGTTATTTATACAATTCTTTAAACCAGGTCCACTACTCATTTATTTTGTTTTGTAATTTTCATGTAAATGTTTTCTTGTATATATAGATATATGAAAAATGGAACTATTTTCTTACACATACTATGCAATATGTTTGTAAAATTGCAATATTACCAAAATACAAAAGCTGTGCTTTTGTACTCTTATCTTGCTTTATGTAAAATCAATCTTTTTCTATTTAAATGGACTACCTGTCCCATAAACTGTAGATAACATATCTATTCAAAATCAGTCTATTGTATCTTTTGTTTAGTTTGGGGTGGATTGGGTTCTTTTTCTTTTGGGAGAAAACGCACCAGTTTGGCAGTTGGAAACTTTGTTTTCCTCAAAAAATGAGACCTTTGAAGCATGCAATGAGCTCATATAATTTAAGATCTCTCCTGTAATTCTTGTATTTTGTCCTAATTTTGGTGCTACTGTGTAACCATGATTAAAAGTGATAGTCAAAACAAAGAGGATCAAAACTTATATGCTATCATTTATTTGAGAGAAAAGTTTGAAGAGGAGGGGTGTGAGTATTGTAGTGATTTAGAGACCTTTTCTGATTATGTGTTTGAAATATCAATTCTCGTAAGATCTATGCTTTTCAAATTTTAGTTTAATCTGTATATTTATACTTGATAAAGATACTTCCCTTATGAAAAATTGAGCATATTGTTCTTAAACATATGACCAATGAAACTAAAGAAATCAAATTGACTTAAAAGTCTTGGTCACTACATTTTGCCAGATATTTAGCTAAGAGTTTACCCATTCTGCAATCTCCATGATTTGATTCTGGGGATAAGACTAAATGAATTGTTATTTGCTCAAATATACATCCCTACACAGACATATATCATCACACCTAAGTACACATACACATTCAAAGGCATACTAATTGACATTTACTTGATGTATTTCTTTGTTTCCTTGTCACACTCAAAACATCAAGAACCAGCTAGTTCAAAACAATAACCTGGATTTGATTGCCTTTTAGAGCTATAATTCCCAGTCCAGTACCTTGCATGCTTTGAGAATGACATCATTTCTCATAGGTTCCAAAAAAGCAACAGTATCAGTTGGAAGTTTTGTGTTTGTTTCTTTGTTGTTGTTTTGGTTACTATTGCCTTTTTCCTTGCTGCCCACATATTTCTACAGACTGGGCCACGTATTAGGAAAAAGAAAAAGAAAATACACACCATCATTTACACTCTTCATAAAAACTTTCAAATGTTAACTATCAATAGAAAATAAATGAATGCTTTTACTTTGGGGAATTCTGTATATTCTATGACTTTATCAAAACTCAACAAAATTTGGGATGGTTCTAATAAGCAACCAGACACTTCCATACCTGTTTCCAGCATATCCTCAGAACATTTACCAACCATAGCACTTCCTGGTTTTGGGCACTCTTTTCTCTTATTAAGTGGGGGTACTAGAGAGTGCAGGTTGGGCATGGGTTTTTAAACCAGAGAATTCCAGGACAATATTATATTAGTATTTTCCAATGGCCTACCACTAAAGGAACGGCTATAGAGAATAACACCATGCAAACTGAAAGTTGCTGTAACTTTCTCTAATGACCAGGCAGAAGCTTACCCTCTTTATGTCATGTGACAAATTTTAGAAGGAAGGCACTTTTTTTTTCTTTTTACTTTTCTCTTTCCCTTTCAATAAGAAATATTACTTGCTATGAAAGTGGGATATATGGTAATAACAAATCTTGCTATTATAGTATTCCCTAGTGATTTTAAAAATTAAATATGTCCTGCCAGTTAAAAATTATTCTAACTCAAAAAGGAATAACTTGAAATTATTGAAAATATTAGTTGCCCCCCCCCCCCCGATTTTTTTGTCACACAAAGAAATACCTTTGATACTGAAAGGAGAAAGACCATGTCATAAAAGAAAGATTTAATTTCACCTTACAAATGTATACTAAACTTTTTCTCAGAACTAGCCCAATTCACTCATATTTTTTTTCTGGCAATGGATATAAACTGTGAAGATAGGATAAATACATTGTCTTGGCACAGAAAGAATGCCATGTTACAATTAAATATTAGATTAAATTACATTTGCAGGTATTTTAGCTGATCCAATCAGGTTTTCTATGTAGTAATAACTTATTTTTTTATATTACTTGTTATCAGAAAGAATATCAGATTTCTTACGATATAAAGTAAACCCTTAAAAGAGAAAAAAAAATGAAATTAAAGGAAAACCATAGGAAGAAAGAAGGAACAAAAGATTAATCACTAAAACAAAACTAGTTAATATGTTGAATATTAAGTGTATATTTATGTTTCCTGAAAGTCAAGATTTAAAGAGAAATCGTTAGACTATGTCATTAGAGAAAAAAATAAGTATACCATTTTATAATGTATAGACCTTTCCTATGTTAACTCTAAAGAATGTTATTGCCTAGGTATTTATCCATGGATTAATACAGAAAACATAATGTGTAAAAGAATAATTTCATTAAAAAAATTGTCCTCTATTAACTATTAATAATTATAGAAGATAAGATGTTGTAGGATCACTTGGAGTGTTACAAAGCATGAGGATTTCAGTTGATTCATAATTATTCATTAGAATATGCATAAATAACCCCAAATGTATAAAAATTACCCCAAATGTGTAAGATGTCAAAGATAAATAGAATAGATCCAAAGCATGTGAGAACTTGCCAGACACTTTTGAAAATATATACAGTTCTTCTTATGCAATAGTTATGTGTTATATAGCAGTGTGTATAAATGAGTTTAGCTTATAAGTTAGGAAAGAAACAGTTTGGAAAGTATTGTAGATGAAAAGTCTTGGTAAAATCCCATACCACTTAAATTTTAAAAATTTGGTGAACTCAGTATTTTCCTAATGTTTACAACTTGCTAGAAGAGTCTGAATTCATTGGCCACAACAACTAAGGGCTTTCAGACATCATGAAGAAAGTTACCAATTGTTCTCAAGATTAATTAAGGAAATATAAAGCCAAAAAAGGACCTACCCAAAATTCTAGAAGGATATAATACTTTCTGTCCTTGGGTCAATCTCACTACCAATTAGATTTTATAGATCATCTTGCGTTTGTAGCTGACTTAATGGCATTCCAGTATATTTTGAATGTATAGTACATTATATGAAGTCCCTGTTTAAAGGTAGTCTAAAAGCCCAGAAAAAATGAATTTAATAAGTTACAGCTTCAATGCAGAACACTATAATATAAAAAATTTAAATTCATTAATAACTGAAATTTCAAAGTAAAATATTAAAAGAATTATAAGTTTCCTTTTACATCTTATCTTCTGACATCTACAAATTATTTATTTTTACTGTGATCCACTATCCATCTTGAAGCAATACAGTCCTTATAAGTAATGGACTTGATTTTTAAAAAGGAGTAACGGTGTAGTAGTAGTCAAAAAATCAGAATCTAATTCCTATGTTGCTTTGAATGTCAGTCAATAATCTGCATAAACCTAATCTAAGTAAGAGGTTTAAACTTCATTTATGATTACGCATGGATTTCACCTTGCATGGCCAACTCTGCCCAACTGAAAAGAGCTATCAATATGGGGCATTGTACAGAGAATGATTCTAGGATAAGGTTCAAGCTCTCCAGGAACAGCGGCATGATCATTTATTATGTCAGGGGTTCTGGAGTGATTGATTAATTGCAGTACATCTGCTCTATTTTAGCAGCAATAGGATCTTCAAGTTCTATCAACTCAACACTAGGCTTCGGTTTCCTAAACTGTAAAATAAAGATGTTAAGTACAAACAGTTTTTAAATACAATGATATCACCTTAATACACTGTATAGTTTTAAAAGGCTTAATTCTGTGCTATATCAGATTTACTTTTACCCTAATGTGGAAGTATAACATATAAAGCAATGTGCTAGAATCAAAGGAATAAGGAATAGAGGTGGTAAGGTATCAAACATTTGATAAGTTATGGTCCTTTCTGTAATTCAAAGTTCACAGTGGAATTATCTGGGTTAAGTAAATTATCTGGGCTCTGGAAAACAATTTTACATGATAGTCTACTATTCAAAGATAGAAGTAAATTAACTAACATGGATTAAGTATATATTGTTATTGTAACTGAATTAAGACACTTAATTTCTGTTACTTCTTTAATTATAATCTCAATTCTCTTTTGGATTACATTTAATTAATCCCAGTTTTATAGATCAGAAAGCTGTATTTCAGAGAAGTTAAGTCAACTATTACAATTTTTATGTTTATTTGATTTTAATGCATTCATTTGCTCATCTATTTAATAAATGGTAACAGGTACCTGGATATGTCAGGCACAATTTTACTAGTCTAGGCATTGGTAAACAGTGGCCAACCAAACAGAGCTAGAAAAGGTCTGGGGACCCCTGGGTGGGACAGTCGGTTGGGCGTCTGCCTTCTGCTCAGGTCATGATCTCAGGGTCCTGGGATCAAGCCCCACGACGGGCTCCCTGCTCTGCAGGGAGTCTGCTTCTCCCTCTCGCTTTGCCCTTCTCCCTGCTTGTGTGTTCTCTTTCTCACACTCTCAAATAAATAGATAATTAAAAATTAAAAAAAAGTTCCAGCTCTTGTGGAGCTTCTGGATTGCCAAGGAAGTGCAGACCATATTAATGTAAAAATAAATAAGCAACATGTCATAGTATGAAAAGTCCTATGAAGAAAATAAGTAAAGAGGTAGTGGCAGGGTGAATCTCACTTATTATAATAAGCCCTTGAAGAAAAAGAAGAACCTTATAATTACAAGTCACAAAGGTTTCCTTTAACGCAGTATCTGGTGATCTGCAGTAGAACGTGTGCCCACCCAACCACCTGGATACCTGAGTGTCAATTAGGAAAATAGTCCTAACAGAAGTAACTAGGAAGTTTGTATTCAGATTTCAATAATATAAATAATGCTGTAACTGGGTATAAATCAAGAATAAACATTTACTGCAATTTTTGAATCTATCGTTGAGTTCAAAGTCATAAACGGACACTGCAGCTTCAATCATAATCGCGTGTGGGATTCCATGTTTTGGCCTCGGGCACACTCTCTTTTAACACAGACCATTATTCCTGTTGATTTTGTGTCCTGGCTGCATGTGGAAAATTATGCTTCTTTGTGTGTGAGTATGATACATTACCTAGTATCAACAAAGAGTTCTTTTACTATGGAATACCCCCCCTTAAAAAAATAAATCTCAAAATGCTATTCTAATGATGAAAAATAAAAGCTTTGATGTTCTGAAAAAAAAAAAGATTATTAATTCATAGTGTAATCACCTTCTACCAAGAGGACATATTTACTCTGGATTCGGAGCCCTTACAAAATGCTCAAAGCCTCAGCGTTGCTCATGTTACATCAAATGACTTATTAGTTGTTTCCTCTTCATGTGTCTATTAGAATAAGTCAGCTGTAGAATTGACTTGAGTATTATCACAAAATATATCCCAAGCTAAAGCAATTTTGTCTCTGGGATGAATCTGTTGAGTCAGGTGACAAGATTCTTACTATCCTTGCAATTTTAATGATTGAGCAATAGATTATCAGTCTTGGTGTCTTGAATTGCCCTGAAGGCATTTGAAAAATATTTATTATGGAAAACACTAAGTTACAAACCTACACCTTGGTCATTTGCCTAAGGGAAAGTAGAATCATATAATGAGAAGGGTTTGGGTAAATTATTCTTTTAACTTGGGCATCTGAAGATTTGGTATTGTTAGAGTGTCCCCAGACTATAGTCCAATAAATCTTCATGCCAACCATAATGATTGACCTAAAATCAGTACACCATTTGGAAGTTCTAATATTCAATTTTCAAAGTTTTTAACAAATAATATAGAGAAGTTTGAGTGAGATAATTTTCCAATTCAGAAACTTTAGATTTTATGATTTTTTAAAGAGTACACAGACCAAGTCATTTCCTTGAATATGGCTTGTTATGTTGTATGGTTATCTGAGCATAGTTACAATAAGAAAATGCATGGTGATAAATACTTGTTAATTAGAACACTTAAAAACAATTGAATCAGAGGACTAGTATTTAACATTAGCAACTTAGAGGTAACTATCATTTGCATTACAATAACCTTTTTTTTTTCCAAAGATAAATCAGTTCAGGTTGGAGCTAAACTTACTGTCAATGGTGATACTGAAAAGAGGTTTGGAGGCTCTGATCCATCAACTTCCCCACACTGCTTTTTTTTTTTTTTAAGATTTTTTTTTAATTATTTAAAAGAGAGCACGAGAGAGGCGAGGGTCAGAGGGAGAAGCAGACTCCTGGCTGAGCAGGGAGCCTGATGCAGGACTCAATCTGGGGACTCCAGGATCATGACCTGAGCGGAAGGCAGTTGCTTAACCAACTGAGCCACCCAGGTGCCCCCCGACACTGCTTTATAAAAAGTGACCTACCGTATTTTCACCACTCCCTAAATGGGTACAACCAAATAAACACAAATATCTTATAGACTTGTAAAGTTCATATGTTTCTTAAAGTAGTACTTAAGTGTTATTTCATAATCTGTTTTAAGTAAAGTTTTGTATTGTTAATAGTGGCCCAGGATAGGGGTACCTGGGTAGCTCAGTCCATTGGGTATCTGACTCTTGGTTTCAGCTCAGGTCGTGATCACAGGGATTGTGGGATCTATCCCCAACTGGGGCTCTGCACTCAGGGCCCAGTCTGCTTGTCCCTCTCCTTTCTCCTCTGCTTTCTCCTCCCTTCCCCCTTCCCCCACAGCTCAGGAGCACGAGCATGCTCTCTTTCTCTCTCTCTCTCTCAAATAAATAAATAAATAAAATCTTAAAAAAAAAAAAATAGTGTCCCAGGATAATCACCTGTCCATATTCAGATCATGATCAGGAAGGTTGAAAGATCATTTATCCTACTGAACATCAGGAAGTGGAATAAATCTAATTAAATTTATTCAGCCTCAACTTTATCTTCCTTTCTCTGTTTTTGTTTTGTATTATTTAAAATCAATATCTTAATCCACATTTAGCAAATGCATATATACAACTATACTCTACTTTCCATAGTCCTAAGGGCTGAAGTAAGATTGATCTAGTTGAGTTAATGTGATAATGTGATAAATGTAAAAACTGTTAAAATTTTTCCTAGCATAAGTTTTTGGAATAAACTTTAAAAGATTATAAGTTTGAGCACTATTTAAACATGATGGCTACTTTGTATCAAATGTATAGTTCTGTTGATATAGTTTAGTCGCATATATTCAAATTTAAGATGCTGCACTGAAAAGGTCAAAGAAAATCGTCATTTTATCTGCAACAATGTGTTAAATTGTTCTGTTCTGGTGGGGAAATATATTTAATCCATTCTGTGTAACAGCAACAACTTGATATGAATTATCAGGAAATGATTTTAGCTTCTGTCCTACCATGCCTCCAAGTTTTTTGATGGTGTGTAAATGGATAGTCAAAGGGAATTCAGATGTCTACTTACCTAAGAACAGTGATCAGTCATTGTCCATAAAATATAATCACTGTTCAAAAAGGTGAGTGAATGATAAGAATTATATTATATTTTGAAAATTAAAGGGAAATTAATAACCAAAAAGTAGTCAAAGATTAAAGGCAATTATTCTCATTAAAATGCATCATTTGGAAAAAAATGCATCATTTGTATTAAACTCAAAGCTATTATTTCCAAATATGATCCCCTCCATGATGACTTCAACAAACTGAGAAAATAAAAGTCACATAATATCCTTCAAGTGATGTAATTTCGGCAGGTTTAGCTTCTCAATCCATGGTGTCTGGATTAGTCTGGTTTTTCATGACCTCAGAAAAGAAGAATCATTTCAAAAATCAATAAACAGAAGGAAGAGTACATGACTTAAAGTATTAATTATACATTGTTTAACTAGGTTGGCATTTCTGAATCTGAAGATATATTTAAGCTAGCAATAATCTGGTACCTACAAGTTTTCATTTAATTCTCTGCACTTTTCTGCAAGTACATTCATCAAATAGATTAAGGTATAATTGGGACACTTCTTTACCCAAAAAATTCAACAAAATGGCCTTAACCTAAACACCCAAATTTACTATTTGCAAACAGAAACACCTGCAACACAATAAGCTGCTTTCCAAATTAAAAGATTGGATTTTCCTAACATAAAAAGGGTTACTGGAATGGATTTTAAGTAGAATTCCCTTTGTAATTGCTTGACTATAGAAAATTCAATTAGGAGCACCTTATTTTCATCCTACACTAGTAAGGACATGCTCTATTTTTATTTGAAAATTGGGCCACTTGAACGAACCCAAATATAAGGCTTTTCACAGAAATGACCTTGTGATTATTCAAAATGTATAGGAAACGTTTCAGAATGTAATTATGCTTGCCCCAAACTTCTGTAATCTAACACACACACCCTGAGTTTCCTTTGGGTAATTTAGGAGCAGTATGTCACTGTTCACAAAGATCAGTGGATGTCTGTATTTTTTCATGATTACCAGACTCCTTTGCAGAAAAACATGGTGTCTATCTTAAGAGTATGCTGGAATCATATCTATTTCTTGGTTAGGTTTTATTTACTTATTTATTTACCTTCCGTTTCAAAATCTTACATACTTTTTAGGCATGATGAATTTTTAATTTTTACTCGTATAGAGTATGTATTATGCTTTTTAAAAGACTGAAATTTTTATATCTAAAGAAAAAAACAATTGCCATATATTTTGGATAACAAGGAAAAAATGAATTTTGACCACAACTTCACTTTCTGAGACAATATAATTTATATCAGCTTAGCTAATGTCCCTATATAATTTTAAGATGTATAAACCTATCTTCCCAAAATATAATCTTGTACATTTTAATTTTAAAATATCACTTCAGTCAAATTATTGTTATAATATATATACATTCTAATAAAGTTTCTAAATAGTATATTATATCCTTTTATAAATTTGTTTTATTGAGATTATTAAAATATATATACATGCAATATATTGTAAAAATTTTAAATGTATATTACATTGGATTTTTAAAAGTAAATATAAATAAAAATATTTAGTACAAATAATAGTAAAATGTGATAACTTTGTCTCTCATATTATATGGAAGGCTTTGCCATCATAATAACATTATTTTAGGAAGAAGAACATTCTCTGGGAAAATAGTGGTAAATAAATGATACTATAAAGCATCGAAACATCTAACAAAGTGAATGCTAGATTGAAATAGTTATTCAGAAGACAAACTGATCCTTTATTTCTTCTATGATAATATGCCTTTTATTTTTTTGTGAGGATGTTCTATAAATATGCTCTTTCTTTAATTAATTTTTCTGTAAAAAACCAGCCTGTGGAAGTAGGCAAAATTCACCTAAAACCAAACTGGGATATAAGTCTTTTAATGCAGACCTCTCACATTGAGTCAGTGTTTTCAAATGTATGTTTCATTAAACACTAGTTCCACAAAATATAATCAAGAGTGTAAAACAACAAAGTCACATGGACAAAACAAAACTCAACAACGAAAACCATGAGAAAGAATGGACAAGTAAAGTCATACCAATTTTTCACTTGTTAAAGATTTTATACATATTGAATAACTTCAATATGGAGATACATTTTGCAATGCTTCCCAGTTACTTAAGCAGAGAAACTTTTTTTTTAATGGAGAATATCCTATTGAACCATTTCTTTGGAAATGCTGCCCTAGGTTTTTCAGCAATGTGCTATACTGTTAATTGTGATTTTGCTTACATAAATTACCCAAGTTATTGTATAAAGAAATGCTCTCAAGTCATCTGTCCATGGCATACTAATGTAACAATATTTTTAAAAAAACTTTTTAATTTACCCCCAAAATTTCCCATTTGTTGTATTTACCCTATCAACGTGAATTCTGATTCCCTCATCTTACTGCCTATTGATAATCACCAAGGCTTCTATGTCTGCCTATAAATATTTGACACACGTGGTTTTGGTGACAAGTAAATAAAATTAGGTATTACCTAAAAATTGTTTTAGACCTGGGTCATCATATCTCCTTTTACAAGAGTTCAGATTGCATTTGGGCTAAGGCTATAGCAATGGAGAATCTGGAGAATCAAATGCTTTTAAATATTTATGGGAATAAAAATGCACAGTCTTTGATAAAAACACTCTTGTTAAAAGGTAGATGAAGATGAACCCAACTTCGAAGAGAAGGAAAATCAGTAGTTACATAATCTGTTTTTCATGGATTCAAATCTGCGTTTTCTTTTTTCATTCTTTATAAGGGTTAATAGCATAATCTTATTACCTCTAGATTATACCTAATGAATTGGACTGCCTGATGCCCTTGCAAAAAGATACCAGTATCAGTTTTATTTTAGAAAAGCTTTCTAATATTTTTAACCAACTGAGCCACCCAGGCGCCCTCCAATATTTTTAAAAGAATTCATTTACATTATTATTATGATATCCAAGAAGTGTTACTTTAAGCAAAAGATGCAGAAAGAAAAGCAAGATTTACAAAACTATGAAATGGCCAGCATAGTCATAAAGTGTACATATTAAATAACTTTCTCATTCCTCATTTTTGTAATTGTAAACTGTTATAAATATATACAACCTCAAATTACATTTAAAACGGAGGAAAAATCAATCCAATAATACAAGATAGAGCTAAGACATATTGTCAATATATGTGAACACATTAGCATATATATTAGTAGGAAAACAAAGAACAAAATATGAGAAAGAATTTTAAAAATCTATATTACAAATAGTATCAAATTAGAAATATATTATGGACTGATTTAAAGTTAGAGACATCAAAGTCCTTCAAAACAGTTAGGGCAGGATTATCTTGCTATTACTACAGGGAATATTCAATAGACAAAAGCCGAAGACTGAATCTGTTGTTAAAAATGTTTGCACTAGAGTTCAAAAATAAGCAAAAGTAGCTTACCTCTATAAAAAACTATGTAACAGAGAATCTTTTAGTGCAACTTACTTCAACTTACAGATATACAACAGTGTTCCATTGGAGACTTCTTGAACTAAATTTAAAAAAAAAATGCCCCTTTTTTATACAGATACTAATATTTTCTTCTTCTAGAGCTAATTCCTTTCCCCAATCTTTCCTGCTAAATGTCTTCCCAATGTTTTGTGGTTGTTTCAATGGTAGCTGAAAGCCCTGAAAACCTCTACCTACAATATTCTTAGAGACTCAATAATCACTGCAATGCAGAAAATCTATTGATTAAAAGTGAATGGTTGGATTCCTTTTCTGCATTCTGCCCTGATGGACTCTTCTTTTGTCTTCTCCTATCCCCAAATAACCAGGAGTCACCACATTGATCACACTGTTCCATGTTTGCCATTTCTCATGCAGCATGTCTTTCTGACTTCAGTGTCTGTAAGTCTGACTTCAAACACTAACACCCAGAAAAACAACCCAGCAGTTTGCTTCTCTTTTACCTTACTGCTTCATCAATAACATAACCTCATGCGTACAGCTGTTCCTCAGTGGCTCGACCCAATCAATACCATCTATTTTTAATAATATTTAAGAGACCAAGAACTCTGAAAAATAATTGTATTGTGAATTTTTCTCTCTTACATTTACCTAAATTTTTGTAGTTACAATTCACTGAAAGAGATCTAACTAAAATATTTTAAAATGATGATAATTCTAAATAATTTTACTGCAGATTATATAAATATAACATAATAATATAATTCATGAGCGACAGTAAGGTAATTAATAAATACATTGTAAATAATACAATTTATATAATGCGATATTAATAAAACTAATTATAACAAGTTATAAACCACCTGCTCATGAAAAAGACATGGTGCTTAATGACGGAGATAAAGCACAATATTGGATCCCAAGAAACTTACTTGCATTGGAGTGTTTTGGAAAAATACTACACTAAATCAGTTCTAAGACATCAACAGAAAAGTGAGAAAATCAGAGAATACAAAATTGCAAGATTTTAAATAGAGGCAATCCTAATTTGGGGGGAAACAAAGGATATCAGTAAGAAATTTGAAAATATATTTCCTTTACTCAATCCTAACTGCCTCCAGGACCCAAGTGTTACTGAACTCTCTCTCACCAAGAGTAACATATTTGGTGCCAGTCTGACAGCTCATCCATACGTTAGCTTGAGGTTTGATTTGTCCCTACGAGGTACAATTGAGATTTTTTTTTCCTGATTTTTCTTAGAACGGTTGATGTCAATAGGATATGGTAAATGTATTCAAGGACTGCTGAAATTCCAGCAAGAAAAAGAAATGTTAAAATAAATAAAACACAGGCATTACCACAAATGACTCCAAATATATAAACTTTTAAACAGTTTGGATGTTTAATAACTGAAATTCCCCCTCATATTTGCCACACATTGCAGTGTGTTCATTATTCCACTAAGACACAAGTTTTTTTGTTTTCCAGTACAACAGAGCCTTGATTTCTCAAATTATCCAATTTTTTTGCATCATGTAAAATTAGTGTTTTGTTTTGCTTTGTTCCCCAAGTTCCAATTCATTAATATTCAGCTAGACATTTGCCTGAAGACCTTCTAATGTAAGAAGTCTTCAGTTTTAGTGTCTCTATATTTATGTGAAAGAATGTTGCCTTTCTCATGGTTATAACCAATTATGAGGCAAAAACCTCTTTCGGATGGGCTTGATGAGAATATTACGGCACGTATCCGGCATTATGTGAAACATACACATGGGATATCCTTCTGGTCATGTGTGAAAACACGTCAAGGTTTCTGTTCATAGTAACATTTTAATATTGCCCTACTTATATTTCATGTATGAAACATTATAGATGCTCCTATAATCAACAACCCATACATATGCAGCGGAAATCCTAGAAAATGCAACCTTGATGAGATTGCCACCCACTGCATATCTAAAAATCTTGCCACATATGGTGGAAGAAATATTGCCTACTATCTGATCTTTTGAGTTACTTTCTTTTTTCCCCAGGACCCAGGGAATTTGTGATTTTCACCAACATGACCAATCCAAAGGCAAAGCCAGGTATATGCTCAATTTCATATGTACCGACTGAAATTCTACCTATTTTATTTCCACTCCATTAAACACAGTAAAAGGGAAATATTTTAGTCTGTTGTAGGTTATAATGTTGAATTGCCTCCAACTCATAAAACATAAATCATGCTGATCCTATGAGAGCAATCAGTATGTTTTTGGGTATTGCAGACCTGTTGTATGCCTTGGTTATGCTGTTTTAGCCAATGAAAATAAACGGCATGCTTTGGTTCTGTACTGCTTGATGTAACCTCCTAGTGGTCTCATTATATAGAAGAAAAGCCCAGCCTGGGAGACCACAGAACTCATTTTCCTGTGGAAGTATCTTGATGTGACTTGCTATCACTGAAAATAATAAAATGTTCCCAAAGAGATGGGAAGAACTAGGAGGAAGATAATCATAAAATAGAATCTTACCTGTATTTCCTATCCTTGGTTAACTTCTGGTAACAAATTACAGCTGAGGAAAGACTGTTAAAGTATGAGTGAAGAAATACTCGAAAATGCTTACAAATAATATCTACAATGATTCCCACGGACTTGGAAAATAATTCATTTTCAATTCAGTGCAGCATCTCAAACACTCTTTAAAGTCAGCTCTCTACTCTTAACTGTGCTAGGAGACTGGGATAAGGCTGTGGTTGGGCGCTATGCCCGTCCTCCTAAAGCTTATGATATGGGAAAGGAAGAACAATTAATCACATGGTTGTATTACAAGGTGTTAAATGTTACGAGGGGAGAAAAGCAAGATGTAATTCTTAATTTTTAGAGCCCTCTTTTTTGTTCATTTTAGCTGCTGCCAAAATATGATTTGCATTAATTAAATACCAAAGATTTCAGGTAAAGATACATCTCAAATATGCCATCTTTTCTGTAAAGCTCCTTGATGAACATGGGTTTCTGAGTGAAACAAAGTGAGGCATCTTTGATGAATATAATAGAGGAAGACTCTGTCCTACAAAAGCCTCCCCAGAACATTCTCATGATGTACGATCTCTGGAAATTTTAGTTCTAAGACTTAAAAAAAAAAAAAAAGATATTTAATTAGTTTAGAAATTTTACTCAAGGGCACTATCTTCTAATTGTAAACTAAGTGCTTCATGGTTGAGATGCTATTGTTCCAGGAAAGGAATGCTAACAATTATCACAAGGATAACTATGAGTAAATGTATCATGAACAAAGAACGGAATAGCCAATGACAGGGAAAATGTGTAGGTGTGACACCGTTCTCAGAAAGCTGAAGAACAAAGTGCCTTATAAGAATAGCAATATATATTCGGAATGCACAGGGTCTGGGGAATAGGAAAATCTATTTAGTTATCTCCAGGAAAATAGTCAACACTCCTCCCCAGCATTAAACATGTATGAGGTAATATAATTACCAAAGAGAGAGAATCAACCTGAAAACTGATCATGCCGACCCCATTCTTATCAATAGGGCAATGGCAATAATGATTCCAGTAACATTAATGATTCTCAATTACTATTTAACCAATGACTCCTGCAAGTCTGTCCTTTCATAATCATTTGCTAGAATACAAACAACGATGTTTCATAACAGATATCATTGTTCCTCTTTTCCAAATAAGGAAAAATTAGTCTTCTAGAACATGAAGCAGAACTGTAAACACAGGCTAGTTTTACTAGTTACTCCTATTTCAAATGTATTTTAAAAATCACTTTTGATGGGGCCCCTGAGTGGCTCAGTTGGTTAACTCTCTACCTTCAGCTCAGTCATGATCCCAGGGTCTTCCTCTCCCTCCGCCTGCCGCTCTCCCAGCTTGTGCTCTCTCTCTCTCTTTGTCAAGTAAATAAAATCTTAAAAAAATATAAAAAATAAAAAATAGAAATCACTTTTGAAACATGAGCAACAGGTTTACAGGAAGGACGTTAGAAGTCTAGAAATGAGTATTAATAAGTTTTATCTTTTCTATTTTTTTTAAGATTTTATTTGAGAGGGAGAGAGAGAGCTAGAGAGAGAGAGAGAGAGCATGAGCAGAGGGGAGGGGGAGAAGCAGGCTCCCCACTGAGCTGTGAGCCCAATACGGGGCTCGATCCCAGGACCCTGGGATCATGACCTGAGCTGAAGGCAGACACTTAACTGACTGAGCCACCCAGGATCCCCAAGTTTTAGCTTTTCTAATTAAAGATTACCTTTTTCTAATTATGTTGAGAGTATACATGGAAATGGTCACTTGTTATGTTTTCTGGCTACTAAGCACATTTCAAATACTCTCTTTTGGAGACTTCTCTGCCTTATAAATCTTGCACCCTGAAAATAGACATCAGAAACGAGGGTGTGGACAGGTTACATAGACCTCATGGGTCAAACACACCCATGCAAAACTGCTTCGCAAGTTTGCTTCATGTAGAATTGATTTTCAGGCAAGGATGGGAGCTGAGGCATCCGTTTTTTGACAGAAGTCATGGCATCCTGCACCAGTGTCAACAATTCAATTTCTGGGGTCTTTGCCCGGGATCCGTGGTGGTGATGTCTTCACCCCGAAGCCAAGAGCTATTGAATATCCTTCAATAAGTTCTGTCATGAACTAAAGTGGACTCTGGGGTTATTTTTCTTATTTGTGTGTTTGTCTACTTGCTTGCTTATTTTAAGTCATCGCCTTTATGTCCTGAATTTTTTGTTCAGAGAATTCAAGAAATTCAAGAATATGTACAAAAAATGCAAGAAAAAAGAACTTTCCTAAAATTTTAGGAAAATTTGATACACAAATTTAGAGATACACAGTGGTAGTATTTTAACAGCCATCTTTTCAAATATGTCTATAAGCTTGGAAGCGTTACGTACACACTCACCTATGTATGTAGAGTACTCACTGTTGCAGGTTGAGTGGGGCAGTTCCTGTTATCTGATACTTATGAGGTAAAGCCCCAAGGATGCTGAGCACATGGACTGACAAATGCCTCCACATTAATTGTAACACACTAACAAGGTGTTAAGCGTATTGCCCTTGGATTCAGGAGAAGATATGCCCCCGCCCCCAACCAGATTCCCGCTCCAAGACCAAAACACTCATTTCACCAAATTCTGGGTTTTGGCAACCTGGGTGACTTTCCACAATTTGTCCTTGGCTAAACAACGTTGACATTATCCTCCTTCTCAGAGGCAACCCATATCCAATCACTGGCTAATGAAGGATTTAAAAGGACTAGCCTTCTTGCATTAAACTGAGCTTCGGAAATCGTGTATGTCTTCAAGAAAAGCATGAGAGTAGTTTCCTCTGTGACCCACGCCTGTCTGTAGCTCTTCTGAGCTGCAGAATGAGGAGAGAGAGAGAGTAGGAGTCACTGTATTTCTGCCTTCGGATGAGTCAAGTGTGTATGAATTCCCATAAACCAGGAGGAAGTTGTCCTATGTGGATAAATAAGTCATCTGGAAAGGACCTCGCCACCAAGAGCTTCCTACTGGAGCATGTAGATGCTAGGAAAAAGGTCATATCATATTGACAAAGAATATTTAAAGAAAGAAAGGTAAAACCATGGCTTTCGTGTAAAATAAGCATGTATCAAAGATTTTAGCACATTTGTTAATGAGGGAATCTAAGCGGTCACAACGGGTTTAAAAAAGAATCCAAAGAACAGACAAACATATAAACCCATCAAAAATGTTGAAATTCATTTTCTTCCTAGACACAAAAGTGGCAACAGTCCGTAGGACAATAATCAATGGCACTTCACTGGACACAGTCTGCATTCCTATAAACATGACTCATTTGCATTACTATCAATTTTCTATAACTTACAGTCGTAAAATTGAGGAAAAGATGACTCAGAGGGGTGACCTGTATGGAAAGCCACTAATATTCTGACATCACCAGAGGACAGAAGCTGCGGGACATCTCAGAACAACAGCAGGAGAGTGCAGAGTCTATGCAAAAGGGAACAGCTCATGCTGGGAACGTCCCCAGTGGCCCCACAAATAGCCCATAAATGAATGATCGTTTTAGAGGCTTGCCATGACAGCATTTATCAGTCAAGTAAGGACAGGAAACAAAATTGAGAGAAAAAAAAAAAAAAAGAAAAGTTCTGTGTCCTATTTTCTTCCACGCACACCCCCCAGGACCTGCCCTATCACTGCAGAAGCCGGAACAACACGGTGGGTAGGGAGGACACAGAAAGGCTGTAACGTGAGCGTCACTGCCGGGCCTCTAGGGGTGGAAAAGGAGGAGCCTTAAGCTAAATGTAGCTTCAGGTTTTGTATAGACTGGAATGGACTTTTACATTTGCAAATGATACTATTTTATGGCCCAAAATTTGCCAAAAAGCTATATGATGCTGGTAATTCTATGTTTGCACCTTCCAATCCATTCTTTATTCTTTTCTGCCCTGTTCCTTGACCAGAATGCACATGGCATCTCCTTGGCCCCCCCATGTCCTTTGGCTTCTGATTGTGTCCATCCGGCTGGGGCCCTACACCAGCGGGACGTCAGAGAGGGGGAAGAAAGAGAATTCAAGCCACTTATTTCACGTTCACCCTTTCCTGGGGGTGGTTGCGTCATGTCCGTGTTTCTTACACATGATGACAACTCCTGCAGAGTCCCCTAGCTAGGGTTTCCTGCTTCGAGGGCTCAGGCAACAAGTCCTTACCTCTGAAGGCACACCGCTGCCTTTAGCATCCGCCGTTGGCAGTCCCAGAGTGTTCCACTCTCTCTTCTTGGCTTCCTTACTCTGACCATTATCTCTGTAATCCCACCTTCTTTTTTTAAAGATTTTTTTTATGTATTTGAGCGAGAGAGAGAGGTAGAGAGAGAGCACATGAGCCAAGGGGAAGAGTAGAGGGAGAGGGACGGACTCAGGCAGACTCAGGGCTGAGCACGGAGTGGGACACGGGGCTCGATCTCATGACCCTGAGGTCATGACCTGAGCCAAAATGAGGAGCCGGACACTTAACCAACTGAGCCATCCAGGCATCCCTGTAATCCCACCTTATTAAACTCCTTTTTTACTTCAGTGTTGACTGTGCCACCTGTTTGCTGATGTGAACCAGAATGACGCATAAAAAATCTGTCAAAAATGTCCTCCAAAGCCACTGAATAGCTGAGAGAATGTGATTGAAGCGGTGGTCTGAGAAAAACACGGCAGTTTTCTTTTTGCGTTCTCCTATGTCAAGCTAATTCAATGAAGAAGATTTTATATTTAAATGTATTTTTATTTAATACATTAAATATATTATACATATTTAATATATTAAATATATTTTATTTAGCATTTATCAGTCAAGTAAGGACAGGAAACAAAATTGAGAGAGACAAAAAAAAAAAGAAAAGTTCTGTGTCCTATTTTCTTCCACGCATACCCCCCAGGACCTGCCCTAACACTGCAGAAGCCAGAACAACGCGGTGGGTAGGGAGGACACAGAAAGGCTGTAATGTGAGCCAAAAATATATTAAATATATTTTTATTTAAATGTATTTATATATTATGCATTTATTTTTTAAGATTTTACTTATTTATTTATTTGAGAGAGAGCACAAGCAGGGGGAGGGGCAGAGGGAGAGGTAGGCTCCCCGCTGAGCAGGGATCCCAGGACCCCGGGATCGTGACCTGAGCTGAAGATAGATTTTTAACTGACTGAGCCACCCAGATGCCCCTATATTATGCATTTAATATGAATCATATTACATAAATTTATATGACCCAACATACATATTAATTTTAATATATTTAAATAGTATTTGCATATAATAAATTATTTTATGAATAGTATAAACAGCTCATCCTCTTTGATAAGCAGTGTTTCCAACTCAAAAATGTATCAGGGAGATTTTTGATGTACAATATCGTTTATAACAGCTTATGGTACCTCATTGCCTTGATATATAGCAATTTAATCACATTCTCTAATCATAACACAATTTGAGTTCTTTCCAATTTGAGGCTAGCATAAACATTGGTTTGATGAAAGTTCTCGATACACTCAACCTTGCGTATAACTCTAACAACCCATTCTACATTGCAGCCAGAGTCTCTTTCTATATTTTAAAATATAAATTACACTAATTTACATCCGCAACAGTACTATTTTATCCGTATCCTCATCCAGCATTAATCAACAAATATTAACTATCGTTAAGTGAATGTTTGCTATATGATATAAATTGTATTAAGAGTTTTATAAAACCACCTTATTAACTGTCATACCTTATATAATCTTGTTAATCCTCGTTTTCCTAAACTGGTAAGCAAAACATTAACACCTCAGCTTTTATGTGCAATTTCCCGAAGACAAGTTAAATGAATATCAATAGCTTGTATTTCTTCTTTAGTAACAGCTTGTTCATATGCATTATTAATATTTCTACTGACATAGAAGTATTTTCAGTTTGTAAATATTTTTATATAATGAAAATATTAATGCTTTTTATAGCGTATCTGTCTCAGAAAATTTATCATCTTTTTCTTTAGTTTTGTTTATTTTCATTTTTATGGTGCTATGTCATATGAAAGGTTTCATTTATGAATTCAAATCTAAACATGATTTATTTATGATCTGCAAGTTACCTCTAAAATTTGATTAAAAATTTGACCTATATTTCCTCTATGATCATCAGAATTGAAATTTTACATTTAAACTTCGATTCATCTGTTATATATCTTTGGTTTGCCCTGGCATGTTTCATTTTTCCACAGGTAGCTAGCTAGATATTTCATCACTATTGAAGTGATTGTATTGAACCAAAAATGATTACCGTATGTGTTATCATGATTGTGAAGCCTGCATGAACTCACACAATTTGAATGAGAGACTGGCTTGGAAATTGGTGTTTAACATGGGATGGCAACTCCTAGGCAGATGCTGCCTCTTGGCAGATTCCCAGAATTGACATTCTCTAGGCAGCAAGTGATTATGGTGGGTAGTCTACATAATAAGGATAAATCACAAAAAAGTTCTGATAAACATGTGTATGTTAGAATTTAAAACTTCCGTATGGGAAGGAAAAAAGTCCCATTAGAAAGAGAAAGATAAGACAAAATCTGGGCATATCCATGAACAGACTTATCTTCACAAATGTCTTGGGAATGATATGTTATGGCAACAATAATAACAAAAACAACTTCACCTCCATCAAATGGACCAAAAAAAAAAAAGTACAGAGGTTTCAAAAGGATGTGGGAAATTATAAGTTATTAAATCCTACTGAAGAAAGTGTAACTAATACAAACATGTTGAAGACAAATTTATAACACCAAGTTATAGATTTCATTCCCTATCACCAGGTGATTTTATTTTTAGGATCTACCAGAACCCCCGAGTTGTGTCCTAGATAAAAGGGCTTAGCCGAAGTGTAACATGGAGGGCCAAACTCATCTTCTGCTTTGTACACCAAGTCATGCACCCTGATGTGGGGTTTCTTGCCTCCAGAATAGACGCCTATTGATTTCCACAAATGTGTCTCATGAATTAGCTCTAGCCATGATGTCCCTCTGGAGAAACTGTCATATATGTGCACAAGGAGACATACACCATGGCTACCACATCACTATGGCTAATAACAAAATGTGTAGGCTACACACAGTCCATTTGTAAGGAAAAGTATGATTAAGCTCAGTTTCCCCTAATATTTATATATATACAAATAAAACATAGTAATCCACAACCATTTTTTAAAATGTTGAGTTAAAGAGAAAATGCAGAAGAATAAAATAGTATCATACCATTTATGGACATAAAATATACATAGTAATAAATTTATTGGGATAATAGATAAAGGGGATTAAGAATACACTTATCATGATGACCACCAAGTAATTTATAGAATTATTGAATCATTGTATTATACATGTGAAACTAATATTACACTCTATGTTAATTATAGTTTAATAAAAATATAGAGACAAAAATAATAATAAACTTATTTGGGTATGTTGTACACATGAGGAGTACATGACAAAATACGCATCAGCTTCAGGGGGCTGGGGTGAGAGAGATGGAAAAGCAAGGGGAGGGTGGGGACTTCAGCACTACGAGTAATAATACTTCATGTCAGTTTGCAAAAGAAATCTAGCACAAAAACAAAGGGTAAGAAATAAAAGGAAGGGCAGGGAAGGAAAGGGAGTGCTTTTGAAAGGATGATTAAAGAAGAGTTTTATCCCCTTCCTTTCAATGTCACTAAATCTCTCCAGTTGAAATTAACACTGTAATATATATTGTTTGTATTGATTCCCCCTAAAATACCTCTCTGTGGTCTAGAATTAGGACTTTTTTCCTGACTGCTCTTCGAAGTAATAGAATACATTCTGTCTAGGACTAAGTCTTGAGCAGAGTGTTTTAGAATCAGCTTAATATTCCACTTCACAGTTTGCTAACTAACTATGGACCTAAGCATTTTTGTGTATTTGGATTAATTGAATTGATGCAGTATCCATACAGCATCCATTCCTTCAAAGGCATCATATTTCCCTGATAGAGGTTAAAAAGGTATTGCTCCTGGGCACCTGGGTGGCTCAGTCGGTTAAGCGGCTGCCTTCGGCTCAGGTCACGATCCTGGAGTCCCGGGATCGAGTCCCGCATAGGGCTCCCTGCTCAGTGGGGGGGGTCTGCTTCTCCCTCTGCCCTCTTCCCTCTCATGCTCTCTGTCTTTCTCTCTGTCTCAAATAAATAAATAAAATCTTAAAAAAAAAAAAAAGGTATTGCTCCTGAGCAGCATCTAGAAGTTACAGATTCATAAGGAAAATTCCAGGTAGCGCAGCCAAACGGATCACTAGTACTACAGAGAATTGTCATGGTGATTTGCCTTGGAGCCGACCTGTCTGATTCATGATCACCTGTAAGGAGTCGACAGGCTCTTTCTGGGCAGCTGACACATAGTGTGTTTTTTTGGCTTACTACATGTTTAACACTTTACTATCTAAATTCATTTGGACCTGTACATTTTGTAACTATGCTGGTCTATTGAAGTACCTCATTGAACTATTCACTATTATCTTGGAAAGTGAAAGGTGGTCCAGGCAAAGGTCTCATGTTCAATTGTACTGAACAGTCACCTAAAAAATGAAAAATTCTGGCTTCCAGGGCTGTTTAACCACCTAAAATTGTGATCTATGAGCTAAGTCACTTAACTCTGTATGTCCAATTGTCCTTATTTTACAAAACAGGAGCTCATTCATACTGAACATATCCAGAATGAATAAAATAATGTCAAGGATGTAAAATTAAAACAAATCTCAATACAGTTATCCCATTGTTAGACTTCAAAATTCTCCTGCATTTTTTTAAGATTTTATTTATTTATTTGACAGAGAGAGAACACAAGCAGGAGGAGCAGCAGAGGGAGAGGGAAAAGGAGAAGCAGGCTCCCTGCTGAGCAGAGAGCCCAATGTGGGCTTTGATCCCAGGACCCTGGGGCCATGACCTGAGCCCCTGAGCCAAAGGCAGATGCTTAACCAACCGAAACATCCAGGCGCCCTTCCTGCATTTCAAGATAAATGCGAACTCTCTAGTTTCCAGCCTATACCTTCGGATTCATTGTTTGCTATTCAAAATATGAAATCCTGAAAATAGTCCTGCTCTCTGGATCTCCACACATCCTCCTCTTCTGGGGAACACCTACTTGTTTTAGAAAGCTCAGTTCATATGACACCTCTTCTGAGAAGCCTTCTTTGATCATAAAATCAACGATCCTCTATGTGCGTCTCTACTCCATATGCATACCTCTACGATAACACATTACCATTTTAGTTTTTGAATTTATCAAATTTGAATTCATGAGGGCTGAGCTGCCTTATTCACTTAAGAATTTTTGGTGCCTCTAGAATTCCTGACACATAATGGCCATTCAATAAATATCCCTTAAATAAATATGTGGAGAAAAGTGAAGTCAGATCCACTCCCTTCGTACAATTTTTATCAGTCTTATTTTGAACATAAAGAATTACATTTCTGAGTGCCTGGGTGGCTCAGTCGTTAAGCGTCTGCCTTCGGCTCAGGTCATGATCCCAGGGTCCTAAGATCAAGCCCCGCATCAGGCTCCCCGCTCGGCGGTAAGCCTGCCTCTCCCTCTCCCACTCCCCCTGCTTGTGTTCCCTCTCTCACTGTGTTTCTCTATGTCAAATAAATAAAATCTTTTTAAAAAAAATTACATTTCATCTAAGTTCACTAACACTTGCAATTACACTTCTATCTTTCTAAGTAGGAGTGTGTCACTTCAAGAGAGTAGCTGAGACATTAGTATTTCCTGGTTTTGCTCAATTGTGACATGTTATATCATAAAAAAAGAAAAATATACATCAGACAAAAACACTTATAAGAGAAACCCTTACCCGTGATATAAATTCTGTTTATGAAAAATAAGATTTTTGGGTGCCTGGGTGGCTCAGTTGTTTAAGCGACTGCCTTTCGGCTCAGGTCATGATCCTGGAGTCCTGGGTTCGAGTCCCACATCTGGCTCCCTGCTCAGCGGGGGGTCTGCTTCCCCCTCTGCCCTCTTCCCTCTCGTGCTCTCTGTCTCTCATTCTCTCTCTCTCAAATAAATAAATAAAATCTTAAAAAAAAAAGAAAAAGAAGATTTTTATCAAATATCTGAAAATTTAGCATTAACATCACATTTCTCCCATATTCACAAAAGAAGCTAAAGAGAATGATATTCAAATAGTTCGAAGTATAAGGACTGTGACAAGAAAATTAGAGTCCAGTGTGCTATGAATACACTGTCGGTAATATCAATATTGTAATTTATTCTTCTCAAATATCAAAATCTTTAGCATAATTCATGTTTTTCAAACACCAGTACCCAAGTATAAATTCTGGTTATTTTTCATTCAGATGATGAAAAGACATGTTTATAGATATATAAAATTAGGAACGTGCTCTTGCTAAAAAGGGATCATTAATGAGGTATGCAAATAGATTTCTCATTTGCCCTTGGAATATTCATAAAAAGCAAGTTATTCATATGAAAAATACAGACACCGTAAAGCATATCCACCACATCTTCAATCTTCTTTACATTTGAGAAGATACAGTATCTTGTGATGTTAGGGAAGGCCGATGTGAAATATTTCAGGTAATTTGTGCTGTTTGGTTCATTTTATTTCCCACAGACAAAAAAAAATTGCTTAATTATAACTGGAAACCTTTCTCTAGTATGTGTTATTACAAGTTCTTAGGTGATGAATCATAATGTTAAAGCATTTATAATTTAGCATACTCCAGTCCATTAGTCATTTATGCTACAGAATCATTCTGTGACCAAGCAGGACTTGCTTTGTGAAATCCTTCCTCAGGGCTGCAGAATGCACAAAATGGTACCGCAGTGAGAGAGGGCTACTTATTTATCCTCCCTTTTGCCTTTTTGAAGACAGAGGAAAGATACCCGTATCCAGGAACTACAAATGCTCAGTTGGGTACTTCTGACACCGAGCATCAGCATTGGATATCCTCCTTCCAATCCTCAAGCTGATGGCAGCCCTCCTTGGGCATAAAGTTTCCTTTGACAGTTGGAAAAGAATCCTAAGGAGGTAGCTGTGAATGGTGTCAGTGTTAGTTCTTGCTACAAAGTCCATGACCCTCTTGCTGGGCAGTCAGCTAGGCAGCTCTGGTGCAGGGTAACATGTAGGCTAGAAGGTCAACAGGAGGTAAGTCCAGGATGCAGGTGAGAGAGATTCTCTCTCATGTCTTATGAAAGCTAGTGGATTCGTGGGCTATCATGCCCTCCACCTGGGCAGCAGGAACTTAGGACCTCTTCTACTGGGAAAACTCATCTGGCACTTCCTGGGTGTGTGGGGGTAACAGAGCAAGATTCTAGAACAAGCGCCCTGAACCAGGTCCAAAAACTCTGGGGGGGTCCCTTCCAACAAGCCTCTTGCTTGATAGGTTCCCAGTTACCCAAACTTCCAATTTATCACAGAATGTAATCGGTCATAATGGACTGTTCAACCTAAGCCCTCGTTTTACCAAGGGAAAAACAAGACAAAAACAAGTAAAAAACAAAAAAAACCTCTGAACAGAGAAGGCTTACTCTTCAAACTCTTCCTTGCAGCATTTGGGAGTGGGTGTGCCTTCTATGATTATGTTTTCGCTTGTGTGTTTACAAGGTGCATGGGCGTTGCCAAGGGTTGAATTCCCATTTAAAACCAGGTTGAGCATCTGAATATTTGTTTCGCTATAGTAAATAATTGTTTAGATCTGTCTATGAGCCTGGCAATTTAATCTTTGTAACGACCCTATGAAGTAGGTATCTTATTATTAATAACTTCATTATAACATCACAATGCCTCATGTTTATAGATGAATTAGTTGAAGTTTAGTGAGTGCAAGTAACTTCTCCAGGCTCATAGATTTAATAAATGTCAGGTCCTAGATCCAATCAAGACCTATTTGAATATAAAGTTTCTGTTCTTCACCACTTTGCAAAAACCTTCCTTTTCCATCTCTATAGATTTTCATATTGTTCTAAGACAGAAGCAGGCATACTGTTTCTGTAAAGGACCAAATAGCAAATATTTTAATCTTGTGACCAACAGAGAAAATTGAGGCTACTATGTAGGTACTTATATATCAAGAGATAAAATAACTGTGACAGATTTGTGTTGATGAATTAAAAATATAATAATTTAGAACACTAATTTTATAATACAGGTCTACTGGTAAGAAGAATGGAATTCATTTGCAGAAGGGGGGATAAGATTCCTTTTTTAAAATTCTGTTAATTTTTTTATTTTAATTCCAGTATAGTTAACATACAGTGTTATATTAGTTTTAAGTAACTGAAGTTTGTTTGTTTTTTTTAAAGATTTTATTTATTTATTTGTCAGAGAGAGAGGGCAAGCACAAGAAGGGGGAGCTTCAGGCAGAGGGAGAAGCAGGCTCCCTGCTGAGCCAGGAGCCCTACACGGGACTCCCAAGGTCCTGGGATCATGACCAGAGTCCAAGGCAGACACTTAACTGACTGAGCCACACAGGCATCCCCAGGTAATTGAAGTTTAAAGTCAGTGTTTCTTATCATCAAATCTATTATAAATGTTCATCTGTAAAAAAACAGGCAGCCCCGGATTCAGCTCGTGGCCTCTAGTTTGTTCTAAAAACACTTTCTTTCAAAGGAGCTGGGGATCTGCACCACGAAGATATTCCTAACAGCTTTACACAGGGACAGAATATTTCCTAGTGTAGTAAGAGTATTACCTATGCATACACTTCGCCTAAAATTGACTCAGCCTTGTCATTTCCTTAGCACATAGAAAACTATTCTCTGGAGATCAAATCATAATTTCACAGCATTTGCCAGATATGTTTTAAAACTCCTGCATTATTGGATAATACAAAATTTAAACATCTAAGCAAAACTCATGCTATACTCAAAGCAAAGTATCTTTTATTCTTGTGAAATATACCAAAAAATTTAAGGAAATAAAAGTGACTCCAATTGTATACAATTATATAGTGATTAAAGAAAATCCTACTAAAGCTGAGAATAACTCAAATACTTGCTGAACTAGGACCATAGAAATCATCTAACCCAAAATGATTCTTCATTTCAAAGAATCTCCACAAAGATTCTTAGTATGTTTTCTACTGTGAAGATCCAGAAGTTTTGATCCCCAAAAGTGACACATGCTAATAGTATTATAATCTTAAGGTTATAAAAATTCAGATTATTGCATTCAAAACCCAAATATACTTTACGTTCAGCTCACAGATGAAACTAATTATACTCTGTTTGGGATTTATCCCTCAGAGAGGCTTTTTCTTTATTTTTTTACAAAAATATTTCTTATTAGGAAAATGTAATGCTCAAGTTTCTGATTCATTATTTTTAATTTTCTCTGATTGTTTATAAAAAGCAGTATGATGTCAATGATGCAATTAGAGATTCTTAACAAGCCTTTTAACACTATTTTCTAACCCCAGGACCTGACTTTGATTTGCTTCTCATGTAGCGTGCTGATAGGGGTGGGTTTTCTTTTTTTAAAGAATGCTTAATAATTTTAGTTTCATGTTACAATAACAAGAGAAAAATGAATACATTAGAAAACTGGATGAATAAATGCTCTGGTCATCCTGCTTTTTGTTGAATAATAAGGATTTGCCTTTTCTGAGGTTCTAAGATCTCAAGGGCATTGGTGGTCTTCCAACAAAGTGTTAAAGCCAATGATATGAAGATAGAATTTAGCAACTCTCTTCCACTCCTCCCAGCATTTGGATTATGCTCTAGGTCTTAAATCTGGCTGTCAACTCTGTAAGAAATTGCTTATTGAGAAATCCAAGGCTCGGGTGCTAAGTCAATAGTACCAATTTTGCTTCCAAATTTAAAAAATAAATAAATAAACACAAAAACTGATGATGTCCCTAACATTATTTTTAAGGCAACCATGAAATGAAGGGCTTGCCCATGACAAGATTCAGAAAGCCAGAACTTGGCTTAAGGGAAATCAGTGAGTGGCCTAAAAATGTGCTCATTAACGATTGGTCTACAACAGGCAAAGTGATCAAGAGCCTCTTCAAAGAACTCAGATAAATCAGTGATGCTGAAGAGTTCCAGAGATGGACTGAAGAAAAGCATAGAAGAGGCTACAGCTACTTTGTCACAGATTTCTTTCTCCTGAAGTTAAAACTGTCAAAAATCTTTTTACCCTTGGAAAAGCATGTTACCATACATCACTTGAAAACTGTTGGGAGAATTTAGTGGGACAGTTGAAAAGTCCCTTTTGGATGGTGAAATAGATCTTCTGGAAAGACTGCATCAAGATCAATTACCCCAGGTTTCTCTTGAATGGTGGCAAGGCAACTGAGGGGGAGAATGATTTATAGAACTATTTAACAGGTGTCATGCTGGGTGGGTAGTATCTATGGGATGTGTCCATGGAGGAGAAAATAAAATCAATTCTGTAATGAAATATTTGGCTGTAGTTGGCAAAAGATAAATTTCAGAAATGGAGTTCCCTTGAAGAGATTCAGTAAGGAGGGGCGGGGGGAAGTGCCGTCATTCTAGATAATGAGGAGAAAGCCACGGTTCACACTAACATCCTAGATAGCCAGCTAAAGAAACAACTATTAGAATTCACTAAATGGGGGCGCCTGGGTGGCTCAGTCGTTAAGCGCATCTGCCTTCGGCTCAGGTCATGATCTCAGGGTCCTGGGATCAAGCCTCACATCGGGCTCTGCTCAGCGGGAAGCCTGCTTCTCCCTCTCCCACTCCCCCTGCTTGTGTTCCCTCTCTCGCTGTCTCTCTCTCTCTCTGTCAAATAAATAAATAAAATCTTAAAAAAAAATAATAAATAAAATAAAATTAAATTAAAAAAAAAGAATTCACTAAATGTCAATTATTTAAAAGCCAAACAAAATAAAACTGGGAAACCCAAAGCATAGCTTAGGTCGTGACAGGGCCTCCCAGTGTTATCCAGAGCCCCAAGTTATGAAGGGCCTTCCTATCTTTCCTGATTGCAACCCCAAGATTTATTCTAAATCCTCTACATCAGTTCCCTGTACTAATCCAACCCCATAAGAAATCTCTGAAACAAATAATACATTATATGTTAAAAAAAAAAAAAAAGAAGATAGCAGGAAGGGAAAAATGAAGGGGGGAAATCGGAGGGGGAGACAAACCATGAGAGACTATGGACTCTGAGAAACAAACTGAGGGTTCTAGAGGGGAGGGGGATGGGGGGATGGATTAGCCTGGTGATGGGTATTAAAGAGGGCACGTTCTGCATGGAGCACTGGGTGTTATACGCAAACAATGAATCATGGAACACTACATCAAAAACTAAGGATGTAATGTATGGTGATTAACATAACATAATAAAAAAGAAATCTCTTAATTCTCCCTTCTGTTAATTTCTCTCTCTCTCTCTCTCTCTCTCTCTCTCTGTGTGTGTAGATAGAGCTCTAGAGTTCAAGTTTTTCTTTTGTAATATTGCTGATATTTTTCTGTAGTTGTTGTGTCTACTATTTTTTATAAAGGAAAGGCCCTTTTATTAATTCAATAAAAATAACCATAATGCTTAGCAGATACATTTACTGGAGAATTTCAGCTTTGCTTAGAATTTATTTTAGACAGAGCAAAAGGCTTATTCTGTATCATCCCCAAAGTATATGCCAAAAAGAAGGCTGCTGTCAGAAAAAGCCCAGTGGTGATTCGGGGTAATGAAAACAACAGTGAACTGGATGTCCTGGGTCCGGGTGACTCTTTCAAGGCCAACAAGACAGACATGTTTCAGGAGCCGGATGCCTAGACACCGAACAAAGCAGTCATTTGACTGGTTGTATGTTAGTTATTTTTTTAATAAAAGTGCCTCTTTCCTAATCCATGCCCTCAATACCTGCATGGTAGTAATAACAAAATGATCTCATCTACAAGCCAAAGATTTATGCCACCACGTATTTGCTCAAAATTTCAATTAACATAAAATACCCTTCGTGTTTTCTTTCCTCGATACCAAACTGCCTTCCATCCTATTCAAATAATGCCCAGATTGTTCTTTTGAAATGTAATTGAATTGTCCATTAAGCTGTTTATTTGTACTTTCTTTACTTTTACCCTGTTCTCAAAATCTACACATATATTGCTTTTTAAGCATAAATTGTCAGCCTATTGTAGTTGATTTCTTCAAAGGGTCTGGTTTCCTCTTTGGATCCTAAAGCAGTTTCTGAAAATGAATGGAAGGGGAAATCATGGGATTGCATAAAAGAGAATCTGGAAAACACAAAGGATTTATCACTAAGGTGTGGTATACTCCTACTTGGGACCAGTGGTTAATCCCCTTTGTTTCTCCTGGCATGCATGCAGATCTTAAGTAATCAATTTTCCAGTTTTGTTCTTCTTTCCACAGAAGTGGTATCAATCTCTAGGGTTCCAAGTGACAGCATGTTCAAATAATCCACAAAGTTTGGGTCCCTTTTAGTTACTGATATGATTCACTGTCAACTGGAGAAATCTGATCATCCGTTAAGAACATAAGTCTGGATTTAACATTTTTACAGTCAAAACATCTTCATTTGAGTGTGATCACAATATCCTCATTTAGCCTTCTCTGCTAAATTGCCAGGGCAGTATATTAACCACTCATTCCTTGGTGTCATTTTTAAAGAAAGTTCACTTGACTTCCTTAAACAAAACCTGGGATTATTAGAAAAAACATTTACCCAATGTTAATCATATTATATCTAAAACTGAGTGAACAAGTATGTCTATTCTTTCTTAGAAAAATCTCATTATAAAAAATGTTAAGACTATAGGAATATAGTGTGTAATGTGCAAACATCAAATGAAAATGACTGAATTTCACTCTCAGAAGGAACAACTCTGAAGGTTTTGGAATACTTCCTTGCTCTCTATTGATTTTTCAGCATCGTTACATGAAAATGCTTAGTTCTAGATACACAGTGATATTTTTTAAAAAGCTTGATAAGGGACATTCACAGCACTGTGTTGTCATAACCAAATAAAAAATAAAGTTCAAAATATTTCATACACTTTTCCTTTTCTAGACAAAGATTGTTTGTTTCTTCGATTGTTTACCAAAATCACTTCTCCCATTCATTTTTCTCCTCTTTCCAATGTAAACATTATAAAAAGCTTAATATTTATCATTGCACATTTTTCTCATGCACATCTAATCACAGATAGATATAATATGTATGAACTCATTCTCATCTATGAATATTAGTTTTTTTCTGTTTTACAATTATGACATTCTGTGTATATATCTGCATATGATGCTTTTTCTTTAGTGGTATCTTTTCAGAAAGGATTAAACCTTTCTCATTTTTGCCAACAATGCACCCTCACCCCACATGTGTACCAGCAATGGTATTATTCTTTCTGTACTTTTTGCCATTCTGTTAGATGCCATTTTCTGACTCCCCATGAATGAGTATCTTTTCATGTTTGTCTGTGGGATTTGCTCTTTTTTATTTTTTTAATTAAAAAAATATATTTATTTATTTGACAGAGAGAGAGAGACAGTGAGAGAGGGAACACAAGCAGGGGGAGTGGGAGAGAGAGAAGCAGGCTTCCCGCCAAGCAGGGAGCCCCATGCGGGACTCGATCCCAGGACCCTGGGACCAGGGCCGGAGTCGAAGGCAGACGCTTAATGACTGAGCCACCTAGGTGCCCCAGATTTGCTCTCTTGACAGTGGCTTCATTCACCGTTTTGTTTATCTCACTCTTGTCAATTTTCAAGTAGTCTTTATATGTCATAAACATTAGCCTCTATTATCTGCATTAAAAAATGTTTCCAAATCTCATTTGTCTATTGATTTTGTTTTTGACATCTGTTAGCTATTTGTATATTTTTACCTCGTAAGTGTCCATGTTTCTGAATGTTTAGAATGATGTCCCCCAGGCCTTTATTTTTCCTAGATGACTTTTCACAAGCTCTATCTTGATTTTCTTCTGGTTACTGATGTTTAGGTGATGGAAAATCCTTTCCTTTCCGCTATTTACCAACAGCAGAGCGTGTAAATTGTCCTTGACCCCATTCTCGTGGCACTTGAGTTCTGATTTGATACTCTTCACAGTGGCAGTTTGATAGTCAGAGATTCTAAACACACATGGCTCGGCTGGGCTTAAACATCATTTCTGGCCCACTTTCGTTTTTATGAATCTGTATTCTTTCTCTGTGTTTTTTGGACCCAGCACATTTGGGCTCCAACACCCCAAACAGTTGATGATGCTTTATTTCTGAGGGCCATATTCCCAGGATGAGACTTGCCTCCACCAGCCCTCCCTGCACGCGCACACACACACATGCACTTCTTCTTTTTTTTTTTTCTTTTTCTTCCTTGCCTCCCACCCTCCTTCTCTCACTTTTGCTTTTTTTCCCTATGCTTTGACAAACTGGCTTTGGGAACAGGGTGAGAAAAACAGCACTCGGGGTGACACGGGAATCAGTAGTCATACAGTTTTCCTCTTTATAAAAGATTGCATTGTTGAAACCAGGGTCAAACAGCAGACGGTAGGGAAGGGATGGGTCGCCTTCGTGAATGCACATAGGTGTAGGTGGATGCACCCTGGGGTTTCAGAGAAAAGTGGGGTATTCATGAATGACTCAATCTGCTATTCATGTCAGGTCCATCAGCCCGGCAGAGCGTGGCCTCTCTCCCTTGGTTTCATTCCTAGGTCTGGTTCACATTACTGCTGTGAATTTTCATCTTTTTATTTTTATTTTTTAATGTTCTGCAGCCGTTTCAGTAGGAAGCTTCGAGAGGTCATATTAGGAGCTGCTAGGGAAATCCCCTTTAAAAAAAATGATAAAAGCACATATATTGCCAGAACTCGGAAACATATTACTCCACTCTGACCATTTAACTTCATTCATAAAATGTATAACTCACTTTTTACTCTAAATATTGCTACCCTCATGTGAAATCTAGGGAAGGATGAGCCCCTTCTATTACAAATAAGTGAGAACAAAAGGTGTCAGGCCACTGGGGCCATTTATGTCGGTTATTCTAAAAACATATAAGGAAGAAGGCAAAAGGAAGAAGGAAATGCTAGAGAGTAGGCAGTGAATGCGACCAACCATCTTTGAAACCCCTGCCAATACTCCTATCCCAAAGTTCAGAGGGTGATCATACCTGATTCTAGGAATCAGTAAAGGCTCATTGTTACTAGTGCTGTGGGAGACAGAATGCTGACATGGTCCCCAAGATTCCTGCCCCCTGGGGTGTACTCCCTGCATAACCCTCTCCCCTAGAGTGTGGGCAGGACTCAGAGATCTGATGGGATTTCATCCCCATGACTGGGTTACGCTCTGTGTGAAAGATGTAATTAAAGTCCCTAATTAGCTGACTTTTAAGTAGGCCTGACCTAATCTCACAAAGCCTTTAAATCTGGGTCAGAGGCAGATACAGTCTGAGAATTCAAGTAAGAGAGACAGACATTCTCCTGCTGACCCAGAGGAAAAGAGACAGCCGTGTTGTGAACTACATACGGAGGGGCCAAGTGGCTGGGACCTTTAGTTGCTCAGAGTGATCTCGACTGACAGCAGCAAAGAAAACAAAACTAAAACACAATATAAAGATATCCATTCTACACCCTCGAAGAACTGAATTCTGCCAATAACCTGAATGAACTAGAAAGAGCAACTGGAGCCTCAGATAGGAACAGCGCAGACAACACCCTACTTGCAGTTTTGAGACCCTGAGCCGAGGACCCAGCTAAGCCCTGTCCATGTCCCTGACCCATGGAAACTGTGAGGTAATAAATGTGTATTGTTTTCAGCCACTAAGCTTGTGATAACGTGTTATGCAGCAATAGGAAATGAATACAGGTACTAATACTGATGATTTGTAATTCAATGAGCTAAGTAAAACCCCTTAGCACAGAGATGGGTGCAGAGAAGGTACTTATTAAATAAATGCTCTGATATCCATATTATGTCACCACCTTTTCCAGGCAATATACAGTAAACATGATAAAATGAATATTCTTTGTAAATGACATAAAAAAAATGATAAATTCTGGAGGGCTTGCCACTGAGTGACCCCAACACTGTATCTCATGGTCTTTGTAATGTAGACAGTGGTGCTGTTATACATTACAAAATCCAATTTCATGTTTCCAGTTCAAGGACAAGGAAGAAGGGACGTGTTTTTCAACAGAGCAGAGAGGCTTCAAGATAATGCCCAGTAGGGGCGCCTGGGTGGCTCAGTCGTTAAGCGTCTGCCTTTGGCTCAGGTCATGGTCCCAGGGTCCTGGGATCGAGCCCCACATCAGGCTCCCTGCTCAGCGGGAAGCCTGCTTCTCCCTCTCCCGCTGCCCCCGCTTGTGTTCCCTCTCTCGCTGTGTCTCTCGCTGTCAAATAAATAAATAAAATCTTTAAAAAAAAAAAAAAAGATAATGCCCAGTAATGGCCATAAAAGAATGAATTGGGTTTTCTTTGTTTTTGTTTCCTTTATTTTACTGCTTTTCAAATCATGGGTTTTGATACTTCCTTCTATAATGTATTTGTTTTCTAATTATACTATAACACATCACCACAAACTGGATGACCTAAACCAGAAGTTTATTGTCTCACAGTTCAGGGGTCCGCAAATCTAAAATCAAGGTGTCAGCTAGTTATTCCAGAGTATCTGAGGAAGAAACAGTTCTCTGTCTCTCTCCTAGTTCCTGGTGGTTGCTGGCTATCACCATTCCTTGGCTTGTAGGCCTATCCCTCCAATCTCTGTCTCCACATTGCCTTCTCTGCACTGCATGTCCTTGTTTTCCTGTCTCTCATCAGGATACTCTCAGTGAATAGAACTTAATTCAGTATGACCACATCTTTATCCTTTCCTGGAATACATCTGTTAAGATCCAATTTCCACATAAAGTATGACTTTATTTGAGGTTCCAGTCTGAGGTTCCAAGTGGACATGAATTTTGGGGACACACTATTTAACCCACTACATACCATAACATCCATAGAGCAAAGCACTCCACTAGACATGTATAGGCTGCTTAATTAATATGCAAACAAATTCATAATTGAATAATGTGAGAAATTACAAAACTGAATAATAATTTGTTATACAATTGAAAAGGAAGAAAGGAATTAAAGACTTAAAAATTGACTGTGATTAATAGAAGAGGCACCAAGCTACTTGTAAAGTGAGCTTTAAGTCCAGGAGCAGATTTAAAATTTCTAGCAAATTTCCTAACTCTTTGGGTTTCAGTTTTATCATTAATAGATTAAATGGATCATACCTGACGACCTCAAGTCCAGAGGAAATGAGAGAAGGTGGTCAAAGGTGCAAACTTCCAGGCACAAAATGCAAAAAGTCCTGGGGATGTAATGTCCAGCACAGCGATTGTAGTTAATAACCCTGCATGGTAGATCTAAAAGTTGCGAACATGAGGACATCTTAAAAGTTTTCATCACAGGGAAAAAAAAATTGTTAACTATTTGAGCTGATAGAGATTAACTAAACTTATGGTGATCATTTTGCAACATATACTATTAATCAAATCATTATATTGTACACCTGAAACTAATACAAAGTTATATATCAATTATATCTCAATAAAACAGGGGAGGGAAGGGAAGGGAAGGGAAGGAGCACCTCCAAGCACTCAGCAACTTCCCTTTTGACAGAACCCTTGGCTTTGCCTGGTTTTCTTGTCACGGAGACCACCTGTCTCAGCAACTGCCCACACCAGCCATCCAAAGACACACGAGGGGTTCTCACTCCAGGTCCTTAAAGACACGACACCTGCAATTCTCCACTTTCTCTCCTGAATTACTCATGTGGGGTGGGGTTTTTTGGGGAGATGGGGGTTGGTTTTGGGGTTTTTTGTTTGTTTTTGTTTTTAGCATTCAGACATGTGATTTCTTCCATTTAAAATTTGTAGAAAAGCTTCTAAATGACAACCATCTTGACCCCACAATCTCCTGAGTCATTGCCCTGTTTCTCTGCTTCCATTTGCAGCAAAATTTCTTGAAAGAATTGTCCAATACCTCTTGTTTCATTCAGTCTTGAACTAGCTTCAGTCACGCTTTCATTCCAAACACTTCCCAGCAATCCTATCTGAGGTCACTGTGCCGCGAATATTGAGAAATCCAGCAAAGTCAGTCCCCAGTCCTCTGACTTCCCAGCAGCAGTTGTGATGGTGATTCCTACCCCCTCCTTACCACACTTCTTTCTCCTGGGCTGCCCAGACGCCTGCCATCACCTCTCAGTCTCCCTCTGTTCCAGGATCTGTCTTAACTCCTTGACTCTTCCTCTCTTTCTCTGTCTCCACCTCTCTCTTCATTACCTCTGTGTCTTCTTCCTATCTCTTTCTCCTCTGGCTCTGTAGGTAAACTCATCCAGTTTCTCATATCTTAAATTCCTAAATGTCCACCTCCTCTGAAGCTAGAAATACCCAACCTCTTTCCTCTTGGATGGCTTAGTAGCACCACAAACTCAACATCTCCCAAAATGCACCCCCAATCTCCTCTACCACCGGTGCTGCCACCCTGAACCAGGCCAGAAATCTCCTTTGCCCGGATTATTCTGATAACCACCCAACAGTCTCCCTCAGTCTATCTCCTCCCTGCCCCCATCTATATTTCAGGTGGTAACCCCAACAAGCCTTGGAAAGAGTGAGTCGGATTATTTCAATCCTCAGATAATGACAGGATAACTAAAGTCCTGTTCATCATCAACCAAGCCTAACATGGTCCAGCCCTGGTTACATCTCCCATTTCATCTCCTGACATATCTCCCCCACAACACCACCCCCCCCGCCACCCACTGTTCTCTAGCCACACCTGTCCTCCTTGCTGCTTCTTTTTTTTTGTATTCTTATGTTAATCCCCATACATTACATCATTAGTTTTAGATGTAGTGTTCCATGATTCATTGTTTGTGCATAACACCCAGTGCTCCATGCAGAATGTGCCCTCCTCAATACCCACCACCAGGCTAACCCATCCTCCCACCCCCCTCCCCTCTAGAACCCTCAGTTTGTTTTTCAGAGTCCATTGTCTCTCATGGTTCGTCTACCCCTCCAATTTCCCCCCCTTCATTCTTTCCCTCCTGCTACCTTCTTTTCTTCTTCTTTTTTTTTTTTCTTAACATACATTGCATTATTTGTTTCAGAGGTACAGATCTGAGATTCAACAGTCTTGCACAATTCACAGCACTTACCAGAGCACATACCCTCCCCAGTGTCTATCACCCAGTCACCCCATCCCTCCCACCCCACCCCCCACTCCAGCAACCCTCAGTTTGTTTCCTGCGATTAAGAATTCCTCGTATCAGTGAGATCATATGATACATGTCTTTCTCTGTTTGACTTATTTCACTCAACATAATACCCTCCAGTTCCATCCACGTCGTTGCAAATGGCAAGATCTCATTCCTTTCTCCTTGCTGCTTCTTGACCATAGCATGCTGTCTTCTGCTTCAGGACCTTTATAGTTTCAGTTCATTCTTCCTGAAATGTTCTCTTCATTCAGTTCCTTCATGTTTCTGCTCAAATAGTATTTCATTATAGGAGTCTTTCTTGAAACCTCTAAATAAATATCAGAACAAGCTCTCAATCCCCACACTCTTATTTGCCTTAACTGTGATATGTTCTTTTCTATAGCACTGTCTCCTTCTCATTATATGTACTTGTTGTCTTGTTTATTAATTGATTTGCCCCCATGAGAATAGAAGCTTTGTGGAGACACTTGTCTGTTTCCTCCTTCTTGTGTCATTGATTCCTAGCTAAGAGTCTGGCACATTGTAGGCAAACAAATGACACAATAATAGCAAATAGGCATCACCTACTCTGCAATATGATTTCAAAATGTGTCTCAGTTTATAATTACTATTTTCCTAATTTACATTTCAGATTGCCTGAGTGGTCCTAATATATAAGAGATGGAAGCCCTTGAGAATACTGTTGAGGAGGGAGGAGATTTTCATATTTTATAGCTGGATGGAAACCACCTTTCCTTCTTCTCAGTATTTGGAGAGTGAAGTAAATAGCACCTGTCTAACATATGTTCAATTAGTTTTTATATGTAACCTCTAAATTAAACAGCCGACATAGATGGGAAATAGATCCAATAGCTTTATCCAATTGTGACAAAGTCAAATTGGAAATGCACAATTAAGGAACAAATTGTCTGTGGCTTAGAGAAAACAGGTTGCCCTGCTGGAGGGAGACAGCTTTGAGGATAGATCTGGATTCAGATCTCAGCATTTTCACCTATTAATGCTGGACCTTGAATGAATAATCTTTCTAACCCCATTGTCCTCACATGTGGGGATTTTCCCTCATATTGGGGAAGGGCTTAAAGCATGTTAACTTGTCTATATGTTTTTGATAACATCTAGCTTCAGCATTTCACTTGATCAAAAGAAAATATATCTGACTTCTATCTGCCCCAGCTGGCTCAATCTAATTTCTGACCAGAATAAAGTGTCCTGGCATAGAACTATTTTTCCTTTTCAAAGAGTTTTTGGAAAAATCTCTATCTTTTATACGTAGATAATATTGTCCTACTGTGTATAATTCAAGTAAATGTTCTTACACAAATACTTTAAAAATTATATAAGGAAAGTTTTAATTATAAATTATTAAGAATAAGGTAATTTAAAGGAAAGCTAACCCATTTTTATGGATAAGGAATATGCATCAATACACGTCCGTTAATAATGGGAAGACCAAGACATTTATTAAAATGAAATTCTTCCCTAGATAACATACAGCAAGATAATAAATATTACAGATTACTGTCAGCATGGAATCCTATTGAAATTGTTGATCTTTAAATTTTCCCTAAGCCTTATAGATAGTCTTCACTTTGCACCATACTCTATTAAAAGAAACACGTACATACACATTAGAACGGTGTCTCACTTTGCACGATTCCCATGTGCAGGGAAAATCCTTTGGCAGGTACTGTACAGACTGAGGACAAGCTGCAGTGTGGTGGTTAAAAGTCCTGATTCGGGGGCCAGACTCTCAATTCCAATACAATTTTCATGGCCTAATGAAGGCCCTTAAAGAATCACTCATTCTTGTTTTGCTTCCGTTCACTCATGTAAAGGAGGAGGGTAAGAATAATGCCTCGTAATGTGTTGTTGTGAGTTTTAAATGAATTAGAAGGTAAAACTTTTGGAACAGGGCCTGACACTTTGTAAAAATCTATAAAAATGGTTTCTTTCGGGGCGCCTGGGTGGCTCAGTCGTTAAGCGTCTGCCTTCGGCTCAGGTCATGATCCCAGAGTCCTGGGATCAAGCCCCGCATCGGGCTCCCTGCTCCGCGGGAAGCCTGCTTCTCCCTCTCCCACTCCCTCTGCTTGTGTTCCTTCTCTCGCTGTGTCTCTCTCTGTCAAATAGATAAATAAAATCTTAAAAAAAAAAATGGTTTCTTTCATTTTTGTTATGAATGACATGAATTATCTGTCTAGATGTCTGGGTTGAAATAAAGATTGAATATCAAAAAATAGCATAATATTCTTTGATTAAAAAAACTAACAGATGTTCTCTATGAGTAGGAGCTCTGACTTCAGCAAAAAGTAAACTTTCTTAATTACAGAGTTTTCAGGTCTGAACATCTACCTAAAAAGCAGATGTGAATTAGTTTGTTGGGTCTGTCATTGACTAACTTTTCAAGTTTTAATCTCTCCAGCCATCAGATTCTTCATCCAGAACCAAGCCTCATGTGGTTGTTGTGAGAACTTAAAAAAATATTAATAAATGTTCAATAAATTGTATCTGCTATTACCTGCAATATACCAAATTGAGAATTTTTCCTAAGAATTATCTGTTTGAAATGCTGATATAACCAGCTGCAGGATTGTGATGATCGAATTGTGAGATATTATAGTCTCTTTAATCTTTTCCTTTACTGTGAGCTACTGTGTTATTTAGCAGGTAGACAATCATCCCCATAATTGGTATTTTTAATTTAAACTGTATTGAGGTTTGATCTGCATAAAATAAAATGTACCCACTTTAAGTATAAAATTTTGAAGTTGTATAAGTGTATATAACCATCCTGAAAATCAATATAGAGAATACTTTCATCGTCTCAGAAAATTCCATCATAAAAAAAAAAGTCCACTGTACACCTTAGAAAATATTCATCCTTCCACTTGTAAGGCCCCAGGTGGCATCTGATCTGCTGTCCTTTATTATAGATTAGTGTTGCTTGTTTTAAGATTTCAAGTAAATTGAATCATGCAGTAGATAGTCTTTTGCATGTGGCCTCTCATTCAGCATGTTTTTGAGATTCGCCCATGTCGTTATGGGGTATCAGTAGTTTGTTCCTTTTAATTGCTGAGGAATGTCCTATTATGTGGATATACCAAAATGTGCCACAATGTATTTTTCAAGTAACCTGCTTATGTTATGTATTTATAGGTTTTCCCAGTTTTGACTTTTCCGGAAAAGTCACTATGGACTTTCATGTACATGTGTTTTCATTTCTCTTGGATCAATCAATACCTAGGAATGGGATTGCTGCTAAGTGCAAATTTAGCTTTTCGAAAAACTGCCAAACTGTTTCTTATTTTGAGATACTTGTAATTTGGCCCCAAACAATAAATTTTTATTTCATTTATTGATTATTAATTTGATGAAAAGATACATCAAGGCTGAAAAGTTTCATTCTTGTCTATTATTCAAATGAAATCCCTACAAACTCCAAAATGAAATTCCCCAATTTTAATATAATAAATTTGTTTTGACAAAATGAACATGATTTTTGTTTCATGATTCCATAAATGTGAATAAGATATTGTATTTCAGTGCTTTTTCATTCTCTCCTGTCTTGTGATGACATTAAAGTAGAGATTACATTAACTTTTCAGAAAATACTTCCTAGACTGACCCTCACGCTTCCCATCGGTTAACTCTGGTTTCTTTCTCCTATCCCGGGAATCCTGACACAAAGGGTAAACACATGTTGATGTAAGTTTTGGATAAAATAATTGTATTCCACTCTGTCCCCAGTGACTACTTCTGCAGTAGGAATATACTGTTGTTTCTTCCAGGGAAGAATTCATTTTACAAAGATGGATTATATTATAAAGGCAAAACTACCTTCATTACAGTACTCACATACTTCAGTGTTGAATGGACCACCGCCACACAACTGATAAGAAACCACTTTCAGAATTTCAAAACATAGTTAAAAAATTAATAGTGTTGAAATGATAAAAACAGAAGCCAATTATTTTTTTCACAGTAGAATTATGTTTTGCAGAAGCTTTTGTAGCCAGATGTTTTCTAGTTGTACTATTCAATTATTATGTTTGCTCATCAAATTCATCATCATTAGTCTTATAATTATATAGGATATTCTGCCACAGAATGTATTCTTCTAGACTAGCCCACTAGCATAATAGCACTTAAAGGGAGTAATTATACAAATACAATCATGTAGTTGATAATTCATGGAATGATGTAAAATTTTTAATGAGTACATTTTTACATATTTTTATTTAATTCTTGTGTTTATTCTTAAAATATGGATACATGGTAACAATAAGTATATAAAGCAAAGCTCCATTAGTGTGATCAGGGAGCATAACTTACCAAAACAATACAAGAGGTTCAACAACTATTTGGGAAATCTGAGCTACATAAATCTGTTCTTATTTTAAAAATTCTCCCACCTCCTTCAATAATGGATATTTCCACAAAAATTACCTAGAGAGTGAATAAGTACATAAAATTTAAAAATTCTAAGTTTTGCATATCTTAAAACGCTTTTTCACTTTTATAAATCTCCTAGAAGTAAGTACTGAAACATTGATTTGTTCTTGGGTCCTTTCATTGCTTTATTTAGAGAGGTGAAGTTTGATCATTTCTAACTTGTCCAAAACTTTTGGGTTAAATATGGTTCAGAATTCAGCCTCTTCCTTCCTTCCTTCCTCCCTCCCTCCCTCCCTTCCTTCTTTCCTTCCTTCCTTCCTCCCTCCCTCCCTTCCTTCCCTCCTTCCTTCCTCCCTCCCTCCCTTCCTTCCCTCCTTCCTTCCCTCCCTCCTTCCTTCCCTCCCTCCCTCCTTCCTTCCCTCCCTCCCTCCTTCCTTCCCTCCCTCCCTTCCTTCCCTCCTTCCTTCCCTCCCTCCCTCCTTCCTTCCCTCCCTCCCTTCCTTCCTTCCTTCCTCCCTCCCTCCCTTCCTTCCCTCCCTCCCTTGTTTTTCTTTTTCTCAGATTTTAGAAACGTACTGCACTGCATGTACTATATCCCCTAACAGGGTTTTGAGGCAGTACCAATAACAATCACACTAAAGTGCCTGCTAAAAAATATGCAAACATTCACACTAAATGTCATAAATAGGTAGAATATATATTACTTCCTTTTTGACTAAGTTATTTGTTATTATTATTATTATTATTATTATTATTACCACCACTGTGTACGTTTGGGAAATCTTTTTTGATTTTCAGAGCTTTTAGGGCTTTGGAATTTCAGATAAAAAATTATGAACCTGTATTACCTTCTGTGATCAAAGTTTTCTTATTGAAATAGCTATGCTTTGAAAAAATAAGACCTAATGGTATCATTTTCCTTGTCTTCTTAGGCTTCAGTGTGAAGCAGATAAACACACATTCCCCACCTAATGTAAGAACACTCCCTTATCCTCTTACCTGCCTCCCTACCCCTCGATACCTGCCCGTAGGAGATAATAATTGACTTCAGTTGGGGTGCCTGGGTGACTCTGTCTTTAAGCGTCTGCCTTTGGCTCAGGTCATGGTCCCAGGGTCCTGGGATCGAGCCCTTCATCGGGCTCCCTGCTCGGCAGGAAGCCTGCTTCTCCCTCTCCCGCTCCCCCTGCTTGTGTTCCCTCTCTCGCTGTGTCTCTCTCTGTCAAATAAATAAATAAAATCTTTAAAAAAAATAATAATTGACTTCAGCCCACAGTTATAGTGAACAGCTACGACATACTCTATTACTAGCAGAGGTGCAGCTTTGCATTTTACCTTGAGGACCCCCTTTCTGTCATTGTTGTCATAGCAACAGCAAAATGCACAGAAATGTATCAATAACATAAGGCAGAATTTTGTATGACTAAATTGTAATACTTTGGACCATGAAACGACGTAGTAATTCAGGGAAAAGAAGAGTTCATGTGAAGTGAAATTTTCCCGAGGGAAAAAGGTTTCTGTAACTTTTTAGTGCCTATTCATAAAGACGTTTAGGAAGAACATCAAATAAGCTAATGAAAAGAAGCAAAGGAAGAGAACCAGTATTTATGGAGCAGCTACTCTGTGTCAGACAACATACTTGATTATTAAATGTATTATCACTTTAGCAACAATTTATGTATAATATAAAGAGAAAGACCAAAAATGTGCTGGTGAAACAACATATAAGGACTGATAGATAATGAAGTGCATAGAATGTACTAACAGTCTGATTTGCTATAACAAAGACAAAACTCGTGATGTGTCCTCATATTTCATATATAAATAAAAACTGTACTAGCGGGCAGTTACTTCTGTTTTTCACATGAGCTCTTTAGCAGTCGTCTGAAATCAAGTTCCTTGGTGGGTCAAATGGAGTGTAGACTGCTTTTGGTAAAGTTAGACTAGTAGGAACTCTCCTTAAACATGTGTGTGCTGGGTGGCTCAGTCAGCTGAGCAACCAGCTCTTGGTTTCGAATCAGGTCATGATCTCAGGGTCCTGGGATTGAGTCCTGGGTGGGGCTCTGTGCTCAGGGCAGCCTTCTGGAGATTATCTCCCTCTCCCTCTGCTCCTCCCCTGCTTGTGAGTTCTCTCTCCCTCACTTTCTCTCTCTCTCTCTAAAATAATAAATAAATAAATAAATAAATAAATAAATAAATAAATAAAACCTTTTTTTTTAAGATTTTATTTATTTATTTGAGACAGAATGAGAGAGAGAGAGAGCACATGAGAGGGGGGAGGGTCAGAGGGAGAAGCAGGGAGCCCGATGCGGGACTTGATCCTGGGACTCCAGGATCATGACCTGAGCTGAAGGCAGTCGCTTAGCCAACTGAGCCACCCAGGCGCCCATAAATAAAACCTTTTTAAAAAACCCACCCATGTATGTGCTATACAGAATCCTTTCTCTCCCAAATATTTCCTACTTCCTGGGACCCATGAATAGGTTATTTTATATGGCAAATGTTATTAAGGTTACAGACCTGAGATTATCCACTAGATTATCCCAGTGGGCGCAATCAAATCATCACAGTCCTTTGGAATAAAGAACGTTCTCCCACTGAATTCAGAGAGAATGGTAGAAGAGCAGATAGGAGAGATTCAAAACAGGAGAGCAAGTAGATCTGCTGCCTCTGGCTTTGAAGAGTATGGGGACCAGAAGTCAGGGAATGCAAGAAGCCTCTAGAAACTGAGAACAATCCTCAGCCTCAAGTCAGAAAGGACACAGGACCCTCAGTCCTAGAGTTCTGTGGAACTGAATCCTGCAACAACCAGAATGAGCAGATTCTCTCCCCAGGCTGAACAAAACCTTGATTTTAGCCTTTCAAGAACAAGAACATGGCAACAAGCCAAAGCCCAATGGAAAGTCAATAGCAAGCACAGAAACTTACAGAACTGTGAAATCATAACTTTGTGTTGTTTCAAACATCCCAGAGTCTGATAATTTGTTAAGGCTGTAGAAGAAAATGAGTACATTGTAGGATTAAATAGACACATTAACAAATAACTATGTGAGTGGGTTTACTATCACGACTTCTTATATTCTTAAGGTGTTTTATTTAACATTTTCAAATTGCTCACAAAGGAATTCTTGCCCACAGAAGACATAGTGCTTTTTAGTGTAAAGTGGTTTTTAAAGTCTTAACCAAAAAGAAAAATTTAAAATTTTGTCAGAAAGTCAATTTTTTGTTTCATGAGTTAAAAATTAAGGGGGACTTACGGAAAGCTTCATTTATTTTCAAAATCTTATTTACCTTCTTTTCTCTGGGGCAAAACAGATTTACTTTAATTAGGTAAATCTTCCCCAGATTTTGACATTGGATAATAAGTTCATATATCATAAGCTTACCCGCTATGCTTAGAGATCATTTTTCATTAACGATGTAATAGTGCTCACACCTTCATCAGCTCTGCTTAGCAGCACTAATTACAATGGATGCTAAAGTCTCTCCCACTTCATTTTTTTTTCTCAGTGTCATCTCATTAAATCATTAGGACTCATGACTAAAATATAATAAATACATGAGTACATATTTATTTGACACACATTCTTGTTACTAACATTGTGGCCATCATTTCTAAGTGGGTTAAAATTTTACTGATTATGGCAACAAGGGTTGAAGCCAAACTAATTTATCAGTGTCCCTAGTCCCTGGCAGTAGGTCTTCACCATTAAACTTCATGTTGTAGAGCTTAACCATTTGCCGAAAAATGTCTATTCAAATGTCTGTTATTTCTTCAGCTATTCATAAAAAGAAATATTAATTCAATGTTGTAGGTGTTGGTTTAATATCTTATTAATGGTAATGAATAAATTCTGTATAGACTCTAGCAGAGTAGTAAGGTATACAGAAACCTGTCTTTGTCACTACTCTCAAAAATGACTACATAACAGCATGATATCATTAAGGACATTATAGTAGAAATTAAGAGATCAGAAACTTAAATCGGACTAAACTAACAAATGGTGGTATAGCCCTAGGAAAGTCATTTACTATTTCCAGGTGGCAATTTGTCCATCTCTGACAATGAGAATTTAGACTAGGTTTCTCTAAGACTCTACCCATATTTATGACTCTGTCTGAATAAAGCATCTTCTTAAAGTAGCTTTGGAAACTCAGGTTTGCCTGTTAAATATCTGGCCTGGATAAATTGCTAACTAACCTTGAAAAATGGTACTCTGCAAAAGCAAGCCTTTATCTATTATAAACATTCTATTATAAATATAAATATTATTATAAATAATAAATTCTATTATAAATCTTGTTTATTCTCCTCCTTATCGTTTTCATGATGACCAGACTTGGAAAACCCTGCAGGTCAACACCCTGCAATAAAAATTCTAATAAAGAAGAAACCATTTAATTTTGTTTTGTTTTGTTTTGGGTTTAGTTTGAACAGTCAAAAATGGCCTTTTTTGGTATATATAAATTTATTATGAATGGATTTTGTTTTATTTTTTTTAAGATTTTATTTATTTGACAGAGAGAGAGCGCAAGCAGGGAGCAGCAGAGGGAGAAGCAGGCTCCCCGCTGAGCAGGGAGCCCGATGAGGGACTCGATCCCAGGACCCTGGGACCATGACCTGAACCGAAGGCAGATGCTTCACCGACTGAGCCACCCGGGCCCCCATGAATGGATTTTAGTTTTCTCTTAATGTTCTCAATTTAATAAAAGGCAATTGGTAAATTATCCACTTCCCTTAGATCATCTGGAGAAAAAAGAAGAGATCAATCCTTTCTTTATGACTCTGTGGTATATATTTTGACAGAACTCTATATTTCTAAATTTTGTTAGTCAACATTTCATAACTAGTTTTGATTTGTTTTGACTATTTATCATTGGGCAATTTCCCTGGTAACCAATGTTGATGATTTTCTTTTTGACTATCAATAGTATTTTTTTTATTCTTATGTTAATCCCCATACATTACATCATTAGTTTTAGATGAAGTGTTCCATGATTCATTTTCATTGTTTGTGCATAACATAGTATTTCTTTAATCGTAGGGAAAAAATGGAGTGTATTTTTAAACTATTGAAAAGATGATGACTTGTGAAAATAAATATTTAAAATTAAAAAAAAAATACTTCTCTTGAGGTAGAATTCACAAACTAAAATCTGCATGTGTTTAAATTGTATGATGTAATAAGAATTGGCATATGTGTGTACGTATGAAACCATCACACAAATCACAATAATAAACATATCCAGTACACTCCAAAACTTCCTCATGCCCCTTTGTAATTTTTCCCTCCAGACTCTCTCTGCACCCCACAGACCTCCCTCCCCATCAACAGGTAAACATTAATCTTCTTTATGTCACTGTAGATTAGTTTACATTTTCTAGAATTTTATCTATGAAATCACACAGTATATATATATATTTTTTTTTCTGGCTTTTTTCACCCAACATAATTACTTTAAGATTAATGTAGAACTTTGTACGTACCCATAGTTTATCAGAGCATTTTATTCCTGAGTAGTATTCCATTACATAAAAGCAGCAGAATTGTCCATTTACTTGCTGATGTATATTTGTGTCATTTCCAGTTTTGAGGTATGTTATGGTGGAATTATGCCCTCCCATTCATATGTTGAATTCCTAATCCTCAGTGCCTCAGAATATGACCTTATCTGGAAATAGATTAATTGCAGATGTAATTAGTTAAGTTAAAGTGAGGACATGTTGGACTGAGGCTGGCCCCTAATCCAATATGATTGATGTCCTTATAAAAAGATGTACATGCACAAAGGGAAGATGATGTGAGGACACCGGGAAAACACCAACTACCATCGACCGAAGCCAATATTTCATGCTATCTATAAATAAAGACTGTGTTATATCTTCCTTTCTTATCTGAATTCCATTTATTTGTTTGATTATCTATCATCTATCTATCTATATCTATCTATCCATCTATCATCTATCAATCAATAGATATCCATATATCTATCACCCATCTAACTACTAATTTATTTTTAATTTATTGCAGTAGATAGAATCTCTATTTCAGTGTTCAATAAAAATGGTGAGAATGGATATCCTTGCAGTGTTCTTGATCTTAAGCGGAAAATACTTAATCTTTTACCATGAAGTATGATAGTTGCTATATATTCTTTTGTAGATCTTCATCATCAGGTTGGGAAATTTTCATAATAATCCTAATTTGCTGAGGATGTTTTATCAAAAGTCAATGTTGAATATATTGTCAAAGGTTTATCTTTGGTTATAGAGATGAGCACATGTTTGTTTCCATTTTAATTTTTAAAAATTTGTTAATATGGTAAATTCCATTGATTGACTTAAGGATGTTAATATTAAGGATGTTTAAGAACTAATTTTGCATTCTTAGGATAAATGTCATTTGGTCATGATGCATTAGCTTCTTATATATTGTTGAACTCAATTTGCTAAAATTCTTAAGAATATTTTTATCTATGTTCATGAAAGATATTGGCCTATAGTTTCTTTACTTGTGTGTTTTTGTCTCATTTCAGTATCAGAGTGATATGTCGTGTCTTCGTAGAATGAGATGTGGTATACTTCCTCTTCTTCTAAAAGAGATTGTACAGAGTTGATTACATTTTTGGTCCTTCAGTTTTTAATGAAGTTCTAGTAGTAAACAGATAGAGTTAGAGTTTTCTTTGTGGGAAAGAATTTAAGAACAAATTTTAGTTAATAGATATGACACTATCAGTTTGTGTTTCTTCCTGGATGAGTTTTGGTAGTTTGCATCTTTCAAGAAATGTGTTCTTTGCCTTTAAGAATTAAAATGTATTAGCCTAATGTGCATAGTGTTAACTTCATTATCCTTTAAATATGTTTGATCTCTAGTGATGTCACCTCTATCATTCCTGAAACTGGTAGTTTGTGTCTTTGTTCTCTTTTCTTTTTTATCTGTATATCTAGAGGTTTATAATTAAAAAAAAAATCTCAAAGAAATAGCTTTTGGTTTCAACGATCTCCTCTATTGTAACCATTGGCTCAAAATCCAGTATATCTGCATTTGTCAAGATAAATATAGACAATTATTTAAAAATATTTATTAGGGGGGTTGGGGGAGTGGGGTGACCAGGTGATGGGTATTAAGGAGAGCACATGTAGGGATGAACAGTGGGTGTTATACATAACTAATGAATCGTTGAACACTACAACAAAAACTTATGATGTTGGCTAACTGAACATAATGAAAAATAAAAAAATAAAGTAAAAATATTTATTAATTAAATGACTTCTTTACTAGCGTGTTTCTTTTTCATGCACATTTACTAAAGGTATGACTAACACAGAATGCCTGTAACAATATTGATGAGTATCACAAATACTGCTTTATAAGTCTACAGTTAATTTAAATAGTGTTAGTAATATCTTGATTGGGAAAGGTAAGTTAAAGCATCAGAAATACAAACAGGTCACAGTTCTAAATCTCTGTCCTCTAGGGCTTTTAAATATATTTTCATTAAATAAAATCATAAGAAAAGGTCAATAGATTTGTCAAAGAATTATTACACATGTGTATATATCTCTATATGTATATATATAAACACACACATATACATTTAATTACTTTATTTACTTATTTATAGGTATCTCCATATTCCATATATGCCATTTATGCTGTTTGTTTACTCAGTGTTTTGTATTTCTTTATGACTATGACAAGACTAGGATCTACTTGTTTTAAATATTACAAATCAACATCTGTAAAATATGCAAACTTATTAATGAAGTTTGTTTTATTTTTAAGTATACTTCCTGTGTCCTAAAAAACAGTTTACCATAAATAACACTAGTAAAATATTCATTCCTACTGACACTGTTTATACTTTTAAAATATTATCAGATCAAAATATAATCAAATGCACCTATTTGACGTATCATCACAAGGTTAACACTACACTGACTTGTAGCTTTTATACAGCAAATTTCATCTGAGGTCCTTTGGCAAAACCAGTATACGAATTATGACTCAGAAATCTTTCAGCTGTCTCTGAAATGAATTCCAGGCACAGAGTAAGAATAAATATTATAATAGATATATTTAGTAATATACAAAGCTATGACAAGAATTTAATTGTCTCAAGTCAATCTCAGTTATAAACCAAACACATATTCATATATATGTGGACTTGACTGTTAGGAAGATGCCATGCCCCACCTATATCCACTCACCCTTAATGTTTCAGCTTGTATCTTCCATCTTTCCAGGGATTATCTCTTCCATGCCTTTGCCTGAGGGCTTGACTCAGTGCGCAAAGTTCCTGGCAAACCAGTTGAGTGAGGGAATGATGGCCCCTCAGGGTCAGCTTTTAACCAAAAGAAACAATCTAGCTTCTTTATGCCTTGGGTAACATAACTGAGGGGAGACCTACACATTTCCCAGAGCTCCCAAGTTGGAAAAACCTTAGTTTTTGTTTTCATTCATTATGTATCTTTAACATGATATTTTATAGTTTACCTATAATACAGTTCTTTTGTATCTGTATCTCTCTCTACATATCTACATAGTGTTGTCATTGGGAATGAGGGAAAGAATAAATGCCAACAGAATTTCACACTGCTAAGTATTCGCGACTTCAATCTAGTTGTTTTAGAAGGTACTCATATAAAATCTAGGCTTCCTGTACTTTTTTTTTTTTTTTTTAAAGATTTTATTTATTTGACAGAGAGAGACACAGCGAGAGAGGGAACACAAGCAGGGGGAGTGGGAGAGGGAGAAGCAGGCTTCCTGCGGAGCAGAGAGCCCAATGCGGGGCTCGATCCCAGGACCCTGGGATCATGACCCGAACTGAAGGCAGACGCTTAACGACTGAGCCACCCAGGCGCCCCTAGGCTTCCTGTACTTTTAAGAAGTCTTTTAGAACTTTTTAACACAAAATATTCATGAAAATAAAAGTAGAAAATATCTCAATTAAAACTATTTGAATGTTTTTCTTTGTCCCCAGAGAAGTGAGTTATTTAATGTGTTAGATTATTGCCCCGAAGCATTAGTCATTTATAATTATGCCTTGCTTATAGAATTAAGGAATGGAAAGTTGTTTTTTTAATAATCCAGTGATGCAGTAATCTTTTCTTTTTTAATTAAAAATTAATTTGCCTCCTAATGAAGACAAATAAAACATCAAATCTAATTAAGATTGTGTGAAAGGTTGTGTTAGCCTCAGTTAAGAGGCCTAACAGACAACAAACTTCATAAATACCAAACCTCATCTTGTTCCTTTTCCTAGAAGGTCCTACGGGTAAAAGCAGCTGCAGAACATTATTCCTCCTTTTGTTTTAATTGCCTTTAACAGATGAGCTAGAAAAAGCATTATAAATAATGCATGATAATGCTTTGCATAAAGGTAAACAGAACAAATGTGCCAGGTGACAAGTTTATGACAGTATATTTTAATAACCAGGCTGTTTCTTGAATTATATTTTACTTCTCTCTTTGTCACTCAGCTAGGAGAAAGGGAATGACAAAACAGACAAGGAAAAATGAGCCATAGAAGAATTAAAAAGGCACTAATGATAATTAGGAAACAAGAACAAAGATAGTTGAGGTCTGCCCACGGGAAGGTGTTTTAAGTGTCTTAACGATTACATACATTTGGGATTTGTAAGAAAAAAGAACCGTGATAATGATGTAATTAGAAGGCTTTATTTCCATATATTTTCACTGAAACATCCACTGAAGTTTAGACACTAGTTTAGGTTCTGGGGTTGCGTAGATTACTAAGTAATAGACCCAGCTCTTAAGGATTCAGCTTACTAAAAGAAGGTAGAGATATAAAACAATGATCTGTAAAACCCCAAGAGAAAAAATTTGTTCAATGTGATGATGGAAACCAGAGGATGAATGACTAATTCTATCTTGGGGAATCAGAAATGTTTAACAAAACATATAAACAAAATCTGAAAGTATAATAATACCAAGCAAAACATCTTAGGTGGAGGACACATACAAAAAGATTGTATGGTAATTGGAACTGTATTTGCAAAGAGAGAATGGTAGATGGTCAGTCTTGAAAGTCATGTCTTTTATCTGATTGCAAAGGAACACAAAATAGAGGTTGCAACTATATGACAAAGGATAGCTCTTAAGTTTTTCAAAGCTGTGATATTAGAATAGATTAAACAATTTATGTACTACCATCAAAACGTTAAACTTTCTCCAAAAATGTTAGAGAAATATATGTGGTAGGGTTTTTATTCTATGGAAGTTTTCTAAAATTTTACCTTCTCTAATTTTGATGTATGTCCACGTTCTTGTTTCAAAAGACAGCTGTTGGCATCGCTCAGTATATGAATAGGCAACATGTGTGGCCACAGCTGGAGTCTTGCACAGAAACGACGTTCCAATAATCATAAAAGACTTTAGTAAATTTTATTTGAATCATATTTTAAAAGAAGTACGAATTTTTGAAATAGTTTGATACACCAGAAAAAAGCACTATTCTGAAAGATTAAAAATACAAAACATATATAAATCATCTGTTTTGCTAAACAAGAGCTATTTACATCCATATGATAACTTCACTGGAGTAAAGAGGAACATTTTGGTGAGAAATTAGGATTGCCTTGGAAAAAGTTACAAAGAGGAATCTAAATTAAAATGAAATTGATTCTTGCACTTTTTTATCAGGTTTTTTGGGCGTGACATGAGATGAAACCATATGATTGACTCTGTTCAAGTTTTAAAGAGCTTCAGTATTATAAGCTATGAAGGAAGAAGTTAGCATGGAGCTCCATTTTATCCATCTCTGCATGCTGACATTCAACTAGTGTATTGATGACCATATCCACTGCTAAAATATAGAAACACTTTTATATTGGTTATTAAATGCCCACCCCTCTGAGTCCCACAGGTTCCCATATCCATGCTACAGCATGCATTGGCCAATCTCTCAGACCTCTAGAACTTGCCCACATTTCAGCAGCCAAAAAGTTGCCGCCTTACATCAGAGGAGAGCTCCGGGACCCAACTTGTTGGTAGGTGATGCATGCCTTGTACCAGAGGTTAGTTATGTGTTCACACCTGCTCTTATTCAAAAAACATATTTCAGTAAATGTTATAGGCCATACACTATACTAGGCACTTGTTAGAGATTGAATTAGGAAAAACAAAGAAACAGAAATTGTTCAGGTCTTCATTAAACTCTAGTGGGAGATCAAATATGAAGTAAATCACCACAAACTGTGTGCATAATTTAAAATAATGGTAACTACTAAAGAATGAAAGAACAAAATACTATAAAATCTTGTAAGGTTGATCAAGTTTATATTTAGGAATAAGTCATTAGCAGCAAATTAGCTAATCCTGAAAATGAAATAATATTAGCAACGCCAAAAAAGCATGTAGGCAGGGCTAGCATGGTCCAATGCTTGGGGTATTTTTACGGCTGCTGAGTCAAGAACGAGTAAGTAAAGAAAAGCCCAAAGGAAAGAGTATTCAAGCAACTTAACTTTCATTTTCAAGAATGGTTGCCTCTTGGCTTTGATGACTGGATTTTGTTACTTCTTCCCATTGTATAAGCTTAGTCGTTTTGTTATTCTTCTGGACCTCGATTACTTTCTCTGAAAATTTTATATTACCTTCCTCAAGGAAAATAGTATGTAGATCCTATTCTTTGCACAGGGCCTGAAACATAGAAGGTGGTTAATAAATGTCTTTTGGAGGAATAAATCTGTGAAAGGAGAATGAAAATAATTTAAAGAGTTGTAGTGAGAATTAAATTCTTTATGTGTGATAAGTATATCTGTATGTGTTTATATATACATGTATATTTATATATGAATAAATTTATAGTTTTTGATGAAATTCTATGTATATATATATATATATATATTTCACAGCTACATATAACTGTAGGTGTAAACATTTAACCATTAAATTGATTGGGCATATATATGTCCATAAGAATATACACAGTTTAGTAGATTGACTGATTCAAAGTAGATACTAGTAGATATTAGTTCCTTACTCACCTATCTTAGGTAAATACACTTTCAAAGAGAGTGCACTGATTAAATTATCAAAATGTAGAGTGAGAATATGTTGTAGACTTTCTCAACAAAATTTCCAAGAAATGACAAAAGATATAAACATTTTTTAAAGCGTAAAGGCCTTGGATTTCAAGTAGGGGAGGCTGATAGTGAATAATTGTCACTATGCCACTTAACAAGAAGACAAAAGATAAAACACTGGTGACATCCTTCATGGTTGTCATTAGCTTTACATATTATATGTAAACATGTACATACTTATATGTAAGTATGTGTATACTGGCACGGTACTAAAAATTTTCTTTAAAAATCCTAAAATACATTTTATCTACTGAAAGACAAGTTGTCAATTCATCTGATTGACTGTTGAATTCCCATCATTTTGAGAACTTTTCTCAGGAAATTGATATCAAATACAGTATTCTCCCCTACTGAACAAAATATACTGACTTTTCAGAGACCAATTTTTGAGCTCTTTATTGCTAAATTTGAAAACAAATCTTTAGTCTTTTTGAAAAGAAAATATGATTTGAGACAAATTTTCCAGGGATAGGTTCACTAATGATTCATCAAACTAGATGGACATATGTAGAGTTACAAGTGAGGTAAATCTTTTGGTTCAAGGTCACAGAAGCAGCATCAGTTATGCTGCAAAAAAGTTATGAGCTTGTGTGGATCATGTGCCATTTTGGAGCAGGAAACTAGAGGAGACAACTTTGCTAAACTTTCCAGAGCTCTGGAGGGTTGAGAGGCACACAGCATTATTAACTTGGCTGCAGACAGAAGTCTGGTACTGCAGAGTGCTTTCAAACGTTGCTTTATCTCAGAAAAACTTTAACGTTGACACATGGATTCATAATGGTTTTCTTTTTCTTTTTTTTTTTTTTAAAGATTTTATTTATTTATTTTAGAGAGAGAGAATGAGAGACAGAGAGCATGAGAGGGAGGAGGGTCAGAGGGAGAAGCAGACTCCCCGCCGAGCAGGGAGCCCGATGCGGGACTCGATCCCGGGACTCCAGGATCATGACCTGAGCCGAAGGCAGTCGCTCAACCAACTGAGCCACCCAGGCGCCCTCATAATGGTTTTCTTGATGACAAAGCCATCAATAGCAGAGACTTTGCAGAGTCAGACCTCACTCACTTCAGGACAAAGTAAATGTTAGCACATAAATTTGACTCAAGATGTATTGAAAATCCTGGTTTTCTTTGACACAGGCCTATCACTATGTGGCAGAGTCAGCAATGGAAGCCCGAATTCCATTTTCCATTACATATCTTTGTGAGTCAAGGATTTCACTATGTTGCCAACTAAGAGCCAAAATTGATTGGGTTTCAAAAACAACTTGATCATTGTCACAACAGAGATCTTGTTGCAATTTCAAAATTGTATTCATGCCAAACAATAGTCTTTCCATTAAAATTTCCTTTGTTAGAATTAAAATGTGCTGTCTTGTTTTATTTGCCCAGTTAAATCTATCTCTTTTTTTCAGGAGGAACAATTGCATTTTACAGGAAAAACAATAAGAATCAGAAAAACATATTTTAAGACATTTTTGTACAAGGTATTTTATATACAAAACTTACATTTTCACTTCGGTCAAGGACATTGTGTAGATACAATGCTGTGCCTAAGCCACCATATGTCATTTTCTGTAAAAGCTCATAATCTCATCAGATTCTCATGAGGGTCCATGACTCTAACATATTTTATGTTTAAAAAATTGTCTTTTATCATGTACCAATGCACTGGTATAAACACACTTATTGAAGAGAAATATATCTTTTCAAAATATGTCCTCAAATTTTGAGTACAGTAGGCAGGCCAAGTACAAATAAGTAAAAACACCAAAAACAATGAAGTGTTAGAGACAAGAGCTATTAAAGTCTGCATGTTCCCAATCTGCTACACATCCCTTGTACCTCCCACTGCCCTCTTCAGTCTATTAGAGAATCTGGTTCTTCACAGCCCTATTTGGTTTTTTTTGTGACAGAGAAGATGGATAATGGTCAAAAAGAGAAAGAATGAGAAGTGATGAAAAACACCCTGAAAAGCTAAGTCGGGCTGTTTAAAATTTATAATTTGAGAGAGGCCTGGGAAAGACCAGGAGAGAGGGGAAAGAAAGAGATAGAGGGACAGAGCTAGTCCTTTCTTGGGTTTAGAAGCCAATCATTAAGCACACATGAGTCACTTAGAACAATCTATGCTACAGAATAAACACCTCATAAATGTTACTTCATCATATTCGTTATCATTATTTTCATTGTCCTTATCATCATCATCATCATCATCATCACTGAGAAGTGGGGGCTGAAAAGTGAGAGGCTTTGGGACAGATGCAAGATGTCAGAGAATGGGAGATGAGAGTAGATTGGGGCTCTTTTTTTTTTTTTTTTGAGAGAGAGAGCACATGAGAGGGAGGAGGGTCAGAGGGAGAAGCAGACTCCCCAGCGAGCAGGGAGCCCAATGCGGGACTCGATCCAGGGATTCCAGGATCATGACCTGAGCCGAAGGCAGTCGCTTAACCAACTGAGCCACTCAGGCGCCCCCTTTTTTTTTTTTTAATTAGCAAATTTTTTTTTTTTATGATGTTATGTTAGTCACCATACAGTACATCATTAGTTTCTGATGTAGTGTTTCATGATTCATTGTTTGCGTGTAACACCCAGTACTCCATGAAATACGTGCCCTCCTTAATACCCATCACTGGGCTAACCCATCCCCCCCACCCCACTCCCCTCTAAAACCCTCAGTTTGTTTCTTGGAGTCCACAGTCTCTCATGGTTCATCTCCCCCTCTGGTTTTCCCCCCTTCATTTTTCCCTTCCTTTTCCTAATGTCCTCCATGCTATTCCTTATGTTCCACATGTAAGTGAAACCATATGATAATTGTCTTTGCTTGACTTATTTCACTTAGCATAATACCCACAATTTGCATGGACATGGATGGAACTGGAGGAGATTATGCTAAGATCAGGCCTCTTAAAAACTATTTTCTATAACATACATTCTGGATCGCCTTCAACATTCTTTGAGATACTTAAAATAAATAGTAAATTTCTTTTAAACTTACTGTGGTCCGCAGGTCTAGCATCATTTGAGTACATCTCTGAGCTGGCATTGGGCCCTGGGAAAATTCCAGTTCTTAGGTAGATTATATTTTGAAAGCTGTGGTACTGGATTCGGCACCTCCGCTTCACTATACAGCTGCGGTTCACATTAAAATTATCAACCTGTACTGAAGCCAAAATTGCATATTAAAGCACAGAAGGAAAGCCAAACAGGTAAGAGTCATTATGATTCTCAGAAATCAAGAGCCCAGTTAAAGAAACATCCTGCAGACACACTTAAGTAGAGAATTAGATTTTCTCGAAATTTGTGAAAGTTACCAAAATTCCCCCATGAAGTTATAAACTGGGATTCAATTTTTCTTTTACCCTCCATGGAAATCCAGTTTCTCCTAAAATTAGGATACTTTCTATATGCAAGAAGAAGGCAATATCTGTTCTATGCTTTGGAGACTATATCTCCTGGGGACAGAGCTGTTACCAGAAGATTTCAATTGAAAGGCTTTCTAACCTCTGGCTGACGTTATTCCTTTTCAGAAACTAAACCAGCATGTCAGTGACAGTAGAAGAATATTTTGAATTACGGTGACTTAAATACTTCAAAGAGAGTGAGCTTCAGAACCTGAAAAATGCTAAACATTATAGGATTGCAAAACCACCAGTATCTGATTTCTGTCCAAGAGTATCTCTTTGTTCTAGAGCCTGAAGGAGGCTTAGGAGATGATGTTTGGAAAATTTATGTCAAATTTATAACCGTGTCAGCCAGTTTCACAACTATGTTGACTCTGAAAAACCTGCTACATCAGGTTACTTAAGATTGGGACAAAAGTATAATTACTGCATCATATAGTATTTCTATTTTTAGTTTTTTGAGGAACCTCCATACTATTTTTCACAGTGGTTGTATCAACACTGCTTGAGGGTTCCTTTTTTTCACATTCTCCCCAACAACATGGATGGACCTAGAATGTATTATGCTATGGAAAATAAGTCAGACTGAGAAAGACAAATGCCATATGACTCCACTCATAAATGGGATCTTAAAAAAAAAAAAAAAAGAAAGAAACAAAAAGCAGAATCAGACCAATTAATACAGAGAACACACTGATGGTTGCCAGGGGGAGAGAGGTGCAAGTTTGGTCACATGGGAGAAGGGGGAAGGGAGACATAGCCTCCAGCTATGGAATGAGTGAGTCACAGGAAAAACACACAGAACATAAGGAATACAGTCAGTGATATTGTTAAGAGCCATGTAATGGGACAGATGGTGGCTAGCTTGTGGTAAGCACAGCATAATGTATAAACTTGTCAAATCACTAAGTTGTACACCTGAAACAAATGTAACAGTGTGTGTCAACTATACTCAAATAAAAATAATATTGGAACAGAAGGGATGGATGGATATATTTTTGTATGGAAGTGACTTAGAATAAAGTTTTAGTCAGTTTTAGAAAGATGATAGAACCCTCACAGAATCCTCACTGATGACATAGCTATTTACCATAAAAATATACTATGAAAATTATGGGCTGGGGCTGTTGGAGAGTTAGGCAAATATTCTTTTCCTTTGAGAAATCTGACCTTTCCAATGATGCCCTTGTGCGTGTGAATAATAGGTTACCTACCATTGACCTCTTCTCCCTGAGGAGACCCAGAACCGGGGTTGGAAACTACAGCAACTGATTTTTCTGTGGTGGGTGGAGTCACAATTGGGACAGCAAACACTGGGCTGCATTTGTTTCTAGATTTTCATAGACATCAGCCAGAATGGGACAAAGCAAGTTTCCCCTCGTCAGCCCAAAACTTTGGTATCTATGTATGTCATTTTAGCAAGAGGAACTACTCTCAGAAAGGAAAGAATCCAGGGTGTACCCATTGGCCCTTATTCAGCATTTTAAGCTACCAATAAATAATATCCTGATTTCTTATTCCAGTTCTAAATCAATTTAGAAATAAGACAAAAGCATAAACCTCCAGGTGCTAAAATACCACTTTACCTTAGGATAAAGCAGATATGAGAGAACTGAGCTATGTTTACAGAAAGCTGGGCTTCCTAGTACCATATGCCCAGACCTAGGCAGCCAGCACTGCTTGCACCCAGGCTGTCTACTCTGCCCTTCATTCCAGCTGCAAAGCCTACCCCAGGAGGACCTCAGCCTGAGGCACGCTCTCCTGACAGCTCACTCTCAGAAAGGAGGGAAAAGAAAAGAGCTGGCTTTGTGTGGTAGGGTCCTCCTTTTAAAGTCACCAGTTGGAACATACACATCTTCCTCTCCAAGAAAGTAGTGAGTGATGAAAAGAGGCCAACAGAGTTACACCCTAGAAGAAAACATGCCCCACCTGCCCCTCTGATAGTCCTTACCTACCAGAGACACAGATCTTGGAGAGAGAGTGAACTAAAATCCAGAACAAGGTTTTCTTGCCCAGGAAATACCCATTTACAAGATTCAAAGTATTTTCCAGGAAGTCTCTTGATAGGCACGACTGAGTTGAGCTTAGCTGTGTTAAATTAATTAAGCGAAGAGGCCACGAGACTGAAGTGGCTCCCGTGGCCTAAGTAATCAAACCAAAACCCAAGCCTGTAAATGCCTCAAGGTCACAAAATGAAAAACTCAAGGACAACCAATCTCAAACAGCCAAGTAGACTTTGAGCTATAGCTAATCAATAATTTCCTTACTTTGTCTTTTCTCTATAAAGGTCTCCCCGAGTTCCTGTCTGTGGAGTGCTCCTAACCACTTAAGGTTTGGCAATGCCTGATTCCAATCAACTTTTGTTCAAAACTCAATATTTTTAATAGACCTCTTTTTATCTATTGACAGCTTCCAAGAACTCTTAGTTGTATCTCTTTGCAGAGGTATGCATAATTTATCCACGGGGGAAATGTGGTGGGATCACTACTTTTTAACTTGGGAGTATGCCCTGCCTTCCAGTGAGGAATGAAGTGCAGTCAACCTATTTCTAGCCATCCACATCTCAGGATACAGCAAGGCAAACATTGATTTGAATATATGTGGCTCTCATTTGCTTGTAATTAATTTTTTTCCATTAGAATGATAGATTTATCTATTTGGTTTCATTGTTTTCTCAGCTTGCCAAATCATTCTGAGATAGCCAGTATGATAGAACAAGGCATCCAGATCCATCATCATCTATTACTGATTTGAAAATTGATTTGGAAATGGGGAACGAGAAGCAAATTAAATAGCTTGCAGTGACTTTTTACCAAAGAGCAAGGAAAGGGAGTTCTTCATACCAAAATGAGTGCTCTAGGGCCCATATTAAATGAGAAATCAGAATAAGTCTGTCAAAACTCGGGGTGTATTGCTAATACCTCTTGGAGGATAAGATAGCCTCACTTGGGTGGTGCAAATCAGCATACCATCTGTCAAATGCACATAACTACACCAATTTCTTTTATTAAAAGATAATCATCTGGGGCGCCTGGGTGGCTCAGATGGTTAAGCGTCTGCCTTCGGCTCAGGTCATGATCCCAGGGTCCTGGGATTGAGCCCCGCATCGGGCTCCCTGCTCAGCAGGGAGCCTGCTTCTCCCTCTCCCACTCCCCCTGCTTGTGTTCCCTCTCTCACTGTGTCTCTCTCTGTCAAATAAATAAATAAAATCTTAAAAAAAAAAAATAATCATCTAACCTCCACTCTTTTAATACTCAACATTCACATAACAGCTACGACAATTTTTCATGTTTTTTTGGGAACACTTTGACAAAGCCCATCCCACTCCTTTCTTCTTTATTGCTCTTGAAAGTCTAATTTCCCTTGATGAAAATCAGTTTTTCCCAACTGATGAAAATCAGTTTTTCCAATGACAGAAAAAAGGTAATTAAATATGTTCAGTTCATAGCTAACTTATCTCATTGCCAACCATCTAAATAACTGGATAATTGTGTGAGGAGAATAGCAGTAACCTAATGATATGAGTTACAGGAAAGGAGGGACATATGATTTGTCCCTCTGGACACAGCCTGGTATTGGCTTGTACCTGACCAGAATGGGTATAATGACTCACATGTACTGCTCTGTGACTTGAGCCCCTCTCTGTCACACATTGACAGAAGCATAGCTGAAATTATCTGAAGTGAAGTGGGTGACAGAGCTGTCTCCATCGGTTAGAGCCACAAAACCAGGGACTGTGTTTGGCAAAATGTCTCTGAACATGGCTTTTGCGTTGTGTTTTACATATGAAGGTTTACATAGAAGGTTTTGCTTAAAACAAGACCGCTTACTTGGGCAATTTATTTTTTTTTTTAAGATTTTATTTATTTATTTGAGAGAGAGAGAGTGAGAGACAGAGAGCATGAGAGGGAGGAGGGTCAGAGGGAGAAGCAGACTCCCCGCTGAGCAGGGAGCCCGATGCGGGACTCGATCCCGGGACTCCAGGATCATGACCTGAGCCGAAGGCAGTCGCTTAACCAACTGAGCCACTCAGGCGTACTTGGGCAATTTAAAGAAAAGCTAAGAAAGAGGGATGCCTGGGTAGCTCAGTCGGTTAGGTATCTGACTCTTGATCTCAGCTCAGGTCTTGATCTCGGGGTCATGAATTCAAGCCCTGCATTGGGCTCCATGCTGGGTGTGGAGCCTACTTCAAGAAAAAAAAAAAAAAGGTAGAGAAGAAAATGACAATTCTCATAGTTTGTCAGTATTGAAAGAAAACTGACTAATTATATTAGGAGAACTTTCAATTATCTAGTTTCATACCTGGATAGAGAACGCTCAAAATTTGTAAGTGGCAAACTGTTCTGAAATAGACTCCCTTTGAAATTGACTCACACAGAGACTGTGGCCGTGCAGCTCACTAGCCCCCCGAAGTGACCTTGAAGTCAGTCATGCACTTATACACATTGGTTTCCTCCTTATATGGGTCATCATTTCTTGAAAGATCAGATTAAAACTACATATTTTCTCTCCTCAAATAGTCTTAAGACCTCCATAATCATACCATCTACAGAAAATCACGTGCCTGGCGGGGTGTGGGGTCTGGTGAACCATGAGAGACTATGGACTCTGAGAAACAAACTGAGGGTTCTAGAGGGGAGAGGGGTAGGGGGATGGGCTAGCCTGGTGATGGGTATTAAAGAGGGCACATACTGAGTGGAGCACTGGGTGTTATACGCAAACAATGAATCATGGAACACTACATCAAAAAAATAAAATAAAAATAAATAAATAAATAAGAAAATAAAATAAGAAAATCGTGTGCCATTTACCATACTCTAAGTTCAAAATAAATATATGCACCTTAGCTACTAATAAATAAAGATAAATGTGAATTTTGAATCAGTGTGATGACTTTTTAGGACAATTACTCACAAATGTTTACTTGCTTCTTTTCTTAAATACCCCTATGGGCTGCCCCTACAGGCTACAGCATTCAGAGGTTTTCTTACCTAGATGCCTTCGCCATGTAGATATGCCCTTCCTACTCTGGAAAGCACGCCAGGGGACACATAAGTGAGGGTGGTATTGTTTTAGGTATAACAATATATGTGATTTATTTTTAAGCAAGTGCTTTGACAATATTAGCATAGGAAATATTATCAAAAGTAATTCCTTGCAGTACTTCTCACATCTCATAAAACATGATGATGTTTGCGTAAGGCTATTGAGGGTGCAATTTATCTTCTTGTATGGGAAGTGTTAGGTATATTCTCTTTCTCTTCTGTTAATTCTGCTTTGATAAATGTAAAAACTAAAAGAATGTTTCTATTCAATTTAGACTGGATTGCCCCTATTCTACTGTTCGGAAAGGAATAACATTAACGAGAATCCAAAACTTCACACCACTTAATCCTCCCTATAAGTTTCCTTTCAATATTCCTGGCTGTCCTTTACATCAAGCCTAACCCCAACAGGTGCAGAAAAAGATCTTAATAATATATTCAATGTGATGAAGTATAGACACTGAGCTATGAAATTATTCCAAACCAGGTCATATACGAGAGTGAATGGAACACTATTATAATTAATTGGGACAAGGGCAAAATCTCAGGCTGTCTTGGACCCACCCTGTGACCTAACTATTAATGTTATCAAAATCCCATGTCTTTGGAGTTAATCTTGCCTGGATGGCTTTATTGTGTTTTTCTCTCTCTGTTGTTTTTTCAGGGCTGGATTTCTTCTGGGGCCACATCCATGGGCTCACAGTATGCATCAGGGTCCTCTCTCTAGCACTCATCTCTGCTTGTTGTTCCCTAGCTTTATTCCTCAGAGAGACATGATTGCTACCAACATGTAATCCTCCTACTTCAGGAAGAAAGACAACTTTTCTTTTCTCAAAGCCTATGTGACAATCCCAGGAAGGACTGATTGGTCCTGATTTGGTCACATGCACCTCCCTGAACCAATCAGGGAGAAAATGGGTTTAGGTCTCATTACCAGTGCTGTGAGAGGGTGGGTTACATAACTGATTACCTCATGAGGACATGGAGGAGGCAATTCGGGACAAGAATGAAATCACAAATACTCACTCTTCTAGGGTCACACTAGTAAGTTATGTAGATGGGATCTAAATTCAGTTTCTGACAAAAAAATCTTTGCTCTTTTTAACACACTATCTGTCTGTTCTACACATAAAGATAACAAATGATGACAAGTTTTAGGCAACACATTTTTTAATATGTTTCTATTTGTTCTGATTCTAGTGGCCTTATTGATATGGTTTTCCATATGCTCTTTGACAGTGATGCATTGGTTTATTAAGACATGGGTTTTTGTCAGTTTCTTTTTTCCTGTGTTAATAATTGGACTGTGGTCAAATCACGGACTATGATAGCTTTGGCTGGTTGTAAGCTCTTTGAGTATAGTCTTATCCAGGTATGGACTATGAATCAAGATTTTTTCAATTTGTTCAATATTAAGGAAAAAGAAATCCCTAAAAACAAAACAAAACAAAACAAAAACTCAGGTTATCTTACTTACTATTATATCTGGTTCTTATAATACTAAGTAGAGGCAGATGGTAACATATTAACTATTTAGTGCCATCTAAGAGATTAAAAAAAGTGAGAAGTGTAATCTTTAGCAATAATAAAAATTATGTTAATAGACTACTTGTTTTGAAGTTTTAATCTAATTTGTCATGACTCTGATTCATGTGCAAAACTCCTTAAGTCCAGTATTATATTTAATTTTCACAACCCTATAGTAGTCATATTTCATACATGAGGAAACAAGAGAAATTAAGAAATTTGCCCAAAGTTACACATCTGAAAGTGGCAGAAGCAAGATTAAAACCCACAACTTTCTGACCAAAGAGCCAAGGATTTTTATTCCTAGTCCATCAAAACCACAGGGCCCAATTGCTCTACAAAAAAGTCCAGGCCATTGAGGTGGACAGGCCGACCTTGTTATGGTTATACTGAATGTCCTTCTCTATACACTCTCCTATGACTGTCTTATGGAGAAGGCTTGTTTCTTTATCTCTAGCCCAGTACCTGCCTAAATCAATAAATGATTTAGAGCATAAATAAAGAAATGTTCTACCAGCCTATATTCTTTTTTTTTTTAAGATTTTATTTATTTATTTGAGAGAGAGAATGAAAGACAGAGAGCATGAGAGGGAAGAGGGTCAGAGGGAGAAGCAGATCCCCCGCTGAGCAGGGAGCCCCATGTGGGACTCAATCCCGGGACTCCAGGATCATGACCTGAGCCGAAGGCAGTCGCTTAACCAACTGAGCCACCCAGGTGCCCTACCAGCCTATATTCTTGCACATGAATTACTTTCAATGAATAGTTTTGTAACATAGATTTAAAAAATACCCTAAGATTAACAGTTAAAGCCACAAATAGAAAAGACTGCTTAACTCGTGCTCTGAAACCCACCATTCTTATTTCTTATTTATTTATTTATTTATTTTGAGAGAGAGAGCGAGTGCACGTGAGTGGGGGAGAGGGGCAGAGGCAGAGGGAGAGAGAATCTCAAGCAGACTCCACACTGAGTGTGGAGCCCATCATGGGGCTCGATTTCACCACTATGAGATCATGTCCTGAACCGAAATCCGGAGTCGGATGCTTAACTGACTGAGAGACCCAGGTGCCCCTGAAATAAATTCTTATTTCTTATCACACTTTCTGGAAGCACTGATGAAGATGTTTGCAATGACTAGAACATTCCAATCCCAAAGCCAGAAAAGCCTGGATAGCAACAGGATACCTGGAAGACCACAACCCCTTCTCTGCGGATGTTTGGGAGCTGAACACATGCCTACCCCCATCCATGATCATGTGCTCCTCGCCTGCTCTCTTGCACATTGCCCCCCCCCCCCACCTCTCCTTATAACACTCTAGGTATCCACCTTGCAGGTGAAGAGGTCAGTTGTTGAGGCTCGAACCTGTCACCTCCCCTGGCACCAGAAATAAATTTCTCCCTCGCTCTTTTCCAACAACAACAACAGCAGCAACAGTGAAATATCCTAAGGCTGATTTAGCAATAGTAGATATCTACCTGAATTTTTATTTTCAAAATTTTAGTTCAAGAATAAAATTTAGTTATGGTTTTCATTAAATTTAAGATAGAAATATTCCAGTCTGTAGATTTTTTCATTATGTAATCATGTCTGCTAATAGTAGGAAACATCATATAAATGCATCATAACATTTCAAAATGATAATTCTTTAAGCGTTCAGGAAATCCTTGGGTCTACTTGAATAAGCTGGAAAACTGACTATGGATACTGAGAAAGGACACCACTTACACTGGGAATAATAAATGAGGAACCAGTACAGTATGAGGGATAAGAATAGATACAGGCCTCTTTTTTATTTACTTAAATCTCCATTATTTTTGAAGTAGAATAACCAGAGAATAGTTTTGTTCTACTGCAAGGTTCAACAAACTTTTTCTGTAAAGGAGCAAACACCAAATTAGTTTAGTTTTTGTCAGCCATTGCGTCTTTGTCACAACTCCCCACTTCTCCCATTTGTAGCCCCAAAGCTTCCATAGACCATACATAAATGAATTAACATGGCTCTGTTTCGATAAAACTTTAATTACAAAAACAAGTGGTTGGCTGGATTTGGTTTGCAGGGTATGGCTAGCCAACACAGCAAAATAGAAGATTGATTTGGAGACTTCTGTATTTCCCTTCCTAGTTTTAGTACAGGTCCTTCCTCGGGCCCCAGAATCATTGAGCTGCCATCTAGATGGCTCAGCAGTCCTTCTACCCCTGTTCCCACCCTTACACCTCTAACAGGTTTTCTTTCCTTGTTATTGGTTACCTTTTCCTCACAGACCCTTCATAGACTGTATATCCTCTTCTAAAGTTTGTATCTTAAAACAAGACTCTTGGAGACAGTTATTTGGCACAACATAATTCATCTCGGGTAAAAGGAATTTCTAAACTAATGGTCAAAGAGAACACAGAGACCTTTTGGCAATGTCCTTTATGAAATACAATGCAGGCAATTTTTATTCTGCTGACTTTGGAAAACAATTACTGCCATAGATGTTTAATATGAAATTAAATATGTATTTAGGCTTCTACCATCTGTTTTACCCATTAGGCAGATCTGGTTGGAGGACTTATTTTGAAAGGCCGTTTTTTTCCATTTGTGCAGTATCTCATGGGGCTTGATGCTGATGAGCCCGCTTCCTATATGTACACCTAGAAATCCTCCAGAGAATCAGCACCCAGCACAGGGTATCCATTCTGTTTCCGTGTCTTAGATCTAATTAAAGAGTAGCACTAGCCATATATGTACTCAGATTGCCCAGTGAATAGTCACACAGCTAACAACCCTTAACTGGGAGAACATGCTAGAAAGTTTTTTATTTTTTGTCTTTTCCTAAGATAGTTCATTATCAGCAATATATCATAAGCTCTCCTAATATAGAGGTAGACATCAATTTCAAATATGTTAAAATTCAACACATAACATTTCAAGTTCTTCGGTGATTATTAATTTATGTATATGACATATAATATGCTGGACATTTAATTGCTGTAATTACCTCATTTAAGTTACTCAAGTTCTGAACACTATAGTAAAAACTTCAATTTCCACTGGGATTTTTTTGTAAATGTAAACTTAAGGAAAAAAATGAACAACTGCTTTTTAAGGAGATTTTTGGATGATGTCACCCACTCTTTTCTTTGAAATGTTTACAACGTAATTAAAATATTTGCTAGCAAGAAGCCATGGACTTGAAAGAGGGTTTCAATAGTCAGTTTCTACTTTAGTAGTAGCCAGATTCTAATTCTCCTGAAATCAGTGAGGACCCTTCTCTAGTGTTCGCCAGCCTTCCCTCTAGACCTTTACTATGTAAGCATCAAACCATTGGCTATTCCCGGGAAAGCTTGGTTTGCTTTTTAGTTTTGCAAATTTGGAGCAGGAAAGTTTCATTATCGGAATATCTCTTGCATCGAATCGGAAGTATTCCTGGGTTGTTAGCAACTCTAGTTTATGAGCAAAACAGATTTTCAATGATTTAGGTAGATGAAAATATTTTATAAACTGTAAAACACTTTATAAATATCATTAATTATTATAATTCTCAAGTATCTTCTGGAACTGGAAAATAGTGACTTCTAGATGTCATTTGTAATTTAAGTGAATACAAGTTATATTTCATTTTCCTATTCAAAGTGAGACATTGAGAGGTGCCTGGCTGGGTCAGTTGGAAGAGCATGTGACTCTTGATCTCAGGGTTGTGAGTTAGAGCCCCACACTGGGTGTAGAGATCACTGAAAGCAAGCAAGCGAGCAAGCAAGAAAGAAACTCCAAAATGAGATATTGAATAACACTTATTTTGTCTAACTGCATCATATAAAGATGGGAAACAAGAAAGTAATTTAGAAAAGCACCTAAAAGTTATAATTATTCCATTACATTATCATTATTTCAAATACATAAAATTATGGAATATCATAATTATTCCATAATTAGTCCATTTTAGCAATGATTTGAAATATAACTGAAGTCATCAAAATGACACTGCAGTGGTTTTCTAGAATGAATCTTGCAGATTATGACTTTGAAGTATTCAAAAAATAAATATTTTCTTGTCTAAACACCCAAATTGTGCCAGGCACAGTAGAAAAGGAAAACAGATTAGATGACGTGCCATGAAAGAACACAATTCTTAGGAAGACAGGACAAACCGATAAGAGCTTGTCAATGACACACGGGAATATACACCAGATTGTGTTATCTTCTCATCAGTTAAGGCTGTGTCAGAAAGGATTTAGTAGACTGCTGAAGAATTTGCATGAGAAGTGAATATTTCCAGATGAAGGATATTTTGATCAGGGAAGGAGGATACATCCGGAGTTCCATCCTGCCATGAAGACTACTGCCTGGGATGATACTCATTTTAGTATAAACATTTCTTGCACCTACAGCACAAACTAAGCCAAAGGAATCCTTTCCTGAAGAGGAGATTCTCATTGGATAATTATCTTCATTTACTAGTTCCCGATATTTATTTTGCCCTGTAAACTAATTTAGTGTAGTCATCGTGAAAATGGTTATAATTAACACTTTCTTGTGTTTCTAGTGATTGAATGTAATAGAAAATGGAAATTATGAGCAGAAGGTATTCTGACTTTATACTATCATTCTTCAACAAAACCCAAGTTATTTAGCATTTTATTTTAAATATAAAGACAGAGTTAAGAATTTTAAGAAATTAGCTGGCAAATTCATAAAGAAACTTTTAATCTTAGATCATTTATATATGAGGTGGGGACAGTTGATTCAATAATGAGTCAATAATGGAGATTTAAGGCAGCAAATTTACCCTCCCTGATGTAGCTAAAGAATATGTACATAAATCTGTAGAATATTGAGAGAGGGAGAGAGGGAGGGTGTGAGGGAGAAAGAGAGAGAACACAAATAATAAAAATTTGACTTAAAGATTTAATTTTATTTTAACAGTAAAAGAACTACTATTTTTATCATAATACTTTGAAATTTCAAAAAGACCTTTGGTATAGATCATAATTCTTCTACTAAGCAGCTGAGTATGAACATTTCAATAACATTTATTCCTGACAATGTATTTTTTAATGATTAATGGTTAAATAATTTTAATGATTTAAAGAAAGTTCTAGTATTGCTACTTCTGCCATGCATTTCAATTTTCAAGTTTACTATTAATTTGATGGTAAATGAAGATAAATATAAACCACAAACTATATATTGGTCTATTCACTGGTGGTAGATCCTTCATATTTGTTTAACATAGTGAGAAACAATCTCACAAACACTGTTAACTCCCGCTATCATATTTTCTAAAAAGACATATTTTAGCCAACTGAAATTTAGTAAAATTTCCTACTACATCACAATCTCTGTAAAGAGAGAGCAGAGCAGTGGATATGTTTTGTTAGCTACTATATTTCTTGAAGCTCCTAGAACATAGTAAATACTAGATTAATATTTTGTGGATTGATTATTTAGTTGATTGAATGATTAGCCAGAGTTGATGCAAGCAACAGGGCTGCCAATCTGTCTTTCAGATTTTTCACTACGTGGGGGCTGGAAGAGCACTGTGTGGGGATATGCTCCAGTTCACGCCTCTTTCTAACTGAAAATTTGCCAGCATCTGTAATCGCACTTAATTCCTTTTCATCCAAGGACACAGACATGCTCCTTTTCCATTTAAATCCAGTTCCTTCACCAGCATTCTTAATCCTATCTCCTGCTGTCTTCAGGACCGGACTGAACTCTGGTTCAGTCCCAGCTCTCGTTCTTGTTGTTTCTCTCCCTCTACTGAATTCATTCCCTACCCTACAAATATGTCCCTCCTCTGACCTGGTGTTCCTTTTTTATGTAAGCCCCCATTCCTCCCTTACCATTCAACCTTCCATAGAGGTGCCTACTTTGTGCAGGTTGGCTTCTTCACTGTCTCTTCCTTATTCGAATGATGCAGGCAGGATTTTAGCTTCTCCATCCATTTGAAGGTGTTGTTCCCAAATTGTTCCTAAAATTGCCAAGTTTCAAAATGAATGGATACTTTTTTGTCCCTATCTCATTGGTTACATGCTAAAGGTAAAATGCTCATTGCCCTCTTAAAACTCTCCCTTCCCTGTGACTACCAGATTCTCTTCTGGTTCTCTGGCCAGTTTGTCTCTACTTAGGGCTTTCACCATTCACTTGTAAATTATTTGAGCACTCTTACTCCTCCTTCTTATTCCCCAGGCATTGGTGTGTCTTCTGTCCTTCACCTTCTGTCCTTCTTCCACCACACCCAGTACTGTTTGTTCTCGGCACTGTGAGTGGTCTCACCTACTCTCATCATTTGAACCCCTCCCTCTATACCAATGAAATCCAACTTTCTTCCCCAAAAGTTTACTCATAATCGTTGCAGAAAACACTAACATAGCTATTTAATCTCCAAGCTACGTGTTCATAATACTCCAGTAATGACACAGATGGGAAAAGGCAGTATGTAATTTCTGTCAATATTTTGTGGCTAGAATTACATCACATGGCCACAGCTTTTGTCAAAGGAGATCTGAATGTGTAGTTTTTGGCTGAGAAGCCATTACTTAGCAAGAACACTACCCAAAGGAAGGGGTAGCCACATTTTTGGTAATGGCAACTTCTGTGACTATTATATTGTCCTCATTTTAAATATCAATGTGTGAGATGTGCATGCATCCAAATTTCTTATTCTATGAGAAATCCAGATATATGAAATTTTACTCTAGTAAGACTTACTCTTTTAAAAAATTCAGGTTAGTCTAGGGGCACCTGGGTGGCTCAGTCAGTTAAGCATCTGCCTTCGGCTCAGGTCGAAGCCCCTCACTGGACTCTCTGCTCAGGGGGAAGTCTGCTTCTCCCTCTCAATCTCCCTCTCTGCTCTCCCTCTCTCTCTCAAATAAATAAATTAAAATCTTTTTTTTTTTTAAGATTTTATTTATTTATTTGACAGAGACAGTGAGAGCAGGAACACAAGCAGGGGGAGTGGGAGAGGGAGAAGCAGGCTTCCCACTGAGCAGGGAGCCCGATGTGGGACTCAATCCCAGGACTCTGGGATCATGACCTGAGCCGAAGGCAGCCACTTAATGACTGAGCCACCCAGACACCCAATAAATTAAAATCTTAAAAACAAAAAAAGACTCAGGTTAGTCTACAGGCTGACCAAGGTTCAATAAAACATCTTTAGTAAAAAATCTCTTCTAATGAATTTAGCCCAGAAACTATATTTTAAGTATGATTCATCACGCTTTCTTGCTATTCCTTCTTTCCTTTTGCTCTTGAAAATATAAAAATGAAATAGTTCTATTTTTCCAAAAGTAGTGTGTCTATTCTATGGAATGGCTTTAGTCCTTATTTTATATTTGCTCCAACTGTTCAACTTTAAGGCCATCTTTAGGAAGTTTAAAAATATCTCCTGTGCCTTTTTGGCTCAATGCTGAGAATAGAGTTGGCTTGGTTCTCAGGTGTCAGCCATTCTCATCACGTTTGACCTGACAAACTTGAAAGATGTTTTCCACAGAAGCTTGACAGAAAGGAAGAAATTCAGCATCATTTTAACTGTGTTACTGCAGCCTTAAGGGTTCTGATGAGGCAGATATTTGAGAACTGTGACATTAGTGTTGAAATTAAGCTTGATATTGGATCTGAAATTACAATTCAGCTGTAACTCCCTTCTGAATACACAGGGCCACCTTGTGGGTGACGCGAGAGACTTCTAAAATGCTAGAAAACCTGTCAATGCCCTCTGTGAACACTTTTAATGAAGTAAGAGGACTGTCATTCTAAAATTCACTTTCAATCTTAAGCAAAAATATTTGTATACATTGTCAGCAATTATTTTTTAAAACAATCTTTAGTGTCTCCTTTGAGCCTGTAAGTGGGGAAAATGGTTTCTTACCAAACTAGAATAAGCTGTGCCCTTTCTCTTCATCTCAATCCCTACTCCCTTGGTGAATCTGTACACTCTACACAGCTTTCCTAAAAGTTTACTCCCAGATGTGACCTTTTGTCCCAAATTGAGCCACAAAATAATTTTTTTTAAAGATTTGTATTTATTTATTTGTCAGAGAGAGAGAGAGCATATGCACCCAAGCAGGGGGAGCAGCAGAGGGAGAGGGAGGAGCAGGCTCCCCACTGAGCAAGGAGCCTGATGAGGGACTCAATCCCAGGACCCCGGGATCATGACCTGAGCTGAAGGCTGATGCTTAACTGACTGAGCCACCCAGGTGTCCCAAGCCACAAAATAATTTCTAAGAGCTGGATAACTCTTCTTGAGTATATGCCGCCATCCTAGGTGGTCACCTTTCTGCATCTGCATGTGCTGTATTCCCCCAAACGCAATGTTACTCACCTACTCTTCTCCCCATGGCCCTTCATTCTTTCAGTATCCAACCTTAATCATCCAGAACACTTTGCCCAGGGGGTATAGCTCAGTGGTAGAGCATTTGACTGCAGAACACTTTGCCCCATGGGACAACTTTCCTCTCTATGATGCAATTGTTGAAGGTTAGGATCTTGTCAGATATTTGAAATGCAGCATTACAGGAAGAGCTTTCTAAAAAATATCTAAATAATTTGTTCTCATGAAGAATGGGAGATGTAAGTATAACAATTCTTATTCCAACTCATCCCATCACAGGAGTTATTAATATGTAATGCCACTCAAGTGCATACTCTCAATTCCACACTTGCCTATTCTTCTACAATGAATGTAAAAGCCCAACTTATTGGGGTGCCTGGGTGGGTCAGTCCTTAAGCGTCTGCCTTCGGCTCAGGTCATGATCCCAGGGTCCTGGATTGAGCCCCACATCGGGCTCCCTGCTCCACGGGGAGTCTGTTTGTCCTTCTCCCTCTGCTCCTCTCCCTGCTCGTGCTCTTGCTCACTCTGTCTCTCTTAAATGAATAAATAAAAAATCTTAAAAAAAAGAAAAAAAGCCCAACTTGTTGAGTGTTATGGCTCCTTCAGTAATACGCTGGTGTCCTGTCAGAGACACAGTAAGCACATTCCTAAACTCCCATCCCATCCTCCTTTGATTGCATGTCTCCTTCCTAAAAACAAATATTCTACAATTGGAATGTTTTGCTCTGAACCAAATTTCTAGTAATTGTAGGGATCTTAGCTCACAAGGGTACAGATCTCAGTGTGATCAGCCTAACTAGATGTTCGTTCTATTGCAGGTAGGGTAAAATACAACTTATTCCTAGATTAACATTCTATTACACTTTGACAGTTTTTTTTTTTTTAAAGATTCATTTATTTATTTGAGAAAGCTCACACACGCCAGTGGGGATAGGAGGCAAAGGGAGAGGGAGAGAGAGAGAATCCTTAAGCAGACTCCACAATGAGTGCAGGGCCCAACACAGGGGTCCCCAGGATCCCGAGATCATGACCTGAGCCAAAATCAAGAGTAGAACACTTAACCAACTGAGCCACCAAAGCACCCCAGCATTCTATTACATTTAGTATCAGCTGCAGACCTTTTACTCTATTGCATGGCTATGTGGGATACAAAGTTTGTCACAAAAGACCAAGTTTATTTGTATACAATGTTTGTTTATCAAGCCAAATAGTAATACATCTACAAAATGTCTTTAAGAATTCTAAATACACAAGAAAAAATACAGTATCTATTGAATGATTTGATAGATTCCTGAACTATAGTTAAGATTTGATAAACTTACAAATTATAGTTAAGATGTAGGTGGCTGATATTAAACAGAAAAGAGCAGATTTGACTCACAAAATCTTTAAGAACTGGTTGGCGACTGGTCACTTAAGTTTATTAAATATCAAACTGGAATAGAATCTGAATTTTTTGTTGTCATGAAAACAACTTTTATTTTTCTCCAAAACCATGAACAAAGCATTTACCCTCTCCAACTTTGTCTCACTAGCCTTTCAGTATTCAATATTCTTCTTTCACACATTCGCTCTGATGTTTAATATTTGTCAATGCTTTTGAATTCCTTAAATGAAAATCTACGGGGACAAAAGAATTATAGCATTTATACTCAGTGTAAAGTTATATATAGTGTGCAGTTTGTCAAAAATCATATTAATTCATTTTTAAAAGTTAAGAGTGATGTGGCTTTTTTAGGAGAATAATAACACTATGGTGAGCAATCTGATTCAAGTCAAGTTTTACCTCCAAAACTGTGGAGACAGAATAACACATTTAAGATAACACTGTTTACTTTAACACATCCTTAGGGGAAACAACTGTGCAATAACCTTAAACAATGTATTTTTATAAGAGTCAGAAAGAGTGAGAAACTAGACCTACATTTTTCTTTCCAATTTTCTCCAAAGTGCTAGAGGTGATCAGTTTCTCCAGGTGTTTGGCACAAATACAGGGAATTCTCTCTTTCTCTGAGAAATTAAATTCTTCACGAAAGTCCTGCAAAGGACTCTATGCCACTTCATCATTATTTTGACCTTTTTCTTTGACAATTTATTTGTTTATTTTGATATTTCTGTTAACTTATATTTAGGTGTTTTATTAAGCATACCCTGTCAAGATCATTATCTTGCCATTATTATTTTTATAAACATTCCTGTAATAGTAACTTATAGTTTTATTTATTTAATTTTTTATGGTTTTTGTATCTGTCATTTGATTCAGTCTAGGGGGAAAAATGCTCTGCTAAGGAAGTAAAGCACACATCATAATCCTCATATGATCTGAGGGAAACGCTAAGTACTGAGTGCCTTGTATATATTCAGACAACTAATTAGTAGAAGCCAAGTCTCCTAATTCTATACTTAACAGAACTTTTCACCACATCAATTTATGTCTTTTCAAGGCTGTGCTTTTTAAGCTGATTTCTAGAGGCATCCTTTTTCATTTTTAATGAAACTCCTCTAAAAAAATGTATTCTTCCGGGGCACCTGGGTGGCTCAGTCATTGAGCGTCTGCCTTTGGCTCAGGTCATGATCCCAGAGTCCTGGGATTCAAGCCCCGCATCAGGCTCCCTGCTCCGCGGGAAGCCTGCTTCTCCCTCTCCCTCTCCCACTCCCCCTGCTTGTGTTCCCTCTCTTGCCGTGTCTTTCTCTGTCAAATAAATAAAATCTTTATTAAAAAATGTATTCTTCCCATTCCAGAGTAATTCTCAATTTTTAATCATTTTTTTTCTGCTGGATTTGATGAAAAATTAGTACAGCTGGGAATTCTCTTCTTTACATTCTCATTTTCCTTTGTCTATGAAACACCTGCTTTCTGGATCACATATGACCCAGAATTTACTGGCCCCTCCCCCTCTGCTTATCCCTAAATGGTGTTTCTACACCTGTATGCTCCTTGGATTTCTCTTGCTCTTTCTTTCTACTTTCTCATTGTCAATCTTGCTCATCTCTATGCCTTACATGGGGGAGGTAATGAAGGGTTTGGATGGAGCCAGAGAGCATGATGATTTATTTTTTATTTTTATTCAACCCCTATTTATTGAGAAGCTACCATGTGCCAGGCACTATTCTAAAGCTGTGAGGGAGAAAATCTCGCCCAAATGTGGCTTGTATTCTAGTGGAAGAAGACAATCAATACACACAAAAATAAACCAGTGAAAGAGGACAGAGTGTGCCAATGCTGTGTAGAATAAATATGTATTAAAGTTTTCCAGAGAAACAACCAGTATCTGCGTAGGAACAGAGATTGTAGGGACCAGCAAGTCAGAAATTTGCAAGGCAGGCTGGAAATTCCCAGAACTGATGTTGTAGTCTCGGGTCCAAAGGCAGTCTAGAGGCCAAATTTCTTCCTTTTCAGGGAAATCCAGTCTTTTCTCTTAAGGTCTTCAACTGATTGGATGAGGCTCACCCACCTTATGGAGGGTAATTTGCTTTCCTCAGGATCTAAAAAAGGATTCTAAAAAGAACCCTTCACAGCAACATCTAAATTGATGTTTCATCAAGCAGCTGGGCATGATAACCTAGGCAGGTGAACAATAAAATTAACCATCACAAACTGTAAATAAGAAAATGTGCAAAGACCCTATTGAGACAGGGAGAGCTGGGCCAAGCTGTGGTTTTCTAGGGGAGGAGCAATAAAGCCCACTTTGGGTGGGAGCACAGTAGTGGAGATCAGTTCAGAGAGGGGCTGAGCCTGCATGTCTTTGCACCACTGTAAATGTTTGACTTTTCTTTTGGTGAGATGGGAACAGTTGGGCACATCATCTGACTTTATTTTAAGTCCTGGCTGCTATGGGTAATTACAGACCATAGGGAAATGGGGGCAGCCATAAGACACAGAAATAATCCAAGCAGGAGGTCTTGGTGGCTTGAAACAGGTTAGTAGGTGTGTTCATGGGGAGCAGAGTTGAAGACAAGTGGAAAATAATGGTGGGAGGGCATCGTTGAGCTGCCAGACGAGACCTAGACTATCCACACTGGAATCCTTGTTGCCTGAGGGCTTTTACAGCTTGCAGTCAAATGCCTTCCCAGATGGCAGAGAGCTGAGTGACTCAGCCTGTCAATGTACGATTACTGCAGATCTCAAGTGATGTGCCATCATACACTGGTGTTTTGTGATGGACCGATCCCTTCAGCCTCAGAGCACCCAGAAGAGACTGAGAGTGGCTGGAACCCCTGACCTGTTGTCTACATCTGTCAGTAACCTCATCCGGGGTTCTGAGTCTCTTCCAGGTTACTCCAGGGGGTCATACAAGCCATATTGTGTGTGTGTGTGTGCGCGCGCGCACACACGTGTGCACATGCGTGTGTTGCAGGTGCAGACACTCTGATGTGAAAATGGTGGGGAGACCCTGCACTATTTTAGAGTGAACCCCCCCACCGTTTCTTGAGCCATATAACCTACTGTGCCTTTTGCATTTCTGTACTTACTAGTGGATGACATTTCTAGGCTGCTTGCCATATACCATGAATTGCTCCAAGTGTCTTACATGTATTATCATGTATAATTAAAAAGACAATCATATTTGGTATGCTCAAAGCAAAGTGACCTCCCCAAGATGTTCATCAATAGAGTACTGATGTGAAGATAATTCTTTACTTCTCAGAGGCTGGAACTGAGCTTGAGTCTATCACTCTTGTGTGGCTCTATTTCATGGTATGTTCAATCTGTTCACCGCGTGGCCACCCTCTCTTTGGATCCTGTTTGTCAGCCTCCCTGTTTATTCTCCCCGCTACCATTCTTGTCTAGTACAATGCATACAATTCTTCTCAGTTTTCCTGGAAAGCTTGTCCCTGCTGGGCAGGTTACACAGGCTCTTGGCCAGTCCAGTCGGGGCCCCTCCTGGGTTGTAATCTGGCCAATCACATTGCACCTGCGATCACATTTCCGTCTCTGCTCCTCTGGGTCATAATAATCCCTGCTGAGCGGTAAGGCTCCAGAAAGAGGCATTTTTTAGCAGGGATTTCTCTTTATTCTGTTGTCATAACACTTAGAGATTCTAAATTCACGTTCCCTTTCTCTAGAATTTTTTTAAATTAGAGGTGGGTTTATATTACACACCATCCATCACCTATCACCATCAGGAGTATGGGAGCTATGCCAGGCATAGGCTGTGTTCACCAAGCAGTCCAGTCGTAGGAATTATGTGTGTGTCTGTTTGTTTTTATTTTTTGAAGTTTTAATTTTAATCCCAGTTAACATGCAATTGTATTAGTTTCAGGTGTACAATATAGTGATTCAGCACTTCCATATAACACCAGGTGCCCACCAAGACAAGCGCCCTCTAATCCCCATCACCTGTTTCACCCATCCCCACCCCCAAACATCAGTTTCTTCTCTATAGTGAAGAGTCTGTTTCTTGGTTTGGCTCTCTCTCTCTTTTTCTCTCTTTGCTCATTGGCTTTGTTTCTTAACTTCCACATAGGACTGAAATCATATTTTTATTTGATGAACATGCCAACAACTACCATGTGAGCTGTGTTTTGTTGTTCATTCTACTTGAATAAGTTTTTCTCACTGAGAACTGTTTGCACTAAGATATATAAAAACCACATAGAAAGGATTCTTACTTTATTTAGGTTTTAACATATGAGAAACAATCTAGGCGTTACAGGTATGCTTTGCACTATAGCAGGGGGGGATCACAGCATGTACTAGAAGTTTGTAGATTTGTAGGAATAGCCAGTGAAAGATCCCTTAAGAAGTTGGGTTTCGGGCGCCTGAGTGGCTCAGTCGTTAAGCGTCTGCCTTCGGCTCAGGTCATGATCCCAGGGTCCTGGGATCGAGTCCCACATCAGGCTCCCTGCTCGGCGGGAAGCCTGCTCTCCCTCTCCTACTCCCACTGCTTGTGTTCCTGCTCTCACTCTCTGTCTCTGTCAAATAAATAAATAAAATCTTAAAAAAAAAAGTTGGGTCTCAGGCTATAGATAAAAGTGGGGGTACACTTTGATTCTTTTGCAAAGTGCATATATCACCTATTCAAATAACTAATGTACCTTAGATGTGTGTGACGAACTGCCTAAATATATATAAGTAGTTAAATAATGAACAAAAGTACAGAAGTAAATAAGTTACAGAACTGAATAAAATTAAAAATGACTGGAAGGGAGCAACAAGGATAAAGATAAAAGTCATTTCATACTTTTGTCAAAACAGGCAAAAATACAGACATGAAATAGTGGACACATGTAGATTCAGAATAAAGTGACTGTACAGAAGAAAAATACTTGGTTAGAGCACTGCAGCTCTTGGATGAGCATGTTGTAGAATATGAGAATTTGGAGGAGCCACTTCCTTCCGTGTAAGAACTCTCCTTCCCAATAGGAATCTGCTGGGAGGAGCACATCCAGCCACAATGCACTGGGCATCTATCATGTTGTTCAGGTCAAGGGCATCTTCCTTGGCAGCTTCTAGCCAATGACTGAGCACAGTGGATTGGCTGAGGCTTGGCCATTTCTGCCCAATCTTTGAGCTGAATCCCGCCCTCAGGCAGTCCAAGTCCTTCTCCAGGTTGCACCCCCAGTCCTGGGGCCCCTGTTATTCAGCCCTCCTTCTGCCCCCTTCTCCTTCCGCTAGTGTCAGACCTGCAACAACGGCTTCAAGTTCTTGACTACTCTGCTCCCTCCACTTTGTCTTTTGCAGGCATTCTCCGCAGTGAACCTGTATTTCTGGCTCCTTGGCATCGATTCCTGGAGGACTTAAATCGACAGGTTTCAAAGAGCCCTTCTCCTCTCCACAAAATAATCTCCTCTGACAAGCTGAAACATTTGCCCACACCATAAAACTCCCTAATAACATGCAGGTGTGTCTTGAAATGAACTAACCACCATTTTCCTGTCAGAAAAAGCCAATTCAACAATTAGAGTGGTATATAATATAAGTCAGTTGAGTGGAACGCAGGAGAGGTTAACACGGTTGGTGACCAGCGAGGCATGGTGTGATCAAGGTAAGACCTGGTGTGTGTGAGTCGTAACGATGAATTGAACTGAGTGGATTTACTGGTCAGGAGTTGACATACGGTGACAGCTGAGGTGCATTTGACAGGGGTGACTCGGTCCCACGGAAGATATTGCAATAGAGAAGTTTTGAAGACTACTTTTCCAACGTCACAGTTTGCCTGCAGCACTCTAGGAAGTGATTTAGACCAAGAAATAAGTACCCATAGTAATGACGGTGTTGAGAATCTTTGAAAGCCAGGGTGAAAACCCTGGTTCTGACCTCAACTATGATGCACTGTGACTGGTATGTTGAAAATGTTTTAGTAATATCTAAAGAATTCGATCTGTAGTGAAAAAAGCTACATTGAGAATTTTAAGTTTGGAACGCTAGCATGAATTTCAGTGACTATTTTTCTTTCTTTTTTTTTTTAAAGATTTTATTTATTTATTTGAGAGAGAGTGAGAGACAGAGAGCATGAGAGGGAGGAGGGTCAGAGGGAGAAGCAGACTCCCCGCCGAGCAGGGAGCCCGATGCAGGACTCGATCCCAGGACTCCAGGATCATGACCTGAGCTGAAGGCAGTCGCTTAACCAACTGAGCCACCCAGGCGCCCACAGTGACTATTTTTCTTGAAACGTTCAGTATTCTGTTTTTATTATTAATCTCTTTGCTCTACTTTAATATGCTAAAAGGAAATCCCCATTTGCCTATTAATATCTGTATATGCATGTCATTATAAATATATTCAATATTTAAGTCCTATTCATATCAACTGATAATTCTGGAGGGCCCTTAAGAATTAGATGGCATCATATGCTCTTTCAATACATTCTAACTCCAAGGAAAATGTTCAATTTTATCAGTTGAAATGTTATTTAAAAATGTGTTTCTAATTAACACGAGCTTACATTGTATTAATTCAGCCACTTTTAGGTTCATATAAAACAAAATTTATTTCTCAAGATAAAAAAAATTTACATAAATCTCTAACTATGACAAAGCCATGACACAGCACCATTTTTAGGTGACACTGAACAAGTGGGCTCAGAAAATTATTGACTAAATTTATACAGAGTAATCATCTTAATGATTTATGCGTTTGTGGGGTTTTTTTCTGACAGTCACAAATAGAATTAAACTGACAGCCTTTAAAACATCAAATTAAATAAAACGTTGACTTTCATATGTCACAGGAGACATTTATGATAACTTCCCCATGCTGTTAAAGAATGATGGACACTAAAATTATAAATGTCAAGATAGGATGGCTTTTGATGCAAGACTTATGTTTTTGTTTATGATGAAAATGGATATTTACTGTGCTCAAATTAATAATAACCCCTGAGTTTCTTCCAGTGTAGAGGCCATTGAGTACTGTTGCAACTTTCTAGCAGATTCTGTGTTTCCAAGGAAATTCCTGCTAGCTTGCCTCTGGCTAACTAGATGCACCACCTGTAAATGAACATGTGAATAGAGAAGCAGGAATCAGAGGAAAAGAGAAGATAGGGATATAGTGAAAGAGATGACACCAACTCCAACATGGAGAAAGAACCTAAGTAAATTTAAATTTATCAAGAGATCCCAGGAAATTTTTTTTATTTTTATTGTTATGTTAATCACCATACATTACATCATTAGTTTTTGATGTAGTGTTCCATGATTCATTGTTTGCATATAACACCCAGTGCTCCATGCAGAATGTGCCCTCTTTAATACCCATCACCAGGCTAACCCATTCCCCCACCCCCCTCCCCTCTAGAACCCTCAGTTTGTTTCTCAGAGTCCATAGTCTCTCATGGTTCGTCTCCCCCTCCGATTTCCCCCTCTTCCTTTTTCCCTTCCTGCTATCTTCTTTTTTTTTTTTTTTTAACATATAATGTATTATTTGTTTCAAAGGTACAGGTCTATGATTCAGCAGTAATTCACAGCATTTACCAGAGCACATACCCTCCCCAGTATCTATCACCCAGTCACCCTATCTCACCCACCTCCCACCACTCCAGCAATCCTCAGTTTGTTTCCTGAGATTAAGAATTCCTCATATCAGTGAGGTCATATGATACATGTCTTTCTCTGATTGATTTATTTCGCTCAGCATAACACCCTCCAGTTCCATCCCAGGAGAATTTAACCCTCACAATAAATATGCATGCAAATACATATATATGTCCTATTAGAGTATGCATTCATGTCTATAGAGCTTATGAATTGTTATCTTTTGCTGTGGGATATATAAAAATGACCATTGGTTAGCATCGTTTTAGTAGTAGATAGCTGTTAGAGTATGATTACATCTGTTGTGAAATGTGAAATATTAAAAAACCTAAATATGCTAAAGAATTTACTGAATTTCAATCCAGAAATTACCATCTTGAACAAAGGGTCATTTTTTTTTTTTAAGATTTTATTTATTTATCTGAGACAATGAGATAGAGCATGAGAGGGGGGAGGGTCAGAGGGAGAAGCAGACTCCCTGCCAAGCAGGGAGCCCGATGCGGGACTCGATCCCCGGACTCCAGGATCATGACCTGAGCTGAAGGCAGTCGCTTAACCAACTGAGCCACCCAGGCGCCCCACAAAGGGTCATTTTAATCAATGCCTTTCTTTTGACATTAGCACTGGTGGTACTATGTACAGCATACCTATGCAACATAGATCTATGTTATACAAGAAAAAGAAAAATATTTAAAAAGTTAAATGCACATATTAAAAATAACCTAAAAACTTAAAATCAGAAAAGGTATCCTTTTATTTGATATACTAGCTTTTAAATTTCATTGGCTTTATAGAATCAGAGCAATGTATGGGTAAGAAGCTAATTCAGGCCCCTGACAGAAGGAACATAGAAAATGCATGTATCACATTTAATTTGTTTTTACAGCAAGTCCCGGGCAATCTGAGCATGAGAATGATAAAAGAAAATTATGTATTTCCTTACTCATGCATTCATTCCATCATTGTCCTACTATGAAGACCAGTTTCACCTGCTTAGTCCTCCTCTCAAGTATATACAGTAAAAGTTAAAAGCTCACATTTGGCATGAGGGTCATTATGAGACTCTAAAATCTGTTCCCACCGTTTCTACCAAACACTCTCTCCTACCAGTTATCCCCATTGCTGATTTACCCATTCACCACTCTGCTCAGTCTGTGCTAGTTCAAGAATAGCTTCAAACCTCTATAGCCACAAATAATCGTCCTACCTCCATCTCGTTACTGATACAGCACTGGTTTTCTGTGCTAAACTAAATTTCTTGTTTTTTAATAACAAAAATTCATACTTCTTTAAAAAAATCATACTTTCAATTCATACATGCTTCTAAGAGAAATTTTGGAATATTCAGAATTTGTTGAAGTGTGGATACACAAAAAGGAGACCACTAAATCAGAATTCTAATGCCTGGAAATAGTCACCCTAATTCTCTTAGATTCTATCCTATTTTTTTTTTCTATTCCATGTAGCAGAATATTCTCTAATTTAGTGAGTTTGTGGCAAATAAATTGAAATACACTGAACCAACAAAAGTCACTATGCTTTTGTAGTAGAAAGCTCCTCTGGGGCTCTGGTATCAGAAATAAAACTTATCTAGTGTTTTCATTCTTATGTCAAAACTTCCACTGTCTCTTGGTATCTTGTTTGTGGTTTAGTTTTTTAGCATCTTACAAAACTAGAAATGCATATTTATTTTAGAACTAATACTTAAAAATATCATGGGAGTTTTTATTACTAATATAGCCTACTAGACTAGGAGTTGGGGGAAAAAATACATATTCAAGATCCAGCAGGTAGTTCTGGGACTTAGAATAAAAAATATGCAGAACTTGAGTTCAAAGGTGAAAGCAAATTATTTGTTATGTAATGCTATTTATCCCAGCGAAAGAAAAGCAAACTATAAATAAAACTTTTTGATGGCAGGGTTTTATACATCCTATCAAAAGTTGGTAAAAGATGGCTCAGCTTCAAAATTTCATTGCAAAAATTAAAGTCGACTCCGAGAGGAGCTGTTGTGGCTTTACTTTTGGTAAGGAGGATAGATTCCTATGCTGTAGGAATCTGTATTCTGGTATATACATGTTAAATCCTTAGGAAAGAAACAATGTTGCCTAATTTCTTTGTGTGTTCTACAATGTAAACTATTAGATGTAGAATTTCAAGTGAAAAAGGGAAAAAAAAAGTGCCCTTTCTACCTATCCCAGCCTCAGCCAGTAGTATACATGGGACTTCCTTCTCAGCTGTTCACTGGTGGTTTCTGCAAAGATGGTGGCAACACTTTGGATACCTCAAAAAACGGGGTACAGAGGTTAAGGGAATACCTTTCCAATTTTCTGTCAACTTTGGTTTTTGAGGCATGAGAGAGATTCAGAACCTTTCCATCTTTCGTGTCATTTTTTCTAGTGGTTTCTCTTTCATGAAGAATATCTGGATGTCTTGGGGCGCCTGAGTGGCTCAGTCGGTTAAGCGACTGCCTTCGGCTCAGGTCATGATCCCGGGGTCCTGGGATCGAGCCCCGCATCGGGCTCCCTGCTCGGCGGGAAGCCTGCTTCTCCCTCTCTCACTCCCCCTGCTTGTGTTCCCTCTCTGACTGTGTCTCTCTCTGTCAAAAAAATAAATAAAATCTTAAAAAAAAAAAAAAAGAATATCTGGATGTCCTGAGGGAAAATGACATGGATTTCCTTCAATTGAACATTGTTTCCTGAGTAATTAGGAAACAATCTCTCCCAGTCCCTCCTGCCAGTCCCTCCGATTTCTCTGTCCTAGTTTTGTATTTTGTCAGTTTTCATCCTAGGTAGTTGGGAGAGACTGTGTCGAGTACTCTTGTACATATGCCATTCAAAGCAGATACTAAAACAAGGATTTTAGCTGCAGAATGTTGAAGCTACACTATGCTAGAATTTCGGCTGACCACACATTAAATGGACCATCATCATCCAAATAAGAAGCTTTTACCACACGTATCTTGTTGCTCTAGAATTCTAGCAGACAGAAAATGAGACTGCAATCTTCCCTGGATTTCTAAATATTGTTTTAGAAACACAATAAAATGGATAAGGAGCAATTAAAAAGAAGCAGATAGACAGGAAATGGCTATGCGTTGCTACAGAATGGCTGAGGAAACCAATCTGCACACATTCAAGCTTCCTATACAGAATTCTTTGGCAGAAGATGTGCCTTAAGCTGTTTGGTTTTTCCTACCAGGTAGTAGCAGTTTAATCGGATTGGTAGAAACTTTGTTGCTGTGCTACGGATTTTTGCAGCAATTCTCTTTATCTTCTAGAAACTAAAGAAAATACTACACGATGGGGAGGGGGCTGATATTGCACCATGACAGAAAAGAAGTGAACACTTACTTTTAGTTCTGTTATTATTGCACGTTTTGTAATCTCTCAGACCCATTGGAGTAGGAAATAGAGTTTGAGGGCTACTGCAAAAAATTATGCCCAGTGACCAGTCTGCCCACCCTTTCCATGACCTTCAAAGGAATGATTCCTTACATTCAAGACCCCCAAATTCTTCCAAGTGCCCCTGAAAATCAAAAGGAGGACTAAAAACAAAATTTTTCTTTGTAGGTTTTTAGCAGAAAATAATTTGAATTTAAATCCTCTGAGACCATTAAGTCATGAGTATTTAATGTGAGTGTATAAATGCAAAAGAAATAGGAGGTTGTAACGTCTGATATTCAGTCTGACAATCTTATATGTTAACAATTGAGAGATGTAGGACGATCAATTACATATTCTTCAAGTAAGATACTTATTTGTACATTTAACAGAATGAAAAATGTTTGCAGATATTTATCTGCTGGCTTTATTCAATTTTTAATACAGAACCTTGTTTCAATATTTTCCAGTTAATGATCTGATATGATACATCACCTTTCAAATTAGTTATCTAACAAAAGTATTACAAACATTAAACAATGAAATAGTTTTCAGGATTGGTACTAGATTATACACCATTCTGTTGAGATACATAAAAATGACATAATCGCTAAGTGTAATCACAGAACTTAGGTGCAGAATTTCCAATAACAAGGACGACTATACAAGAAAGTCCTCCAGTTAGAGGAGAGAAAATATACTATTCTAAAATTAGAACAACCACTGTCCTTGGGATTTCAAAATAATGCTAGAAGGGATTTGACTACTTAAATAAAAAGGAAAAGTTAAACATCAAGCACCAATGCCTTCTAATGTTACTGGTCTCTGAGCTCTCCCGGCACTCATAAACCATGAGAGAAAATTCATTTCATGCTTGTCTACTCTGATAAAACTCCTGACTGAATTGTTTAAAAATGCTGAAAACAGGGAATTATAGGAATGCCCCAAAGTTCGGGACACACTGGAACAAAAATAAGGCCTCTGAGCAACTATAATGTTGGGCACCTTCATATGCCAACCTAGCAAAAATATTGTTAAACATGGATATAGCAGATAGTTTGTGCAAATTAGGGATAATACATAAAAATTATAGCATTACTAAAAATAACATCCATATGCAAAAGTACATTTATAAAATCATCAAATGTTAGACTTCACGGATCCTAATTCTCCATGTTCCCCAGTAACTGATAATAGAATTCTTCTCTAGGATTCATATCCTGTCTATGCATGAATTTAAAGCTGAAAGAGTAGTCTCAGATTATTGTACTTGTATCTCTTTTTAAGGACTGCTGTTTTTCATTCTGGGGATCTTTTTTTTTTTAAAGATTTTATTTATTTATTTGACAGAGGCAGAGACAGCAAGAGCAGGAACACAAGCAGGGGGAGTGGGAGAGGGAGAAGCAGGCCTCCCCTCGAGGAGGGAGCCCGATGCGGGACTCGATCCCAGGACCCCAGGATCATGACCCGAGCCGAAGGCAGACGCTTAATGACTGAGCCACCCAGGCGCCCACATTCTGGGGATCTTAAAGGTAAATAAAACCTACGGTGTTGAGTGTAACGGGCTCTCAGAAGAAACGGACTTCCATATCATTCTTTCCTGATTTTTCTACCATAATTCTCTAAATACTTTTTAGCATTCTCTGGTTTAAGCTTTTCTTCCACTAATCCCTTAAATGTGAATTTTCCTCATTGTTCTGTGCCCAAACTTTTATTCTTCTTATTCAGTACTTCTATCTTTTTCATCTGAGAGCTACACATTGATAACTCCATCTTTTCTGCCTAGGCTCTGTTTTTTTCTTTTTAAGCTTCATATTGTAAACTGACTGTTGGGTATTCCTACCCTTAACCTCAAATATCAAATTTCAATTCATTGTATTTTATTGTACCCTGACACCTACCTTTATTTTTCTTCATTTTTTAAATATTGTATTTATTTGAGAGAGAGATAGAGCATGGGGCGGTGGGGAGACAGGGGGTGGGGAGAGGAAGAAACAGGCTCCCTGATGAGCAGGGAGCTTCATGCAAGGTTCCATCCTAGGATATTGACCTAAGTTGAAGGCAGACATTTAACTGACTGAGCCACCCAGGGGTCCCTCTTTACTTTTAATTATAATAAGTAAAACCTACCATTGTCCTAATCCTCCAAGCCAAAAGAATTAGAAGTTTAAAAAAAAAAGTTCCCTAATAACTAGCATTAAATTAGACATGAAGATTGGTAATTATATCCTCCTCAAAATATATGGAATTATTCAACAGTTGTTCCATCACCACCATTAGCATCCTAGCTGATAATTACATTATTTGCACTGGAATTTCTAGTGGCATAACAACGGGTTTCTCCAATGCTAAACATTACTCCCTTGACTCCATTCTTCCAATTGTAGCCCAGATGGACTTCCCAAAATAAAATTTGATTAAATCATGCCTCTGTTTAAAGACTTTGTTCTCTAGTTGTTTTTGGAATGAAGTTGAAACATATTAAAACCATATCTAATAGCCTATAGAACCTGTTCTAAACTTTCTTCCAAGCATCACCACCCATTGATCCTCTTTTTTTTCCTCCCTCTTTCCTTCTTGACAATTTTATTACTTTATTCATACAGAATAAAAATGAAAGTTTTTGCCTATTGCTATTGTATGGTTAGTATACAATATTGAAAGCATAAATTTTCATAACTGTATCACTGAAATCAAGAATATCTTTTTTTTTTTTAGATTTTACTTTTATTCGAGAGAGCAAGAATGGGGAGAGGGAAGGGTGGGGGAGGGGGGAGAAGCAGGACCCCTGCTGAGCAGGGAGTCAAAGGGCACGGGGCTCAATCCCAGGACCCTGGGATCAAGACCTGAGCCGAAGGCAGACGTTTAACCAACGGAGCCACCCAGGCCCACCTGAAATCAAGAGTATTTTGAGAGTGGGAATGTTTATCTCAGAATCCCTAGCTCTTGGGGCACATGGGTGGCTCCGTTGGTAAAGCGTCTGCCCTCGGCTCAGATCATGATCTCAGGGTCCTGGATTGAGTCCCACATCTGGCTCCCTGCTCAGTGGGGAGCCTGCTTCTCCCTCTCCCTCTCCCTCTCCCTGTTACTCTGCCTGCTTATGCTCCCTCTCTCTGTCAAATAAATAAAAATTCTTTAAAAAAAAATGGGAAAAAAAAAAAAAAGAATCCCTAGCTCTTACTGCAAATCCTGGAAAAGTATAGGCTCTCAATAAATGCCTGTTAAATCAAGTACTTATTTAAGAAAATAAAGCTATACTATCCAGTAATTTAGGCACTTGAGGAAAAGTCCTTTAATTAGAGGGTTTGCTATTGCTTCTGTTTTGACGATTTCACCATGTAAAAATACTGACTTGGAATTAAGTGCCTCAGTGTTATTTTTCCTCTTGACTATTTAGTATTTTATAAGCACATCAATAAAAATGGACACCTCTAATCACTTTAAGAATAGATCTGTAGGGTGCCTGGGTGGCTCAGTTGGTTAAGCGACTGCCTTCGGCTCAGGTCATGATCCTGGAGTCCCTGAATCGAGTCCCGCATCAGGCTCCCTGCTCGGCAGGGAGCCTGCTTCTCCCTCTGACCCTCCCCCCTCTCGTGTGCTCTCTGTCTCTCTCATTCTCTCTGTCTCACATAAATAAATAAATAAATAAATAAATAAATAAAAAATAAAAAGAATAGATCTTTAATCTTAAAAATTATAGCAGTGAAAACAACCTGAAAGATTCTTAGAAAAAAATAAAAGATTTTAATTTCATGAGAGCAGTTAAATCAAAAGATAGAAATAAATTAACATCATTCAAATTTGCTCAGTTGCAAGCAAGTGCTATAGAAGAACTAAATATGAAGCATTTTGTGGCTTTCACTTAGTTTTCCCTAAACGGGTGAGATAATAAATGCCTTGGTTTTTTTCCCCCAGCAACAAGCAAAAGAACGATTTGGACCACTTTCTTACACCATACACAAAAATAAATTTAAGATGGATTAAAGACTTAAATGTGAGACCTGAAACCATAAAAATCCAAGAAGAGAGCACAGACAGTCACTTCTTTGACATCAGTTGTAGCAACTTCTTTCTAGATAAGTCTCAGGCAGAGAAACAAAAGAGCAAAAATAAACTATTGGAACTACATCAAAATAAAAAGCTTCTGCACAGCAAAGGAAACAAGAAAACTAAAGACAACCTATGGAATGGAGAAGATACTTGAAATTAACATATCTGATAAAGGGCTAGTATCCAAAATATATAAAGAACTTGTAAAACTCAACACCCATAAGTCAAATAATCCAATTGAAGATGAGCAGAAGACATGAACAGCCGTTTTTCCAAAGAAGACATACAGATGGCCAACAGACACATGAAAAGTTGCTCACCATCACTGATCATCAGAGAAATGCAAATCAAAATCACAATGAGATATCACTTCACAAGTGTCAGAATGGCTAAAATCAATACCACAAAAAAACAATAGGTATTGGCAAGGATGTGAAAGAAAAGGAACACTCTGGGCGCCTGGGTGGCTCAGTTGGTTGAGCGACTGCCTTCGGCTCAGGTCATAATCCTGGAGTCCCTGGATTGAGTCCCGTATCGGGCTCCCTGCTCAGCGGGGAGCCTGCTTCTCCCTCTGACCCTCCCCCCTCTCATGTGCTCTCTCTCTCTCTCTCATTCTGTCTCAAATAAATAAATAAAATCTTAAAAAAAAAAAAAAAGAAAAGGAACACTCAAGCACTGTTGGTGGGAATGCAAACTGGTACAACCACCATGAAAACAGTATGTAGGTTGCTCAAAAAGTTAAAAATAGAACTAGCTTAAGATTGAGAAATTGCACTACTGGGTATTTACCCAAAGAATACAAGAACACTAATTCAAAGGGACACATGCACCCCGATGTTTATAGCATCATTATTTACAATAGTCAAGATATGAAGCAGTGCAAGTGTCCATCCATTGATAAATGGATAAAGAAGTTATATTATTCAGCCATTAAGGAGAATAAAATCTTGCCATTTGCAATGACATGGATGGAGCTAAGAGTATAATGCCAAATGAAATAAGTCAGAGAAAGACAACTACCATATGATTTCACTCATGTGGAATTTAAGAAACAAAACAAAGGGAAAACATAATAGACAAAGCAAGAAACAGACTCTTAATTATAGAGAACAATCTGATGGTTACCAAAGGGGGTGGGGTAGAGAGGTGGGTTTAAAAGGTGTTGGGGATTAAGGAGTGCACTTGTCATAATGAGCACTGCATGATGTATGCAAGTGTTGAATCACTATATTGTACTCCTGAAATTAACACTGTATGTTAACTAACTGGAATTAAAATAAAAACTTTAAAAGAGTCTGTTTTTGTCTCTTTTTTCTTTGTTTCTTAAATTCCACATATAAATGAAATCATGTGGTATTATTTTTTCTCTCTGATTTATTTTTATTATACCTTATAAGTCCACCCATGCTGTTGCAAATGGCAAGACCTCACTTTTTTTTTTTTTTGGTATGGCTGAGTAATACTACATTGTGTGTGTGTGCGTATACACCACATAGTCTTTCTCCGTTCATATGGATGGATACTTGGCTTGCTTCCATATCTTGGCTATTATAAATAATGCTACAGTAAACACAGGGGTGTATATATCTTTTTAAATTAGTGTTTCTGTTTTCTTTGGGTAAATACCCAGTGGTGGAATTACTGAATCCTAGGGTAGTTCTATTTTTAATTTTTTTTTTAAGATTTTATTTATTTATTTGACAGAGAGAATGAGAGAGAGAGAGAGAGCATGAGAGGAGGAGGGTCAGAGGGAGAAGCAGACTCCCCGCCGAGCAGGGAGCCCGATGCGGGACTCGATCCCGGGACTCCAGGATCATGACCTGAGCCGAAGGCAGTCGCTTAACCAACTGAGCCACCCAGGCGCCCCTATTTTTAATTTTTTGAGGAAACTCCATCCTGTTTTCCACAGCAGCTGCACTAGCTTGCATTCACACCAAAAGTGCACCAGGGTTATTTTGTGTCCACATCCTGGCCAACACTTGTTGTTTCTTGTGGTATTGATTTTAGCCATTCTGACAGGTGTGAGGTGTACCTACCTCATTGTGGTTTTAATTTGCATTTCCCTGCTGATCAGTGATGTTGAGCATCTTTTCATGGGTCTGGTGGACATTTGTATGCCTTCTTTGGAAAAATGTCTGTTCAGGCCCTCTGCTCCTATTTTTGATTTGCATTCTCATGAGCTATCTTTTTTTTTTTTAAGATTTTATTTATTTATTTGAGACAGAGAGAATGAGAGAGAGAGCACATGAGAGGGGGGAGGGTCAGAGGGAGAAGCAGACTCCCCGCTGAGCAGGGAGCCCGATGCGGGACTCGATTCAGGGACTCCGGGATCATGACCTGAGCCGAAGGCAGTCGCTTAACCAACTGAGCCACCCAGGCGCCCAACTGAGCCACCCAGGCGCCCCCCTTTTTTTTTTTAATCATTTTTCTCATATTATCAGGCCATGGTCAAGTACAGGTTTGTTTAAGTTTTCCTGTAAGGCAACCAGTGGAAGATTTTTTGGCTGTTGATTCATGTCCCACTTCAACTCTGGAAAATGTTCTTCCTGTATGTTTTTCTCTCCTCTTCCCCTTAGTCTCTTATTTTGAAGCTCCAATTAGGCAGTTAGGATTATCCAGAATCTATGTCCATAACCGTTAACTTTGCGCTCATTAACATTATCTTCTTTTATTCTAAATCCTGAGAATTCCTTCCAGCCCACTATTTAGTTTATTTCCATACTCCTGATCATCAATCTTTTCATTACATTCTGCTTCTTTTTTTTATTTTCACTTCATGTTAAGTCATTTGCTTCTTTTTCTCAAGCAATTATGTTTGTTTTTGTTTTTGTTTTTTGTTTCTAGTTTGTGGTATCTTTTTATTCCTCTGAGGATACTCTTTTTATTAAAGTACACTGCTGTTTCAGTTCTTGGGCTTTTTCTGTCTAGCGATTTTCTTTCATGCTACTGGATTTATTCAAATATTCAGTGATTTTTGTACCTGCTTAATTTTCATGAAACAAGAGCTTAAGTTGCAAAATATTTATAGCAGAGTGTCTCCTAGTCGCTGTCTGTTTTCTGACAATAAATAAAAAACTTCCATACAAGGTAGAGGCTGAGCTGGCTGAACAGACATGGGAAGCCAGTGGTGAAGGGTTGGCATTTTGATACGTGAACAGGTTACCTTGTCTTTAGATAAATGGGAAATGTGTTTTCTAGGAATGCATGTCTTGTCCTTTGAAGTAGCCAAATGGAAACTAGGTCTTGTTTTGCTTCTTTGCCTGACACTAATGCCCATTCTGTGAATCCCTATGGCAAATCCACAGTGTATTTTGTAAGTTATCATTGTGCCTTTGTCTTGAGGACGAGGGTTAGATCTAACAGCTATGATACCAAGATAATGACACATTTTTCTCAAACTCTAACATTGATTGATTTGAAGACCGATTAGACCCTGCTGTTTCTGGTTGTGTGACTTGTCCAAGGTTTTGGTAGGAAAGGAATACTATGCTTTGCCCTTCTTGTGTTACTGTTCTATAACCATAGTACTTTTCTCCATCAGTCTGATTTCATATAATTTCTTTTTTTTTTTAAAGATTTTATTTATTTATTTGAGACAGAGAGAATGAGAGAGAGAGAGCACATGAGAGGGGGGAGGGTCAGAGGCAGAAGCAGGCTCCCCGCCGAGCAGGGAGCCCGATGCGGGACTCGATCCCGGGACTCCAGGGTCATGACCTGAGCCGAAGGCAGTCGCTTAACCAACTGAGCCACCCAGGCGCCCTGATTTCATATAATTTCTATCTCCATCAATTTGATCCTAGATGCTTTGGATCCTACCAAGCATCCTATAGTGCCCATGACCTGATGAATTAGCTATACCCTTTCAAGTTTTTTGACTTCAATGAATGATTCTTGTTTTTATATTACTCTATCCCATCAATTAGATTTCAGGAAGAAAAAAACTAAATATTTTTGCCAAATCAAACCTCTCAATCCATAGGATTTTTTAATACAGTTTTATATTTACCTGAGATGTAGAGATTTGAGGTGATCATATTCCTCAACTTATGACACATTATTCCAGTAGTCATTGAAAGCTTGCTTCTTATTTATCCCTCATTTCTGAGTATAATACATATTCCTCCCAAACACATTTGCTCCAGTGGTCTGCTATGCAATGCTGGGTTTTCAGATCTCCTAATGGCTGTAGGGTATTTTATATATGCATGCAACACATTGTTATATTATATTATATTATTCTATTATATTATAATTTACTTTCTTTTTTTTTTAAGAATTTATTTATTTGACAGAGAGAGACACAACGAGAGAGGGAACACAAGCAGGGGGAGCGGGAGAGGGAGAAGCAGGGTTCCCGCTGAGCAGGGAGCATAATTTACTTTCTTATTAACTATAAGAGATGCTGACATGAACATCTTCCTATTGACACTGAGCCCTAGGAACAGTTACAGTTTCTCTGGGAAATGTACCCAAGAGTGAGGATATGATGAATGCATTCTGAATTTTACCAAAAGAAGTGTTCTCTAAAACATCTGCAACACATTTTACTTAGACCCATAGTGTATAAAAATAGTTTCCCCATTCAGCCATTGGTAATACCTTTCTTAGTTTTGCCTAGATAGTAGATATAAAGTGGTATCTCACCACTGCTTATATTTAATATTTTCTAATGACTAGTGAGATTGAGCATCTTTTCCTATATCTGCAAGACGTTTGGTTGTCACCTTGAATAAACTGCCTATTACTATCTTTTATTCACTATTTATAAACTGGATTTTTTTCAAGTTCCTTCTAATGCTAATTTTAATTAATACACTGCACAATTGTTCTTAAAATAGTTAAATAGTTTCATAAAAGCATATATGGAAAATAGTCCACTGGATAACATCTGTATTTTATACTTAATTCTCTTATATATTAGGTGCTATTTCTGGTGTTTCTAATTGAATATATCAGTCTGTTTGAACATGTGTCTTTTCATGCTACCTTGTTTTCATTAATGAGGTTTTGTGGACTAATGAATATTTAATAGAGCTAGTATATCCCAGTATAGCCTTGCTCTTATTTTTCAGAATTTTCTGGGTTATTTTGCTTCTTCAAATTTATAACTGTGCCTTTTAAGGATCAATTTGTCTAGGATTAAGATGAAAAAATAGTGGATATATTTATATTGGAATCATATATTTTATAGTTTACTGGAGGATAACATTAACATTTGTTGTTGTTGTTGTTGTTGGCTCTTCCCTTCCAAGAATATGATAGAATGTCCATTTGCCCAGGTGCATTTTCAGGATTATTTAAAAATGTTCTTCATATAGGTTTTGCATATTTTTTATTAAATTTGGTTGGAGATTCTTTCTAAATTACTACTGTAAATGGAACATTTACCACCATTATTATTCTAATGTAGTATGGTTTGTACACATAAACAATACTTATTTTTGTATATTAATTTTGTCTACCCCTAACTTATTTTCTAGTTCATTTCTTAGATTTTCTAAGCATAGACACTAATTTGCAAATAGTAAAAACTTCATATGATCTTTTTCAACTTCTACACTGCTAATTTCTTTTGCTAAGTGCAAAGGCTAGTATGCATTATTTAGAACTGTGTTGCTTAATTTCTAAGTATTTGAGGGTTTTCCAGTTATATTTCCATTATTGATTTCTTACTTAATTTCATTATGGTCAGAGAACACCCTTTATTTGACTTCATTTTTAAAAATTTGTATGAATCGTTATATGGCCCAGAATATTCTCTATCTTGGTGAATTTTCCAAGTATTTGTTAGAGTAATTCTACATGTTTTCTAAATAGTAAAAATGTGTTGAGTTCTATAAGTTTTTTCCTTCCTTATCTATTGAAATAACCGTGTTTTTTTCTCTTAATATGGCGAGTTATATTGTTTCCTTACATTGTTAAATTCACCCAAATTTGTAGGATGAATCTTAATTACCTAGTTAATTATCTATTTGTCACAATTAAGCTAACATTAAAAGATTTTTCCTTTGCTCTTAATTGTAAATAAGCAAAATACCTACATCACAAATTCTAATTGAAAACTGTATTTAATAGCATAAATATTAGAGAAATTAATTTTTCATTTATACTTAATAAGAGCATACATTAATTATAAATGTAAACCCTTGGCGATTGATGAACAGATATATGTGCAAATAATTTTTAGTACACTTCAGGTCATGTTGCCCTGTTGTCTTTTTTAAATCATCCCCCACTGCAGAGCCCCGAGACCAAATCCCACATCCATATTTCTCAAAAGTGCTTCCTTACCTTAGTAACTGTACTTTGTCACTTCTTGGCCCTTTGATACATTACTAGATTTTTTTTTTTTTTTGTAGTGGTTCAGAATGTTTTTATCGAAAACATTTGCACATCAACAGGGAACTCTAATTTTTTAACCGTAAACTGTGACCAATGAGACACATCAATGATATTAACATTGAGAGAAATAGATAGTATGGATGTTATGCAGGCAGAATATCCTTTCATTCCCTCTGAAGTCAGATTCTGTGAGTATTGGATGGTGCTCTAATTCTGAGTGAATCTTCTTTATAGAAATGAAATAAATATCAACATAGTACCTGATTATTTCAGACCAAATTAGTTATCTTAACTCATTAAAGTTATAACTTGATTCACTATATCTGTATTGTCCTTAAAGGATCATAATTACGTGACTTTTTGTTATATTCAGAGTCATCCAGTTAAAAGGTGGCTTATATTCATTTGCAGTTTCAGGCTCAAATGTGACTCATACTTTAAAAACTCTTTTCCTTGACCCTATTTACATGTGTATTTGGGTGTGTTAGAAGCAGGATTCCCATATTCAACACAGTTATGGACCATTTTAACTTCAGAGAGTCTTTCAAAATTTTTGATATATTTTAAAAATCTCAAGTATCTAATAATTAAGGTATTTCTACCTCTACATTAAAGATAGTATCACTTTTTAATCTAAACCCTTGAGATGGTCTGATGCTGTAGAATTAGTTGAGGTAATTAATATCAAGATGTTAAATATTTACACAAATGTCTTTTGATTTTTCTGGCCTAATACATTTAAAAGCAGTCTGTTTCTCTTTCCCTTCAATCTTCTCTGCATCCTATTTTTATTTATTGCTCTAGCATTTAACCTATGTGTTCTCACTTAAATATTAGCATCATTATGATTCAATCTTGCTGTTTGACAACTTCTATGGCCTTGTAACACAATTGTCCATAATAGTTAATTACTTTTGAACTTCACTATTCTTGTTACTATTATAATACCTCTTATTTGGCATAGTTTTGGAAGCATGTGTTTCTATGAGCAGCATGTTTTGTAATGATCATCCATCATCTTAAGTGTGTATAAATGCAGAAAATAGATTATGAATTATGTACTGATAGTTTATAATCATTTTGATCAGAATGGATTGTGTACTAAAGTAAAAGCAACAGAAATTTAGGTGATCTCTCAACAGTTTACCATCAGAAAAGCATGCACTCTAAGGATACATGATCAAATGATTCTAGAAATATAAGCAATGTCCTAAATAATTCAGGAGACAGAAGCATGTTTACTCAGGATCTTAGATACCCTTACCACAGTTTCTATGCTTTAGTGGATCTTGCGTGTTTCTTGTTGTATATTTGAAATGAGGAAGTCAACCTTGAAAATGGGCAATGTGTATAATTGTGCATCTCTACTGGCTTACTTTTATTTTCTCCCAGCAGAGTTGAGCTTCATTTTATATCAAACTCTTGCAATCCAGGTATCTTAATCTTCATCTTTTGCACAAATAAAATTGATTCATAAAATGACAGAACAGTTTATTTCACAGTGAGCGGATTTGGGCATACATTACATGGCATCCCATCTGTGACCATCATATAACTCCATGTCCCATAAAAAAAAAAATCATTGGTTCTCCTAAAGAATTATTCATCATTTCAACATTCTGCACCAGGAATCCAGGTCTGAGCTATTGGAGATCACGTTCTTTTAACAGAGGGCCTAGGGCTCCCTTTGAAGACACTGCGGTATAGCCTGGGAAAGAGAAGTATGTGCTTCTTTCTGGATGTTCTGGGTTCACTGGGGCACAGTGGGCCTCTCAAAAATATGCTGAAATATACTTATATATAATTAAAGTAAAATCTGTCAGATGGAAATTTGAAAAGAACATTTAAAATAAAACATAAAGTGGGGTAAAAATACAAGTAAGATTAAAAGGTTAAAAAGAGGCAAATGTAATGTCATGCCAAGACCAAAGGGGGAAAAATGTATGTGTTTACTAGAACCTGCAAAACATTATCTTGGGAGTGTGCTAGTCACCTGCTCCGGAAAATAATCTGTGGTGTTCAAAACGAATAGTGCTGAACAATAATCAAATGAGTAGTATGAAAACTATTAAAACCTCTTAAAAGTCTGATACTTGTTTCATTTAAATGAGTCTCCATAGTTACTAAAAATACCCTAATATTTAAAAATGTGACTTTTGGGGCGCCTGGGTGGCTCAGTCGTTAAGCGTCTGCCCTCGGCTCAGGTCATGATCCCAGGGTCCTGGGATCGAGCCCCGCATGGGGCTCCCTGCTCCACGGGAAGCCTGCTTCTCCCTCTCCCACTCCCCCTGCTTGTGTTCCTGCTCTCACTATCTCTCACTATCTCTCTCTGTCAAACAAATAAATAAAATCTTTAAAAACAAACAAACAAACAAACAAACAAATAAATAAATAAATAAATAAATAAATAAATAAATATGTGACTTTTGCTATTGTGCGGAACCTCTAAGACAAACTTACACCATTCCAACCCCCAGGTATTCCCTGCTTATATAGTTCCTTTCTGTTGGGTAACTGGTTTCTAATCAGTAGAACACAGGGTTGAAAAAAAGGGATGAAAGCACTGAGTTAGAAGTGAACTTGTCTCAGGCACCTGGGTGGCTCAGTCAGTTAATTGGCTGCCTTCAGCCCCGGTGAGTCCCGCCTCAGGCTCCTTGCTCAGCAGGAGCCTGCTTCTCCTTCTCCCTCTGCTTGCCATTCCCCCTGCTTGTTCTCTCTCTCTCTCTCCCTCTGTCAAATAAATAAATAAGATCTAAAAAAAAATTTTTAAAAAGTGAACTTGTCTCTGGTAGATTAGCTATACAATTATCTGACCTTTTTAGTAGGGATAAATTCCCACTTATACATATAAAAAGTATATCATCTATTGCTGCATTACAAATTGCCTCAACATTTAGTGTCTTAAAACATTACACATTTGTTATTTCACAGTTTCTGTGGACCAAAACTCCATGAACAACTTAGGTTGGATCTCTCTGTGTATAGTGAATATTCTCCCATGAGGCTATGGTGGAAGCTAAAGGCTCACCTGAGGAAGGGTCTGTCTCCAAGCTCACTTACAAGATTGGTAACATAATTTAATTCCTCCGGATTTATTTGACTGTGGACCTCAATTATGCACTGTTTGTGTTTGGGACTGCCCTCAGTTTCTTTCTTTTTTTTTTTTTTAAGATTTTATTTATTTATTTGAGAGAGAGAATGAGAGAGAGAGAGCAGGAGAGGGGGGAGGGTCAGAGGGAGAAGCAGACTCCCCGCAGAGCAGGGAGCCCGATGCGGGACTCGATCCTGGGACTCCAGGATCATGACCTGAGCCGAAGGCAGTCGCCCAACCAACTGAGCCACCCAGGTGCCCTGCCCTCAGTTTCTTGACAACTGGTCTTCTCCCACATGCAGGCTTACTTCACCAAAGCCAAAGAGAGAGAAAGGGGGTAAGGAGAATAAGAGAGAAAGAGTCTATTATCAAGAAAGAGAGCATAATCTTCTGTGACCTAATCATAGAAGTACATCTCCTCAATAATGTCATATTCTCCTGACTAGAATTATATAAGGCAGGGAATACTAGGAGTGGGATCATGTGAGGTCATCCTACAGGGCTCCCTGCAACAATACCAAAAGTCCTATTTATAGGTAGCCAGGGGCTGATTGTTCAATATTTTATTTCTATGTTCTTTGTCTCATATTTTTTTCCTGCTGACTTCATTTTGCCCAAGCCTCTGTTCATTGCTAGTTTACCATAATTTGGGGGATACTTGAAGATAAAATTCAAATTAGTCAATGGTTAGCCCTGCTAGAATGCTTTGGAAGAAAGTTGAGTTTTACTTACATAAGAGAAAACTTGTTAAGGGCAAGGATTATGACTTCCATATAGCTTTCTATCCTATTCAGTAATTTATAGTAATGTCTGTAGTTAGTACTATGCAGCTAATTGAATGGCCCAAGGTTTGGATATTACCAGCAGATTTTATTTTTCTTAATCTTTTTAATTTTTAAAGTTAATTTATTTTTTCCACCAATGAATTAGAAATGCTTAGAATCAAATGTAATATTATGGTAATACTTTTTAAAAAGTATTTACTTGAGAGAGAGAACACAAGCAGGGTGGAAGCAGAAGAGCAGAAGCAGAGAGGGAGGGTGGGGGAGAAAGAATCTGAAGCAGACTCTGCACTGAGTGTGGAGCCTGACGTGGGGCTTGCTTGCAAGATCATGACCTGAGTCAAAACGAAGAGTCAGATGCTTAACTGACTGAGCCACCCAGGCGCCTCTATGGGAATATGTTTCTATTTTCATTCTTAGAGTGGTAAGAGCAGCAAGGAAGTTGTTTTGTAGCAGGAATTTAATTATAATTCAGTCTCATTTTATCCTCAAATTTAGAGAATATTAGTAATGAACCAACAAGGACTCACTGATGCCTGATCTACGTTTCTCTGACAGACAACTGCATTATTGATTTTTTTGACAATATCATTTTCCCCTAAAGTGATAGAATTATACAACTGTAACTTTTTAAATACAATGATCTAAATTCTTATTATGTTAAAACACCTTATTATGCTGTAGAGCAGAATTAGGGTTCTTCTGACTTGTATCACAGCTGACATAAGACAAGTAAATATCTCCAGAATAAAATGAATATAAATTATTTCTTTATCCAATACCAGCGCATGGGCTCCCAAGAAAGTTGTTGGAGCATGAGGTGGTTTCAGGGCTACTAAATGTCTCATTTTGTCTCCATTCATGTCCTTTCTCTTTTCAAGTTCTTTATGCCTTATTATTTTTTTTAAATCTTAAAATACTGAGGTTCTGTGAAAGAGTTAACCTGTTAATTTAAATTTACACTAATATTATGTATTTGTAAGAACAGATATGCATATATATATAGAGAGAGAGAGAGAGAGAGAAGAAAGAGAAGATTACCCTTGTGAATCCTAAGTAACTGAAAGGGATAGGATGAGGGGAGGAAGGGAGAAGGGCAGAAAAATTCTTCCCAAATCCAAGTGGAGCTTGTGTGCATCTTATTGGCTTAGTCTCCTCATCTTTACCAAAAATTTTCCTAAATTTTTGACCCTACAATGATGAACAATATAAACCCAGTTCCTATTATCTCAGACCTCACATTGGTTATAAATAAAATAATTTCTAAAAATGTTAATTGCTATAAACAAACAGGGTGTTGTGATATAACATAAGAGTCTGGGACATGGGACATGTAAAGACTGTGAGGAGGAGACTTGTGTGAGGGAAGAGCAAAACAAAATCTCTGAGACAAGAATAAATCTTGGTGTGTCCACAGGGCAGTATTATCCAAAATATCAGGTACTAATGTGAGGAAATGAAGTCTTGAATTGTAGGCCGCTGACACATAAAATTGGGCTATTGTAAGGGTTGTGGACTTTATTCCGCATTGAAAAAACATTGAAGATTTTTAACCAAAAGAGTTGCATAGTTGAATTTATAACTTGAAAGGACAAAGATCTGGAATCTGGGAACAGGGAAGAGAATGACTTTGGGAGTTGCAGGAGGAAGCAGTGCAATTAGTCATGATAGGAAGTCCTAGAGGAAAAGATGGTAATGGCAAAACTTAGGTTCTTGTTAGGGGAACTGTTGAATATGGGGAATATTTTGAAAGTAAAATGACCTAACTTGCTGACTGATTAGATATATATGTGAAAGAAAAAGAAATCTCAGATGATCCTACTGTTTTTAGCCTGAGTGGGGGCAACTTTATAGATTGAGGCACAGTTTTACTACTAAGAAAAATGAGGGAGGACCAGTTTTGGCAAGTGGGAACTGAATCTATAATTCTGTTTTACACAGTTAAGTTTGAGAATCTTGTGTGGCATCAATTGCAAACTACTACAGCGAAATTACATCCTACTGAGGAATTAGAATTGAAATCAGTCATCAAGGTGAAGATCATAGATGATTATTTTTGAAAATCTCATAGTAATACAAATATTGAGCATGTAAATTATTTTTTTCAAGTTCAACACAGTTTTTTTCTTTTCAAAATATTGTAAGAATTTATCTTGGATGGGCTCCAAAAAATGTTTAGCCTTCATTTTTATACTTTTCACATTACAAATGAGTAACTTTTAACACTGGAATCATAATAGAGTAAGATGCTCACATTTGGAAAGGCACACAGGAACTGAGAACAACTGGGGACAGTTCTTTCATGTCCTCTATGTCATACTCATTCTAGGGCATATGTTAACTAAAAAGATTCACACAGGTATAGTCTGTGCCATTAAAGACCTCCCTGTCATTCTCTCTCTCTCTCTCCCTGTTTGTCTTTCCATGTCTCCTTCCTCTCTCTTACTCTTCTTTTTCAAACACATAACTGGATTCATGAGAGTTGAATTTATTTATAATACAGTTGTATTCACTGTATTTAAAAAAATATACCAGCAGCCCCTTTCTCATTGGGTTGTCCTATGTGCCAGCCACTCAGCTTTATCTTTATTTTACTGATGGATAAAATGAAACTTAAGAAGACTGAAATCATATCAAACATCTTTTTGAAGATAATGTTACAAAAGTAGCTATCAATCACAAACAAAACAAAACAAAAACAAACTAGAAAATTCACAAATATATTCCTGAACAACAAATGGGTTGAAGAAGAAATAAAAGAAAAATCTTGAGACAAATGAAAATGGAAACACAACATACCAAAACTTATGGGACACAGAAAAAGCAGTTCTAAGAGAAAAGTTTATAGTGCTAAATGCTTACATTAAGTGAAAGATCTCAACCTAAATTTACATCTGAGAGAGCTTTAAAAAAAAAAAAAGCCCTAAGGTAGCAGAAAAAAAAAAAATCAGAACAGAAATAAATGGAGACCAAACATCAATCAAATATATGACTAAATCTAAGAGAGAGTTTTGAAAATATAAACAAAATGGATAAACATTTAACTAGATGAATTATAAAACAAGACAGAGTAGCCCCAAGTAATAAAACCAGAAATGAGAGACATTATAAATCATAATAAGAAACACTAAAATCAGAAGAAACTACTCTCAATAGTTATATACTGATAAATTAGATAATCTAGAAGAAATGGATAAATTCCTAGAAACACACTAAGACTAAGATTTATTCATGGAGAAATAGAACACCTGAGTAATTATTTATTAACTACAAAGGAAACTGAATCACTATTCAAAAAACTTCCAACAGAAAAAACCCAGCACCAGATGGCTTCACTGGTAAATTCTAACATTTAAAAAAGAATTAATTCAATCCTTCTCAAACTCTTCCAAAAAATAGAAGAGGAAGGAATATTTCTGCAGTCATTTGACAAGGCCAGCATTATTTTAATACCAAAACCAAAGACACTACAAGAAAATTATCAATATTCCTGTTGAACATAGATGCAAATATCCTCAACAAAAGCTAGCAAATGAAATTGAACACTACATTAAAAGAATTATGTACCATGATCAAGTAAGGTTCAACATATGCAGTGAAATAATGGTTCAACATATGCAAATCAATCAATGGGCTATACCTCATTAACAAAATGAATAAAAATCATCTTAATACATGTAGAAAAAGCATTTGACAAAATTCAACATTCTTTCCTGATAAAAATTCCCAACAGATTGAGTATAGAAGGAAGGTAACCCAACATAATAAAGGCCATATATGACAAGCCCACATCTAACAGTGAAAAACTGAGAGGTTTTCTTCTAAGATCATATTCAACATAGTTCTAAGGTCCTAGCCAGAGCTATTAGGCAGGAAAAAACAAAAAGCAAACACGTCTAATCAGAAAGGAAAAAATAAAGTGGTTTCTATTTGCAGATAAATTAATATTATATATAAAAAACCCTAAGGACTCCACTGGAAAACTATTTTCCACTGGAGAACTAATAAACAAGCTCAGTAAAGTTGCAGATTATAAAATCAATATACAACAGTCAGCCATGTTTCTATACATTAATAACAAACTATCAGATAGTGAAATTAAGAAAGCAATCCTTTTTACAATAGCATCCAAAAATTACTTAGGTTAAATTTAATCAAGGAAGTGAAAGATTTGTACACTGAAAACCAAAATCATTAAGATGCACTAAATGAAAAGATATTCCATATTCATGGATTAGAAGAATTAATATTATTAAAATGTCTATTCTGCCCAATATGATCTACAGATTGAATGCAATCCCTGTTAAAATTTCAATGACATTCTTAAACAGAAATAGAGAAAGAAATTTTAAAATTTGCATGGAATCAAAAAGACCCCAAACAGCCAAAGCACTCTCGAGAAGAAAGAATGAAACTGGAGACATTATACTTCCTAATTTCAAACTATATTACAAAGCTATGGTGATCAAAATAGTATGATATTTGCATTAAAAAAAGATACATCGGGGCACCTGGGTGGCTCAGTTGGTTAAGTGACTGCCTTCGGCTCAGGTCATGATCCTGGAGTCCCGGGATTGAGTCCCGCGTCGGGCTCCCCGCTCAGCAGGGAGTCTGCTTCTCCCTCTAACCCTCCCCCTCTCATGCTCTCTGTCTCCCATTCTCTCTCTCAGATAAATAAATAAAAAAACCTTAAAAAAAAAAAGATACATCAATGGAACACAACAGAGAGCCCAGGAATAGATATATGAATAAATGGTCAACTAATTCTTGATAAAGAAACCATGAATACACAGTTTGGAAAGGGTAGTCTTGTCTACAAGTAGTGTTAGGAATACTGGATCTTCACACGTGAAAGAAACAAACTAGACCCTGATCTTACACATACACAAAATTCAATTCAACATGGATTAAAGTCTTAATTGTGAAAATTGAAACTATAAAACTTCTAGAGGAAAATGGGGTGTAATTTCCTTGACACTGTTCTTGGCAATGATTTTTTTTTTTTAATTTGACAGCAAAAGCAAAGACAACTACAGCAAAAATAAACAAGGGAAACTGCATGAAACTAAAAAGCTTCTGTCCAGGAAAGAAAACCATCAACAAAATGGAAAGACAACCTACAGAATGGGGGAAAATATTTGCAACCATACATCCGTTAAGAGGTTAATATCCAAATTATGCAGAGAACTCCTATAACCCATAGCAAAAAATTAACTGGGCTGAAGATCTGAATAGACATTTTTCCAAAGAAGACATACAGATAGCCAACACATCCGTGAAAAAGTGCTCAACATTACTCATCATCAGGGAAAAAAGATATCACCTCATACATGTTAGGATGGCTATTACCAAAATGACAAGAGATAACAAGTGCTGGTGAGAATATGGAGAAAAGGGAACCCTTGTATACTATTAGTGAGAATCAAAACTAGTACAGCTATAGAAAACAGTATGGAGATTTCTCCAGAAATTAAAAAAAAAAAACCACCATGTGATTCAGCCATCCCACGTCATGGTATATATCCATAGGAAATAAAGCAATTATCTTAAGAAATATCTGTACTTTAATGTTCATTACAGCCAAGGTATGGAAACAAACTGTTGAGGGATGAATGGATAAAGAAAATGTGGCATATATATACAATGGAATTTTATTCAGCCTTAAAAAAAAAAAAAAGGAAATCTTACCACCTATAAAAATATGGATGAATTTGAAGGGCATTATGCTAAGTGAAATAAGCCAGATAGGGAAAGATAAATACTGCATGGTTATCACTTATATGTGGAATAAAATAGAAAAGTGGTGGGCTGGGGAATAGGGAAAATAAGGTTAAAGGGTACAATGTCAGTTATAAGATCTGAGGATCTAATTACAACATGGTGACTATAGTTGATAATACTGTGTTGAACTGGCCGTTCCTTTCATGGTGTATATGCATATCAAACCATGACATTAAACACTTTATCTTACAATTTGTCAATTATACCTCAATGAGGCTGAAAAGTTACAAAATAATTAAAAAAATAAAATTTGTTGAATTAAGTAATCTATAAGGGCTGCTAAAATAAACACCATCAATTTCAAAGAGAGTAAATGCTATAAAAAATAACAAGAGTAAAAAGTATGTTAGAGTTACTCTTATGAAGGATGACTTGGGTAAAAAATATCTCCATGAAGCAAAATTTTTTCAACTAAATAAAATCTAGAGCAGAGAATAAATTGGAAATCTGCCAGGATTTTTATTCAGCTGGAGTCAGGATGCATGAAGCAGCATATTATAGGGAACATTCTGACTTGCTTAAGAATTATGAGACCAGACAGTCCAAGGAGGTTGTAGGATTGGCAAAGGGAAGAAGGCAGCAAGACCCTAGGGAAAACATAGGCCTTGCGGAATCTTTGAAGCAATTAGTTAAAGATACTATGAAAGGTGCCCCTGAAGTTGACACGTTTTGTAATGGAATACTTACAGGTATAACAAAAGGTAAGGTTAGGCAGCATGTTTGAATGAACTAGAAAAGTCATGAAGAAGGCTATTTTTCACTGTATTTTTGCTGCTGTAAATGCATATCACTACCAGAGAAGTAAAGCATTTTTAAAAGGATTTTAAAAGTATAAAATCGGAAAAGATTTGCCTTTTGGCCTCCCCTTTACACAATGATAAAAGTTTTCTAGTCTTATAAAATTCTACCTGAAAAATATGTATGAACTCAGAATGTCTTGAAAATGCAAATGACTTGAGTAGCAAAAATAGAGAAAGGATGGCGTTTGGTGACCTGTATATGGCTGGCTGCTTTGGGGGATGCAGATGGTGGGACTGTCATTGCTGCAGAGTATGTGTTAGGAGAGATTAGCAGGACATAACCAGAGAAGAACGGCTGAGCTATGGCATTGAAATGCTCTAAGCTTTCCAGGCTTTCTGATCTTTAATTCCAACTCTCCAATTCCATTTGTGAATACTTCCCTCTGTATTTCTAGATCCCACCTTCATTTTCTTGAAAAAGGCAATTTTTAAAACCTACAACTATAAATCTTTGTAAACCCATAGTTTATCCAAGAAAAATGTTTTCTTTTCTTCATAAACTTCAAGGTCTTCATCCAAATGCAGGTAACATAAAATCAGAGATTAGTGCTAGAACCTACCCATGATATCTGGTGATATGTTCCTCAAGCTTGAATTTTTGTGAACCTTGGGGATGTACAGAGATGTGCTGGGTGGTCTTGACAGCCCCAGAATAAAGATGGTGCCTATGAACTCTCAATTCACATAAGTATTTTGGAGAAAATATGTTAATATTGAAATTAACCGGGATTTAGTACTGAATAGACTCTAAGTTCTATAAATTAAAAAAACAAAAACAAAAACAAAAAACAAAGCATTAAAAGGCATTCCTCACTTTAAGTATCTTGGGATCATCTGTTCAATGTCCTTCATTGTTAGGGATAATTAGTTTGAAATTAGAAATATTAATATAAAAAAAGAAATATTAATATAACACATTTTAGGAAAGCAGAGAGATTACCTATAACCTATATCAAAATATACAAAAATGAAACAATAAAGGGATTAAAATCTTAGAAGATATAGAATGCTGGATTAATTAGTTTAAATTGATTTGGTCAAAGAAAGCAGAAGGCTTGGAGAGAGAAATAAAGAATCTGTGGCATGGAACGGATGAACAATTTTAGAAATTGAGCTCTTGAGTTCAGGACTTTTTGATTCTTTAATCAAATTTGACCTAACCAAATGCTGTCTAATATATCCTTACTTTCCTAAGACTGCTTCTAGTTGGTAACCACAAATACAAATGATTTTAAAAACTCACTTTGGGGGCTCCTAGGTGGCTCAGTCGTTAAACGTCTGCCTTTGGCTCAGGTCATGATCCCAGAGTCCTGGGATCGAGCCCCGCATCGGGCTCCCTGATGCACGGGAAGCCTGCTTCTCCCTCTCCCATTCCCCCTGCTTGTATTCCCTCTCTCGCTGTGTCTCTCTCTGTCAAATAAATAAATAAAATCTTAAAAAAAAAAAAAACAAAAAAACCAACTCCCTTTGTCTCTGAAAACCACCTACTCATTTTAAAGCATTATTAATGGGTCCTGGGATCAAGTCCCGCATCAGGTTCCCTGCTCGGTGCAGAGCCTGCTTCTGCCACTCCCTCTGCTTGTGCTCTTCTGTCTTTCTCTCTGTCAAATAAATAAATAAAATCTTTTTAAAAAACTTTAAAAAAATAATAAAGCATTATTAATATTGGTGTAAGAAAACCACAATTGCTTAGCACATTTCCACAACTACAGTGAAACTGCTTTAACTAGAAAGCTGGCATCATTCCTAGGATCAGTTTTGGAGGGAAAAACATGATATTTTTCTTTTTCTTTTTTTTAAAGATTTTATTTATTTATTTGAGAGAGAGAATGAGAGAGAGAGCGGGGGGGGAAGGTCAGAGGGAGAAGCAGACTCCCCGCTGAGCAGGGAGCCCGATGTGGGACTCAATCCTGGGACTCCAGGATTATGACCTGAGCGAAGGCAGTCGCTTAACCAACTGAGCCACCCAGGTGCCCCAAAACATGATATTTTTCAAAATTTGTTTAAATTTCATTTTTGTTGGCAATAAAATATAATTACTTGCACTGTAACACAGGTCTATGGTTGCACACATGAAGAATAAACTATGAAAATAATATCAAATATAAGTGTATTTTTCAGCTTTAGACCTGTAGCATTTATGTGGACAGGTTTCCATGTAGTTACAGCAAACTCATTGCCATTCTTCTTACAACAAATTCAATAAAATTAGAAATAAATATATATTTTAAAAATGTCATTTTAAAGAGCTTGTAATCTTGAGTTTACTTAGGAGTTAAGGACTTACAGTAGTAATTGTCTTCACCATTTATTTTTCCAAATCAATGTGTTGAAACTCCAAGTAATTTTTATTTTGGGGGTTTAACTGTACTCTTTTAATGATCCATGGTTTTCTCCTATTTTGCAGTGCAGTTAATTTATCAAGTTGGTATACCATGAGCTAAATAACACCATGTTAAAAAAAAATAGATTTTCAATAGATGGCTATTAAACAAAAACAGAAAAACTCTTAATACTCTAAGGGTTTGAAAGGGCTAATATAGCTTCTCAACATGTTTCATTTGCTTTGAGGAAGAGGTAATACAGGTAGTATAAAAATTCTCAGTATATCATTATTATTAATATAAGTATAGTCTGTTTAAAAAAAATTATTTGTGACTTAAAGATAAAATTTTATTTCATCCTAGAAATATTTAAGAAAACTACTTTATTGGGCACCTGGTTGGTTAAATGTCCAACTCTTGGTTTTAGCTCAGGTCATGATCACAGGGTTATGGGATTGAGCCCTGCAGTGGGCTACATACTGAGTGTGGAGCCTGCTTAAGATTCTCTCTCTCTGTCTCTCCTACCCCCACCCCCACAAAAAAGAAATCTACTGGGGCGCCTGGGTGGCTCAGTCGATAAGTGTCTGCCTTCGGCTCAGGTCATGATCCCAGGGTCCTGGGATCGAGCCCCACTTCGGGCTCTCTGCTCAGCTGGGAGCCTGCTTCTCCCTCTCCCACTCCCCCTGCTTGTGTTCCCTCTCTTGCTGTGTCTCTCTCTGTCAAATAAATAAATAAAATCTTAAAAAAAAAGAAATCTACTCTATCAGTCATAGAAACAATCAAGACTTCCTTTACCTATAGAAATTTTTATGGTACTGATATTTCCCATAAGGTAGGATATTTTTGACATAGTTTCTCAATTAATTGACCATAAATGATTATATATAGGGATAAATATATTCCTAGGTGATAAAGTAACATATAAGATTGAATAAACCTAAGTTTGGAAAACACTTTTATCAGATACTTTATTTTTTGTGGTTAACTCCTGGGGGGCATGGTGACTGGAAAATAATACCATAGGGTGGCTATTGTTGTATAAAGGGAGAGGGAGAGAGGATCTTTATTCTTCTTCCCATTTTGGGAAGGCACTCCCAGACCAATGACAGCTGAGTGAACATGGATTCATTGAGCTGTGATTCATCTACATATTGCACAAGCTCCCAAGATGTGATTTTGTGGTGATAATGACTCTTGGGCTGAAAGCTTCCTGGGATTCTTGGGTATACAGGCTATCATACGTGGAATTTAAGAAACAAAACAAATGAGCAAGGTAGAAAAAAAAAAAAAAAAAAAACAAGAAACAGACTCTGAACTATAGAGAACAAACTGATGGTTACCAGAGGGGAGATGCGTGGGGGGAATGGGTGAAATAGGTGATGGGATTAAAGAACTGCACTTGTGATGAGCACCAGGTGTTGTATAGAATTGTTGACTCACTCTGTTGTACACCAGAAACTGTTATTACAGTGTATGTTAACTAACTACAATTTAAATAAAAACTGACCAAAAAAGAATGATAGAAAAAAAATCTCTACATACAAGACATATGCTTATACTAAGTAGTATACTAAGTAGATTTTTCTGTATCTGTTCTACAGTTGTTAGTAACACATATATACTTACGAACTCATTCATGAATTGCTTCTGCTATCACTTTGCAGAGATGCTTTAAACCCTAAGATATTAATCAAAATAAAATGAATCACTTTATGCCGATAAATGTGAACATTGAGAAAATGTGGGAATCTTCATAGAAAAATATTACTTATGAGAACTACTTAGAAAAGAACAACAACAAAAAAAACCCTTAAGAGGTTCAAAAACCACTAAAGAAATTGAACCAGTAATCAAAAATATTCACCATTAAAATTTCAAAAATGATTGCTTTACTGATGAATCTGTAAACATTTAGGAAACAAATACAGCATTATGAAAACTCTTCCAGAAGAAAGAAAAAAACAATAAAACACTCATCAACTCATTTTATGACTTTAACATCATCTTTTTTTTAAGTTTTTATTTTAATTCTAGTTTAGTTGACATACAGTGTTATATTAGTTTTGGGTGTATGATACAGTGATTCAACAATTCCATACATCACTCGGTGCTCAGCATCACAAGTGCCTCCTTAATTCCCATCACTTATTTAACCCATGCTCCCACACACCTCCGTTCTGGTAATCATCAGCTTGTTCTCTATAATTAAGAGTCTGTTTCTTGGTTTGTCTCTCTCTCTCTCTTTTTCTCCCTTTGCTCATTTGTTTTGTTTCTTAAATTCCACTTGAGTGAGATCATATGGTATTTGTCTTTCTCTGACTGACTTACTTCACTTAATATTATTTAGCTCCATCCATGTTGTTGGAAATGGTAAGATTTCATTTTTATGGGTGAATAATATTCCATATTACATCTTCTTTATTCATCTATCCATGGACACTTGGGCTGTTTCCATAATTTGGCTATTGTAAATAATGCTGCTAGAAACTATAGGGGTGTGTGTATCCTTTTGAATTAGTGTTTTTGTATTTTGGGGGTAAATACCTAGTAGTGTGATGACAGGATTGTAGGGTGGTTCTATTTTTACTTTTTCAGGAACCTCCATACTGTTTTCCAGAGTGGCTACATTAGCACCATTTTAATACAAAAACCTAAGGATACTGCAAGAGAGGAAAATTACAGGCTAACCCTGCTCATGAATATTGGTGAAGATGCGTGGCCCTCAGTTCTCAGTAAGGATATTGAAGACTTGAACGACACTATCAACTACTGTTACCTAATTGGCATATACATTTCAAGTGCAAATGAAATATTACCTCAGGTGTCTAGGTCATGGCCAGAAACCTATGTGTGATTTTTCAGGCCAACTATAGGCAATTACACAGGCTTTACCTGGCAGGCCTCATGGGGGAATGCTGCTTTCCCACAACAGCCCCAGCTTAAAGCTAGTACATTGCAGCCTGTGAAGGAAGTTGTAGTCAAGGAATCCAGGCCTGCTGGCAAGCCATCCTTTTGAAGCATATCTGTCTTCCTAGATCAGGAGTCTTTATTCCTAGGTCTCTGGGGCCTTTCGCAGAGGTCTTTTTCAGGCCTCCTTATCAGGAGGAGAAAGGGAATAACCTTGAAGAGGACACTTTTTCCCACACTCAGTACTCAGTGTTTTCCCACCCCGAGCTCTCTTTCTACTTTACCTATAACCTCTTAGGTCTGTAAAACTACAGGAGTATTTCATTTGAGCTCCCTTGACAATGGAACAAGTTCCATGTCTATGCTGGTCAAATTTATCCTGAGAAGACAGAGTTGACTGAACACTCAAAAATCAATCAATGTAATTCACCATATTAACACTGTAAGAAAGAAAAAAAACATGATCATCTCAATAGATGCAGCAAGAACATTTGACAAAGTGTCACAGTTATTCCTGAAGAGGGGAAAATAAACATAGCAAACTAGGAATAGAAGGAAAATTTCTCACCTGGCAGAGGACATCTATGAAAAAACCTACAGCTAACATCACACTCAATTGACAAAAGACTCAACGCCTTCTCAGTAAGCAAGTGGAAGAAGACAAAGATGTCAACTCTCATCATTTCTATTCAATATTGTACTGGAAGTATTAGCTAGGGAAATAAACTAACAAGAGATAAAGGCATCCAGATTTAAATGAAGTAAATCTCTCATTCACAGATGATGTTTGTCTATGTTGAAAATCCTTTAGAAAATGTAAAAAGCTTCTAGAACAAATAATAATTACAGAATACATGATGAATATAGGAAAATCAATTCTATTTCTACACATTAGCAAAGAAAAGCCAAACTGAAATTGGTTATAAGAAAACATCAACATATGAAATAGATATATTTCTGACAAAAGATTTGCAAGTTATGTACATAGAAAACTATGATGCATTGTTAAGAGAAGTTGAAGAAGACCTGTGTAAACGGAGAGACATATAGTGTTGATAACATATCTGTTTCATTAAGATGCCAATTCTCCAGAGGGAGGAGTTAAGATGGTAGAGGAGTAGGGGGACCCTAAATTTGTCTTATCTCTCAAATACAGCAAGATAGTTATCAATCATTCTGAACACCTGAGAAATCAATCAGAGGTCAGAGAGAACAAATGCTGCAAGTCTACAAGTAGAAAAGCAACAACCTTTTGGAAGGTGGGAGGTGTGGAGGCTTGAATCCCATGATATAGCTGTGGATACAGTGGAGGGGAGGGAACCTGCTTCAAGGAGAGTACCGCAAAATATTAAAAGCTGTGGAATGCAAAACTGGAACTTTTAGAAGTCTGCCACAGTGGGGGACATGCCTGGCTTAAAGGTGCTCAGCTGGTGAAGTGGGGCAGAATCCCAGATGTCACAGCATGATCTGAGGATCCCCTGGGTCACAAGAAGAATGGGCAGTGCCTAAGTGCTGCACTGTTCCCAGGCATAGGCGCAGGGAAGCCAGCTGAGAACAGTGAGTCTAGGTGCCAGATTTTTGCTCTATGTTGCCGTAAACTGAACTGCTGCACAGTTGTGTGACTGCTTTCCTGGGATGGGTCTGGCAAAAGGTACAAGTGAGTGGAAACCCTCCCTAGGAGAAAAGCGTGGGTCTACACCATGGGAGTCCCTGAAAGTTGGAGTTTTGAAACTCAGTCATGAGCCTGCGATAAAAGGCTCAGTCACAGGCAGGATGAACACAGGGTTCTGATGGAAACCAAGGAGACAAGAGTGATTGCTCTTCTGTGAGGGCTCACTGAAGGTGGGTGGGGGGAAGGGAATGCTAATTCTCAGCTCTGGGTCTAGAGAGTTGGTCACTGCTATATTCATCCTGCCCATCAGTGCTGGAAGCCTCCAGGGTTCAAAACAGTGCCACCTAGTGGAGTCCAGAGCCGCTTACACCAAGCCCTGCCTCCTTGTGCACTGGAGGGGCGTTCCCACCAGGGTAAGTCCACCTGAGAATCAGCATGACAGGTCCCTCCCCCCAGAAGACCCCCCAAAACAACTCACTCCCCCAAGTTTACTGATCACAGAGGGCTGCAAGCTTCAGCTCTAGGGGAAAATTGCATCTCACCTCCTTTGTACTTTTCTTTTTTATACTTTTTTTATTTTTTCATTTTTTTCAATTCTTTTTTTATTTTTTAATTTTAATTTCTATGTATATTTTATATATTTAAAAAATTGTTTCCTTTCATTGTTTTTTATTTTATATATACACATATATACATTCTTTCTTATTTTGGGATCTAGTTTCTTTTAACAAACAGACCAAAACACACCCAGGATCTAGTTTTTTTGTTGTTGTTATTGTTTTTTTCTTTTTCTTTCTTTTCTTTTCTGGACAGAATGATGAGATGGAGAAATTCACCCCAAAAGAAGAATAGGAGGTAGTACTCAGAACCAGAGATTTAATCAATACAGATATAAGTAAGATGTCTGAACTAGAATTTAAAACCATGATTATAAGGATACTAGCTGGGCTTGAAAAAAAGCATAGAAGACAGAGAATCCTGGACTGTAGGGATAAAAGAACTAAAATCTAGTCAGGCCAAAATTCAAAATGCTATAAGTGATATGCAGTCCTACATGGAAGCCATAAAAATGAGGAGGGACAAAACAGAAGAATGAATCAGTGATATAGAAGATAAAATTATGGAAAATAATGAAGCTGAAAAGAAGAGGGAAAGAAAACTAATAGATCACAAGGGTAGACTTAGGGAACTCAGCGATTCCATAAAGTGAAATGATATCTGTATCATTGGAGTCCCAGAAGAAGAAGAGTGGGAAAAAGGGGAAGAAGGTCTATTTGAACAAATTATAGCTGAGAACTTCCCTAATCTGGGGTAGGAAACAGGCATTTATGTCCAAGAGACACACAGAACTCCCCCCAAAATCAACAAAAACAGGTCAACTCCATAACATATCATAATGAAATGTGCAAAATACAAAGACAAAGAGAGAATTCTGATAGCAGCTCTGGAGGAGTACTTAACCTACGAGGATAGACACATAAATCTAACAGCAGACTTGTCCACAAAGACTGGTCAGGCCAGAAAGGACTGGCATGATATATTCAATGTGCTAAATGGAAAAAATATGCAACCAAGAATACTTTATCTAGCAAGTCTATCATTCAGAATAAGAGGAGAGATAAATCATTTCTAAGACAAACAAAAACTAAAGGAATTTGTGAGCACTAAACCAGCCCTGCAAGTAATATTAAAGGGAGCAGAAAGAGAGATCAAAAGTAACAAGGACGGGGCGCCTGGGTGGCTCAGTTGTTAAGCGTCTGCCTTTGGCTCAGGTCATGATCCCAGGGTCCTGGGATCGAGCCCCACATCGGGCTCCTTGCTCCTGGGGAGTCTGCTTCTCCCTCTCCCTCTGCCTGCTGCTCTGCCTAGCTGTGCTCTGTCTGTGTCAAATAAATAAATAAAAATAAAATCTTTAAAAAAAAAAAAAGTAACAAGGACTAGAAAGGAACAGAGACAGGGCTCAACTGGTATAAAAAAATTGAGATCATACCATGCATATTTTCAGACCTCAATGCTATAAGATTTGAAGTCAATCACAAGAAGAAATTTGGAAGGACCACAAAAACATGGAGGTTAAAGAACATCTTACTAAAGAATGAATGGGTCAGCCAGGAAATTAAGGAAGAATTTTAAAAAATACAAGGAAGCATATGAAAATGAGAACACGGTAGTTCAAAACCTTTGGGATGCAGCAAAGGTGGTCCTAAGAGGGAAGATTTTAGCAATACAGGCCTTCCTCAAGAAGCAAGAAAAGTCTCAAATACACAAGCTAACCTTACACCTAAAGGAGCTGGAAAAAGAACAGCAAATTAAGCCTAAATCCAGCGGGAGAGGGGAAATAATAAAGATCAGAGCAGTAATCAATGATATACAAATAATAAAAAACATATCAATGAGACTAGGAACTGGTTCTTTGAAAGAATTAACAAGATTGATAAATCTCTAGGCCAGACTTATCGAAAAGAAAAGACAAAGAACCCAAATAAAATCACGAACATAAGAGGAGAGATCACAACCAACACCACAGAAATACAATTATAACAGAATATTATGACCTATTGAATGCCAACAAAGTAGGTAATCTGAAAGAAATGGATGCATTCTTAGAAACACATAAACTACCAAAACTAAAACAGGAAGAAACAGAAAATCTGAACAGATCCATAACCAGCAAAGAAATTGAATCCATAATTAAAAATCCCCCAACAGGGCGCCTGGATGGCTCATTTGGTTGGGCGTCTGCCTTTGGCTGGGGTCATGATCCCAGAGTCCTGGGATCAAGCCCCATGTCAGGCTTCTTGCTCAGTCGGGAGTCTGCTTCTCCCTCTCTCTCTGATGTTCTCCCCTGCTCATATTCTCTATCTCTTTGTCAAATAAATAAATAAATAAAATCTTGGGGGAAAAAAAAGCCCCAATGAACAAGAGTCCAGGACCAGATGGCTTCCCAGGGGAATTCTACCAAACATTTAAAGAATTAATACCTATACTTCTGAAACTGTTCTAAAAAAATAGAAATGGGGGTGCCTGGGTAGCTCAGTCAGTTAAGCGTCTGCTTTCAGCTCAGGTCATGATCCCATGGTCATCAGGGAGTCTGCTTTTCCCACTGCCCCCCCCCCCCATGATCACTCACTCACTATCTCTCTCTCACAAAAATAAATCTTTAAAAAAGAAAAAAAAACAAATGGGAGGAAAACTTCCAAACTCATTCTATCAGGTCAGCATTACCTTGATCCTAAAAGCAGACAAAGATCCCACTGAGAAGGAGAATTACAGACTAATGTCGCTGATGAACACATATGCAAGAATTTTCAATAAGATATTAGCTAATTGAACCCAACAGTAAATTAAAAGGATTATGCAGCATGACCAAGTGGAATTTATGCCTGGGCTGCAGGGGTAGTTCAACATCTGTAAATCAATCAACGTGATAGACCACATTAATAAAAGAAAGGATAAGAACCATACAATCCTCTCAATAGATGCAGAAAAAGCATTTGACAAAATATAGCATCATTTCTTGATAAAAACCCTCAACAAAGTAGGGATAGAGGAAAATACCTCAACATAATAAAGGTCATACACAAAAGATCCACAGCTAATATCCTCAACAGGGAAAAATTGAGAGCTTTTCCCCAAAAGTCAGGAACATGACAGGGATGTCCACTCTCACCACTATTGTTCAACATAGTACTGGAAGTCCTAGCCTCAGCAATCAGACAACAAAACGAAATAAAAAGCACCCAAATCATCAAAAAAGAAGTCAAACTTTGACTCTTCGCAGATGACATGATACTCTATGTAGAAAACTTGAATGACTCCACCAAAAAACTCCTAGGACTGATACAGGAATTCAGCAAAGTTTCAGGATATAAAACCAATGCACAGAAGTCTGTTGCTGTTCTATACACTAACAATGAAGTAGCAAAAGGAGAAATCAGGGAACCGGTCCCATTTACAACTGCACCAAAGCCCAAAAGATACCTAGGAATAAATCTGACCAAAGAGGTAAAACATCTGTACTCTGAAAACTGTAGAACTCTTATGAAAGAAATTAAGGAAGACACAAAGAAATGGAAAAACATTCCATGCTCATGGATTAGAAAAACAAATATTGTTAAAATGGCTATACTATCCAAAGCAATCTACATATTTAATGTAATACCTATCAAAATACCACCAGCATTTTTCATAGAGCTAGAATAAACAAGCCTAAAACTTGTATGGGACCAGAAAAGACCCTGAATAGCCAAAGGAATGTTGAAAAAGAAAACCAAAGCTGGAGGCATCACAGTTCTGGACTTCAAGCTCTATTACAAAGCTGTAATTACCAAGACAGTATGGTATTGGCACAAAAACAGACACATATGTCAATGGAACAAAATAGAGAACCCAGAAATGGACCCTCAACTCTATGGTCAACGAATCTTCGACAAAGCAGGAAAGAATATCCAATGGAAAGAAGACAGTCTCTTCAACAAATGGTGTAGGGGAAACTGGACAACAACATGCAGAAGAATGAAACTGGAACACTTCCTTACATCATACACAAAAATAAACTCAAAATGGATGAAAGACCTAAATGTGAGACAGGAATCCATGAAAATCCTAGTGGAGAACAAAGACAGCAACTTCTTTGACCTTGGATGCAGCAACTTCTTGCTAGACATGTCTCCAAAGGTGAAGGAAACAAAAGCAAAAATGAACTATCGGGACTTCATCAGGATAAAAAGCTTTTGCACAGCAAAGGAAACAACAAAAACAAAAGGCAGCCCATGGAATGGGAGAAGATATTTGCAAATGACCTATCAGATAAAGGGCTAGTATCCAAAATCTATAAAGAACTTATCAAACTCAACACCCCAAAACCAAAAAATCCATCAAGAAATGGAAAGAACACATGAACAAACATTTCTCCAAAGAAGACATACAAATGGCTAACAGACACATGAAAAAATGCTCAGTATCACTCATCATCAGGGATATATGAATTAAAATCACAATGAGATAACACCTCACAACTGTCAGAATGGCTGAAGTTAACAGCTCTGGAGACGATAGATGTTGGCGAGGATGCAGAGAAAGGGGAACCTTCCTACACTGTTGGTTGGAATGCAAACTGGTACAACCACTCTGGAAAACAGTATGGAGGTTCCTCAAAAAGTTAAAAATAGATCTACCCTAGGACCTAGCAATCACACTACTAGGCATTTATCTAAAGGATACAAAAATAGTGATTTGAATGGGTACATGCACCCCAATGTTTATAGCAGCAATGTCCACAATTGCCAAACTATGGAAAGAGCCCAGATGTCCCTTGATGGATGAATGGATAAGAAGAGGTGATATGTAGATACACGCGCATACACCCACACACACATACACACACACAGAATACTACTCAGCCATCAAAAAGAATGGAATGTTGCTATTTACAATGACATGAATGGAACTAGAGTGTATTATGCTAAGTGAAATAAGTCAGGGAAGGACAGATACCATATGATTTCACTCATATGTGGAATTTAAGAAACAAAACAGATGAACATAAGGTAAGGGAAGGAAAAGTGAAATAAGATAAAAACAGAAAGAAAGGTAAACCATGAGACTCAACTCTAGGGAACAAACTGAGGATAGCTGGAGGGGAGATAGGTGGGGGGATGGGATAATTGAGCGATAGGCATTAGGGAGGGCACTTGAAGGAATGAGCACTGGGTATGACATGCAACTGATGAATCACTAAACTCTACCCTTAACCTAATACACTATATGTTATCTAATTTTAAATTTAAAAAGAAACAAAAGAAAGGGAAAAAAAAGATGCCAATTCTCCCCAAATAGGTCTATAGCATTTGTGCAATCCTAATCAAGACTGCTTTAGACTTTTTTGTAAAATTTGATTACATGATTAGAAATTTTGTAGATATTATGAAAGACACAGAAAAGTCAAATCAATTGTAGAAAGCATTAATATTTTCAGAAACTTAGATTACTTAAGTTCAAGACTTGTTATAATTCTGCAGTAATTAAGGAAATGTGATATTTTCATAAATATGGAAAAATACTTCCATAAAAGAGGTAATGGATCCCAGAAACAGACTCTCACATATAAGGGCAAGTGATTTTGACAGAGATGGAAAGGAATTTGGTGTAAATACTTTTCAACAAATTGTTTTAGAATATCCATAGACAAAGAAATGAACTATATAAAATTTATCTCACCATATTAAAATTTTATTAGAATATATTATAGACCTAACCATTAACCCTAAAGCTGAGTAACTCTTCCATTAGGAAATGTAGGAAAGCATTTTTGGCCATAGATTGCACAAGTTTTCATAGATATGACATTGAAAGCTTATTCTATGAAAAATAAAAATTATTTAGTTTTCTCAAAATTAAGAACATTTGTTCTTTGAAACACATGATAAGAGAATGAAAAGACAAGTCACAGACTGGAAGAAAATATCTTTAAATATATTTATATTTAGAATATGAAAAGAACTCTCAAAAGAATAATATTTTAAAAAGCAGAAAACTTTAATAAATGCTCGGAGAAAGACTTAAAGAGACACTTCACCAAAGAAGATATATAGATGGAAAATAAGCACATGAAAAGATGCTCACTACCATTAGTCATCTGAGGAATGCAAAGTAAAACCACACTCAAAGAGTTCTACAAAGCAATTGGCATGTCTAAATAAAGCGTATGACCATAGCAAGTCTTGGCTAGCATGTGTAGCAACTAGACTCTTGCTGCTAATGGGAATCTAATCTGTTGCAACCACTATGGAAAAGCTGTTTGTGGTTTTTTAATAAATTAAACACGCAAGTATCATTTGTTCCATTAGATATTTAACCAACAGAAATGGAAACATATGTCATACAAAGAATTATATGTAGAAGCTTTATGTGTCATTGCCAAGTACTATAAACAAAACAAACATCCATCAAGAAGTAAATGGATAAACATATTGCGGTATATTTATATAATGGAATGCTACTAAACAATCAAAAGTAATGAACCTTGATATGCACAACATGGATAGATCTCAAAATAAATATGCTAACTAAAAGAAGACAGAAAAAAATGGTATAATTGAGACTCAATTATTATAGTATTATAGAAATGTAAACTAATCTCTATTGACAGCAGATCATGGGTTTCCTGATGATAGATAAGTGGGACATTATGGATGTGTACATATGTCAAATCTAACCAAATTGTGTACTATAACCAATTGTATACTGTATGTTCACTTGTGTCAATAACACAGTTGATGTCAAAATCCATCAAAGGTAGGAAGACCAAAACAAATTTTCTTCATGGTTAAACATAAAAAATTCAAGTTTAAAAATACTGCACGCAGTATAACTTGTAAAATGCTTAGAAATTAGCAAAACTCAACAAACATAGGCCATAGAGATACACTCAAATTTGATTGATTTATAAAATTATTATTTTTTTTAAACAAGCAAGGGTATGATAAAAATTCTGGATTGGTTGTTCCTGGAAAGAGCAAAGGGAAGCAGAGAGATAAGTTGGGAAGGAAAGCACAGGAATATGACTATTTATAATATTATCATATTGAACATTAGGTTATGTGTAAATGTGTAAATAATGGCTGTTAAAAAGTGACATGAGCCAAGAATTGTAATTAATTCAGTTCTGTATACGTGGGGTATCACCAATAAAAATTTTAAAGAAGACAGAAAATAAGGAGGTCACAAAAGAATCATAGTATGTTTCCACTTGTAAAGTTTCAATAACTGGCAATACTGAGCTACATTATTTAGGAGGGCATACAACAGTAAAAACGTATGAATAAAAAATTATGCAATTCTTGCAAAATTAAGATAATATTTGCTCTAGGAGGTGGGGAATGAGTTTGTGAAGGGATAAATGGGAGATGTTGGCAGCACATATATTTTATTTCTTAACCCTTGGCCTTTGGGTGATCACTTTGTAATTATTTAAGCTGTACATATGTGATTATAAATATATATGTACACACATATATGTATATATGTGTGCACACACATGTATCACAATTTAAAATGAAAAGTACTATTTGTATTTTTTTAGATGTCTGATAAATAAAATGTCTAAATTATTCAAAATTTCTGTATGTTTATTGCTTTGTTTGCTTGACCTGTTAATAGGAACTTGCTTAGAAATATGCCCACCATGATGAAGGACTGGTCAGTTTCCCCCTGCAGGTCTTTCCATTCTTGCTTTTTCTATTTTGAGGTTAGGGAACTAGATGCATAACTTCATGCATCTAATGGCCTTCCTGGTAAATCAGACCTTTTGTCATTAGATCCACAGTTTCTCTATCCCTAATAAAGTCAGTTGTTGTTGTTGTTGTTTTTTAATGGTGTATAGTCTCACCAGCTGTCTTTAGGTTAGTATTTGCCTACTATGTATTTTAACATCCTTTTCCTTTCAAACTTCCTGTGAAGAGAGTTTGAGGTGTCTGTGTTAGTCTGCTCAGGCTGTCATAACAAAATACCACTGGCTGGGTAGCTTAAAAAATAGAAATTTATTTTCTTACTGTTCTGGAGGCTGGAAGTCCAAGATCAAGGTGCCAGCAGGGTTGATGTCTGGAGACCTCAATTCCTGGCTTGCAGATGATACCTTTCTGCTGCTCTCCCTGGCCTTTTCTCTGTGCCTGTGTACACAGAGAGAGATCTTTGGTGGATCTCCCTCTTCTTGCAAGGACCCCAGTCCTATCAGATCAGGGCACCACCCTTTCACCTTATTTAATCTCAATTACCTCTTAATTCTCTATTTTCAAATACATTGAGGGTTAGGGTTTCATATGAAGCCCTAACATACGCATTTTGGAAAGACACAATTCAGTCCATAATGATTCCTTATTATAAGCAGCATTAGGAGTTATTTTATTTTGTATGAAATCAAATGATCTCAGTTTTAACTGACAAGTATAGTGAATTTACATTCATTGTGATTAAATATTTTGGCTTGTTTCTGTTTATCGTTTTCTATTCATCTGCATTTAAAATACTTGTATTTTTGGGTTAACTGATTATTTTTTAATTTGTGCATTACTTTTCCCTTACCAGATTCCTAGTTATGTACTCTGTTTTTATTCTTTTAGTAGTTAGCTTTGAATCTTTACCATGCTTATTTGTCATACAAAAGTCTAAAGTTGAAAATATATCCTTACTACCATGTAAATAGGATAACATCAAATATATGTTTATATCTAAATACATTTTGTTTAAAATGATAATCACAGAAATATCTACCATGTGTGGTTAACAAAAGAGGTCATGACTCAAGTTAGTAATTTTAAATCCAGATACTAGAACCAGAGCATCCCTGCCTACATTCAAATCCTGGCTTTGGGGTTAATGACAATGTGAGCTTGGGCAAAGTACATAAATGGTCTGTGCCTCAGTTTCTCTATTTGTAAAATGGAGATAATTTGCTACTTATCTCATAGTCCTACATGGGGGATTAAATAATGAATGCATGTAAATTGTTAAAAATGGTGCTTGGAACAGAGTCGACTTTTACTTTATTATAAACCTGCATTTGCTCCTCCATGAGAGCTTTACTCTCTTTGGAGGATCATCAAAGAATGAGTGCTGACTTTCAATCTTTTTTACAAATGACTTCCTACCTGGACTCTGAACTCAAAGTAGATGCCCTGTTGAGCATTGAAAGGCATAATGACATATCCTGAGTGAGGGCAAGAGCAACTCAGGATAGCATTTCCTACTGGAACTGGAAAATGAACATGGTTTTTACCTTTGGAAAGATCGCCACAGTCAACAACAGTTTTCACAATTACTACTTTAATAAAGGAATTCTCAGATACATTTGATTGTATATAGAACTTGAATATCTAAAATATAATCTTTATATTCTGTGGTTCCCAAACTTCTTTAATCAGAGGATCCCCTTTTCATGAAATATTTAACAACCTAAGGAACACTCCAGTGTTTCTCTGACATGCTTTGAGAACTGCTTATCCAGGACATCGATCAAAGAGCTATTTACTGCGTACTTAATTTGTGCCAGGGCATAAGGTCTATATACTTGGGATACAGTAGTGCACAAAACAGACAAAAATTACAACTCTAAAGGAGTTTTCATACTTGTAGGGAAAATATTGTTTAAATACGGAAAACTTTTAAATCCTTGATACCTAATACTGTGTATTGAATTCAGTTTTCCGCAGTTTGGTATGAGTGTGTAATTTTTTTTTGTTTAATTTTATTTCATTATGTTATGTTAGTCACCATACACTACACCAGTAGTTTTTGATGTCGTTTTCCATGATTCATTGTTTGTGTATAACACCCAGTGCTCCATTTAATACATGCCCTCCTTAATACCCATCACCAGGCCAAACCATCCTCCACCCCCCTCCCCTCTAGAACCCTCATTTTGTTTCTCAGAGTCCATAGACTCTCATGGTTTGTCTCCCCCTCCGATTTCCTCCCCTTCGTTTTTCCCTTCCTACTATCTTTTTTTTTTTTTTTTTGTAACATATAATGTATTATTTGTTTCAGAGATACAGGTCTCTGATTCATCAGTTTTACACAATTCACAGTGCTTGCCAGAGCACATACCCTCCCCAGTGTCTATCAACCAGTCACCCCATCCCTCCGACCCCACCCCCCACTCCAGCAACCCTCAGTTTGTTTCCTGCGATTAAGAATTCCTCATATCAGTGAGGTCATATGATACATGTCTTTCTCTGTTTGACTTATTTCGCTCAACATAATACCCTCCAGTTCCATCCACATCGTTGCAAATGGCAAGATCTCATTCCTTTTGATGGCTGCATAATATTCCATTGTATATATATACCACTTCTTCTTTATCCATTCATCTGTCGATGGACATCTTGGCTCTTTCCACAGTTTGGCTATTGTGGACATTGCTGCTATAAATATCGGGGTGCACGTACCCTTTCAGATCCCTACTTTTGTATCTTTGGGGTAAATACCCAGTAGTGCAATTGCTGGATCATATGGTAGCTCTATTTTCAACTTTTTGAGGAACCCCCATACTGTTTTCCAGAGTGGCTGCACCAGCTTGCATTCCCACCAACAGTGTAGGAGGGTTCCCCTTTCTCTGCATCCCCGCCAACATCTGTTGTTTCCTGACTTGTTAATTTTAGCCATTCTGACTGGTGTGAGGTGGTATCTCATTGAGGTTTTGATTTGGATTTCCCTGATGCCGAGTGATGTTGAGTACTTTTTCATGTGTCTGTTGGCCATGTGGATGTCTTCTTTGGAAAAATGTCTGTTCATGTCTTCTGCCCATTTCTTGATTGGATCATTTGTTCTTTGGGGGTTGAGTTTGATAAGTTCTTTATGGATTTTGGATACTAGCCCTTTATCTGATATGTCATTTGCAAATATCTCCTCCCATTCTGTCAGTTGTCTTTTGGTTTTGTTGACTGTTTCTTTTGCTGTGCAAAAGCTTTTTATCTTGATGAAGTCCCAATAGTTCATTTTTGCCCTTGCTTCCCTTGCCTTTGGCGATGTTTCTAGGAAGAAGTTGCTGCGGCTGAGGTCGAAGAGGTTGCTGCCTGTGTTCTCCTTTAGGATTTTGATGGATTCCTGTCTCACATTGAGGTCTTTCAACCATTTTGAGTTTATTTTTGTGTGTGGTGTAAGGAAATGGTCCAGTTTCATTCTTCTGCATGTGGCTGTCCAATTTTCCCGACACCATTTGTTGAAGAGACTGTCTTATTTCCATTGGACATTCTTTCCTGCTTTGTCAAAGGTTAGTTAACCATAGAGTTGAGGGCCCATTTCTGGACTCTCTATTCTGTTCCATTGATCTATGTGCCTGTTTTTGTGCCAGTACCCTACTTTCTTAATGATTACAGCTTTGTTAATAGAGTTTGAAATCCAGAATTGTGATGCCACTAACTTTGGTTTTCTTTTTCAACATTCTTTTGGCTATTCAGGATCTTTCCTTGTTACATATAAATTTTAGGACTATTTGTTCCATTTCTTTGAAAAAAGTGGATGGTATTTTGATAAGCATTGCATTAATGTGTAGATTGCTCTAGGTAGCATTGACATCTTTACAATATTTGTTCTTCTAATCCATGAGCATGGAATGTTTTTCCATTTCTTTGTGTCCTCCTCAATTACTTTCATGAGTATTCTGTAGTTTCTGAGTACAAATTCTTTGCCTCTTTGATTAGATTTATTTCTCAGATTCTTATGGTTTTGGGTACAGTTATAAATGGGATCAACTCCTTAATTTCTCTTTCTTCTGTCTTGTTGTTGGTGTATAGAAATGCCACTGATTTCTGTGCATTGATTTTATATACTGCCACTTTACTGAATTCCTGTATGAGTTCTAGCAGTTTTGGAGTCTTTTGGGTTTTCCACATAAAGTTTCATATCATCTGCAATGATTGAGAGTTTGACTTCTTTGCCAATTTGGGTGCCTTTTATTTCTTTTTGTTGTCTGATTGCTGTGGCTAGGACTTCTAATAGTATGTTGAATAGCAGTGGTGATAGTGGACATCCCTGCCGTGTTCCTGACCTTAGGGGGAAAGCTCTCAGTTTTTTCCTCATTGAGAGTGATATTCGCTGTGGGTTTTTCATAGATGGCTTTTATGATATTGCGGTATGTACCCTTGATCCCTATACTCTGAAGAGTTTTGATCAAGAAAGGATGCTGTACTTTGTCAAATGTTTTTTCTGCATCTACTGAGGGGCTCATATGTTCTTGTTCTTTTATTAATGTATTGCATCACACTGATTGATTTGTGGATGTTGAACCAACCTTGCAGCTCATAAATAAATCCCACTTGGTTGTGGTGAATAATCCTTTTAATGTACTGTTGGATCCTATTGGCTAGTATTTTGGTGAGAATTTCTGCATCCATGTTCTTCAAGGATAATGGTCTGTAATTCTCCTTTTTGATTGGGTCTTTATCTGATTTTTGGATCAAGGTAATGCTGGCCTCATAAAATGAATTTGGATGTTTTCCATCCAATTCCCTTTTTTGGAACAGTTTCAGAAGGATAGGTATTAATTCTTCTTTAAATGTTTGGTAGAATTCCCCTGGGAAACCATCTGGCCATGGGCTTTTGTTTATTGGGAGATTTTTGTAACTGCTCAATTTCCTTAGTGGTTATAGGTCTGTTCAGGTTTTCTATTTCTTCCTGGTTCAGTTTTGGTAGTTGATACATCTCTAGGAATGCATCCATTTCTTCCAGGTTATCTAATTTGCTGGCATAGAGTTGCTCATAATATGTTCTTATAATTGTTTGTATTTCTTTGGTGTTAATTGTGATCTCTCCTCTTTCATTCATGATTTTGTTGATTTGGGTCCTTTCTGTTTTCTTTTTGGTAAGTCTGGCCAGGAGTTTATCAATCTTGTTAATTCTTCCAAAGAACCAGCTCCTAGTTTTCATTGATCTGTTCTACTGTTCTTTTGGTTTCTATTTCATTGATTTCTGCTCTGATCTTTATTATTTCTCTTCTCCTGCTGGGTTTAAATATGAATTTAGTGCCATTGTATTGCCTGTAAGGTGACTGTTACTGTATATTGTCTGTGTTCCTTTCTGGTCTATGTTGCTTTTAGGCTATCTCTTTGCTTAGAGGACCCCTTTCAATATTTCTTGTAGTGCTGGTTTCGTGTTTGCAAATTCTTTTAGTTTTTGTTTGTCCTGGAAGCTTCTTATCTCTCCTGTTTTCATTGATAGCCCAGCTGGATATAGTATTCTTGGCTGCATATTATTCTCATTTAGTGTTCTGATTATATCATGCCAGTCCTTTCTGGCCTGCCAGGTTTCTGTGGATAGGTCTGTTGCCAATCTAATTTTTCTACCATTGTGGGTTACAGACCTCTTGTCCCGAGCTGCTTTCAAGATTTTCTCTTTGTCCCTGAGACTTGTAACTTTTACTATTAGACGTCAGGGTGTTGACCTATTTTTATTGATTTTGAGGGGGGTTCTCTGTCCCTCCTGGATGTTGATGCCTGTTTCCTTCCCCAAATTAGGGAAATTCTCTGCTATAATTTGCTCCAATATACCTTCTGCCCCTCTCTCTCTTTCTTCTTCTTCTGGGATCCCAATTTTTCTAATATTGTTTCATCTTATGGTATCACTTATCTCTTGAATTCTGCCCTCATGATCCAGTTGTTGTCTATCTTTTCCTCAGCTTCTTTATTTGCCATCATTTGGTCTTCTATATCACTGATTCTCTCTTCTGCCTCATTTATCCTAGCAGTTAGAGCCTCCATTTTTTATTGCACCTCATTAATAGCCTTTTTTATTTTGACTTGGTTAGGTTTTAGTTCTTTTATTTCTCCAGAAAGGGTTTCTGTAGTATCTTCCATCCTTTTTTCAAGCCCATTTGTATCTTTATAATCATCATTCTGAACTCTAATTCCGACATCTTACTAATGTCCATATTGATTAGGCCCCTGGCAGTTGGTATTGCCTCTTGTTCTTTTTTTTTGAGGTGAGTTTTTCCACCTTGTCATTTTGTCCAGAGGAGAATAGATGAATGAGAGAACAAAATGCTAACAGGGTAACACTGACCCCACAAAATATACATTAAACAAATCAGAAGAGACCCGAAACTGGGGGAAGGGGGGAGAAAGGGAAAGAAAGAAAAAAAAAAAGGATATGATCAAATATGATCAGGCTGGTGCATAGATCGGTGCCACACACTAGATTTGGGGCATATTTTGGTCTCTTGAAAGAAAGTGCCTCCCAAAATTTTAAAGAAAGAAAAACTTATATATGTACAAAAATAAGGGTAAATATGATGAAGGGATGGAATATGACTGTAAAGATGAAAATTATAAAAGATTTTATAAAAGGAATTGATAAGATAAGAAATTGGTTGAAAAAAGAAATTTAAAAAAAGGGAGAGAATGTGATCAGGCAGGAGACTAGAACAAAGCCATACACTAGAGATTTAGAGTATATTTTGGTCTGTTAGAAGAAACTGTATCCCAAAATTTTAAAGAGAGAACAACTTATATATATATATATATATATATATATATGGTTAACTACAATGAAGTGATAGAATATGACTCTAAAAATGAAAAATAAAAAAGATTTTTAGAAAAGGATTGATAAGATGTTGGTTGAAAAAGGGAAGAAGAAAAAAAATTTTTTTTAATAAATTTTTATTTTTTTATTTTTATTTTTATTTTTTTATTTTTATTTATTTTTTTTTTTTTGCGAGAGAGAGAATGAGAGAGAGCACGAGAGGGAGGAGGGTCAGAGGGAGAAGCAGACTCCCTGCTGAGCAGGGAGCCCGATGTGGGACTCGATCCCAGGACTCCAGGATCATGACCTGAGCCGAAGGCAGTCACTTAACCAACTGAGCCACCCAGGTGCCCGGGAAGAAGAAAAATTTAAAAAAAGAAAAAGAAAAAAGGAATATAAAAAAATTAACTTTGAAAGACTAAAGAATCATTGGGAAAAAAGCCATGAATTCCATGTGCAGTATTCCCCTAGCACTGAGTTCTGCCATTCTCATTGATCAGTAAACTTGGTCTTGGCTGGCTGTCTTGCTGATCCTCTGGGGGAAGGGCCTGTTGCTTGGTTCCCAAAGGTCTTTGCCGGAGGTGGAATTGCCCCGCCCTTGCCGGGTCCTTGCTAAGTAATCTGCTCGGGTTTGCTCTTGGGAACTTTTGTTCCCTGCAAGCTTTCCGTACAGCTTTGGAGGAGGAGAGTGAAATGGCGGCCTCCCAATCTCCGCCCTGGAGGAGCCGAGAACTTGGGGCCCCACTCCTCAGTGCGCCCCAGAGAAAAGCGGTCAATCACTCCCGTCTTCCTGGTCTCTGGCTGCACTCCGTGCTCACCTGGCCTGTGACCGAGCATTTCTATCTCTGGCACCGACCCCGTGTGTAGTCTCCAAACCCAGCAGATCCCTGCGGTGCACTCCCGCGCCACTCCTCCCGGGGGAGGAAGGGGAGTCTCCCTGGATCTGCTGCTTGTTGGGTCCCTGCTGGAGGAGCAATGGCCCGACTGTGCCACGGATCATGGTTTATGGCAACCCTGAGCTGAGAGCCCATGCCTCGGCTCCTTCTCTACAGCCAGCTTCCCCACTCCAATCCCTGGGAGTCTGCCGCACTCAGGCACCCCCGGTCTTCCTGTGACCCTGAGGGTCCTGAGACCACACTGTCCCAGCGAGGGTTCCACCCCCTGCTTAGCCACTGGAGCAACGTCCCTCAGCAGAGCAGATTTCTAAAAGTTCCGATTTTGTGCACCGCGGCTCTATCACTTGCCAGAAGCGGCCGATGGAGGCCCCTCCCCCACTGTCTATCCTCCCGAATATCGCCTCAGATTCACTTACCTGCATGTCCTACCTTCCAGAAAGTGGTTGCTTTTCTGTTCAGAGTTGCTGCTATTCTTTTCTTTGATCTCCTATTAAGTTTGTACCCTGTTGAATGGTTTGATAACTATCTAGCTGAATTCCTGGGACCAGATGAAATTTAGGTCTCCTCCTTCCCCGCCATCTTGCTCCTCCCTCTCCTATGAGTGTGTAATTTTAACTGAAGTGCAGAATAATGAATTTTACTTTGAGAATTTTTTTTAATACTATCATATACTTCTTAAGAAAAATGGAACACCACTGGTACCATCATAATTCTGGGTCTGGCATTTAAAATTGGATCCTTTAAATAAATAAAAAGAGTAAAATTGTGATTCTTACCTTTTCATCATTCAATGTACAAATTATAACTCCAGTTAACTCACACTTAGATCTTCCTCTCATATTAATATTTAATATAATTTTAAAGTAAAACTCTAAGTAATGATGAATAACCTAAACTAACAAAAGGACATCATTCCTTTGCCTTCCTATGTTTGTTCCTCCAGATCCTCTTGTTTTAATTTTTTGTTTTCACATATACATTCAAACATTTTCTATTAATATGTGTTCTACTACTCTCTTTTATAACATTTTATACTCTTGAAAATCATTTGAAGTATTTTAAGCATTTTTTATACAGATTTTCTAATGTTTAATGTTAAATTAGAGTCACTTCTTCCTTTTTTAGAGAAAGGTATTTTATGTAGGTGAGGGAAATGACAAAATGGATCCACAGCCTTAAAAATCTCAGAAAGGTAGCTCTCAAAATGTACAACTTGCTAACAAGCATAAAAATGAAGGATGTGCTAAAAGGTCATTTCCACTCTGAGCTTTCATCTGTTCAAAAACTAGCCCTTTGGGAACATGGGGTATCTTAAAAGACAATAATATTTTGATGGTTCCGGGAGTTTGGCTGAAAAGGCAAAAAATCTAGGAAACTCTGTAATCATACTTATTCACATGGAAGCTGAATTAGAGACAGCTATATGTTTTAGAACCAATATCCTTAAACAGTGTCCTTGAAGTATGAAGATACAAGTTTATTAATGACACTGGAGACTGGTATTTCCCAATGTGCAGAAAGAAAGTCAATTTAGAGGAAAGTTCAACAAAGTAATCAACCAATTCTTGACTTACTGCATTTCAAATCTATTTGATCAAGAAAGGATTTTTCACAAGACTCACCAAAGCGTGTGCATGCATGCACAGGCACACATGTGCATGCATATTAAAGATAGTTAATAATTAGTTTTATGTTGGAATATCTTCATTTGAGTCTATTTAATCCAGGGAAGGAAGGAGACATAAAAAGAGATGGAACTATCCAAAAGCAGTAATAGTTATTTTTTGGAATCTCCTTACAATCTCATTCTCCCAGTAAATAGAAAGGAGAATGTACCAGCTCAGGGTTTTGCTAGTCTGGGTAGATGAAAATATATTGAGTCACCTTCCTTTAAGTTGTATGTAGAAGTTGTTATATTCAGTTACTGCCCTGTATTCAGAATCAACCTTTTATTTGAACTGTATTCATCACTGAATTGTGATAACAGAGCTTTCTTTTTGTATCAGAAATAGCATGGGGCAGGGGGATGCCATGGAGGTAAGTATTCTCTCCCAGTGCAAAAAATATCTGCTCTGCAGGAGGAAGTCCCATCATGGATTATTCATGGTTTTCCACTTAACATTTCTCTGCACTGTTCTTTTAAAAACCTACATATCCCTAGATAAAGTTACTCATGCAGACTATAAAATCTTAGAGTGGATGAATTTATGGGATCTATGTGAAGCAGCACGGGAACACAAAACCAAAGCACATAGGAACAAATGACAAAAAGAGGGGGGATATATCAGACATAGAAAGTGGAAAAGCAGTAGACTAGGGTTTTGTGATTCCTAATTCCCAGTCTCATTGCTATCATTCACTCATTGTACAAATCCATAAAAGTCCACATTTTCTTCACTTCTAAAATGAAAGGATAGAACTCTACAACCCCAAAGATCATTTTCAGCCAAAAATGTTATGAAATTGGTTTACTTCCTTATATCTCCTGGTTTTAATTCTGCTCTGCTCTAGTTCACTCTAGATGAATTCAAGATGGATGGTAAGTTTTTTACTCAGGTGTTACCCTGAAGACAGAACCTGAAACAGACAGCCCATCTAAAAAGAAAGGTACAGAAATGGCTCATAGGAGCCCCTCTCCTTACCTCTAAGACTGGATGACTTAAATTCTGTTACTTTACCAAAGAAGAGAGAGTATATCATTTAGAGTCTACCACTAGGCAGTGAGACATACTCTATGCACTTAATAGTTCCCTAGTGGCCTGAAAAAGTTATTGCAGGGTCTAAAGACAGTTTGGTACAAGGATAGAACTTATACACAAGAAGAGCTTGACCCATTGCTTTGTGAAAGGCTGATCAGTATATTTACATACAGTCCACAAGTGCAAACCAGTTAATTTTAGCTTTTGTCAGGGTTTTTTTTTTTTTTTTTTTTTAGATTTTATTTATTTGACAGAGAGAGACACAGCAAGAGAGGGAACACAAGCAGGGGGAGTGGGAGAGGGAGAAGCAGGCTTCCCGCTGAACAGGGAGCCCGATGCAGGGCTCGATCCCAGGACCCTGGGATCATGACCTCAGCCAAAGGCAGATGCTTAACGACTGAGCCACCCAGGCGCCCCAGCTTTTGTCAGTTTTACTGAAACTATTTTCTCCAGATTTTTCCTTACCATTACCAATTAGCAAAAATTTTGGGGTGGGGGAGGGAACAAAGATTTTTATTTTATTTTTTATTTTATTTTCTTTTTTAAAGATCTCATTCATTTATTTGACAGAGAGAAAGAGACAGCGGGAGAGGGAACACAAGCAGGGGGAGTGGGAGAGGGAGAAGCAGGCTTCCTGCCAAGCAGGGCGCCCGATGTGGGGCTCGATCCCAGGACCCTGAGATCATGACCTGAGCTGAAGGCAGATGCTTAATGACTGAGCCACCTAGGCACCCCAAAGATTTTTTTTTAAACAATTTGTTCATCCCTCTGAAAAATACAGTTTCATATTATTAGGGCAAGTTAAATTTGAGCAGAGATTGCTTTTTGTAAAGCAAAACTTAAACTAGACAAAGTTAAACAGGTAGGAAAGATTTTATTCAAGGCTATTACGATAGGGGAGAGAAGCCAGAACTCAGTCTGAGCTCAGTTCCACTAAAAAGGACTGGAGAGTTTTTAAGACATGAGGTGGGGAGACGTGTATGGGGCAAATTGTAGGCCATCTATATTTGCTAATTGGACTTACCCAAATGAAAAGTAATTTTATTTTCATGACAAGAGATGGTTTTGCAACTTAGAGCAAGGTGCACTGTGGGTTATGATTCTACCCACCACAGAAGGTAGGAGAAAGGGGCACGGACCTTGATAATTACATATCAAAGAGATGTTTCCTAGTCCTTGAGAAAGACAACCCTAAGTTTTAAAACTGGCAAGAAGGGGGATGCCTGAGTGGCTCAGTTGGTTAAGCTTCTGACTCCTGATTTCAGGGTTATGGGATTGAGCCCCATGACAAGCTCAGTGCTCTATACAGAGTCTGCTTGTCCCTCTCTCTCTGATCCTCCCCCTGCTCTCTCTCTCTTTCTCTCTCTCTCTCAAATAAATAAATAAATAAATAAATAAATAAATAAATAAATAATAAAATCTTTAAAAATAGAATAAAACTGGCAAGAGGCTTTTAAAATTATTTCCATCTCAGAGGGGCAGAGAAAGAATTTGAAATTAATGCTTTCCTAAAGTAAATGCTCTAAGAAAAGGGAAATCAGGGTTTAGGGTCTTGAAGAAGCCTGTTGAAGATAGTCAAGCTGAGGGTAATAGGAACATACTTCAGTCAAACTCCAAATATTTTCCAAAAATGTCTTTTTTATAATCCTAACAACAGTAACAAACAAGCCCAGAGAGTTTAGTAAATGCTAGACACTGTCCTATGTGTTGGATATGCATAATTATAAAGTGTGGTTGCTATTCTCTAGAGGCTTTTAGTCTAGAGAAGCAGGAGGAAATTAAAAGATTAGATGATCAGTACAAGGTAAGTTGGGGTATTTTAAATACCTAATAAGAACACTGAGTGTCAACTATATTCAAATTAAAAAAAAAATTAAAAAGTACGGCTAGAAGAGGCTCTGAGAACTCAGCAAGGAAGAGATGAGTCAGGCATGGAAGCAAACTTATATACCCGTGAGGTTCTGTTGAATTAAACTTTTAAAAAAAAAAGTATTATTTATGATGTCACAGGCACTTTTAACTATATGTATATTCAACAGCAACAAAAATGGGCCAGAAGATTCTGGATGTGAGTATCACTGATTTGATTATGGCTTTCAAACTGAGTTCCTGGAACCCTGGGGTTCCATGGAGTAACCAGGGCATCACAGAGGAATTCAGATGGAAAAGACAGCATGGAGTTTCAGCGCTCCTTCCTCACAGCATAGTGGCTCTATTTTCATGTCTTCTACATGGGGGTGATAAGTTTCTCTGGAAAAAAAGATTTCAGTGCTTTAAGAAGGAGCTGAAAAGCTGTAGAAGGCAAAACAAAAAATTCCACGTGAAGAAAAATATGTGTAAAAATAATCTGGTAAGTTTAATTTTTATTTGTGGAGATGTTCACATTTGTAATTGTGCACCTCCACTCTGCCTCTCTTGCACAATTGCTCCAAAGGAGTTTGCCTCAGGCTGAAAAACTAAACATTTTTCCTTCCTAATTCACGTTGCACCATGGTACAATGATGCCATCTTCGTAGGGGTCTTCTGAGAGGCAAGGGTGTGGATAGAGAATGGATAGATATAAGCACAGAGCCTGAAAAAAGCAGAGCTATACCTGCAAATGGATCAGACCCTCAGGGACTTCCAAACCTTATTGGTACAATAAGAGGCAGTGGGACCTGGGGAGACCTAGGGGACATAGAGAAGTACACAGTAATTTAGGTGGCTGCTACCCAGCCCTGCCTACAATTCACAACTGATGTATACCCATAGGCACTTCATATATGAATTGTGCTGCCAAATAAGCTGAAAATAGTAAAAATGTAGGTCAGTCTGATGGGAAGCCATGATGATAGCGCTTGGGCCCTTGGGTCTACGTGTGTTTCTCTAGAAATAAAACCTGATTTTCAAAATTCTCAGTGAGGTGTTGAGTTATAGGTAAAGGTTCTAAAAAATGGGGTGAGTTTCTTATATATTTACTTACTTTACAATGGTATTTTACTGCGATGCCCCAGGGCAAGCAGATTTTGAATATAGGAATAATTTAGAGAAGAAAAAAGAATAATTTTGATGCATTGAACATCTCTGATGAGAAATTTTATACATATCCTGACACTCAAAGGGTTTTATCAGGGTTTAGGAGAGAAGAGATAAGCCAGTGCCTAGGAAAGAAATTAACCTACTTTGCAACTTTTCTTTGGGCAGACATGTGACTATTTTTGGTTTGAATAATAACCCAAACAAACAAACAAACAAAAAATCCATCTGGAAAAATGATCTAAAGCCAGTTTTATTTTCTAAGTTCCTTCTTTTTTGTTTTTATATTTTCTAATATGTCCTTTCTCAAAAAAGAGGCAAAGTGAAACACTAGCTATCTACCATGGAGCAAAAAGAGCAGATTCACCTCCTTTCTTTCTCTCCATCTTCCCTCCCTTCACCCCAAACTCCTCCACTTTACCTCACTTTTTTGTGGGAGGTAGTATACTCCTCAAGCAAACTCCAGGCTAGACTTTCTCAACTGTCTTCATTTAAGTACCAAGGAATGTGAAGGAACATGCACCCCAGGAAATTTTGCATTTTGCATCTTTTGCTGCCAAATATAATTCAAAGCAGTGACTGATTTCTAAAACCTCAGAAATGCAGAAGCTTTTCAGACTTATGGGTGCTATCTTTCTTTATTCATCATCACAAACTTTGTACTGTTGCTAAAAGAGCCCACATCCCTTGATTAGAGAACTTGAAACTACAGGGCAAACTATTCTTCATCATCTCAGTTTGGTAAAGTCCAGACCCCCTTATGTTCAGAGGAGGCTTTCAGACAAGTCTTTTGTAAACAATCTACGTTCCAAGCGATTTCAATACTATTTGATGTTGCTGGTTTTGTTTCATGGGTCCTTTTTAACTGGTAGTATTGGTGTCCTGCATTAATTTCCTAATGAAAGTTGCCATTTAAGAAAAATCCAATAAATAATTAACTGGCTGAAATGCAGTTGAGACCTCATTATCTATATGTATTTCAGTGGTGCCAGAATTTAGCTGCTGTACTGTGTTCACTTCCAGCAGTGCCTTTAAAGGACCCAAGAGGCTTTTCATTTTGGAGTGATCATAAATGAAGGACAGTTTCCCTCCCTCTGGTTGTTTGAAGCATGGAAGAGACAGCACTTTATGTGAGGAAGTAAAATTCTATCTGCTCAGAAAGCAGGATCTTCTCCAACACAAAAGATCATGAAAGGAAAGTCGCCCTTCATGACCTTTTCATTTTGGAGGTTGGATCATGTGGTTTCAGCTCTCATTTACTGTCACTATTATTGAAACGACTTAAGGAGCTCCTATTTGTATCTAAAAAAGTGCTCTGGGTTGTTTGGTGTTGTCCAAGAGGTGTTTTCATATTCCACACTGTCCTCACATTGTTAGGCATCAGTCGTGGCACAAGTAATTTCATGCTCAGACTGCATTTGTGGTCTGAGAGTTAGAACAAGGAGATGGAGTTCTAATTCTTCAATTTCTAAAAAGAAAGACTCAGCTAAAGCTTGATGCTATTTTAGTTCCCTCACAATTTCTTCACTGTTCCCTTCTTATATAAGTTTATATTACCCAAGTTTAAGGTTGTGAGAATATCCGACACAAAAAGGAACGTGGAGGAAGTAGATATTAATTACTAATATTTTTGTTCTATTTTAAATCATCTCTTGTATATTCCTAACCCCACCATACCATTACCAAAACCTGCAAATTTTAATACTGTAAGGATAAATACAAATGAAAACTAAGAAGCTTAATTCTCCTTTTTGAAAACAAGGGAAAAGTTTTCCTTCCCTCCCCTATTCTTAGAACATTTACTTTAGGAAACAGTCTCCTCTCTTTTAAATATATAAATCCTTTTGAAAACTAGATAGACCTTTGGTCAGCCTTATGACCTAAGCATGTCTTTCTCAAAGACCTGCAAGCCATCTCTCTGAAATATAAATACCAAGGGAGATAGCACCCCTATCTCCCAGCTTCTGTGGCAGGGTAGCAGCCTCATTCTGGCAAACACCTTGCTCCAAGTTACAAAACTAACCCCTGTCATAAAGGTATGAAAAGTTTGTTTTTCTTCTCGATAAAGCCAATTAGCCAACACAATAGTCACTTCAATTGCCAGGTGAATATAGAATAAACTATACATGACAAATGGTACTATCAACTTCATTTACTAGAAGACTAGTTACTGTTTATCTTGAAAATATCTCTATAATAGGTTGTATCTGCTTGGCTATATTAAAAGAGGAGATGTCTTTCTGTCTTTGTAATGTTTTAGCTCATTTCTTATGACATATGTCACATTCTGATTTAATACTTATTCAATACTAATACTGTTTTCTTTTTCTGTTACCTTTCTGGGAGGTTTTCTGGATAGGTTGAAGATTTTATTTTGAATTATATTTCCTCAACAATGCCAACCCATACTTTGTATGTATGGAGACAACTAAAGGAGCAATCATTTGTTTCCCATTGACCAGAGAAGGCAGATAGGTGGAATCTACCAGCATTTTTACCTCTCAGGATGTTTTCTCACATTTAATTATTTCCTAACAGATTTAGGCTAAAATGTGTCTTTTTATGCATATATTGAAGTTCATCAAACTATGTGTAGACATTTTCATAGTCAACTGAAGTTGGGTTACTAATTTTCTTCTGTGACACGTTGACATTTAAATTTTTTTTTTTTATTTGAGAGAGAGAGAGAGAGAGAGAAACAGCATGAGAGGGGATAGGGTCAGAGGGAGAAGCAGGCTCCCCGCTGAGCCGGGAGCCCGATGTGGGACTCGATCCTAGGACCCGGGATCATGACCTGAGCCGAAGGCAGTCGCTTAACCAACTGAGCCACCCAGGCGCCCTGACACGTTGACATTTAAATCCTAACTGAAACATAAACGTAACACTAGAGGTAAACACCATTCTTTTAATCACTACTAATTAACTCTACTCTGTCATTTTCTGCAAAAGATGAATTACTGAAAGTATATCCTGAATTCCAATTAATTTTGTGACTAATTGTTGTAACTCTGGATAAATTATGGTTCTGCAGAAATAGTGATGATTTATAAAATTAAAAGACACTATTGAAAGTGGAGAGTTAAAAAATAGGCAGAAATTAGAAATTATGAAATATTTCATGACTATCCTAGTACACAGCTCTTTTATTTACCTAAATTGCTAGGGAGTTAATCATAATTAACATTATTTGGGTATCCATGGTACATAGACTTATATTGCTTTTTTTAAAATATTTTCAGTATATTTGTAATATTAGTGATACTTTTAAAAATTCACTGTTATTTTTTTCAATGTTATCACTTGGGGAATATATATATGTGTCCCAAAAGATGCTGCCATCATGTGGAAGAGTTTTAGAATTCCATAGAACCCACCACAAATTCTCTATTGGTATTATTTTTTAACTGGTGATGCTCTGGAATCAAATGTTCATTTGTTGAAGGTATATTAGTCTTTGGGAAACACAAAATCAATAAGGACCACATCTGGCCTATCAGGGGAAACAAGATATGGAATGTTACTTTTCATTTAAAACTCTTTCAAGTGTTACTAAATAATCATGTGATTCTTTGACTCTGAAACTGGTAATTTCAATTGAAGACACATAATAGCCATGAGTTAGGCTCCCCAGAGTTAAGTTGCAGCTCGTTTTTTTTTTTTTTTTCCCACCGGAGTAGGGCAAAGAAATGAATAAAAGGAAGAATTTCAAGAGCTGCAAAAAAAATGTCAGGGTAATTTAGGTCTTCATATTCAGACATTTGGAAAACATATATACACATTTGTACAAAATCATATTTGAGAATCCTAGTTCTAGGTCCAGCATATAAGGAGCTTGCAAGAAGTCATTCCATTCTAACAGTAAACAAAAATCTGAGCAAATGGAAAAAAAATCAACAACTTATCTTAGAGATGTAAGAGAAGGGATAGGTCAAACCACTGCTTACAAAATGGGAAAGAAAAACGGGCAGATTCAAGGAATCATAACTTGATGGAACAGAATCCCACAAGCAGAAACCTCTATGGGAATGAGTACCAGGGTAGGAAAATCTAAACTATAATTGAGGAATTGCTGGAAGCTCAGTATGGATGAGTATGAGAGGTTAAAAATTCCAGGGAGTGTCCAGTCATGCCAGGATGCCCACACACTTTTGTATTATCTCTAGAAAGCTCTACCAGTTTCTCACCTTAAATACTGGGAAAAAAAAAATCCCCTTGGGCTTCCAGAAGCAGGGAGGGAAAAAGTAACCATTTTGAAATGTGCTACAGCATTCTGTTATTATTAACAAGGCCTGCCCTCAAGAAAAACTTTACCAGAGACTAACTTTTTGGGGTTTTATCAGAACCTAACCAACCTGGGAGAAGGTAAATACCCATTTTATTCCACTTTGGCCATCCCATCCCACATGGGGGGTTGGGGGAAGCACTGGGGAGTATGTGTAAAGTTCACAGTCCAGAATAAAATCTTACTAAGACACAGAGATCTAATCATGGAATTATAAATGTGTTCTCTCCCTGCACACCTTACAATCACATCACTAAAAGCCAATTTACTGGAGTTTCTTTTTCCAAGCACATCATGACTGGCTTTCAGCATATATATATATATAACAAGGTATACTTAAAGACAACAAACACAGGTATAAGATTCAGAGCAAGCATTAAAACTAGACTCAGATATAGCAGCAAGTTGGAATTATCAGACTGAAAATTTAAAACAATTATAAGTAACACGCCAAGGTCTCTAGACACGATGCCAGAACTGACTGGTAATACTAGCAAAGATAAATTCTAAGAAAAAAAAAAAAGAAATGCTGGAGATCAAAAACATTGTAAAAGAAAATGAAGAAGGATTTTGATGGACTCATTAGTACTGAACCCAACTGAGGAAGGAATCTCTGACTTTGGAGAAATGCCAATAGAAACTTCTAAAACTGAAAATCAAAGAGAAAAGAATGAAAAAAATAGAAAGGAACAGAAATCCAAGTACTGTGCAACAACTACAAAAGGGTAACACACATAATGGGAATACCAGAAGGAGAAGAGAAAAAAAAACAGAAAAAAATATTTGAAGGAATAATAATGGGGAATTTCCCAAATTAATGTCAGACACCAACCACAGATCCAGGAAACCTAGAAAAGCACCAAGCAAGATGTATATTATGATATATATATATATTATATATGTATCTTATATTCAAATTTATCAAAAATGACAAAGACAAATCTTGGAGAAGTCAGAGGGAAAAAACACCTTACCTATAGAAGAACAAAGATGATAATCATATGTAGTAAAGTGGTGTGAAATTTTCAAAGTGTTGAGGGGGAAAAAAAAAAAGCTCACCAATCTAGAATTCTGTATCCTGTTAAATTATCCTTCAAAAGTAATGGAGAATAAAGGCTTTCTCAGAAAAACTTGAGATAATTTGTTCTTCAAACAGATATGCCTGTCTTGCAAGAAATATTAAGAATTTTAATATTTTAGTTAAACTTGCCTTCCAAAAAATACTAAAAGTTTTTTTGAGAGCAGGAAAATGATATAGGTCAGAAACTCAGATATACTTAAAGAAAAAAACATTAGAGAAGATGTAAGTCAAAGTAAGAACTTTTACTTTTCCTACTCTTAATTAATATAACATAATAGTTTACTTAAGATAATAGCAACAATTTATTTGATGATTATCATTTATATATAAATGAAATGAATTACAGAAATGATATGAAGGGTGACAGGGAGGAATTAGGAATACTTTGTTTTATGAGCTACATGTACTACCTGTGAAGTAACATAGTATTACTTGAATTTGGACTTGAATTAGTTATAAATGTATATTGCAAACTCTCAGACAACTACTAATAATTTTTAAGTATAATTTACATGCCAGGAAAGAGAAAATAAATCATATAAAATACTCAAAACGACAATAGGCATAAAAAAGCATGGAAGATAAAAATAGGAACAAAAAAGGACAATGAACAAAAAACAGTAATAAATGTTATAAAGATAAATCCAATTATGTCAGTAATTAGCTTAATAATCAATGATTAAAAACACCATTAAAAGTTAGAGGTTTTCAATAAATCAAAAACAAGTCCAACTTTATGTTGTCTACAAGAAATCCACTTTAAAAGCACATGCAGATGAAAAATAAAGGGATGGAGAAAGGTATCCCATGCTAACAATAAAAGAAAGGAGCAGTAGACAAATCGATTGCAGACAAAGCAGACATTAGAGCAAGAAAAACTATGAGGGATAAAGAGGGACATTAAATAATGATAAAGGGGTCAATTAATCAAGAAGACACAATCTTTAATGTGTATGAGCCTCATAATGAACATTAAAATATTTGATACAACTAATAGAACTGCAAAGGGAAATGGGTAAGTCCACTATTATAGATGGAGACTTCAAGACCCCTCTATCAGAAATAGCCAGATTCAGCAAGCAGAAAATTTTTAAGGGTATAGTTGAACTCAACACCATCAACCATCTCAATAAAATTGACAGGTAAAGACTACTTCATCCAAGAACAGCAGAATACACATTCTTCTCAATGTCACATAGAATACACACCAAGAGAAATCACATTCTGGGCCATAAAACACACCTTAACATATTTAAAAGAATAGAAATCATATGTGTCTTCTCAGACTAAAAGGGAATTAAATAGAAATCAATATAGAAAGATAGCTAGGAAATCCCCCAATACTTAGAGATTAGATAACACATAGGTCAAAGAAAAAATCTCAGGGAAATTAAAAACTATGTTCAACTAAATTAAAGTGAAAAATATAATAATGAAATCTGTGGGATGCAGTGAAAGCAGTGTTTAGAGGAAAATTTAAGGTATGGAATGCTTATCAGAAAAAGAAAAATTTAAATCAATAAGTTTCCACCTTATGAAACTAGAAAAAATGATAGCAAATTAATCCAATGTGGGCAGAAGAAATAATAAAATCAGTACAGAAATCAATGAAATTGAAAACAAATCAATAGAGAAATTTAAAAAAAACAAACAAACACTAGTTATTTGAAAAGATCAATAAAATTAATAAGCATGTATCCAGGCTAATTAGGAAAAAGAAGAGACAATAATATCAAAAATTAGAGAGTGGACATCACTACAGATTCCACAGATATTATAAGGATAATAAAAAAATACTATAAACAACTCTATACCCACAAATGTGATAACCTAGATGAAATGGATCAATTCCTTAAAAGACTCAATTCTCCCGGGGCGCCTGGGTGGCTCAGTTGGTTAAGCGACTGCCTTCAGCTCAGGTCATGATCCTGGAGTCCCGGGATCGAGTCCCGCATCAGGCTTCCTGTTCGGCAGGGAGTCTGCTTCTCCCTCTGACCCTCCCCCCTCTCATGCTCTCTGTCTCTCATTCTCACTCTCAAATAAATAAATAAAATCTTAAAAAAAAAAAGACTCAATTCTCCCAAAAGTCACATAAAAAGAAATAGACAATTTGAATAAGCCTATATCTATTAAAAAAAAATAAGTTGAGTTACAGAACAGAAAGCTCCAGGTTCAGATGGGTTCATTGATGAGTTCTACCAAATATCAGAAGATAAATGCAGAGGGAATACTTCCTAACTCATTCCACAAAGCCAGCATGACTCTCATGCCAGAACCAGGCAAAAACATTGCAAGAAAATAAAACTATAAGCCAATATAGTTCATGATACAAATGTAAAAACCTCAACAAAATATGAGCAAATTGAGTCCAACAATATATAAAAAGAATTATATACCACAACCAAATGAAATTTAGTCCAGGTATGCAAAGTTTGTTCAATTTGAATATTGGTTAAAATAATCCATCACATTAAAAAAATAATAATAATCCATCACATTAAAAAACTAAAGAAAAATCGCATGATCATATCAGATTAGAAAAAGTATTTGACAAATTTTAACACCTATCATGATAAAAACTCTCAGTAAAGTAGGAATGGAGGAGAACTTACTAAATTTGATAAAGAATATCTACAAAACACCTACAGCTAATATCATAGTGAATGATGAGAAACCAGAGCTTTCTCATTAAGATCGGGTACAAGGAAAGAATATTCCCTCTCACTCTTCTTTATTACCATCATACTGGCGTTCATGGCTAATACAATAAGAAAGGAACTGTAAATAACAGATATATGGATTGTGAAGGAAGAAATAAATCCGTCTGCTGCTGACATGATCATCTATATAGAAAGTCTGTAAGAAGATATGAAAGAACCAACAAAAGACTCCTGGAGCTAATAAGTGATTACAGGAAGGCCACAGAATACAAAGTTAATACACACAAAACCATTAATATTAGCACCTGCAAAATGAAATACTTAGGTATGAATGTAACAAAATACATCCCACAAACTCTAATAGATGAAATCAAGGAAGACTTAAACAAATGGAGAGTTATTCCATGTGCATGAATTGTAATACTCAATGTTGTCAAGATATAGGTTCTTCCCAACTGATCTATAGATTCAACACAGGCTCAAAATCTGTTGTTATCAACAAACTAATTCTAAAGTTTGTAAGCAGATGCAAAAGACCCAGAATAGCCAGTACAATAGCAAAGACGAACAAAGAGGACTGACATTACCAACTTCAAGATTTACTATAAAGTTACAGTAATTGAAACAGTGTGGTATTGGTGAAAGAACAAATACACCAAAGGAACAGAATAAAGAGCCCAGAAATAGACCCACACAAATATAGTCAACTGACTTTTGACAAAGAAACAAAGACAATACAGTGAAGCAAAGGTAGTCTTTCAACAAATGGTGCTGGAACTACCAAATATCCACATGCAAATAAAAAAAAGAAAAGAAAATATCTAGACACAGATCTTATACCCTTCACAAAAATTAGCTGAAAGTGGATTGTAGGCCTAAATATAAAATGCGAAACTATAAAACTCCTAGAAGGTAACTCAGGAAAACCTAGATGACCTTGAGTATGGGTATGACTTTTTAGATACAACATCAAAGCATGATCTATATAAGAAATAATTGATCAGCTAGGCTTCATTAAAATTAAAAACCTCTGCTCTGAGAAAACAGAGGTAACCAGGATGTCTGTCAGTGGGTGAATAGATGGAGAGACCGTGGTGTATCTAGACAATGGAGTATTGTTCAACAAAAGGGAGAGGTGGGCTATCAAGTCATGGAGGAAACTTGGGTGCACAATGCAAGGTGGGAAAGGCCAGGCTGAGTGGGTGATTTCCATAAATATGTGATTCCAACTATGTGACATTCCAATGAAGATAAGGCTATGAGGACGGTGAGGAGTAGTTGCCAGGGTTTGCAGGGAAGGGATGAATAGGCTAAGTACAGATTTGGGGACAGTGAAGCTCTTCAGTGTGATTCTTTAAGGGTGGATGCATGTCATTATACATTTATTGAGACCCATAGGATGCACAGCATTGGGAGTGAACCACAGGGTAAACCGTGGACTTGAGGTGGTGATGATATGTCAGTTCAGTAATTACAACAGATGTTTCACTCTGCTGTGGGCATTTGAAGGTGGGGCAAGCTGCATTCATGGGGGTAGAGGGGGTATGAGAAATCTCTGTGCCTTCTGCTCCATTTTGCTATCGAGCTAGAACAGCTCTTAAAAATAGTCTATTTAATATTAAAAATCATATATATGGCTTTCTAAAAGTTCTACTTTCTTCAGAATAAAAGAAACAATACTTTATCCAAGGAGTACATATTGCTATACATATAATTTTTTTTTTGCTTAAAGTCACTAAGACAATGTTTGCAAATAATAAATTAACTGGGAAAATAAGTGCCTTATTGATTAGTATTATATTTTAGAGGAAACAAAATTCACAAGTACTAGTTTCTAATATTATGACTTTTTATTGAACCATTAAAATTAGATCCTAAATTTATTGCCAGTATGCAGAAATTACTCTAAACAGGTATAGGCTTTCTGAAATGTTTGAACAGAAATTGCTTAAAGGATTTGATTTTCAGTCATGCTGCAGGATAAAATCTCTTCTAAAATGGAATATTAGAAGTCTTTGATCCTCAGAGAATAGAATTTAATCAGATTGAAGCAAGATAACTATGATGGACAGTTAATTTATTTAAGAGCAATATGACTTTTCAGTTTTGATAAGCAGAGTTCCCTCTTTTAATATTAAAATTGACAACTGAAGTGAACTTACTTTTAAGTTCAGAAGGTAAGATAATACATTTTTATAGAACCCTAGCAAAGTTTTTATGTTTCATACTGGAAAAAAAAAAAAAAAGCTAAACTACTTGAATACCAATAAGACCGTATCACAGAGTTGTTTTCAGGGAATTTTAAAACCACTCATTGAGCACCCTGAGGCCCGGCTGACCAATTTTATCCTTCCTAATGTGTTTCAGTGGCTCACACAACACCTGGCTCATAAGATGTAGTCAACAAATAATTGTTAACAGAAAAACAGAGCAAAACACAAGCAAAAATACAGAGGAACTGAAGAACATCCCATTTCATAGGGATGCAGTTTTGTCACTAGAGGTAATAATGAAGCCACAATTAGGATAAAAAAAAAAAAAGGTCTGAAAGCTAATACTAATAATCAGGTATATCACCCTATGAATAAAGCTAGGAAGTAAAAAAAAAAAAATGGAGAAACAATAAACTATATGCTTTTTCTTTTAAGCTTTTTTATGACTATGACCAAAGACTGCTTTCCATAAGGTTTCTGTCTCTCAACTAATAAAGTTGTGCTGATAGATCCCCCACCAAAGGAACAATTTATAGTTTTTATTTTCCTGGTATAGCCATAGTAACAAGAGTAGTTAAATGGTGATAATTTACAACATTTTCCCGCCACCTCTCCCAGAAGTAGTGTGTGAAAAGGTATATATAACCTGGAGATGAAGGAAACATTGTGGCTCCAGCAGAGAGATGCCCTTGGAGGCAGCTGGAGGTAGAAGGTAGGCATCTCTCTGGTCTTCTAGCAGCTTCACTGTCATATGTGGGGGGAAGCTTTTAGAGATGACTAAGGAAAGCCACTTTTGTAAATGGTGTGGTCATACTCACTCCAGAATATTGAAGAAATGTTGGTAAATGGGAGATGAGACTCCAAACTGAAAAGAGTATTGTATCCAAATGTGCATACCTAAGGCTGAGCATTCAAGTGGGACTGATTCTAGCTAGGCATGTGCCAGGAAATCTCTTTATGCCATTAGTTCTGAAAAATGCCATCTCCACTTCATAAAGAGCTAAGATTGGTTCTTCCAATTAGACTATTCGGTTACACTCCTTCCTCTGAAACTCATATCCCTGGAAAGTAGAGAAACTAGGCCATGAAAAGTTAAGATTGATAGATTCATAGGCCAGAGTTCTTTTCCACCTCAGATGTATGAGAAGTGCCCAGAACATGGCATTAGAAACCTTCTGATCATGTTCTTTTATATGAGATCATCTTCTTCAATCATGCTTCTTCACTAGTAAAATGCAGTTAGTGGCCTGGATTAATGCTGTCTCCCACTATATTAAACTGTCTATGGTTCTAGATGTTCTTTAATTTATAAGCTTTTCTCTTAGCTTCATATTATAACTCCTATCCAACCACCATCTACTACTCTCTCCAAAGTGAGTGTATGTCAGAAACAGTATTAACCAAGTTCTCCAAGGGTGGGGGGAGAAGTTAGAGTTTCATATATTTATGCTTAACTCTTGCCTTAGTCTTTACATATATGAAGCTTTTCTGTCTATATGAGTCAGAAATGTAATAAATGTAAAGCATAGTATTAAGTTGGCATAGGATGATAAGATTCTTTAGTAATATTTAAGAAAGTATAGAGACTTTAAGATTAAATCATCTGAAATATATTAGCTATAATTTTACTCTTCAGGGTTTGAATATACTTGTATTTATAAATATATCAAAATGTATTGATTTGTTTTTTCCCCTTTATTGTTTCCCTTCAACAAAAATTAAACAGCCCTTAGTCTTATTTCAAATGTTTTATACTTCCTTCTTAGATATCACATATTTATGATCGCATCCAGATTGTTTTACAATATTTCATATTAGAGCCAATGTATTTGCAATTAGAACATACTTTACTATCTTGCTGTCATCTTGTTCAGCAGGATTTGGATTCAGATGGATAGTTATTGTATGTCACTTCTAAAATTCTCACGTATATAATAACATATATTATTGCTAAATTTCATAGTTAATAGTGACTTCAGAATAGAGGACATAAGTCTGTTTCATGAGTATTTTCTTTCAAAATGGAAAAAAATTATACCACTTCTTGCAATCTCACCTTGGCCTCTCTAAACAAAGCCAATAACACAAGGCTGCTTTATTTACTAGTGACATTCCCAGAAGAATAACTACTGGTAAGGCAATTGAGTTCTTCAAATAAAGACAGATTCTGTAGACAAGCATATATACTCCCAGTAAAATAAACAACTTTAAAAAATGAAGATTGTTTTTAATTTACCCATATTTAAATATTGTGTTATGAATGACATTTGTAGTTAAATTTTGCATGCACTTTTCTAAGACTACTCTTTTCGAACAGTTCAAGGGTAACAACAAAATTGACAGGAAGGTGTAGATATACTCTTTGATTCCACACATGCATAGTTTCTCCTAATACCAACATCCCTCACAAGAATGATACTTTGTTACACTGATGAATTGTACCTACACTTAATTCCTCATAATCACCCAAGGTCCATAGTTTATATTACGGTTCATTCTTGATGTACATTCTGTGGATCTGGACAAATATATAATGATATGTATATGCATATGATATGTATAGTATATTTTTAACTTCCCTAAAAGTCCATCTATTCATCCCTCTGCTTCTCCAACCCCCTGGTAACCACTGATATTTTTATTGTCTCCAGAGTTTTCCAGAATGTCAAATATTTGGGAACATACAGTATGTAGTCTTTTCTGATTGGTTTCTTTCACTATATGAATTTAAGATTCTTCTATGTCTTTTCATGGCTTGATAGATCATTTCTTTTTAGTGTTCAATAATACTCCATTGTCTAGGTGCACCACATTTAATTTATCCACCTACTTGATTGCTTCCAATTTTTGGCAGTTATAAATAAACCTGCTATAACATTCATGTCCAGGTTTTTGTGGGGACACAAGTTATCAACTCCTTTGGGTAATTATCAAGGAGCAAGATTGCTGGATCACATGGTAAAAGTACATTCACTTTTGGGCGCCTGGGTGGATCAGATGGTTAAACGCCTGCCTTCAGGTCAGGTCATGATCTCAGGGTCCTGGGATCAAGCCCCACATCAGGGTCCCTGCTTGGCGGGGAGCCTGCTTCTCCCTCTCCCTCTACTGTTCCCCCTGCTTGTGCTCTCTCTCTCTCTCTCTGTCAAATAAATAAATAAAATCTTTAAAAAAAAAAAAGTACATTCAGTTTTGTAAGAGATTGCCAAACCATCTTCCAAAGTGGCTGTACCATTTTACATTCCCACCAGCAAAGAATGAAAGGTTCCTGTTACTCTGTATCCTCACCAGTATTTGGTATTGTCAGTGTTCTGGATTTTGTTCTTTCTTATAGCAGTATAGGGATATTTGTTTCAGAGGTACAGGTCTGTGATTCAACAGTCTTATACAATTCACAGCGCTCACCATAGCCCATTCCCTCCCCAATGTCTATTACCAAGCCACCCCATCCAAAAAAAAAAAAAAAAAGTATAGGGATATATCACTGTTGTTTTCCTTTGTATTTCCCTGATGACATATGACCAGGAACACCTTTCTATATGCTTATTAGCCATCTTTATATCTACTTTACTGAGGTGTGGACAAGGTCTTTGACTCATTTTGTAATCAGGTTTTTGATTCCCTATTGTTGAGTTTTAAGACTTCTTTGCATATTTCGGATAACAGTGAAGAAGTCAAACTCTCACTCTTTGCAGATGATATGATACTTATGTGGAAAACCCAAAAGACTCCACCCCAAAACTGCTAGAACTCATACAGGAATTCAGTAAAGTGGCAGGATATAAAATCAATGCACAGAAATCAGTGGCATTCCTATACACCAACAACAAGACAGAAGAAAGAGAAATTAAGGAGTCGATCCCATTTACAACTGCACCCAAAACAATAAGATACCTAGGAATCAATCTAACCAAAGAGACAAAGGATCTGTACTCAGAAAACTATAAAATACTCATGAAAGAAATTGAGGAAGACACAAAGAAATGGAAAAACGTTCCATGTTCATGGATTGGAAGAACAAATATTGTGAAGGTGTCAATGCTACCTAGAGCAATCTACACATTCAATGCAATCCCCATCAAAATACCATCCACTTTTTTCAAGAAATGGAACAAATAATCCTAAAATTTGTATGGAACCAGAAAAGACCCCGGAAAGCCAGAGGAATGTTGAAAAAGAAAACCAAAGCTGGTGGCACCACAATTCCGGACTTCAAACTCTATTACAAAGCTGTCATCATCAAGACAGTATGGTACTGGCTCAAAAACCCAACACATAGATCAATGGAACAGAATACAGAGCCCAGAAATGGACCCTCAACTCTATGGTTCAACTGATCTTCGACAAAGCAGGAAAGAATGTCCAATGGAAAAAAGTCAGTCTCTTCAACAAATGGTGTTGGGAAAATTAGACAGCCACATGCAGAAGAATGAAACTGGACCATTTCCTTATACCACGCACAAAAATAGACTCAAAATGGATGAAAGACCTAAATGTGAGACAGGAATCCATCAAAATCCTTGAGGAGAACACAGGCAGCAACCTCTTCGACCTCAGCCACAGCAACTTCTTCCTAAAAACATCACCAAAGGCAAGGGAAGGCAAGGGCAAAAATGAACTATTGGGACTTCATCAAGATAAAAAGCTTTTGCACAGCAAAGGAAACAGTCAACAAAATCAAAAGACAACCGACAGAACGGGAGAAGATATTTACATTGATTCTTTATTATTCACAGAAGATTGATGTGGTATGCCATCATTACATTTTATTTCTTTACTCCCACTCCTACTTATGGTAGACAATACTTGAATTTTGTTTATTTGATTGTTTTGTGAACCTATTACTAGTTCCCCAAATTCTTCATCAGAAATTTAAGTTTACTCTCTATAGAGGTATGCTATATCATTATCAATTCCCTTTTTCTTCTTTAAGTCTGTAGTTCAGCTGTTCCCTTAGGAACTTCCTTCATCGAAAAAGAATTCCTTTGTCCTCTCTTCATACTAAAGTCTATTTCTTAGATCCATGTGTTAGTATTCCTTAATTTATTCCTTGATATGGTGGAAGACATAATCCGATGGCTTCCTTAAATGGATTCATAAGAAGTATTTGAAGACTTTGAATATATGAAAACAGCTTTATTTTCTCTTGTGTTAATAAGGTATCACTGCAAGGACACCAGTTACAGACAACTCCCAAGTTTGGTTATTTAGAGCTACAAATATTTATGTCTTATTCAGGAGTGTGGAGATTGGTCATGGTTCTGTTGAGCTTTATCGAGTTGGCTGGAATTGGTTAACTCCAACTACAGGTAGAATTTAGGTCTGACCCATAAGTCTCTCATTCCAAAATAAAGTAATGGCTAAATTCTCCTGGCAGATGGTCAAAACCAAAACAAAATGCCAATATCTTCCAAGTCTCTTATATCCTCAACTAAGCCCATGATGATCTTTGCCCACAGAGTCTGAAATCAGTGAAGATGAGGATGAGTATTTGGCTTACTTTCATGGGAGGCCCTTAAAATCCCATTGGACAGAGCAAAGATATGTGGCTATATAAGAAAAGAAGTAAAGAGTTGAACCAATGATCCAATCTCTATCTTTAGACTTAATTGCACTTTTGTGGAAAATAACATTTAATTATGAAATAATTTTCCTCAAAAAAAAAGAAAGAAAGAATTTTCCTCAAAATCATGAAGATTAGTCCTATTGATTTCCAGTAATATTGGTTATATTTTATTTTTGCAGAGGAGGTCAATGCTCTTATGATATGGAAGTTTTTATAATCTTCTCTTGATTCTCAGTGCTCAGAAATTCTTGTTATCCTGCCCCTCCCTTTTTTTACATTTTAAAGTTTGCTTCTACTTCTTATCATGCTTCTATTTTTCCTTTTTTTTTTTATTTATTTGAGAGAGAGCATGGGCAGGCGTGAGAGGGAAAAGCAGGCTCCCTGAGCAGGGAGCCCAGTGTGGGGCTCGATCCCAGGGTCCTGGGATCATGACCTGAGCTAAAGGCAGATGCTTAACCAACTGAGCCACTAGGTATCTTGTGCTTCCATTTCTCTAACTTCTTTGTGTTTTTCCTATTAGTTATAGTCTCCATATTTAATATTGGAGGCTTTCCTCCATTTTTTAGTCTCCTTGAACCTTCATTTATAGTTAAGAGTAATACATTTAAAAAGTGAATAAAGAAACAGATTCCATTTCTACCACAGCAAAACAGAGATTTGGGACTCAGTCTCTTTAGATAGTTTTTCACAAAATATTGATATAAGACTAAATCACAACATATATGTAAACATTAAAAATAACAAAATTTAAGAATAACACTAGAGGTTGTGGATTGAAGATTGTGCAGATGTGGGGGCAGCCCTTTGTTAAAGAGCTAGGCTTATTCAGAAATACCTTGAGTCAGTTAAAATGATTTTCATTTTAATGTAAAACAATGCAATTCCTGTATGCAAAAAATAATAAAAATTCTGATGTAGTATTTAAAATGTGCGATACTTTTGACAGCAAAGGAAAAAGCAATTGTGGAATAGCCTGCCATTACTGCAAGTAAGAAGCCTGGTCAGGGAACACCTCAGTAAGGAAATTCAACATAAATTTTCCAGGTGTCTTATTACTCTCCAAACTATATTTTATTTACTAATCACTTACAAGAAAAGACTAATGAGATGGTGTTATCTATACTGTTAAGTCAGTTGTTTGTTTTCAAACAAATGCATGTATTTGTTGCCTTGGAGACATGGAATTCATTTCATTGAATTTGAAAATTATGAATAGCCAGGAGCTACATGAGAAGATTTTTGGTGATTTAGAATCATATAATTCTATGCTTTCTTTTAATGAAGATCACTGAGGCCAATAAGTAACATTTTATAATAGTCTTATATATTGACTTGGAGTTTTGATAAAATCTAGTCAAGATATTTTGTTAATATTTTGAGGGGAAGGTGAAAGTAAATATCTTACTTTAACTTTAGTGTGCTCTGAAAATAAAAGCCTTAATCTTATACAATGCATTTTACAAGGAAAAAATAAGACTTTCAAAAGATTTCTCCTTATGATTATGACCACTGGCTTATAACGAGCAATATTCTCATCAAGAACAAATAGCTGGGATAAAATATAAAACACATATTTTTGGAGACAAGGAAAAGCTATCAAGACAATAAGAATTTGATGAAGGGCAAAAAAAAAAAAAAAGGAAGAAAAATAAGGAATAGCATGGAGGACCACAGGGGAAGGGAGCAAAAACTGTATGGGAAGAAATCAGAAAGGGAGACAAGCCATGAGAGACTCTGGACTCTGGGAAACAAACTGAGGGTTACAGAAGGGAGGGGGTTAGGGGAATGGGGTAACTGGGTGATGGGTATTAAGGAGGGCATGTGTGGTGATGAGCACTGGGTGTTATAGGCAACTAATGAATACTGAACACTACATCAAAAACTAATGATGTACTATATGCTGGCTAATTGAACATAATAATACCAAAAAAAAAAGTAATAAATAAAAGAAAAAGAAAAAGAAATCCCAAAGAAGTAAGTTCAACAGATGGCTGAAAGTCTGAGATTCTGAGAGATTCAACAATCTCAGGGGACTACAGGAACAAAACTTAGATTCCAGAGCCTTCTAAGGAGAAGGAATTTTGGTAAAATGAAGGGCTATACCTTAGGAGTAAAGATAAACTAAAAATAAACTTATCTTCATGAAGGTTAAAAACCGGCTATGAATCAATTTAATCCCAGAGCTGAGGAAGATATTTTGGACATATTCTAAATACTTCTAGAAGCAAAAGTAAATTCTCTCTGGAGCAAAATAGCAATATCCACAGCCTCAAATTTTCTATAGAATATTTCATACATGATATGAAAAAGAAAATAAACATACCAGGAGACCTAACCAGAAGGCTAAAATTGAAATGAACAAATATTAAAATTAGAGGTCAACATATTAAAGGTATATGACATAAATTTTAATATAACTTTGACCAATATTTTCAGTATATACAGAATATACAAAACAGTATGTATAATTGGAATATTTTATATATAAACAGATGATAGAGGTAGATAAGTAGACAGATATATACACATCATGAAAAATCTACACATAAAAAATAATTACTGAAATAAAGATATCAGTAGGTTAGTTTCACGTTAGACACAGCTGAAGAGAAGCTCAGTAAGCCAGAAGAAAATATGTACTGAACAACACAAAAAAAAAGGGAGATGGAAAATCCTAGCTTATGTGTAACTAGACTCAGAAAGGTAGAAACATGAAAGCACAGAAGCAATTTATACAAAGATAAAGGCCAAGAATTTTCCAAAATCGATTTAAAATACCAAGCCAAAGTTTCAAGAAACAAGCAATTTAAGTCAAAGAAAGCTACACATCATACTAAAACTGCTGAATACCAAAGACAAAGGAGATAATTTTTAAAACAGTCAAAAGGAAAAAACAGATTACCTTCACAGGATAACACGTAAATAGCTGACTTCTTAAATGATGGAAGACAGAAGATAATAGAATGGTATCTTCAGAGTGCATTCTGTACATTATTTCTACACTCAGTGAAAATCTCTTTCAGAAATGGAAGCCGAATGAACACATTTTCAGAAAAATAAAATCATTCCACCCAGCAGACCAACATGAAAGAAAATTCCAATTTTGTTGTGACTTTTGACCACAAAAGTAACAACAACAGCAAAGTCTTGTGGGGTTTAAAATATATGTAGAAATAAAATGAATCAACTAAAGCATAAAACGGAGGGAGGTAAATGGAGTTAAAGTGTTTTAAAGTCCATACAATTTCTAGAAAATAGTAAAAGTAGTTTTTTCTAATATACTATAGGACTTAAAATATCTGTGATTATAACTAATGTAATACACTAAAAGCTCTTATTGAAAGCAAATATTATTTGGTTGGTAAAGACATGATACTAATTATGAGTTACTTTTAAGAGCCACCTCTTAAATTTTGTAGGTATGCTGAAAGACTGTGTCTTAGCTAGACTGCTATAACAGAATACCACGGACTGGGTAAACAATGGAATATTATTTTCTCATAGTCCTGGAGACTAGAAATCTGAGATTTGGATGCCACCATGGTTGGGTTCCAGTGAGGATTCTCCTTGTGGCTCCCACACAACTAGATCCTCACATGGCAGAGAGATCAAGGTCTCTGGTGTCTCTTCTTATAAGGACACCAATATTCATGACTTCATCTAAACCTAATTATCTCCCAAAGATCCCAGCTCCTAATATCATCACATTGTGGGGTAGGGTTTCAATATATAAACCAGGGGTGGAGGTGGCATTATTCAGTCCATGGCAGATTGGAAGCAAAATGTTGGAAAATATATAATATGTGCCCCAAATAGAGCTTATATAACTATCCTAATAATAGATAAACAGACTTTTAAAATCATATTTTATAATGATAGGATGTTCATTCTACCAGGAAGATATAATTATTATAATTTGGAACATAGTTAAATACACAATAGCTTCAAAATGTATAAAGTACAAAATGAGGGAAATAAAAGTAGATAAATTCACAATTAGAGATAAAGTAGTAGTCCTGAACAAGTCATTTTTTATGATACCAGAATGATCTAAGTGATAAACAACATTGCAAAAAGGAAAAATTACAAGTTAATTTCTTTCATAAGCCCAAAACTTCTAAAAATTATATTAGCTAGATCTACCATATATTAAAAAATGCGTATATTATGACCAAGGATATTATTTACTGGAATATAAGGATAACATGTCACTTAGAAAATCAATGTAATTCCTCATAGTAACAGAATAAAGGAAGAAATCTTATAATCACCTCAAATAGATCTAGAGAAAGGTAAGAGATAAAATTTATCCATCATTCATGAAAAAAATCTCAAAAAATTAGAAATTGAAGCAAACTTCCTCAGTCTAATTAAAAAAAAAAAGACCCTTCTACACTAAACCTATAGAAAATATTATACCTAATGACCAAATACAAAAAACTTTTTTGCCCCCAAAGATCAAGAAAAGAGAAGAATGTCTGCTATAACCACTATTATAAATACTGCACTGCAGTAGGTAAGAAAAAAAAATGATAAAAAATTCAAATGGAAAAATAAAACTGTCATTATTTGCAAACAATATTACTATGCTTGTAGAACACCTAAAAGGATCTACAGATTATAATGAATAAGTACATTTAGCAATGATCTATATATGTGTGTGTATGCATATGTATATATCAGCAATAATTTAAAAATAAACATTTTAAATTCCATTTACAACAGCAGAACAATCATAAAATACTTTGGAATTAATTTAATGATAGATGTGCATGACTTCTACATAGAAAACTATAAAGCATTGTGGGGAGATGATTATTAAAGAGCTAAATCTTTTTTTTTTTTCTAACAGAAAGAGGAGAAAGAAGCTTTACAATTCAGAGATTGGAAAGACTCAATATTGAAAAACTGGGAATGCTCCCAAAATTTATTATGCATTTATTGCAATACTAATCAAATTCCAGTTTATTTTGTGAACAAGCCAATTTCAAAATTTTAATAAATAACAGTGCCCAAACAATCTTGAATAAGAACAAAAATGAATCCAAGATGACACAAGAGGCACAGAGTACTGATTAAAAAAAAGTTACAGTCCATTAGCTTGTTAAATAATAATTTAAAATATCAACCATTGTATAAAATCGCAGATGTTCCTGTTATGAGAAGATGTGACAGAAATGAACAAAGGGAAAACATGCTAATATGTTTACGTGGTAAAGAAAAGTAGGTTTATATTTATTTGATATAGAACAGAGAGGTTCTACTGGTAATTTATGCCTGATATCTATCATTTCCGACTGTTCTATGCCCATGCATACCAATGTTAAATATTTTGAGTATAAGCATTAAAAGAAAAAATATAGGTAAAAGTATAATTTTAAGTGCGGTGTTAAAAATATGAAGGTCACCACTAAAACATCTGAAACGGTTGAATTTCAAGAGGAAAAAGAGAAAAAAAAAATGAAACAAAGGAAACTCGGCCCAACAGAAGGCAAGAGCAGTACAGAAATCAACAGGAAAGCATGGCTTAATTCTCATATGATGGCAGGAAAAAAATCACAAGTATCAGTTATTATAGTAACTGTGAATGTGTTACATTGATCCTGAGAGAGAGTTGGAGAGAGAGAGAGATATTCAAAATAGAGGCTTGTACAGGCAGAAGAACAAAGACTTTTCCTGACCAGGCTTAGACTGAAAGGCAATGAGTGTCTACACTGACAGACCAATAACAAGGCATTGTTTTTCAGTGTTACCGAAGAGCCATAGTTGAGAAAAGATTCTTTACAAAAAAATTTTCGTTTATGAATGTGGCATTAATAGCAGAATTATAAAACCATGATGTTTAATCCATGAAATAATTAAGGATGTGCTGAAAAAGTGGGTCTCTATAAAGAAAAGCTTTGATTTGTAGGATTTGCTGATTTTTGTGTAAATACTCCCATCATGGTCAATTTCAAGTCATTAACATGAAGTCTTTGAACACGGAATTGCAAAGAAATATGCATAATTGGCTCTTAAGAGATAATGGATGTTGGCTCCAGCACACCATTAGAAATAATTGATTTAGGCAACTTTTTATCAGTGGATGAAAGCATCAGAAGGTATTAATGGGGAATTTTATGATGAAGGGTTAGGAGTTCCAACCACCTGAAACTTCTGATCAGTGTCAGCATTACTAAGAATGCTACCACCAGATACTAAGTACCTTCTGATATGCATATGAGGTACACAGGACCTCCTTCCTATTGAGTATTCTTGCCAAAAAAAAATTTGAACTGATCTAATCAAACCTTTAGAACTAATTCAAAGATTGCAAGACAAACAGAAAAAAGAGGAACACAATAAACAGCAGCACAAGGAGGTGAATACAGACAGACTATGGGACATTCTATAGGTCAGTTGGCCTGGTTTCTTCAACAAATAAAAAATATGAATTAGAAAAATTAAGTTGTGAGCACTATTTAGAGTAAAGGAGGATAAGGAGACATCATTTTCTAATACAAAGGATTGATCTTGTTTAGATCTTGAGTCACACAACAGATGATAAAATAATATTTTTTAGATTACTGAGGACATCTGAATAGTTAGGTACTGAATGACACCCCTTATTATAGGTGTTGCTAAAATTTTTGTTGTGATAATAGCATTTTGGTTATATATAAAAACGTTTATATTTTTAGAGATGGCATAATATCTGGAATTTTCTTTAAAACAATTCAGAAAAAGAGAAACGTGTAATTTTGGCAAATGAGTGGCAGACAAATTGAGGCTAGTTATGTTTTTCAGTCTCCTTTTGTGCACGTTTGAAATGTTTCATAATTAAACTTTATTGCAATTGAGCAGAAGTAATATCTTAAATAGTATAAACTTCAAACAAATAGGAATAAGTCTGAGAAGTTGTAATACTTATATAATGACAATAATACCATTTTTTAATTTTCTAAATTTTTATTGTTTTATTTTAATTCCAGTGTAGTTAACATACAGTGTTATTATTAGTTTCAGGTGTACATGATAGTGATTCAACAATTTTGTACATTACGCAGTGCTCATCATGATAAGTGTGCCCTTAATCCCCTTCATCTGTTTCACCCAACCCCTACCCACCTCCCATCTGGTAATCATTAGTTTGTTCTCTTATACAGTTAAGAGTCTGTTTTTTTGGTTTATCTCTTTCTTTGTCATTTGTTTCTTAAATTCCACATATGAGTGAAATCATATGGTATTTGTCTTTCTCTGACTGGCTTATTTTGCTTAGCATTATACTCTGTAGACCCATTCATGTTGTTGCAAATCCCAAATTCTGCTCTTTTTTATGGCTAAATATTCCAGTGTGTGTATGTGTGTATCACATCTTCTTTATCTGTTCATCTATTGATGGACAGTTGGGCTGTTTCCATAGTTTGGCTATTGTATATAATGCTGCAATAAACATAGGGGTGCATATATCCCTTCAAATTAATGTTTTCATATTCTTTGGGTAAATACCCAGTAGTTCGATTGCTGCATCATAAGGTAGTTCTATTTTTAATTTTTTGAGGAACCTCCATACTGTCTTCCACAGTGTCTGCCCCAGTTTGCATTCCCACCAACAGTACATGAGAGTTCCTTTTTCTCCACATCCTCAACAACATTTATTGTTTCTTGAGTTATTTTAGCCATTCTGACAGGTGTAAGGTGATAGCATTAAAAAAAAAAAAAACACACACACACACTTAAGAGAAAATTTAAATAACTAGTGAGAAATACTATGTCTCCATATGGGCATAGTCAGTGGTAGTTGATTCTAGGAAAGAGGAGTGGGTGTCGTATGTTTGACAGAGAGTGACAGAGAAAATAAAACCAAATATATGCATGCATTACTGAGGTTGTTACTTTGGAAAATAGAAACATACTAGGGATTGATGAATGGCACCCTGACAACACTTTGCAATGAGATCCTCACTATTAACTTCTTTAGCCTTCTAGTAAATTATTTCTATTACATACCCTGGAGACGGGTAGTAAGTATTAGAGTTCCATAATTGATTTCTTATTCTCTAAATATGTCTTACACAGGTGATCTGGTAGCTATTTTAATAATCTCTGCCCAAACTCTAAGAAAATAAGAAAATCTCTTATCATCCTATTCTGTTGTACTTCTAGTAATTCATATCAAAATACTAGTAGGAATTTGGTAAGTTGAACTCTACTAAGTCTGTTTCTTATAGAAAGGTTCAATTTCAGTCAATTTTCTGCACTGAGTTTTAACTTGATGGCCCACTGACTTTTTCCATTACTAATTAAAAATTCAGAAAACTGGAAAATATTAAGTATGGTAGGCTTAAGTGATCCAGTATCATTATAAAATGCAGTAGGACCTCCAATTAGCGCTATAATATCTCAGTCAACTGTACAACCTGAAAGAATTTGACATCTATCGTTTTACATAGTATATTGAAGTTACTTCAAATTAACTATTTGCAACAATGCATAGAATATGCAAAATATGAAAATAAACCAATTATCTATAAATCTCTTTAGTCTGTGTATTCCATTATTGAGTTAACCTTCAGTTAAGCAATCTATCTGTACTCCCCAACAATGCTGGACAGCTGTGGTGTTATTACATCTTTGTTTTCACTTAGTAATAATTTCTATGTAAGTTCTTTTATTCCATTCTCTTCAAAGTGATGGAAATGAAATCTAGAATAAATCTCCCTTTGATTTGGCCTGCTTTATAACTATATCAATATAAGCTAGACTTTATCAGGCTGCTGGAGAAAGAACATTATAATGCAGAAACTTTACAGTATTTTATCTACTCTTCTGCAGGCCAATTTAGATTGTACCATTTCTATCTTAAATGGTTGAGGTATTGGTGACTTTTCAATTGCTCCCTAACATGAAACACATAATCTGTTCAAACTGTTTTGGAGTGCTTTGGTCAACCGCCAAACTGCTGAGGAGGCTTGAGTGCAGGTTTTAATTAATGTGCTTTATTGAAGTCTTTCAGAGCAATCAACTTTCCCGCAGTTATTTGACATAGGTCCCTTGTTTCAAATATTTTTCTCATTTCAGAACTCTGGAGTTTGTGAACAGGTCCTGTAATTCAAATTCACTGATACATCCTGCCAAATTATAATTCATTTTTCATTTTCAGGTAATGGATTTCCCTGCTAAGTTTTCACTTGGAAAGAAGAGATAAAAAGACAGTATGAATGTGGATGAAATAAGATGTTTGAAATAGTTTCTCTTTTACAGAAATAGTTGGTACTGTTAGTTACTGAAATTTCAATTAAATATGTTGCTGTAGGTTTAATTTGAATGATGATGCTATCTCAGGAGGTAAACAAGAGGGAAAATTAAGTTTAATCATATGAGGGACTCTAATGAGAAAACATTGAAGGAAATTAAAGGGAACTATGGTATAATCATATACTAAGCTTTGTGACAGTTAAATGGTTATATTGCCATTCATGCTCTCCAGTGGTTTAAGACCCATAATTAGGGACTTATAAAGTCCTGGATACATAGAAGAGCACAATATAAGAGAGTAGCTGAAAAGTCATGTTGGGGAACTCATTGCTGCTATTGCCTCTTAAATTCATGCACAGCCTTGGGCGCCTGGGTGGCTCAGATGGTTAAGCATCTGCCTTCAGCTCAGGTCATGATCCCAGCATCCTGGGATCGAGTCCCGCATCGGGCTCCCTGCTCCTTGGGAGCCTGCTTCTCCCTCTGCCTCTCTCTCTCTCTCTGTCTCTCATGAATAAATAAATAAAATCTTAAAAAAAAAAATTCATGCACAGCCTTTTCCTAGGTGTTTGAGGATAGGGCTGGGTGGGGAATATAGGCAATAAAACTGTGTACTTGACTGTGGAGTGCAGGTGAATGTGTGGAGTAACGGCACCTCCTATTCAATGATCACTTATTAAGAGCCAAACACCGTCCTGAATGTTTTGCATGAGTCATCACATTTAATCCTTGCAACAAGTTTATACATTAAGATCTATCAATGTCTCCCATATAATGATAATGGCATTGAAGCAGGGGAACCGGGCAAGGTAACCCAGGTAACCTCCACACTAGCACAGGACTTAAATTAACCAGCCGCACGTAGACCAAAGCAATAGTTATTTAAACGGCCCAGTATTACTGTAAAATCTCTCCTTGTATAAACACAAACCAACATATAATTCAGAAAATTTAATTTTTTTCCCTTGGATGGGCTTCAAGAGCTTGCCCAGGAGATTGGAAGTTGTCAGGCAAATGAATGCTTTTCCAGGAGCACTTATTAGGATCACCACCTTCGCTGTGCCAGCCATTGTGTCTAGATCTCTTTTACAAAGCCAGTCTCTAAAAACAATTTAAATAAACATACCTGGGAGAAAAAATCTGAAGATTGTTAGAATCACTCTGCTGACAGGGATTCTCTCATTATAAATTGGTGTAGCAGTTTGGATCTCAGCAGGAAATAAAAAGCACCCTCAGGATCACTAAGAGAATTTAATAAAAGGTGTAGGAAGGTTTGAAGTAACCAAGCAGAGATGTCGCTGAACCCAGAGACTAGCAAGAGCAGGAAGTTATTATCTCCATTAGGCTTCTGTGGCAAAGGGAAGAGTGTATCTGAGGGTGATCTGGACAGTGGAAGAGGGGATGCTCAGCAGAACCTATAGTTATAAAGGCAGTCACTACCAGGTCTGTGACTTCTGTGGCCAGCCACTGCCAGAACTGAAGAAGGATGTGGAGAGAAAGTACCCTTACTACACCTTCTTCCCATTCTACTGCTACTGCCTTCAATTAGCTGAATCCAACCTGAAGCCAGAAGGCAAGAAAATCCAGGTAACACAGTCCACAGGGGTCCATGCCTTAGAACACAGAGCAGACAAAAGAATAGCAGAAAATAGGTCTATGGGGAAGGGGGAAGTGGCAAATGGAGATCAGCCAACACTCTTAACCCATATTGCAACTTAGCATCCATTCTCGACCAACAGAGAACAAAATCATGTAACCCCATCTGTCACCAAATCATCAGAGGGTGATGTTCACTTAAACCGTCCATGTGTCCTAAATTATAGCATTAGCCATATAAAGTTTTAAAAAGGGAGAAAAAATGAATCATTTGACATAAGACATAACTACTGTAGTCCCTATCTCTTTAGCCAGTTATGAGGTCAAAGTCAGTAGTCATAGTTCCCTTCCTCTTCTATCGAATTCCTGATTCCCTATCCCCTCTACCTTAGTTGGTTTGGGTTCTTTACTTGGTTGGGCAACCCCAAAATTTATATCTACAGAAAAAATGCCCATGTTGTTCCTGACCTTTTTCAGTCATACCAGTTTCCCCCTGACATTATCATTGGACATGGCAATACAAAAAATTTCCTTATGAAGCCCCCAGGTCCAAGCATAGTCCTCTTTCTCTGCTTTGTTTAATAAAAACCCAATTTTCCCTTGACAATATGACAAATCATTACAGTTTAAAAATTAATCCTCTCATTTGCTTGTCAGTTATGTAGAAGAGGAGTTCAAAATGGCCAGCTAGCAGTCTCATCTTCCAGTTTAATGGAATCCTGGTTATGATCCTTGGCCTAGGCATCTCTCTCTGGACAGTAGGACTGCCAATACCACTGAGCCCAAATTTGTGTGGATGGGATGAAAAATATTGTGAATGGATTATTAAGTATTCTAGTGAGAGAGCCTTCTTCTCTCTACCTATCGGTGTGATGACTATGGGGAAAACAGCACAATATATGGTCTACAATTTTAAGGCACATGCCACAACCTATAGGATAGGACTTCCCAGATAGCACTACAATTGTGTCATCAGTTGGCCATTTCTACCTGATGGTCAGTGGATTTTGAGTGATGGGCACATAGTAAGATCTATGAATTCTGTGGCATGATCTTTGGCACACTTTGTAAGGGTAAAATTAATTTCCTAATTAGGAATTGATTAAGTGGCAAGGAATAGGCATTCTATAAGTACATGAATGGTGGCACTGGCAGAAGTATTGTAGGAAGAAATTGTCAGTCTTTTTATTTGTCAGAATAGTTTTTTTTTTTTTTGTCAGAATAGTTCTTTTTATGTGAGAACATGCTACTCCTTTCATGAAAGATTTTATATAATCAATCTTCACTTGAGTGGCTGGTTAGCTCATTGGAAAATGGTGTCAAACTGGCTCAGCATTATCCCTTATTGGTCATATGGGCATAAAATAGATCAGCTTTGATGAGGAAAAGTCCACGTTGTTGAGCTCATGCATAGGCCCCATCCTTAACAACGTAGCCACTTGGTATATGGGTCCACCAAGCAAGAAGCAGGAATTTGAAAACTTGTTTTCCCAAGTACACAGAGAATAACACCATTAATGGATCTTCTTGTCTATCTGATTATTGAGATTCTCCTCTGTAATGGATGCTCCTTAGGAAATTTAAGTATAACACAACTATCTGCACTTCGTTCCTATTTTGATAAGTCAATCCACATAATTCTCTCCATCCCCAACTTCCTTGTCAGCAATCTCCCAATCTTGTCTTTTCTAAGTTCTTGACCACCTAGCCAATCCATTAGGCATTGCTCAGAAATTAGTGTAGAATTGGACTTTTCCAAAAAGTGAACAGTCAAATTTACAGCTCAAATCACTGCCAACTGGAAGGGTTTCTCTTCTTCCTGACAGGACTATCCCTGTGAGAAGCTAAAATGCAGCTGACTAATTCTAGCCGGTGATTGCTGCACACCATGCAGACCCATTGGCAAACCAGGCCACCCTGAAATCTCCATCTGTTAGTTGGTTAATTGTGTCCTCTTCTGTATTTGAAAACTGATCATGTTTCCATAGGTAGGAGGTTGGAGAAGGACAGTAAAGCAGTAGACAGAAATACAGTAAGTGAGCCACGTGCTATGCAATTCCCTTGTGTTCTCCAAACCTGCTCAGGCCCGATGTTATACATAGCATTCCCTCTTATAATGGAATGCTGCTGCACACCAATAACTTTATGACTTGATGGGTTGAAAAATTACTAGATTATTTGGTAAGCTGTGGCTGCCAAGTAACTTGGTGTAGCATGGTCAGGGGCCCAGTAGAAAGCCAGGAGCTTCTTTTTGAATAGAGAATAGTTGTAGACAGAAGAGATTCTCAGAGTTTGCTTCAAACTCTCAGGGGTCTGCATGCAAGTTCCCTTTAGAGGTTCCATACTGCTCCCCATCTGCCACAGACACTTCAAATATCACTAGATGCTCAACCATAACTCCGAGACTTTCAGGCAGCTTATACCACACATGGACCTTATGTTAAGTCCTCTCTTCTCCTGGATCCCACATGAAACTGGTGACCTGCTAAGTTATCCAGTAAATGGGTAAGAGAAGCACACCCAAATTTGGTGTATGCTGTCTTCAAAATCCAAATAGTTACACAAAACGTATTGCCTCTTCATGGTAGTTGGTGAAAACTACAGCTAATGTTTCTAACTTTAGAGGATATATACCCACATATGTCAGACCACTGGATGATTAGCAACTTCTTTATAAGACAGCTTTCCATTTCGTAGGGTTTTTCTTCCACTCTCTAGCACACCTATATCTTACTGAATCACCCCAGGTGCTCATTCCCTTCCGTCATCAGATCCAATGAACAAAATATCATTACTGTAATGGACCTGGACCTGTAGTGATGTTCTGTGGGACAGAGGATGTTTAAGGACACTCAGCATTACAATGTAGGAGAGCAGGTTATAGCTATAAAATAAGATACTGAAGATCTACTCTGCCACACGAAGGTGAACCACTTCTGAATATATACATTCAGAATATATGAATACACACACACACACTATATTGATTTCTTATGTATTTGGTACAGAGAATGTGGCTTATTTTTCCCAGTTAAGATACCACATAGTCATCAATACCAGTTAAAATGTATCATAATCCACAATAATTTCCATGAACCATCTGACTTTTGCACCAGCCAAATATGTGAGTTAATCAGGAATATGATATAAACCACTCATCAGTACCTCTCAAGTCTCTGATGGTGCCTCTGATTTTGGTATGGGATTAAATTCTGCTCTTGGTTATTTGTCTGAGGATGACAGACTCCCACTTGGCTCTTCTTACCAATGCGTCAGGAACCTACTCTGTGGATTTCACCAGTTACTAAGTACATTTATTCTGAGTATACATTCAGGAACTGGGGAATAACCACAATTTTTCATTCAAACTGTGAAATAGACCTAGGCCATGTCTCCACTCATCACCAGATTTCCATAGACTCCTTCCCTCCAAATCCAACTTCAGGACAATAGTGGAATTTTGGGATTCTAGGATTTAGTGCCAATTTTCAGATAGGATCTAGTAACCTCTGGAATGCCTCGATATTCTCTTTTTTTCAGGATACACCCAACCCATTATATGAAGCAAGTTTCCTGGGAAAAGTTTAAAGGGAAATATATAGTATACAATGTGGTCAATTTTCAAGTTTCTTCTTCATAAGAATATGACCCTTCCTCTATAAAGGGGTGATAGATCTGTGAATGGACTAAACTGAGAACTAGGTAAATAGTCACAACATAGTAGTCAACCAGTACTATGTTGACCAGAATCAGTTTTCTGACCTCTAGAAAAAGAAGTTCCCTAATTATATAGATCAAGTAATTATTCCATAGACTATCTATTCATTATGGATAGCAGCTTATTAATCAACTAGCTGTGACAATAGATCCCTGTGGGTCAAAACATATTGTTTCATACTACTCTATCTCATGCTTATTATGGTAATTGCACCCACTCTGTCTCTGAAGATTAAACCCCACTATTCCAAAATCTAATTCTATTGAAATCATTAGTTTAATTCCATGGTAGCATCTCCTAGAGTTTTTCTAGGGTAATACTACTCCCTTCACCAATGTGTATCTTCATTGCTTGGTAAAAAGAATGCCCTCAAAGAGTGTCCCCTTGAATGCTATGATTAGCCTATGGCTAACAGTTTGTACATAGTAGATGAACTTGAATATTCTCATATTTCAGAGAATTCCTCTGTAGTATGCCATGGAAGCCCCAACATCTCAACCTTATTGAGTGAAGAAGAACTGTGAGTCTGGTCTTCAATCAATCAGCCTTTCAGAATATTAATATTGCTCGAAGGACAACAAATTCTGATTAAGTGCATCCAAACCGATAAAATCAGCCAGACTAGCCTTTATCTTTTAGCTCTGTAGTCTAAAACGATTAGAATCCATTCAACACGTTTTTGTTTGTTTGTTTTTTAGACACTTGGTGATCGATTTTGGCATGATCTTTCAACCTCATTAGCTGGATCTTTTTTTTTTTTTTTTTTTTTCTAAGAAGGGGCTTTGCAATTCTTTTTCTGATCCATGGAGAATAACTAGAAAAACTAGGTTAAAAAAAATAGCTGGTAAAATTATGGGATTCCTTTTAATGATCACATTGACTCATGTGACCTCAAGAGATTCAGCAGAGAAATTGATGACCAATTAATGTAGCAGATAACTAACCACTTACCTATCTTCCTCTGAGGAGATATCCTCCACTGATCCAAATGACTATAATACTCAATTCCTTCTTTTTTCTGGATCATATGACGTAGGCAAATGCCCTAATCAGTGTTTAATATTATGCTATCAGGCACAACTGATGATTTTTGTCCTTGCTGTATACAACCTACATTAATATATATATATATATATTTTTTTTTAAAGATTTTATTTATTTATTTATTTGACAGAGAGATAGAGAGAGAGAACAAGTAGGCAGAGAGGCAGGCAGAGGGAGAGGGAGAAGCAGACTCTCCACTGAGCAGGGAGCCCGATGTGGGGCTCGATCCCAGGACCCTGGGATCATGACCTGAGCCGAAGGCAGCCGCTTAACCAACTGAGCCACCCAGGCGCCCCTAATATATTTTTTTTATGTTATGTTAATCACTATACATTACATCATTAGTTTGATGTAGTGTTCCATGATTCATTGTTTGTGTATAACACCCAGTGCTCCATGCAGTACATGCCCTCTTTAATACCCATCACCAGGCTAACCCATCCCCCCACCCCCTCTCCTCTAGAACCCTCAGTTTGTTTCTCAGAGTCCATAGTCTCTCATGGTTCGTATCCCCCTCCGATTTCCTTCCCTTCATTTTTCCCTTCCTGCTATCTTCTTTTTCTTCTTCTTTTTTTAATATAATGTATTATTTGTTTCAGAGGTACAGGTCTGTGATTCAACAGTCTTACACAATTCACAGTGCTCACCATAGCACATACCCTTCCCAATGTCTATCACCCAGCCACCCCATCCCTCCCACCCCCCACCACTCCAGCAACCCTCCGTTTGTTTCCTGAGATTAAGAATTCCTCATATCAGTGAGGTCATATGATACATGTCTTTCTCTGATTGACTTATTTCACTCAGCATTATACCCTCCAGTTCCATCCATGTCGTTGCAAATGGCAAGATCCCATTCCTTTTGATGGCTACGTAATATTCCATTGTGTATATATAGCACATCTTCTTTATCCATTCATCTGTCGATGGACATCTTGGCTCTTTCCACAGTTTGGCTATTGCGGACATTGCTGCTATAAACATCGGGGTGCATGTACCCCCTTCAAATCCCTACATTTGTATTTTTGGGGTAAATACCCAGTAGTGCAATTGCTGGATTATATGGTAGCTCTATTTTCAACTTTTTGTAACCTCCATACTGTTTTCCAGAGTGGCTGCACCAGCTTGCATTCCCACCAACAGTGTATAACCTACACTAATATTTAATAAATGTCTTTCTTTGAATTTACTCTTTCTTTTTACAGATACACATGTTCTGGTCTTATCCTGAACAGTCATGTCCTTGAATCATGGTTTTGTTCACTAATTATATTTTTTCTAACAAATAAAAGTGAAAATAAATAACTATTGTTTTCAAATTAATCCATTTTCTATGGAAAATTCTATTATGCATAAAGCAGTGAGAATATACCAAGCTTAGATGTCTCATATGGAAAAATGTCACAAGTGCTAAATAGGCAAAAGGAATCACACACACAAGAGTTACTATAGTCTGAATGTTTATTTTCCCACAAAATTCATATGTTGAAAACCTAATGCCCAGTGTGATAATATTAGCAAGAGGAGGTGATTAGGTCATGAGAACCCTCATAAAAGGAATTAGTGCCCTTATAAAAGGGACCTGAGAGAGCTTCCTTGCCCCTTTCAGCATGTTGAGGTCACAGAGAAAAGATAGCAGGCTAACAAGTAAGCCTTCCTCACCAGACACCAATCTTCCAATACCATAATCTTGGACTTTTCAGGCCCAAGAAGTGTGAGAAATAAATGCTTGTTGTCTATAAACCACCCAGTTTGTGGTATTTTTGTTTCTAGCAGCCCAAACAGACTAAACCAAGCATGTATTGTAAGATTGCATCTTATAAATTAGCATTTATATAGAGAACAAAAATACACAAAATCAATCCAGGTTTTTAGAAGTTGGGTTATTGGCTATCTTTGGCTGGGAGAGACTTATAACAGTAAGGAGAATAAGGATTACTCTTTCTTGATCTGGGTGATAGTTTCCACAAGTGTGTTCAGTTTATGAAAAATCATCAAATTGTGCACTTAAGATCTATGTACTCCATGCATTCCCACTGCCTTTTCTGTTGTTTCCAGGGTTGCTGATTTTTCCCCTGATTTTTCTACATTTCAAATCTGGGATGGTCTTATTGCCGTGTGCATTTTCTTTTTATGTTATCCAATAATATGCTAAGTACCTATCATCTTCAATTTTATATCATGTTACAAAGGCAATAAAGCAAGGGGGCCTTGTACTTTCAACATAGGACTTTTAATGTTTTACAAAGATTTTAGAGAAAAAAAAGTTTTTAATTGGACCTTTTAACTTCCACCTGTTTGTAAAATTCTCACATAAGATCTTGGCTAAGACATACACACAATTCAATTTTTTTCTCTTTGAGCCCCTGGTCCAGGTTGCTTGGACCATACACATGTATCTTGACATTCTCTCCATTTTCTCTCTGAAATCTTGCTCAGAACTCGTTCTTGTATCTCTTTGATTTCCATACTCGTCTAGATACTAAGGTAAATACTATATTCTCAAATAAGAACTTCTATTCCTTCCACCACACATGTGATTTGGATGAATTTAATGAATACCTTAGCTCTATCCCAATTCTAAAAGTCTATGAAGTACCATTAATATATTTAAGAGTTTGTTAACTAAGTATTACTTATTTGATCAAAGCTTTGCTGACTCTTAGCTCTTTTGTCAAAAGCATAGTAAGCTCCCTGCAAGTATTTGATAAATAATTACTCAAGTGAGGGCACCTGGGTGGCTCAGTTGGTTGAGCGACTGCCTTCGGCTCAGGTCATGATCCTGGAGTCCCGGGATCGAGTCCCACATCGGGCTCCCTGCTCGGCGGGGAGTCTGCTTCTCCCTCTGACCCTCCCCCCTCTCATGTGCTCTCTCTCATTCTCTCTCTCTCAAATAAATAAATAAAATCTTAAAAAAAAAAAAATAAAAAAAAATAATTACTCAAGTGATGTCACTTGAGTAATTAATTTTAAAGGATTCTTTAAAGAGGTGCATTGGTGGCAATTTTATACTCATTGCTGACTATTCATTTTTAAGGACCATTTAAGTAAATTGTGAAAATCAAATTGGTCCTGTATGTGTGTATTAACACAGTTCAGAAATTCAGGAATTAATCATAGTTAATTTAATGATGACAAGACCACATGATTATTAGAATTAAATCTGCATGCTAATTTGTATCTTATGGCTCCTAGTGACTTTTGCATTCTGTTTTATTATAAAGAAAATTGTGAAGAAAAGAATATGTTTTGAACATGGAATTCACATCTACCTTAGAAAGTTTAGGAAATCTTAGCACACGTTAGAGTGTCCTGAGTTGGCTCAACTACTTGATTAACCTGATATGCAGAAGAGAACTTTGAAAATTGAATGAAAAAAAAGATTTTTTTTCAAAGACAGGTATTGATGAGCCCAGGATTCTAATGGATATAAAATTAATATTAAAAAGAGTATACAGGGCGCCTGGGTGGCTCAGATGGTTAAGCATCTGCCTTCGGCTCAGGTCATGATCCCGGGGTCCTGGGATCGAGTCCCACATCGGGCTCCCTGCTCCTTGGGAGCCTGTTTCTCCCTCTGCTTCTCTCTCTCTGTCTCTGTCTCTTGTGAATAAATAAATAAAATCTTTAAAAAAAAAAAAAAAAAGAGTATACATAATATTTTTATTAGCAATCTTCTAGATACTTCTCTAGTTAAGGTCAGTTTAAAGGCAGTTTTTGATAATGTGTCACTTGAGACTAGTATTGATTCTCAAACTACAGATGTAATTGGCTATATTTTTTAGCACAGCCATGGTTTTGTCCATTTGATCCATTTGAGAGAATAGATCTATTAATTTTGTGGCATTTTGAACATTTTATTGTTGTGTTTTAAATGACATTTTTGGACACTTGTATGTGAACCACTTGATGACAGGATCTATTTCTCATTCAACACCATGCTATAGACCAAGTCAATTATAAATGCACAGCAAAGGGGTGGAGCAAGATGGCGGAGGAGTAGGAGACCTGGATTTCGTCTCCTCTCAGGAATTCAGCTGGATAGGGATCAAACCATTCTGAACACCTACAAACTCAACAGGAGATCGAAGAAAAGAATAGCAACAACTCTCTGAACAGAAAAGCGACCAGTTTCTGGAAGGTAGGTCGTGCGGAGAAGTGAATCCGAGGTGATATTCAGGAGGATAGATGGCGGGGGAGGGGCCTCCATTGGCCGCTTCTGGCAGGTGATAGAGCCGCGGAGCACAAAATCGGAACCTTTAGAAGTCGGCTCTGCTGAGGGACGTCGCTCCAGTGGCTAAGCAGGGGGTGGAAACTTCGCGGGACAGTGTGGTCTCAGGACCCTCGGGGTCACAGAAAGACCGGGGGTGCCTGAGTGTGGCAGAGCTCCCAGGTAACGGAGCAGGGAAGCCGGCTGCAGAGGCGGAGCCCAGGCATGGGCTCTCAGCTCGGGGTTGCCATAAACTATGATCCGCGGCACAGTCAGGCCATTGCTCCTCCAGCAGGGACCCAACGAGTGGCAGATCCGGAGAGACTCCCCTTCCTCCCCCAGGAGGAGCAGCGCAGGAGTGCACCGCAGGGATCTGCTGGATTTGGAGACTCCACATGGGGTCGTGTGCCAGAGATAGAAATGCTGGATCACAGGCCAGGTGAGCACGGAGTGCGGCCAGAGACCGGGGAGGCAGGAGTGACTGACTGCTTTTCTCTGGGGGCTCAATGAGGAGTGGGGCCCTGAATTCTCGGCTCCTCCAAGGCGGAGATTGGGAAGCTGCCATTTTCACTCTCAGCCTCCAAAGCTGGACAGAAAGCTTTCAGGGAACAAAAGCTCCCGAGAGCAAACCCAGGCAGATTACTTAGCCCTGACTGAGCAAGGGCAGGGCAATTCTGCCTCCAGCAAAGACATTTGGGAACCACGGCAACAGGCCCCTCCCCCAGAAGATCAGCAAGAACAGCCAGCCAAGACCAAGTTTACCGATCAATGAGAATGGCAGAACTCTAGTGCTAGGGGAATACTGCACATAGAATCCATGGCTTTTTTACCATGATTCTTTAGTTTTTCAAAGTTAATTTTTTTTTAATTTTTTTTTGAATTGTTCTTTTTCCCTATTTCAACCAACATCTTATCAATCCCTTTTTTAAAAAACATTTTTGTTTTTCATTTTTAGAGTCATATTCTATCCCTTCATAGTAGTTACCCTTATTTTTGGCATATATATATATATATATAAGTTGTTCTCTCTTTAAAATTTTGAGATAGTTTCTTCTAACAGATCAAAATATACCCTAAATCTCTAGTGTATGGTTTAGTTCTACTCTCCTGCTTGATCACATTGTCTCCGTTTTTTTTTCTTTTTTTTTTAAATCCTCTTCTTTCTTTTTTCAAACAACTTCTTATCAATTCCCTTTATAAAATTTTTTATAATTTCCATCTTTACAGTCATATTCCATCCCTTCATCGTATCAACCCTTCTTTTTGTACACATATAAGTTTTTCTTTCTTTAAAATTTTGGGAGGCACTTTCTTCTAACGGACCAAAATACACGCAAAATCTAATGATCTATGCACCAGCCTGATCATATTTGATCATATTCTGTTTTTTTTTGTTTTGTTTTGTTCTGTTTTTGTTTGTTTTTATCTTTTTCTTTTCTTTTTTCTTTTTCTTTCCCTTTCTTTCCCCCTGGCTTCAGGTCTTTTCTGATTTGTTTAGAGTATATTTTCTAGGGATGTTTTACCCTGTTAGCATTTTGTTCTCTCATTCATCTGTTCTCCTCTGGACAAAATGACATGACAGAAAAAATCACCTCAACAAAAAGAACAAGAGGTAGTACCGACTGCCAGGGACCTACTCAATACGGACATTAGTACGAGGTCAGATCTAGAGTTCAGAATCATCACTTTAAAGATACTAGCTGGGCTTGAAAAAAGCATGGAAGTTATTAGATAAACCCTTTCTGGAGAAATAAAAGAACTAAAATCTAACCAAATTGAAATCAAAAAGGCTATTAATGAGGTGCAATTAAAAATGGGGGCGCTAACTGCTAGGAAAAATGAGGCAGAAGAGAGAATCAGTGATATAGAAGACCAAATGATGGAAAATAAAGAAGCAGAGAAAAAGAGAGATAAACAACTACTGGATCACGAGGGCAGAATTCGAGAGATAAGCGATACCATAAGAGGAAACAACATTAGAATAATTGGGATCCCAGAAGAAGAAGAAAGAGAGAGAGGGGCAGAAGGTATAATGGAGCAAATTATAGCAGAGAACTTCCCTAATTTGGGGAAGGAAACAGGCATCAAAATCCAGGAAGCACAGAGAATCTCAAAATCAATAGAAATAGGTCAACACCCCAACATCTAATAGTAAAACTTACAAGTCTCAGAAACAAAGAGAAAATCCTGCAAGCAGCTCTGGAGAAGAGATATGTAACCTAAAATGGTAGAAACATTAGACTGGCAACAGACCTATCCACAGAGACCTGGCGGGCCAGAAAGGACTGGCATGATATATTCAGAGCACTAAATGAGAAAAATATGCAGCCAAGGATACTATATCCAGCTAGGCTGTCATTGAAAATTGAAGGAGAGATAAAAAACTTCCAGGACAAAAAAACTAAAGGAATTTGCAAACACGAAACCAGCGCTACAAAAAATATTGAAAGGGGTCCTCTAAGCAAAGAGAGAGCCTAAAAGCAACATAGTCCAGAAAGGAACACAGACAATATACAGTAATAGTCACCTTATATGCAATACAATGGCACTAAATTCATATCTTTCAATAGTTATCCTGAATGTAAAAGGGCTAAATTCCCCAATCAAAAGACATAGGCTATCAGTTTGGATTAAAAAACAAGACCCATTGATATGCTGTCTGCAAGAGACTCATTTTAGACCCAAAGACACCCCCAGATTGAAAGTGAGCAGGTGGAAAACGATTTACCATGCTAATGGACACCAAAAGAAAGCTGGGGTGGCAATCCTTATATCAGACAAATTAGATTTTAAACCAAAGACTATAATAAGAGATAAGGAAGGACATTATATCCTACTTAAAGGGTCTATCCAACAAGAAGATCTAACAACTGTAAATATCTATGCCCCTAACATGGGAGCAGCCAATTCTATAAGGCAATTAATAACAAAAGCAAAGAAACACATTGACAACAATACAATAATAGTGGGGGACTTTAACAACCCCCTCAATGAAATGGACAGATCATCTAAGCAAAAGATCAACAAGGAAATAAAGACTTTAAATGACACACTGGACCAAATGGACTTCACAGATATATTCAGAACATTCCATCCCAAAGCAACAGAATGCACATTCTTCTCTAGTGCCCATGGAACATTCCCCAGAATCAATCACATCCTAGGTCATAAATCAGGTCTCAACTGGTACCAAAAGATTGGGATCATTCCATGCCTATTTTCAGACCACAATGGTTTGAAACTAGAACTCAATCACAAGAGGAAAGTCAGAAAGAACTCAAATACATGGAGGCTGAAGAGCATCCTACTAAAGAATGAATGGGTCAACCAGGAAATTAAAGAAGAATTAAAAAAATTCATGGAAACAAATGAAAATGAAAACACAACTGTTTAAAATCTTTGGGATGCAGCAAAGGCAGTCCTAAGAGGAAAGTATATAGCAATACAAGCCTTTCTCAAGAAACAAGAAAGGTCTCAAGTACACAACCTAATCCTACACCTAAAGGAGCTGGAGAAAGAACAGCAAATAAAGCCTAAACCCAGCAGGAGAAGAGAAATAATAAAGATCAGAGCAGAAATCAATGAAATAGAAACCAAAAGAACAGTAGAACAGATCAACGAAACTAGGAGCTGGTTATTTGAAAGAATTAACAAGATTGATAAACCCCTGGGCAGACTTATCAAAAAGAAAAGAGAAATGACCCAAATCAACAAAATCATGAATGAAAGAGGAGAGATCACAACTAACACCAAAGAAATACAAACAATTATAAGAACATATTATGAGGGCGCCTGGGTGGCTCAGTTGGTTAAGCGACTGCCTTCAGCTCAGGTCATGATCCTGGAGTCCCGGGATCGAGTCCCGCATCGGGCTCCCTGCTCGGCGGGGAGTCTGCTTCTCCCTCTGACCCTCCTCCCTCTCATGCTCTCTGTCTCTCATTCTCTCTCTCTCAAATAAATAAATAAAATCTAAAAAAAAAAAAGAAAGAACATATTATGAGCAACTCTATGCCAGCAAATTAGATAACCTGGAAGAAATGGATGCATTCTTAGAGATGTATCAACTACCAAAACTGAACCAGGAAGAAATAGAAAACCTGAACAGACCTATAACCACTAAGGAAATTGAAGCAGTCATCAAAAATCTCCCAACAAACAAAAGCCCAGGGCCAGATGGCTTCCCAGGGGAATTCTACCCAACATTTCAAGAAGAATTAATACCTATATTTTGAAACTGTTCCAAAAAATAGAAATGGAAGGAAAACTTCCAAACTCGTTTTATGAGGCCACCATTACCCTGATCCCAAAACCAGACAAAGACCCCATCAAAAAGGAGAATTGCAGACCAGTCTCCTTGATGTACATGGATGCAAAAATTCTCACCAAAATACTAGCCAATAGGATCCAACAGTACATTAAAAGGATTATTCACCACGACCAAGTGGGATTTATCCCTGGGCTGCAAGGTTGGTTCAACATCCGCAAATCAATCAACGTGATATAATACATTAACAAAAGAAAGAACAAGAATCATATGATCCTCTCAATAGATGCAGAAAAAGCTTTTGACAAAGTACAGCATCCTTTCTTGATCAAAAGTCTTCAGAGTATAGGCATAGAGGGTACATACCTCAATATCATAAAAGCCATCTATGAAAAACCCACAGCAAATATCATTCTCAATGGGGAAAAAACTGAGAGCTTTCCCCCTAAGGTCAGGAATGCGGCAGGGATGTCCACTATCACCACTGCTATTCAACATACTATTAGAAGTCCTAGCCACAGCAATCAGACAACAAAAAGAAATAAAAGGCACCCAAATTGGAAAGAAGAAGTCAAACTCTCACTCTTTGCAGATGATATGATACTTTATGTGGAAAACCCCAAAGACTCCACCCCAAAAGTGCTAGAACTCATACAGGAATTCAGTCAAGTGGCAGGATATAAAATCAATGCACAGAAATCAATGGCATTCCTATACACCAACAACAAGACAGAAGAAAGAGAAATTAAGGAGTCAATTCCATTTATAATTGCACCCAAAACCATAAGATACCTAGGAATCAATCTAACCAAAGAGACAAAGGATCTGTACTCAGAAAACTATAAAATACTCATGAAAGAAATTGAGGAAGACACAAAGGAATGGAAAAACGTTCCATGCTCATGGATTGGAAGAACAAATATTGTGAAGATGTCAATGCTACCTAGAGCAATCTACACATTCAATGCAATCCCCATCAAAGTACCATCCTCTTTTTTCAAGAAATGGAACAAATAATCCTAAAATTTGTATGGAACCAGAAAAGACCCCGAATAGCCCGAGGAATGTTGAAAAAGAAAAGCAAAGCTGGCGGCATCACATTCCAGACTTCCAGCTCTATTACAAAGCTGTCATCATCAAGACAGTATGGTACTGGCACAAAAACAGACACATAGATCAATGGAACAGAATAGAGAGCCCAGAAATGGACCCTCAACTCTATGGTCAACTAATCTTCGACAAAGCAGGAAAGAATGTCCAATGGAAAAAAGACAGTCTCTTCAACAATTGGTGTTGTGAAAATTGGACAGCCACATGCAGAAGAATGAAACTGGACCATTTCCTTACAACACACAGAAAAATAGACTGCCAATGGTTGAAAGACCTCAATATGAGACAGGAATCCATCAAAATGCTTGAGGAGTATACAGGCAGCAACCTCTTCGACCTCAGCCGCAGCAACTTCTTCCTAGAAACATCACCAAAGGCAAGGGAAGCAAGGGCAAAAATGAACTATTGGGACTTCATCAAGATAAACAGCTTTTGCACAGCAAAAGAAACAGTCAACAAAACCAAAAGACAACCAATAGAATGGGAGGAGATATTTGCAAATGACATATCAGATAGAGGGCTAGTATCCAAAATCTATAAGGAACTTATCAAACTCAACCCCCAAAGAACAAATGATCCAATCAAGAAATGGGCAGAAGACATGAACAGACATTTTTCCAAAGAAGACATCCAAATGGCCAACAGACACATGAAAAAGTGCTCAACATTGGTCAGCATCAGGGAAATCCAAATCAAAACCTCAATGAGATACCACCTCACACCAGTCAGAATGGCTAAAATTAACAAGTCAGGAAACGACAGATGTTGGCGGGGATGCGGAGAAAGGGGAACCCTCCTACACTGTTGGTGGGAATGCAAGCTGGTGCAACCACTCCGGAAAACAGTATGGAGGTTCCTCAAAAAGTTGAAAATGGAGGTACCTTACGATCCAGCAATTGCACTACTGGGTATTTACCCCAAAGATACAAATGTAGGGATCCGAAGGGGTATGTGCACCCCGATGTTTATAGCAGCAATGTCCGCAATAGCCAAACTGTGGAAAGAGCCAAGATGTCCATCAACAGATGAATGGATAAAGAAGAAGTGGTATATATATACAATGGAATATTATGCAGCCATCAAAAGGAATGAGATCTTGCCATTTGCAACGACATGGATGGAACTGGAGGGTGTTATGCTGAGCGAAATAAGTCAATCAGCGAAAGACATGTATCATATGACCTCACTGATATGAGGAATTCTTAATCTCAGGAAACAAACTGAGTGTTGGTGGAGTGGGGGTGGGGTGGGAGGGATGGGGTGGCTGGGTGATAGACACTGGGGAGGGTATGTGCTATGGTAAGCGCTGTGAATTGTGCAAGACTGTTGAATTACAGATCTGTACCTCTGAAACAAATAATGCAATATATGTTAAGAAAAAACAAAAGAAGATAGGAGGGGAAGAATGAAGGGGGGGAAATCGGAGGGGTAGATGAACCATGAGAGATGATGGACTCTGAAAAACAAACTGAGGGTTCTAGAGGGGAGGGGGGTGGAAGGATGGGTAGCCTGGTGATGGGTATTGAAGAGGGCACGTTCTGCATGGAGCACTGTGTGTTATGCACAAACAATGAATCACGGAACACTACATCAAGAACTGATGATGTAATGTATGGTGATTAACATAGCAATAAAAATTTTTTTTAAAAAAGTGTTCCCTTCACATTTAATCTCTTTGATGTATCTGCATCCCAAATAATAAGAAGGATTTCAGTTTATTATCTGACACCATTTTATTTTCTTTTTACTTTTACCAGATGGAAATGTCACCAAATGAAGATACTAACCACATTCAATGTTGGTGTGTGAATGACAGGTAATTATTGCTTTAACTCAAATGCTCGTATGCTAATGGACTAGCGACAGTTACTGATATCATCATAATAGGCCACCAGGAAAAAATGATTCAGGAGTCTCATATTAGACTGGCTGGGATGAGATATACAATTACCTTCAAGGATGAGATGTATCACTGTCACTCTGGCTTCTCAGAGTGTGAACACAGAGAATGACACACATCAAGGGAAAGTAAGAAATAGCACTAATGCTCAAAATGTCTGTACCATGTCTAAGTGCTGAGGGAACTGAACTGGAAGATCTCTTGATAAAATATTATCACCTGTGTTTCCATTTTTATCTAAACATGGCACTTCACATACTTGCTGGAACCAATGTCTTGAATACATCTTGCCCTATGAACTTCTGGACACAAAACTGAATTCATGGATATATGGAATCAGAGTGAAATTTAAGGATATTCTCCTTCAATTTTGGCATTTGATAAAAGACCCTTCTCAGCAGCCCTGCTTTTGAACCATCCTGAATTTATGGGAGTGCATGGCAGTTCCAGAACTCAATCCTAAATTCATTGTTTTTTAAGTAGTTGGCAGGACTCCCTTGTCAATTCCCCGGTGTATATTTTGCATTGTTGTTGACTTTTAATTTCTGTCTGTTGTAACTAAATTCTCTTAAAATCTTTAGTTCCTATTAGCTCCTCCCTTAGGAAGAGGATTACAGGAGGAAAAGAATCTAATTAGATTGCACATTACTTATTAGGACATATTTGCTAATGGATCAATACATAGATACCATCTCCTTACAACTGTCTTTTCTGCCAATCAAATGTTCTAGGATTCATTTTTTATATTTGGATATTATTAGAAGAGCTTTGGTGCTGGTTTATGGTTTAGGGGTTGTGTCAAGGATTTGTTAATTACGTATATTAATGGGAATATTTCTTCCAAGGAAGATGCTTACAGTGGCATTGACTTGAATATTTTTTGAGTGTCTCCGTGTAAAAATGGCACTGAGACATTGTTCCACAAACAAATGACCCCAGCAACAATTTGATTATACTCACTGATCCTGTAAGAAATTTGGCAAGGACATAGTGAGTCAACTTTTCTCTGTTTCAATGTCCTTAAATGACTGGGGTGCCTTAATCTTAAGGGTGTTGGAACAGCAGGGACTGCGGATCCATTTCCATGTTAACTTCTTCACTCACAACACCTGTTGCCTGAGTTGTGATGGCTGAAGGATGGACTCAGGTGACACTCTTAAGCAAGTCACCTGTATGTTGCCTCTGGCATTGCAGTGTCAGAGTAGTTGGACTTCTACTTGTCAGCTTGTTAAATTTCCACGAGTAAGTATTAGAGTAAACAAGGTAAAACCCGTATGACTTTTTATGAGCTAGGTTTGGAATTCATCTAGATGTATTTATGGGCTGAGGTGGTGATAGGCCCACCCACATTCAAGGAAATGGGACACACCCTCCATCCCTCAATTGAAGAATGTTAAAGGGTTTGTTTAGGTTTTCTGAAACCTTCACAGACACGTACATCTTATTTGCTATTGAAGAAATTTGACATTCTACTTCTTTAGACATTCTAAGACCAGCAATGCAAAATAAAATCATTTATGCTTATAATGAAAACTATTACAAGGATAAATGCCAGAGAGTTAAAATATGGTTATTTATTGGTAAAAGGGATTGCGACAACTTTTAGAAACAAAAAATAATAAAATATTAAAAAATGAAAAAAAAAAATAAAATAAATGCACACCAAATGTTTAATATCTGACCTCTAGTGTATGGGAATCTGCATAATGATTACTAAGATCTGGTGAGGCTCTGATGTAATGTATAGACAAGAGTTTTGTGACTTTTTCTAGGACAATTTGCTTGTTAAATTTTACCGAAGTTGTCAAGTTTTTTCCAGGACAAGATTCCAAGTTTAAGGTTTTTGGCAAAATGACATAAAAAATTTAAATTGAGAAAGATTCAACCTATCCTTTTTACATGAAGGAGCTGACAATTTTGTGATTTATAAGTATTTAAGTTGTCACTGGCCACCCAGTGTCTTGCTAATGATTTTTCCCCTTTAGATGACAAATCCAACTGATTAACTGTCCTAATTGCAACTGTGCATATCCATCCTTAGCAGGAGTCTGAGTAATTTAGAAGATACATTTTTTTTTAATATTTAACTATGTAGTTAACTTTATTGGTGCTATTTTTTAACTAGAAATTTGCTTGAAACTTTAAAATGTAGACAGAATTTCTTTATAAATATAGTCATAATACTTAAATATACTATGTGGCTGATTTAAAAGGATAAGTAAACTTAGATGTGTTCAGCAATTTATTTGAATAGTAAGGGTGTGTTAAACTTTCAGGAATATGTCTATAACATGGTAGAACACATTAAAACACATTTTTGAAGAATGACTATAGATATAACCAAAAGATTTATTACTCTAAAGAAAAATTAACTTAGGCTCATTTAAAAATTTAGTCTTAGGAGATTTAAATTCTATATAGTGTATCCCTAACATATGTCAATTTATATAACACACTGCAAAAATTACATTGATTACTTAAAGGGGCTATACATAATAAAACAAAAAAAGGACTATTAAAATTTTTATGCCTTTTTTATAACAAAATTAAATATTAGATAATTCTATTTCAATATCAATTCCTTCTTAACAAATATTCCAATATGTAATTGGTTTATTATAAATTTTAGTAAATATAGTAACCTATAATATTGGTTTGTTTAAAAGTGGCATTTGGTGAGCCTACAGATAATATAATAAATAGATAAATGTGTTTCTAGTCAATAAAAGTTTTCCTAATCATAAATATATTTTTCAAGTGTGTGATTCTACTGCAATTATTCTTAAAATTGTTGCTGTTTAGAAAAAAATCTTCCAAAATAACTGTTACATAATGTGGAAAAGTAAAACAAACCTGGTTAATTCTTTCAGAAGGTTTTTCAGTACCTGTAATTAAGAATAAATTTGCATCTTTTATACTAGTTTTTTGTCATTACAGTAAACAGCCTCGGATGGTTATAACCTACTTTGTTGCTCATAAAACCTATTTGATGTGTGTTTATCACTTGCTCTATAAGTAGCTTTTCATTTCTGTTTGTTCCTACCATGGTTATAAAATATACTATACACAATAGCACTATAAAACAGTGTCTTTGGTGGATATTTAAACAATTTTAATGTTGAGGCAAAGTAATTTAGTGTCCCACCCATATGTTCAATATTCCTAAAAGCATTAAAAAAAAAAAAAAAAAACACCTAAAACCCTCACACTTGAAAATATCCCAAATTCTTCTAAACATATTCAGGCTTATGAGTAATTCCGCCACCAATCAAATCATGGCATTAGACAAGAAGGAGATAGATAATTCATGCATGATTGTGTTGCCTAATATCCATTGTTTCAGAGCTGAGAAAATGAATACCATTTTCAGATCTCGGTTTTGTGACATCTATAACTTCTGTGGAGTAAGAAAATAAGAAGAACCTATCAAATAAACTTTGAGGTTCATTTGTTATCCTGCTCCAACATTTTCTATATAGCTAAATTAACATCCTTTGTATTATCAATAAAAATGTTATTTCTGTTTATAAAAAAAGAAAAAGAAAAGAAAAACAGATGGCTCTAGGAGGTGAAGAACAAAAGCAGAAAGCCCAATTATATGACTATTGCAATATGTCCAGAGTACTTAGGTACAATGGTAGATGAGGTAGAAGAATGTGGAGATGCTCGTCAAGTAATTTAGAGCCCCCTTCAATGTCTTATTAGTAAAATAGCTACAATTATCTCTATCATAAATTAAGATTACATAATGTCTATAAATTAGCATAGTGTTTGAATGAAAATGAAAATAAAAATTCATGGGATGTAAAAAGACATCCTGTGTTCATGGATTGGAAGAAGTAATGTTAAAATGTCCAAACTACCCAAAGCAATCTACAGGTTCAATGTAATCTCCTTACAAATCCTAGTGGTGTTTTTATAAAAACAGAAAAAACAATAGCAAAATTCATATAGAATCATAAAGGAATGAGAATAGCCAAAGCCATTTTGAGCAGGAAGAACAAAGCTAGAGGTATCATCCCTCCTGATTTCAAAATATGTTACAAAGCTATGGTAATCAAAGCAGTATGGTATAAACCAATGTAACAGAATAGAGAGCCCAGAAATAAGACCGTGCATATATGGTCAGCCGATCTTCAACAAGGCTGCCGGCGAAGAATACACAAGCAGTAAATGATAGTAATAGATATCCACATGCAAAAGAATTAAACTGAACCTTTATTTTACACTGTACACAGAAATCAACCCAAAATGAATTAAAGACTGAAATATAAGACCTGAAACCATATAACTAGAAGAAAGCAGAGGAAAAGCTTCTTGGCATTAGTATATATAAGGAATTCCTACATCCCACCAGCAAAAAGTTAATAACCTGATTAAAAAACAAACAAAGGAATCAAATAGAAATGTTTCCAAATAAGACATATAAGTTACTGAGTATATGAAAAGGTGCTCAACATCACTGATCATCAGCAAAATGCAAATCAAAACCACGAGGTGTCACCTTGCATCTCTTGGGATGGCTATTATCCAAGCAAAAGAAAACAAAATGAAAAAGATAAGAATGTTGGCAAAAATGTGGAGAAACAGGAACACTTGTGCACTCTTTATGAGAATGTAAAATCATGCAGTCACTATGGAAAACAATATAAAGATTTCTCAAAAAAATTAAAAATAAAACTACCTTACAATCCACCAGATTTCACATATGGAAATATACCTAAAATAAATGAAATCTAGATTTCAAAGACATACCTGCACTCTCATGTTCATTGAAGCCTTATTCATAATAGCCAAGATATGAAAGCAACCCAGTGTCCACTGAGAGATTAATGGATAAATAAAATGAGGTATCTATTAAATATAGTATATTATATATTTAAATATTATTCAGCCTTTAAAAAGGAGATCCTACCATTTGTGACATGGGTGAGCCTGAAGGACATTATCCTACATGAAGTAAGCCAGACAGAGGAAGTTAAATACTGTATGATCTTGTTTATTTGTAGAATCTGAAAAAGTCAAGTGCATAGAAGCAGAGAGTAGAATGATGGTTGCCAAGGGCTGGGTAGTGGAGAAAATGAAGAGATGTTGGCCAAAGGATGCAAAGGTTTACTTTGTAGAATAAATAAGTTCTAGAGATCTAATATACAGCATAGTAACTATAGTTGATAATACTGTATTATATACTTGAATTTTGCTAAGAGAGTAGATCTTAAGTGTTCTTATCACACACACACATGCATGCACATACACACACAGTGGTAACTATGGGAGGTGATGGATTTGTTAGTTAGCTTGATTATGGTAATTATTTCACAATGTACACAGAACTCAAAATGTCATGTTTTATACCTCAAATATAAATAATTTTTAGCTGTCAATTATACTTCAATAGCCAGAAAATGAGAAAAGACAGAAAAGAAAGGAAAGGAGAGGTAAAGAAAGAAAATGCAGGTTCCTTCCATATGTTAAATGGCAGAGCCCACAAGTATTTCTCTACTTTTTACCTTTGACAGTTATACTTTTAAGGTCATGTCCTGGAAGCTTTCTCTTGCCACTATAAATACTAGGGGCAACAAAATTAAACTCTTATGGAGAAAAATAGTTGTTAATTTTTTAGGTCAGAATTCATGATTTGCTAAAAGGTTTATCTAAATTACTCTAATTTATTCTAATTTACTTATTATATCTAATTTATTACATCTAATTTATTCTAATAAATGCTGTCTCTATTGATATTCTAAGACCTCACCCAAACTCTGACATGCACATCAAAACAGCTTAGTTTATGGATTTGTAAGCTAGTGTTACTCTCAGTTTGACTTGCAGTGTTATTTTTGTATAAACATCTCCTCTGCTGAAGACTCAAACTGACCCATGCCATATAAATTTCAGTAAGGTCTTTTACAGTAAGGTCTTCTCCATCTCTGGAAATAAGTCTAGAAATTTTACACTTCTCTCAGGGAGTTGTTAAATAATGCTGTATTTTGGCATAGAGAACACAGTTTGTTAAAGTGAGAATATAACACAGAAATGATTACAGATTAAATTACCTTCAAATTGAAGAAAAATAAATGACTTCATTTTCTCAGATCCAGGAGTTTCTGATGTTTATTTGTTTTATTTCCTTTTCTCGGTAGTCCTTCAAATTCTCTCCTGGAAAGAAACAAGAGCCTCATGTGTGACAGTGATCTGCTCTCATGTCATAGCATTTTATACTGGCTATAATATGGTATGTCTTAATAGGTCTGAATTTTATTAAATGAATTTCTTCATCCGTGATGAGCCTATCCTTTTTAAATAATACAACAAAACAATTTTGTTAAAGCAATATTAGACTAGTTAATTGATGACAATGTAGTATTGTTCCTGAGATTTTTAGTACATATAATGAGTACACATTTATCCCAGTTTTGAATCAACATCACAACAAAAAGTCTTTTTTTTTTTTTTACAAAAAGTCTTAACACTTATAACCACCGCTCCAAATGATAAGCAGATATTTTAGACAGATAATTTGATAATTTGGACAAATTATTCTTCTGAGACCCAAAGACCCAATATATTATATATATATATCCACATATATAATTTCACACATATTAATAAATTTATATAATATTTCATATACAATAATAAAAGTAAAGAGATTTAAGGAATTGGTTCAAGCGATTGTGGGGATTGGCAAATCCAACATCAGTAGGGTAGGCCAGAAGGACTGGAACTTCAGGCAAGAGTTGATGTTGCCATCTTGAATCTGAAATCTGTAAGGCAGGCCAGCAGACTGGAAACTCAGGCAGGTTATCTTGGAGTTTTGAAGCAGAATTCTTTCTTTGCCAGGTAATCTGTTTTTATTCTTAAAGCCTCCCACTGATTGGATGAGACCCAACCTTATTATTGAAGGTAATCTCCTTTCTGTATAACCCACTGATTATAGGTGTTAATCTGATCTACAAAATATCTACACAGTAAGACTAGTATTTGACCAAACAACTTGTACCATAGCCTAACTAAGTTTGCCCATAACATTAACCATAACAGATATGTATTCCACTTTGCAAAAGTTTGACAAATATTAAAGGTGATATAAGTGATAGTGTTGTTAAGCTGTCTTGTGGTAACTAAAGCCAATGCCTAACCTTATTCTTCCCTCTGAAGTGTTCTGAAATCAATTTGGGAACCCCCTGACAGTCACAACACATATATTCATGGACCTGCTTCTTGACTGCAGTCATCATGTAGCATTGACCCTTGACCCTATTGACTATTCTGGATCTCAAGTGCACTGTCCACAAAGGCACTTATAGAAGTGGCAGCAAGCCCATGAGGAGAATGTGAATGTTTAAGTGGATATCGAAGCTTAAATATAAAACTGAAGAACATTCTTTGTCTACAGGGTATAAGGTCAAGGTCAAGTACTTTGTCATCTTAAGAGTCTCATGCTCTACTGACTGAGCTAACAAGACACTTTTGTCATCTTGAACTTACGACATTGGTCTCAAACTGTTTGATCCAGTCAAAACAGCGAGTTAAAAAAATTTTCATGTTTCACTTGGTTGCCTATATTTAGATTAGCTCTTAAATCTGTTTTTATATATGCAACAGTAACAAAGACAAGAGAAAAATCAAAGTTGAAAAAAGGGTCAGTCAAAAAAGTGTTTCATTTCAGATTTTGAATAACTTCAGAAAGAAACGTGTTTGTGAACTATAACTTCTGGAAAAGAAGATTACTACATAGACCGTATGTAGATTTTGACACACAACTTATCTGCCTCAGATGGTGATTGTGTTTCTATGAAATAATAACAAAATAGTCATTAGTCCAATCTGTGAAATAGTAACAAAATCATCATTAACCCAACCCTATCATCCATATTTGACAATTGTTGTAATTATCAAAGATTGAAATTACATTCTGGCAGTGTATGTGTGTATCCACTAAGAGGAGAGAAAAGGGAGTGGACAATCAGAACTCTGTCCTTTCAGTCTAATTAATTATGGAAAAACTTTCATAACAAACACTGTGCATCCCCATCTTATTGTTTAGTTAATTTGCTCATTAATGGCTTTGAAAACACTTGTGGTTGGATAGACATTGTCTATTTAAAGAGTAATGAGGGGGCGCCTGGGTGGCTCAGTTGGTTAAGCAACTGCCTTCGGCTCAGGTCATGATCCTGGAGTCCCGGGATCGAGTCCCGCATCGGGCTCCCTGCTCGGCGGGGGGTCTGCTTCTCCCTCTGACCCTCCCCCCTCTCATGCTCTCTCTCTCTCATTCTCTCTGTCTCAAATAAATAAATAAAATCTTTAAAAAAAAAAAAAAAAAAAAAAGAGTAATGAGAAAAATATGTCCAGCATTTTGACAGATTGTTTTTAGAGACTTTTATTTCAGTGAAAAGAAAGTGAAAGCAGTTCGTTCCAATGGGGGAAAAAAATCTGTAGTCTGATTTGCATGTTAACTCCTTTAAAGTACCATTATCTCAAACATCAGTAGCTACTATATTTCAAAATGTTCCTGGCAGCTTTTTGAGTTGTATTGTTGTTTTGGTGTTTGCATTCCAAAAAGTTTCAACTGGGAATTTAACAGTGCTTTTTAATAAATATTTCTGAGCACATTCTAACTTTTCAGAGACACCTGCATCTTAGCTGTAGGAAGAAAGCGGTTCTAAAGTCATGGAAGATTTAGGCAAAGGCAATTCTTGGTGCTCATGTCCACCTTCATTCAGTGTGTTCCTTATGGATGCAGTCTCAAAACACCAGATACCAAAGTAAAAATTTGGGGTTCTTGTTTGTAATTCACATATTTATTTGTTAAGAAAAAAATATTTATATAATAGTCCAGAACTAAATTTTGATAACTATGGCAACAGAAATGTTCAGATTGGAGAGCTTTGTATTTGTCACTGAATTATCTCTACTGTCAAATGAATGACTCCTAGTAAATGAAAGCTAGCCAGTTATCTAGGGAGCATATAAAAAAAAGTATAGACATATCTCTACCTGTGTGTCTGTTTGTGTATATATATACATATATATATAACTACGATTATTATTTATATATAACTACTATTATTATTTTGATGATGGTGATGGTAATTTTTGAGTCAAATCTATTAATGAACAAAATGGAATTTAAGTTTGAATACCTGGTTTTGAATACCAATTTCAAATCTTGAAACTTGAGGAAAATTAGTTGATCTCTCTGCTCTTCATTTATTCATTTGTCAAAATGTACTTCCCACATAAGGTGTTGTCAAAAAGAAAAGTATCCCTTGCTTTCTCACATTGGTTTCCATGGTTGGATAAAGTACAGACTTTACTGGCAAACTAAATGGATTAAAAACTGCACGTAGTTCTCTGTTAACATCTGTAGTAGTAACTATTGTTTAACATGTTTGTTTTACAGACACATTATTTGTGAAATTACTGCTCTGGCTCTCTCATTTGACCCAAATCCAGCAGTCTCTTGATTTTTAGACACAAATATTAGATAGCCCTATAAAAACCTAGCTTTTCCCATTTAGCTGTTTTAGTCACATACAAAATTTATTGAGAAAAAAATGGATATGTTTCAGTATGAAAGTAGTATTGAAGTAAAAGAGATTTTTTTACCAATTCATATAGTAAATGGATTCAACTTTGAATCAAACATCTATGTAAGTTCTTCTTTCTAAATGCTTAGTCCTTTGAATTAAGCATATTTAATTCTGCCTATTTTCAGATGGAATAAAATAATAGATTTTCTTTTGATGATATTAGTCAAATCTAGAAGTTGATCCTGGGGGAAAAACCCAACTCCCGATAAATCACTTTTACTTCTTCTCAAAGAAAAAATATTGATAAGTGGAATTATTTTTTTACAAAAGAAACTATGAATTTCTCATAAGTATTAAAATTCACTTAATTTAATAACATGTTCGTTGTGTCACATGCTGCTATGTACATAATTTTGATTTTTATGAATAGGTTATAAATCAATGAATACAACATAACTGATTGTTACATGAGCAATAAGTAAATTTTGTATTATTTTAAAGTACCTTTTTAGGGGTGCCTGGGTGGCTCAGTCGTTAAGCATCTGCCTTCAGCTCAGGTCATGATCCCAGGGTCCTGGGATCGAGTCCCGCATCGGGTTCCCTGCTCTGCAGGGAGCCTGCTTCTCCCTCTCCCACTCCCCCAGCTTGTGTTCGTGCTCTCGCTGTCTCTCTCTCTCTGTCAAATAAATAAAATCTTTAAACAAAAAAATACAGTATCTTTTTACTATTTAATGATAACTGATATTATCAAAATTTTAAATAGTATGAGAAATCTGAATAACTTCTTTTATCTTACCCAAATGAAAAATATATTGAGATGATGTAGGCTTGTAGGCCCCTTGCAGGCCAGGGTCATTTGAGGACTGCAGTGAGGTTAAGGTCGGCCAGGCAGGCCTAGGCCAGGAGGAGAAAATGTTCTCTTCCCCTTACCTCATGTTGCAAGGCCTAAATGCCTGGATCAGCAGGAAGTGGCTCTTGCCTAGCTTAAAGTGTATCTTTCTAATCAGAAGTGTTCTTTCTAAAGACAAAGAACATGTTGTCTCCAAAGGAAGGATGGCTAAGAGAATTCTTTATTCTGCAAGCATAAGCAGGATGTATTTTGTTCTTATTGCATTTCGTGTATATTTCACTTCACGGATGTTGGCTTGATACTTTAAGTACACATTGTTATGTTTATCTGATCTCTGCGAGTATATAGCTATGTGAGTAATAAACGGCAGTATGCAGTTGCAAGTGCTGCCTTTGCTCTGCATCCCCTGTGTCCTGGTGATTTCGTAGACCCTTACCCAGGGACCCCAACGCACTAGACGTTGACAATTGGCGCCCGAACAGGGACCCTGAAGGACGTACAGGAAGGGTGAGTAACTTAATTAAGTACAGGGTGATGGGACAAGAAACTTCTACTCCTTATGTTCGAATGCTGAAGCATTCTCTTGCTGTCTATGGTATCACTGTCGCTTCTAATGATATTGAGCTGTGTTTGAAGGTGGTTCGAGAATGGAATCCTTGGTTTCCAGAGGAGGGAACTTTAGATTTAGATAATTGGCGGCGAGTTCGACATAATGTCGAGAAGGCAATGAGACAGGGAGAAAAAATTCCCGTGCGGTTTTGGTCTATTTGGTCGATTATTTTTACAGTGCTTAAAGCGATGGAGGATGACCGCACGGTTGAAGATTTCCAGAAGGAGATGGCTCCTTCTATACAAGACCTCCCTCTAGATACGGATGAAAAAGGGCGGTAGAGAAAGATACCTTTAAGCTTACACCATCCCGTGAGCCTAGCGAGTGTGGTAATGAAGAACCAAAACCGAAAGTAAAGTCGGATCCCGAGGTGGAGCGTGTGTGGAAGGTTTTTCAGCAGGTTATGGCTATGGCGGAAGAGTCTAAGAAACCCTCTAGGAAGTCCTCTGCTCCGCCTTTGCCGTCTGTACCAGCTCTTTCTTCTAAAAATCCTTTCCTTTCTGCTGCTTTAGCTGAGCTTGATGCGCTAGAGGATAGCGATGATGAGGCTGGCGCAGGTAATTCTGTCTTTGCTTTTCCTGTTCTCAGGCCTCCCCCAATCCAGGGGGTGGCACAAGCACCATATTTTGATGGAATAGGTATAGAAGATATTGGTCGCTTGAAAAAGGCAGTGTCTTTATATGGACCTCAATCACATTATGTTAAGGAGCTAGTTAATGGTCTAGCTCGACATTATAACAATTTTTCTCCTGAGGACTGGAGGGTCCTCTGTCGGGCTCTTTTAAAGGAGCCTGAATATCTGCAGTGGCAGATGTGGTTTTCTGAACTTTGTATGTATGTACATGTGGTAATAGATACATATTCTCAATTTATATGGGCCACAGCACAAAGTGGCAAAACTGCACAGCATGTCATCTCCCATCTTCTAGAAACTTTTGCTGTGATGGGTTTACCATCTATTGTTAAAACAGATAATGGACCTGCATATAGCAGTAAAAAATTTCAAACTTTCTGTGAACAATATGGTATAATGCACAAAACAGGCATTGAGTATAATCCCCAAGGACAAGCCATTGTAGAACGTGCGCATAATACCTTAAAGTTACAAATTAAAAAATTAAAAAGGAGGAAAAAGGATCATATCTTAGCATTCACTCAATCAAATGCACGTTCCATTTTGCAACAAGCTCTGTTCGCATTAAATTTCTTGAATCTTCCGCAGGGAGATATCCTGTCCTGAGCAGAAAAGCAGTTCATAGAGGGAGAGGTCGCTCCCCCTCCATTAAATGAACATATATGGTTTAAACCAACCGCAGATGCAGAATGGCAACCGGGGCTATTGCTTTGCAGAGGGAAGGGTTATGCTTATGTCTCCACAGAGGATGGACGGACCTGTTCCTGGCTCCCCGCGCGATGGATCCGGTTGAGGGCCAATTCGAACGGCACCGTATCCCACCAGGCGACGGATGGGGAATCCAGACCAAGATGAACTTCCATTACAGGCCATGGCACATCTGAATTTGGGAGGACGACGTCGCCGTCGGCAGATATTTGCTACTGCTTTGCCGACTTGGGGGCAAATTAAAAAGCTTAGTGGGGAAGGGCAAAAAATCCTGCAGCGAACGGGGAAGGCTTGTACACCTGAAAATTTATTTTTGGCTATGTGTGCCTTGCTTACTGTATCAGATGCCGCTACGTTGGCCAATTTACTTCTTAAGCAACTTAAGGGACTAGATCCAAAAGGTATTATTCAGAGTTTGGGGCATACTGCTGGAGGAATGGGACTTGTATTGTTGATTGTTATCTTATGCTTTATGCTGTTGCATTTTTGCTATCTAAAGCCTTCCCAGAATTCTAGGGCCATCCTTTGGAGAGCACTTTTATTAAAACAAAAGAAAAAAGAGGGAATTGAGATGATGTAGGCTTGTAGGCCCCTTGCAGGCCAGGGTCATTTGAGGACTGCAGTGAGGTTAAGGTCGGCCAGGCAGGCCTAGGCCAGGAGGAGAAAATGTTCTCTTCCCCTTATCTCATGTTGCAAGTTCTAAATGCCTGGATCAGCAGGAAGTGGCTCTTGCCTAGCTTAAAGTGTGTCTCTCTAAACAGAGGTGTTCTTTCTAAAGACAAAGAACATGTTGTCTCCAAAGGAAGGATGGCTAAGAGAATTCTTTATTCTGCAAGCATAAGCAGGATGTATTTTGTTCTTATTGCATTTCGTGTATATTTCACTTCACGGATGTTGGCTTGATACATTGTTATGTTTATCTGATCTCTGCGAGTATATAGCTATGTGAGAAATAAACGGCAGTATGCAGTTGCAAGTGCTGCCTTTGCTCTGCATCCCCTGTGTCCTGGTGATTTCGTAGACCCTTACCCAGGGACCCCAACGCACTAGACGTTGACAATATATAAATTAATTAAAATAATTTTCTGAATGTATATATACTTTTTATAATAATGTATGTTATTTTATATTTGCATATTATATATAACATAAGTATATGAATCAAGTAATATTCACATTTTTGCTTAAACTTTCTGCCAGTTCTGAGTAAATATGGTAGCATAAACACAGTTAAAGTTTACTTCAAAAATGTAACTAAGGGGCGCCTGGGTGACTCAGTTGGTTAAGCGACTGCCTTCGGCTCAGGTCATGATCCTGGAGTCCCGGAATCGAGTCCCGCATCGGGCTCCCTGTTCAGCAGGGAGTCTGCTTCTCCCTATGACCCTCCCCCCCTCTCATGGTCTCTCTATCTCATTCTCTCTCTCAAATAAAATTCTTTAAAAAAAAAATGTAACTAAAATATATTCATATATCTAAATCAAATCAAGACCATTTTCCAGGAGAACTTTGAAAGTGGAAAAAATTTGATTTGAATTCCCTATATACATAGAAAGGTTTACAGGATGTTCTGAGCTTTTATAATGGCTACATTACAGCTGGCTGGAAATATTGTTTGAACGGACAAAATTTAAAAATTGTGTTAAAATGGGTAAATGCTTACATTAGTTAGAATTTCTCTATTTCAAGCAATGGGCCCAAATAATAAAATGGTATACGTATAGGAGCCTTAGAATGATGGCAATTTGGGGCACATATACCTAAAACTGGAAAATGTCTAGAACTTGAGAAGGCTTCAGTCAGACTTGAATATCTTCAAAGACTACAATTTGTTCCATTTGTCTTCTCTGTCATTCATTGTGTCTGCTTCATGCTAAGGCTAGAAACACTCATAGTTACAGAATGGCTGCCAGCAGGTTCCCAAGCTATGGTCTTCCTTATTCAGTTCCCACTAATGAAATGATTCTGTCCAAATAACTTTTGTTGACAATTAAGACTACTTGTTCCTAAGAATCATGTATTAAGAATATATATTCTACTCATATGTCATTGACTTTAATGGGATCATGACTTCATCCCTGAACAAGACACCATGAGCATCTTGGAGGGATGTCCTGACCACCTTCGAAGAAAGATTTGTGGAGAGGGTCAGCTTTCACAAAGTTACATGGGCTGCCTGGGAAAGTGCTAATATCTGGAAAGCAATTTGGGAAGTGTTACCAAAAAGAAAGGAGAAAGGATGATGGTCAGCCCAAACCAATAAGTTACTTTTCCTGAATATTTTTTAAAATATTAGTATATCCTATAATTCTTAAAAGAGAAGCTATGGATAGTATTATGACTCTATATGAAAGTAATATAAAATGCTTTAAATGTATTCATTTCAAATAGGAAAAATATATACCTGAGCAGAAGGAATGGGTTTTACCCATGAGTAGTCCTTCACCTTGACATTCTAAACAATGATAGAAAAATTACACCAGTAGAAAAAAATGCACCAGAAAATTGTTGGTATAAGTTTGAAAGAATAAATCCACCATGTAAGATTTTAATGTAACTAGAGATTTTCCTAAACTAATCTGAATTGAACAAGGGATGCTCATGAAGCCTAAAACTTATGGTATTCAGCAGAACTGTTTACAACCAAAAATTAAGCTCATTTTCGTGTAAGAAGCTTTGCATATAAGCTGATTTTAGGGACTGCTGAAATTCAAAATGTAAATGCCTTTAATCTAATGGTTTCCCTGCTTTGTAATAAATGCAGCCAGCCTGGCATCTTTATTTCTAATTAATCATTGATGTTTTCAATTTACTTTGTTAAGTCCCAAACTAGCCAATATATTGGACCACACACATTTCTCAACTCTTTTGCTCACAGGAGTTTAATTCCTTTATGGCAAGGAAATCTGTGTGGATATGGTGATAACTCTAAATTAAAAAAAAAAAAGTAAGAAGAACTTTGTCTTAGTTCACATACGTGGCTGGTGGTTACACATTTCCAATCAATCTCAGGTACACAAATAGACAGGATTCTTAGGATTCTAAGAATTATTAAAAAATTATTAAAAATGTTTTAAAGAATTAATTTCTAAATTTCTTCAAGGATCTTCATTCATCTTTTAGACACCTAAATCAATATTTTCTCTTTTACTTCTATGTCTGTGCTATTAATAGTCCTTTCCAATTACTTGGTGCCTAATATGTTCCAGAAACCATGCCAGGAGCATTATCTACTTTATCTCTAATAATGACCATTTTTGTTCAAGTTAGGTATTATAGCCCTCATTTTAATGATGAGAAACAGAGACTCAGGGAAAATTTTTTAAAAATTATCTAGTCAATAAAGCTAAGAGGCAAAACCTGGATTTGATCTTAGGAATATGAAATTATTTTTTGGACAGAAAATGGCACTGTAATCTTTCTATTTGATTATACCTTTTAATTTTCTTTGTCATATATTTAGGTCACAAAGGACTGTTAAGGGAGGAATGCCTCTTGCTTCTCAGTATTGTTTTAGAAATGTAGCTCTCTAAGTATCTTATATGAAAAAGTAAGCAAAAGGGAAAATATTCATTCACAAATTTCATAAAATATCAGCCCTCTGATATGGAAGACTAAAATATTTCGGGATAAAAGAAGAACTGATTTTCTTAGAAAAGAATAGAATCAATGAGTAATGTTTAACACCATTGCATTTACAGAAAGAGGAAGAAATCCATTAGGGGCATAGAAGAAAAAGATCAAGATGCTAGGTCTAGCTCCAATTTTTCTCCTTTGGGGCTGGATCTGCACTGGGTATTTTGTATTTGCCTTGCCAGTCCACTCCCTAGATTTTTCCTCCTGTGTCATGGGAAGCTGACCTGTATAGGCTTTATTTCCTTGATCTCACATTCTTGGGCTTCTGTTTGGGTTCAGCCAATGGGAAGTTCTGGCAGAAAATGAAAGGACAGGAAGAAATTGAGGTTAGCTGTTTATTTTACAGACTCCCTTCCTTCAGGGTCACTGTCGGACACCTGCATCCCTCTATCAGAGCTGTTCTTGTGAGAGAATCCTTTCAAAACATCTACCCACCCTGGGTTTCGATAACTACTGTCCCTCCCTGCCTTTGAGGTCAAAGTATGAAAAGGCTACCCACTTTTGCTGGCTTCAGGGTCCTGCAATATCCCTCGATGGTTTCTTTATATGGTGCCCACACTTTAGTATAACATCCATTTATTAAACTCTCCTCAGTCACTCACTTCAAGCGTTCCATCTTTTTCCCGCTGGGACATTAGCTAAAACAGTAATTGGCTTTTGGAATAGCTTTAGGAGACAGGGCTCTCTACCTTTCAGGGTTGTAGAATCATATCAAAATAAGATTCCATGATTGAGCTGCTCATATACTTGAGAAAAGAAGAAATAACCTCTTTGCTGGGAGTAATGGGCCAATGGTAATTCTGTGGCATGTGGTGGTATCATGATAACTCAAATTATCCCCACTGGTAGCATGGGATGAAGGATGTTGTACAGATGGAGGTCAAGTGGCTGACACACTTGGTAACTATGGTAATGATCATGATTATAAGACTGTGGAGTCAGTTGGCTTTTTCTCACAAGCATCGAAAGCATAAATAGCGAAAAGGACAAACTGAAGTCCTTAAATGCCCAACTATGAACAAACTGAGGGGAAAAAAATCAGAAAATCTTTAGGGCCATTTGAAGAGGCTTCGAGAGTGGCAGCAAATGTATGCTGAAAGCTGCTTATTTGCAGCACCATGTAAATATCAAATCTTGAAAGAATTTTATGCTAAATTAGAGTCACTAATGAGAAAGAAAATAAGCCTTGAAACATGAGGTGGGGACATTTGAGCAGAGGCAGGCAATGCTAATCTAAACAGCCAAACACCCCTGAATCCACTTTGCCAGCAAAATATCCTCTCTTCATACCCACACCCACCCAAAACACACACACACACATGCACACACATGTGCACATACACACATACACACATTGAAGAGACTAGCATCCTGCATAGAAGACTTTGTGGTTGATCCTTGTATTAGTAATGTCTTTTATTTTCTATATGTTGATGCTTTGATGTTTTAACATCTGGAGTCTTGTTGCACCTGGAGGGACTGCCTTCCCACAGTTAGCCTGTTCCTAGAGAAGTAAACAATTCAAATGTGAGTGTACCTTTCAAATACAAATCAACTAATCCAGAGCCCACATTGGAACCACCTCCTTTCTTGGGCTCTCCCACCTGCCCTAATCACCCCAAGTGCCATGTACCAGACAACCAGCAACAGTCCCTATGCCCCAGAGACTGCTGAGACTATTCAAACTAGCCAACCCTAAGTCTGCTTACTCTGTTTCACTGATTCTTTCCTATGAAAACCACAACAGAGGTTCTTGCTCACAGTTCCCCTTTTCCCTCTGCCTTGTGACTGGCCCTGTTGCTTCCCCATGTGATCCCTCATGAAATAGCAAACCCCCTCCTCTTGGGAACTATGAGTGATAAGTTGTCTTTTTAAATATAATCATTTCCTGATCTTTTGGCCTAACGATGACTCAAATTTTCTTTTAATATACTATAATATAAAATAGTCCTCATGCTCTTTTCTCAGAAGAAATTGCTGACTCAGGGCATACTTTCACTTCACCTTTTGGCCTTCAAGTTCATAAAAAAAAATAGATATTCATAGGCTAGATAACTATAAGGATAGAAAAGGCCAAATAGAAGCCCTTGGTTCTGTCCATTCCTGCCAAGAGAGTAAATGAAAAGCCAAGCTAATCTGGGACAGATTTACAGAGATTAGTGCGAACTCCAAATATTTTAAAGATGTAGGGATAGCTATTCCTACCACATCCTCATTTAATTGCCTATTAGCCAGTGCAGAAGAAAAGCAGGTCTATAGAAAAGCTATAGATTATTACAAAATTAATCAGGTTATGGTGACAATCACAGCGAAACTACTGAAGTTAGTGTCTCTACTAGAGTTAGCCAACAGTCTCCTGTGTGCACGAGGAGACTTTTCCCCATGCTCATCAATAAAATTAACCTAAAACATTTTTAAACTTCGTCAGCAGTGAAGTCAGTATATACTTATTCTCCTGACTTAGGGCTATGTCATAATAAATTTGAAAGATTTCTTGCTCATGCTATCTCATTACTGTTACTCTATATTGATGACAGTATTCTAATTGGATCTGATTATGAAAACTTAATACACTTTCTATACAGGAGAATGGGTTATAAACCTTGCAAAATTTCAGAGACTTGCCACCTCAGGGAAGTTTTCATGGGTTCAGTAGTGTAAAGAATATCTCAGAATATCCTCTTTTTTTTTTTTTTAAAGATTTTATTTATTTATTTGACAGAGAGAGACACAGCAAGAGAGGGAACACAAGCAGGGGGAGTGGGAGAGGGAGAAGCAGGCTCCCTGCGGAGCTGGGAGCCCGATGCGGGACTCGATCCCAGGACTCTGGGATCATGACCTGAGCCGAAGGCAGTCGCTTAACCGACTGAGCCACCCAGGCGCCCCTCAGAATATCCTCTTTAAAGTGAAAGCAAGTTACTACGCTTGCACTGCACACCATAAAGGAAGAGTTTCTGTGTTTGTTGGGACTCTTCGGATTCTGAGACAATATATATCACATATACATGTATTTTTCTGACCTGTTACTGGATAACCCAGTTTCGAATGGTACCTAGGATAAGAAAACTGCAGCAGGGAAAAGATGCCCTGGAATCTGGATTCAATCAGCAGATCTGATGGTATCAAAAAATGTCTATAGCAGACAGAGATGCTCTGCGGAACCCTTGGAAAGCCTCAACAGGTGAATGAGCACAGACACCTCAGGTGTGAAAGTTAAGTCCTGGCCCCTTCAATCACTAACTCTTCTTCATCTGAAAAAGCACGCTGTGACTTTGTACTGGTCCACATTAGGAACAAAATATCTGACGTGGGATAACAAGCAATCATTCATTCCTACCTACACATTATCAGCAGGTTAGCTGATCTACTGAATCATAAAATTGGATGACTATGGTAATATGCCACTCTGGAAATGGAAAGGGAATTTAGGAAACTGGACCTGAGCAGGTCTGGAATGCACAGATACACTGCAGAAGAATGAGGCTCAGATACACATGTTTTCACTGCTTTACCACCTCTCTCTCAACCTACATCTATGATTAATGTGACCATACAGTTAACATCCAAACAGGACAGTTTTGAGAATTAAAATTGGCACTGTTAATAATTAAGATGAGACAGTGAATGTAAATCATAAGTGTCCTGGGTAAACCACGATCTATCATCACTCTACTTATGACCATTCTACAGAGAAAGAAGGGAAAGAAAGAAAATGTATAGGCTTGGTTTAATAGAATAACGTGCGCTATATGCAAGAAACAGAAATGGATAGTTCCTACAATATAGCCCCATTCAGGAATGTCATTGAAAGGCCATAGTGTAGGGACATCCCTCTAGTCAGCAGACTTCTGGGAAGTGGGAGTATGCTGCTTCATATAAAAGGAGAGCTAGCCTGGGAAATAGCTCTGGATGTATTCATGGACATTGGCTAATGGGTTGGCTGACTGACTAATCAGGGACTTGGTAAAAACAAAATTGGAAAATTAGAGACAAGAAATTTGGGGTGAGGTACAAACCTCTCAAAACAAGCAAAGAGTGTAAAAAAAATAGTTTTGAACCCTGTGAAAGCCTACCAGTGGGCTCCCACTATGAACAAATCTCTTGAAAATGAGATGAAGCATACAAACGACCTTGTGACTGTCAGCCCTCCAGGTACTTTCTCAATGGGACTATTTACAAAGTGGATATTGACAGTGGGAATAGGGGTTTGAAAAAGAAGTATTTCCTCTCCCAGGCTGATTTGGCAATGACTATTGTGCTTAACCTGCCAAAAGTAAATGCCACTGTTTTACTCCCAATTTTATTTCTTTCCCTGGGGGTACTAGCTGGCCACCTGGTGACATGTTGATTAGCTTGCATCCCTTATAACATGGAAGTGTTTATTAGGTAGATTTTGTTACAGTAAAAATCAATCTCAAAGTATCAGTGGCTTAAAACAGTAACAACAGCAGAAAAAAATTATTTCTTGTTCAGGTTACCTGTGTTGACTGCAGGTCCGCTCCATTTGTCTTCTATTCCATTATTCTAGTTTAGAACCCATGGTGAAGGAGCAACTCCAGTTTGGGTTATCCTACTACTGTGACAAAGGGAAAAATCAGAAGAGGTTGAAACAAATCAATTACATAATTCATTAAAGGTCTCTACTTTCTGTGTGCAAATGGCATAAATAACATCCACTTATTTTCTTCTGACTAAAGCAATCCATATGACTAAGCCCAACAATGGGGATAGAGAAAGTATACTCCATCGGCCATTTACCAGAAGGATGGGCAAATCACATAAGTGAAAGGCATTAGATTATAATCCTCTTATAGGGGAAAGAGCTGATATTTGTGACAGTAATGCAGTCTTCCACAAAATGAGAGGAAACTACTCCACCCCACCCTGTGCATACACACAGGAAGAGACATATATTCCAGAAATATACTTATTATCTATACAGACAATTCTTCTGTGAGGACTACCATATATGTAATCATAGAATATCTGATCAATTGTCATGGTATTCCATAAAAAATATCCTTTGAACGGGAGATATATGTTATAGCAATGGAAAGATGACACAGAATTCATAGGTCTTACCATATATTCCATCCCCACAACATGTTTGATAACATATTTAATGGTCTACAAAATTGGGGTGTCACTCAAAAGGATTATTATATGCCTTAAACCAGTGGCCAATATATAGAGCAAACTCTGCCTTGGATGGGATGAATGTGGTTAAGAACCAGAGTAGAACTGAGAGTGATTTCTCTCAATATCAAAATCATAACCTATTGGAAAGATTTTAGCTCCCATCTCCATTAATATGGGCTTTCTGGGTATTTAGATTGCTGTGGTCACAAAAGAAATACTTTCGCCAGTGGGCGCCTGGGTGGCTCAGTTGGTTAAGCGACTGCCTTCGGCTCAGGTCATGATCCTGGAGTCCCGGGATCGAGTCCCGCATCGGGCTCCTTGCTCAGCGGGGAGTCTGCTTCTCCCAGTGACCCTCCCCCCTCTCATGCTCTCTCTCTCTATCTCATTCTCTCTCAAATAAATAAATAAAATCTTTAAAAAAAAAGAAAAGAAATACTTTCACCAGGAAACACCATCATGATTTCATTACACTGAAAGCTGAGACTATGCTCTGATCAGTTTGTGTTTACTTCTATTGATCCCACAGGTAGAGAAGGAATAATTGTATTGTATTACCTGAACTAACTTATCCTGATTTCCAAGGAGAAAATGTCCCAGTGCAACACAATGGGGAAAAGAAGGACAATGTCAGAAACCCAAGTAATTCATGATTCAAAGGCTCCCCTTTGTAGTGCTTTGACCAATAGTTCAGGTCAGTGGGAAAATGCAGGAAGATAACCAAAGGTTTAAGTGCTGTAGGAATAAGGGTTTGAGTTATTCCACCAGATAATAATGTCATTCAAATGGGATTATGGTTAAAAGACAAACTATGGCAGGGGTGCCTGGATGGCTCAGTTGGTTAAGTATCTGCCTTCGGCTCAGGTCAATATCCTGGGGTCCTGGGATTGAGCCCTGCGTTGGGCTCCCTGATCAGCAGGGAGTCTGCTTCTCCCTCTCCCTCTCTCCCTGGCTTGTGTGCTCTCTCTCTCTGTCTGTCAAATATATAAATAAAATATTTAAAAAAATAAAAGACAAACTGGCAGAAGGCACCTATAATTACCAATTTGGGTGTCACGACTAGCTAACGAAATGAGAACTACAGCATCTATATTTATGGAAATTGTTTCTTTTCTTTTTGTTTTTCTGGTGGTAGCTAGTATTTCACATTCCATGTTGTTTCTAGAACTTTGTGTGTCCTTTGTATGAGGGAGACACATTTTTCACCTGGTGGAATAATAAGAATGGGTGTCGAGGGAAAAAATGGATTAATTGTGGTCTATATTTTTCATTTGTCATTTCCAATATACTCTCCATTCCTTTCATCCTTCCTCTGTGACAAGATAGAACTGTATGAATGGCATCACATGACATGTAATTAGATTTATGAGAGTAAGCACAGGGTAAAGATCTTGTAATTGCATTTTAACACTCACCAGTGAGTATCTACCACCAAAGAGGCATTAAATAATTCAGTAGACAAACCGGCCAGTTGATATCAGACATTCTCTGTCATCAGTCATGGCCAGCATTGGCAAATTGCTCTTAAATGGAATAGCCATGGTGTAATGATGTGGATGGAGGATAGGCATGGGCTCAACAAGGTATGGCTCATTCACCAAGGCTACACCAGCTACTACCACTGGAAATTGTCCAAACTTCTAGCAATTGAAATCAGTTCTGGGACCTCCCTAAGACACCACCCCTGGAGACCAGTTGGAGTACTGAGTGTTCAGTCCACCAAATATTTTAGATTCTTCTCTAAGCAGATGGTAGGATTTCCTACTCCATTCCCTTGATGTTAGATGTGGCTATGGGATTTGCTTTAGCCAATGAGAGGTATACAGAAGTAATGTGTATTCTTACAGGCAGAAGCTTTAAGAGCCAATGCACAATTCAGTATCTCCTCTTTCCCTCTTCTACATCAACCACCAATGTTCAAGATAGTGGGACTATCTTTATCATTTTGCCCAGATGGAGGGCAATATGATGCAGAACTTCTCTGTCAATCTGTGACTAATAGAGCATAAATGAGAAATAAATTTCTGTTCTTTGATGTCCTTGAAATTTGACATTGTTATATCAGTGCCATCCAAAGATGGTCAGGAACAACCATCATCAAATGAAGTTGAGGTTTGGGGTACTTGTTGCAATAAGGGAGACTGCACACAACGGAGAAACCTGGAGAATGTCAGTATAGGGATTTTGGAGAGACTAATTTATAGAATTTGGATTTATGTTAGGTAATTTGGGGAAGGTTTCAAGTAAGCAAGCTCACCTTGCTCTGGATTGGGTGTTCTCAGTAAGCAGAGTCAATTCTATGATTTAGTAACTCAGTATCTTTTATTTAGAAGGCAATAAGAAGAGGGGAGCTATAATTGGTAAAGAAGCAACAGTTACATAGCTAACCAAGTTGAGGAGGGTGAGTGATGTTTGGGTACAATCAGGGTTTGCACAGAGGTTTATTTTTGGGGGTTTTTTTTTTTCCTGTGCTCAGTCTTATTTTCACCTTGCTTTATCCTGGTTAGAATAACCTTGTCTAATGTTGGTGTTCTGTGAAATTGTTTATGCCCAGCCAGAGAACACTAAATCCTAGCTGTTAGAGCCAGGCCAGCTTCCTGCTGAGAGCAGTCATGGGCTATTTTTAACCTTTTCCTTTTCTAGTCCTCTCTTTTGTCTAAGGCTAAAGTCAGGAGACAGGACATTAATCCAAGCTATCCACATCTTCACCATTGCCAAAATTTTGTTAATGAAGAGGTTGCATAGATAATGTGTCTGGTTTTGGCTTGGAGTTTCCCTCCTGCTCCTTATGTTGGAGGATAAGTTGTCTAATCATACTAATCATATGACTGGACAATGCCTGACTAGTTGCATTTAAGCCTCTATATAAGATGCACAGACTAACTGCAGCACAGGCAAGTACCAGAAATAAATGGTTATATTAGTTCTTGTAAAGAGCCCCAAAGTGAGGGAGCTATACTATCAAAAAAAAAAAAAAAAAAAAAAAAGGCAATGAATACAAGTCTGGAAATCCAGCTAGTTTCCTGTAGAGGTGGGTTTTTCCTGGAGCCTAGTCATGAACTAGTCTATTTGACATATATTATTTAAATATGTTTGGCAAGAAGTATTTGCTATAATACAACCTTGCCCTCCTTGACTAAGCTAAGAGGCAATTATGTGATTATATGGACCCTTATAACTATATTGGGACTACTCAGATAATCCATAACAATCTCCCATTTCCAAATCCTCAATAATATCAGCAAGTCCCCTTTTTCACATAAGATAACATATTCATAGGTTCCAGTATTAGGACTTGGACATCTTTGGGCCACTGGGGAGGCCATTGTTCAACCTGCCACCATCTGCCTTCTGGCCCTCAAGCATTCACATCCATTTCATCTACAGAATACATTTGCCCCATCCTGAAGTGCTGATTAATTGGGACACATTACACTATGAGATCAAGTCCAAAATCTCATGTACATATCATTAGTTCAAAAGGTCCAAACCATCTCAATTAGTTAGGTGGGCTCTGGGTATGTTACATCCTGGGGAAAAACTTCTCTCCATCTGTGAATCAGTGAAGCTGGAAAATAAGTTACTTACTTCCCAAATAAAAGGGTGAAATAGGCATAGAATAATAGTAATAGATATTCTCAGTCAAAAAGGGAGAAGATGAAAGGAACAATGGAATTATCAGTCTCAAGCATTTTCAGAATCTAACAGGAATAACTCTATTAGGTTTCAAGGCCTGGGAATAATCCTCTATGGCCCATAGCTCCACCCTCTGTGCCCATGGCCCTGCCTCCGAGTCACCCTTTTTCAAAAAAGTAACGTGTATTTAGAGCTCATTAGCTTTAAAAACTCCATGCACATTGTATGAACATGTATACACTATAAAAATGCAAACAATCAGAAATGTATGATGAAAGATAAAATATACTTATTATTTGTACCACCCCAATAGCAGCTTCTTCCACTAAGGAAACATCAGAGCTATGAGTTTGATTCTCTTTATATCACTTTTTGTATACATATATAAAATGTGTATAAAGAGGGGCACCTAGGTGGCTCAGTCAGTAAAGCATCTGCCTTCAGGTCAGGTCATGATCTCAGGATCCTGTGATGGAATCCCGTGTGTGGGGCTCTCTGCTCATCAGGGAGTCTTCTTCTCCCTCTCCCTCTGCTCTCTCTCCCTCCTCCTCTCTCAAATAAATAAAATCTTTTTTAAAAATGTGTATAGAGATTGGGGCGCCTGGGTGGCTCTGATGGTTAAGCGTCTGCCTTCGGCTCAGGTCATGATCCCAGGGTCCTGGGATCGAGCCCCGCATCAGGCTCCCTGCTTGGCGGGGAACCTGCTTCTCCCTCTCCCTCAACTGTTCCCCCTGCTTGTGCTCTCTCACTCTCTCCGTCAAATAAATAAATAAAATCTTCTAAAAAAAATGTGTATAGAGAAAGAGACAGAGAAAGAAAAAGACAATTGGCTCTGATATTTTAGATACTATAGGAAGATAGTATTTAACCAGTTTGTTTGCTCATGTGTTCCCTATGATCCATAGGAATATGAATTTCCATAGAATGTGTCAAGAAAACTAGTTAAAAATTGTTAATTTTTTAGGATGTTCTATAGAAAAAGGTCAAGATTTCCATATGTATAAAATGCTTCAAAATAATTCAAAGCATCCTATTTTTCCAGCCCACTCTTCTTTGTGCAGTAATCATACTTTAGTCCTATTTTGCCAACATCTCACCTGCTCATTCAAATCTAGTCCAAGGACAATTTCTAGTATCACTCAGAGCTGGTATATATCATAGATATATCAACTCCCGACAACATGTAAGACTGCAGTATTCATGATGCTTTCCATATATTTTTTTAACAGTTGAGACCCGATAATTTAAAATAGAATTGGCAGCTTTGGGGTGTGAAATCAGTGTTGGCATCAACACAAGAATGTTTCATATTGCTTTTTTTTTTTATTTTTTTTTATCGTTATGTTAATCCCCATACATTACATCATTAGTTTTAGATATAGTGTTCTATGATTCATTGTTTGTGCATAACACCCAGTGCTCCATGCAGAACGTGCCCTCCTCAATACCCATCACCAGGCTAACCCATCCTCCCACCCCCCTCCCCTCTAGAACCCTCAGTTTGTTTCTCGGAGTCCATCGTCTCCCATCCACTTTTTTCAAAGAAATGGAACAAATAATCCTAAAATTTGTATGAAACCAGAAAAGACCCCGCATAGCCAGAGGAATGTTGAAAAAGAAAAGCAAAACCGGCGGCATCACAATTCCGGACTTCCAGCTCTATTACAAAGCTGTCATCATCAAGACAGTATGGTCCTGGCACAAAAACAGACACATAGATCAATGGAACAGAATCGAGAGCTCAGAAATGGACCCTGAACTCTATGGTCAACTAATCTTTGACAAAGCAGGAAAGAATGTCCAATGGAAAAGAGACAGTCTCTTCAACAAATGGTGTTGGGAAAATTGGACAGCCACATGCAGAAGAATGAAACTGGACCATTTCCTTACACCACACACAAAAATAGACTCAAAATGGTTGAAAGACCTCAATGTGAGACAGGAGTCTATCAAAATCCTAAAGGAGAACACAGGCAGCAACCTCTCTGACCTCAGCCGCAGCAACTTCTTCCTAGAAACATCGCCAAAGGCAAGGGAAGCAAGGGTAAAAATGAACTATTGGGACTTCATATTGCTTTTTAGTCACACTCACGGTTTTTCCTCTCACTGCTCTGGCATAAAATAGCCTTCTCTCTCTCTCTCTCCCTCTTTTTTTTTCCCCCTTTAACAGGTGTTACTAAGAGTCAATTTTCATGTTATATTCTTTGTTGAATTTTTGGAAGAAGTTTAACCTGAACAGAGATTTTGAAGGAAGGCTTCTCTGTGGAAACTAAATGTTATTTTACATTAGCTGCATCAGGATTCTTAGGGTTATTTTCCATTTTGTGTAATCTGTAGAGGTCTTAAGCATCAGAAAGTGGAAGGGCCATGTATTCTAACAATGCTGGCTGTTTAAATTGCCATTTCCACTAAATTTATATTCTTCAAAAGTGTTGAATATAACATAGTACAAATTATCATAAATAGAGTGTGCTATGTTGAAAAAAGTTTAATCAGAAGGAGTAACACATCTCTGCTATTCTTCATGCATTTATTCTGTTGTGTGAGAAATACTGACCTTGAGGGACAGAGGAATTTATTGGAAGAATCTGTGTATCAAATTTAGTGAGTAGAAATACAAGTAGATGTATTAAGAAATTCGAAAGAAATCATATAGTTCTGTCACAAACTTATGTAGAGAAAGAAAGACTCAAGAAGGAGAAAATACACAGAACCAAAGATAGTCTTCTTGATCTCTAAAGTAAGAGGAATCAATAACACTAAAAATTTAACCAATTGGAATTAGATTCCCTAATGTCTGCACTAATACACATAAATGAGTTAAATAATAAGTAGACTGAGGAGACTCATACATAGTCCATGAAGCTCCATACCCCAGAATATTGCAAATTCAAGTGATACATAAAATGTATGCTTGAGAGAGCTTTGGGATTCTCCAGATCCATGGTTCTCCCTCTTACTTGATTAATATCATCATAGCCTATAAATCATGTAAGTGCTTATTCATGTCTTACCTGTTCAAGCTCCCCACACTGAAAATCCACAGAAGGAATCATGGATGAAGTAACTGCAAATACCCACTGTCCTGATGATTTGTGTAAGGTGGTCTGGAATTAGAACAGTTTGGGCAGCTTGCTACTTAGATTTCTATTTGTGCCCCAACTTACACCCAGGAAACTAGACACTAACACAGAGACTCACCTGTTTCAATCATTTATTCCTTCATTCAAGAAATGTCTACTATGTGACCGTAATAGGAGCACTTCCCATTTACTCATTAAACTGGACATTTATTTTCATTGTTGTAGATATACCAGTTATACTTCATAATAAAAATTAGAAAAAAATACACAGTGGAAGCAGAAAACAACATAATGATAACAGCAGAAAACTAAATAGGTGAATTAAAAGAAAAACTTGGGGAAATCCACAGACTTATAAAAAAGGGACAGAAATTAAAATATGAGGAAAATATCTTTTAAAAGGAGACTAGATATAAGAATTTCAAAATACAAGTGACAACCAGATGCAGGAGGATAAAATATGTTTTGGGTTGACAAAAGACAAGTTTTCAACCAAATTATTCAATTTACTGGGCAAACTATTGTTCTAGTTTTATCCTAAGAAAATCAAACTTCAGTAAGAAAAAAATCTTACAAGCATTCTGTCAGGGAAAAATGACACACAGTATATTCATATAAGAAGTAATCAGCTAGGCTGGCTTAATTCGTCTTTTATAACACAGGGAAACCAGAAGATTATATATGATAAATTTTGAGAGGAAAACAAATTGTTATGCAAAAAAAAAAATGCATACAACAGAAAATCACTTAACCTTCTTGAAGAACTTCATGTAAAATTCACTTCAAGGTGAAATTCATAACCTAACATAGACCAATCACTCCTTACCAACATGGCTGCGATTCCCACATACCAAGGTATCAGTATCCTTCACCTGGATTAGTGCAAATGCTGCTTAACTGGTTTGTCTGCCTATTGTCTTTCATTTCTATGATCTATTCTCAACAAGTATTCGGTGATCTTGTTAAAATGTAAGTTAAAATGTGTCACTCAGCTGTTCAAAACGGTGTAATAGAACTATATCTCAGGCAGAGTATAATCTGAACTTCTCATGTTCTCCATGGTCTTAAAGGGTCTGGGTCCTCTTTTGTCCCCTTACCTCCTCTACTCTTCACCTCCTTCCCCTTTCCAGTCTAAGTCCACTAGCCTTCTTATTCTTCCCTCTATTTGAAATGGTTTTTGCTCGAATTTCCCTTATTCACCCTTACTCACCTTGATTTTACTATGTCACCATGTCAGACTCTCAATTTACCCTTCCAGACATTCTGACTCCTTTCCTTGTACTTTTGCCATACACATTTCCTTTTAACCTAGTATATATTATATTTAAGTCTTGATTTTACCAGAATGTTAGTATGTTAGTTTCATGAGAATAGGGACTGTTGTGGTTTTTGTTTACTACCAATATACAAATGCTTTGAATTTTAGCTGGTATATATACATATATATGTATTTATATATGAGTGTATATATATATATGAGTATATATATATACGCTCATTAAATATTCATTAAAAGCATGACATTTTAGGGTGCCTGGGTGGCTCAGTCGGTTAAGCATCTGCCCTCAGCTCAGGTCATGATCCCAGGGTCCTGGGATCAAGTCCCGCATCACGCTCCCTGCTCTCCGGGGAGACTGCTTCTCCCTCTCCATCTGTCTGCTGCTTCCCCTGCTGTTGGTCTCTCTCCCTCTCTCAAAATTAATAAATAAAATCTTTAAAAAAAAAAAAGCATGACATTTAAAAATATATATATATGAGTATATGTATATGAGTATATATACTCATATATATAGATACTCATTAAATATTCATTAAAAGCATGACATTTAAAAAATTAACATCTAATTCTCATACATTAATCAAGAAAAGGATAGATATACCCTTAATATGATAAAGAATTCCTATCACGAACTAACAAAATCATCACATTTAGTAGAAAAAATAGTATCTAGATTCCAAACTTAGTGATTACATTCTCCAAGCTGGAAACATTATGGTACAAATTAGTGATTTTATTATGACTGGTATTCAGCATTGTATCCTAAGATTTATAGTAGAAGCCACTAGATAAATAATAAAATTTCTATAAAGCAGAAGATAAAATACCTCCTTTTGTGCATATAGTGATCATCTACCTTGAAAATACTGGCAAGATCTATAAGAAGAGAAAATGGTGCCTATTATATGATAGCTTAACAGGACTCATTCCAGAGCAAAAGTAAACTCCCTGGTGACTCCCAGAGCAATTTGGGGTGTTTCTGCAGAAAAGGCAGAAATGTATATAATAAAATAGCTTGTTCTGCTTATTTTTTATTGAATAATAATTTACATATAATATTAGTTTCAGGTGTACTTGATATTTTTATTCATTATGAAATGATCCCCACAATAGTCTAATCACCATCTGTTACCATACAAAATTACTACAGTGTTATTCCCTATGCTGTACATTATATCCTCATGACTTACTTATTTTATAACTGAAAGTTTATACCTCTTAGTCCCTTTACTTATTTCACCTGTACCCTCGCTTTCCTCCCCTCTGGCAACCACCAGTTTATTCTCTGTATCATGAGTCTGTTTCTGTTTCATTTTTTGTTCATTTGCTTTGTTTTTTAGATTCCACATATAAGTGAAATCACACACTATTTGTCTTTGAGTTTTTTCACTTAGCATAATACCCTCTAGGTCCATCCATCATGTTGCAGATGACAGAATTTCATTATTTTTTATGGTTGAGTAATATTCATACATATTCATACATTCATAGCATATCATATTTATCCATTTATCTAGTGATGGATACTTATGTTTCTTCTGGTTGTTACTGCTATCCTTTTAAAACTATCTCCTGGTAGAAGAGATCTGGGCAATGCTGGTTATTCTTTATGATCTCTTATTGAATACTTCACCTTTTCTGATTTTCCTCACACAAAGCCCTCTGGTTTCTGAGTTATTTTGGGTGTTAGTTCTTCGAACAACCTTGTTTTCCTTTCCCCTGTGCATCAATCAGAATTTCAGACAATATCAGAATTTTGTGGTTGCATGGGGAATGTAGCAATGTGTACACTGAGAGCAAGAAAAATTTCCTTGTCAGAATGTAGTAACAATGCACATAGTTCAGTGTTGGGGGAATAAGACCTCCACTTAGTCACATTAAGTGAATTATTTTCAGAAATCAATGATTAGCAGGTTTAGAGATAAGTTAAATTGACTCACTTAAACTGAATTCAGTTAAACTACATCAAACTTTGCAACCAAAATCAGATTACTCTGACATCTTTCTGAGTAAGATTTTTTTTGTTCTTTTTTTCCAAACACCTACTTTTATTATATCTTTCTTTACACTTGGGTCTTATTGATCTTATTTTCTTTGGAATACTTTAGGGGAGTATCTTCTCTGTCGGAAAGCTGACTTTAAATATGATAGTATATTATATATTGATTTAAAAACACATCTTGCATTACTAAGTAGTCACTGCTCATGGCCAAACTGCATGCATTTCCTTTTTGTATGGATTTTAATTTGTTCTAAGAAGTTAATTCACCATGTTCTCTTCATGATTCTTTCTCTCAAACCTGTTTCTAATTGTTCCTCCTTGATTTATTGTTATTGCTTTGATGGACATGTATATACCTCTACTTACCCTTGTCCTTTCAGTTCTATGGTTTAAATTGTGATTTTCTTTTCTAAAGTAACTGCAATTCTACTTCCCAATATAAGTAGTTACATAGGCATAATGATGAACTGATCATTCTGTTTTGCTCTATTAGTTTTTTTAAACTAAGTTTAAATTTTAAAATGTGCTTATTGATGCCAACAAAAACTGCAATGTAAATTAGAGTGTACTAATTCATTAATTTCTTTCTCTTCCTTAAATGTAAGCTCAATTCCTCAAATTCAAACTACCACTTTCTTACAGTCTTATGCACGCACACACATACAAACATACATAAAGGCACGATGTGTCACATATTTTGCCTAAAATTAAAAAAAAAACTATATATCAAATAGCTATCTTAAGTTAAAATAATGTGATTAGAAAAATACCTTGGAATAAGGTTAATTTTTAATTATTGCAAAAAATATAATTGTATATCATCACCTAAGGAAATGGCTACAAAAATCTAAGCAACTCATGATGGAGCCTAAAATTTATAGTATTTGTCATCAAAAAATAATATAAGTAAAAGTATCAATAGTGATGTTAAACATTTAAATTCTCTAATAGAGAAAATACACACAAATAACTTCAAAAAACATTTCAAAACATATTTGAAAATTATGTACAGTATTTTTTTATTTCATTGAGATATATTTTGAACACACTTATTGCTAGGTATATCTACAAGTAGAGTTATAAAAGAAGAAGAAAAATTAAATCAGTATATTGCAAAAATTCAATGCACTGTATTGAAGAGTACACCATAACACAGTAACACAGTAATCTCAGCTGTAAAAACAGATCAACATAGGGGCACCTGGGAGGCTCAGTAGGTTAAGTGACCAACTCTTGATTTCGGCTCAGGTCATGATCTCGGCGTCCTAAGATGGAGCCTGCTTAAGATTCTCTCTCCCTCTCCCTCCCCTCCTCCTACCCCTCTCTAAAAAGAATCAAAAAACAAAAAACAAAAAAACAGGTCAACATACATTTCTCCCTTCTTTTTCCCCCTTAACTACCTTCTTGTCTTGCCCTCCATTCTTTTCTGTTGTAGACCATTAAAAAAAGGTAAGAACAGAGGCTTTAGTGTCACACTAATATTGATATAAATTTTGTTTTATCATCTTAAATATTTTTGCTCTATAATCTTAAAATAGGTATAATAATTGATATTTGGTAAAAAATTTAAAGGAAAAAAATTTTTAAAAAATTTTAAATTCTAACCAACCTGAGACAAAGAAAATGTTCTGTTGTCATGATTGACTCTTATAAATGCATGTACTGATTGAAAAACTGCTTTTTTATTCTCTTTTAAGATCAGAGAAAATATACTTTCTCAAAAATAGCCCAGCTGGTTGATATCACTGTTTATATATGCAAAATTAGATAGAATTCCTTAATAATTCCTGATGGGATTTTCTTTGCTAAGAAATACAAATTCAATATTAAAACTGAAAAATTAAAAACTACTAAAATTTCAAGAATGAAATTTAAAAAGATGTAAAGAAATGGGGATATATGCCAAGTTCCTGGATTGGAGGATTAAATATTTTTAAAATGTCAATTATTAATTATTAACCTAGAAATTTATAAGCTGATTCTAAATATATATGGAAAATTAAAATATCAGATTCAATAACAAATCAATCTTGAAATAAAAGGATAAATCAATCTTGAAAAAAAAAGGATATTGCTCTCTGAGCTTAAAGCTATAGTAGTCAAAACAGACACATATATATAGTGAATAAATTTTTGACAAAGGTGCCAAGGAAATTCAATGTGCAAAGGCTAGTTTTTATAAAAGAATAAATACATAAAAACTGGATATCCATATGGAGAAGAAATGAATTATGACCCTTACTTCACAACAGACACACAAATTAATTCAAGATGAATAGCATAACATAAAAGTTAAAACTAAATTTTTGAGAAAGGCATAAAATCTTTGCCATTTTTGAGATAGGCAAAGATCTTTTCAAAGGCACTGACCATAAAAAAATTCATAAGTTAGAATTCTTCAAAATTAAAAATTTTTGTTCATTACAGTCATATTATACCTTAAAAATGAAAAAGTAAGACACAGAGTAGAAAAGGAGAAAAACATTTAAGATTATAATGATATATATATATACATACACACACACATATATAAATATCAATGTTCTTGTCTTGCACCCAGAATATATAAAGAACTTATACAACTCAACAGTATAACAGGAAGCAATTCAATTGAAGGGTCCAAAGACTTGAGCAGATACTTTACAAAAAAGACACAGGAATGACTAGCAAATAAGCATATGAAAAGGTGATGTCATTAGTTAACTGTTAAATAAAAATTATAAAAATGCAACAGCAGAAAATTCAAAACCATAAGCATGGTTAAATTTGAAAAGATTGATTGTATCAAACCTTGTCAATGATATGGAATGACTGGTGAAACAATTGGTACTCTTGTATATTGGGTGGGAATATAAAATAGTAGAGCCACTTTAGAAAAAGATGTCTTATAAAGTTAAGTGCAATCCTACTCTATAACTTAACATCTCCACTTCTACAGAAATATACTGCCAAAATTTTTGTCCAACAATGTTTGTTGTAGCTCTAGTCATCATAACCCCAGACTAGAAACAACCCAATGTCCCTCAAATTCTGACTGGATGTATAAATACAAGGTATGCAGCAGTCATACAATACAATACTATTCAGCAATCAAAAGAAAATATTACAGTTACACTTAATAACATGCATGAATTGATAAAACACATTTAGTGAAAGAAGCCAGATCTAAAAGAGTATAAGCTATATGATTTCTATTCACTCACCGTTGAAGAACAGACAGAAGTAATTTATTACAGCAGTGGACCTGAGAGTAGTGGTTGCCACTGGGGCAGAGAAAATTGAATGCAAAAGGACAAATGGAAACTTTCTTGGGTGACAGAAGTGTTCAGAATATTAACTGAGGTGACAATTGCATGGATTATTACCTTCACTTGAAACTCTAAACTGTGTATTTAAAACATGTGTATTTTATCGCATGTAAGATATCAAGTAACAGAGTAGAGGATGCAATGGAAAAGGGAGAGTGCAAACACATAGGGACTTGCATGCAACAGAGATAACATTGTGTCCAAAAAAATATTTAAATTGAAAAAGAACACAATATCTATTTTCGATAAGGAAATAGAGCAATAGAATTTCTCAAATATGGCTGGTACCAATGTAAATGGCTAAAACTGCTTTGAAAAACTGGCAGTTGAAAACATTCATTTCTTTTTTTTAAATTTTTTATTGTTATGTTAATCACCATACATTACATCATTAGTTTTTGATGTAGTGTTCCATGATTCATTGTTTGTGTATAACACCTAGTGCTCCATGCAGAGCGTGCCCTCTTTAATACCCACCACCAGGCTAACCCATCCTCCCACCTCCTCCCCTCTAGAACCCTCAGTTTGTTTTTCAGAGTCCATCGTCTCTCATCGTTCGTCTCCCCCTCCAATTTCCCCCTTTCATTCTTCCCCTCCTGCTATCTTCTTTTTTTTTTTTTTTAACATATATTGTATTATTTGTTTCAGAGGTACAGGTCTGTGATTCAACAGTCTTGCACAATTCACAGCGCTCACCATAGCACATACCCTCCCCAATGTCTATCACTCAGCCACCCCATCCCTCCCACCCCCCACCACTCCAGCAATCCTCAGTTTGTTTCCTGCAATTAAGAATTCCTCATATCAGTGAGGTCATATGATACATGTCTTTCTCTGATTGACGTATTTCGCTCAGCATAACACGCTCCAGTTCCATCCACGTTGTTGCAAATGGCAAGATCTCATTCCTTTTGATGGCTGCATAATATTCCATTGTGTATATATAGCACATCTTCTTTATCCATTCATCTGTCGATGGACATCTTGGCTCTTTCCACAGTTTGGCTATTGTGGACATTGCTGCTATAAACATCGGGGTGCACGTACCCCTTCGGATCCCTACTTTTGTATCTTTGGGGTAAATACCCAGTAGTGCAATTGCTGGATCATATGGTAGCTCCATTTTCAACTTTTTGAGGAACCTCCATGCAGTTTTCCAGAGTGGCTGCACCAGTTTGCATTCCCACCAACAGTGTAGGAGGGTTCCCCTTTCTCCACATCCCCGCCAACATCTGTCGTTTCCTGACTTGTTAATTTTAGCCATTCTGACTGGTGTGAGGTGATATCTCATTGAGGTTTTGATTTGGATTTCCCTGATGCCGAGCGATGTTGAGACATGAACAGACATTTTTCCAAAGAAGACATCCAAATGGCCAACAGACACATGAAAACATTCATTTCTATAACCAAGCAGTTTTATCCCTGGTTCTATTTTCAACAGGAATGTGTACATATGTTCACCACAAGTCATTTGCCTGAAGATTTATGGCACCACTATTAGTAAAAACCAAAAGTTAGAAAATAACCAAATGCCACCAACAGTAGCATACATAAGTAAATTATGATATATTCATATAATAAAACTTTATACAATAATGAGAATAAATGATTTACAACAACATAATGGGTAAACTTCCCCAAAATAATTTTGAGCAAAATAAGTCAACAGACAGAATATATACCCTATATAAAACAAAATATCATATAAAGTGCACAAAAACAGATCAAGCCCATCTATACTTTAGAGAGGGAAGTAGTGACTTGGGTAAAGAAGGAGAGGGATTGACCTCATGTGTGTAAAGGAGATTCCAAGTGCCGAACTGCAAAATATCTTTAATTGGCTAGTCGAGGATCACTCAAGAGTAGTCAGCAAGTGGAAATTTATCAGGCTATATTACCAGCACTGAGACCTCAATCCAATCTTAAAAAAAAAAAAAAAATACTTTTTGTGAAGTTATATACTGAATAATGCAAAGAGATATTCAACACCCTAACCTAAAAAGGCAAATGTCACATGGATGACTTTAACATGTTAATTGGTTCAGACATCCTACCACAAATTTTAGAGGCAATGTGGTTTTTTAAAAGGAATTCTGCAGCTGGACTCAGGAGCCGTTAGAACCCTGGCTCCAACTCTAGTTAAAATGTAATTTTTATCTGATTACTTAATATTTGTAAGCATTAGCCTTTCCACCCATAAAGTGAGAGCGTTATGTTAGCTGATCTATATGGTTATCGCTACCTGTAAAATTCTTTGAATCTGTTGTACAAGATAGATACAATAGTTTAAAATCTTTTTATTTTTCATGCAATTAAAATACAGAATGCTAACATACTATTTAATATTTTTATTTAATTGTCAATAATCTCTTAAGTATTTACCAAAAGAGAAAAATAATTTGTTAAACTCTTCATCCCTTTGGCCTTGACAGTAGCTAATATTTTGATTAAATTGTAAAAGAAGTCTATTGAAAAGCAAAGGAAACCCCAAGAGCTGCTTAATGCCAGTAGCATTTGTAGGGTCCAGGTTTCCCTAAATTTCACTGTGATTTCATCATATGAGGTTTAAAATATTCATGTAAGACTTCTGTTTAGGGGAACAATTATCCTATCTTTATCTTTATGATTTCTAAATGCCACATTAACTGCATTGATTCAGATAATAAAATAGCAATCAGTACTCAATGAATTGGATAATTTTCTTATATATGTGAGGACATAGTGCCTATGTGCTTTTATACCCATGTTTTTATTTCAGCTCCCAGGACACCTTTCTTTCACGACCCATTAAGTTTCTCAGTGTGTGGAAACTTTTGGATTATTTAGCTTATCATAATAAAACAGTCCATTCAACATAATCCCTAGAAAAAGTAGACCACATCTAAAATGATTTTTATTCATTCCTCCTTTTTATGGTAATAAAATGATGTTATTGGTTCTACAAATGCACTAATAAACATTTTTTAGGAAAAATTTGTAGGCACCAAGACTTTTAATTTTTGTTCTCATTCTAGAGCCAATAAATTTCTATAGTAGGATTCTTCTCATTGCCAGAAAGACAAAACAAAACAAAAATTAAAGGTTTCCATATCTAAAACTACAAATGTTAGGAAAGCAATAAACTTAATGGAACAAGAACTATTAAAATTTATAGCAGGCATCCATCGTGAATTTTCACCTTTGAAATTGACCTATCCAACCTTTTTTTTTTTTTTTTTTTAGGAACTAAAAAAGGAATTTGTTTATTGAGGTCAAGAGGGTGCAAGCAATATAAAAATCAAAAGGTTATCTGACTTTTCTTTCTCTGCTTCTCAAATGGGGCTTGGATTTTATTTGTAAATTTTCTGAGGGTCCCGATCTCCTCATGGAATCCTTTATACAGGGGGAAGCTGTGGGACAGATTTCTAAAGAGACCCCTCAGGAAAACTATCATTGGGCTGGCGGGGGTGTTGCTCCATGTTGCCTACTTCTTTCCCTTCCGCTTCATGTGTATTACAAAATAGTCATTGCATGTGATGGTGAGCCCAGCAATTTGCAGAAGCAGCTCTGGAAGCCCACTTTCCTGTCTCGGCACTGGTCCGGGTCCTTCATTATTTTGTCCATGGCCAGAGGGTCTTTTTGATTTTCCAAAAATCCAGGGAACTCCTTTTCCATGAGTACTCTCAGGTCCTCCTTTGTTAAGTAGCCTTTATTCCCAGCAAACTTGTGAAACATGAACATCATGGTTTCCATGGTGTGTTCCATTTGAGACGGCATTTTGGTGAGGTCTGTTGAAACCTTGTCCCGAGGCGCGGCGGGGATGATTGGCTGGCTGGGACTCACCGCCAGTTCTATACAGCATTTTAAGCAGAGGATTGCTGTTTCCATTAAACTACTCTCTTGGTTGCTATAGGCCTGACTTGGTGGATTGGAAAAGACAACTCTTGTGAGACCCATCCTACCCTTTCCTGTCATTTCCTAAAGCAGATTTTAAGAATCCAGGGTCACATGAAGCTATAACATTGGAGCTATATACTCATCTTTCTACCAACAACTTCATTTGAAGTTTCATGTTCACAAATCCAATGTGCACAAAACAGAACTCATCCTCTCACATCTATTCTTAATGTGTTCACAAAGGACTCAATTTGCCTGAGTTCATGTTTCCACGAGAAAGGACAAACTAGGGCCCACACTTCTGCCTCTCTCTGCTTCTTACGTAATTGCTGTCTTTGCAAGAAGAAACCTGGTATACTTGATTGAGCTTCTTCAGGGCTTCTGTTTTATTCAGTCTACTTGCAGGGAGGAAGCTCTTAAATTTGCTTTCCCCCAATACATCTCTGAGGGAGATGTCCCAATAACAATTCTGCTTGTGACTGCTTGGGTAAATCTGTTTAATTCAGGGGTAAAGATTAGAAGTGTATTGTGCCCACATATGTAATTGGCACACTTCAATTCAGCCTAATCTATAATATAATTACTATTTTGAACTCCACTCATTCTATTCCTATCTGTCTACTTTAGGGAGAGGGGAGGGTGTTAGGCAAATAGCAGGTTTACCAAATCTCTGTGTGTGTGTGTGCACTTTTATTGAGATAAATCAAATACCATAGTATTTACCCTTTAAAAATGTAGAATTCAGTGGGTGTTGGTGTATCACAAAGTTGTGCAACAATCACCACTACAGAATTCTAGAACTTTTTCATCAGCCCAAAGAGGAAATATTATACCTATTAGCAGTCATCCCCCTCCTGCCTTTTCCTCTACTCCCTGTTCACTACTAATTTATTGTCTGGCTCTATGGATTTGCTTATTCTGGACATTTCATAAAAGCAGAATCATACACTATGTGGCCTTTTGGGTCTGGCTTCTTTTACTTAACATCATGCTTTCAAGGTTCATCCAGGTTGGGCATGAATCTGTACTTAACTCTTTTTTTTTTTTTTTAAAGATTTTATTTATTTATTTTGACAGAGAGAGAGACAGCGAGAGAGGGAACACAAGCAGGGGGAGTGGGAGAGGGTGAAGCAGGCTTTCCGCCAAGCAGAGAGCCCGATGCGGGGCTCAATCCCAGGACCCTGGGATCATGACCTGAGCCGAAGGCAGACGCTTAACGACTGAGCCACCCAGGCGCCCCACTTAATTCCTTTTTATGTTGAAAAATATTTCATTGCATAGATATACTCATTTTGTTAGTCCGCTCATCAGTTGATGGATATTTGTTTCTATTTTTTGGATTTTATGAATTCTATGAATATTTGTGTACAAGTTTTTTTTTTATGGACATATATTTTGTTATCCTGGGTATATATCTAGGAGTGGAATTTTCAGGCTATATGGTAACTCTACATTTAACTTTTTGAGAAACTATCAAACTCTTTTTCCAAAGTGGCTTACCAATTTCCTTTCCCACCAGCCAAATTTGAGGGTTCCAATTATTCCACATCCTCACCAAAGCTTGTTGTTATCCATCTTTTTTGTATATGGTGTCAGAAAGGAGTCCTAACCTATATTTTAATCATTTTCAACTTGAAAGAGAAAGAAAGGGCTATTATTCACCAGTCCTCTATAAATTCAACAATTACAATATTAATGCTGATGACTGCAACTTTTTTGTTTTAATAAATTCAGTCTTCCACTCTCCTCTGAGCTCCGGTTGTTTCTTATTTTATTTTTTATTTTTTTATTGTTATGTTAATCCCCATACATTACATCATTAGTTTTAGATGTAGTGTTCCATGATTCATTGTTTGTGCATAACACCCAGTGCTCCATGCAGAATGTGCCCTCCTCAATACCCACCACCAGGCTAACCCATCCTCCCACCCCCCTCCCCTCTAGAACCCTCAGTTTGTTTTTCAGAGTCCATCGTCTCTCATGGTTCGTCTACCCCTCCGATTTCCCCCCCTTCATTCTTCCCCTCCTGCTATCTTCTTTTTTTTTTCTTAATATATATTGCATTATTTGTTTCAGAGGTACAGATCTGAGATTCAATAGTCTTGCACAATTCACAGTGCTTACCAGAGCACATACACTCCCCAGTGTCGATCACCCAGTCACCCCATCCCTTCCACCCCACCCCCCACTCCAGCAACCCTCAGTTTGTTTCCTGAGATTAAGAATTCCTCATATCAGTGAGGTCATATGATACATGTCTTTCTCTGTTTGACTTATTTCGCTCAACATAATACCCTCCAGTTCCATCCACGTCGTTGCAAATGGCAAGATCTCATTCCTTTTGATGGTTGCATAATATTCCATTGTATATATACACCACTTCTTCTTTATCCGTTCATCTGTCGATGGACATCTTGGCTCTTTCCACAGTTTGGCTATTGTGGACATTGCTGCTATAAACATCGGGGTGCACATACGCTTTTGGTTCCCTACTTTTGTATGCTCCGGTTGTTTCTATGTAACTACATACTTACATCCTTCATTGGCAATTGGATGTTTTATATACCTTTTAGTGAACCATATGACCAAATTCTAGGAGTCCTTTCAAACATAATTTGAGTTAAACAACCCTCATAATAAGTCTTATAGTCCGTCACACCACCTTCTCCCCTAGAGGATAGATGTTGCCTCTGAACTGTGCCTGTTTCCAATCTTATCTTCTTATAGCCCATTCTCCAGAAGAGCCAGATTGACAATCCTTAAACACACAACAAATCAAGTCACTCCACTCTATGACTTACTCCATGGCTTCCTCCCTGGAGAGTGATTTTGTCTCTGAGGAGAAATGTGTCAATGTTTGGAGATTTTTTTTATTGTCACAGTGAAGGGGAGGTGCTATGGGCATCTAGTGTGTAGATGATAAGTATGCTACTAAAGATCCTAAACATCCATTATCTGGCCTCAAATTTTAGTAATACCACTGTTGAGATACCCAGTATTTCACTTAGAATAAAATCCAAAATCCTTACCATGGACTAGAGAGCTCTCATAATCCTTGCTTGCCTCTCAGATATCACTTCCCATTTACCACCTCAATCAGTATACTCGAGCCACACATCGTGTTTCTTTAACATACAAAACTATTTTCTGAATCAAAGCCTTTAAACTCTTTGCTTTGCACAGAATACTCTCCCTCCAGATTTTTGCCTGGACGACTTCTTTTTATAACCCAGGCCTCTGTTCAAGCATAACCTCCTTAGAGATTCAAGTCCTCAGAGCCACAGAGAAGATAGCATTTTAGAAGAGGGGATTACAAGGGGATCACAGCTAGAAAAAACTGATGATAAAGAAAATGAAAGAATTATTGACCATCTTTATAAATAGCATATGTTGAATAGCTGAAATAAGTAGTGCATGCAGTCTCTTTGAAGGTTGAGCAGCCTCCCATGGGCAATGATATACATAAATAAATGATAACTGAGGCAACAGGGTTAAGTGTCCAACTCCTGATTTCGGCTCAGGTCATGATCTCAGGGATGTGAGATCCGGCCATGCGTCAAAGGGCTCCATGATGGGCATGGAGCCTGCTTAAAATCCTCTCTCTCCCTCTCCCTCATGAATGAATGAATGAACGAATGTACATATGTACATATGTATGTATTATGTTTGTTAACTCATGGCTGGGAATCTCTGGGTGGACATGATAGAATGTCAGTAGGAGAACAGATTAAGATTCCCATTAAGTTTCAAACTGGACTGGAGGAATGGTGAGGGAAGTGAAGAAGGTGCTTACAAAGTGTGGAAAATATGAAAAGGGGGTCATTGAGTAAGGTAGAAAAATGAGTAAGGTAGGTCAAAGAGTACGGTAGAAACATGTTTCATAAAAGCAAAGGAATACAGGGTGTGGACAGAGAATTATTTCAGAGATTCAGATTTTAAGGCAGTAATTCCCACTGATGATTAGATACAAATTTAGCTATTCCAGTGAAGACAAAAAGAATTACACAGAATCCATGGAGCCTAAGAGATAAAACAAGCAAACAAACAAACAAACAAAAACTGTGCCAGGAGTGACAGAAGAGTTAACACATAAATATTCAATTCCCCAATGATGACAGGAGATCAGGGTGAAAAAACTTCAGATTTTGAGCTGAAGTTAATCAAGAAGGTGTCAAGAGGGACTGAACGTTCTTGTATGCAAAGTCACATCAATTAATAGTGGTTGCCTGGAACACTCACTGTATTGAGAATGATAGAATGATTCTATGGCTTGACCAGGTTCAGCAGGAAAGAGGAGTCCTTGAGAATGGAGGGAAGAAGTGGTGCATCTCTTCTGGGTGTTCCTCATTGTTATAATAAGAAATACCTCAGCAATTGAAAAAGTACAAAAAGTATAATAATAAGGTATGGAAATCCTAGACTGCAAGTACGGGGGAGCTGATTATCAGGCAACATCACGTAAAAGAAAGTGTAGAGAAGAGCAAAGATAATGTTGATTCTCTTTTCTGAAACCAATGCAGGGGTGAGGTTCTGGGATGTGGGGCTTCTGTGTGAGAGAGTTGATGGGGAATTGATCCAAGTGGGGTTAGGGAATCAGAGGAAGACTTGGATTCAGGTGAGGAGGGGAGGTTAAGCTTTTTGAGCACATAGGTTAAATAAAATCCACCCTTTGGACAATGTATAACTCAGAGGCTTTTATGAGAGTGAGTTTTGGTGTGAAAAGCCAGGCCTCTTTCCTGTCTTAGTGCAATGTGACTGTGTGTCAGAGAGATTCTTTTCTTCTCCACATTTTCCTCAAAAGGCAAAAGAAGGATGTTTCGTTTGTTTAATTGCAATACAATATCTCCCCCAGATAGCCTTACCCTCTGAGTCAAAGTTGGATTTGACACATAAGTTATCATTAAGCCCCATTACTTTTTTAAGCTGTTTTTAAGTTGTTTTGTGTTGATTTCCATTACATAAATACCATCAAAGAAAAGACGTAGGATTTGATTATCAGTTAAAATGTCAGTTGAACTGAAAATCAGTGGGTAGAAAAGCTCAAGAGCCACTTATGATTTTAAAACTGAGCAGACAAAGCTTGTTGAATAAATAAATGTTGCTTTTAAACATTACATTAATTTTGCTATCTAGACAAAGGGAAATGATATTATGGATGGTCCTTCCAGTACTGAAATTACAGTTGTTCATAATTTTGACATGTCTTCCTGAAACACATATGATGCTCTTTAGAGGGAATCTAGCCTAGATGCACTTCTCATATCTTACATCAATATAAAAAGGTCATAAAAGACCTCCACATTTTTATTCACAGATATGTAGCTAGCTTCATACTGTATGAAAGATTAATATTCTACCAGCACCTACTGGACAACAATAACAAATGTCTTTGGTGAAACTCACTTATTATATGACTGGCATTATTTTTCCAGGCCTAAAGTTCTCATAGAATGAGGCCAATCTAGATAGGATAGGCTTTCCATTGGTAATTTAGTTGTTTACAAAGCTTTTCCTAAAGCTGAGTCAGATTCACATATTTTTCTATCATACAGACAATTACTTCCAAGCCCTTGGGAGCATTGTCAGTAAGCACTTTCTCTCATGCCCATACTTCATGGATTCCTAGGGAAGACTCATGCTTATTTGACCATAGAATAAATATGTTTAGCCATAATAAAAGTTATATTTTCAATTCCCAAGAGGTAAAAGAGGCAAGTCTATCATTATTAGCAGCTTTCTCTTTTCTGCATACTACTCAAGTACATAGTATTACCAAGATATATGGTTGTAATTTTCCAAGAAATAAAGCATTAAAATAACATGTAGAGATAAACCAACATTATCATGATACAATAAAATATGAACTCTGTAAATAAATTTTTACATGATATTGCTTATCATTTTATTATTTAGCATCTCTTCAGAATGGATAGTGTGCTAAGAGCTATCTGTATCAATAGAATATTACACACACATCCATTTTCTCTAGGAACTTATATATAAAATAATCTAAAGAAGGCAATTTTGAAAATTCAAAGTATATTGGATTTAACACACACATACAATAAAAAAGCAACTTATAGTACTGGAGATTCATTTAAAATTTTAAGACCTCGTTAAAATGAAGAAAATAAAAACTTTAGCATAAAAGATCAAAATCACAAGTCACATGTCTTACGCGTCAGTTGCATATCAAACATTAGGGAAGAACTGTGAATTTACTCAGAATACTCATCCTGAAGGACACAAAAGACACTTGTTATATGCAAATGTATAAATTTATAGATTAGTTTTTCAGCTAAAGATAAGTATTAGATTCCTGAATTATGTTTACTTTAAAAGTCTATTTCCAAAGTCAACCAAGTACTGTTTTTACCTTGTTTAAGATCCTACTCAGTGGAGCCTAAAAATGATGTAATAACAGGTGAAATGTAGTAACATGCCTGCATTTGTCGTTCATACTGCATGACCATGCATGTTGGCTCTGGCTCTGCTCCTAGTTACTGCCTTTCTAGGGCTCAGGCTGAGGGGGCGGCCCCCATCTGCCCATGCAGATCTCCTGGAAGACAGAAGAGAGGGTGGGGAAGGAAATGGCTACAAAAACAAGACCTCAGTGTGGTGGGGGAAATGATTCTCTCATGGGAAGGGAGACCTCATAGGGAGGAAATTAAATCTATGAAGAGTAAATCAAGCTAGCCCAATATATTAATATAATTTTTACTTGATACCCTATTCTGAGTGAGGCAGCAGAGAATTTGGACAGAGCAACTAAAATGGACAAATTTTAACTGTTTCTTTATTCTTCACCTTCTCTGGCCCATCTCCTAGGTTTTTAAGTTGTCTTCTTATTTACTGCGTCTGTTTTCAATTAAATCCCTCATCTCTGTGTTTATACCTTTTCCTGATAAACTGGCTGTTCAGTTTATCTCCAGTTCAGTTAAATTTCACCATTCTTACTCATAAATCTACCCAAAACTTCTTAGGAAGAAAGGCCAGAGATTCTCTTTTTGGCATACAGGTTGTATTTATATACTACAAACTTTGCAGTTTTTCTTTTAAGGTCCATTTATAGAATTATTATGGAATAATTTTTCTGAAACAAATATAATCTAGAGTGATAAATCTCTCTATTATAATGTCATCCATCATAAGTTTACACAGACAAGCTGTGCAGCCAACCTATTTTGTTGGTCCCAATGGATAAACTTTCACAAGCAAACATATAGCTCCATACCAAATTGGTAGGAAGCATTCTTTTATTTTAAAATCGAGTATTGATTAATACATCTGGAACAAATATTTTCCAAGTGTATAGTACTGGCAGATATTTTGCAATAGGACAAAATAAGGGATATAAAAAACTAGAATGGAGTGTGAATAAAAATGGCTTTTTGTTGCACATAACAGAATTGTTGTACTTAGATGATTTCTTTAAATGAGAATACATAAAGTAGTTTAAGCAAAGAATAGTGAGGGGCTCTGGGTGGCTCAGTCAGTTAACCCTCTGACTCTTGATTTTGCCTCAGGTCATGATCTCAGGGTCATGAGATCCAGCCCCCATTGGGCTCTCTCCCTCTCTCTCTGGCTTCCCCGAGGCCCCCTCACCCCAGCTCATGAACGCATGTTCTTTCTCTCTTTCTCAAAAAAATAAAAAATTATAGTGACCTGACTCTTTATCTACACAGTGTGTTTTTTTATCTGCCCAACAGGGTGTTTCTCCAGAGTCCCTGGTGATAGGCAAGGACTACTGTAGGGCAGGGATCACCCTTACTCCTCTTTGTTCTCAGAAATCAGAAGTTTAATTTTTTTCTGTCCTCTAGTGTATGTTATTCACAATATAAAGTAACTGTTACCTATCAGAATTATTTTCAGCTTATTAGAAAGGGCATGTGCTGTGGCTCTCAGGTGGCTGGGGCGGGGATTGGGATGGGATGGATAGAAGACACTGATGAATTCTTCATTATAGGTGTAATTTTCCCTAAAATTACCTGTAAGTTTTAGGCACATTGCTCAATGGTCTCCTCAGTTCTATGACACTGTTCATTTTTCCCTCTTTGCATAACTATAATGTATTGGTTTGCAAACTGACCTTCAGTACACAGAGGGCAAGGAGAGACCTAAGAAAGAGGTAGTTCACTCCAAATCAGTAGGAGGCAGGGTTTTTTTTTTTTAATATATTTTTTTAATTTTTAAATTTTTTTGTTATGTTAATCACCATACATTACATCATTAGTTTTTGATGTAGTGTTCCATGATTCATTGTTTGCATATAACACCCAGTGCTCCATGCAGAACGTGCCCTCTTTAATACCCATCACCAAGCTAACCCATGCTCCCACCCCTCTCCCCTCTGGAACCCTCAGTTTGTTTTTCAGAGTCCATCGTCTCTCATGGTTCATCTCCCCCTCAGATTTCCCCCCCCTTCATTCTTCCCTTCCTGCTATCTTCTTCTTTTTTTTTTTTTTTTTTAACATATAATGTATTATTTGTTTCAGAGGTACAGGTCTGTGATTCAACAGTCTTGCACAATTCACAGTGCTCACCATAGCACATACCCTCCCCAATGTCTATCACTCAGCCACCCCATCCCTCCCACCCACCCCCACTCCAGCAACCCTCAGTTTGTTTACTGAGATTAAGATTTCTTCATATCAGTGAGGTCATATGAGACATGTCTTTCTCTGATTGACTTATTTCACTCAGAATAATACCCTCCAGTTCCATCCACATTGTTGCAAATGGCAAGATTTCATTCCTTTTGATGGCTGCATAATATTCCATTATATGTATATACCACATCTTCTTTAACCATTCATCTGTCAGTGGACATCTTGGCTCTTTCCACAGTTTGACTATTGTGGGCATTGCTGCTATAAACATCAGGGTGCACGTACCCCTTCGGATCCCTACATTTGTATCTTTGGGGTAAATACCCAGTAGTGCAATTGCTGGATCATATGGTAGCTCTATTTTCAACTTTTTGAGGAACTTCCATACTGTTTTCCAGAGTGGCTGCACCAGCTTGCATTCCCACCAACAGTGTAGGGGGCATGTTTAAAAGCAAGGGAACTTGCATATGAGGCTTGTCTTGGGCACCCTGAGATGAGTAGATCTCTGTACCTGCCAGCCAAGATCTCTCTCTGTCTCTCTCTCAAGGCCATGACTTTAAAAATGGCTCTGGTTGTGGGAATGGGGGGCAGATATACATTCCAAGGACAGGAAAGGTGTTGAGAAGCCTCTGATTGCCAGGCTCCAGCTCCCAGGTCACCGGTGGTCACATTCTTTCAATGACTCCTCCAATAGAATGTTATTGAGTTAAAGGATCATCTGTTCCCATCACAGTCCTGAGTTATAATGCAAATTCACATTAAATTCCATTATCTTAAGACCATGCCTGTATCCAATGCTCCCTTCTCCAATTTTGGTCTCCATTCAATGATTTCATTTAAAATATGTTCAGGATCTGGGGCACCTGGGTGGTTCAGTCATTTAAGCAGCTGCCTTCGGCTCAGGTCATGATCCTGGAATCCCAGGATCTCTCTCTCATCTCTCTCTCTCAAGTAAGTAAATAAAATATTTAAAAATAAAATATGTTCAAGATCCTACTGTATACAGGCACACTTCTGTACACTGGGGATACATAATAGAAGCCGGCAATATTCCTGATCTTTATCCTCTGTTTGGGAATAGTGGTAGAGTGTGGATACAGGGTCAAGAATGGTCAAAAGTGTAGTTCTGGTGCAGTTCAAATGGATTTTCTGGAAGACCAATCTGGCTAAGACAAGAAAGGGAATGGGCACGGGGGAGTACAGTTGACCCTTGAACAGTGGTGGGTTCGGGGCACCAACCCTCTGCACAGTTGAAAATCTACATGTAACTTTTGATTCCCCCCATACTTACCTACTAACAGCCAACCATTGATCGGAAGTTTTACCAATGACATAAACAGACAACACGTATTGTGTATGTTATATGTATTATATAATGTATGCTTACAATAAAGTAAACTAAAGAAAAAATGTTATTAAAATAATAAGTCAATCAGAGAAAGACATGTATCATATGATCTCACTGATATGAGTAATTCTTAATCTCAGGAAACAAACTGAGGATTGCTGGAGTGGTGGGGGGTGGGAGGGATGAGGTGGCTGAGTGGTGGACATTGGGGAGGGTATGTGCTATGGCGAGTGCTGTGAATTGTGTAAGACTATTGAATCACAGACCTGTACCTCTGAAACAAATAATACATTATATGTTAAAAAAGAAAAGAAGAAGAAGAAGATAGCAGGAAGGGAAAAATGAAGGGGGGGGGAAATCGGAGGGGGTTACAAACCATGAGAGACTATGGACTCTGAGAAACAAACTGAAGGTTCTAGAGGGGAGGGGAGTGGGGGGATGGGTTAGCCTGGTGATGGGTATTAAAAAGGTCATGTACTGAATGGAGCACTGGGTGTTATACGCAAACAATGCATCATGGAACACCACATCAAAAACTAATGATGTGGGACGCCTGGGTGGCTCAGTTGGTTGGGCGACTGCCTTCAGCTCAGGTCATGATCCTGGAGTCCCGGGATCGAGTCCCGCATCGGGCTCCCTGCTTGGCAGGGAGTCTGCTTCTCCCTCTGACCCTCCCCCCTCTCATGTGCTCTTTCTCACTCTCTCTCTCTCAAATAAATAAATAAAATCTTAAAAAAAAAAAACTAATGATGTAATGTATGGTGATTAACATAACATAATAAAATTTTAAAAAAAGAAAAGAAAAGAATAAGGAAGAGAAAATACATTTACAGTACTATATTTATATTAAAAAATCCACATATAAGTGGACCTACCCGGCTCCAAACTGTACTGTTCAAGGCTCAATTATATTTTACTGAAGAGAATAAGACTGAAATGGTTTTGGCAGATTTACTTCTATCACACAAACTATTTTCATCTGTCCTATTGTTTTGAGTCCAAGAGCATTCTCCGGGGATTTTCCCTGCAAATTCCACCAAAGCTAATTTACTCATTAGTCTCATAAAATGCTACATTCATTTGTGCCTTGCCACATTACTTCATACTCACTCTCCACACCCAGTCTCACCTCCACTGGTTACTTCTTTCTCCAGAGATCAGTTCATACCCCCAATTCCTTCATTAAACCTCCCCTGGGCACTTCTATCCATATCTACCTCTTCCCATTCATCACAATCAATACTACCTCACACTTTGATGTAAATACTGGAGTGTCTGACTTATCAACACATTTTCCATCCCCACTAAGATAACAGAGTGGGTCTCATAATTTTGGGGGTTTTTTGTTTCTATCTGATAATGCCTCTAGATGATCAAATAACAACTTAGTATCACTGTGCAGGTCAACTCAGTGTAAGACAACTGTTCAGCAAAGTCACCAATAAAATGTCTCCCAAAATCATGGGACTTAGAACCCTCAGTTTGTTTCTCAGAGTCCATGGTCTCTCATGGATCATCTCCCCATCTGATTCCCCCCCCTTCATTTTTCCCTTCCTACTATCTTCTTTTTTTTTTAACATATAATGTATTATTTGTTTCAGAGGTACAGGTCTGTGATTCAGCAGTCTTACATAGCACATATCCTCCCCAGTGTCTATCACCCAGCCGCCCCATCCCTCCCACCCCCCTCCACTCCAGCAACCTTCAGTTTGTTTCCTGAGATTAAGAGTCTCTTACGATTTGTCTCCCTCTCTGGTTTCATCTTGTTCATTTTTTCCTCCCTTCCCTTATGATCCTCTGTCTTGTTTCTCAAATTCCTCATATCAGTGAGATCATATGATACTTGTCTTTCCCTGATTGACTTATTTCGCTTAGCATAATACCCTCTAGTTCCATCCACGCCATTGCCAATGACAAGATTTCTTTTTTTTTTGATGGCTGCATAATATTCCAATGTTTATAGCAGCAATGTCCCCAATAGCCAAACTATGGAAAGAGCCAAGATGTCCATCAATGGATGAATGGATAAAGAAGATGTGGTATATATATATACAATGGAATATTATGAACATTGTCATTTATGAATGACACATGTATAAAATCAACGAAATGAAATACCAAAAAATTTTAAATAAGTCCCAGTCATAAATTTTCCCTGTATTATCAAAACCCAGATGACCAGAGTAAATTACTTATATACATTTTAGTAAGTATATCTGCTGTTTTACTTACAGTTGTTTAGGAATAATAATAATGGTATAAGAATAATAAAAACAGTTAAAACTGTTACTGTTACTACTACTGATGATGGTGATAGTAAATGCTAATGCTAAATGCTAATACTCTTTTCCAGGCCCTGTTCTTAGCGCTTTATATATGTTATCACATGTAATCCTCTCAACAGCCTTACTATTTCCATTTTACAGAGAGGAAAATGAGGAATAACAAGGTGGAATAACTTGCCCAAGGCCACATAGCAGCCATAAAGTTGGGCAGGGAACCCACATAACCAGGTTCTAGAGCCCACTCTCTGAAACCACTAGGTCACGTGGCCTCTCTTATTACTTAGAGTCTCCCAGTTGTAGAAATGTGTGTCTACTCTACTCAATGTTATTTCAAAAGTCATCAGGGGTTATTCTGAGAAGCATCTATCTGGTCCGTTCATTATGAGTAACTACATGTGCACTTAGTTACACACGTGAGTGGTTGAAAGTAAACACTAAATAAGGATGGTGACAAATTCACAAAGGCATCTGAGTAAATTCAACCATCCACAGAAAGGAGGAAAAGCAAGTATTGTTAGCACATGTAACTCACCTCACCTATATATATATATATATATTTTTTTTTTAAAGATTTTATTTATTTATTTAACCGAGAGAGACACGGCGAGAGAGGGAACACAAGCAGGGGGAGCAGTAGAGGGAGAAGCAGGCTCCCCGCAGAGCAGGGAGCCTGATGTGGGACTCTATCCCAGGACCCTGGGATCATGACCTGAGCCGAAGGCAGTCGCTTAACTGACTGAGCCACCCAGGTGCCCATCACCTGAATATATTTTTATATAACGCAATGGAATAAAACATAAATATCAATGTTTAGTCGAACACGAGCTATAATTTGACACTCTTTAACAATGTGGACAAAATTATCCCATTTGGCAGTAAAAGCTGCCAATATGGTTCTAAAGCATTTATAGACTACTTATGAGGTGTTCTGGGAAAGTGATAAGTAAAAGTGTACTTAAATCAATGGAAGTAAACATAAAAGTATGGTGTGGGCCTCAGAAATTACAAAAGAACTAAACATAATTGAATTCCTGCTATTTTTTTCAAATGAAAATGGCTATGTTTACTAAAAGACATATCCAGTTATTGAACAGAAAACTAAAGTTATCAATATACCCCAGATTTCATTTTAACAAGCCGTGGAAGAATGTTACTGGACCCACAGATCAATAGAAGAGGTGATTCCATTCTATCTCAGGTGCCAAGAAAACAAGTCAGTTTTTCCTTTTTTTCTTCAGTAAAGTGGGAAGGGTTTTATTTATTTATTTTTTCTATAAAGCAAGTAACAAATTTCCCCCATCCTTACTTTTATTTTCTTAAAGTTAAATGTCTTGCTATATTTATTTTCATACTGTCTTGGACTTCAGAATTTTTAAAATAAAATTTTCTTCAGTCTGTTCTGTTTTGCCAAAAGCATTTATTTCTGTTCTGTTTTTGTTGTTTTAATTCTCGGATACTCTTCTATTTTTCTAGAATTTCTCCCTCTCTCTCCTGGTCTCTTTCTCCCTCTCCTTCTCCCTTTCTCTTTATTTCCCTCTCTCTCTTCCCTCTCTCTTCTAAAAACACTGGATTTTAAAGGACATCTGTCCTTTAATTATCCCTCTCCAATTCTTCTTCATTTTAAATAGTTAACAGGGTAAAGAGCATGCTCTCCCAACTAACAGACTACCCCTTAAATGATCAGTTTCCACCCTGGAACCATACATCCTTACTAGTTTTTTGTGTACTCTTCCAAATTTTAAAACTCTTACCCTTCAAATCTTTTAAAAACATATAGTCCTATATTTTTTAAAAATATAAATAAACTATAATATTCTGGACCTTGCCCTTTTCACTCAAGAATATACCTTAGAGATTTGTCTGTGTCAGTCAGTCTATTGACATATTCTCACCCTTTAATCTTTCTTTTTCACTGGTACTATATTTTTTTTAATTTTTAAAATTATGTAATATTATACAAATTATATATATAATACTTAGAAGTAAGGTAATTAAATTCCCATGAACTTTCTATCATACATAGTAATATAATACTACATATATCATTCCATCTACTAATGGGCTCCTTCCTTGTCCTCTCCCTTATTTCCCCCCAGAGAGAATTATTCTCTTAATTTTTTGTGTTATAGTCATTTTGCTTTTAAAATTCTGTTTTAATTTGTTGTCACTCAGAAACAGTATTTTTCACTGTTTTTTAAACTTTATAAAAATAGTATTATATTGTATGCAGTATTCAGAAATTTGCTTTTCCACTCAATACCACATTGATACTTACAGTTGTGATACATTCATTCTCGTTGATTATGAGATTCCATTCTGTGAATATACCACAACTGATTTATTGACCTTTCTGTTGATGGACATTGAGTAGTTTCTCTTTTTTTTTTTTCCTACTAAGGGGAAAGCTGCTTAAATATTCTTACCTGTCTCTGGAAAATATCTGGAAGAGTTTATATAAGGTATTTGAGGTATTTGCCTAGATGAGGAGGAATTGCTGGCTTAGAGAGCATGAGAATGTTCAACTTTGAAAGATGATGCCAGGGTTTTTGTTGTTGTTGTTGTTGTTGTTTTCTCAAAATTGTTGTACAGGTGTGTACTGCAACCAGCAGCATAAAAGGGTTTCCTTTGATTCACATCTATTTCAACAACTGGTATCGCCAAAACTCTTATATTTGTGTTCATGCCTCTTAGGTGTATATCTAAGATTGGACTTACTAGGTCACAGGTGGTTGTATGTTTAGCTTTAACAGAAATCACCAAACAATTTTCGAAAGCTGTTACATATCTTCTTTTACCTGAAAGAAGTAATGTTATATAATCTATCTCTGTTTGCTTCTGTTCCTCTGGGATTTCTTTCTTTCTGTATGTGTCATTGTTTTGTTGAATGGACAGAACTTTTCACTAAGTAGATCTTGAGTTGCGAGACTGATGCCAACCAGAAACCATCTACTGTCATTTTCTGTAGGTATTTTTTTTTTCTTTTGTCGTTATTTTACAGAAGGGAACCATTCTCCTGAACAGAAGCTATAAACCCAGATATCAGCATTCTGTGGGACAGGTAGGCTATAGTCACTTTGAGTTGTATATTCACTTAGTTCCCTTGTCTTAAATACATAATCTTCTTCCTCAACTGTATCTAATGCCTGAAAATCTGGAGTCTCTGGTCACACTTCTTTAGAAAGCAAATCTTCCAGATATTCTAGGTTGGAGAACGGATACTCCTATCACACAAGATGGAGGAAGAAATAAAAATTATCTTTTGTAAGAACAGCACTTAATCTATCTTTGTAGATGGCCTCACCTCAAACCCCACTTCTAGAAGTACTGATTTCTCTCAATTCCTGAGTCTTCTGGGGAGGGAGTTGCATTGTTAATTTGCTTACCTCAGGTCTTCTCCTGTATTCTAGAGTGGGTTTCAGATTTCTCCTGACAAATCAATTAGTGCTTGTTCTTCTACTCTCCACCTTTCAGGTTTATTGCTGTTATATTCTCTCCTGTATCCTCATCCACATAGGTCAATGCCAATCAAGTCTCATTTTCTACCGTTTCAGTTAGCCTCAGGAGAAAAAGTAGGTAAATCAGTGTATTTCATTCAGCATGCCCCTCTCGCTGATCATGCTAATTGAACCCCCAACACTGGGACTATGCATTTGTCTGGCTTTTTCTCTGGAGACTCTAAATGTACTTTGATCCTTTCTGAGCAACTTTCTAGCTCTTCAGAATTCCTTCCATTGTTTTATTTAGAGCAGTGTTTTCCAAAATTTTTTAAGTCCAATGACACATTTGATAACAATAAATGTGTCCTGGATTTTTTAAAGATTTATTTATTTATTAGGGGGGGCAGAGGGGAAGAATCTCCAAGCAGACTGCTGCTGAGTGGGGAGCCCCACGTTGGGCTCAATCTTATGACCCATGAGATCATGACCTAAGCTATAACCAAGAGTTGAAGGCTTAACCAACTGAGCCACCCAGATGCCCCAAAAGCATCCTGGATTTTTCATATAAATTCAAGAGCAGAAATATACCCCTCATTAGAATCACTATATTATCTTTAAGACACAAAGATCTAATTTTCTTGTTTTCTATATTTCTGTATTACCAAAAACAATAAAAACGTTTTTTCAAGAAAAAAATTATATTATTATAAAGTATTTATATCAAAATATATTGACCCCAGGGAGTATGACCCTGATGTGAATAAATGATTTTAATAAATGATTTTGAGATCTTCAGTTGTGTAGACACAAGACAGAGCAGTAAATCATGTGATCTGATTTGGGTTCTGGCCAACTTTGTCAAAACTCTTAAAATAAGACAACCCCACTCCAATTCAGCTTCCTTGTCAGTAATTTGTGAGGGTTTCAGTTAATGGTCTGAGAGCTATAATATACTATATTGGGACATCTGTTCAAGTTGTTTCTCTCAGAATTCAACATAGCATTGTAATATCACTCCTCTCCTCCTTAATTTAGCTGGTTACCACTGAACATGTATTTTCTATAAAACTTAAAAGTAAATAATTTTATCAGGCTTTAGAAAAAAAGTTTTACAAGCTATTTGAGATAAAAGTGTATGCCGAACATAGAAATGTTATGAGAAGTTTGGGGAACAAAACAAGAAACAGCAATAGATAAAGAAGTCAGTTGATACAGGTAAATTCAACAGAAAAAAATTAATGGGGACATGTAATGATTTTTTGTGTTAGGAAATATTTTTTATTTTTAGCCATTTTGATGGAAGGAAAATAAAACCTTTTTCTTTAGTTCCAAGGTCTATGAACCATTCTTCTGTTCTCCTCTTTGCTTATTTATATACTTAAGACAATTAGCAAGCACTGAGCAACTTGACCTTAACAATGTATTCATATTTAATGTTTTAATCTACTTCTCTGTCTTCTCTGAACTTCTTTCCATTTGTCCTTATCTATTAGGGTAAACAACTTTAAGAAATGATTGTAAGTAGTGTTCCTGACACTGTTTTACCTCAGCTGTATACAATAGAACTTCTGCTTCTACTTGTGTGTGACCTGATTCTTTTTAAGATCTATCACATTGCAAAAGGTGTCTGGATGTTACTTTCTGTGGTCATCAGGGACCTATATTAAACATATGAGCAAGGAACTTTGTCATGGTAATTGATAGTTGTTTTTTCTCAAAGATATAGGGCATAATTCTAGAAGTTTTTCTTCCAAATTGTTGCAACTTACCTTACCATTAATTCTGTATTAATATATGGAGAATTAGGTTCATTAAGGGCCCATCCAATTGAACATAGTAATATATGAGTATGACACGCTGCAGTAACTAGATCCAAGGCAGCTGACTTAGTTATAAAAAGCGTTCCTCGGGTGCCTGGGTGGCTCAGTTGGTTAAGCGACTGCCTTCGGCTCAGGTCATGATCCTGGAGTCCCAGGATCGAGTCCTGCATCGGGCTCCCTGCTCGGCGGGGAGTCTGCTTCTTTCTCTGAACCTCCCTCCTCTCATGCTCTCTATCTCATTCTCTCTCTCAAATAAATAAATAAATAAATAATCTTATTAAAAAAAAAAGCGTTCCTCAAGAAAGGCTCTGCAGGCAGCCTTTGTGTTGGGTACAGAAGGAACATTTGAGGGGTGCCTGGGTGGCTCAGTCGTTAAGCGTCCGCCTTCAGCTCAGGTCGTAGTCCCAGGGTCCTGGGATGGAGCCCCGCATCGGGCTCCCCGCTCCTCGGGAAGCCTGCTTCTCCCTCTCCCACTCCCCCTGCTTGTGTTCCCTCTCTCACTGTGTCTCTGTCAAATAAATAAAATCTTTAAAAAAAAAAAAAAAAAAAGAAGGAACATTTGAGGCATCTCCAGAGACCTGACAAGTCTGCAAACCAGCAAATTTTTGAAACTATTTTACTGTACGGTATAGGAGAGTGATTCTCTTGAGTTCTTGTTATGCATGGCACTGAAATATGATTTTATTATTTAGCATTTATTTACTTGTCTGATCCACATACCCTTTCTTGTTAGATTTTATTCATAGGAGAGCAGGAATATTATGTGCCTCATTATTATATTCCTAGCACCCAGAACACAGGAAATATTCAATAAATGATTGTCAAATTATTAGTAGAATAGAATAAACAAGGAGCAGTAAGATAGTCAAATATTCATATCTATCTTAGACTACCAAAATTGTAAATGTGTTGCCTTAAAAAATAGGAACTATGTTCAATACACCCGTAAAACCAAAACATACAGTCATCTGGTGGCTTCTACGTATAATATGCCTAACCAGTGCTGGTTTTAATTAGCGAGGGAGTTAATTAAATGTATGGCTATCTTTTGTGAGGACTACAAATTCCCCAGGCTACAATAGTGTCCATATTTACTTTAATACAAAAGTAATGAGGGACAGTGGTATGGGATAAAAAATATTTAAAGAAGTTTTGAAGATACATTCGCAGCTGAAATGCAGAGAAGTTTACATAAATGAAAAAAAAATCTAGTGGTAAATTGATAAGCTAATGGATTTGACCTTGAGTTAGAGAATGTTAAAGTATCAAGGATACAACCAGAACAACTTCTCATTGTTCTCTGTATAAATGGCCAAGGACTAAAAAATTTAGGTCACACTGAGAAAATCAGGTGAATTGGATAAAAGAAGGGCTATTCTAATTATGAAATTCTTATAGTTCACACTTGGACTAAGTTTATCACTGGTAAGTGTGGTTTCTGTGGTTGCTCCCCCTCCTATTTCTTTTTAGAAATCAGCATCTCAGTAGGCAAGGTGAGGGACTGATACCATTTTGTAAGAAGCACTATCCTTAGATGTATATAATCTTCTAAGGGTATTAATAATTTTAAGTTTGTCATCCTACTTTTACAGCATCTATAAAATGATATTTTCTCAAAAATTTTAAGTACCTAATTAGCTTTCTAAATTAACTCTAATTTTGGCTTTTCCAATGCAAAAGTATCTTTGATTAATTATGTAATCCTTGTCAATTTATCACTATACACTTTTTCCCATTTTTTTAAACAGTTGACAGCAAACCTATCAACTTAGGATTTTACATACTAAAAAAAGGTAATATTTCAAAAATATATTCTTATTCTTACTAAATGGGAAATGCTATCCCAATTTGCAAACTGAGACATTTTTGTGCATTTAAGTCCAGTAGGAATCACTTTTGACTTGTGACATATTGTCATTGGTGTAAAATATACAAGCTTATTTGATATCTTTTCATTCACATTCCCAATATTATTGTCATATATCAAGTTTTTCTCAAAATGTGGCCGGGTCTAAAATCATTACTCTTTCAGCCTCACTTGGGATATAAAAAGTGGCTTCGTGAGTTGCAAATCATTAAAACATACATATTTCCCTTAGAGTATTTGGTAAGTCAAGAAGTTTTAAAGCCAGGTAAACTCTTTGAAAAGGTATTAAAAATGACAGTGAGTGAAGGACTGTGAATAGAAACACAGAGAAAAAAATGTATATCTTGCTGAGAGCATTGCAGTCAGAAAGACTAAACAAGAACCTAAAGGAATGAAAACCTTCATATCTTATCATTTATTTCCTAATCAGCCAAATCTTCTTATTGACGGAAGAATTTCCCTTACATTCTATAACAACTTAAGTGAGTTAACAAATGTGGTAGCTCATATATGTGCATTTTGTTAACTCTGAACTTTGGAATCTATTTTTGTTGTTGTTTTCACCAGTTTGACTAAGCCTGGGACTCTTACCCTACTAACATATTTTGGGGGAAAATTAAGCCAAAAAGCTGCAAAAGCTAGGCCCTTTGTTTGGTCTCTTTATAATGTCTTTTTATAATGTAACTATACATAGATATAGTCATCGTATCTCCCACAACATATTAATACCCCTTGCAGGAGGTTGAATTATGCCCTTCAAAAAGGTATGTCCAAGTCCCAACCCCTAGTACCTGAGAATGTGATATTATTCGGAAAAGGAATCTTTGCAGTTGTGATTAAGTTAAGGATCTCAAAATGAAAGCATCCTTGATTTAGGGAGGGCCCTCCGTCCAAGGACAGTTAACCTTATAAGAAAAGGGGAAGACAGACACAGAGAGGTCTGTCAGCCATGCAAAGGATTGCTGGCAGTCACCAGAAACTGAGACAGAATCTCCCTCAGAGCCTTCAGAAGAAACTAACCCTACCAACAACTTGATTTTGGACTTCTGGCCTCCAGAACTCTGAGAATATATTTCTGTTGTTTTAAAGCCACCAAGTTTGTGGGGTGGTTTGTTACTATAGTCCTAAGAAACTAACATACCCTGTTGTCATCACTTCCAGTTTGTATCAATTTTTTTAAAATCTACTAGAAGCACTAGAGAGCATGGTAAAGGAAATGTGCTTTGGAGAATATTTTTCTAGTTTCAATTCTGGCTTAGTTGCTTACTAGCCTAATATATATATATATATATATATATATATATTAATTTAAATATATTAATATATCAATATATTTTAAATATATCATATTATTTCTAATATATTAATATATTAATAAAATAAATGTATTACTATATAATGTATATAATATATTAATATTAATATATATTAAACACAATACATTCAATATATCTAATAATATGTTATATATAATATTTAATATATAAATATATATTTAATATTGCAAAAATAGTACAAATGTCATTGGGTTTGTATTCAGATGAGGTAGAAAGTGTATCTAAAGCTGCTCACAGATACAAAGGAATTACACAGTAAGTATTGTTAACAGCAAATATTCCCTAGAAAATGTTAATAGTCTTATAACTGCATTATTCATCCTTAGTTCAATTTACTTATCAATTATTTCAATGATTCCCCCATTTGAGAGGCCTCCCATTAGTCTGTGAAACTTCACCATTCCTAAATTTCTTCAAGATGTGGTTTTAGGCTACAGTAGAGAAGAATAGATTGGACTTTCCTTTTCTTAGAGGCCTTTAACATGGACTTTAACGTATGGATGAATTCTGTTCTCTGGAATTTCAATATTCTAAAGAGAGGAATCACTGAGCTTTCCAAAAGGAATTATAATTTCCTGACAAACTCATACTGTTATAACAACATACCAGATAGATTTTCAGAACTAAGAGGTCATGTGGTTCTGTCCCTCTGGACCAGATAGGTTAATTTATCTTCTCCAGGACCCACTGGAAACCTGTTCTCATCTGTCTAGACCACGTCAGACCACTCCGGTCCAAGAGGACTCCTACATCTTTATCTTCTCCCTCATAAAAATAGTTTTAATTACAATGCCAAATTAATTAAGATATTTGGCCTGTCTAGATTTGCACTTGAACATATCTAAGAAAAATGAGATCTATTTTCCTTTAAATTCACTGATTTTTCATTTTCTGTTTTAAAATATTTCAGAAAAGAATCAGTGACTGTTTCTTTAAAAAGACCAGTATGAGAGTATTAGTGATCTGCTAAAGGACTCTAGAAATCAAATATTTGAAGAGCAGTTAAAGGACTCTAAAACGTAAAAATGATTTCTAAGAGGAGTTATTGTATTTGAAGGGACAATATATACCACATGAGAGGATGAGAGATTCACTCATTTAAGAGAACTCTTATACTTAAAGCAGGAGGAAGCCTTACGCCGATTTTTTTTCATGAATCTCGTTCTTGGGAATTTATTTAAAAAGTCATTATATTTAAGAAACAAAACAAGTGAGCAAAAGGGAAAAAGAGAGAGAGAGGAAAACCAAGGAACAGACTCTAAACTATAGAGAACAAACTGATGGTTACCAGAGGGGAGGAGAGTGGGGGGATGGATTAAACGGGTGGTGGAGGGGCACCTGGGTGGCTCAGTCATTAAGCGTCTGCCTTTGGCTCAGGTCATGATCCCAGGGTCCTGGGATCGAGCCCCACATCGGGCTCTCTGCTCAGCGGGGAGCCTGTTTCTCCCTCTCCCACTCCGTCTGCTTATATTCCCTCTCTAGCTGTCTCTCTCTGTCAAATAAATAAATAAAATCTTTAAAAAAATAAATAAATAAAAAATAAACAGGTGATGGAGATTAAAGAGTGCCTTTGTGATGAACAACGGGTATTATACAGAAGTGTTGAATCACTAAATTGTACACCAGAAAATAACATTATACTGTATGTTAACTAATTGGAATTCAAAGAAAAACTTTAAAAAATTCATTATTGAGTAATTACTATGTCTCACACTCTGCTACATTCAAACAATACTGAGTATAAGGTTTATATGGGTCTGGAACATATTGCTGACTCATCTCAGGAAAAAAATACCTATGCAAAAAAACAAGTATCTATGTAGATAAAGTGTATGTGTATTTGTTGGTGTATAGTTGAGGTGAAGGGAGATGCACAAGCTTAGATCTCCAGTTAAAATTTATTCTTTGCTATAATGTTAACAACATCAATAAAATATGTGTCTTATGTTATTCATTCAATAAATGCATCTTTTTCATATGATTATTTGTGTCAGCCATGACTTTTAAATGCTGGCGCTAAATGAGGTAAACTGGATATAGTCTTCTATGGAAGATAGGTAAAATAGTTACTTAAAATAAACTAAGTGTTCAATACAGATTTATTAAATGGATATATTATTATTATTTGTTCATTTGTTGAACAATTAGTAATAAACAGGCTAGTGGTTGGGGATACAAAGATAGATATGTTATAGCTCTGTCCTTAAGGACCTCATAGTCCAGCTGGGGGAAAAGGACATACATACAGTAAAACATGGTAATATAATGTGGTGACTCATTGATGGAAGTTTGTAAACAGTGTCAGTAGAACAGAGAGAGGCACACAAAGCCCAAAAGCCAGAGGAGTCAGGAACTTCCTTTGAAATGAGGCTAGAGAGATAAGTAGTAGCCAGATTGTTGATGGATTTAAATACCATGTTGAGGAATTTAAAAATGTCCTTGTGCTGATAAGGAGCCACTGAAGGGGCCTAAGCTCAGAAGTGACATGGCCTAACTGTGTTTTCAATAAAATATTCTGGCTGCATTATGGACGAAAGAATTTAAGGAAGAAGGCAGAAAGGCCAATTAAGAAAGTGTTGCCATGGTCTACATGAGAGAAGATAAAGACCCAGTCAAAGAAGTGGTAGTAGGACGAAGATTGGGGATAGAAGTCCGTAAGTATTCAGAAGGGATTATGAACTGAACACAAGAATGTAACTTTGACTGAGAGAAGACTAAAAATGACAAGTATGTATGGCTGGAGAAAAATCAATTAAGAAGGTACATGATGAAGTATATTTGGGAATGGAGAAAGATAATGAATGTTTTTTCCATTTGTTAATTTTTGTAGAACAAGTGAAAAAACCATGTGGAGATATGCAGCAGAAAAATAATATGTCTAAAGTAAAACAAATAAAAAAAGTCTCTAAATTTAAGAATTGACATTTATTTGCTACTAAGATCACAAGAATGTATGAATTCACTAAGCATAGGTCTTTTAAGCAGAAAGGTATTTAAACTGATAATAGGGTTTTTACAAAATTGTTAGAAATATCAAAGGTTCGGGTTCCAGTCTAAGTTTTCTAGAATGATACTCAAAAAGACATAGTATCTCTAAAGCCATCACTAGAGCTATAAAGAAAACAAGGAGCTACTTGTACTTCTCCAAAAACTTTCACAACTGGAATGCTGGGGAATGGGTACACAAACCTCAGACCACTCTCTGGATTAGAAAATTAGATCAAGAGTTTGTTGCTGATTTCATTTCTTGACAGTAGGATGTGAGACAATGGGCACTGGGACACAAGTGAAAGCAACCTTCCCTTTTCCAAATCCTGTTTACCAGCAGCAAGAACTACAGGCCATAAGGCACAGTTCTCCACTTATTTCCTAATCTTGCTTGAGTGCATCTAATTGGAAAAACCCATTTCACAACCAAGATCATAGCTGCAAGAGAACTGGTGAAATGAAAATTTTTGCTTTCCTGTTTTTCCAATTAATAATGTGAAATGGAGTTTTAGAAAACCACTCTGAAGAATACATCCACAAGCCTCAAAAACAGTATAACATTCCACCAAGAAAAATATCAATTGAGTATATCAATTAAACATCATCAGTGACCATAGTAAAAAGAGTTTCAGTGTCATGGGGAAAGCAAGCACCATATTAGGGAGACTTAGGGAAGTAGATGGAAGATAAAGAAGTGCAAAGAATAAGTGAAGACTTTATGATCAATTTCCATAGAAAGGAGAGGAAAAATATTCAATAGCTGTTAGTATAAGGAACAGAAAGGATAGGGTTTTGTTTTGTTGTTCATTTCCTTGTTTAACAAAAGAATATTAGGGGTGCCTGGGTGGGTCAGTAGGCTAATCTTCGGGCTCTTGATTTCAGCTCTAGTCATGATCTCAGGGTCCTGGGATCAAGCCCCTTGTTGGGCTCCACACTCAGCAGGCAATCTGCTTGAGGTTCTCTCTCTCCCTCCCCCTCTGCCCCTATCCCTGCTTGTGAGCAGGCTCTCTCTCTAAAATAAATCTTTTAAAAAAAACAAGAGAATATTAAAGCATAAATGCATTGATGAAAAGTAACCTATAGAGATAAAGGAGATTCAAGATAAAATAGTTGAAAAGAAACTATTGAGTCAGCAAGTCACTCATGGGAGTGAAAGGAAATTAAATTAAGAGAACATGTAAATGTGTTTATCTCAAACAGAAACAAGAAAAACTCATCTTTAAGACTGATGGAAAAAAGAATAATGAATATGGAATAGATATGTTTTCAGGTGTGTGTGAGAGGAGTGAGATTGTCACTAATGGCCCCAAACTTTTTTGTTTGTTTTGTTTTTCATCAGTAGGAAGTAAGATCATCCAGAAAGAATAAGAGAGAAGGAAATTGAGGTAGAATACATAGGAAAGTCATGAAAGTTTAGAATAATCACTGAGAGAAATGAGAGATAAAGCTAGCAAAGACCAGGAAAAGTACCATTTGTACTTTTAGGACCTAAGGTCCTAATCAAGCTTACTGACTATCCTATTATCACTGTCGTGTTATTTGTCTCAGCAACACTTACTCAACTAAGAATATGAGCAAAGAATGTAGATCATAGCATTGCTTCAGTGTTGGTTTTGATGGATAAAAGTGGCAAAAGAATATGTTTACAGGAATCTGGGTTACTGAAAGAGGTGTTCAGATACTCAACATGAGCTTCAGAAAGGTTAGTGAAGGAAGAGAGATGAGGCATCTGTTGGATTATAGAAGTAAAATAGCAAAGTTAGGGAAACTTTGATGCAATAAAGTGGAGGAAATAAAGGAGTAAAATTGTTGGAAAAAAACACAAAAATAGTATGTCATGGTCAGAGGATAGGCACGTTATGTTTTAAAGTTCTGAGCTTGACCAATTCAGGTTAGGATCTGGCCTTTCATGGAGGATGCTTAGTGTGATGATGCTAAAGGCCATCTGAATAATGAAATGATGTACAAATCTGAAGTGTGTGATCCATGTACAAAAGCCTACAATCAGTGTAGAAGATGACCATAATAGCTGTAAATAATACATGAAGAAGAGGGTAGTATGATGCTCAAAGGAGTAGTAGTTTTATCATGAAGTTGAATACTTGTCTGGAAGTATTGTTGCAAAGCTAGAGAACAATAACCCTACTTTCTAACATTGGTGTGTGGAAATAAGATGTTATACTTTTTTAAAAAATTTAATGTAGTTATTTTAATGACAATGCCCAAAACAAGAAAGAGAAGCAATTTTAAATATTGGGCAGGATAAATTCTAAACTGGTATAATTCCACAATGAAGTGTTTTCTGCTTCGTACTAATATTAAAAAAGAATTAAAGTTTTAATAAATGTAACATTGTGATTTGTTTCATGAAGTTAATTTTTATCATCCTCTTCGATGATATATGTCTAATATTTTTTGGAGTTAATTTTTTTTTTAATTTTCTGAAAGGTAGCAGTAGCAGGAGATGATAACTTTGCAGAAATTCTTTCTTTAAAAAAAAATATTCCCCTCAAAATGTTTTGTGAAATTTTATTCATTTGTGGTATCCAACTTTCTGAAAGCCACTTCCAGAAGAAAACACTTTTCATAGTGTCTTGGTTCACAAGAATCCCTTTGTATTCCTTTGTCTCTCGTAACTGGGGGCTTCTCACTCTTCTTATGTAAAATGTGGCCACAGACTCTGTCCACAGGGTTTGACACCTGTCTCTGGTTGGTTCCCAGGAATTAGACTCTAAGATAGGTTAGCATGTAGGGAAGATGAGGAAAAATAGTTGGACAGAGTGTGACATGAAACCGTGATGCAGCCTAGGACTCAGTGGGTCCCCCTGGGAGCCTAGAGGTTGGAATGGCCTCAGAGTTGTTTTGAGTTGGAGATAAGAAGGCCAGGCCTCTATATCCCTCATTGGACAGTCATTGGATGTAGTCTGCCCTGAAAGGTGGCATGATTTTGAGCAAGGCAGTGTTCTTCAACCAAGACCATCTCAAAAGAGGGCTGAAGCTGAAAACCATCTTTTACAATCCTCTCGACATCTGGGAAAAAGAAATCCTGCATTTCTGAGAAGGAATCTGGATAGCGCATTATAACCTCATCAGAGCACCTGAAAAACCCACGTAAATCTAAGGATTTTTCCTAGGGATTTAGTATTAGGACCAGTTTTGTCAACTAGGTAACTATATTAAATATTCTTAACTAATAATTAATCTTCCTATTATTTATTATATTCAGCTGATATGGATTTGGAAGGTTCTGGCCAAAGTTATGAATAGAACTATGTGACGTACATATAAAAGTTGAGTAAGTTTAAATACTGAGGGCTTAATTTTTTTTTCAAGGAGTTAAAAATAATTACCTAATACATGATACATCCTCAATATATACTTGTGGAATGAATATGTAAATAATTAAAATGATTAAGTCTAAATTGAACTTGTAGCCCGTTTAGGATTATTTTGGATGAGTCAAATTAAAGATTAATTTACATTATAGTCAATATATAAAATCTGGGTATGATATAATAACTAGGTTTATTTTTACTATTATTAACTACAAATGGCCAAAACTTCTGAGTGACTCCTAATGTATGATAATGCATACAAATCAAATGACTTTTTCTTTGCCCTTCAAGATCATTAAAGCAAAGATGCCAAGGCCTAACTAAATAGGTTTTCAAAATAGCTTCTATTTGTTCTCTTTACAAGGGAACTTTCCTTTTGACATTTAAGTTTTATATATCTTCAAACTGATAGATTTCTTCACAAGGTATATCAAATGTTATTTGCAAAGCTTTTGTCCAGGGACTTTATGGGTAATTCTCTACAGATTTTTTTTATACTCTTAATGAGTCAACAAACAGGCTCTGTAAAAGAAAATGAAAATGTGCACATTAGATTTGGTGTCTCTATAAAAGACAACATTGCAGGGTGAGGAAATCAGACATTCAGGTTTTAAATAACTAGAGATAGTTGTACATTAAATTGTTAATATCAAGAAGTTTTGCATTTCTAAAGGCCTATTAGGAAAAGAACTTCATGTTTCATTACCATAAACTGTCAGTTGATTCTCTCGAAACACCATATATAAATTAACTATTCTATATATTGTGAAAACCATAGTCTGAATAGTCTTATAAATCATATATATATACCATAAAACTGCTCCATATGTTGGCAAAAAAAAAAGTTAAAGAAAGCTCCTGGTATCTGGTGTTTAATAAGAGATTTATTTCAAAGAATACAAATCAAAATGTTCATTTCTATGCCTGTTTGTATAAAAACACACATCATGCTGTTCTAGGGAAATTTTTAATAACTATATAACATATTTTTAATAACTATAATTTTATTTAATAGTACTACATATTTTTCATAGCCTCTTTGTGTCACTTATATAGGAAGAAGTGATATTAACAATATGAAGTTTTCTAGATTCCATTTTAAGATTTTTTTTTTCTTTTTATTTATTTATTTGAGAGAGAGAATGAGATAGAGCATGAGAGGGAGGAGGGTCAGAGGGAGAAGCAGACTCCCTGCTGAGCAGGGAACCCGACGCGGGACTCGATCCCGGGACTCCAGGATCATGACCTGAGCCGAAGGCAGTCGCTTAACCAACTGAGCCACCCAGGCGTCCCTAGATTCCATTTTAAACATATTTTAAATGATAGAGAAAAATAATGCAGTGAAAAGAAAAAAAAATTGTATTTCAGAGTACTATGACTTTTGGAATGGCAGTGCGAAGAGCTCCTTAGGCAGCCAGCAAATGAAAAAATATTTATTCAAGGAAATTTACTACATCTCTGTAAGCAAAAGGACTGTGGGAGTCTGCAGCACTTAAGCCAAGACCCATCCTATCCCTGCTTTCCCCTCATCAGCTTAACATTACATAAACTCTAATACAGGGTGGGTATGATCAAGAAGTGGGGCTCTCTCGGGCACCTGGGTGGCTCAGTTGGTTAAGCGACTGCCTTCGGCTCGGGTCATGATCCTGGAGTCCCTGGATGGAGTCCCGCATCGGGCTCCCTGCTCGGCAGGGAGCCTGCTTCTGCCTCTGACCCTCCCCCCTCTCATGTGCTCTCTCTCTCTCATTCTCTCTGTCTCAAATAAATAAATAAAATCTTTAAAAAAAAAAGAAGTGGGGCTCTCTCTTCCTCCAGCTTCCCCAACATTCCTCACCCTCCTAGCCATGCATTGTTGAGTCTACATTCCAAGCAAGTGCAGCTTCAAGGACAAGGTCTCCCTTCCACCAGTCCCTATTCAGAAGGCAGAGGCTCTACCCTACTCATGCTATGCCAAGTATATTGGATGGCTAGATTTTTCTAGGGGGAAAGTGCAAAACTGGAACAATCTTAAAGGAAAACATAAGAGTAAATGTTTGTGACCTTTAGTTTGGGAAACACTTCTTAGATATAACACCAAATCTTAGATAGACAACAAAGGAAAAATAGAACCATTTGACTTTATCAAAAGGAAAAACTTCTATGTTCAAAGAATAACATCAAGAAAGTAATAAGAAAAACCACAGAACAGACAAAATATCTACAAATGATATATCTGTTAAGGAACTTGTATGAAGAATACATAACTGTTGCAACTCAGCAGTAGACAACTGACCAAATTCCTAAGTGGACAAAGGATCTCAATAGACATTTCTCCAAATAAGATATGCTAGAAATAGTAAGTACATGAAAAGATGCTCCACATGATTGGTCATTGGAGAAATGCAAATTATAACCAACTACAATGAGATACCACTTCATACTCACAAAGATGGCTATAATTAAGAAGACTGACAATAACTTGTGTTGGTGAGAATGCAGAAATATTGGAACCCTCAAATACTGCTGTTTGAAATGCAAAATGACTCAAGTATTTTGGAAAACAGCCTACCAGTTCATTAAAGGGTTAAACATAGAGTTATCATATGACTCAGCAATTCTACTCCTAGTTATATACTTAAGAAATTGAAAATGATGTCTAAACAAAAGCTTGTACACAAATGTTCATAGCAGTATCTTCACAGTAGCCAAAAAGTAGAAATAACCTAAATATCCATCAACTGATGAATGTAAAATTAAATATATTTAGAATTAGTATAATATCACAGCATGACTCAGTCCCTCATGACTTATTTAAAATGCAAATATAAAATTATAATTCACAAATTCAGAAATATAATTAGTAAACAATTACCCAGTATGACTTGTTAAAAATAGATGTGCAAATTAAAAGAAGGCATTTTAATTTATTATTTAACACTTTCTCTTAAAAAAAAATTATAATACCTGTATCTAACTAGGTGTGATAATATCGACAATCAGGCATTGTTGCCAAAAAGATAAATAAATAAAATATTTGAGGGATTTTTCATTGAAAGCATTCATAGTTTTGGCCTGGTATGTACACTTTTTTTTTAAGATTTTATTTATTTATAATAAATAAGAGAATGAGAGAGAGCACATGAGAGGGGGGAGGGTCAGAGGGAGAAGCAGACTCCCTGCCAAGCAGGGAGCCCGATGCGGGACTCGATCCAGGGACTCCAGGATCATGACCTGAGCCGAAGGCAGTCGCTTAACCAACTGAGCCACCCAGGCGCCCTGGTATGTACACTTTTGATAATCAAGACCAAAAAGAAAAAAATCAAAAACTACAGAATATGTTATATACATACATACATACATATATTTATATGTATACGTGCATTTATACAATGGACTATCATTCATCCATAAAAAGCATTGAAGTACTGATTCATGCTACAATATAAATAACCTTGAAAACATTACACTAAATAAAAGAAACCAGACAGAAAAGATCACATATTGTATGATATCATTTATATAACATGTCTAGAATATGAGAATCTATGAAGACAGAATATAGATGAATGGTTTCTTAGGGCTGGGGTGAGGGGGTGGGACACAAGAGGGAATGATGTAATGGCTATTGCATTTCTTTGGGGGATAATGAAAATGTTTTAAAATTGATTGTGGTGATGGCACACAACTCTGTGAATATACTAAGTGTCACTGAACTGTATGCTTAAATGAGTGAATTCTACACTATATGAATTATATGCCAATAAAGCTGCTATTAGGAAAATGATTTAAGAAAACTACTCATAAGTTAACTTTGAAAAATTATTTTTTACTGTAATATCCTCTTCCACTCTAATTTTTCATATTTCAATTATGTGGTTGTATATTTTATCTCTTAACTTAGGTCATTTTAAAAAGACCCATGAATTATGTGAATGAGCCTAGAGATTATTACTCTCCTAAACAAATAAAAAATTACACCACAAATTTTCCATCGTTGTTACTAGTTTTCACTGTGTATCCTGTTATTAGCATACTGTGGCACTTAACTTTATTTAATAACTTTAAATATGAAGAGAAAATAAAATGGAAATTGGCCATCACTTCTTAAGCCCTATGTGACTTCTGGTAGCTTTCACTTTAAAGGTCCTAGTTTCTGGGTTTTTTTTATGGACCGTATAATTAGAACTTTTTCTTTAAGTAATTAACTAATGATGTTATGATATGGGTAATGTTTTAAAATCCCAGTATTAATAGCATAGTAAATATGATTCATGTCAGTTCTATAGAAATATGGTGATTTATTAAAATAACACCAGGATTTGGTGGAATATTTATTATAAAAGTGATTTTAAGGAAATAATCTAAAAATAAGATCTGAAGGCAAATAAACTCAAAGTTGTGATTTTCCTTTACCTATTATTGGAACCAGAATAACTTTATTAATTTACATTTGGAATTATACCATCTATCTCATATCAGAGATCTGGGACGACCCAGTAGTACAAGGCTTTCTTAGGTCATCACCATCCTGCCCTTTCTTCTTTCAGGCATGCCAGCCTCCTAGCTTACAGAGCTTTCTCACAACCATACTAAGAACTAAAAGCACTGTTGCTTGCTGGTGTGTTTTATCTGACTGTCAAGATGGTCACCTGCACGGGCATACCTGATACCCCTTCACGTCCAGTCTGTTTGCCATTTGCTTCTTTAGGGATGAGCTATGGCCGAGGACAGGAGTCATGCACAGCAGAGCAAGGAGGATGAAATGAGGCCTCAGGTACAGTTACAGAACAAAGAAATGGGTGGACCACGCAATAGAACTTTGCCTCTAGAGCTCCCGTGTCTGCCTTTGTGAGCAGTCCTAGGAAATCTGCTGGTTTCCTTGCCTCTTGATGAATTTCCATGGACCTATGGAGATAGCATAACTCTGTCTCTACCTCTTTGGTTGGTCAAGAAGGGACTACACTTCGTAACTTATGAGAGAACAAAGAACCTTTTACCTGGTGCCTCGACAATAAACTGGCAACTTGTCATTGATATAATAACACACAATAGGATCAGAGACTGTTCACTATTACTTTTTGTAGATTTGCTCAAGATGCCCTCAATGATCTCAGGAAATGAATAAATCCATGAAGAACAAAACTTCTAAATATCTCTCAAAGTCCATTCCCTAACTTCTTTTGGCAACAAAACGCCCAATATTTAGCTGTATGGTGACAATCATCCATAATACCTGGCCTCCTTTGAGCTTAGTGTGCCCATGTGACTAGTGGTATAACAATATGAGCAGAGGTGATGTGCAACTTTCAGGTCATTTCCTTAAAACAAACTTCTTCCTCGGGGCTACCCCAAAACTTACTAATCATTGAGGAAATTTTCAAGAAAAAACTCAAAGATCGCTCTTGGATGCCTCAACTAGTCTAAACAGTAGAAAAAAAATTAATTTCTGCCTTGTTCAAACCACTTTGCTAAAGTAGCTTGGTCTATACTCGAATTAATACAGTAGACAAAGGAGGTAACAATGCACATGAGGTAACTAAGCTATCAAAGAAAGAGAAAAGAAGCAAAATACTCAGATGAAGTGCTCCTAGATAATCAAAATTACTGGCCAAGGAAGATTTCACTTATACCAAACATGGACACTCACACTTCCTAAAGCCCAAATGCAAGAGTTTAAATTTTTTAAGTAGAGGGGCACCTGAGTGGCTCAGTTGCTTAAGTGTCTAACTCTTGATTTCGGCTCAGGTCATGATCTCAGGGTCTTGAGATCAAGCCCTGCATGGGGCTCCACACCCAGGGGAGTGCGTTTGTCCCTCTCTCTCTGCTCTTTCCCCATTAGTACTCTCTCTCTCTTTCTCTCAATCTCTCTCAATGAAATAAATAAATAAATAAATAAACCTTTAAAAAAATTTTTAAGTGCAGTAAATGAATTAGGGAGCAGTTGATGGTTGCTACCATGACCTGAGATAAAGGTCTACAAATCAAGAAGAAATAATGGATCATACAAATGAACAGATAGGTTCCAAATTGAGGGAGAAAGAAGTGGGAAAAAATGTTTTTAAGTAGTAAACCTTATAATAGATAGATATAAGTTGGTATTGATGGTGTGACTGAAACTTTTAATCTACGTGCCACATAACAATTCTATAATCAGATTATGCTACAACTTAATTAAGACATCTATATCATCTTAGTAAATCCTTGGAGTTCATTGAGAAAAGGGAAACCAGACACATTCTAAAAACTTCGTTTTACATCAGGATGGTGTAAACAAGTAGAGACCAGTGCACCTTGGTAGAAGGGCATAGATGGTATCTTGCTTTTACTTATTATTTTTAAATAATGTTTATACAAAGGAGGAATAATGAATTAATAGCAATAGATAAAACATCAAAGAAAAAGGAAAATGAAGGAAAAGATATTATAAAACAAAGAGTAAACCAAAAAGATGGAAAGGATATAATTTAAGACATCTATGTTAACTGAGTGTTAAGTTCAGTGCCATTCAGTTTTATTGGATTAAGAATCAAAACCCATCTATATGTTGTTTAAAATACTTTTGGAAGGTTTTTCAGCAGCTTAAATATAGACAGTTTGACATTTAAAAAAATGGAAAAAGATATATCATGAAAGAGTGCCAAAAGAAAGCTTGAGTGACTATATTGCTATCTGAAAAAAATAAATTCTACGACCTATTACTATAGAAAAAGGGAACATTTTTATCCCATTCAAAATCCCAATTCAATTTTTGTAGAAATTGCTACGCTTATTGTAAAGGTTATATGGAAATGACAAAAGACATATAAAAATGACCAGAACAATTTTTTAGTAGAGGATCAAATGGGATTTTCATTATCTAATTTCAAGTTCTAATATAAAGCCAAAGTCATCAAGATAGTGTGGTGTTCACGTAAGGTAGATAGATAGGTCAATGGAACAGATTAGAGTTAAGAAACCTGCAAATGCATAAATTGTTTTTCAATAAAGGTATCAGGGTGATGTGTGGGGAAATGGTATTCTTTTAAACAGAACTTACTGGAACAAATGAATATTTATATGGAGGGTAAAAGTTGGCCCTTACTTCCACCATACACAAATATTTAAAAAATGAATCATGGGGCGCCTGAGTGGCTCAGTTGGTTAAGCGACTGCCTTCGGCTCAGGTCATGATCCTGGAGTACCGGGATCGAGTCCCGCATCAGGCTCCCTGCTCAGCAGGGAGCCTGCTACTCCCTCTGACCCTCCCCCCTCTCATGTGCTCTCTCATTCTCTCTCTCTCAAATAAATAAATAAAATCTTAAAAAATAATAAAAAATATAAATAAATAAATAAATAAATAAATAATAAATAAATAATGAATCATGGTCCTAAATGTAAAATTGAAAACTAAATGCCAGATAGGTTATGTTTTTTTGGTTTTGTTTTGTTTTACGATTTTATTTATTTATTTGTCAGAGAGAGAAAGAGAAAGGGAGAGACCATGAGCAGGGGGAGCAGCGGGCAGAGGGAGAAGCAGGCTCCCGCTGAGCAGGGAGCCCGATGTGGGCCTCGATCCTGGAACCCTGGGATCATGACCTGAGCTGAAGGCAGACGCTTAACAACTGAGCCACCCAGGCACCCCAGACAGGTTATGTTTTCACTAGTTTCAAATATATATTTAACTTTCCTTGTTATTCTGTAACTCATAGGTTATTTGGAAGAGTATTGCTAATTTCCAAATATTTATTGTTCTAGATATCTTTCTGTTACTAATTTCTAATTTAATTTTGTCAGAGAATATGTTCCATATGATTCCATTTGTTTAAAATTTCTGAGACCTGTTTTATGGCTCAGAAGTTGGTCCATTTTTGTTAGTGATCCTTGAGAACTTTAAAATACATACATTTAATTTTATATACTTAAAATAGATTTTTAAAAATATATTTAAAATATATAAATATATAAAATACATATATACATACACACACACTGTGGTTTTTTGTGTTCCTTTTTGAGTATAGTTGACATACAATGTTATATTCGTTTCAGGTATACAACTTAGTGATTCAACAAGTTTATCCATTATGCTATGTTCACAATAAGCATAGCTACCATCTGTCCCATTATATCATTATAATATCATATATCATGTTACAATATCATTGACTCTATTCCTGATACTCTGTTTTTTTTATTCCCACAACTTACTCATTCACTAATTGGAGACCTGTAACTCCCTCTCCCCTTCACCCATTTTGTCCAACTCCCCATATCCCTCCCTCTGGCAACTATTAGTTTGTTCTCTGTATTTATAGTTCTGATATTGCTTTTAGTTGGTTTATTCATTTTTTAATTCCATTTATGAGTGGAATGATATGGTACTTATCTTTCTCAGTCTGGCGTATTTCACTTTGCTTAATACCCTCTAGGTCCATCCATGTTGTCTCATATGGCACAATCTCATCTTTCTATGGCTGTGTAATATTCCATTGCATATATATCCCACATTTTCCTTATCCATTAATCTAATGATGCATGCTTAGGTTGCTTCCATGTCTTTGGTATTGTAAATAATGCTGCAATAGACATAAGGTGCATATATCTTTTCAGATTAGTGTTTTTGTTTTCCCTGGATAAATATCCAATAATGGAATTATTAGATTATATAGTATTTCTATTTTTAACTTTTTGAGGAACCTCCATACTGCTCCACAGTGACTGTATCAGTTTACATTCCCACCAATAGCGCATGAGGGTTCCGTTTTCTCCACAACCTCACCAACACTTGTTTCTTGTCTTCTTGATTTTAGCTATTCTAACAGGTGTGAGGTGATATCTCATTGTGGTTTTGATTTGCATTTCTGGGATGATGAATGATGTTGAGCACTTTTCAGGGGTCTTTTGATGATTTGTATGTCTACTTTGGAGAAATGTCTTTTCAGGTCTCTGCCTGTTTTTTAATCAGATTGTTTGGGTTCTTTTGGTGTTGAGTTGTATAAATTCTTTATATGTTTTGGATATTTACCCCTTGTCAGGTATATCATTTACAAATATCTCCTCCCATTCAGTTGGTTGTCTTTTCATTTTCTTGATGGTTTCCTTTGCTACACAAAAGCTTTTTATTTTGATGTAGTCCTAATAGTTTACTTCTGCTTTTGTTTCTCTTGCCTCAGAAGAGGTATCTAGAAAAATGTTGCTCTGGTTGGTGTCGGAGAAATTACTACCAGTGTTTACTTCTAGGATTTTTATGGTTTCAGCTTTCATGGTTTGGGTCTTTAATCCATTTTGAATTTATTTTTGTGTACAGTGTTATAAAGTGGTCCAGTTCCATTCTTTTACATGTAGTTGTCCAGTTTTTCCTGGCACCATTTATTGAAAAGACTGTCTTCTGACTATTGTATGGGACCACAAAAAGCACTGAAAAGCCAAAGCTATCCTGAGAAAGCTGGAGCTATCATAATTCCTGATGTCAAGATATACTGCAAAGCTGTAGTGATCAAAAGAGTATGGTACTGGCACAAAAATAGACACATAGATCAATAGAACAGAATAGAGACTCCAGAAATAAACCCACATTTATCTGGTCAATTAATCTGTGACAAAGGGAAGAACATACAAATTTTAGTATTATATGTTCTAGTTTTATGAAGAATTCTCTTGGTATTTTGACAGGGATTGCATTAAATCTCTAGATTGCTTTGGGTAATACGGACATTTTGACAATAGTAGTTCTTCCAATCCATGAGCATGTATACTGTTTTGTGCACATGAAAATAACATAACATTTTGTCAACTAGACTTCAATAATAAATTTTAAAATTATGTATGCTGTTTTTATTGTGTGGAACATTTTGTAATTGATTAGATTAATGTCCTATTAGGACAATGATCTCTGGGAATTGGTCAGTTTACAGCTTCATGGTCATACTTTACCTAAATCTTGTGATATTTCACCCCATAAATACATAGGTTAGTATTCAGCAATGAACACTAGAGTTTCCAATCAGATTCCTGGATCTCCCTATTTACCTAGCAACCCCTTCTCCAGTTTAGCCCCTGTGATCTCTTATCTCAGTCTCCCCAGTTCGGTAAGACTGTCATCTTGCATGGGTTTACTGTCCTTGCAAAAAGTCTTCCAGGCAGAAATCTGCAATGATTCTAAGATTCACTATAATTGTTTCCTTTATCCCAGGTACCACAATCCCATACAGTAGTTCCCCCTTATCAATGGAGGATACATTCCAAGACCCTCAGGGAATGCCTGAAAGTATGGATAATACCAAACCCCATATATATTATGTTTTCCCCTATAGATACATACCTATAAATGATAAAGTTTAATTTATGTGTTAGGCACAGTAAGAGATTAACAACAATAATAATAAAATAGAAGAATTATAACATTATACTGTAATAAAAGTTATGTGAATATATTCTCTTTCTCTTGAAGTATCTTATTGTATTGTACTCACTCTTGCGCTTCTTGTGATGATGTGAGGTGATAAAATGCCCTACGTGAAGAGATGAAGTGAGGTGAGTGATGTAGGTATTGTGATGTAGCATTAGGCTACTGCTGACCTTCTGATAATGCATCAGAAGAAAAATCACCTTCTTCCAGACTCTGGCTGACCATGGATAACTGACGTTCTGGAAAGTGAGACCACAGATAGGGGGAAACTACTATAGTGTCTATTGTTCATTGCATAAAAATATTTGCTTTCTATATTTTTCCCATTTCTGTAGTTACTTACAGTAGAAAGGGCAAGTCTCGTTTCACTTACTCCATGCCAAAAAGTGGATTTTCTGAAATAAACTTTTCAAAAGGCAACATGGATATAATATATTCTGAGGTTAGAGTATTGTCCTTCAAGATGCATTTTATACTTAAAATTAAAAATTATTAAATGGTTCTGTGTCCCTAAAATAGGTAGAACACATGCACCTTAAAACTGAGATGTAGAAGTAGAATGGTCCTTTCAATTCTTCTGCTGGTGATCCTCTTGGGAAATTTGTTCTCCCTGTTCCTGAACATAAGTCTCTGCTGGAATAGATGTCTGGTTTTGGGGGTGTGCTATGCTTCTACTAAAACAATACAGAAAGAGTTCTACTACACTTCTGTTTTTATGATTTAGGTTAGACTTTTGTTGACTTGATCTAGAACTTTTATGTTTATACAGATTAAGTAAGAATTCAGTAGACTTCCAATTAATTTCACTTATGGGAAAACCATCATCAGCTTGCCAATACCATAGGTCTGCATGAGTCAGAGTATTCTGTTTGCTGCTTTGACTCTGTTACCCACTATGGTACCTGCAAAACCAGATATATGACATTGGAGAGCAGTACAGAAAGTATAGAATTTTCAGTTAGCTCTGCTGGGATAAACATCATTTAAGAAAAAAGAAAAGGCATCTAATTCTGCAAAAAAAAAAAAAATCAATTACAAATGAATAAAAGATTTAACTGTGAATATAAAATCTTAAAAACTTTAAAAAAGAATATAGGAGAATATCTTTATTGTTTTTACAGGGAGAGGGTGGATAATATTTTTAAGATACAAATCTTAAAAATCAAAAGGAAAAGATTATTGTACTCATACCAGAAGAAGAAATTTTGCAATACAGAATTAGTTATCAGAATACATTAATAATTCCAATAAGTCAGTATGAAAAGAGAAAAAATCCAAGAGAAAAATGGGCAAAAAACCCAAAAATGAAACAAAACAAAACAAAACAAAAAAACAAAACACTGTTATCTTGGAAGTTAAGTAAGAAGCACTGACATTTAATATACCCAACCTAAATCCTATCCCAATACAAAATACAATGTTTTAAATCCAGTGTTGCTGTCTTGAATTGCTTTCTTTTTTTTAATATTAGCTGAAAACTTTAGAAGTATATGATATTCCACAATATAGACTGACTTTGTGGAGACTACATAGTAGGAATATTAGTAGAATATTTCTATTTTGTAAAGTGACACGTATCCCAAAATTTTTAATAAAGGTATTTTCAAATTGTTGAATAAATATAGTTATTTCCAAGTGAAAAAAAATCATCAAAAATGCAATGCATATTCTGAAAGAAAATAAAACTGGGTGATAGAAATATCTGTTGTCATAATGGAGAATAAAATATTCAGCTATCAGAATCTTGTTTTTTACAGATGCGAATAGCCCTTTGTCTTTGATATAATATCCCTAGATGTGTATTTTCTACTTTCATTGTCTTGTGCAGTATTTCATATCTTAGCTATCCTTTTGATGACTACTTTGAATTGATAGTATACTATCTGATCTTCCAGATAAAGATTATACTTTTCTAGCTCAGATAAACTCTTATGCAATAATTTAATGATTTGAAATAGACAATATTACTATAAAGTTTGAGCAAATCTAATAAGCTCTTAATTCCTGAAAACAAATCCCTAAATGCTTTTTTCTAGCACAATTGGTATTTACAATATGCATCATGAAATCATAATCACCCCCTATAATTTAGGGGACAAATTCCAACACATTTTTAGTATCTCATTTATCTTTCTCTGGGCTGGAGAATGGCATCAATTCCAGCCTCATCAGCAGAACAATGTAACTAAAATAGAAAGGCAGCTGAGGTCAGGTAGCAAGTCTGTTACAAAGCTACAACTTGCCCTCTCATCTTATAGTAGCTGATTCTTGGCAGAGAGTTGGTTTTGTTTGTGTGGTTGGTTGGTTTTTTGGATGGGGTGTTTTCATCTTTTTATGCTTTGAGAATCCTTGTCTTGATGTCTTACACGTTACCCTTGAATCTCTAAGCCAAAATTGTATATGGCAATTTCATCTGCCCTAATTTGAAGAACTACACTAAAGTTTTTTTAAGAGACTTTTGGTGGGTTGCTGACTTTGGGCAACAGTTTAATGCCAGATCAAATTGTTCTGCATGACTATACATTTCAGGTTCATGAGGTTGTTCCTCAGTTAGATCATGTAAATCTCCAAGAAGTGGTCGTAGAAAACTAAGCCTGGATTTAAGAGCTACCACCTGTCCAGATAATCTGTGCTACAATGCTGGCGCCACAAGATTTTTCGAAGTTTGGAAGGCAATTATTTTGTCAACCAAGAACTAGCTCAACAAGCAGTTGTGTTTTTATCTGCACTTCAAAAGTCTCAAGGTGCAGACAGCTTAATATATTTGTTTTGTAATTATTATGTAAAGTATAATTAGTAAAATTATAATTATACATTAATATGTCTATTCCCCTTCACTTAAAAAAATAGAAAACCAAGAAACAGTAACCTGGAACACATTATCAGTTAATAAATATATGTGCATTCATTTTTTAAAATAATTTTGTTTTTGCCTTGATAGATTTTTAAGTGCTTGAAATTTCCAGAATGTGATTATTCCAGTTAAAAAGAAAAAATTATCCAACAATTCAAATATTTCTTTGTGTACCATGTATATATTTTTAGACTGAAAACTTATCTGCTTGGGATGACAAGCATCTCACATTATTCTGAGCTGTGATATCTACAAAACAGCGGATTCAGACAACCTGTAAGATAAATTAAGATCACTACAGAAATTTTATCCCCCTAAAGAATATACATTTCCAAAATTGGGCAAATATTATTGATCAGAAAGCATAGAATGTTATAGCAGGAAGGGATCTTTCATTTAAAATCTGAGAAACTGAAGGCCATGGAGGGACTTCATTCTCCTCCCTGTCACTATTTCCTTGTGAGCCCTGCCTTTCTAACACATACTTTTCTTATATGCAAACCAAAAATATTTATTAAAAATTATCTCTGTCTAATATAAGATGCTGAACACACAGAAGAAAACAAAATAAACAAAGCAGACGTCCCTAAGAGTTTCATAGGGAAAAGGGACATAATGTTAAGTATTTGTAATTGCAAACTGTGTTAAATGCTATAAAGGAAAAGAATGCACTATGTATGATATCTCAGTTGAGATCAGAGGATGAGTGAATAGGAGTCAAATGGGGAATGAGAAGGGAGAGAGGTAGAAAAACCTTCTGGGGAGATCCTGAAGTACCAATGAGCACAAAACATTGAAGGAACTAAAAAGAAGTCATTAAAGAAAATCCTAACAGATAGAAAATACAGACTAATGGGGAAGATATTATGAGATTATGTATGGCCTTGGTCTCTAAAAGCAAAAAGAGGTCAACAAAAGGTATAAAGCAGTGAGACTCTATCATCAGATTTGCATTTTATTAAGTTGAGGAACAGAGTTGAGACAGGGAGGACTGCCTGTAGAGGAGATGAGTTAGGGGACTGTTGTAACATTCTGGACAAAAGATGTCAGTAGACTGTAGATCTACTGAAAGGAACAGAGGCTAGAGAGAGAAATGAAAAAAAAATTTGTAAGAAATCAGCTCTTAGTGATTAGTGATTAGCAATGAGTTAGGGGGAGACATCAAAGGAGGATCCGATGATCTTTTATTTTGCAAACACATGGCATCAGAATTTGGAAGACTATGGGATAAATTATAAAATTTTGTCCAAAAAGTTTCAATTTGAGGTGCATTTGTAAACTCCTAGTAGAAATATCAAAGATGCGGTTAAACCTGCATGTCTACATATTAAAGGAAAAATCTACACAGGAAATCTGAAAATTTTCAGTACAGAGATGTTTGAAGCCATAGAGATAAATGAGATCACCTATGGAGAAAGTATTAAGAGGAGAGTAGAAACTCCAGCGTTGAATGGTTAAGAAAGTAAGTACGAATCAGCAAAGAGATTGAACAGAGTGGCCTGGCAAATAGGCAGAAAAGAGAAGCATGTGGTGAAATGTAAGTGAAATTCAGTATTTCAAAAAAGAGGAAGGGATTAATTGTGTCAAATTTTGCTAAGAGAAAAAGTGATTGAGTTTGGAAATTATCCATAGAAGTTAAATGGAAGTCTAATTTCTTCTTGTGTCTATCCTTAGTTCTTTATGATTTTTTTTTTGTTCTTTATGATTTTTAATCAAAGGTAATTTATCATATATATTATTCTGCATGATTTTGGAAATTTCCCCGCTCAATGAATGTGACATGGCAAAGTTGACATTATACTTTTTTTTTTATTCTTATGTTAATCCCCATACATTACAACATTAGTTTTAGATGAAGTGTTCCATGATTCATTGTTTGTGCACAACACCCAGTGCTCCATGCAGAATGTGCCCTCCTCAATACCCACCACCAGGCTAACCCATCCTCCCACCCCTCTCCCCTCTAAAACCCTGTTTGTTTTTCAGAGTCCATCGTCTCTCATGGTTCGTCTACCCCTCCGATTTCCCCTGCTTCATTCTTCCCCTCCCGCTACCTTCTTCTTCTTCTTCTTCTTTTTTTTTCTTAACATATATTGCATTATTTGTTTCAGAGGTACAGATCTGAGATTCAACAGTCTTGCACAATTCACAGTGCTTACCAGAGCACATACCCTCCCCAGTGTCTATCACCCAGTCCCCCCATCCCTCCCACCCCACCCCCCACTCCAACAACACTCAGTTTGTTTCCTGCGATTAAGAATTCCTCATATCAGTGAGATTATATGATACATGTCTTTCTTTTTTTGACTTATTTCACTCAACATAATACCCTCCAGTTCCATCCACGTTGTTGCAAATGGCAAGATCTCATTCCTTTTGATGGCTGCATAATATTCCATTGTATATATATACCACTTCTTCTTTATCCATTCATCTGTCGATGGACATCTTGGCTCTTTCCATAGTTTGGCTATTGTGGACATTGCTGCTATAAACATCGGGGTGCATGTACCCCTTCAGATCCCTACATTTGTATCTTTGGGGTAAATACCCAGTAGTGCAATTGCTGGATCATATGGTAGCTCTATTTTCAACTTTTTGAGGAACCTCCATACAGTTTTCCAGAGTGGCTGCACCAGTTTGCATTCCCACCAACAGTGTAGGAGGGTTCCCCTTTCTCCGCATCCCCGCCAACATCTGTCGTTTCCTGACTTGTTAATTTTAGCCATTCTGACTGGTGTGAGGTGGTATCTCATTGAGGTTTTGATTTGGATTTCCCTGATGCCGAGCGATATTGAGCACTTTTTCATGTGTCTGTTGGCCATTTGGATGTCTTCTTTGGAAAAATGTCTGTTCATGTCTTCTGCCCATTTCTTGATTGGATTCTTTGTTCTTTGGGTGTTGAGTTTGATGAGTTCTTTATAGATTTTGGATACTAGCCCTTTATCTGATATGTCAGTTGCAAATATCTTCTCCCATTCTGTCGGTTGTCTTTTGGTTTTGTTAACTGTTTCCTTTGCTTTGCAAAAGCTGTTTATCTTGATGAAGTCCCAATAGTTCATTTTTGCCCTTGCTTCCCTTGCCTTTGGCGATGTTTCTAGGAAGAAGTTGCTTCGGCTGAGGTCAAAGAGGTTGCTGCCTGTGTTCTCCTTTAGGATTTTGATGGACTCCTGTCTCACACTGAGGTCTTTCAACCATTTGGAGTCTATTTTTGTGTGTGGTGTAAGGAAATGGTCCAGTTTCATTCTTCTGCATGTGGCTATCCAATTTTCCCAACACCATTTGTTGAAGAGACTGTCTTTGTTCCATTGGACATTCTTTCCTGCTTTGTCGAAGATTAGTTGACCATAGAGTTGAGGGTCCATTTCTGGGCTCTCTATTCTGTTCCATTGATCTATGTGTCTGTTTTTGTGCCAGTACCATGCTGTCTTGATGATGACAGCTTTGTAATAGAGCTTGAAGTCCGGAATTGTGATGCCACCAGCTTTGCTTTTCTTTTTCAATATTCCTCTGCTATGCGGGGCCTTTTCTGGTTCCATACAAATTTTAGGATTATTTGTTCCATTTCTTTGAAAAAAGTGGATGGTATTTTGATGGGGATTGCATTGAATGTGTAGATTGCTCTAGGTAGCATTGACATCTTCACAATATTTGTTCTTTCAATCCATGAGCATGGAACGTTTTTCCATTTCTTTGTGTCTTCCTCAATTTCTTTCATGAGTATTTTATAGTTTTCTGAGTACAGATCCTTTGTCTCTTTGGTTAGATTTATTCCTAGGTATCTTATGGTTTTGGGTGCAATTGTAAATGGGATTGACTCCTTAATTTCTCTTTCTTCTGTCTTGTTGTTGGTGTATAGGAATGCCACTGACTTCTGTGCATTGATTTTATATCCTGCCACTTGACTGAATTCCTGTATGAGTTCTAGCAGTTTTGGGGTGGAGTCTTTTGGGTGTTCCACATAAAGTATCATATCATCTGCAAAGAGTGAGAGTTTGACTTCTTCTTTGCCAATTTGGATGCCTTTGATTTCTTTTTGTTGTCTGATTGCTGTGGCTAGGACTTCCAATACTATGTTGAATAGCAGTGGTGATAGTGGACATCCCTGCCGCGTTCCTGACCTTAGGGGGAAAGCTCTCAGTTTTTCCCCATTGAGAATAATATTTGCTGTAGGTTTTTCATAGATGGCTTTTATGATATTGAGGTATGTACCCTCGATCCCTATACTCTGAAGAGTTTTGATCAAGAAAGGATGCTTTACTTTGTCAAAAGCTTTTTCTGCATCTATTGAGAGGATCATATGATTCTTGTTCTTTCTTTTGTTAATGTATTGTATCACATTGATTGATTTGCGGATGTTGAACCAACCTTGCAGCCCAGGAATAAATCCCACTTGGTCATGGTGAATAATCCTTTTAATGTACTGTTGGATCCTATTGGCTAGTATTTTGGTGAGAATTTTTGCATCCATGTTCATCAGGGATATTGGTCTGTAATTCTCCTTTTTGATGGGGTCTTTGGTTTTGAGATCAAGGTAATGCTGGCCTCATAAAATGAGTTTGGAAGTTTTCCTTCCATTTCTATTTTTTGGAACAGTTTCAGAAGAATAGGTATTAATTCTTCTTGAAATGTTTGGTAGAATTCCCCTGGGAAGCCATCTGGCCCTGGGCTTTTGTTTGTTGGGAGATTTTTGATGACTGCTTCAATTTCCTTAGTGGTTATAGGTCTGTTCAGGTTTTCTATTTCATCCTGGTTCAGTTTTGGTAGTTGATACATCTCTAGGAATGCATCCATCTCTTCCAGGTTATCTAATTTGCTGGCATAGAGTTGCTCATAATATGTTCTTATAATTGTTTGTATTTCTTTGGTGTTGGTTGTGATCTCTCCTCTTTCATTCATGATTTTGTTGATTTGGGTCATTTCTCTTTTCTTTTTGGTAAGTCTGGCCAGGGGTTTATCAATCTTGTTAATTCTTTCAAAGAACCAGCTCCCTAGTTTCGTTGATCTGTTCTACTGTTCTTTTAGTTTCTATTTCATTGATTTCTGCTCTGATCTTTATGATTTCTCTTCTCCTGCTGGGTTTAGGCTTTATTTGCTGTTCTTTCTCCAGCTCCTTTAGGTGTAGGGTTAGGTTGTGTACTTGAGACCTTTCTTGTTTCTTGAGAAAGGCTTGTATTGCTATATACTTTCCTCTTAGGACTGCCTTTGCTGCATCCCAAAGATTTTGAACAGTTGTGTTTTCATTTTCATTGGTTTCCATGTATTTTTTTAATTCTTCTTTAATTTCCTGGTTGACCCATTCATTCTTCAGTAGGATGCTCTTTAGCCTCCATGTATTTGAGTTCTTTCCGACTTTCCTCTTGTGATTGAGTTCTAGTTTCAAAGCATTGTGGTCTGAAAATAGGCAGGGAATGATCCCAATCTTTTGGTACCAGTTGAGACCTGATTTATGACCTAGGATGTGATCGATTCTGGAGAATGTTCCATGGGCACTAGAGAAGAATGTGTATTCCGTTGCTTTGGGGTGGAATGTTCTGAATATGTCTGTGAAGTCCATTTGGTCCAGTGTGTCATTTAAAGTCTTTATTTCCTTGTTGATCTTTTGCTTAGATGATCTGTCCATTTCAGTGAGGGGGATGTTAAAGTCCCCCACTATTATTGTATTGTTGTCGATGTGTTTCTTTGCTTTTGTTATTAATTGCCTTATATAATTGGCTGCTCCCATGTTAGGGGCATAGATATTTACAATTGTTAGATCTTCTTGTTGGATAGATCCTTTAAGTATGATATAGTGTCCTTCCTCATCTCTTATTACAGTCTTTGGTTTAAAATCTAATTTGTCTGATATAAGGATTGCCACCCCAGCTTTCTTTTGGTGTCCATTAGCATGGTAAATGGTTTTCCAACCCCTCACTTTCAATCTGGGGGTGTCTTTGGGTCTAAAATGAGTCTCTTGCAGACAGCATATCGATGGGTCTTGTTTTTTAATCCAGTCTGTTAGCCTATGTCTTTTGATTGGGGCATTTAGCCCATTTACATTCAAGGTAACTATTGAAAGATAGGAATTTAGTGCCATTGTATTGCCTGTAAGATGACTGTTACCGTATATTGTCTGTGTTCCTTTCTGGTCTATGTTGCTTTTAGGGTCTCTCTTTGCTTAGAGGACCCCTTTCAAGATTTCCTGTAGGGCTGGTTTTGTGTTTGCAAATTCCTTTAGTTTTTGTTTGTCCTGGAAGCTTTTTATCTCTCCTTCAATTTTCAATGACAGCCGAGCTGGATAGAGTATTCTTGGCTGCATATTTTTCTCATTTAGTGCTCTGAATATATCCTGCCAGTCCTTTCTGGCCTGCCAGGTCTCTGTGGATAGGTCTGTTGCCAATCTAATGCTTCTACCATTGTAGGTTACGTATCTCTTCTCCCGAGCTGCTTTCAGGATTTTCTCTTTGTCTATGAGACTCGTAAGTTTTCCTATTAGATGTCGGGGAGTTGACCTATTTTTATTGATTTTGAGAGGGGTTCTCTGTGCTTCCTGGATTTTCATGCCTGTTTCTTTCCCCAAATTAGGGAAGTTCTCTGTTATAATTTGCTCCATTATACCTTCTGGCCCTCTCTCTCTTTCTTCTTCTTCTGGGATCCCAATTATTCTAATGTTGTTTCGTCTTATGGTATCGCTTATCTCTCGAATTCTGCCCTCGTGATCCAGTAGTTGTTTATCTCTCTTTTTCTCAGCTTCTTTATTTTCCATCATTTCATCTTCTATATTACTGATTCTCTCTTCTGCCTCATTTATTCTAGCAGTTAGCGCCCCCATTTTTGATTGCACCTCATTAATAGCCTTTTTGATTTCTACTTGGTTGGATTTTAGCTCTTTTACTTCTCCAGAAAGAGTTTCTCTAATAACTTCCATATTTTTTTCAAGCCCAGCTAGTATCTTTAAAGTGATGATTCTGAACTCTAGATCTGACATCGTACTAATGTCCGTATTGAGTAGGTCCCTGGCAGTCAGTACTGCCTCTTGTTCTTTTTGTTGAGGTGATTTTTTCCATCTTGTCATTTTGTGCAGAGGAGAATAGATTAATGAGAGAACAAAATGCTAGCAGAGTAACCACGTCCCCAGAAAATATACTCTAAACAAATCAGAAAAGACCTGGAGCAGTGGGATAAGAAGGGGAAAGAGAGAAAAAAGAAAAAGAAAAAAAAGAAAAAGATAAAGATAAAAACAAAAACAAACAAAACAAAACAACAACAACAACAAAAAACCAGAATGTGATCAAATATGATCAGGCTGGTATATAGATCAGTGCCACACACTAGATTTGGGGTGTATTTTGGTCTTTTAGAAGAAAGTGTCTCCCAAAATTTTAAAGAAAGAAAAACTTATATATGTACAAAAATAAGGGTTGATATGATGAAGGGATGGAAAATGACTGTAAAAATAGAAATTATAAAAAATTTTATAAAAGGAATTGATAAGTTGTTTGAAAAAAGAAGAAGAGGATTTAAAAAAAGAAAAAAGAAAAAGAAAAAAAAAGGGAGAGGATGTGATCAGGCAGGGGAATAGAAAACACCATATACTAGAGATTTAGGGTATATTTTAATCTGTTAGAAGAAACTATCTCAAAATTTTAAAGAGAGAACAACTTATATATATAAGCCAAAAATACGGGTAACTACTATGAAGGGATAGAATATGACTCTAAAAATGAAAAATAAAAATTTTTTTTTAAAAAAAGGGATTGATAAGATGTTGTTTGAAAAAGGGAAAAAGAAAAATTCAAAAAGAAATAAAAAGACAAAAAGACAGTTAAAAAAAAATTTAACTTTAAAAGACTAAGGAATCATGGTAAAAAAGCCGTGAATTCTATGTGCAGTAGTCCCCTAGCGCTGGAGTTCTGCCGTTCTCATTGATCGGTAAACTTGGTCTTGGCTGGCTGTTCTCGCTGATCTTCTGGGGAGGGGCCTGTTGCCGTGGTTTCCAAATGTCTCTGCCGGAGGCGGAATTGCCCCGCCCTTGCCCCCTCCCGGCTAAGTAATCTGCTCGGGTTTGCTCTCAGGAGCTTTTGTTCCCTGCGAGCTTTCCGTACAGCTTTGGAGGCGGGGAGTGAAAATGGCGGCCTCCCAATCTCCGCCCCGGAGGAGCCGAGAACTCGGGGCCCCGCTCCTCGGTGAGCCCCCAGAGAAAAGCCGCCAGTCACTCCCATCTCCCTGCTCTCCGGCCGCACTCCGTGCTCGCCCGGCCTGTGACCGCGCGTTTCTCTCTCTGGCACCCGACCCCGGGTGGAGTCTCCAAACCCAGCAGATCCCTGCGGTGCACTCCCGCGCGGCTCCTCCTGGGGGAGGAAGGTGAGTCTCCCCGGATCTGTCGCTTGTTGCGTCCCTGCTGGAGGAGCAGGGGCCCGACTGGGCCGCGGATCCCGGTTTATGGCCACCCCGAGCTGAGAGCCCGCGCCTGGGCTCCGCCTCTGCAGCCGGCTTCCCGGCTCCGTTACCTGGGAGCTCTGCCACACTCAGGCACCCCCGGTCTTTCTGTGACCCCGAGGGTCCTGAGACCACAATGTCCCGGAGGGTTCCACCCCCCGCTTAGCCACCAGAGTGACGTCCCTCGGCGGAGCAGACTTTTAAAAGTTCCAATTTTGTGCTCCGTGGTTCTATCACTTGCCAGAAGCGGGGGACGGAGGCCCCTCCCCCGCCGTCTATCCTCCCGAATATCGCCTCGGATTCACTTCTCCGCACATCCTACCTTCCAGAAAGTGGTCGCTTTTCTGATGAGAGAGTTGTTGCTCTTCTTTTCTTCGATCTCCTGTTGAGTTTGTAGGTGTTCAGAATGGTTTGATCCCTATCCAGCCGAATTCCTGAGAGGAGACGAAATCCAGGTCTCCTACTCCTCCACCATCTTGCTCCGCCCCCCCGACATTATACTTTTAACCTGTCCTCTCAATTGGTAAAAATTCCCAAACAAAACTTTTTCATTGAAGGACTCATGACCTAAGTAATAATTAAATTCAGTTTTTATAAGTTTATTTTGTTTGTTATGAATAATAGACTATCCAACAATTTGACACAAATTTGAGCTGTGAAATAATCTAAGCTTTATTTTTATTGTTTATATTACCGTTTAACCTTTTAACCTTGGTGAACTTTCACTCGAAAAGGAAATGCTATTTTCCTACAATTTTTTGGTTTATCCATATATATGTATATATCTTCTGTCAATCTAGTTTCTAGTTTATTTACTACTTGACTTTACTACTTATTTACTATTTACTACTTGAAAGTTTGTAATCACTTTTGTACCTAAAACTATCAGTCTCTACAATCACCATTAATTTTTGTATCCTTTTATACTTGCAGTAATAAACATTTGGACTACAGTTGACTGATAGAATTTCAAAACCTAAAGCACATAAGAATATTTTCACTCCTAATTATATCTAAAAATTTACATAAAATTGGAAGTAAATAATTAGATATTAATAAAAAGTCTGAATGTTTGATGAGACATGATGTTAACCTATGTGCTCACTGATGGCCAATAAGACACAAGTTAAAGGAAAAATGACCCAGGAATAGTCATTCAAATATCTGGCTTTCCACTAGCCAAGATTGATCCAAAGCTTAATAGCAGACTTCTGTTAAATGCAAAACTGAAGCCAAATTTTGGTGCTTGATAGCTAGATAGTTATGTAGCAGAATAGATATTGTATAAATACATGATAGCAAGCTAGTTAGATAGATAATACTATATGATTATAAAAACTCTGAATACATATATAAATGTATTTTAGCAAGACTATAGTTGCCTATGAGACAGAAATGAGCAGGGAAGGAGAAGAGTACTTTTAGTTTTCTATTCATATCCTTTTGTATTGTTTGATTTTTCTATAATAAAAATATTTTATATAAGAAAGGTATGGAAATATGCTAGCCAGTAACTCACACTTGGTAATTTTCTGTATTCGGGGTGAGTGTATGTGTATATATGTGTGTGTATAAGTGTATATTTATATTACTCAGAGGTGCATGTGTGTGTGTGTGTGTTTACATATATAAATAATATAAGCAATACTGTGAATGAATCTCAGATGCATTATAGCAAGTCAAAAAATCCAGATTCAAATGGCTACATATTCTATGATTCTATTTATATGACATTTTGGAAAAGAAAAAAATATAGGGACAGAAAACAAATCAGTGTTAGCCCGGGGTTAGTGAGGGATTTACTACCAAGTGGCCCAGAGACATATTTTATGTTGATGGAACTATCCTGTATCTTGATTATGATAGTGGTTATATGACTATATGCATTTGTTAAAACTCCTAGTCTTGTATACAAGAAGGGTTGATATATGCATATGTTACATATTATCATATATGTATATATGATTTGCAATATACATTATATATTATAATTACATTTCAATATCTTGACTTAAAAAAATTCTGAGTGAATATATAAAATTATCACTAAAGATCTTCAGAGAGGAGAAATTTTAAAAATGGAATTTCCATATTTAAAGCAGATTAAAACCTCAAAATCAATAGAGCTATTTATCGTATAAAGGAAAAATGTCATTTGTGGAAGGGCAATCAAAACATAAAACATTTACCTACCTACCTGGGTCTTTAAACAAAATAGATCTTCCCCAAAAAGAGATGGAGAACTTCCATAAGTATAGTATGACCTCATCCCCTTGAGTAGGAGGAATAGAAAATGTATAGAAAAAGTGCTGGAATGATTTCTCTTTTAAGATTTCCAAGAGAAAAGATAGTATTTGATAATTATCAGTAAATTGTTTTACTATGCTGATTTTAGGCACTCTCAAAGAAATAAAAAATCCACAGATAGACATATGACTATTTGATAAATGATGTGACATTTCATCATTGCTCCCGTTGGAAGTCTCAAGGTGATATTTTTCTAGTTTTATGTGTTAGTCCCATCAGTACATGAATGTTATTTGAAAGGTAATTGTTATTGAAAGACTATATTTTATTACTTACAAAAAGTAGAAGTAACCTGAGATTTTGGCATGATATGGTAGTTATATTTCATTCTATTCTTGGATACCAAATTAATCATACTTCTGAACTGGCCCTCTTAGGATTTAGTTTATATAACATCGTTGATCCTCTCTTGCTCCTACTCATCAGTAATTTGCATTTGTGGGCAGGAAGCCGTTCCAAAAGTTTGGTTCCACATAGCTTTGCATTTAGCTTCCTGATGCAAGTGCTCCGTAAGCAAAACATTTTCATTCAAACACTAAGGTTAAGCCAAGTAAATGCTACATTCATTCAGATATTCTGTTCGATAAAATTCCAATAGTTTCTTCTTGGACCTTTTTAACTAAATATCATTATTGTGTACTTAAGTGTTTTCAAACATATGAGTTCAACTTGTGATGGAGTTTCACTTTTATCACACTGACTATTGGTGCTGTTCAATATAAGCACATGAACTTGTAGGGCATTTTCTCTATTCAGAGTAGCATATTCCGTTTCCACTTTTCACCACTTTTAATGACTATTACAGTGTCTACAATTGAGAATTCTCAGTTGCATGAAACAGACATGTGAGTTGGAACCATCCAAGTCATGGGAAGGTGACTGTAATTGAAGTCTGATGTTGTGATTTAAGTTTAATTACAATCATAGAAGAACTTTAAGGATTTTCCAAAAGCAACTTTAAATTGCTAGACCACTGAAACTGATACCAGATATGCCCTTGAAAAAGCAGGTAATGAAATTCTGGAGGGTGTGCATTCAGGTTATGATTAACCTTTGTAGTAGAGAACACAGGTGCTTTAGATCTGCCTCCAGTAATGGTAACTGGGGCAAATCTCATCCCCTTAGACCATCTAGAATTCTCTTTATGCCTTGGAGCTCTGCAGTGCAGCTCTAAATCTTCCATGCTCATGTTCTCACCAGAAGTCAAAATTGCACCCTCTCCTCAGCAGAATTATACTATAGGTCTTCATAATAGCTAAAAAGAAGAAAGATAGGAAGGGAAGGAGAGTGGGGGATGGGGGGTAAGGGAGGGAGAGAGACAAGAATGAGACATAAAACAGATCTAAACTGAAGATCCTGAGATGCCACTTTACTAGCCATATGACCTTGTGCATTTTGTTTCTGTGACTAGGAGCACTTTCCAGGATGTCCTCCTTTGCAGTCACTATTATGCAATCTCTTCCTTTCTGGTTTTGGATATATGCTTCCCTTATTACTTCTTAACTAGCACTCTAGCATCAGTGAAGCTAAATGTAGACGGGAGAGAAGGACAGATGGGCTTTTCTAGTTTCCTGGCCATCTGTCATGGAGTGACAGAGCAGAAACAATGATGGTGAACTTGGAATGGAGGGACAATGTGCTACATATTTGGTTAAACACAAATTGAAATCTAACCTAATGAAATGGCTCCATGTGAAGAATTTAAAACTCCTATCTTACCCCGATCTGCAATGGGAGAGTTCGGGAAAGCTTACAGAAATGGGAAAAGCATGGAATGAAAGACAGAGTTTGCTTCCAAAACATAACCACATTTTGTTTAATTTGCTGAAGAATGTACTGCTCTCCACACAGCTTTCTCCTCTGAAAAGCTATTTGCCAAACAACCTCAGTGGTTCTAAATAAGTCTCTTAGATTTAAGAGATAATTGCTAAAATTCTTCTAATCTTTTTCTTTTAATTTTCAATAAACATTTGTTTAACAACAGTAAATGAAAAGCTGTTTTTCAGCTACACACTTTAAAGAGCCCCAGTGCCAAGATAGGAATATAAAAATTGGCATTGCAGTGAACTAAAGGTGATGTTATCTTAGAAAGCTTTGTGTGAGCTCTGAGCATTAACCTCTCACTTTCTCCTACTCTATTTGGTGGTGGGTGGAGGAAAGTAAATACACAGGTCCATTCCTGAGTTAACAGCCAATGGCTATTTCTCCCTGCTACTCTCAGCTGCCTTCTAGGCTGCCCTCAACCAATTCTGGTCGCCCCCTTGATGTCCTGGATGCAGTCTCTCCATACATATCTGATTTTACATGGTTACCAGCAGTAGGGTAAATAAAGAACAAGGCATGTTTATCTTAACTTTCCTACTACTTTATTGTCCACACAAATACTATGATATATTGCCTGGATATATCAGACTCTACTAAAGAATCAGTCAATTTTCAGGGAATAAAACATAGGAGAAAAAAAAATTAAAGTGCTTGCTTTAAGTAAGGGATGGAGTGTTCCAAGGGAAAAGTTCTTTATGTGTGAGGGAAAAGTTCTTTATGTGGATCCCATCGCAGGCACATTCCATTTCCTAGCTGAGCTTTAAAGTCATAGTAGAATCTCAGAAGGGAGATGTCAAGGAGAGCTATTTTAGTATTGGGGTGTTGAGCGACCAACTCTTCATTCAGGCTCAGGTCATGATCTCCGGGCTGTGGGATTGAGCCCCACATCTGGCTCCACGCTCAGTGGGGTCTTCTGGAGATTCTGTCTCTCCCTCCTCCAACTCACATGTGCTCTCTTGCTCTCTCTCAAATAAATAAATAAATAAATAAATAAATAAATAAATAAATCTTAAAAAAAACACTTTGATGTTAAGCAGTATTTTTACTGTATCTCAGGCCAGACCTTTCCTATGAAGGCACCAACCACTACTCTCTATACACAGATTTGAGGAAGTGTGGGCATCCTCAAATCCTTTTCTAAACTGAGTTTTTCTCTCTATGCTCAGATTTTACTTTCCTCTTTCATACAGTCCAAAACATATTCCTTCATGCATCGTTTCCTTTTCTTCTGTCAAACTTCATATATTTAAACTTATGAAATAAATTATTTTTATTATATATTTTTTAGAGAGAGAGTGTGAGCAAAGGGTGGGGGGTGGAGCAGAGGGAGAGGGAAAGAGATTCCCAAGCAGACTCCTCCACACCCAGTGCAGAGCCCTAGGCAGGGCTTGATCTCACAACCCTGAGATCATGACCTGAGCCAAAATCAAGAGTCAGACGCTTAACTGACTGGTCCATCCAAGTACCCCTGAAATAAATTATTTTAAAAGTCACAGTTATACTTCTCTCCCATTCCCAAACATCTTTCTCTTCCTGAAATGTGCAGGGTTGATCATGGCCAAGTCATACCTTCTTAATAAATTGCAAGATATTTTTAAAAATCATTTTCTGTTTGTTCGTGTTGACCTTTCAGTGTCCAGTTCAAAGGAGATGCTTAATAAGCATAAGAAGGGACAGAAAGGGAAAGAGAAGTAAGGAAACATGGAAGCCAGGGAAGTCATGCATCTTCTCCTTTTATCCTCCTCACATGCCAGGAATTTTTCCTTGTCTGAGTCCATTGTGAGAACTCTCACATCCTACAATTTTCTCTCTAACAAGTATCCTTTTGAACTACCACTTCTATCCTACATGTGTGTGTGTGTTGTGCATGTGTCCGTGCATGTGTGTGTGTGTGTGTGTGTGTGTGTGAAAGAGAGAGAGAGAATAAGAAGAAAGAGGAGGAGGAAGAGGAAGAAAAATGAGAAAACATAAACATGCTTATAAGTAAATCTAACCAACCAGGCAGATTCTCCCAGTATCCCCAGTAGATGAAAGAAAGTGATAAAAGCACAAAGTGTGGGAAGAATATCTCCCTCTTTCACCCAGTCATGCAGTTTTAGCCAAAATACTAATGTTACTGGATATAGCTGCAAGAAGAGACTCCCTGTGTGGCTGATCCCATGATGGGATTTGCCCATCCCCTATTGGCAGAGTACAATTAGGATACTCCAAATTAAAAACATGTTATAAGAATTTGGTAGTGATGTCATGTATCCTTTTAAGCTGCAAATTTAATTATCTCTGTGCAGCCAAAATTTCTTTTCCATTAGAATTGGAAGGTACAGGAAGATCCAGAAGCACATTTAAAAAAAAAAAATTATTATTCCTTTCTTATCTGTAACAGTTCCTAACTAGCTCTATCTGGAAACCAGTAGGTCATATGCAAATTGAGGTCATGTATGTCTCCTCAATAATGGCTTTTCTCATCATAACAAATGACCTAGGAAAGAGAAAACTGAACTGCTAACTGCCACATTTAAAAATCTCATGGTTGTCCCATTATATTAAGCTACAACATTTGCAAGCTTATTATTGTTTTTCCATTATTATTCATGACAGGAACCTCAGCAAATATGTTACTAAAACAATTGTGTTCTTGAAGAATTCATATTTCTGTCAGTCAGAAGGTATTGGACACTGGTGAAGGGATAGTGCTACAGTGGGTAACTTAGATATTTGCCATTATTGATAAAATGCAATTTTACCTTTTGCCTTCTATTTACTAATGCATTGTGCTACATTCCAGTAACAGGAGTGTTCCAGAACTACTAAGATTTTTTTTTTTTAATGAGTAGAAGAACCTCTGAATTTTCTCTTCCAATTTTTTTCTTGTTATTCAGACAACAGTGTGGGAATGAGTCCCAACACTATTTCTCCTGCCTTTTCTTCTGACCTTTGGAATTATCCTTGATGTGCAAACTAAGCTATCAGCAAAATCCCAGCAGAGAGAAGTGAACTTAGCACTTGTGTGTCCTTCCTTTCTTCCAGCAGTCAAGTACAGTACTTTTTGAAATTGCAGAAGTCTCTCAAGCATATAATTTGTAGCTTCCAATGAGTTTGAACTTCATGCTTGAAGTAATGCACAAGTAAGTGATTTAATTCATGCACCTGTATCTGGATTTTTTCCAGACATAATGAAATGGGTAACCACTTCAGGATTTACCTAATAAGCATTGCAGCAAGACATCAGAAAGCACTGATTGGCATATTTGAGCAGGAAAAGAAACAACAAGTTTCCAGTAGAGTTGTGATAGGCATCTGGGTTCAGCCCTTGGGACAAAAGCTGAGCATTTCTCAGCTCCCAAGGCCAAGCCCTTTGACTTCAATGATGTATAATTTTCTCATTACAAATACTATTTTACCCAAAGGAATTCCTGTCAGGTTTCTAATTATTTTCTCAGTTTGAAATAAGACCTCGTCTTTAATAAGAAAGAAGTCTTGTCATGTGATTGTTTTCAGCATCAACACGCAGTACAGAGAGCAAGAGCACAAGGGGAAACAACAAAGCCTCAAAAAGAGGAGAAAGGTATTTTTGAAAATAAATGCAAATCATTTCTCCCAGTGATTATCAAAATATACATAATTGTGCTGCAGTCAAGTACTGTAGTCTTTGGCTGGAGATTTAAAAAGTAAAAGTAGTTACTATTGATGAGGTCACACAAACCCTAATCAAGATGTTTTGAATCCATAGTCAGCATATCCATGTAATGCATTTTCCATGGAATCTATAGTCTCCCTATATCCTAATCCACATCGAAACTCATCTTTGCATAGAATATAATTGTTTCTTCTTAATTATTTTTCATGGTCAATATTTTAACAATGATCCAAGGCTGGTTAAAAATTATATTTGCTTATTTTGTATTTTGCTGTATTAAAGATTATATTTTGCTTGAGCTTCCTCTTCCTCAAACAAAAATTACCAATGGGGTCAAGTATAGCAATCCTTGAAATGAACCCAAACTGAAAATAAGATGCTAACAAACAGAAGTGAGGAGGGCATGGGTAATACCATCAATAATGTTTAATTTAATATAAGGATTCATTGGGTAAGTGAATCTGAAGGACAGAGCATTGGAAATTCTGGCAATGGAACCCTACTAGCTAGGAGTCCTACTAGCATCTTTATGTTTCTCTCATCACATCTATTTAGAAGTCACAAAACTTCAAGACTTCAATTTCCTCATCAGGAGCAGAGGGATAAAGGCATGGCTCTGTCACATCATAGCATATGACCACAGGGAAACAGCTGACTAATCTGTAAAATAAAGTTAAGGTTCTAATCTGGAAAATAAAGTTAAGGTTTTCATTCACTAAAACAGATTTACCATCACGGCCAAATGTTGAACAAATGGTAAGAAAGGTGAATAGAGAATGTGGGAGAGATTTGAACAAGAAGATATAAACTAACCAGTGATGTGGTCAAGAAAGGTCTCTTTGAGGCAATTGTCACATAAATTGGGACCTGAAGAATGAGCCAGGTGGGCAGGAGTGAGGTGCTAATATTTCAGGTAAAATAACAGAATGTTTGAAGATCCTGAGCTAAATTAAGCAGAGCATGATACATGAGAATAACTCAAAGGTGAGTGCACATGTGGTCTGCTTTGGAAGGCAGTGTTCAGGTTTGGGGTTTGATTTTAAAACAATGGGAATCAAGGAAAAAAACTAATAGAATCAAATTGATTTTTGAAAAACATTTTGGATTAAATGTAGAGAAAGATACGAATAGATCAAAAGTAGAAGCTGACAGTTATGGATCCCTGCAATAACTAAGATTGACTTGACTTGGAGATTGCTTAGGTGTGGGCATGATAACAGGGTAAACTCCAGTTTTTTGTCATATAGCTGAGTGGATGATGGTGCGATTGACTGACTTAGGGAAGGCTGAAGGATAAGAAGATTGTTTGAATGTTGGGGGGAAGAGGTAAAAAAAAAATCCATGTTCAATTTTAGAGATGTTTGTTTCAACCAGGAGAGAGTCTAGGCAAAAAAAAAAAAAAAAAAGGATCTAGTACACCTCAGTATATAAATGGAAATTTAATCCAAAAGAATAGAATCCAAGGGTGTACTGAATGTAAAAAAGGAGCAATGCCAAAGGAGACTGGGAAGTTGCTCAGAGACAGAAAGAAGTATGGTGCCAGGAAAGCTAAAGAAAGGCTGTATTTTGAAAAGTAATGAATAATCAAGAGTGCTTAATCCTGCTAACAGAACAAGTAGGATAATTGAAAAATGTCCGTTGAGTTAAGCAACACGAAGACCATGATGACTTGATCTAGAATAACTTGTTAGCCAAATGTGGCTATCGAGCCCTTACAATGTGAGTAGTGAAGCTGAGGAACTGAATTCTTAATTTTTGAAAATCTAATTAGCATAAATAGCCATATGTGATGAGTGGTTACATATTGGACAGGACAAATGAATTTGTGTGGAAAATGGCAGATTTTAGTAGATTGAAAAATGAAACTAGTCATAATACATAACTTGTTCATGAAGTTTGCTTCCAAAGCAGAAGAGTGTAAAGAGCAGATTGTGGAAGGGAGTAGGAGATGGAGAAAGGGTTATTTTAAGTTAGACCAACTTCAGAATTTCAAATGACAAGGAGCCAGTGGAGAGGGTAGAAGTTGAAAGTACACCAGAGTGGGAGAGAATGATCTTATATTACATTATATCTAAAGAAAAAAACAAATTCATATGAATGAATAGAGGTCAATTTTTAGATTTGGTGGTAGAAAATTAAGGTAATTGCTTTTTGTAGTTTTCTATTTACTCTGTAAAGTAGGAGGAGAGGTCTTGGCTGAGGGAGCAGAGGAAAGTTACAGAACTATGGGACTCTGTGATTCACTTCCAGAGGATTTTATATCCTCCAGGCTGGCTCACACATTTGTAGCAGAGATATTTGATTACAAGGTATGATGTGAGGAGCAGTGGAAGACCTACTTGTCTAAAAATATCTCACTGATGGAGCAACTGGATGGCTCAGGCAGTTGAGTATCAGACTCTTGATTTCCACTCAGGTCATGATCTCAGGGTTGTGAGATCGAGCCCTGAGTTAGCATGGAGACTGCTTAAGATTCTCTCTCTCTCCCTCTCACTCTGCCCCCCACCCGCACCCCGCTCACACTCTCTCTTAAAAAAAAAAAATCTCACTGAAGAAACCTCAGCCCATCCTTGTATTTCTTACAGGAATCCCTGCAGCACATTTTGATAAAATACCTATTTCAGGGACGCCTGGGTGGCTGAGGCGGTTAAGCATCTGCCTTCAGCCCAGGTCATGATCCCAGCGTCCCAGGATCGAGTTCCACATCAGGCTTCTTGCTCGGTGGGGAGCCTGCTTCTCCTTCTGCCTGTCCCTCTCTGTGCTTATGCACACACACTCTCTCTCTCTCTGACAGTTAAATAAAATCTTAAAAAAAGAAAAAGAAAATGCCTATTTCAATTAGGATAAAACATCAAAGAAAATGTAGGCATTTATATCATATCGAGACCAATTAGTTTATCTGATTGACTCTTTAAGAGATGGTGCCAAAAAATGCAAATCAAGGAAGAAGTAAGAAAAGTTTCTGGTCATGGAACCCACTAAATCCCAGGCTTCTGGGTGGCCAGGAGGCAGTCCTGACCTTGAGAGGAATAGATTGGGATGGTGCCAAAAGGACAGATAGACAACAATAAAGCTAAACCTTGGCTCATAATTATTCTTTTTTTTAATTAATAAATATTTTTACTTTATTTTATTTTTTTATTTTTCATTATGTTCAGTTAGCCAACATATAGTACATCATAAGTTTTTGTTGTAGTGTTCAACAATTCATTATTGTGTGTAACACCCACTGTTCATCCCTACATGTGCCCTCCTTAATACCCATCACCTGGTCACCCCGCTCCCCCAACCCCCCTAATAAATATTTTTAAATAATTGTCTATATTTATCTTGACAAATGCAGATATACTGGATTTTGAGCCAATGGTTACAATAGAGGAGATTGTTGAAACCAAAAGCTATTTCTTTGAGTTGTTTTTTTTTTAATTATAAACCTCTAGATATACAGATCAAAAAGAAAAGAGAACAAAGACACAAACTACCAGTTTCAGGAATGATAGAGTTGACATCACTAGAGATCAAACATATTTAAAGGATAACTTGTAATTATTCTTAAGGACAACCTTCAGGACTGAAGGGCACATTCTTATATCCAGTATCTAATCCCAATAAAGCACCCTCCAAGGTGATTGGTCGGCTTGGAACTAAATTCACAGAGAATAGATGTGGCAAGCTGAGGAGAAAACCTGTAGCTCTTCTTGCAGTGGCTGTGGAAGAATGTCAAACTGATGCCATAACTTTTACTAAGGTTAAATGCAAGAGTAAAGACAAGAGCTGCAGTGGGAGGAGCAGGAACCAGGTGTCCAGTAAACAAGTCGGAGTGAGGGTAAAACAATGACCAGCACGACATGTTCTGAGAGCCTTGCAAGTAGGAGTGACAGTTAAACTTGCAATATAACAGGAAGGGCAGAAGAGGGTAAACATGGAGCCCCAACAGAATACTACCCTGTAATTCAATTCAGGTTTGACTGCCATTTATTTTCACTTACTCTCAGCAGGGCATAATTCTCAGCTTCTTAAGGGAACTATGGCAGCTACTGGCACCAACGGGAAAAATAGAAGCAATATCCATGCTGTTCAAGTACAATAAGCACAGGTTATTTTCCTTGGAGTAATGCTGTGTAACACACTCAAGAGCTGAAAAACAACAACAACCATAACAACAAAAAACAACAAAAATGACCTTTGGACCTAGAATAATTCTAACTATCTTAAACCTGAATGTGAACACATAACCTTAAAAACTCTTGTGATAAAATGTAATGCTATTAAAACATTAAATTCTAGTTAGTTAACATTTTATAATTAGATACAGGTAGAGTTCTTTCTTATTAGATTATCCTAGTTCAATAATAGAGACTAGAATTATTCAACAGAGTTCACCAAAGCTTAAAATATGCATCTTCTTTCCTTTACAACTGTCTGGTCCTAATTTAAGCTTTCTCTCATTTTATTTTTTACAAGTTAATTCTACTTTTTATCACAAATTTAAGACAGTTGCATTTGGAATTTTAAAACAAATATCATCATTAGACATTAACAACAAGCCTATGTATGAAATATTGTAGAAGTTGAAAAGAAATCTATAAACAACTTTTTTCTCATATTCACTGAGAACCAAAAGATTCATGACCAAAACCAATGGCCATGATGAATGCTTTCAAGCATACTCTTTAATGAATAAGTCATAAAACTCTTTATTGGTCCATGTGTATTTAAATTCTTCCCTATTTTCAACCTGATTAATGATGATGAGCATGCTAATAAAATCACTAGCCTGTAGAAATTTAATAATAATTTTGTATAATTCAGTGTCATATATGTGTCTAATTCAGTGGTCTTAACACAGCTTCCATAAGTCACAAACCTAGCGACCATTACAAAAGTTTTCTCTTCTGTAAGAACTTTGCTAAAGATGACATTTTGAGCTTAGACCATACTCAAGCACTCAGATCATGTTAATCTACTTCTTACCTAGGCAAACTTCATGTGTATGAAGGCTTCATTGGGATGAAATACATTTACTAGTCATGAACATTTATGGAAACATGCCCACATTTATTGTTTCTATTCAGTTATAAACTAATTATTACCATTTGTAAATTTCTTTATAATTACCACATCTACCACGTCCTCATTCCATAATATCTCTCAGTTGACTGTTTTGGCCAATTATCTCAAAGTCTTCCATGAAAATTTTTGCTTTACTAGGGCAGTTATATTTAATTTGCAAGTGTTTATCTATTTGGATGGAAATCCACCCCTTCCATAAAGGTTTGCCTCCAGAATATAATTGCCCATAAATGTGTTAATTACCCACTGGTAGGGGTGCCAGATTTAGCAAATAAAAATATTGCATAGAACATACTTATACTAAAAAAATTATTCATGGGACACCTGAGTGGCTCAGTCAGTTAAGCGTCTGCCTTCAGCCCAGGTCATGATCCCTGGGTCCTGGGATCAAGTCCCACATCAGGCTCCTTGCTCGGTGGGGAGCTTGCTTTTCCCTCGGCCTGCTACTCTCCATGCTTGTGCGCTCTCTCTCTTTCTCTCTCTCTGACAAATAAGTTTTAAAAATCTTTAAAAATTATTCATCATTTATATGAAATTCAAGTTTAAACAGGCATCCTGTATTTTATCTGTCAACCCTTTATATTTGCATGCATGAACTTCTCTTTGAGAGTTCCTAGAGGTTTCCATCCAAAGGATTACCAAAGTATAAATCCCTATGCTTTTATGTTCCTGCAGTCTTCCCTGGAAGAGTTATGCCAGAGGGATCTTACATATAGAAACAGAAGTAGAGGGGCACCTGCGTGGCTCAGTCAGTTAAGAATCTGACTCTTGATTTTGGCTCAGGTCATGATCTCAGGGACATTAGATCAAGCCCCACATCAGGCTCTGTGCTCAGTGGGAGTCTGCTTTAGATTCTCTCCCATTCCCTCTCACTCTGTCCCTCCCCAACCTTGTGCTCTCTCCCCCCACCTAAAATAAATAAATAAATCTTAAAAAAGGAAAAGAAACCACAGGAGGAAGATTTCTCCATTCTTCAAAGTGAAGCATGTCACACTGTTCCCTCTAAATTTTCTCTTGAACTGAGTTCTGTTCTCAAAGATTTGGTGGGTTACATTTCCCTAGGTGTTATGAACTGAATGCTTTTCCCTCCCAAAATATATATGTTGAAATCCTAACCCCCAATGTGATGATATTTGGAGATAGGACTTTGGGGGAAGTTTTTAGGGTTAATGAAGTCATGAAGGGCCTTGTGATGGGATTAGTGGCCTTACGAAAGAGGAGAAGAAACAGGATCTCTCTCTTCTCCCTGCCATGTGAGGATATAAGTAATATAGATGGCTGTCTGTAAACCAGGACCACACCAAAAATCCAACCACTCTGGCACCCTCATCTCAGAATTTTAGCCTCCAAACTGTGGGAAATCAATGTTTGTTGTTCAAGCCACCCAGAGTATGGTATTCTGTTATTGCAGCCCGAGCTAAGACACCAGGCTTAACAACAGGAAATTCACTTATTTCCTCAATATTTGTAATTTATATCCTTGAAGATTCCTTATCAAGATCTCATGCAAATCCTAAGGACATCAGATTTATACAATTCTACCACATGCCCATTTTTTGCAGACCTCCTTTGAGAGCATTCGGGTATTTCCTATTCTTCTGGGGAGGGAGATGGGACAGAATAAATTATTAATGTCACTGCCAGAAAGAGAAAAATTGTAGAGAGGAGCAATGTAAAATAAATTTTAATAGCCTTGCTTTTCAAAAGTGTATTTGAAAAGGTACCTATATAGAAGCAAAAGGAAAAGCAGGAGAATAGGTATAGCGGACCCAGTAGTGATTTATTTAACTATGCTAAAGCTGGAAACTTTCTTGAGCATATATCCACTGCTATATGATATATGTGTCCATCTTATATACAATCAAAGCTGTGTGTGTTTCTTGTGTTTGTTTGTGTGTGTTTATGAGTGAATCATTGGATCTGCCTGTGGTATATAAATGTTCCCCAAAATGTTGTATAAATGAATAAATACGTATGTGTACACATACATACATACACAGCCTCTTTAAATTCCTACAATAATTATTATTTGCACCATGCAATTTAACAATTATTTAAACATTAGACTTTCCAGATTGGTATATTAAGTCAGTTTAAATTCCAAACTCCTTAGTAGTTTGACATGTCACAGTCACACAGAAGAATGAAGCCACTTAGACAAGGTAAAGATGGGAGCAACCAAATGAAAATCAGGATCCAGGACCACCTGGGTGGCTCAGTCGGTTAAGCCTCTGACTCTTGATTTTAGCTCAGGTCATGATCTCAGGGTCCTGAGATTGATCCCCGCATGGGGCTCCGTGCTCAGTGGGGAATCTGCTTGTCCCTTTTCCTGTCTCTCCCCCTGCTCTCTCAAATAAATAAATAAAATCTTAAAAAAAAAAGAAAAGAAAAGAAAAGAAAATCAGGGTCCAGCCAGGGACTAGACACAAAGAAACATGGCAAAGTGGGAAAATCAACTTCATGAGACAGGTAGAGGTGGGAATGCAAAATCTATATACAAGAATAACAGGAAAGTAGATTCCAAATGCAAATAGAGGCAAATAGGAGACTGGCAGCTCATGGACAAACCTGACACGAACACCAACCAGAACTACAAAGCAATAAGGAGGGCTTTGTAATAGGCCTGTGAACAATAGATACTAACTCATGTGAAAGGTAACTAGTATCACGGAGAAAATTAGGTTTGGCGTTCTGCTTCTGGACACATTTCTATCGTTTTAAAGACACACTCTTTTGCACAGCAATTTACTCTTCTTTAGATTCCACTGCACCCAGCACAGGGCTAGTGCATTAAATAAATGTTGGTTATCAGTGAATTCATGTTAACATTTGGGTTCTCAGTATATGCTGTTTCTACATATTATTTTCAAAGTGACTTCTGCAATTTATATTGTAACAGTAATTCACATAAAAACTTTAATGCATTATCTCTGTGCTTTGCCTGAAATACAAAGGCTAGTTGAACAATAAGTAGGATGTAAAAAATCATGTGGCCCAAACACATATCTATAACAATAAATTCGAAAGATCATATTTGTTTATCTAGTTGGGTTCATCTCTATGTGTTACCTGATAACTGTTAATAACACATGAAAGAAAAATGACAACCCTTTACGATATACTGGTGAACCTGAAGAAAACATCTGTTTTATTTCAATAAAATATAGTGCACATTGGGTTGTTGGACTATTTCATAGACCTGGGAAATATGCATAAATATTCAAAAATAAAACTGAAATGAACATTGCTGTGATGCTGTCCAACCTGGACTATATTCCAGCTGTTCAATAATGTTCTTGCTGTTTCTAATTTGATGCTGGTTTTTAATTACTGGTTGAATTTCAAAGCATAAAAATCCTGAAATTAGAAGAACTTTGAGATACTAAGAATTGGTTATTTGACATCCACATGAAACCCGGCTTAATTTGACAACAGAATGTCACCAACTGCACATTAAGTGATGATGGTCCTCACCAGTCCCATATAGCATTCCCCATAATAAGAGGGAGCATCTGCTCACTTTAGGAGGCAAGGAAGTTTTGGAGCTTTTCCATATACCTATTTATATCTGTTTAGATAAGTTGTAAATATATTTATACTCCTCAATGGGGCAAGTTTGGTTACATGGATCCTTTGGGAGGAAAAGAAAGTTTAGGAAAATGGTCAAAAGTTCCTTCCAGATAAGGGATATATCACCTTTCATGAACCATAAAGATGAATAATCTTAGATTCTAATCCATAATGATCAAGTCATAGTAGGATTTCTCATTTATAAAACAGTGCAATTTCGTAGCATTTGTGTCAAAATCAAAATTGAAAGCCAGAGCAGGAATGGAGGTCAATAATAACATAGCACAGAAAAAAATCTTTGGATGACTAATACAAATAACGCCAGTGAACATTATTTCACCGTCAGGTATGATGCCATGTGTCAGGTACTGAGCTTAGCACTTCATAGAAGAGTTTATTCAAACCTTAAAATGACCCTACAAAATAAAATGGATATTGATATCTCCATCAAGCATGTGGGAAAGGGATGGTTAAAAGACATGAACTAATTTGCTTTGTTACATACTAGTAAGTGGTAGAGCCTAGATCAAAGATCAAACCTAGGTCAGAGATTCTAGAAGCCTGTGCTCCTCAGCATTAAATAGTTGTTTTATTATCACCTGGCCTACTGACTATGTGCAGGCATTAGATCTTTTTTCATTTATTTCTTCTTGCAGCCTACTTAGAGTCACCCAGTATGCCAATTTTCATAAGCAATCTGAAAGATGTTTAAAATCTGAGTCATTTCACCCTCTTCTGGATAAGATGAGAAAACTAGCAAGGTCCATTTGTCATGCATACAATTTTTCTCTAAAACTGCTTGTGATGTTGGGTAATAATCCCCAGATGGAAGTCGTTAAATTTTAATTTGTATGCATATGTGACATCTTGCTTTTCAAAATCTTTTTGACTTTACTCTTTCCATTACTGAAACTTACATATATGAGAAATAACTAATTAAAATGAGTGTAAAGCAGTTTTCTGCTTTAAAATGCTATATAGCATTTTAAATATAAAGCATGCTATAAAATGCTAATAAAACCATAAAATATATATGGAAAAATCTGTCAATTACAAAATTAACTTTGGATGGGAAGGCAAATATCATTTAGCCTTTATAATGTCCATTTAAGTGACTTGTTTGGCAGCTAAATGCCTTTTTGCTAAATATTAATAAAATCTCAAGAATAAGAGTTGTTTTTCTTTCATAATGCCTACAAGAATAAAATTTTGAAGACAATCATTGCAGTTATAAATTAAAGTTAAAAAAAACAACTCGAAATGGCTATTTGCTGAAACCGGATCTTGGTTATGATTAAATCAATGTAAATCACTTGTTGGCAAATCATGTCACAATGGAAGAGGTTTTTTTCTCATCTTTGTGAGTGACTTACAGTTGGGTGATGGGGTAGAGACCGGATGCCATGTAGACGAGAGACCACTTTATCAATGGAAGCAGACACACTGAGTAACTTGGGCAGGACCAAAGCTGCCAGATGGCCCTGGGCTGTAAAGAATCAGAGGAGGCAGGCTCAGGGAGGCCACTGTTCTTAACTGGGAAGGATGCAGTTAATATTCACGTATAGACAAAAATTAACAAAGAAACTGGCTTGATTTATGTATATCCCTTGAAAGGAAAGATTAGAAAATGCAGCCCTGAAATGTGTCACTATTTTAAAAAGAATTCATTCAAGCTATTTGCTGCATTTCTGAACATTTTCATACATTTTTTTTAAATTAAGGGGTTTTCTTGAATTGATGACCTTCTGCATATATTTCTTCATTTTTTTATTCACTCATTTATCCATTCTCCTACAAATAGCCATTGAATGTAGACTATATGCCAAAGAAATAATATTGTAATTAGCCCCCAAAGATAAACTGTCTCCATGATACCTGCTCTCATGTCAAATGCAGAACACAAGTATTTCACATATAAGTATTTAAGCAATGATTTGAATGTAATTTTGATGAGGTCAAAAATAGTGTAATGCACGACTCTAAGCTGGAAACCCTGATCCAGACTAAAAGTCACCCTTTAGTAAGAGCAAGACTCAGAAGTCAGGAAGGTGATTGTGCCATGAAGCATGTGTCACTGAGTGGAATTTCTGGGCCATGGAGATTTGCAATTTAGGGGAAGGAATTTTCGAGGTGACCCTGAGGACACAAGTGTCACCAAAATTTCTTTCAGCTTCATTGTTCCCTACAAAAGATTATTAGCTGGAAGTAAGATTTGCTTATAAGAAAAAAAATGAGCGGGCGCCTGGGTGGCTCAGTTGTTAAGCAACTGCCTTCGGCTCAGGTCATGGTCCCAGGGTCCTGGGATCGAGTCCCATATCGGGCTCTCTGCTCCGCGGGAAGCCTGCTTCTCCCTCTCCCACTCCCCCTGCTTGGGTTCCCTCTCTCGCTGTGTCTCTCTCTGTCAAATAAATAAATAAAATCTTTAAAAAAAAAAAAAGAAAAAAATGAGCTCTGTTCTTCCCACTATTAGGAAAATATAATGAAAGTAACATTGTTGGGGAATGAATATCATTTTTTAAAATTTTAATTCCAGTGTAATTAACATACAGTGTTATATCAATTTCAGCTGTACAATATAGTGATTCAACAATTCTATACATGACTCCATGCTCATTGTGATAATGAGCTTATTTCACCCACCCTTTCACCCACTTCCCCTCTGGTAACCACCAGTTTGTTCTCTGTTTTTAAGAGTCTTTTTTGGTTTATTTCTTTTTCTTTTTCCTTTGTTCATTTGTTTTGTTTCTTAAATACCACAGATGAATGAAGTCATATGGTATTTGTCTTTTTCTGGCTGACTTATTTCACTTAGCATTATACTCTTTAGATCCATCCCTGTTGTTGCAAATGGAAAGACTTCATTCTTTTTTAGGACTAATATTCCATTGTATGCATACTTGTGGTATATATAAACCTCTTTATATATTCTTCTTTATTCATTTGGACATTTGAGTTGCTTCCATAATTTGGCTATTGTAAATAATGCTGCAATAAACATAGAGATGCATATATCTTTTCAAATTAGTGTTTTGGTATTCTTTGGTTAAATGTCCGGTAATGAAATTACGGGATCATAGGGTAGCTGTCAACGTCTAGTGCATTGAGGTCCCTGGGTAAGGGTCTACGAAATCACCAGGACACAGGGGATGCAGAGCAAAGGCAGCACTTGCAACTGCATACTGCCGTTTATTTCTCACATAGCTATATACTTGCAGAGATCAGATAAACATAACAATGTATACTTAAAGTATCAAGCCAACATCTGTGAAGTGAAATATACACGAAATGCAATAAGAACAAAATACATCCCGCTTATGCTTGCAGAATAAAGAATTCTCTTAGCCATCCTTCCTTTGGAGACAACATGTTCTTTGTCTTTAGAAAGAACACTTCTGATTAGAAAGACACACTTTAAGCGAGGCAAGAGCCACTTCCTGCTGATCCAGGCATTTAGGCCTTGCAACATGAGGTAAGGGGAAGAGAACATTTTCTCCTCCTGGCCCAGGCCTGCCTGGCCGACCTTAACCTCAGTGCAGTCCTCAAATGACCCTGGCCTGCAAGGGGCCTACAAGCCTACACCATCTCAGGTAGCTCTATTTTTAATTTTTTGAGGAAACCATACTGTATGGAGGAAACTTCATACTGTTTTCCACAGTGGCTGCACCAGTTCACATTCACACCAATAGCGCACAAGGGTTCCTTTGCTCCATATCCTTGGCAACATTTATTTCTCAAGTTTTTGGGTTTTTTGTTTTGTTTTGTTTTTTTAAAGATTTTATTTATTTGACAGAGAGAGCACAAGCAGAGGGACAGAGAGGGAGAAGCAGTCTCCCTGCTGAGTAAGGAGTCCAATGTGGGACTCGATCCCAGGACCCTGGAATCATGACCCGGGCCGAAGGCAGCCACTTAACCAACTGAGCCACCCAGGCGTCCCATATTTCTCATGTTTTTTATTCCAGCCATTCTGACTGTAAGCTGCTATCTCATTGTGGTTTTGATTTGCATTTCTCTAATGATGAGTGATGTTGAAGATCTTCTCATATGTCTGTTGGCCATCTGTACATCTTTTTTTGGAGAAATATCTGCTTATGTCTTCTGCCCATTTTAATTGGGTTATTTGGGTTTTGGGTGTTGAGTTTCATAAGTTCTTTATATATTTTGGATACTAGCCCTTTATCAAATATGTCATTTGCAGATATCTTCTCCCACTCAGTAGGTTGCCTTTTAGTTTTGTTGATTGTTTCCTTTGTTGTGCAGGAGATTTTCATTTTAATGTAGTCCCAATAATTTATTTTCGCCTTTGTTTACCTTGCCTTAGGAGATATAACTAGAAAAATGTTACTACTGCTAATGTCAGAGAAATTACTGCCTGTGCTCTCTTCTAGAACTTCTATGGTTTCAGGTCTCACATTTAAGTATGTAATCTATTTTGAGTTTATTTTTATGTATGGTATAAGAAATTGGATGAGTTTCATTCTTTTGCATGTTACTGTCCAGTGTTCCCAGCGCCATTTATTGAAGAGACCATCTTTTTCCCATTGCATATTCTTGCCTCCTTTGTTGAAGTTTAATTGACAGTATAATCATGGGTTTATTTCTGGGATCTCTATTCTGTTCTATTGATCTATGTGTCTATTTTTGTATCAGTACCATACTGCTTTGGTTAGTATAGCTTTGTAGTATAAATTGAAATCTGGAATTATGATACCTCCAGTTTTGTTTTTCTTTTATGGGATTGCTATTCAGAGTCTTTTGTGGTTCCATACAGTTTCAGGATTATTTGTTCTAGTTCTGTGGAAAATGTTATTGGTATTTTGATAGGGATTGCATTAAATCTGTAGATTGCTTTGGGTAGTATGGACATTTTAACAATTTTCTTCCAATCCATGAACATTAAATATTTATCCATTTGTTTGTGTCATCTTCAATTTCTTTCATCCATGTTTTATAGTTTTCAGGTTACAGGTCTTTTCCCTCCTTGGTTAAGTTTATTCATAGGTATTTTATTATTTTGAGTGCAGTTGTAAATGGGACTGTTTTTGTAATTCCTCTTTCTGCCACTTCATTATTAGTGTATAGAAACGAAACATATTTCTGTATATTGATTTTGTATCCTTCAACCTTACTGAATTCATGTATCAGTTCTAGTAGTTTTTTGGTGGAGTCTTTAGGGTTTTCTATATAGGGTATCATGTCATCTGTAAGTAGTGAATTTTTTACAAATTCCTTACCAATTTGGATGTCTTTTATTTCTTTTTCTTGTCTGATTGCTGTGGTTAGAACTTCCAGTTCTATGTTAAATAAAAGTGGTGAGAGTGGATATCCTTGTCTTCTTCCTGATCTTAGGGGGAAAGGTCTCAGTTATTCCCCACTGAGGATGATATTAGCTGTGGGTTGTTCATATAAGGCCTTTATTTTGTTGAGGTATGTTCCCTCTAAACCTACTTTGTTGAGGGTTTTTATCATGAATGAATGTTGTACTTTGTCAAATGCTTTTTCTGCATCTATCAAAATGATCATTTGGTTTTTATCCTTTCTCTTGTTTGTGTGATGTATAACACTGATTGATTGTGAATATTGAACCATGCTTGCATCCCAGAAATAAATCCCACTTGACTGTGCTGAGTGATTTTTTTAATGTACTGTTGGATTTGGTTTGCTAATATTTTCTTGAAGATGTTGGTATCTATTCATCAGAATCATGGAACACTACATCAAAAACTAATGATGTATTGTATGGTGATTAACATAACAATAAAAAAGGAAATATTGGCTTGTAGTTATCTTCTTCTATGGTGTCTTTATCTGGTTTTGGTATTTGGGTAATGCTGACCTCATAAAATGAATTTGGAAGATTTCTTGCTTCTTCTCTTTTGGAATACTTTGAGAAGAATAGGTATTAACTCTCCTTTAAATGTTGGGTAGTGTTCACCTATGAAGTCGTCTGGTCCTGAAATTTGTTTCTTGGGAGTTTTTGATTACTGGTTCAATTTCATTGCTGGTAATTGGTCTGTTCAAGTTTTCTAGTTCTTGTTGATTCAGTTTTGTAATTTTCTATGTTTCTAGGAGTTTTTCCATTTCTGTAGGTTGTTCACTTTGTTGGCATATGATTTGTCATAATATTCTCTTACACTCCTTTGTATTTCTATGGTGTTATCTGTTATTTCTCCTCTTTCATTTCTTTTTTTTTTTATTTAATTTTATTATGTTATGTTAATCACCATACATTACATCATTAGTTTTTGATGTAGTGTTCCATGATTCATTGTTTGCGTATAGCACCCAGTGCTCCATTCAATACATGCCCTCTTTAATACCCATCACCAGACTAACCCATCCCCCCACCCCCTCCCCTCTAGAACCCTCAGTTTGTTTCTCAGAGTCCATAGTCTCACATGGTTTGTCTCCCCCTCTGATTTCCCCCCTTCATTTTTCCCTTCCTACTATCTTTTTTTTTTTTTTTTAACATATAATGTATTATTTTTGTTGAGTCCCACCTACTTTGATGAGTCAGGCTAAAGCTTTATCAATTTCGTTGACCTTTTCAAAGAGGCAGCTCCTAGTTGCATTGATCTATTTCATTGCTTTTAGTTTCTATTTCATTTATTTCAGCTCCTATATTATTTCCCTTATTCTCTTGGTTTTGCATTTTGTAGGTTCTCTTTTTTTGCATCTTTAGGTGTAAGAATAGATTGTGTATTTGAGATTTTTCTTGCTTCTTGAACTAGGCCTGTATGCTATGAAATTCCCTCTTAGAACAGCTTTTGCTGCATCCTAAAGTTATTGGACTGTTGTGTTTTCATTTTCATTTCATTTCATTTGTCCCCATGTAATTTTTTTGATTTCTTCTTTGATTTCTTTGTTGACACTTCATTGTTTAGTGGCATGTTATTTCATCTCCATGCATTTGTGTTCTTTCCAGATTTTTTCTTGTGGTTGTTTTCTAGGTTCACAGCATTGTGGTTAAAAAAGATTCATGGTCTTCTTCAGTCATTTTGAATTTGTTGAGATTTGTTTTGTGGCCTAATATGTAACTATTCTGGAGAATGTTCCATGTGCACTTGAAAAGAATGTGTATTCTGCTGTTTTAGGATCGAATGCTCTGAATATATCCATTATATCCATCTGGTCCAATGTGTCATTCAAAGCCACTGTTTCCTTGTTGATTTTCTGTTTGGATGATCTATCCATTAATATAAGTGGGCTGTTAAAATCCCCTACTATTATTGTATTGCTATCAATTACTTCCTTTATGTTTGTTATTATCTGCTTTATATATTTGGGTGCTCCCATGTTGGGTGCATAGTTACAATTGTTATATCTTCTTGTTAGATTGTTCCCTTTATGATTATATAGTGTCCTTTTCCCTTGTTATAGTCTTTGTTTTAAAATCTATTTTGTCTGATGTAAGTAGTGCTACCCCAGTTGTCTTTTCACTTCGATCTGCATGATAAATTATTTTTCTATCCCTTCACTTTCAATCTGCATGCATTTAGGTCTGAAGAGAGTCTCTTGTAGGCAGCATATAGATGGATTTTGCTCTTTTGTCCATTCTGTCACCCTATGTCTTTTGATTAGAGCATTTAGTCCAGTTGCATTCATAGTAATTATTGATAGATATGTACTTCTTGCCATTTTGTTACTCATTTTATGGTTGTTTTTGCAGTTCTCTGTTCCTTTCCTCTCTTTCTTCTCTCTCAGTGTGCTGGCTTTCTTTAGTGATATACTTGGATTCTTTTCTCTTTATTTTTTACATATCTTTTACTGGTTTTTGATTTGTGGTTACCACTAGGTATATATATAACATGTTATGCATAGCAGTCTATATTAAGTTGATGGTCGCTTAAGTTTGAACCTATTCTAAAAGCATTTGATTTTTGTTCTTCACTCCCTCACAATTTAGGTATATGGTTTTATAATTTACAAATTTTTATTTTGTGAACCCTTGACTGATTTTTGTAGATATATGTAATTTTACTGTTCTTGTGCTTCATACTTTTCTTATCCTTGCTTATGGTTTTTCTTTTTTAATGAGTCTCCTTATATATTTCTTTAAGGCTGGTTTAGTGGTGATGAATTCCTTTCATGTTTGTTTTTTTGGGAAACTTTTTATCTCTTCTATTCTGAATGATAGACTTACTGATTGAATATTCTTGTTTGCAGGTTTTTTTCTTTTAGCAATTTAAATATATCATGCCACTCTCTTCTGGCCTAAAAAGTTTCTGCTGAAAAATCAGCTGATAGCATTATGGGATTTCCCTTGTATATAACTGTTTTGTTTTCTCTTGCTGCTTTAAATATTCTCTCTTTATCACTACTTTTTGCCATTTTAATTAGTATGTGTCTTAGTGTGGACCTCCTTGGGTTGTATTTGGTGGGGGCTCTCTGTGCCACCTGGATTGGTGTTTCCTTCCCCAGATTTGGGAAGTTGTCAGCTATTAATTCTTTAAATAAATTTTCTGCTTCCTTTTCTCTCTCTTCTCCTTACAGGATCCCTATAATGCAGTGTTATTATGCTTGATGTCATTGAGTTCCCTTAATCTTTTTTTTTCTTCATCTTTTATTATTCTTTTTTTCTCTCTCCTCTCAAGGTGATTGCTTTCCATTATTCAGTCCTCCAGGTCACTGATCTGTTCTTCTCCTTCCTCTGGGCTATGATTTATCCCCTCTAGTATATTTTTAATTTCAGTTATTGAGTTCTTCATCTCTGATTGGCTCTTTTTTCTTTTCTCTATCTCTTTGTTGAGGGTCTCACTGATGTCCTCCACATTTTTCTCAAGTCCAGTGAGTATCTTTATGACCATTACTCTAAATTCTCTATCAGGAGTAAGACGTGTGTTGTTAGCAAGATTTATCCTGGTCTCCTGGGGGAGGGGATCTGCAGTTGCCTGGAAAAACTCCTGCTCAGGCCTAGATGGAGAAGGAGGTCTTCAGAAGAGTGTAGGGGCAGGGCATGCTCTTTATCAGCGGAGTGGAGAGTGTTTTTGCTGTGCTAGTTCCAGCAGTTGTCAGTGTATCTAGGTTAAGTACCAGGAATGGGAAATGGTGTATGCAAGCTCTTTTGTTGTTGTTGAAGTCTCCCAAAGATCCCTGTACCTCCAGCACATGCTGTGAGATTAGTAAACACATCTCCTTGTCAGGCATTTAGCAAAGTGCTGCTTCTATTCTGTATCTCAGCAGGGCTGTTTGTCATGCTGTCTCTTTAAGGGCAGGATTTCAGTTTCCTCTCACCCTCAGGCTCTCTCAGAACTGAGCCTGATGATTTTTTAAAGTTCCAGGCGTTAAGCCCCACTGTTTATAAGAACTCCTGAAGTTACACTCCTCTAGTTTTCAAAGCCAAACTGAATGGGGATTTGTCTTCCTCATGCAGGTTCCATGTACCTGGAGTGCCTGGTATGGGGTGTGCTCCTCTCCTCTCTCTGTGCCGGTAGAATCTCCTGCTCTTTTGGATAGTCAGTTTGGCCCTAATCATGTCTCTGCCCTTTCTACCCTCTTCAAAGTAGCCTTTTCTCTACATTTAGCTGTGGAGAGTCTGTTCTGCCATTCTTTGGGTTGTTTTCTGGGTTCTTTACCCTGATGTGGGTGTTATCTAGTTGTATCCTTGAGAGGAGGTGAGCCTAGGATCCTCCTATTCCACCATCTTCCCTGGAAGTCCAAGAAATATTCTTGTATTATCCTCGGGATCATGGTCCCTATCTTTTCTTTGCAGAGGACCCCACATTTTTTGTAGCAAATCATCACTATTAATGAGTATATTTTGGTGTTTGCTAACAATAATGTCCAAGAGACAATGAGACAAAGTGGGACACAAGAAAAGTAAGATTGCTGAGTAGAATGTGGTGAGGAACATTATAGTCAGCTATGATTCTCTCTTCCTTGAGAAGCTAGGAAATCGGGAGAAGGAGATGGCTGACACAGAGGTATTTTGTAGTAACTACCATAGAGTTTTTTAAAATATTCCTTAAGCATATGCAAACTACCAGTTGGCAACCCTCTGTTAGGGACTGCATGCTTGTGTCCCCACAAAATTCATATACTGAAACCCTAATCCCCAATATGATAGCATTTGGAGATGAGGCTTTTGGAAGATAATTAAATTTAGATGAAGTCATGAAGGTGGGGCCCTCATGATGGGATTAATACCATTATAAGAAAAGGAAGAGATACCAGAGCTCTCTCTGTACCATGTGAGCACACAGCAAGAAGGAGGCTATCTACAAGTCAGAAAGTGGGCCCTCTCCAGACGCTGGATCTGCCAGCACCTTGATCTTGGATTTCCCAGTCTCTAAAACTTTGAGAAGTGTTTGTTTTTAAGCCTCCCATTTGATAATAATTTGTTATAACAGCCTGAGCTCTTGATTCTGATATCCTCTTAGGATATTTTTATTAGTATTCGAAACAGTAGCTAACTTCTTAGTAAGATAAAGGTTACTTTGTATTGCTTTGCAAAACCACTATTCTTATTTGTTTTTAGAACCAGATCTAATATGAGATTATATCACAATATTCTAAATCCAGAAATGGCTTCACCAAAATACCTGGTTTCTTATTTTATGCATAAGCAGACATTATACATTTAGTAAGGGTCTAAACAGTGCTAAATAATCTTCATCAACCTTGTTTTTTGGGAACTAATGAATCAGGACAATTGGGGAATCTGAGCTATAGGCATATATAAATAATTCAAAGATAAAAGCTCATTATCATCTAACTTTTCTTGTCATTCTTTAACATCATCTTCCAAAGAAAGTTTGCATTTGCCTCCTAAACTTAATAGTTCTCAAAAACTGAATTCAGGAGCATTAGTGAAAAACATTTTGCAAATTCAGCTCCATTCTAATTCCTTTCCTCCAGGAACAAGATATCCTGAAGGGGCTCTGCCCTGAGCACCAAAAGGCTATCATCAAATTCATGTCTAATTGCCCTCTTTTCTTATATCAATTGGACTATAAATTCTTATCATGACAGAGCAACAAATAGGTATCTGGTGTTAGTCTTTGAGCACCTAATGAAAATAGTAAGTGTTGATCCTCATTTCCCCTCTCTGGCTGACAAATTCTGGATCAGGGGAAATAGACTTTATAAATGAACTGCTTCTCTGTGTTTATAGGTTGCTGTCAAGAAAAAGTCATATGTTCCCCAAGTCCTAATTCCTCTTCAGTAAAATAAATATCGGTTATTCTTTTTCTATACATGAAGCTTTGTAAAAGAACATAAAATTTTCTCAAAAAAATTACATTATAAAAATGATAATATTTCTTGAAAGCATATCACATGTCAAGACCTGTACAAGCAATGGATTTCTTATTTCATCCTCTGAATATGAGGAGGTGAATACTTTTATTTTCCCCATTCTGAAAAGGAATAGACAAGTAAGGAGAAGTATCCTATGTCAACAAACTTAAGATGCGATAAATTTTAAATTCCATCATTAATTTGATATATAAATAAGAAAAAAGTCAACAAACCATGAAATACCACTTATTATTTCATACATCCTAATTAGAAATGTGGTAAAATGTGTAAAATGTTTATCTTATAATCAATGAAAGAAAGTAGCTTGTCCAAGGTCAAGTGTCTCCTAGACTGAGGGGACTATGATGAAAATTCTCAAATGGAAACTTACACAGTATAAGACAATTCAAACAATTATAACTAGAGAAGGTGGGCTGCCTTCCAAAACAGATTCCCAAAACAAGCATTTATCTTCCAGAATTTACCACAGTTGTGGGTCTAGCATCTGCCATAACAATTCAAAAACTTTATTTTATTGATGTTCCAGAGTTGATTGGCAAGTAAATGCTGCTTTATGTAACCAAAGCTCACAAGAGACTTTCTAGAAGGTCAATTTATTAATTTGTCATAAGAAATATATCTGCCACATCTGTCTAATTGAGTGAATCTGATCTGTTTATTTTCTTCCATAAGTAAGTTATATAGGAAGACAAGTTCCTAAGAAGTTACTTGGTGAGCAAGTGTTATAGCCTGAATTATGCCCCCTTTCTAGTTCATATGTTGAAGTCCTAACTCCCAGTGCCTCAGAACATGACTATATTTGAACAGAGGGCCTATAAAGAGGTAACTAAGTTAAAATGAGGCCTTAGGGTGGATTCTGGTCCAATCTGACTGGTGTCCTTATAAGAAGAGGAATAAACACACAGAAAGACACTAGACATGTGAGGATACAGCAAGAAGGTAACTTTCTGCAAGCCAACGAGAGAGGCTTCAGAAGAAGCCAAACCTGCTGACACTTTGACCTTGGACTTCTAGCTTCCAGAACTATAAAAAAATAAATTTCTTTTGTTTAAATCACGTAGTCTATGATATTTTGTTACAGCAATACTAGCAAACTAATACAGAAAGAAAAAAAAAAGAAAAATGTAATTAAACATGCAAATCAAATTTTAATGGACCCAAATTATATGAGTTAGAGACATTTTTCCAGTGAGGATATAACTGAACTTCAGACCAAAGATGGAACCTATCTCATTAGTAAGGCAGAGAACTTATCCTGTCAGAAGGTATTTGAATGGATCTTCAATAGAAATCCCTCAAAAAAGAGACATCAAAAAATGTTAATGTTTGCAGAAGGCTAAATAAATCTACATTCACTCAACTTTGTGAAAACCTTTAGGAAACTCTAGTCGAAGAGATTTTACTTATGTCTAATGATCCACTATGTCTTGGTTTCTAACATTTACTCTCAGACATCATGTTTACTTTATGAGTCATCTCTTATATGCATGTACAATCTATAAGACAAGCATGGCTATAAATCAACATAAGTGTCAGTCAATCCAAGCACTACATAAAGTCTTCAGAGAGACAAACTCTTCAGAAGATTCAGAAAAAGATTCCTGGAAAATGGTCTTGACAAATGGGTTAAATTTTAATAGGATGGAAATTAAGGGGTAAGTTATTTTAAACTGGAAAAAACCTTATAAAAGAAAAAGGAAGTATTTAATATAATGACATAACTGAACACAGTCATTCTGATCAAAATCGTACAAGGAAGAGAGTCAAGGGAACCATGCCTGCAAGTGGAGAACATATTGTAAGGGCCCTTCAACAGCAGAGTACATAAGGTTCATGTATTATGGAAGATGATCAAGTAAACGGAGGTAAATCCATTCATGCAAATACTATTCAGCACTAAAAAGAAAGAAATTACTGATACTTGCTACAACTTGGATGGATCTCAAAGGTATTCATTCTGCTGAGTGAAGGAAAACAGTTTCACTACATCTGTGTCTTTGGACATAAGGAATAGCATGGAGGACATCAAGAGAAGGAAGAGAAAAATGAAGGGGGGGGGAATCAGAAGGGGAGACAAACCATGAGAGACTATGGACTCCAAGAAACAGACTGAGGGTTTTGGAGGGGAGGGAGGTGGGGGGATGGGTTGGCCCGGTGGTGGGTATTAAGAAGGGCACGTACTGCATGGAGCACTGGGTGTTATATGAAAACAATGAATCATGGATCACTACATCAAAAACTAATGATGTGGGGCGCCTGGGTGGCTCAGTCATTAAGCGTCTGCCTTCGGCTCAGGTCATGATCCCAGGGTCCTGGGATCGAGCCCCGCATCGGGCTCCCTGCTCGGCGGGAAGCCTGCTTCTCCCTCTCCCACTCCCTCTGCTTGTGTTCCCTCTCTCACTGTGTCTCTCTGTCAAATAAATAAAATCTTTAAAAAAAAAAAAACTAATGATGTATTGTATGGTGACTAACATAACATAATAAAATTAAATTAAATTAAATTAAAAAAAAGAAAACAGTTTCAAAGGATTGTATATTGTAGGATTCCTTTTATGGCATTCTAAAGAAGACAAAACTTTGGATAGAAAAGAGGTAAGTAGTTCTTAGGGGTTAGAAATTGGGGAAGGTATAATTTCTAAGAAATAGCATAAAAGATTTTTTTGGTGTGATGGAACTGTTCTGAGCCCTGACGATGATGATGGTGTTTACACAAATCTATACATGTTGCTAGAATTTGTAGAACTGTACACTAGATGGACAAAATCTATTGTTATGGTATATTTTTTAAAAGATTACTAAAATGTGTGCATAGAATGGTAACTTTCATAGAGGAAAGAAAAATAGATGTGAATACAATATTTAAAAATAACTTATTGGATTAAATTAGTAGTTCAGCACAAAGGAACAAGGAGAAAGAAATCAAGATTATTCGAAGGTTTCAACATGGGCAGGAAGATAAGTATTTCTTGTGATGTTAATACACAAAAATAGTGAACTCAGAAAGGATTACATTGGGTACAAGGAAAAGGATCATTCTGGACTTAGCATTTTTGCCTGCCAGAAAATGTTCTGGAGATGATCATCCACCAGATGGAAATATGAATCTGGAATGTAGAAGAGAATTTTAACAGAGAAGCCAAGTTAAAGGCATAGATTTTAGAGTCCATTGCCTGAAAATACTAATTGCAACCACAGTCATGGAAAAGGTCACTTTGCAAAGACCATAAAGAAGTATGATGAAGAAATTTTGGAGATGTCAACTTCGTGGGAGAGAAGTGGCGCTAATGAACCCTTCCCTGAAAGCACCAGCCTAGCATGTGCTCTTTTCGAATATCTTCTGTTATTCATTTGGCATTAAGTATCAGTTTCTTTTTTTTTTTTTTTAAACTAGTGTGTGCTCACTTTAACAAATTATATATGAACTTGAGGAATTACCCAATATGTGTACAAAGCACACCTACAATGTACAAGACCTTGCCAGATGATCTAAAGTTACTATTTATGACTTGGAGATAGGCCTACATTTTTATTAAACTCTGGGTGTCTGAAAGGAACAAATTATCCAGGGTTTCAAGCTCCTAGCTCATTCTTGCACTGAACAGAGGTGATAAATCAAAGTGTTGAGTGTGGGAGTGAAGATGCAGGGTGTAATGTCTCATTGATTGGATTTTGGGCAGATGGGACTGTAGACTCCTTTACTATAGTACCATATTTTTTCTCAGAAAATGTGCCCTAAACTTCACTAACATTTCATTACTTTTGTTATAAATAATCCCTAAGAGCTCCTCTATTCTCATTATATGCATCTTTACCAGAAGCCTGCATCTTATTTTCTTGTTTCTCCATTGCTACTGTGCATTATAATGAGTCATGCTAGCTACAAAGTCAGGTTGAATTACCCAGTCAGACCCATGTAATTTCCAGGAATGTATACATGCTGTAAACAATCTAAATATTTAAAAACAGATTTACTTTTCATGCCTATGACTTTTTGTGTAGGATTCCTAAGAAAAACTAGAAAAGCTTCTCTTCTGAGTTGTGATCAGAACCTGCAAAATTGCATGTTGGGGGTAACTTTAGGACAGAGTAAGTTACAGGAGACATTAGTAGAGATACATCATTGTGTTCCTGCTTATAAAAACACAATAAATGTTATGAAACAGGTCTTGCTTAATGACACAATGAGCTCCAAAATAGAAGGAAAATGAACTGTTAGGTTTTCTTAGAGTAACATATCCTAAAGTATTTGGAGGATGACAGAAGTGAGATGTATAGATTCCCATAGAATTGTTCTTCCCCTTTTTGCAAAGAACTACTGGATACTGTACACTGGTTTACTCAACCTGCATTTCTCTGTTCTTCTCACTGAGGACTTCAGAAATCAAAACAAACAGAAAGAACACATTTTCCAGATTCCTTTGAAGGAAGGGTTCTGGAAGCAAATTAGATCTGCCAATCATCTGCATGGCAGGAGATTTGGAAGGCAAAATTGAGGCAGAAGCTATCACCCTGTCACATTTTGTCTGCTTCTGCTTAGAAGTACGTGGGGAGACGAACCATGAGAGACAATGGACTCTGAGAAACAAACTGAGGGTTCTAGAGGGGAGGGGGTGGGGGATGGGTTAGCCTGGTGATGGGTATTAAAGAGGGCACGTACTGCATGGAGCACTGGGTGTTATACGAAAACAATGAATCATGGAACACTACACCAAAAACTAATGATGTAATGTATGGTGATTAACATAACATAAAAAAAAAAAAAGAAGTAGGCAGGGCAAACAAAGCTTTCTCTGCAGCAGCAGAGAAGCATCCTCTCCCAGCCCCACATTGCTCAATACATAGTCTCTGGCCCCATGTGGGTCCTGAGCATTCGAATTGAGCCCAGTCCAAATGAAGATGTTCTGTAACTATAAAATACACAGTGGATTTTGAAGGCTTTGTACAAAAAAAAAAAAAAAAGTGAGCAAAGAGAGAATAAAGTATTCCATACATTTTTATATGGATTATATTTTGAAGTGCTTCAATTTTGGTTAAATCAAACAGTTAAAATTAATTTCATGCTTTCATTTTACTTTTTCAAAAATGAGGCTACTAGAAAATTTGAAATGACAAATGTGCCTCTCATTTTATTTCTTAGACAGCACTGCTCCATCTTCCTGTGTATAGAGAAAGCTATGTGGTTTCTCTACCTATCTGTCCAGTCCCTGGATGGCAGTTAAGGATATCCGTTCTCTAGCTCCTGGGCTGTTCAGAGGCTGTGAGAAAAGGCTCCTGATTCTGGCTTAGCTTCAGCAACAACCTTAGAAGTTGCTTTCATGATGAGCCCATCCTGAGTTGTTCTAGAAGTCATCCTTATGGGTCCTGCTTAGAGTTCTTGTCTTCAAGTCCTTCTTCCCATTTTGTAAATGCCCACTTCTTTGTACTATAGTCCTCTTTATATTGTATTTCTTATTCCTTCTTGTTTAAAATTCTTAAAGTGCTTTCTGTTTCTTGAACTGAACTTTGATTAAAAAAAAGGAGTAGCTTAAATAGAAGGAGTAATTTCTGGAATGGAACCCCTTTGGTTTAATTATTTTTTTAAGTTACTGAGGAAAAAAAATCTATTCTAATGGCAAACCTTCTGAAACTATGGGAATGTCCCTAGTATGTGATATTGGGGAAGGTAGGTCCATCTTTCTTGCCTAAATATAATATGTATAATATATACCTGTATTTACATATTCCAAACAAGGTACCAGCCTTAAAAACCCTACAAATGATTGAAAGGAGATGCCTCCCCAAGCAACACTGCTTTTGAAAGGGAAAATTTAAAGAGAAGACTGTAATAAAGGGAGAAGAAATCAGATGGCCTCAATCTGAGACCATGAACCATTCCCTGGTCACATGTGATTTCCATGATAAGGGCTTACAAAATTACTTGCCATTTTTCTCATTTTCAGCATATCTTGAGGGCATCAACATGCTGACCTCACTTCCCATGTTCCTGTGTTTCTGTTGTAAAAGCGATTTATTAATCTGCCTGGTTATCACTGGGATCATTCTATTTTATATAGAGGTTGTTGCCTATTTCCCGTAAAGGCATCTTCTTGCAGTATTACTGGGCATTCAGTGATGATATCACAGCCTCGGAAAATTGCTGCCCTCACTAGTGGATCTCTCCAGGTTGCTTTGGCAGTTGGAGGAAATGCACGTGTTATCCCCAGCTGTGCAAGGTTTTAGATGTAAATTAATAAAGCACCAGCCTCTACCTGTCACAGTGGGGAAGTGCAGGAGTAGTTTAAAGCCAAAGGCAGTATAATAATCATCTCGCCATACACACTCACACAGACACAGACACACAGAAATACACACACTCACACATACACGCATACACACACATGCGCATGCACACAGTGTATTCATTTAAGACAAGGTCATTTTTCACCTGTCTTATCACATCATGTATTTGACAGTGCACTAAGATTTTTCAACCAGTATTTTGGAGAAAAGGACTGGGAATTGCTGGATAGGAGTTTTCAGGTTTTGGTGGTACTACTTTGTAATCTCACACTTTAGGTGAAATTAGCCTAGTCTTTCATTACATTTCTTGGGATGCCTTCCAGTGTAGTAGTGTTGGGCTAACAGCTAATGGATTATATGAGCACAGACACAGAGCGAAAGCTATGTTGCAGTTGATGGGAAAGGGGCTGCGGTGACTCAGGGCTGGGCTCAGCAGAGTTTTATCTGGGAAGATCTCCAGCTCTCTGACTGATCTAGAGATGTATCGATTCTTGCATTGGGTACTTTATAAAAATACATTTACGAGGGGTGCCTGGGTGGCTCAGTCGTTAAGCGTCTGCCTTCGGCTCAGGTCATGATCCCAGGGTCCTGGGATCGAGCCCCGCATCGGGCTCCCTGCTCGGTGAGAGGCCTGCTTCTCCCTCTCCCACTCCCCCTGCTTGTGTTCCCTCTCTTGCTATGTCTCTCTCTATCAAATAAATAAATAAAATCTTTAAAAAAATACAGTTACAAGTCTAAAGGCATCAATTTTCTTATAATATGGAAGGAAGGGGAAAAGGAGAAAGAAGATATAGGAAGAGAGAAAGGGAAAGATGATGCAATGTAGAAAAATAACAGGGAGAAAAGAAAGGAAGGAGGATTTAATAGTGGAAATAAGAAGACAAGCAAGGAAGGGAGAAGGAAAGAACAGAATAGAGAATGGAGAGTGTGGCAAGACAGTTGTGAGGAACTCGTCTCTGTTAAATTAAGAATTCAAGTGCCGTGTTCTTTTCCTCCGTGACTATCCATATGGACAAGTATAAATGGAAACAACAAATTCTTGTCTATCACTCCTACAGGAGGCACAGAATATTGACAACGAAGCATGACACAACAAATTCCATTTTCATTCCATCTGCCCCTTATGCTGTACCCTGGACTCATGGAAGATCTGTAGTGGAGGGGAAGGAACTCAAAACATTGAGAAGACAGAAGCAGTACTCCAGCACCAGTTGCCTATGAACTTGGGACAAGGAGGGAATTTCAAGACTGCAGAGTAGAGTAGATGTCATTTGATGTGTTATAGGAAGGTTTGGGGAAAGCTGCAGCTCTACGATCATGCCACATACAACTGGGCATGAGGAGTAACTAAAGATAAAGCAAAACCAAAAAAACATAAAGCAATTTCATGTACTTGGACCCCAAAGGGCCAAATCCTCACTTCCTCACATGTGTTTACCACAGCAGACTTGTGGCAGAGAAGATATTTGTGAGTTAAAGGGAGCCCTCATCTGTGAGTCCACAGAATGAGAGGGAAAGGGAGAGAAAGTGCTTAGCATATGGGTTACTGCAATGTGAAGGGATGTGAATCAGAGGGGACTTTTGAATAACTCACAAAAGGTGAAGGATGATGAGGCTGTCTCAAAGTTCTTTAAATTTGAGAAGGAAGGAAGAAAGCAATACGTTTGTTTGAACATTTATTATGTCCCTTTACCGTTAATGCTCACAACAGCCCTGTAATTCGGGTATTATCATTCCAACTTTCTGTGGCGCAAACAGATTTACCCAAGATAACTCAGTTGATGTTTATTAACACTGGAATGTAAGCACGGGATTAGCTCATTGTCTATTGCACATGTAATACTCCACACTGTTCCATGTTCCATTATTATTTGCTAAAAGTTCATTCCAAAATATTTATTGAGTTCCTATCATGTGTCATTATTATGCTAGATAATTACCAGGACAAACATTATTTTTTTAAAGACTTTAATTATTTATTTGAGAGAGAGCATGAGCAGGGGGAGGGGCAGAGAGAGAAGCAGACTCCTCCCTGAGCAAAGAGCCTGATGTGGACCTGGATCCCAGGACCCCCCTGGATCATGACCTAAGCTGAAGTCAGACGCTTAACAGACTGAGCCACCCAGGCACCCCAGGACAAACATTTTTATTTATTTATTTATTTTTGAACATTATTTTTAAATCATGGAGCCTGTGATCTAATGAGGAAGACAGATATTACATAAATATCCATACTGCATATTATGAGAATATGTAAGAAGTGAAACCTAAATTAGTCTGACAAAACTAGGGAGGAGGTAATATTTAAGCTGAAATTTGGAAAAGTGAGGAATTGGATAGACTAAGAAATAGGGTTGCCAAATAAAATGCAAACCACCCAAATATCGCATGGGACAGGCTTACACTAAAAAATGACTTGCTATTTATCTGAAATGCAAATTCAATTGAATATCCTATATATTTTTCCTAAATCTGGTAACCTCACTAAAGAAAAACAGGGAGTATTTTCCAAGAACAGGGAAGAGTGCATATGGAAATCCTGAGTACAACACAATGTGGCAATTTGGTGAAAGTAAGAGAAGGCCAGTGCAGCTGGAGCAGAGATTGTGGAAAGGAGGAGGGGTTAAGATGATGATTCTGCAAAATGACCTAATGCATTGCCTTGTAAGCCACTTAAAGATTTTGGATTTTATCCTAAGAACAAGAGGAAGCGATTGCATAGTTTAACCAAGAGAATAAAATGATCCAATTTTAACTTTTAAAATATTACATTGGCTGAAATGTGAATAATAATGGATTTTTAGAGAACAAAAGTTTAATTGAGTGTGATCTGGTGGAGGAAAACGATGGTTTGAATTAGGTTGCAAGCAGTCAGAATACAGAGAATTTAAATGAATTTTAGAAATATTTTGGAAGTGGAATGAGCAAGACTAGATATGTGTGTGAGGAACATCTATTCTGATATGACTCTGAATTCATGGCTTGAGCAACAGCATGCAAGATGGCGCCCTTTACCAAGGTAAGGGAGGTGGAGAACAAGCAGTTGTGCTTGCAAGGGTGTGGGAGTAGGCCATTAGATCACTTTAGACCATTTTGAGAACAGAACATCTCAGAGATGGCCTATCATGTCCCACAAAACTCTTTCCCTCAGACCCTCCTGGAAACCTAGCCTCTCTCTGTTGTTACCACCTGTACTCTCAATGTCCCTTTAACTCTGACACCATCTCCCAATCCCTCTCCTGTTCCCAATACTTCTCTTCTCCAGAAACTTCTCTCTCTGATGAGCAAACTCTATTCCATCCTCAGTCTTTCCTCAGAAGTGCCCTTTAAGTGCTCTTGCCTTGAGTGACACTTAACCATTCCTTGAGACAATCTCAAGAGGAATTTTTTCCCCTTAAATTCTGCACAGCTATTTTTCAGCCATGGCTCCTGTTCTCTTTAGCAGACTGCACTGGCCCTTTGAAATTTATGTGTTTCAGATATGATATCATCCCTCCTGACTGTTACCATCCATTGATCTCCTGGTCACTTCTCATTCAGCTCTCATCAATATTATCAGTGCCTTTAAAATATTTATAGTAACCACCACCCCCCCACAAAGCCTCAGACTTTCGATTCAATGATTTTCTAATTTACAGAGAACTAGTTTTCTACTGCGTCTATCCACTCTCAAGATATTGCCCACTTGATATTTCCTTCATGGAAAAATAGTCCTTAAAATCTTTATCTCAAAGATACACATTTCTCACACAAATATGTCTCAATGATTTTCTGACAAAGGAGCAAGTGTACATCTCCAGGCAAAAAAAAAAAGAACAACCACAACCTAAGCCTCACACTTTATTTAAAAAGAACAAAAACAAAAAACAAAAACATACAACACTCAAGGGGCGCCTGGGTGGCTCAGCTGCTTAAGGATCTGCCTTCAGCTCAGGTCATGATCCCAGGGTTCATGGGAGAAGTAGGGAGTCTGCTTCTTCTTCACCCTATGTCATTTCCCCTATTTGTGCTCTCTGGCTCTGTCTATCTCTTTGTCAAATAAATAAATAAAATCTTTAAACAAACAAACAAACAAAAAACACTCAAAATACACACTTAAATGTAAAACATAAAACTATAAAACTTTTAGAAGAAAACATAGGATGTTGGACTAGGCATTCTTACTACTGATACCAAAATTAAAATTCATAGTGTTCATAAAATTGATGGATTGAACCTCATCAACACTGAAAACTTGTGCTCTGCTAGAGACATTGTTAAAAGCATGAAATGCTATAGCATGGTAGAAAATATTTGCAAACCACTTATCTGACAAAGGATTAGTGTCTAGGACATATAAAGAACTTTCAAACTCAACAGTAAAATTAAAAAAAAAAACAGTCCATAAGAACATGAACAGAAGACATGAAGAGACACTTCACTGAAGAAATATATAAATGGCAAATAAACTCATGAAAAGATGTCCAACACCATTAGCCATTGGGGAAATGCAAATTAAAGCTACAGTATCATTATGTACCTATGATAATATATAAAATTTAAAAATTGGCAACACCAAATGCTGGTGAGGAAGTGGGGAAGCTATATTGCTCATATAATGCTAGTGAGAATGTAAAATAATATAGCCATTCTAGAAAACATTTTGGCAGTTTCTTAACTAAATATGCAACTTTACCGTATGACCCAGAAATTGCATGCCTGGACATTTATACCAGACAAATGAATACTTTGTTCACATGGTAATGTGTACCTAAATATAAAGCATACATACATACAAACACTTCAAGTATTCCCTCTTGTTCTTCTACTTCACAGTGTGCAAATATTCCAAGGTCACAATGACTAATTATTGAGATATATTTGTAAACCCCACTATTTTCAGATTTCCATTACCATCTTTACCAGTCTAAATTCTATAAAGCATTATTGTAATTCCTCTCTGGGAAATAATGACTTCTACTTTCTTGATCTTCTTTCATCTATCATACTTGCCTTAAAAAAAAAAAAAGAAGAAGAAGAAGCACCTGGGTGGTTTAGTCCATTAAGTGTCTGATTTCAGCTTAGGTCATCTCAGGTCATGGGATCGAGCCCCTTGTTGGGCTCCCTGCTCAGCGGGGAGTCTGTTTCTCTCTCTCCCTTTGCCCTCCACCCCCATCCCCCTGCTCATGCTCTCTTTCATACATGTGCTCAAATAAATAAATAAAATCTTAAAAAAAAGAAAAAATCCAGAATAAATAGACTTGTGTTTTCTCTCTGTTTTTTTCCAGAAACACTGAACATTATTGGAAAATACTTACACACACACACACAGAGGCTATTTTTACTTTAAATTTATGATAATAAGCTTGAAGAGCGCAATACCACATGGCATTCTCATTATAGATATAGATACCCCAGAAATACTGATTTTATGCCTACTTTCCTAAAAATCTCTCACAACTCTCCTACAACTCTCACCATCCACTGAAAACTTCACATCATGTTCAATGAGATAAAAGAATTACCTGATTTGAAGTCCTTCATCTTCCTACCATTGCAGCAAAACCTACCTGCACCCCCACCCTCTTCCTTTTTTCCATTTCTTTGAAAGGCCAGACTCAACTGGACCTCTTTATTCCATCTACTCTCACCTCTTCTACATCAATCTCTTTGACACTGGATCATTCACATCAGCCTAGATACATGTTCTAATGCTTTCTACTTTTTATCAAGACAAATACAAACCCTTACTTGCTTTCACATCCTCTCCCTTATATCTACCTGTCTCCCTTCTTGCAAAGCATCTTGAGAGAGTTCTCTGTTCCATCAATTCCACTTTCTCACCTAGATCCATGCCAATCTGGCCTGTAACTACTGTGTAGAAACGTTCTTGGGACGCCTGGGTGAGTCAGTCAGTTAAGCGTCTGACTCTTGATTTCCACTCAGGTCATGATCTCAGGGTAGTGTGATCAAGCCCCATGTGGGTTTCCCACTCAGTAGGGAATCTGCTTGAGATTCTCTCTCTCCCTCTCACATGCACACATTCTCTCTCTCTCAAATAAATAAATCTTTAAAAAGAAATGTTCTTGTCAAAGCCACTCCTGCCTCTATCTTTGCAAGTTATGTATAGAGTGCCCCTGTCATTCTCTCAACAGCATTCAGTTGCTTGCTAATTCTTTCTTTTGAACCATTACCCTATCCCTGAACCCCCACCGCTTTGGCTTCCATGATATCTTAATTTCAGAGTATTCCACCTTGGATTTTTTTTATTCTTGTTTTCTGTTCCTGTAACCAGTATCTAAGTGTTGATACTCTATTAGGCCCTGCCTTGGTCCTCTTTCCTCTCTAACACTAATTTCTTTTTTGGTGATGCCTTCTATTGCCATGACCTTCTTTACTATTCATAGCAGTATCTCTGAATACCGACTGCACATTACAATTACCTGGGACTTTAAAAAACACCCATGACTAAGCCTCTCTACCTCATGACAATTCAATCAAAAGGTTTGGGGAAAGGGTCTAAGAATCTGTGTGTGTGTTGAGGGAGGAGACATTGCTTTTTAATTTTGTTCTTTGGTCTTCTTGTTTGTATGTTTCTCTATTATTTCTAATGGCAGTCAGGATTCAGACACACTATACTATACCATATAGCAGGTTTCAAATTTGTGTTCCCAATTCATACTTCTCTTCTGATCTCCAGATGTTTCCTTTCCTTCCCAACCTATATCCAATCCACCTGCAATTGCATTGAGTTTCTCCATGAACATATATCTAAAATATATCAATGGCACATCTGTCTCTTGGCTATCACTCCCGGGCTAGCATTAGCATTTCTTGTCTCAACTAGTACAACACCCACCTAACTTCTCTATCCCTTCTGCTCTTATCTCCCTTCTCCAGAGCGCTCTCTTTAAAATCTATACCAGATCATATCATTTCCTTTCTTAGAAACTTCCAATGGAGTCTCCTATTTTGAGAATAAAATCTAAACTTTACATGTCCTTTAAGTCCTTTGAAGAGCATTCCCCTTCCCATGTCCTAAACTCATCCCATGCCATTCTCTGCCCAGCTCATAGTATTACAGCTCCTTGAATGTGCCAAACTCCTTCCTGGTGATTTGTGTATATGTTCTAAATGCTGATAAGAGAGAAGTTAGAGGTTTATAAGAGAGAGGATAAATGACAATTCATCAAGGTAAGAAGTGACAGAACCCAGGCTACATATAAAAGAATTAGACATGGATAAAGGAGAGAACTTCTTCTGTTGTAACATGAAGGAATTTGAAAAAAGTAGGTATAGCCACAGCTGGTTTTGTCAATATGACAGTTAGCAAAATAATAACATATATTTACCTTTCCTGTGTCATAGGAAGAAGGATCATTGTATGAGAACAAAAGGGAAGTTAAGGGTCTTTTAAATTAGAGAATTACCAGTAATCACTTTTAAATATCATTGTCAAATACAAACTATTGAGCTAGCTAGAAAGATATGTCAGTTGTGACTAGCGGTACAATATGTCAGATTGAGGTTGGTAGTCGTGGTCTATAATGAAACCTGTCATCCATTTTCTCTAGATGTCATCAACCACTCAAGTAGAAGTACTGAGAATATAGGGACTAGAGCTCATTGAGACTTGGCATTTTGTTGGGTTAAAGGCCATTGGAATAATGGTATAGGAGTAAATTTTAGAAATGAGCCTTGGAATCTAAACTGAACTTCAGGGAGGGTGAAGACAAGAATAGATTGATAGATGGTGAGAGGAGGTACCTGCTCACAAGGTTCCAAGAAGATGGAAGGGTATCCTGGGAAGGGGTGGGGGGAGTGCTTTTAAAAGGTTATGTTCAGGGGTGCCTGGGCGGCTCAGTTGGTTGAGTGCCAGACTCTTGATTTTGGCTCAGGTCAGGGCCACACCATCGTGGAATTTGGCCCCTGGTGTCCTACTCCATGCTCAGTGGGGAGGTTGCTTGGGATTCTTTCTCTCTCTGCCTCTCCCTTTGCCCCTGCCCCCACTCATGTACTTACACATGCTCTCTCTCTCTCTTGCTCTCTCAAAATAAATAAATAAAATCTTTAAATAAAATAAAAAGTTATGTTCATACAATAGAAATTTTTAAATAATTTTAAAGATGGGAACATTCAGATGATGATCATATAAGAATGTGACTGAAAGATGAGTTGCCTGAGGTGAATTAGAAGTGATGACATTGCATGAGTCATCCTAAATTGTTTGGGACTGACGATACATGACCTCGCTGGACCTTCCATTTCAAGAGAAGGGATCCAAATTGCTTAACTGCAAAGGTTAAGGCATAAAAATAATAATTTCCAGAAAAAGCCCTATACAGAAAGAGCATTTTAATAGACTTTTTAGGACAAATAAATTTAGTTTTTCAGAATCCTGTGTCAGGAATTCCCAAAACAAAATTTGCCATGGAGATTACTTAATAGAAGGGCTGTACCATACTTAATTTGAGCTACAGCCAGTCCCTCAACATTTTTTGAAACTTCCAAAAATTCTGCCTGACAGATCTTAATTCCATTAATGAATATCCTTAAACTTTATGTTGAGAAAGAGAAATATTTCCCATTAAACAACATCAACTTTATGTTATCCATAAAATGGAAGACAGGATCTTCAAGTCTGGCAATTTGTATAGTTTCCTAAGGCATCACAAAGCCCATTATCTCTCAGTATTCTATAGAGTATATCACTTCAGTTCACTCAGTCATTGGAGGTGAGATGTCCCCATGTCAGGACCTAAGTAACCTCTGGAACCATCCTCAGCAGCATGTACAGATCCTATGTCTTCTGCTTTAGGCTCCTCTCCCTATGAATGGCTGACTAGTCTGCTGTTACATTTGCCCGGTACTTTTTAGTCATGAATGGGACCTGTAGATTTTTCTAAGTAGAACTGACCCCCTCTGAGGTGGATAGATTTTCTTTATAACCAGAAAGTCTGAACCTTCTAGTTTGGTGCTCTCACTATTATAGTAAGAGAGAGATTCAAAACAGAAATTTGCACAAGGTATTTCTCTCTGCAACATCTACTTTAATATCTGTTAAACAGCAGGTTATCACTCCCTATGCCAGGTGAAACAACTGCTCACCAAAGCATCTAAAGATAGGATGACAGCTTTACCTGCACATTGGAAACTTACCAGAGTCTTTAAAAAAAAGTACTGATGCCTGGGCTCTACACTTTGTATTTTAAAATTAATTGGTCTACTGTGATACCTGGTCATGGGGAGTTTTAAAAGTTTCCCATGAGAGTCTAATGGATATTATTGAGGACAATTGATCAAAAGAATGCATGCCTGAAAGAGGATTGTTATCTTCAATTCTCTTGAGAAATAATTTGAGACACACATACTCACATGTCCCACCTCTGAAGCTTACAGTCTTGAGAGGACAAAAAGCTGGTGAAAACCAACTCCAGTCTAGCTCTACTGATTATGAGTCAATAGTCTTCATTCCATAGTGAAAATATAGCACATTTAGGCTGAGTCTATAATTTAATGGAAAAGCCACTTGTATGTTTCAAAACCAAAATGTTCCTAGTGAAAGCAGTAACATTATAATATGAACATGTTTTGCTGAAGGGGATGGAAAGAGCTGCAGTAGAATGCATCAAAGTCCAATTAAATGCTAAGTTCTCTGTGAGAATAATATATATATATATATGACATTTTATCCAAATATTTTAATTACTCCAGGTTTTTTTCCTGAAGTTTTTTCAGCAAAATGAACATTGCAAATGAAACAGAACAAACATTTTTGTAACTGCTCTGAAAATAAAAGGTACTATTAAAGCTTTGACAGTAGGAAATCCAAACCAGAGTTCTCCTCCTTAGCTATGGGAGACATGATATTAACAGGCTAGTTAGATAAATGGAGACAATGGATACATATATTGCCCATGTCAACTTTGATGAAATCTGGGGTAAATGATTATTTATGCCCTGCCATACTTCTGTTCACAACCATATGATGTGATTCACAGAGTCTTGAATTATAATAATTCTTCCATTATCAATATCTGATTATTCTTCCAGACAACAAAACTATAACTTTTCATTTATTTTTGAGACAGAACACAATTAAAAGCCATATTCAAAAGTTACAGCAAAGAGTAGAGAAGAATTCAGATCTTAAAGTTTTCAGTGCTTTCTATGTTGGGGAGGTACCGTATCAACAATGAGGTTTAAATGTTTATTACATCATGTGTATGTAATAGTACCTCACTGTATTTTTAAGTTACAATTTCCTGATGAGTGATACAACTGAGAAACAATATATTTATTGTTATTTGTTTATCCTCTTGTATGAGGACCTATTCCACTTTTTCCTCATTTTCTATAGGGTTTCCTTTTATTTATTTATTTATTTAGGAGTTCTTTATTCAACATATAAGGCTTTTGTCAGATATATGATTTGTAAACATCTTTCACTCTGTCACTTACCTTTTCTCTCGGTTTCTTTTAGTGAAGAGGAGTCCATTCTTTTATGTAGTGCAATTTACCAGTTTTTAACTTTATGATTAAAACTCTTTCCCTGTTCAAGAAATGTTTCCTTCTTCAAGGTCATTTATATATTCTTAGATCTTTTGTTCTAGAAGTATTATTATCTTAAATTTCATATTTATATCAACAAATCATCTGGGATTATTTTGTTAATGGTGTGAAAAAGGGTCAATTTTTTTTTTCTAAATGGGCATCCAATTGATTAAAACAATGTATTGAAAAGACCATCATTTTCCAGTTGGCTAAAGAGTCACCGTTATTTAAATCGAGTGATATGTGGGTCCTCTATTCTATACACTGGTCTTGAATTTTCTATTTGTGCCCTATTAACTTTAACTATAGCTGTATGTCTTAATATATGGTTGTCTAAGTCTTCCAACTTTGTTATTATTCTTCAAGATTGCCTGGTCATTGCTGGTGCTTTTATTTAATATGAAATTTTTACAACAGATTGTAAATTTTCAAAAACTGCAGCTGAAATTTTTAATGTTCATACATTGAATCTCCAGACTGATGTGGAGAGTATTGATATCAGTAAAAGATTGAGTCTTCCTATTCATTGTATATCATACCATTACTTAGGCCTTCTATAATGTCTCTTGATAATTTGTGGTTTTCTTTCTGTGTAAAGGTTTTCTTGTCTACGTAATGATATTTTTTAGTGAGATTAAAAATGATATATTTTTTAAATGATATATTTATTTATTTAAGAGAGAGAGAGAGCATGTAGAGAGGAAGGGTAGAGGAAGAAAGAGTCTTAAGCAGACTCCGCACTGAGTGCAAAGCCCAAAGTGGGGTTTGATCTCATGACCCTGAGATCACTACCTGAGCTGAAACCAAGAGTCAGATGCTTAACTAACTGTGCCACCCAAATGCCACAAAAAAATGATATATTTTTTAAATTTTCTAAAAAAATAAACATTTTCTAAAATGTTTAATAAGAGTGGTATCAGACATTGTCTTCTCTATTTCAAAAGGAAAAATCAGTATAGATGCTGTAGATTTTTTGTAAGTACATTTTATAATGAAGACATCTTATTTAAATAATTTTGAGATAATTAACATATAATGAGGTCCACACATTTGCTTATATCATAAGTTTTGACATATGTATATTCCCTGAACTCATCAACATATCCATCATCTCCAAAATCTTCCTCAGACCTTTTCAAAATCTTTCCCTTCTGCCCATCTCTCCCACTCCTTCCCCATTCACAATGATCACCCTAGTTCTCTTCATTAATAATTATTATGAATTTTTCCAATTTTATATAAAAGCCACCAGATAATAGGTATTCTTTTATGTCTTCCTTCTTTTATTCAGCATAATTATTTTAAGATTCATTCACATTGTAGCATTTATTAACAGTTCATTCCTTTTTTTTTAGTATTCACTATATAAATATATCATTGTTCATCCATTCACCTATTAGTGGACATTTGGGTTGTTTCCGGTTTTGGCTATTACAACTAAAGTTACTATGAACATTACATACAAGCCTTTATATAGATTTATACTTTAATATATAATAAATATCAGTATACACATTTATAATATATAAAACATAATAATTTTATCTTAACTATCTAGGAATGGAGGAGATGGACCATATCTTAGATGTATCTAACATTTTTAAAGTACCGAACTGTTTTTGAAGGTGACTGTACCAATTAGCTTCTTAATTATGCTTTTTTGTTGTTGTTTTTGTTGTTTTAAGGGTTCTCTGAGATAACTTGACTTATTGCAATGTTACATAAATTAACAAATGTATCCCCTTATAAGACAATGTAAGACCTTCAACTCTACCCACTTCCTGGCTTCTTCTTATTATGTTTAATTTTATATGTATATTTAAACCAAATGAGACCTTATATATAACTGCTCAGTAGAGTCATAACTCAGGTAGATCTGGCTATGCCTTCACTTTTTCTATTGCTCTTCATTTCTCCCTGTGTTTCCTTGTTTCTTTGGGGGATTATTGTTCCATTGCCTTAGAAATTACTGTACTTTTCCTTTTAGCAAAGGTCTGCTAGCAACAAATTCTCTCAATTTTTCTTCTTTGCTTGGAAATGAGTTTACATAACCTCACTTTGAGGGATATTTTTTCTACTAGAGAATTCTAGATAGGTGTTTGTTTTGTTTGTTTTTTGTTTGTTGGGGAGAATTCTTTTCAGCATTTTACAGCTATCTTTCCAGTTTGTTTTGACTCTTGGGAAGTCACTATGAATGTTTCTCACTGAATACATTCCATCTCTTTTCCTTAATCACTTTTAATATTTTTCTGTCTTTTTTTTTTTTTTTACAGATTTTTACTTTAATGTATCCATTCCACTTACAGGTTTTCAGCATTTATTGTTTTCATAGCTTAGTGTTTCTTTGGTTTTGGAAACCTTCAGTCGTTTCTGTCCAAAAATAGTTTGTGCCACATTCTCTCCTTTCTGTCTGGGGTTCCAATCCCACATACGTTTGCCTCTTTTACTCTTATCTGTATGCCTCATCTTCATTTGCTCTCTGTGCTTCTTACTGGACATTTTTAACACTGCCCCATTATCAGGTTCACTAATCTTTTTCTAATTTCAATTTGTGGTTAATCTTATTTATTAAGTGCAGTTAATGAATTATTTAATTTTAGAATTTCCATTTGATTCTTTGTTATATATTGCTATTCTCTGAGACTCTGTATTGAGAATATCCATTCTCTTAAACATATTAACTACAGTTACTTAAAAGCCTATGTTTCATAACTCCAATACCTTGGTCACCTGTGGGTGTTTTCTATCATGTGGTCTTGCTCTTGGTCTTATTTTTTTATATTTGGGGACAGTTTTTATTGATTATTGGATGTCATATGTAAAAATTATAGAAGTTCGGTATGCCATTTATTACCCCAGAAATTGTTTATCTTAACCTCTGATATGAAGCTAGACTGCTGTCTGGTTCTCTTGATCAAATACAGGACTAGACTGACTCTAGGCTAGGTTGGAGTTTTCTAGTGCTCAGCCTATCTGTGGTCAGCCTTTACTCTGAGGATATTACTTTCTAGAAGTCCCACCTGAGACTCTGTAGTGTTGATTTTGTCCCTACCTAACTGATATATCCTAAACTCTAAATTTGGTTTCTTCAAGATGGTGAGCTTGCCAAAACCTCTATTCTCCCTTCCAGAAGCTTTCTGAGTGTCTTGTCTCATTGTTTTACTTAGTGTAAGTAAACAGTTCATACCTAGAAGGGTAAAACCTCAAAATTTAGTTTCATATTTCTGTACCATCTATGTTTTCAGGCTATTGTTCCCTCAAGTCTTGTCCTATTTGACAAGGAATTCAGGTTTCTGTCTTCCAGTACACATGATATTGTCAAAAGTGCTACTGGATTTTCTGCTTTCTCTTCTTGGGTTTTCAGCCTTTTCCTCTACTCTGAAAATCAATAAATGCCCCAGAGGGTAAAGAAGCCTGCAGAACGCTGTTCTGGTTCCTTCTCTCTGGAGTCTTTTCCCCTCAATGCCTGGCTGCTTTGATAGCCTCCTCATGCCTTCCAACAGATACATTTTGTGCTTTTATTTGGCTTCCCAGTTGTTCTTGTCATACCTACTGATCTTCCATCATAGCTAGAAAGTCATGTCCTCCATTAAACTAAAATTACAACTTAAGAAAAAGCCAGATGGCAATTTTTTTTTTAATTTTAAAAGTCAAGAACTGAGCTCTAAGGAAATTTTTTTTAAGAATTCTTAGATCTATGTTCAGTTTACTGGTTTTCTCTCTTTACTGAGTAAATTTCCCAATGCAGTGTCCTGAAGTAAGCGTAAGAAAGATGAGGCTAAAAACTTTTTAATTATACAATTTTTTTGGTTAGATTTATTTCTAGGTATCTTATTACTTTTGGTACAATTATAAATGGGATTGTTTTCTTAATTTCTCTTTCTGCTGTTTCATTATTAGTGCATAGAAAGGCAACATATTTCTGTATATTGATTTTGTATCTGCAATCTTACTGAATTCACTTATCAGTTCTAGGAGTTTTTTGGTGGGGTCTTTAGGGTTTTCTATATAGAGTATCATGTCATCTGCAAATAGTGAAAATTTTACTTCTTCCTTGCCAATTTGGATGCTTTTTATTTCATGTGTCTGTCTGTTTGTCTGTCTGTCTGATTTCTGTGGCTAGGACTTCCAGGACTATGTTAAATAAAAGTGGTGGGAGTGGACATCTTGTTCTTGACCTTAGAGAGAGAGCTCTCAGTTTTTCATGTTTGAGGATGATAGCTGTGGATTTTTCATATATGGCCTTATTATGTTGAGGTATGTTCCCTATAAACCTACTTTCTTGAGGTGTTTTGTCATGAATGGATGTTGCACTTTGTCAAATGCTTTTTCTATGTCTATTGAAATGATCATGTGGTTTTTATCCGTTTCTATCCTTTCTCTAATTGATGTGATGTATCACGTTGATTGATTTGTGAATTTTGAAACACCCTTACATCGCAGGAATAAATCCCACTTGATTGTGGCAAATGACTTTTTTAATGTAGATTCAGCCTGCTAATATTTTGTTGAGGATTTTTACATCTATGTAGTTCTCTTTTTTTTGTGGTGTCTTTATCTAGTTTTGGTATCAGGATAATGCTGGTCTCATAAAATGAATTTGGAAGATTTCCTTCCTCTTCTATTTTTTAGAATACTTTGAGAAGAATAGGTATTAAATATTCTTTAAAAGTTTAGTAGAATTTACCTGCAAAGCCATCTGGTCCTGGAATTTTGTTTGTTTGGAGTTTTTTTAATTACTTATTCAATTTCATTGCTGGTAATTGGTCTGTTAAAATTTTCTATTTCTTCTTGATTCAGATTTGGAGGTAATATGTTTCTAGGAACTTACCCATATTTTCTAGGTTGTTCAGTGGGTTGGCATATAATTTTTCATAATATTCTCTTACAATCCTTTGTATCTCCGTGGTGTCTGTTGTTATTTCTCCTCCTTCATTTCTGATTTTGTTATTTGAGTCCTCTCTCTGCTCTTTCTTTCTTTCTTTTTTTGGTGAGTCTGCATAAGGTTTTTCTATTGTATTCATTTTTTCAAAGAATCAGCTCCTGGTTTCATTGATCTGTTCTTTTTTTGTTTGTTTTGTTTTGTTTTGATTTCTATTTAATTTATTCTTTATTACTTCCTTCCTTCCCCTGGATTGGGGTTTTGTTGGTTCTTCTTTTTCTGGTTCTTTTAGGTGTAATGTTAGGTTGTATTTGAGATTTTTCTTGCTTCTTGAGCTAGACCTGTATTGCTATAAACTTCCCTCTTAGCACAGCTTTACTGCACTCCAAAGATTTTGGCCCATTGTGTTTTTATTTTCATTTGTTTTCATATATTTTTTGATTTATTCCTTGATTTCCTGGTTGATCCATTCATTGTTTAGTATCATGTTATTCAACCTCCATGTATTTGTGTTTTTTCCAGATTTTTTTCTTGTGGTTGATTTCCAGCTTCATAGTATTGTGGTTGGAAAAGATGCATGGTATGACTTTGATCTTTTTGAATTTGTTGAGATTTGTTTTGTGGCCCAATATGTGGTCTATTTTGGAGAATGTTCCATGTGCACTTGAAAAGAATGTGTATTCTGCTGTTTTAGGATGAAATGTCCTGAATATATCCATTATATCCATCTGGTTCAATGTGTCATTTAAAGCCACTGTTTCCTTGTTGATTTTCTGTTTGGATGATCTATCCACTGATATAAGTGGGGTGTTAAAGTCCCCTATGATGATTGTATTACTATCAATTACTTCCTTTATGTTTAACATTTAATGGCTGCTTTATGTATTTGGGTACACCCATGCTGGGTTCATAAATATTTAAAATTGTTATATCTTCTTGGATTGTTCTCTTTATGATTATATAATGTCCTTCTTTGTCTCTTGTTAAAGACATTGTTTTATAGTCTATTTTATCTGATATAAGTATTGCTATTCCAGCTTTCTTTTCACTTCCATTTGCATGATAAATGCTTCTTCTGTCCCTTCACTTTCAATCTGCATGCATTTAGATCTGAAGTGAGTCTCTTGTAAGCAGCATATAGATGGATCTTGCTTTTTTATACATTGTGTTACCCTATGTCTTTTGATTGGAGCATTTAGTCCATGTACATTCAAAGTAATTATCGATAGGTATGTACTTATTGCCAGTTTGTTACTTGTTTTATGATTTTTGCTGTTATTCTCTGTTCCTTTCCTTTATTTCTCTTTTCTCTCTCAGAATGCTGGCTTTCTTTAGTGATAATCTTGGATTCTTTTCTCTTTATTTTTTTTACATATGTATTACTGGTTTTGATTTGTGGTTGCAATTAGGTTTATATATAACATGTTATATAAATAGCAGTTTATATTAAGTTGACGGTCACTTAAATTTGAACCCATTCTTTACTCCTTTCCTCTCCATTTTTCGGGTATATGGTATCATACTTTACATCCTTTTATTTTGTGTATCTCTTGAATTATTTTTATAGATCTACCTAATTTTACTGCTTTTGTGTTTCCTACTTTTCTTATTCCTACTTACGGTCTTTCCTTTCCACTCATAAATTCCCCTTTAGCATTTCTTTAAGGCTGGTTTAGCGGTGATGAATTCCTTTAACATTTGTTTGTCTGGGAAACTCTTTATCTCTCCTTCTATTCTGAATAATAGCCATAATGGATAGAGTATATTTCATTGCAGTTTTTTTTTTCTTTCAGCAATTTGAATATATCATGCCACTTTCTTCTGATCTGTAATGTTTCTGCTGAAAAAGCATCCGATAGCCTGATGGGGTTCCCCTTGTATGTAACTGTTTTCTTTTGCTGCTTTTAAAATTTTCTCTTTGTCACTACTTTTTGCCATTTTAATTACTATGTGTCATGTGGACCTCCTTGCGTTAATTTTGTTGGGGGCTCTCTGTTCCCTCTAGATCTGGATTTTGGTTTCCTTCCCCAGATTCAGGAAGTTTTCAGCTATTATTTCTTCAAATAAATGTTCTGCCCCCCTTTTCTTTCTCTTATCCCTCTGGGATCCCTAAAATGCAAATATTATTATGCTTGATGGTGTCACTGAATTCTCTTAATCTATTTTCATTTTTAATTTTTTTCTTTTCACTCCTGTTCAGCTTGAATGCTTTCCATTATCTGTCCTCCATGTCATGGATCTGTTCCTATGCTTCCTCTAGTCTACTGCTTATCCCAGCTAGTATATTTTTAATTTCAGTTATTGAGTTCTTCATCTCTGATTTGTTCTTTTAATATTTTCTATTTCTTTGTTATGGGTCTCTACTGAGGTCTTTCACTCTTCTCATGTCCAGTGAGTATTTTATGACCCTTGCTTTAAATTCTCTGTGAAGCATATTACTTATATCCATTTTGTTTAGCTCCTTTACAGTAACTTTCTTTTGTTCTTTCATCTGGGACATATTCTTTTGTCTCCTTCTTTTGTCTAACTCTCTGTGTCTGTTTCTATGTGTTAGGAAAGACAGTTACATCTCCTGCTCTTGAAAGTAGTGGCTTATTAAGAAGAGGTCCTTTAGTGCCCTGCAGCACAATTTCCCTTATTTACCAGAAACTGGCACTTCTGGGGTATCTCCTATATGTGTTGCATGCACCTGACTGTTGTGGCTGAGCTGCTTTTTCCTTTAGTTCAGACATCTGTAATGGCTCTCTTTACTTGTTGTGGACATGGCTCGGTCTCTGGGTTGTTAGTGGACCAGTCTGAGGCCACCATGAGCTTGAGTTGAGTCAGAACATGTGTTTGGCAGAGATGTAGTACCACTGAACTGCAGGGGGCTTTCCCTATGTTGTCCCCTGAGAAACTTTAATTGGTGGTTGGGGTCTGCTGTCATATCAGATGTCTGCCCTCAGCTCACTGCTGGGTCCTCAGTGGGACTGGTGTGTGTAGTTATCTCCTCTTCTCCCAGGGGCAGGAGTCACTTTGGAGTGGGGTTGACCCCTGTTGGGGCTGCTTGCACACTGCCAGTTTTATGGCACTACTTTGGATGGGCTCTAGCCAAGGGCATATTGGAGGTGGCCGGTCTGTAGGAGAACATAGGGGTAGGGCATGTGGTGTTAGCAAGTGTGTGCAGATCTGTTGTGGGAGGGTACCTGGACCAGTAGAAAAGTCCTATTGCAGGGCCAGAGGGGGCATGTCCACAGGAAATGTGGGAGCAGGGCGTGCTGTTAGTGAGTTAGGTGGAGAGTGTTGGTGCTCTGCTGGTTCCCACAGGTGTCCATGTGTCTCAGCTGAGAGGCGGGGGAGGAATTTGGTGCCCCCACCACCTCCTTTGTTCGTGGAGAAGCCTCCTACAGATCCTTGCCCCTCTAGTAAAGACTATGAGATTAATAAATCAATCTCCTTCCAGTATACTCCAGGCATTGGAGTTGGAGTTGGAAACAACTGTTGCTTCTATGCTGTATCTGAGCAAGGCTGTTTGTTGTGCTGTCTCTTTAAGAGCAGGCAATAAGTTTCCTATTACCCTCTGACTCTTCCAGAGCTTAGTCCACTGGTCTTTAAAGTTCCAGGTGTTAAGCTCCATTGATTATACATACTCACAAAGGTAGGTCCTCTGGTTTTCAAAGCCAAATGCCATAGGGACTTGTCTTCCCCACGTAGGCTGCCCACACCCAGAGTGTTTGGCACGAGGGTCTGTTTCTCTCTCCCCACTATGCCTGTGCTGTCCCTCAGGCAATGGGGCCTCTTTTCTACATTTAGATGTGGAGAGTCTGTTCTGCCAGGCCTTTGTGCCATTTTGAGGGTTATTTACACTGATGTGAGTATTATCTAACTGTATCCATATTCTGTATGGATATTATCTAACTGTATCCATATATCTAACTGCCATATTCCCTGGAAGTCTCTCAAAAAAGGAATTTTATTTTGTTGTATTCTATTTATTTATTTATTTATTTATTTATTTATTTATTTATACTATCTGCCTCTTTAATTCCTGTTTGCTACACTTGTCACATTATGGATAAATTATTCACTGATGTTTTTTGTCCAGACTTTGAACCCATCCACAGTCAACTCAAGAGTGTCTTTCCACGTATCTCTATCAACATTTATGATCTCTTCCACACTCTCCTTGTTCTGTTAGTCTGCTTTTACTTTCCTAAACTCTTTTCTTGATGACCTCTTTCTCTCTCAGTACTCTACAAGTAAGATCATGCCTCCCTTACTGCTGATATTTCCAGGGTACTTCTCAACATTCCTAGTGAGTTTATTACTTGAATTCCAGATTTTTCTCTCCCTCTGTTACCTATTTTCAATACAGGGGACATTATCATTTGCATCAAAGACTCTTTTAACTTTTGAATTCACATTCCTAAATATCTTTTTCATGGTATTTGTTTCCACCTTATTGAGCCACCTATTGGTACAATATAATCCTACTGCAGTGATTATAAAGAACATCCACTTCCTATAACTGATCAAAATCATCTTACCTTGGTCTTCATTTTTATCATTTCTTTTATCTTTATTTCACAGTTTAATCTTCCCTTTCCTTTTAGTCTACCACATTACTCTTTCTGGCTTCTACTGATGTCAAATTCATTATAGACCCATGTTCATTTCACTTCCAGTGTCATCTCACTAACACCCTAATTTCCCTTCCAAAGCACATGTCTGGTCAATATAAGTAAGCATCTAAGTTTCATTTTCTTTCTCTGCAATATTTGAGCTTTGATAAAGCTACACAATTGTGTCAGTTGATCCCAATATGAATTTATTCTACCAGCTAGATCCTTTTCATTAATATTGTTTTTCCTTTAATGGGTTCTAGTTGCTTTTCACCAATATTGTTCAATAATGTATTTCAAACATTCTAACCAACTTGCATTAGTCTCTCCTTCCAAGCTAAAAAGTTCAGTAGTTGTAGGAGAGAAGTAGATTTGTTTTCAATTCAAAATCAGGGGATAAAGTTTAGTTGTTGTTAGCAAAGCCCAAAATAAAGTCTCTTCCCTCCATTCTTTTGTTGTTGTTGTTGTAAGATTTTATTTTTAAGTAATCTCTACACCAAATGTGGGGCTCAAAATCACAACTCTGAGATCAAGAGTCATATGCTCTGCCAACTGAGCCAACCAAACACCCCTCCTCACCATTCTTTAATTAATTATTCCCTATCATCAGCTCAGTAGCACAAGTGTAGTTGTTTTTTTAAAATCTGTTTATTCACCTAGCTCAATCTATTTATCAGATATATTTGTTAATTTATTTTGATATTTTAAACATATTTGGTGATGTTTTATGTAGTTGCATGTTTTGTTTCAATACACCATTCCCCTGTCAGAGACCTCAGTTTTACTACCTTCTACCTGAAACCAACCATATTTGTGCTCAAAAATACACATTATCTCTGATATTTCCTAGATAACTGGCAATTTTATACAAAAATTAAAGGTTTGTGTCATCTTGAACATAGAGAGTGGTAGAAGTGGCTTTGGTACAGTACAAACTGTGGCTTTCTTACTAAAATAGAGAACTAGGATTCTTGAATTGGATCAAGGACTCTATAATGTTGACCATGGCACCATCAGTCTAACAGATAAAATCAACATGTTAATATAAGTTGCCTAAAACTTCTCTCTATGGTTGCTGTTTAGAAGAAAATCAAGAATTTAAACACATGAAGAGGACTGATACATTAGGAATGAATTGGTAATAAAGGAAATGGCTAATATACAACTATACTTTCCCTTATTGTGGTAAAAACATATAACATAAAATTTACCATCTTAACTATTTTTAGGTGTACAGCACAGTAATGTTAACTATATGCACATTATTGTGCAACAAATTTCTAGAACTTTTACCTCTTGCAACCTAGAGTTTCAGACTCTACACTTGAGGAACCTCTATACTATTTTCCAAAGCAGCTGCACCATTTTACAGTCTCACCAAGAGTGCAAAAAAAGTTCCAAATTCTCCACAATCTCATGAATACTTGTCATTTTCTGATTTTTTGATGGTGATGATTCTAACACATGTGAGGTGATATCTCACTGTTTTGATTTGCATTTCACTGATAAATAGTGATGTTGAACATCTTTTCATATGCTTCTTGGCCATTTGTATACCTTCTTTGGACAAATGTCTATTTAAGTCCTTTGCCCATTTTGTAGATTTCAGGTTATTTCTTTTTCTGTTGTTGAGTAGCCTTTCTCTATAAAGAAATGATATAAAGATTATATCATCTGTGAAGAGAGATCATTTTATTTCTTCTTTTCTAATTTGGATGCCTTTTTAAAAGTTTATATGATTAAATATTATAATTAAATTGATTTAATTAGAACCATACAAGTCAACATGGATGAGTCTTAAAGCATAATGTCAAATGATCAATGAAAACAGTTGCAGAAGAATAGAGTGTGACACCACCTCTATAAGGTAAGTTAAATAATGTTTTATATACAGATATATCCATTTGAGGGAAACCATAATGATGAAAATGAAATGAAAGAATGCAAAATGATGAAAGGCACAAAATTTCACTGAAGCATTACTTCTGGGAGGAAAGGTAGATTGGCTTTGTCAGGGTCTACAGAGAACATTAGCTGCGTAGATAAGGCTCAGTAGAAGTTTTACAAGTGTTAATTTCATTGTTTATTTCAATGTATGTTATACTAATTTGTATAAATGAACATGTTATACCCATTAGATGTGTAAAATTATATGATTTCTATTACATTATAAAATTTATTTTAGAAAACCAATTATAAAACAAAACAAAAGATTAAATTGTTGATGCTTAAGATAGCTTTACTAAATCAAATGAGTCCTCATTTCTTTTCTGAAAGAACTCACAATTATCCTACAGTTGTGTAATAAAATAGAGCATAGTTAAATTTAACCTCAGTAGGGAACTTATTTCAGACTGATTAATCAACTAAGTACACTCCTTTATTTAACTACGGATTTCTTAACAGCTCCTTGTGAGACCTTTTGGAGTATATCAGCTGTAAAATGTTTAAGTTCTCAAAAAATTTCTTCTTTTTGTGAAAGGCTTTTGTCTTCTCATCACTATTAATCAAGTTGAGGAGAACTGGGGGACACAGTGTATTTAATTTTTATTTTATCCTTCTCTTAATAAAAGGAAGACGTATCTCTTTTTTCACAATGTTCCTTGGGTGATTTTCAATATCACCTTCTTTCAGAATTAGTTCTGTAGGGGGTAAATAATTTCATTCTACTTTGATCCCCTTTTAAACTCTTTCCAACTACACATTATGATACTTGTCCAGACTCTTAGTGAGATGAGCCTCTTTGCATTTTATTAACGATGTAGCTTAAGTAGCCTCTTATCAGCATTATAGACACTTATGTGCTAAGTGTGCTTCTAGTCCATGATTATAGGTTCAGTCCATGATCATATGTATTTTAGGATTTTTATTTTTAATGACTAATCACATCATAGTCAGATTATAAATTATCTGAAATATATTGTAGAATATATTGTAGCAGTTTTTCCAATGCATGTGTAGCATTTATTTCCAATGAGACTAGACAGAATAAAATAATCTATTGTTCTATAAAACTGTAGTTCTGTTAGCCAAATTTACTTTGTAATATATAATAAAGTATTGATTGTGCTACTCTTGACTAGCTCTAAAATGTAAGCCAAATATCTAATTTCTAAATTTAATTGGGTCATTTTACATGTTGGGAAAGTTATAGTCACAAACCGATCGAACACAGTTATGCCATACAGTTTGTGTTCCATTTCACTATGACCAACCATTGGAAATTTCTGGTATCCTGGAGATTCTGAATTTAGAGCTTTGAAGTATATGAGAGCAAGTACTATATACAAACATTTAAGTGTTCTGGATTATCTTATGTTCTGGATTCCGAGACAGAGATCTCATGCAAGAACTTTATTGAAGAGTGTACTAAGAACAACTGTAGGGCAATGAGGAAAGCAGGATTGAATAGATGGAGAAGTTGAGCTCTGCATGGGAAACATTGATATGGAAGATACCCATATTTTCATAGAGTTTATTATCCAACCTCTGGAATGCATGTATCTTCACAAGATCTCCAATGTACTTTCCACTTCTTGCTGATCCAAAATTAAGAGAATGTCATTGATAAATTGGACTAATGTGATATCATAAAGAAAATCTAGCTGGGCCAGTTCCTTTCAGATAATAACTATGAAAAAAAGGCAGAAGAATCAATATAGTTCTGAATAATACGATAAATAGATAATTTCATAGTATGCAAAATTCTTCAAATACTCCTTCCTGATAAGTATGGAAAAAATTCTGCCAGGTTCTTAATTGCATTACCATACACTCAAGGCTTTGTTATCCAGTCTAGCACAGATACCATATCTGTCATCATGAGTATGTGTGGGGCTACTACTTGGTTTAATCTGCATTATTCCACTGTCATCATCCAGAATCCAGGATCCAGACTGGTGAATTAAGTGGAGATATAGTGAAGACCATCAGGCTGCATCATTTACATCATTAAAGGGAAGAACACTAATATCTGTCATTCTTCCTGGGATGTAATACTGTTTTTGATTTACTAGTTTGGCCAGACTTACGATACCACTACAATACTTCTTACCCCACAGGCCAAAAAATAGGTGTGAGTTTCCACCAAGTGCATGATTTGTTCATTCCACCTATACATTGGACCAAAGAAATGTCCACTCCATAGGTGCAAGAACCCAGTGAACCTATTGTGAACCAGACTTTTCAGGCTTCATTTACTATCTGGTTCCCATAATTCCAGTGTTTAACAAGAGGGCTATTGATAGTGCTTTGATTCCCCCAGTTAATACCTCATATTCCATATCCAAAAGTCTTGGAAATGGCTGGGTATTCTTTTTTCCCAGTTAGCCAAATTAATGCTGTATTTCCTTTGGGGAAGACTGGGGGAATCATTTTAACGTACATTTGCTATGGTGTTACAGGGTTCTTCCTGAGGGCAATGGTTCTGGGTCTGAAAACCGATTCAGGTCCAGAACCTAAGCAATAAATTCTGACTTTTTATTGGAGCAGTGGACTTAAGATTCCTGACATCCTAAAATTTGCATCCTAAATTTATTTTGCATCCTAAATTTTTTGACGGGCATTTTCAGCAACTCTTACATTGCTGCCCATCTCTCTTGATCTCAGGTACACCATGATCTGAGATCTATCTCCAAAGCTTGCTGTAGGTCAATTCTCTTGGACTGTGACTTTCATATGATATGTGTGTCCATCTCATTACCTATGATTAATAATCACTAGTCACTGCCTAGACTTTATTATTTTAAGATTCTATCCTCCACAGTTCTATCATAGCATCTCCTATCATCAGGTCCAGTCTACAAAGGATAGTCACGACTGGTGACTGGTAGCACTCTCACCAGCATATAACTTAAAATGTTGGCAATTGTAGGTTTTTCTCAGCCTTCAAATGGAACATAGTTGATGGATAGATTTTCTAGTCTTAGGCAGTGTATCTATTCTAGTCTGCCTATTTCTTTGAGATATTAATGTCTTATTCCACCTTCTACCACCATATGTCTTATCTTTCTACTTCATTAAGTGTGCTATTGTTTTTACAAGCTCTCAAGGGCCATCCTAACAACATGTTATCACTTTCTCTTAAGGTTCTTCCCTAGGTATTAAGTGCTATAATCCAGTTGAGTGTCTTAACATCAATAAATTCTTCTTTATCCAAGTGCCTATCAAATCCCACTTGACCTTGCATCTTCAAGTTCCAATACCATGCATTAGTCTTCTAATTCCTGCTGACACATGTTAGCTAGGTCCTACAACTCTTCTAGAGCATAGCTTATGTCTTCCCTTAGCTGATCCAGTACTTCGTCAACTGGTTTATGCTGTGACCTGACCTTAACTATCATTCTGGTGACCAGGAGGAAATTTAAGGGTAGATCACAATGTTATGCAAGGCAGAGGCTCCTGCACTGTTTTACAGTAATGGGGGGGGGGGAGCGGGTAGGGCTAACCTTCGATATAAAAAAGGCCCAGTGCTCTCAGCTTTCAGGGTTCTCAAGTGCATTGACCTAGATATCCCACTTCCAAATTTGTTTCCTACTCCATCCAAATTAAGGCCATGACCCTGTATAACAGACTTGCTGGGATTGATAATTAAATCTTTTCTAGAGATCAGCTGCCTTTAAAATCAAGCCCTGCGCCTAATCCTCAGCTTTTTCTGTCCTCTGAATGAAAAAGATCAGGTTCTCTTTATACACTGCCAAAAGGTCCTTTGACTTTCACATTTTGCCTTAAATTGGTGATTAATCATACTCAGCTTTTCATTGCCTTTTTAAAATGCATTGATCTTACCCAGCAACAACCATCTGCTTTCCTAATCCTTAGAATTATTTCTTCCCCCATACTTCTCAAACAAATAAGAGCAAGTACATTCTATTCAGTTAAAAACTAGTGAGAATTTTAACAATTGCACACTAAAGCATGTCAGGGAAAGACCAGATATCAGGTCTTTATTGCTATCTAACCAGTGGGTGATCCATTTAGCAAATCTCATTTTATGCCTGCTTCCTAGGACAATTACTGATACCAACTCTCTTAGATAAGTTTCTCCAGAGAGTCTAAGAAGATATTTATTTGCATTGGAAAGTGCACTCAGGAACAATAAATATAAGAAAACAGTGATAGCAGCTTAGGGCAAAGGGAAAATTTGAACTATACTATAGTTATAACGGAGGCCTCCAAACATGCCTTGGGAAAATTAGGATCTGGTATGACCCTTCAGATTATGGTAAGGTCTTTGCACCCACTATGTCAACCAGTCATTGGCTATGGACTGTCCTGGGAAAAAGGACATGAACATGGATGAAGCAGCTTTCTTTGGCTGAGGGCCATTCCTGATGGCAGAAGGTATCTGTCAGCCATTAGCAACATTAGCATCCACTAGAGTGCCTCACATCACAGCATCTACTTAAATACCATTATAAAATTAGGGAAATAGGGGCTCTTGGGTGGCTCAGTTGTTAAGCGTCTGCCTTCGGCTCAGGTCATGATCCCAGGGTCCTGGGATCGAGCCCCGCATCGGGCTCCCTGCTTGGCAGGAAGCCTGCTTCTCCCTCTCCCACTCCCACTGCTTGTGTTCCCTCTCTCGCTATGTCTCTATCTGTCAAATAAATAAAATCTTTAAAAAAAAATTAGGGAAATATATTTTCCTTTTGTCTTTGGTATGAACAAAATAATACGTTAATGGTAACTAGATTTGGACTCATATCCTGGATCAATCTTAATCAGTTTATATTGACAAATCTTTGCTTTCTTGTGAAAGCCACTGGCTGGCACACAAGAGCAAAGGGACAATGACAGAAATAGTAAAATATGGTTAACATTCTTCTTCACTCTATGGTCTAAACCAAATACCTATACCAGAGAATCATTTATGTTCATATACTGAAAACCTCAGTTTATTATTGGGTAGATTTTCTTTTTTGACAAAGCTGATTCCTAGCATGATTATCCTACATTTGTGCTGTAAGGTTATTAATATAATGAGAAATAGTTAATAAATCACATAGTGATGACCAGTAAAATCACAAAGTATTCAAAATACCAGTGTACCTAGAACAGAGAAAACAAGGGTGAAGTAGTACGAAATGAGGTGTGAAGTAATGGAGTCTACAAATCATAAAAACAAAACAAATGTACAAATTTGCCTAAATCGGCAAATGCCCTTTGATAAAAGAGTCTTCTTTGCTTATCCGTATTTCTGAGTTCTGATTTTTCCCTTCAATTTCATATAATTTCATTCAAACCTGTCAGCTCTTTGTTTCTCCAAAGGAGGTATTTAAATTTTATTTTATCTGAAGATCTTTTTCTTCTTTACAGCAGGACATTTAGTACGAATAACTTATTTGGCCATTCTTGGAAATGAAAGTCACAACAGCTCATTTTTCAGCATCATGACTTGTTATTCTACTGTCCCAGCTGACTCTGGCTGATGTATGTAGTGAATGTGTAGTTGACTCTCTAAGTTGTGACAAACTTCTTTTGTAAATTGACATTTAAACTGAGTACATAAAGGGGTCCCAAACATTTTTTTTTTGACATTGACCATGTTAGCCTGTGCTTCTGGATAGACTAAACGCAATTCTGAAATTTTTCATGTGGTTATGAAAACAGATTAATATGAACAACCTTTCTTCTCAGATGAAATCCAAATACATATTTAGAAAATGCAATTTATAATGGAAATTGATCTGCCTTTCTTTTCTTTACAAAATAACCTACCTTATGGGCTGAACAAATTGGGCTGGATGACAATTCTATTGAGTCATGTTAGAAGATTGGAAGCATACAAATTGCATTTCACTATTTCTATCATTTCTCTTTGCTCTTGTATGTCATCCAATGGTTTCTTTGAGTGAAGAGGAGGAGAATATCCTTAGGTGACATCATACAATCTTTTAAAGGTACATAAAAGTGATTTGGTACAAAGAGATTCTTTTAGTCTCTGAAAAGCTCTCTGAGCATGGGGCCTGACATTTCAGGAAAAAGATAATTTCTTTATTTTTTTATGAACAAGATAGTTGCTCGGGAGTGGCAGTCTTCATTCAAGTAGAAGAGGCTTAACAAATAAGGCATGTCTCAAGATCTGTCCATGACAGTAACTATCCATGCCAAGAATGCTGGGCATTTTTGAACTTACTGTTATCTTGTGACTTTACTTTGGAAGGCAAAACATATTTTGTGCCATAAGAAGCAAATTTAGGATTTTTTTAAAGTGTAGTTTATTTTAGAATCTTTATGATCTTTTCGGACTAGAGATAAAAAATGAAATAAAGGCATCTTGTGTATAAGCCTCTTTTGAAATAAGGCTGATGGACGATTAATAAATATATAAGGACAGAATAACAAGAAGTGTCATATCATCCACATCTTTTTGAGGATTTGAGAGAATAAAGGACTTTCCATGTGGCCTTGTAATCCAAGTATCCTGGAAGCTTTGATGCGAAAAATGAAATGAAACAAATAAATATTTGCTAGCAGGATGAGATGGGACAGAATAAAAGATAGAGCATAAATCTACAATTGTGAAATAGTAGTAGATAGAATGCATAAGAAAACAGAACAGCTAGATCAGGAACAAATAGAAAAGAAGGCAATATTGCTTCATTTAGTACCCAGAGGTTTTCTAATTGGTCATAGGGGTATTGGAATGACTCATCATCCTAACTGTCTTTTTTGCAAGAGAAATTGGATTTACATCATGAATGTTTTCCTATTCCTCTGGCCACAAAGGATATCGCAGCAACTTGGGAAAGGAGTCTGTAATATTTAGTCTGGTGGTCACTGAATGATCAACCTCATAATCCAAGCACATAAGCACAATGAAACAAACTAATAGATATAAAAGTAAAAATCTCTTGTAAGTTGTCACGGGGGCAATAAACTGTGGGTAGGGACTCAGTTAAGGCAGCAAGCTCTGAGAATTTTTACTAAAAAATTCAGTATATTTCATCTCACATCTAATAGATGTTGCCCAAACTTATAAACACAACTTTACCCTTTTTGAAATGGGTAGGAAGCAATAAAGAAAGGAAGTATTCAGTAAAATGCACATCGATCAGAATAAGACTTAAAGGAACACTTGTACGATGAAGGACAAAATGTGTAGGGCATTAAAAACCTTCGTAAACAAGGGAAGGCTAGGGAATCTTGATTTCTAAGAATGAAATGCTTGCACTTGTGTTGATATTAAATTTGCGTGTTAGTAGTATGCAAAATGTAAGACCTAGATTGTTCTAACAGCAATGATCGAGCAGAGATTAAATTGCAACTCTCTAGGATATGCTAATCAAGAATAGGACATGGAAATTCATGCTGGGCATTTGGCATCAGTAGGTAGGGCTGGTAGCTTCCCTCCCCCTTTGTTTGCCCTCATAACCTTTCTGTGCTCCCAAAACATTTGGGTTATAGAACCATGAGTTTAGTTTTATTACCTTCTTTTCTATTCTTGGCAATCCCTGCAATTTAGAGTCAGTAACTGGGATTAGCTTCAGCTAATGGGTTTTGTTTTTGTTTTTGTTTTTGTTTTGCCAACTGATATAGATGTATCAAATTATTCTTGAGTCTTAGGTTGTGAAATGTATTCCAAGCAGCCACTGCTCCTTCAAAAATACTTTCAGAAGCATCATCAAAGCCAAATTATTTTAATTAGAAATTGCTTTATTCTTGTCTTATAATAAACTGTCTTTTCTTATTTTGCTTATCATTAATAATTTTAGTTGAATCAGCCCTTTTAGAGCATCTTCATTCTATAGCATCTCATAAGCAACTTTAGCCTAAATAAATGGCTCTTTGGTAAGGTCAGTGAGAGAGAAACCTTTCTGTCAAGATCAGCTGGGGTAAGGATTGCTGGGAGAAAAAAAAAATCTTGCTATTTCCATTTAAGGATTATAACTTCATAACTTCTTCCTAGGAGTCTTTGAGACCCCTCATTCACTATTTGTGTATATATTACAGAGCCCCTCCCACATAAACTGAAGCAGAGCATTGAGCCAGAGCATTTTATTTCATACTTCTGAGGTTCTCAGTTTTATCTAATGCTACATACTGTTTAGTTACATATCTCTGAGTTGCCAACTTATTTCTCAAGGAACGTAAAAATACTGTGACCACAGTATATTCATATAAGTGGCATATATACTTGCTAGCAGATTTTCTCTGTATTTCAATTCAAACTAAATTACACACACACACACACACACACACACACTAGCATCTATAAATATATACTTTTACACTGGAGCAACTTAGACATGGAAGCAATTATATTCACTTAACAGGAGGCCTGGAATTCTTACACAGAATAAACTCATGCTGTGTTTCTTATTGTTTTAATGGTTATTTTTAAAAAGAAATTTAAATAATAAGAAAAACCTTATGTTTAGTTATTGGTTGAATTGTGTCCCACAAAATAATATGTTGAAATCTGAGTATCTTTTATCTCAGAATGTAACTTCATTTGGAAATAGCATCACTGAAGATGTAGTTAGTTAAGATGAGGCCATAATGGAGCTGAGAGAGTCCTTAACCCAGTATGACTGGTGTCCTTCTTAGAGAAGAGAAGAAACACAGAGATGCAGAGATGCAGAGACAATCTCTTGTCTCTGTCCAGAAAAGAATGCAGCCCTACAGACATTTGATTTTAAGCCAATGAGACTCATTTCAAGATTCTGATCCCTAGAACTGTAGTAAATTAAATTTCTGAAGTTTTTTTTTTTAAGATTTTATTTATTTATTTGACAGAGAGAGAGACAGCGAGAGAGGGAACACAAGCAGGGGGAGTGGGAGAGGGAGAAGCAGGCTTCCCATGGAGCCGGGAGCCCAATGTGGGACTCAATCCCAGGACCCTGGGATCATGACCTGAGCCGAAGGCAGACGCCTAACAACTGAGCCACCCAGGCGCCCTCTGAAGTTTTAAACTGTTAAATTTATGGCAATTTGTTACAGCACCAACAAGAAATTAACAAAAGGGGAAAGTTAGCTCAACCCCTGCTACTCCATATTGGATAAACAGTGAAGTCTAAAGCATAATTTTTAAATTTTAAAAAATCTATTAAAAACATTAGGAACAAATTAATTGTCTATAACATTAATATTTTAAAAAAATATTGGGGTGCCTGGGTGGCTCAGTCGGGTAAGCATCCAACTCTTGATTTTGACTCAAGTCATGATCTCAGGGTCATGAGATTGAGCCCCGTATCAGGCTCCACACTGGGCATGGAGCCTGCTTAAGATTCTTTCTCTCTCTGTCTCCCTTGGCCCCCCCTTCAATCCCTCTCTAAAATAAATAAATAAACTTAAACAATAAAAAAATTTAAGTCTATAAACTACCAACAACAAAGTAGAATAGATACAGATAATAATATATAATCTCTTTCTCAACAGATAATAACTGCAAAATCTAAAATGTGCCTAGAAGTAACAAAACTAAACAAGGATAAGTAAAATATTTGTGGTGATCATCACCCAATTATACTGAAAGATATCTTAGGTTGAATTCACAGAAACAGACCCTGAGATGATGATGTACATACAGGACAGTTTCTAGAGTATACACCTAGGATCAACAACTTTAAATGTGTGAGGACAGGGAGATCCCGTAGGGGAAATTTTGTGATGCAGGTGCAACAAAAACTCAATCAAAACTATGAGCAGGTGAAACAAAAAGTAAACCATCCTTAGGCGCATAGTAGTCAAACCACTGAAAACCAAAATTAGAGGAGAAAACAAAGCAGCCAGTGAAAAATGAAGAATTAGATTTTGAGAAGCAATGACAGGACTGGTAGCTGATGTCTAATCAGAAACAAGGAGGCAAGGGGCTGCCTGGGTGGTTTAGTCAGTTAAGTTTCAGACTCTTGATTTCAGCTCAGTCCCTGATCTCAGGGTCATGGGGCTCCATGCTGGGCACAGAACTTGCTTAGGATTCTCTCTCTCCCTCTGTCCTTCTCCTAGTGCTCTTTCTCTCTCTCTCTCTAAAAAAAAAAAAAGGGCGAAGAAAAAGAAAAAAGAAACAAGGAGGCAAGTAGACATAAATCATCTTTAAAAGTGCTAAAAGGAAAAGAAATAGGGATCAAATAATGCTATTTCTGGTAAAAAAAAAATATCTTTCAAAAAAAGAATGAAACAAAATATTTTTAGATAAACAATAGCTGGGATAATTCATTACTAGCAGTTCTGCATTGCATCAAATGCTAAAATCTTCCTTCAGACCAAAGGTAAATGACTCCAGAGGAAACTGAAAACAACAGAAGGAATGAAGATGTTATGATTGCTAGTATGTATAAAACACTCTTCTCTTTTCCATTCTCCTAATTTCTCTAAAATTTAACATACTGTTTAAAGGAAAAACTATTTTGCATTAGGAGTTTTAAATGTATGTAAATCTAAAGTATATGACACAATAACACTGAAGAAGAAACATGCTAATGGATTTTTGGAAACTCTAGATTTTATATGCAGTAAAATAACACTAAGTAGACAATGATAAGTTAAGGTCATAATAACTGAGTAAATACAATGACTAAAATGCTAAGAGAGAAAGTAAAATAAATTAGGTATGTTTTAATTAAGCAGATTATAATATTAAGTGAAATAGTATAATTAAATATGTTTAAACAAAAAGAAGAAATTAAAAAAATATATATAGGATGAAGAAACAACAAATTGCATCACAATAGACTTAAATACAAACATGAATAATTACATTAAAAGAAAATGTAGTAAATGAGGTGCCCAGGTGGTACAGTCGGTTAAGTGTCTGACTCCTGGTTTTGGCTCAGGTCATGATCTCAGGGTCATGAGAATGAGCTCTGTCTTGGGCTCTACCCTCAGTGCAGAGTCTGCTTAAGATTCTCTCTCTCTTGGGGTGCCTGGGTGGTTCAGTTGTTAAGCGTCTGCCTTCGGCTCTGGTCATGATCCCAGGGGCCTAGAATCGAGCCCCACACCGGGCTCCCTGCTCTGTCGGAAGCCTGCTTCCACCTCTCCCACTCCCCCTGCTTGTGTTCCCTCTCTTGCTGTGTCTCTCTCTGTCAAATAAATAAATAAAATCTTAAAAAAAAAAAAAAGATTCTCTCTCTCTCCCTCTCCTTTGCCCCTCCCACTCGTGCTCTCTCTCGCTCTCAAAAATAAATAAATAAATCTTAAAAAAAGAAAATATAGTAAAAATTACAATTAAAGGAGAGATAATTTGAATAAAAATGTGAGATGCAACTAATCTGCTATCTATAGAAAACATGGCTTAAATATGCAGACATACATATATATTGATTAAAAGTAAAAGAATGGAAAAGAATGCGTCATGCAAACATTAATCATAAGAAATTAATCAACGGCGCCTGGGTGGCTCAGTTGGTTAAGCGACTGCCTTCGGCTCAGGTCATGATCCTGGAATCCCTGGATCGAGTCCCGCATCGGGCTCCCTGCTCAGCAGGGAGTCTGCTTCTCCCTCTGACCCTCCCCCCTCTCATGTGCTCTCTCTCTCTCTCATTCTCTCTGTCTCAAATAAATAAATAAAATCTTTTTAAAAAAATTAATCAAAAGAAAATTATAAACCAATATCACACATGAATACAGATATAAAAATCCTTAAAAATTAACTAATTTAAGAGAGTGATATTTTAAAAGAACAATACATAATGACAAAGTGGGTTTTATTCAAAAATGCAAATCCTAATGATTATCATTTGGAAATCAATCATTATAATTCCATATTAACAATATAAAAGAGAAAAAAATCACATGGTAATGTCAATAGATAGAGAAAAATTACTCAATGAAATCCAACAGTAATTTATGTTAAACATTTCAATAAACTGAGAAAAGAAACAGCCTCAGTCTGAAAAGGGACATCTGAGATAAACATATCTGACATCATAATTAATGATGAAGTAGTCAACATTTTGCTTCTCAGATTAAGAAAAAAGAAAGAATTCTTGTTTTCACGCCTCTATCAAGCATTATACTGAAGATCTAGGCCAGTCCAACAAGTTAAGAAAAAAGAAAGTGGTACATAAAATTAAAAAAAAAAAAGTTAAAAAAAAACTAAGAATACTACAAAAACTAGCATTAAGTGAATGTAGGAGGATTATGGGCCATAAAATATAAAAATAAATTGTCTTCATATAGGAAGGAAAAATATGGTACATAAAAATAAGAATAATTTCACTTAAAATAGTATTGAAAATTGAAAATCTTTTAAGAATATATTACACAAAAGATATGTAAGAACTTTGAAAAGCACAAAAAATTACTGAAAATTTAAAGAAATCATAGAAAAGTAAAGAAATATACAATGGATTGGAAGATTCAATAATGTTGAAATGTTAATTCCTTCAATATTTATGTATCGGTTCAACTCAATCCCAACCAAATTGTGCCAATAAGTTTGACATCTTAGAAAAACTGTACAGATTCCTTTAAAGATGCAAGATTTTTATAGAAATAAAAGATGTTTCTAATGGTTTTAATAAAAACTCAAAAGACCTAGAATAGCCAAAACAGTTTTGAAGCAGGAGAATTAAATACACTTCCAAATTTCAGTAATAAAGTGTAGTAATCATGATCATGTGGTATTGCCATTTGGATAGACATATAGATCAGTGGAACAGAAGAGAGAGTGCAGAAATAGATAGATATATATGCATATATGGTCAACTGAATTTCATCAAAGGTGCTAATATAATCCAACAGATAAAAGATTGCTTTTCAGGGGCGCCTGGGGGCTCAGTTGGTTAAGCGACTGCCTTCAGCTTAGGTCATGATCCTGGAGTCCCGGGATCGAGTCCCACATCGGGCTCCCTGCTAAGCAGGGAGTCTGCTTCTCCCTCTGACCCTCCCCCCTCTCATGCTCTCTCTATCTCATTCTCTCAAATAAATAAATAAAATCTTAAAAAAAAAAAAAGATTGCTTTTCAATATATTTTTCCTGAATAACTGCATATCCACATAGAAACAATGAACCTTGGCCCTTAACTCATAATATGAACAAAAATTAATTAGAAATATACTTAAATATAAAAGCCCATAAATTAATGACCAAACATTTAAAAAGACATTTTTCGAAAGAAGATATTTGAAATAAACTCATAAAAGGTCATTCAATATCAGTAGTATTGGTGTTGGTGTTGGTGAGGATAAGAAGCATCTGGAACTCATATATTATTGGTGGTAATGTAAAATAGTACAACCCTTTTAGAATATTCTTTGGCATTTTCTTTGAGGTTTATTTATTTTTAAGATTTTATTTATTTATTTGACAGAGAGAGACAGAGCGAGAGAGAGAACACAAGCAGGGGGAGTGGGAGAGGGAGAAGCAGGCTTCCCGTGGAGCAGGGAGCCTGATGCAGGGCTCCATCCCAGGACTCTGGGATCATGACCTGAGCCGAAGGCAGACGCTTAACGACTGAGCCACCCAGGTGCCCCTTTTTTAAAGTTTAAACATATGCTTGCCATATGGCACAGTCATTCTCCTAAGTATTACCTAAGAAAAATGAAAACATATGTCACAGGAATTCATGTATACAATATCTATATTAGCTTTATTAACATAACCAAAAAGTGAAACCAACCAAAATGTCAATCAACAGATGAACAAATACATTTTAATGTATACACAAAATAGAACTTCACCTAGAAGCAAAAGGGGATGAACTATTTACACACATGACAACCTGGATAAATGTCATAAACATTATGGTGAGTGAAATAAGACAGATTTGAGTATATATTGTATGATTTCCTTTTTCTGAAACTCTAGGGGGGAAAATTAGTCTGCCGTGACAGAAAGCAGATCAGCTTTTGTTAAGCCAGTGGTGGGTGTGAGGTGCTGAGTGAGGAAGAGGCACCTTGTTGGGGTGATTTAAATGTTCTATATCTTCATTGTGACAACTGTTTCACAGCAGTATACTTTTGACAAAACTCATCAAACTGCCTTAAAAATATTCTGGTTCTCGGGGCGCCTGGGTGGCTCAGTCGTTAAGCGTCTGCCTTCGGCTCAGGTCATGATCCCAGGGTCCTGGGATCGAGCCCCACATCGGGCTCCCTGCTCCATGGGAAGCCTGCTTCTCCCTCTCCCACTCCCCCTGCTTGTGTTCCTGCTCTCACTGTCTCTCTCTGTCAAATAAATAAATCTTAAAAAAAAAAAAATATTCTGGTTCTCTTGGACCTCCACAGTCTGGAAGACATATTGGAATGGGTGTCAGTACTGGGTCCCAAGAGCTCAGGGTCACCCAAGGACCCAAATTGGTGCCTTCTCTGGGAGGTGGGGTGAGTGAGTGTGCTAGCTTTGAGCCCAGTGAAGGCCTCTCTCACCCAGGTATTCTGTGAATTTGTGGGGGAGCATGAGTGTGGGGGCCATACCTGCCAGGGACTCCAGAAACAGCTCCCACAGCTGGAGTCAGACAGCTGCCTCCTTCTCTGCCCAGTGCTTCCAGCATTAGAGCACTTGATGCCACAAGCAGGGACAGGTTGGTCCCATTCCAGGGCCTCTCCTGCCCCTCCCATCATCTAGGGACCCAAGACCCAACCCCAGAGGGCATAATTTTTTTTGCATATAAATTATACTTCCAATAAAACTGACAAAAATAGCATACCATTTCATGCCCATCAAATTTACAAGCACATTGGCAAGGATGTGAGGAAATTGGAAAACTTGCATCTGCTAGCAAGGCTGTAAAATGGTACAACCAACAGAAAAATTTCCCAATATCTAGTATATCTAAATTTATCATATCTTGTGACTCAACAGTCCCACTTCTAATTCTATAGTCTTGTGAATCTCTCACTCATATTATAGCCCAGGAATAAAAATCAAGTATTTTCACTGGAGCATTCTAAGTACAAACAAATAACTAGGAATATATCTGGTTTTCAATAGTGAAATGAGTAAATAAGTTATGGTATTTTCATACAAAGGAACACCACATGTATCCTATGATCTCACTGATATGAGGAATTCTTAATCTCAGGAAACAAACTGAGGGTTGCTGGAGTGGTGGGGGGTGGGAGGGATGGGGTGGCTGGGTGATAGACATTGGGGAGGGTATGTGCTATGGTGAGCACTGTGAATTGTGCAAAACTGTTCAATCACAGACCTGTACCTCTGAAACAAATAATACATTATATGTTAAAAAAAGAAGAAGAAGATAGTAGGAAGGGAAAAATGAAGGGGGGGAAGTTGGAGGGGGAGACGAACCATGTGAGACTATGGACTCTGAGAAACAAACTGAGGGTTCTAGAGGGGAGGGGGTGGGGGGATGGGTTAGCCTGGTGGTGGGTATTAAAGAGGGCACGTTCTGCATGGAGCACTGGGTGTTATATGCAAACAATGAATCATGGAACACTACATCAAAAACTAATGATGTAATGTATGGTGATTAACATATCATAATAAAATAAAAAAATAAAATAAAATAAAATAAAATAAACAAAGGAACACCACGCAGCAGTTGAAATGAGTGTTCTAAACCTTCAAAATGAAAAGATCTGGAAAATATAATATTGAGTATTAAAAAATAGCATAAAATGCTAGATAAAATAAGGGCAGCAGAAAGAACCAGAGTAAAGGGACTGCTGTTTTAAATAATAGGGTTATTAGAATTTCTTTATATCAACATGATATTGATCCATAAGAAAGGGAACAAAATCAATGTTGCAGGAATGAAAGTGAAGGGAGGGACAATTTCAGGAGCTACTTTCTTCAGTATGGATTCAATGCACAAAAGGAGAGCAAGGATTGCATAAACCTTAATGGTGTTATCTTTTTTATGTCATGCATATAAAACCTTTAAATTAGAAAATAAATTTAAATTGAAAAATGTAAAAATTAATGTTGAAGTAAGCAAACATCATTTTGGTTGAAGATACATTCAAAATGAGAGAAGAGACAAAAAATGGAGTGGTTCATTGAAAGAAATTTTTATTAGGTATGAGTATTTGGATTTCACAAGCGCAGTAATAAGGAGACACTGTAGATAACTGCCACTCTAAAAGCATTGCTTTTAAATATTCTCCTAGGTTATATCCTTCCAATTAAAAATTTTGCAGACTCAGGTTTATGAAAATACCTGAGGCAAAACTTTTGCAAACATAATCCATTTAAGACCAGGTTTTGAGTCCTTCCCACATTGGTCTTAACTTGCATGATTTAAAATACAGAAAAAAATAAAATACAGAAAAATCAAGATTTAGCTTTAGCTCTATGGGGAATGTGTGGTTAAATTAGGATAATTAGTCTACTAGTACATTTAGATTCTCAACCTATTGATATGTGATTAATTAAGAAAGCTTCACCCTCAATTAGTTCTTGGATGCAACCTAATGTAGAGGCAGAAACACTGCTTAAGTGATTAGGAAAACCCAGTTGAGCTTCTGGTCTCATATGATACAATAAGCTTGTAGAAAAATTGGGCACATACATAGGAACTATAGACACATTTATTCAAGATAATAAACTGAAGCAGTTATTTTAGACATTTAACAGGCCAAGGATCCACACATTTTAGTGTTTCCTTTATACAAAATAAAGCCTACTTCAAAGTCTTCCTTTAAAGTTTATTTTTATAATATTTTGCATAATAAATGCCAAAGGTTTGAAGAGAAAGATTAATAGCTAAATATATGATCTATTTTTTAATTTGCTTCAAAACGTTATCAAAATATACATTTACATGGCAAACTATGACAGTGCTGAAGAAACCATAATATGCTACAGAAATGGACTAACACTGCTGTTTTCAAGGGTTTCCAAAATGATTATATGTGAGAAGTAAACAGCTTTTATTCTGTAATACAAAGACCACTTTGGGCACTAAGAATTATGAATCCATGTAAGCACCACGCTTTGTCTTTAAACTGATCCATTGTATCTTGCACACCTTTACATACTGCTGTGTTTTTTTTAAATTATCTATTAAATACAAAAATTAGTAAATAACATTTTAAAATATTTTAAATACTGAGTAGGTTTTAATAAGTCATTTATCCCAAAAAAACATAGCCTTAAAATGCAATTGCTATCAACTGGAGAGTTAAAAAATTTAGTTTTTAATTTTATAGTGGAAGTTGCAACAACTCTAAATCATATAATCCCAATTAAGATTGCATCATAATAAGACTGAGCACTGGTATTACCTTCTCCCATAGGCGTATGACCGTGTTAATAAACCTTATTTACTTTCTTCCATGACCAAATGGTCATCAGTCCCAAATGTCTCTTAAATTCATGTCTCATGTCCTGTTTCTACTGAATCTGCCCTAAAGACCCCCTGTATGAACTGTACTTGCTATGTATCCTTCCCACACAACACACACTAGATGAATCTAACATAGTGACTCTCTAGAGTCAGAAAAAATCAAACACGAGAGTATTTAATATTTGGTGTGATTATCTTCTGTTTCATTAGTCAGAATCAATATTTTATTCTGTATATGTAGGGTGTTTTTCAGCAAGTTTTACCTGCTTTACCTGATGGATTTAAAAAAATAGCATCTCTCTTGGTGGATGAGTGAGTGGCCTGTGATAGTTACAGCCTATATTTATTTATTGATCAAATACACATTCATTTTCTGATTAGTTAACATATTTCAAGAGTGGCCTGGGTATTAGGAATACAAAGTGAATAGGATAGTTCCTGTCCTTATAGACAATGAAACACATACTTTCAATATAGTTTGATAAGTTACATAAGGGAAATTTTTAAAAAATACTTAGAACACAGATTATAAGAGGAAGAAATATTAGCCTTGTAGTAGTCAAGTGGGGTAACAACATTCCAGGTAGACAGAAATAGTTTATGCAAAGGCATAGAGGATAAAGAGCAAATTATAATATTTTCACCTTATCCACAGGGGAGATGCTCCAAGACCCCCAGTGGATGCCTGAAACCATGGATAGTACTGAACCCTATATATGCTATGTTTTTTCCTATACATAAAGTTTAAGTGATAAAGTTAAATGATAAAGTTTAATTTATAAGTAGCACAGTAAGATATTAACAACAATAACTAATAATGGAACAATTGTAACAATATACTGTAATAAAAGTTATGTGAATGTGATCTCTCAAAATATCTTATTGTACTATACTTGCCCTTTCTCTCTTTGTGTTGTGTGATATGAGAAAATACCTATGTGATGAGATCAAGTGAGGTGAATTACGAAGGCTTTGTGACATAGCATTAGGCGACCCTTTGACCCTCTGATGATATGTCAGAAAGCGACCATCTGCTCCCAGACCAAGGTTGACCATGGGTAACTGAAACTTGAGAAAGCAAAACCATGAATCAAAGGGACTACCGTACAAGTACTTTGGTATGACTAGAATGGGGCAGGGGGCGAGCTTTACTGGGACAGTTAGCAAAGTTGGAAAAATTGGCAAGGACCAGACATAGAAACCCTTTTATGCCATTATGAAAACTGGCTGTTATACCGATGGCAAGAAGCAACCATGAAATGATTTTAAGTTGATGACTGACATGGTTAGATTTGGTTTTGTTTTACTTTTTAAGAATATTCTGGTTGTGTTTTGTAATGTGGATTTGAGAAAGAAACGCTGAGAGCAAAGAGTCCTTTGAGGAAGCTACCATGGGAAACATGAGAACAATAATAAAAAGTTATAATAAAATGGAGGCAGAAGGGACAGTGTTCACAAAACTGGATACTCAACTGGAGGCAGGTGTATTTACTGATGTAAATTGGGGAGCAGATTTGAAAGCATTAGATCAGTGAACAAAATGTAAATTTTGATGGTAGACATATTAATTTGAAGTGCCATTGATAACCTAAATGAAAGGCACCATAAGCAATTAATTATGCAGATCTATGGTCAGAATAAGGACCATTCACCAACTCAACCCAAAAGTGCACTGGCCCATGTCTAACACAGCATCACCAAGCTGCGGGCAGGGAAATAAATCCAACTAGGATTGCTATTTCTGGCCATGTCTCCATTTCAAGGGGGCAGTTCACTGCTCTTGCCAGAAGGCTCAGCATTCCACTGACTTTTCAATGTTTCCATTTCTTTAGCAGTGCAAATTTCTCTACCTTAAATCATCAGACAAATTAATCTCTAAGTCTGCTTCTTCCACTGCAGCATTATTCTTTCAGTCTTGGCAACCACAGGAGCTGTTCCTGATAATGCCAACTAAAGGACAAGCATTTTAACAATGTGTTCTAATACCCATTTCATTTGAACAAATGAAGAAGCAGGCTTGTGGTTGGTAATTTGTTTATACAGCATAAAAAAAATACATCAAAATAAGGGTACTGGGTTTTACAAGTCTGAAAGGTGTGATGACCTTCAGGAAAGATTGAGCTAGAACTTCTTTGTTGGTGTTTTAGGGAAGTGATGACCATTTGATGTAGCCAGGGGATGATTTAATGCACTGCTAATGTATTTAACTCCAGTGAAACCAATCCATATTCCCCCAATATCCCATTATTAGGAAAACTTTAGCAAAGATGAAACATTTCTTCTCTGAAGAGCCTTGGTATTCTAACAAGATAATTTGATGAGTACTGAGTTGATAATTTTAGGATATGGAGACCATCTTACATATTTTTGACTCAACCTGAATTTCTAAACTATCTGGTCAAAATAACCCATAATCCCTTGTATATATTAGACACAGACTGAATCAAACCCAGCTCTCACTGCCAAGTTTTCAAACCCATTCATGATCTGGCCCCACTCAGAGGTGGCTTTACCATGAAGGTAATGAAGTTTAATACTCAGGGCTCCCCACTTGCGCATGAGGAAGACCCCTGCCCCCAGCACTATGTTCACAGTATCATATATGAAACTGACAAAAATGAAGCATTTTTTTTTTTACCTAGTTTTAGGATCGCTGCCCTTTCTGCCCCTTCCTCCCATTTGTCACACTTGCCCTCATGTCAGGTAGTGTTGAAATGGCTAGCGATTGGGGGGATCCAGCTAAAGGGAAGGTGAGCTGACAACAGGACATTTACTTTGTGTTCAGTGGGGTGTTTCTGTGCAATTCAAAGTCACTATTGTGCATAGTTAAGTTATCGCCAGCCACCAAGGAAAAGAATGGCCTCCAGGAATACTTCTGCCACCCACTGTACTAACTGACCCAGTGTCAGTGACAAGAAATGTAGGGTCAGGTGATATGTAGATGTCCTACAGGGCCTGCAATCAAAAAATGAGTGTAGTGGAGGAGAAACAAGGTTGAAATGTACCAAGGATGGGGCGCCTGGGTGGCTCAGTCGTTGGGCGTCTGCCTTCGGCTCGGGTCATGATCCCAGAGTTCTGGGATCGAGCCCCGCATCGGGCTCCCTGCTCCACGGGAAGCCTGCTTCTCCCTCTCCCATTCCCCCTGCTTGTGTTCCCTCTCTCGCTGTGTCTCTCTCTGTCAAATAAATAAATAAAATCTTAAAAAAAAAAAAAAGAAATGTACCAAGGAACGTTTTGTGTAGGATTTTCCAATCCTCAGTAATTTAAAACTGTAAGCAGAGGATTTATTTCTCATGGGCCCCTAATCTAACTCATCAATAATGAAAAACAAAATGTTCAGGCTAGAGGAAAGGCAGAACTATCTTTCTACATTTCCTGTACAAAATGATACTTCAAAATCATTATCATGTGAAGATGTGATTCTAGAGAATTAAGCCAAATCATGTAGGAAAAAAGAGCGTCAAAGAGGTATGTCTGGCATGAAGTAACAAAAATATTATACCATTTTTCTGGCTTTTCATTAGCTTTTCAGATTTGTGGTTTGTTGTAGTTACTTTTCTTAATCTCAGTAAATATTTCATGTCATAACTGAGATAATATACAATCGTCTTATCACATCAGACCCCTAGAATTTAGATATCATACTTCACAAATAATTTTATAGATTAAGCAGTAGTGAGGCCATGACAAAGCAGACAATAGTTAGGACTTCTAATGCAGCTCCCCCGGGGATCTTGTTCGCACATTTGGGTCCAAGTTAATAAGGATATCAATAGGCAAAGTGTGCAGTCCCCTCACTTAGAGAGAAACCCATTTTAATCCTAACACATCTCCATTTTATAATAAATAGCCACATAGTTCAGGAGACATTTTCCAGTGAATTTGTAGACTCCAAGTTTATTTACGATAAGGGCTCTATAAAATCAACTTCCTTGTGCATGTGTTTAATACCCCCCAGTGATTTTCCACCCTTAGAATGCTTTTGCATATGCCATTGTTACTTTATCATTGATTTTGCTAGCTTCTCTATCTCTATTCAAATTGCTTTGAAATCACCCAAGACATGATGGGTATTTCTCACCCTGACTTCTCTGATGTGGGTAGTGTTCACTGCTGCCTGGTAGTAAGCTGACAACTGTTTTCTAAGGGTCTACAATGAGGAGCTGTTTCAGAATGTTTACAAATGCAAAACCCAAGCTGCCTTTGCCATGTTCAATTTCTGCCAAAGGGTTTGGGTCTATATATGATTCATACCTAGTTATGGTTCATAACAACCAAATGGGACCTCCTATACCATCTTGTCTATTTAATCTTTATTTCTGTTTATGACCTCTTTCTTGCCTGCCCACCTTCCTTCCCTCCCTTCCTCCATCCCTCTTTTCCCCTTCCTTCCTTCCTTCCTTCCTTCCTTCCTTCCTTCCTTCCTTCCTTCCTTCCTTCCTTCCTCTTATAACCTATTGACTTTGTGAAAAGGGGCCCTCAGGATCCTAGAAGAGGAATATTATTTCAACAAAACCTAAATAGTCCTGCTGGCCTTCTAGTGTCTTCCTTATTGGCAGGGTCTGAGAACTTATTTGTTAGTTACAGGAATGTCCTCGTTTATTCCAGTCTACGTAATTCCCAGGAATTTCACAGACAAAGCCGAATCTTGAATTTTAGCTGGATATGTCAGCCAGCCTCTATTTGTCCTCCAGAGCCTCTTCATCGGAGGCATCAGTGATAATCATGTCATCAGTGCAGCATACTAACGTGCTCTAATAGTTATCAAGTTCAAGTCCTACCTCATTAAATTGTGGCCCTATGCCTGAGAATTCAAATTTCCCTGTATCAAAACAGTGTATACATCTGATTTCCATCGCACAAGACTGCAAATTGCACCTGGCTGAACTCCAAATCTGGTGTGAAAGGAATGCATCAGCCAAGTAGGTAACATCATACCAGTCCCCACTGGACTACTGCATTTCCTGGGAGTCTCTTCTGTGTCAAGTACAGCTGAAGCAATCAAAGGAACCACCTTGGCTAATGCTCAGTAGTCTAGTATTAACCTCTAAATGCTGTCTTCCATAAGTACTGGCCAGACAGGACTATTACTAAGGGAGAGAGGAATTAAAACTCCCATCCCAACCATTCCTTGATGAGAGCAGCAATTTAATTTCTGTCTTAGAATTCTCCATAGCTTAATGTTTATCACTAGGAGGGCTTGGTTCCAAAAATTCCCATTTACCATGGCTGATTAAAATCACATGAAAGATGGATTTAGCACATTTTTTTGGTAAAGAATAACATCCCTGATTTGCACATAATACCCATCCCAATCATGCATTCAGGGAAAGGGAAAGAAATTCTCCTTATCCAGATTTTCCAAATTGTAATTTTACCCTACCTTGGTTCCCTCCAGCTGTACCTCCAATCCTCCCAGGTTTAACTCCATGCCATTCAGAGCACAGTTCCTACACTCTTTACCCCCACCACTCCATCATAGGAATTATTTCACACTAGGCATCCATATCTCAGAAAGTTTTGCTTACCAGCCCCAGACCACTTGATCTAATCATCGCATACAGTCTAAAATCTCTTGCCAGAGATTAAGCAAGCAGATATTGACCTTTCATCCCATGTTTTTCAGAATTTATGGCTTAGCCTTTAACTGAGGGATGAAATTCTTCCAGATAGGACAGCTAGAGAAAACATACCATTGCTCTTTAAGAGGTAAGAGTGAGGCTAAGGAAGCTCCCTCACCTTCATCCACTGCAGCTTGTTGGTCGCAGACCATCCAGATGCCTTTGCCCATAAAAGTTCTCAGTCACTTAAGGATCAACCACAACCCAAATAACCACTTACATTTGGCAATATACAGTGTCAGCACCATGCCTCCCCATTGCTATTTCTTTTTTTTTTTAAGACTTTATTTATTTACTTAAAGAGAGAGAGCACGAGTGAGGAGTGCGGCAGAGGGAGAAGGAGAAAAAAATCTCAAGCACACTCGTGCTGAGTGCTGTGCCCATGAAGGGTTCGATCTCATGAAACCGAGATCACAACCCAAGCTGAAATCAAGAGTCCCACGCTTAACTGACTGAGACTCCAACACATCTGATTGTTATTTCTAAGAGACCATGCCAATAATTATTCTCCAGGCTTTTCTAATATTTTGTTTTTAACTGTCCTAATGCTTGAACAGAAAGAATCCCCTTGGGGTTCTACAGTTACTTGCACCTGGTCTTTAGACACTTTTATAATTTTTTGATTAATCAACAGTCCTAGCTGAGTTGCAAATGAAAGTAACATTTCTCCTGATTATAGAAGGAACATGAGAAGCTTTCTAGAACTGAAAAATCTTCATCTTACTAATTTCATTTTTTTCCCACTGCCACCTCTTCTTTTATGAGTCTAGCTTTTATCAAGGCTGCTAACAATGGCCAGGGATAGGATATTTAATTAATTTGCCCTTTTTCCTGTTATGCCTTGTCTATCCATTTAGTCATCTCCACCAGATCTAGAAGGATTTCCTAAAAATCCCACTGATAAGACTTATCCCACTAATATGCTTTGGGTTTTCACCATTTCATACAAAGGTCGGTAGGCAGCTAACTTGGCATCAAGTCCTCATCATATTTTCCCCATTTTTCTTGCCAAATGATAAACGGCTGTTGTGATTGGTGGGGTTCTGAAACATAACCCTGTTGAATGCACAAATCTGAAATAACTTGAAGGATCACATTGTCACATTAGACACACATAAACCAGAGATGTTACCCAGTATCAAGCTTTACTAATAAAGAATCTGAGTAATCACGAGGCTCAGGAAAAGCAAGGAGGTCCTCCAATACAGCTCCTCACATGAGTTCTGGGCCTATATTAATATATGAGATCTCCAAGTGATGTGTTTAGTCAAACCCCTTACATAAAAGGAGGCATTTTTCACATTAAAACATCTTCATTTTATATTCAGATAGCTACATAGTTAAAGTGACAATTCCCCAGACACAACCCCGTAAAACTCAAACTTTCATGTTCGTTAGCCATAAGCAATCCTAGAGAACAAGATTTACCCTTTAAAAAGGCATTCCAGGGTGCCAGGGTGGCTCAGTTGGTTAAGCGTCCGACTTGATTTGGGCCTAGGTCATGATCTCAGGGTTTTGACATTGAGTCCCCTTTCAGGCTCTGCTCTCAGCAGGGAAATCTGCTCCAGATTCTCCCTCTCCCTCTCCATTTGTCCCTCCCCCTGCTCATGCTCTTTCTCTTGCTTTCTCTCTAAATAAATAAGCAAAATATTTTTAAAAATAAAAAGAATAAAAAAGCATTCCAAACCTAGTAACTCTTCTGTTAGCAAATACTACTGGTTTGCTTGCTAAGAGACCTGTCATTAACGAGTTTCCTGTGAAATCTGATGAAGTCACCATCTTTCTTTCCAAGAAGCAGCACTTTGCCCAGGAAAGGAGATAGAATGGATTATAGACCTGTTGCTTACCATTTACTTGACCGTGCCTAAGTTGAGGGTTTTTTTTTTTTTTTTTTTCTAAAAATGGGGCTCCCAAATGATATCTTCCAAATCCCCCCAGAATAGGATCCATCCCTGGCTCTGCTATATGCAAGAGAAGAGTTAAGATACATTCCTATCCTCTGTCTCATCTCTGTTCTAACAAACCTTTCCTGCTGAACTTCCTCCAGCATCTTCCATGCCCCGTTCTCCCCAAGTTCACTTGACCTTGTGCTCCCACATACTAACTGCCTGCAGCTGTCTACCTCCTTTCCTGGGGCAGATCATTCATAGCTTTCAAATTTCAGTTTTCCCTACACAAACTTTACGTCTGCTATCCCATGCAATGTATCCTTTCTTTGAAATGTCATTGCTTATGCAAACTACTTGGAAATAACATTAATAGAAGCTACATCAGGGCATCTGGGTGGCTCAGTCAGTTAAGCATCTGACTCTTAATTTTGGCTCAGGTCATGATCTCAGAGTTGTGAGATTGAGCCCCGTGTCAGGCTCCATGCTCAGTTGGAGTCTGCTTAAGATACTCTCTCTCTCCTATCCCTCTGCCCATACCCACCCCCCATTCCTGTGCATGCACTCTCTCCCTCAAAAAAAAGAAAAGAATTAGATAGTAAAAGTAAAGACCACATTTTTTGCTCATTTTGCAATCCCTGAAGAGGAATATAGTATAAATATATCTATAACTTCTGGTTGGCTGATTACATGTTCGGACTGATATATTTGTTATATATATTTATTTATACATTATATATATTTTATATATATGTATATTTGTACATTGTATATTATATATACTTTTCACTACTTCAGTAAACACCCAAAAATGCAGGGACATGAAAAAAATAGAAGTTTTATTTCTCTCTCATATAAAACACTGATCTAGTAGGCTGAATTTTACCTTCAGTCAATTAAGGCATCCATGGACCAAAGAGATGGGGTAAGCTCTGCCATTCTTAACATGAGGCTTTCACACTCACTGCAGACATTGCCATTTCCAACTACGACTGAGGTAAAAGCAGTAGCCCAGAGAAACAGATGCCTTTCAAATAAGCAATATGGAAGTTGAATACATCAATTCTTTTCCCATTCTGCTGGGAAAAATATAGTCCTATGACTATACGAGCAGACTGGAAAATGTAGTCCCTGGCGTCTCTAAGGTGACAATATGCCAGGCCAAAACTTGATCCTTATGTGTAGGCTAGAATAGGCCAGGTTATGCTGTGATAACAGGCAATCCTCAAACTCTCAGTGGCTTAAAAGAACAGTTTTATTCTTTACCCATTCTCCATGTCCATTATGGGTCAACTGGGAGCTCTGTTCAATACTTTCTCTGTGTCCTTATTCTGAGATCCTCACTGCTTGCACAGCTGTTCTCTGGATCTATGCCAGATGCTGCAATAAGGACAAAAAAAATCTTAAGAGTCTTTCATTTATATGGTCTGGCCCAGTAGTGATGCATCTCACTTCCATTAAAAGTTCACTGGCCAAAAAAATAAATAAATAAAATAAAATAAAAAAGAACTATTGGCCAGAACTAGTCCCAAAGTCTTTGCACTGAGAAGATAGAGAGCTGTTAATATTCAGTAAGCAGCAATGATTTTTACCACAGTCTAGAAAAGGTGAAAAATGGATTTGGTTTATAACTAACAAGCTAACCAACACTGGCTGTCCTGGTATCCAAAAGAGGTGATCAATATAATTTTTTAAAAGTTAGATGCAAATAATAGGCTTTCTCATTTTAGGCTTCATATGATTTGAGAAGAGAGAATTTTCATAGGAGATAGTTGATAATTGCTGGTCTTTTACCCACCATCATATCAGCCCCAAGATTTTCATTAGGGAATAAACTTCCTCCATTCTGAATCGTAAGGTCTGGATGAACTGAGTTTTTACTCAAACCCGATGGTGGACATTTATTGGTCTAAATCAATCAGCATAATCTTATCCACTTGATCATAGTGATTTGATTCAGAAGTGGGCATGTAACAAATAAGTCCAATCAGCATAAAATCAGAATTTTAATTTTAAAGTTGAGGGAGAGACACACTCTCCAAGTATAGACAAGAAAGAGGTAGCCTTGGCAAATATTAGCACCCATCTTTTTGAGAGGGGCCACCCACACATGAAAATTATTATTTTTGACATTGTTCAGCTGCTAAATTAAATCAACCTTAAAGTTGTATTACTTAATAGAGTTTATGCTGAATATTATGTTACAACATAAAGTCCTAAACAATCAATTTGGCCTATAAGGCTTTAGCAACTTGATTGATATAATCATAAGAAAATAAGGGTTTATAAATCAAAATAAAAGAATGTTACTTACAAAGAAGTGACAACAGAGCTTCTCTTAGCAACTGTGTTGAAAAATAATTTGATGAAATAAACCAACCCACAACTTTTAACCCGTATCTCTGTTTTGTCAAGTTTTCCTGTAGAACTAAATGACTCTACTAATTACACAGGAGAACATTTAAAATTCTTGAGATAATCTGATGTAAAGATAACAAAAAGAAATAGAACGTAGAAATAGAAAGATAGGGTTTGGCAAAAATTGCAGAAATCTGTGGGTTATGCAATTGACTCTTTACTTAAGCAGCTGACCCCTCCACAAATTATATCCAGTAAAGTCCTCTAACCTGATGAATGTTTCATATCGGAGATTTATTTTTATAAATGAGTTCCACCTCAGGGTTTAGGTAGTGTAGAAGCAAAGCTCCACATAGAGAAGCCAGAGCCCAGGAGGCAGAGAAGGCCAAGAGAACATAACTGCACCTCAACCCTGGGAATTAGCAAAAGTCTGTGTGAGGGCTTTGGACTGAGGCATGATGAAAGTTGGAAAGAGAGACATTTGGGTGCTCCAAGAAATGAAAATCTCCAAAACATCTAGATTACTTTGCAAGTTACATGAATAGAATGGTTTTACTTGTTCCATATTCTTCATCCCCAGATTAAACATAAGGGAATAAATACTTTTCTCTTTTCCCACTGAGGGGCATTAAGATCAGCAGTGATTGTTCACAAAGCCAAACGCATGCACAGTGCGTACACATCGATGAGAAGTAGTGGTCCAAAAGTATGCTTTCAATGAGCAAGGCCAGGAGTCAGGAGTCTTAAATGCTCTCCAGATTTGCCATTAATTAGCACAGGGAGCCTTCCTGGGCCTTGTACGTGAAGACATAGCATAAGGCCAGCTTTGGCTCTACAAATCTATGAATATAAGTAACTTGAGTATGTGGCATTTAATATTTATCTCATGCCTACTATCCATGCCAGTTACTCTGCTAGCCTGTGACAATATACTATTAACCTATTTGTACATAGCATTCTAACTTTCAAATCCCTTTCCATATACCCAGTATTTTCCTTGTAAAAAATCTGGTGCAATATGATGACCAATTAATAGTATGCCAATTTCCCTGATAAGGAAGCTGAACTAGAGTGAGGGCAAGGGATTTGCCCAGTGTTGGGTAATCAATAAATGGCTCAGCCAAACTAGAAGCCAAGACTTTTTATTCCAACCTAGGATGTTGGAACAACAACCACCAAGTAGCAAAAAGCTTTTTGTTGCCCCAGAAAGAATAATGAGTGATAGAGAGAATAAATGCCCTGTGATGCTATGAACCAAAATGGAGTTATCCTGAAGAAGCAAAAATGCTTAAAAAGAGAATAATTTTGTCCAGGCAGACAAGTTTGCAACACATATATGACAGCGTTTTTATGAAGGAATAATATCTCAGGTCTGACTAAAGCAAACCACGGTCATAAATTACAGTGCCTGAATTTCAGTCAATTTTTAATAATATATCACCAAGCATATATTAATCCTCAAGGTCAACAAGCACTGTATGAAACATAGGAGAGCAGTCCAAGGAGAGGTGACTCCAAGAGAGCAAGCACATCAAGACTGCAAGTGGTGACAGGTGAGGTGCCATGGGGATCAATATGAAGACCACCTTGGCTCACTTTTTTTCAAAGACTGGGGAAAAAGCAAGCAGTAAAAATGACGAAGTTTGCAAATGCTAAAAAAAAAAAAAAAAGGAAAAGAGAAGGAAAACAAATCCCAAAGCGGGGGGATAAGCTAAGAGAGCACACCTGAATTCAGAATAACTTGGACAGAACTAGAGCCCAGAGAAATAATTTACTGACTAATGTAACTCAGCATGAGGAAATAAATACGAAATAATAAGGCTAGTGACAAATACAGCATAACAAGCAAGATGCAGCAATTATGAGCAGAATCTATATCCTCTTGAAGTTTTCAGGTACCCAAGGATGGAGCGCTATAGTAAATAATGCGGACGCTGGATCACTGCCTGAGAGCAGCAACATCGACCCATCAATCTTGATTGTTTGGGATGCAGAATAAAAGCGGGCATGGTTCCATAGCTCTGTTGCATGGTCCACAAGTTCCTGGTTTTATTTTTGCCTGCTGTCACCTTTCACCTGTAAAATATTTTATTTTATAAAAGTCAGAATGAAAATGTAAGGAAATTAGAATTTATCAAGTCCAACAGCTTTGCTTTATATGTGGAGGAGACTGAGGCTCCACATCAATTCTCTGTAAATTTAGGTGATGGATTATATAGTCATTTTGGTCCTACCAATATCTCTGAAACTTTCAAGAATGCATGAATCTCACTCCACCTGTCTGTCTAGGACTATAACCTAGTCACGTCAGGGAGTAACAAGGGAATACCTTCTACAATATGGGTGCCTAAGCCATGCTACAGGGATTCTTGGATTTATTCCAAGTGTCTATAATACAAATGCTATGCCTACATTCTTAACTATAATGACAATTATTTTTATACCTATATTCAGTAAATGGAACTAACATTTCAACCAGAATTAGAGACGCCAGATTTAGTAGCTTCCTCAAGAATATGCTACTTGCTATAATTCCAGAATTCCTTTACAATTTATCACAGTGCTCATTACAACCAAACTATGTCTAATTCTATTTCTGTGTCAAAGCTACTTCTGCTAAATAAAAATAAAATCACATTTTGTCCCTTTCAGTGAGGAAGAGGACAACAGTCCTTGGAGGTGACTCTGGCAGTAGCAGAAATCCAAAAACTCTGAAAAAAATAGCTCCATTTTATCCTGGTGACAGCAACATCTCCTAAAGAGGCATTTTGAGTGAAAGGGCAATGGGAAGTGGAAGTTTGGGGGGAGCTTTTGTGAAAGATGTAGAACATGAGATCAGGCATTGGTGGAAATCTCTATAAATAGCTGCAAATTTTGCTTGCCTTCCACTCTCTCCTCTACCTTCCAAGTCCACTGAAACTCCATCGGGTAGTCCTATATTTAGCCAGATGTGGAATATCTGACAACAATAAGAGACCAGTAGGGGCACCTGGGTGGCTCAGTCGGTTGGGCATCAGACTCACTTTCAGCTCAGGTCATGATCTCACGGTCATGAAATCAAACTCTGATTCCGGCTCCCAGCTCAGTACGGAGTCAGCTTAGGCTTCTCTCTCACCCTCTCCCTCTGCCTCTCCCCCTGCTTGTGCACGCACGCTCTCTAAATACATACATACATACATACATAAAATCTTAAAAAAAGAAAACAGTAAGAGACCAGTAATAGTTAACTGAGCCAGAAAGAGTACCCCTTTACCCCTCAGAGGGCAGCCTCTAGTTAGCTCATATGGTAATAGAGACCTCACGTGGCCAGACTTTACCTCTGTTTTTTTTTTTGTTTTTTTTTTTAATTTTTTATTCTTATGTTAATCCCCATACATTACATCATTAGTTTTAGATGAAGTGTTCCATGATTCATCGTTTGTGCATAAACCCAGTGCTCCATGCAGAATGTGCCCTCCTCAATACCCACCACCAGGTTAACCCATCCTCCCACCCCCCTCCCCTCTAGAACCCTCAGTTCGTTTTTCAGAGTCCATCGTCTCTCAAGGTTCATCTACCCCGCTGATTTCCCCTGCTTCATTCTTCCCCTCCCACTACCTTCTTCTTCTTCTTTTTTTTTTCTTTTTTCTTTTTTTTTTTTTTAGATTTTATTTATTTATTTGAGAGAGAGAAGGAGAGACAGAGAGCACAAGAGGGAAGAGGGTCAGAGGGAGAGGCAGACCCCCCGCTGAGCAGGGAGCCCGATGTGGGACTCGATCCCAGGACTCCAGGATCATGACCTGAGCCGAAGGCAGTCGCTTAACCGACTGAGCCACCCAAGCGCCCCTTCTTCTTTTTTTTTTCTTAACATATATTGCATTATTTGTTTCAGAGGTACAGATCTGAGATTCAACAGTCTTGCACAATTCACAGCGCTTACCAGAGCACATACCCTCCCCAGTGTCTATCACCCAGTCACACCATCCCTCCCACCCCACCCCCCACTCCAGCAACCCTCAGTTTGTTTCCTGAGATTAAGAATTCCTCATATCAGTGAGATCATATGATACATGTCTTTCTCGGTTTGACTTATTTCACTCAACGTAATACCCTCCAGTTCCATCCACGTCGTTGCAAATGGCAAGATCTCATTCCTTTTGATGGCTGCATAATATTCCATTGTATATATAGACCACTTCTTCTTTATCCATTCATCTGTCGATGGACATCTTGGCTCTTTCCACAGTTTGGCTATTGTGGACATTGCTGCTATAAACATCGGGGTGCACGTACCCCTTCGGATCCCTACTTTTGTATCTTTGGGGTAAATACCCAGTAGTGCAATTGTTGGATCATATGGTAGCTCTATTTTCAACTTTTTGAGGAACCTCCATACAGTTTTCCAGAGTGGCTGCACCAGCTTGCATTCCCACCAACAGTGTAGGAGGGTTCCCCTTTCTCCGCATCCCCACCAACATCTGTCGTTGCCTGACTTGTTAATTTTAGCCATTCTCACTGGTGTGAGGTGGTATCTCACTGAGGTTTTGATTTGGATTTACCTGATGCTGAGCGATATTGAGCACGTTTTCATGTGTCTGTTGGCCATTTGGATGTCTTCTTTGGAAAAATGTCTGTTCATATCTTCTGCCAATTTCTTGATTGGATTCTTTGTTCTTTGGGTGTTGAGTTTGATGAGTTCTTTATAGATTTTGGATACTAGTCCTTTATCTGATATGTCAGTTGCAAATATCTTCTCCCATTCTTTCGGTTGTCTTTTGGTTTTGTTGACTGTTTCCTTTGCTGTGCAAAAGCTTTTTATCTTGATGAAGTCCCAATAGTTCATTTTTGCCCTTGCTTCCCTTGCCTTTGGTGATGTTTCTAGGAAGAAGTTGCTTCGGCTGAGGTCAAAGAGGTTGCTGCCTGTGTTCTCCTGTAGGATTTTGATGGACTCCTGTCTCACATTGAGGTCTTTCAACCATTTGGAGTCTATTTTTGTGTGTGGTGTAAGGAAATGGTCCAGTTTCATTCTTCTGCATGTGGCTATCCAATTTTCCCAACACCATTTGTTGAAGAGACTGTCTTTGTTCCATTGGACATTCTTTCCTGCTTTGTCAAAGATGAGTTGACCATAGAGTTGAGGGTCCATTTCTGGGCTCTCTATTCTGTTCCATTGATCTATGTGTCTGTTTTTGTGCCAGTACCATGCTGTCTTGATGATGACAGCTTTGTAATAGAGCTGGAAGTCCGGAAAAGAGATGCTGCCGGCTTTGCTTTTCTTTTTCAACATTCCTCTGGCTATGCGGGGTCTTTTCTGGTTCCATACAAATTTTAGGATTATTTGTTCCATTTCTTTGAAAAAAGAGGATGGTACTTTGATGGGGATTGCATTGAATGTGTAGATTGCTCTAAGTAGCATTGACATCTTCACAGTATTTGTTCTTCCAATCCATGAGCATGGAACGTTTTTCCATTTCTTTGTGTCTTCCTCAATTTCTTTCATGAGTGTTTTATAGTTTTCTGAGTACAGATTTCTTTGTCTCTTTGGTTAGATTTATTCCTAGGTATGTTATGGTTTTGGGTGCAATTGTAAATGGGATCGACTCCTTAATTTCTCTTTCTTCTGTCTTGTTGGTGTATAGGAATGGCACTGACTTCTGTGCATTGATTTTATATCCTGCCACTTTACTGAATTCCTGTATGAGTTCTAGCTGTTTTGGGGTGGAGTCTTTTGGGTTTTCCACATAAAGTATCATATCATCTGCAAAGAGTGAGAGTTTGACTTCTTCTTTGCCAATTTGGATGCCTTTGATTTCTTTTTGTTGTCTGATTGCTGTGGCTAGGACTTCTAATAGTATGTTGAATAGCAGTGGTGACAGTAGACATCCCTGCTGCGTTCCTGACCTTAGGGGGAAAGCTCTCAGATTTTCCCCATTGAGAATGATATTCCATGTAGGTTTTTCATAGATGGTTTTTATGATATTGAGGTATGTACCCTCTATCCCTACACTCTGAAGACTTTTGATCAAGAAAGGATGCTGTACTTTGTCAAATGTTTTTTCTGCAGCTATTGAGAGGATCATATGATTCTTGTTCTTTCTTTTGTTAATGTATCACACTGATTGATTTGCGGATGTTGAACCAACCTTGCAGCCCAGGGATAAATCCCACTTGGTCGTGGTGAATAATCCTTTTAATGTACTGTTGGATCCTATTGGCTAGTATTTTGGTGAGAATTTTTGCATCCATGTTCATCAGGGATATTGGTCTGTAATTCTCCTTTTTGATGGGGTCTTTGGTTTTGAGATCAAGGTAATGCTGGCCTCATAAAATGAGTTTGGAAGTTTTCCTTCCATTTCTATTTTTTGGAACAGTTTCAGAAGAATAGGTATTAATTCTTCTTTAAATGTTGGGTAGAATTCCCCTGGGAAGCCATCTGGCCCTGGGCTTTTGTTTTTTGGGAGATTTTTGATGACTGCTTCAATTTCCTTAGTGGTTATAGGTCTGTTCAGGTTTTCTATTTCATCCTGGTTCAGTTTTGGTAGTTGATACATCTCTAGGAATGCATCCATTTCTTCCAGGTTATCTAATTTGCTGGCATAGAGTTGCTCATAATATGTTCTTATAATTGTTTGTATTTCTTTGGTGTTTGTTGTCATCTCTCCTCTTTCATTCATGATTTTGTTGATTTGGGTCCTTTCTGTTTTGTTTTTGATAAGTCTGGCCAGGGGTTTATCAATCTTGTTAATTCTTTCAAAGAACCAGCTCCTAGTTTCGTTGATCTGTTCTACTGTTCTTTTGGTTTCTATTTCATTGATTTCTGCTCTGATCTTTATTATTTCTCTTCTCCTGCTGGGTTTAGGCTTTATTTGCTGTTCTTTCTCCAGCTCCTTTAGGTGGAGGGTTAGGTTGTGTACTTGAGACCTTTCTTGTTTCTTGAGAAAGGCTTGTATTGCTATATACTTTCCTCTTAGGACTGCCTTTGCTGCATCCCAAAGATTTTGAACAGTTGTGTTTTCATTTTCATTGGTTTCCATGTATTTTTTTAATTCTTCTTTAATTTCCTGGTTGACCCATTCATTGTTCAGTAGGATGCTCTTTAGCCTCCATGTATTTGAGTTCTTTCCGACTTTCCTCTTGTGATTGAGTTCTAGTTTCAAAGCATTGTGGTCTGAAAATAGGCAGGGAATGATCCCAATCTTTTGGTACCAGTTGAGACCTGATTTATGACCTAGGATGTGATCGATTCTGGAGAATGTTCCATGGGCACTAGAGAAGAATGTGTATTCCGTTGCTTTGGCGGGGAATCTTCTGAATATGTCTGTGAAGTCCATTTGGTCCAGTGTGTCATTTAAAATCTTTATTTCCTTGTTGATCTTTTGCTTAGACGATCTGTCCATTTCGGTGAGGGGGATGTTAAAGTCCGCCACTATTATTGTATTGTTGTCGATGTGTTTCTTTGCTTTTGTTATTAATTGCCTTATATAATTGGCTGCTCCCATGTTAGGGGCATAGATATTTACAATTGTTAGATCTTCTTGTTGGATAAATCCTTTAAGTAGGATATAATGTCCTTCCTCATCTCTCATTACAGTCTTTGGTTTAAAATCTAATTTGTCTGATATAAGGATTGCCACCCCAGCTTTCTTTTGGTGTCCATTAGCATGGTAAATGGTTTTCCACCCCCTCACTTTCAATCTGGGGGTGTCTTTGGTTCTAAAATGAGTCTCTTGCAGACAGCATATCGATGGGTCTTGTTTTTTAATCCAGTCTGATAGCCTGTGTCTTTTGATTGGGGCATTTAGCCCATTTACATTCAGGGTAACTATTGAAAGATAGGAATTTAGTGCCATTGTATTGCCTGTAAGGTGACTGTTACCATATATTGTCTGTGTTCCTTTCTGGTCTATGTTGCTTTTAGGGTCTCTCTTTGCTTAGAGGACCCCTTTCAAGATTTCCTGTAGGGCTGGTTTTGTGTTTGTAAATTCCTTTAGTTTTTGTTTGTCCTGGAAGCTTTTTATCTCTCCTTCAATTTTCAATGACAGCCTAGCTGGATAGAGTATTCTTGGCTGCATATTTTTCTCATTTAGTGCTCTGAATATATCCTGCCAGTCCTTTCTGGCCTGCTAGGTCTCTGTAGATAGGTCCGTTGCCAATCTAATGTTTCTACCCTTGTAGGTTACATATCTCTTCTCCCAAGCTTTCAGGATTTTCTCTTTGTCTATGAGACTCGTAAGTTTTACTATTAGATGTCGGGGTGTTGACCTATTTTTAATGATTTTGAGAGGGGTTCTCTGTGCTTCCTGGATTTTCATGCCTGTTTCCTTCCCTAAATTAGGGAAGTTCTCTGCTATAATTTGCTCCATTATACCTTCTGCCCCTCTCTCTCTTTCTTCTTCTTCTGGGATCCCAATTATTCTAATGTTGTTTCATCTTATGGTATCACTTATCTCTCGAATTCTGCCCTCATGATCTAGTAGTTGTTTATCTCTCTTTTTCTCAGCTTCTTTATTTTCCATCATTTCATCTTCTATATTACTGATTCTCTCTTCTGCCTCATTTATTCTAGCAGTTAGCACCCCCATTTTTTATTGCACCTCATTAATAGCCTTTTTGATTTCTACTACGTTGGATTTTAGTTCTTTTACTTCTCCAGAAAGGGTTTCTCTAATAACTTCCATATTTTTTTCAAGCCCAGCTGGTATCTTTAAAGTGATGATTCTGAACTCTAGATCTGAGCTCGTACTAATGTCCATATTGAGTAGGTCCCTGGCAGTCGGTACTACCTCTTGTTCTTTTTGTTGAGGTGATTTTTTCCATCTTGTCATTTTGTGTAGAGGAGAATAGATTAATGAGAGAACAAAATGCTATCAGAGTAACAACGTCCCCAGAAAATATACTCTAAACAAATCAGAAAAGACCTGAAGCAGTGGAACAAGAAACGGAAAGAGAGAAAAAAGAAAAAGAAAAAAAAAAGATAAAGATAAAGATAAAAACAAAAACAAACAAAACAAAACAAGAACAACAACAAAAAACCAGAATGTGATCAAATATGATCAGGCTGGTATATAGATCAGTGCCACACACTAGATTTGGGGTGTATTTTGGTCTTTTAGAAGAAAGTACCTCCCAAAATTTTAAAGAAAGAAAAACTTATATATGTACAAAAATAAGGGTTGATATGATGAAGGGATGGAATATGACTGTAAAGATGGAAATAATAAAAAATTTTATAAAAGGAATTGATAAGTTGTTTGAAAAAAGAAGAAGAGGATTTAAAAAAAGAAAAAAGAAAAAAAAAGGGAGAGAATGTGATCAGGCAGGGGAATAGAAAACACCATATACTAGAGATTTAGGGTATATTTTAATCTGTTAGAAGAAACTATCTCAAAATTTTAAAGAGAGAACAACTTATATATATAAGCCAAAAATACGGGTAACTACTATGAAGGGATAGAATATGACTCTAAAAATGAAAAATAAAAATTTTTTTTTTAAAAAAGGGATTGATAAGATGTTGGTTGAAAAAGGGAAAAAGAAAAATTAAAAAAAATAGACAAAAAAAGACAAAAAGACAGTTAAAAAAAATTAACTTTGAAAGACTAAAGAATCATGGTAAAAAAGCCATGGATTCTATGTGCAGTAGTCCCCTAGCGCTGGAGTTCTGCCGTTCTCATTGATCGGTAAACTTGGTCTTGGCTGGCTGTTCTCGCTGATCTTCTGGGGAGGGGCCTGTTGCCGTGGTTTCCAAATGTCTCTGCCGGAGGCGGACTTGCCCCGCCCTTGCCCCCTCCCGGCTAAGTCATCTGCTCGGGTTTGCTCTCAGGAGCTTTTGTTCCCTGCGAGCTTTCCGTACAGCTTTGGAGGCGGAGAGTGAAAATGGCGGCCTCCCAATCTCCGCCCCCCGGAGGAGCCGAGAACTCGGGCCCGCTCCTCAGTGAGCCCCCAGAGAAAAGCCGTCAGTCACTCCCGTCTCCCCGGTCTCCGGCCGCACTCCGTGCTCACCCGGCCTGTGGCCGCGCGTTTCTATCTCTGGCACCCGACCCGGAGTGCAGTCTCCAAACCCAGCAGATCCCTGCAGTGCGCTCCCACGCGGCTCCTCCCGGGGGAGGAAGGTGAGTCTCCCCGGATCTGCCGCTTGTTGCGTCCCTGCTGGAGGAGCAGGGGCCCGACTGTGCCGCGGATCACGGTTTATGGCAACCCCGAGCTGAGAGCCCGCGCCTTGGCTCTGTCTCTGCAGCCGGCTTCCCTGCTCCGTTACCTGGGAGCGCTGCCACACTCAGGCACCCCTGGTCTTTCTGTGACCCCGAGGGTCCTGAGACCACACTGTCCCGGAGGGATCCACCCCCCGCTTAGCCACGAGAGTGACGTCCCTCGGCAGAGCAGACTTTTAAAACTTCCGATTTTGTGCTCCGCGGCTCTATCACTTGCCAGAAGCGGCGGACGGAGGCCCCTCCCCCGCCGTCTATCCTCCCGAATATCGCCGCGGATTCACTTCTCCGCACGTCCTACCTTCCAGAAAGTGGTCGCTTTTCTGATGAGAGAGTTGTTGCTCTTCTTTTCTTCGATCTCCTGTTGAGTTTGTAGGTGTTCAGAATGGTTTGATCCCTATCCAGCTGAGTTCCTGAGAGGAGACGAAATCCAGGTCTCCTACTCCTCCACTATCTTGCTCCGCCCCCCCACCTCTGTTTTTTTAAAGAAAAGCTGCAAATGTGATTTTTTAATGTCACATATATAATTTTTAAGACATCAGCAACCAGTTCAGTCTTTTTTTTTTTTTTAATTCACTTGGCCTGTTTATTCCTGAAGTGTTTTTAAGAGGCAACTGATGGTAGTATTTACAGAACCAGAAGGCTCAGTCTTATTTTTAAGGTACTGTATTGGCCAAGCAGCATGTATCTGCAAGCCATTTGGGCCAGGATACATTCCCATGGGCAACCAATTGGGAATGTATCCTGGCCCAGATTCTAAGTTGTAATATAAAAATACATCTACCCCAAGCCAGAATGCGTTAAGAGAATCTGTTTCTTTTTTTAATAGACCTTATGATGAACTTGGAGGAGCCATATACCCTATGGGGTCTGTAGGATACACTGTTTCCCAAAACTATTAGGGTAATGAAAGTGGAATTTTTCTATGATTCATCATTAGAATTTGGTGAAAGAGTGACAGGAGGCCTATAATCATCCAGATCACCTGACACCTGATTTTAATTTTTACTTCCACAAAAAAAGGAGGAAAATTAGATTTAGATTTTTAAGTAATATTAGCACCCTACTAAAAGCAACCAAAAGATGTCCTAAGTCCATTCTCAAAATAAAACATTGGTCGCTATAAATTATCAAATTCTATTTGAGTATAGAATGAAATCATAGTGTATGAAACCAATGTTCACAATGATACCATTATTTTCAATATGAGATCTTATAAGTTGATGGGCAAGGAAAGGGAAAACATCAAAGTGAACATCCTTCAGCCAAGAAGGATGAATATTGGGTGAATAAAATTTCTATAGCTAAAATGTAAAAGGGACACCTGGGTGGCTCAGTTGGTTAAGCATCTGACTCTTGATTTCAGATCAGGTCATGATCTCAGGGTCAGAATCAAGCAGTGTTGGGCTCTGTGCTCAGCAGGGGGTCTGCTTGAGATTCTCTCTCTCCTCTCCCTCTGCCCCTCCCCCTGTTCCCACGTGCGCTCTCTCTCTTGCTCTTTCTCTGTCTCACAAATATATAAATAAAAAGATTTACTTATAAATATTATTTTAAATCTTAGTTGGAATAACATTTCTTGATCTGACACTTATATTAATGTATGAATAAAAATCAACTATATGAAAGCTAGGTCTTTAATTTTATTGTTTTTATCCTCTTCCTCCATTTTTTACATATCCACTAAGTCAAAAAGAAATATTTAGGTGTAGAGTGTTTATTCTTTTCTGTTCTTGGAACATCTCTCTTAAAAGAGTGTGAAAGTAAAGTTTAAAGAGTAAGAGTAAGAAGGACAATAACTTGTCAGTATCTAATTTTAAATGTTACTCCTGAAATTAGTATCATTATACTAGTTACTGCATTTGCATGATACCATAGGCTTAGAGTCCAAATAAAACTAGTTTGGAATCAGAAAAATCAGGTTTCAGAGATAAATGTTATAATAAAAATATACAGTTTGACTTGCAGTATAGATAGTTTTTAACTGCTGCCAATTCTTACTGTGATTTCTCATAGTAACAGGTGGGAAAGTAGGGAAGATATTGCTAGTTTTCCCCAATATTTATTTCCTCCTCATTAAAAACAAAAACAAACCCCTTTGTGTCTGAGTGCATTATTGCTCAGAATAAAGGCTACATTCTCATACTCCTTTGCATCCAGGTATGGCCATTTTGCCAATTTCTGCTCAAGGGCATGTGATCATAAGTGATTTGTGCAACTTTTGAGCCACACCATTAAAACGAAGTGTGTCTTCCTCTCATCTTTTCACCATTTCGTTAGGTGGAATGCAGACAAGGTGATGGGCCACCTTGAACTCTGTGATAAAAGGCAATGCCTAGAGATGGTGTAATGATGATGTAGAATGAACCTGAATCCCTGCCATCTTTGTACCACCCACCCTCGCCTAGTTATAGCCAGACCACATGCAGTGCAAATTTAGGTCTGTATTACAGTAACTGAATATCCTAACAAATACAAAATTTGATTATAAAAAAAATCAAGAATAACTAGCCATTATCATCTAGAAGTCAGTTACAACAACAGAAATTGCAAAAAAGGAAAACTAGTGTCCTTATCATGCCATGGGGAAAGCATTTGGGGAAATTATCTGCAGTTGTTGGGAGGCAGACCATGTGTCTCTGAGCTTGGAGAAATTATGTGGGAAAATCACAAAATTAGTATGTATTCATTGTTTCTTGGCATCTCCAACGAAGTTGAACAAGAATGACTAAGATTAATGCTACCAAATGCATATGCTGAAACTGAAAGGAATTTGGCTCTTTTCTAAGATAGATTTTCTCAGTCTGCCATCTTAAATCTAAGGTGACCAAGAATCTGGGAATCTGGGGCATTGCAGAATTAATAAAGCCAACTAAAATAATTTTAAGAAGTGGCTCTGAAATGATAATTTTAGCAAGAGATAAGTCTGTGGCCCAGAAGTTTTCTCCCATACAAGCCAAATAATGTGAGCCAACTGAACAGCTAAAAATCAGATTAAGATTATTCCCTCATCACCTCAGTCTATTTCCAGATGGCTGATTCTCTATTTATGTTCACTCTGAGTGTGACTTGTGCAGATTAATTGACAAGGAAGAACCTTCTAGACAATAGTATCTGGGATCACAGAGAGCAATGAACAAAATAAATTCTTCCAGGGAGCAAACCAGATGGCCTAACCAAGGAATTTCCTCAACTGCTAGCTCAGGGCTCTTCTATTCCTGACCAGTAGTCTGTGATATGTTATATGGATGATTGATTGCTGGTATTTTCCATTCTTGCCTTTTCCAAGTAGTAGCTTATAGTGTGATTTTCCTATTCAATCATCATTATATGTTGGATGTGTTGGGGGGCAGATAACATGTCATTTAATTTAGAGGTGATGCACTTGGAGGAGCAACTCTCTCAAATACCCAAGACTTTTAGTTGAAGATAGCCCTGTTCCAGAAATTTGGATTGTCTTTCTTGGGAAGGAGTGACTGTGTTCTTTACATGGGAAGAAGAGAATGCATCATTACCTGTGGTCAAAAGGATGCCTTGTGGTAAAGACTATTTGTTTCCAAATACCTATCCTTCCCTTATCTGAGGGTAATAGATAATTAGATTTATTAATAGATTTTTAGCTGCCATTTTTAGTTGCCATAATCTTTCTAAACTTTCTCAATATCCCCAATATCATTATGATGAAGCCTTGGCCAATGATAAAAGCAATCTAAATGCTCATTGACTGATGGATGGATAAATAAAATACAAGCACGGCCATATAATGGAATATTATCCTGCAATAAAAATGAATAATGTCCTGATACATACTACAACATAGATGAACCTTGAAAACACTCTGCTAAGTGAAAGAAGGAAGTCACAAAAGGCCACATATTGTATAACTCCATTTATATGAAACGTCCAAAATAGGCAAACACACAGAATGAGAAAGTAAATTAATCAATTTTAGAACTATAAAAAAAAGCAGAAGACAAAAAAATAAAAGTAATAATTTGATTGTAGGGGAAGGAGGTAATGGTTTTTTGGTGGGGGATGATGGAAATAATCTGGAATTAGGTAGTGGTGACTCTGGGCATATACCGAAAACCACTGAATTATACATTCTACAATTTTTTTAAAAGATTTTATTTATTTATTTGAGAGAGAGAGTGCAAGAGAGAGATCACGAGCAGAGGGTAGAGGCAGAGGGAGAGGGAGACTCCCCGCTAAACTGGGAGCCTGGTGTGGGGCTCAATTCCAGGACCCTGAGATCATGACTTGAGCTGAAGGCAGACGCTTAACCAACTGAGCCACCCAACTGCCTCCACATTCTATATTTTTTTAATGTAAATATTATGTTATGTTAATTGTATCTCATTTAAAAAAAGAAGAAGAAGAAGAAATACAGTCAACTTCCAGGTCTTGTAAAGAAGAGGCATGCTCTCTGTTTCTCTTCCCTTCAGCTCCCAGGCTGGAATGTAGACATGCTGGTAGGAACTGTCTTGGGTATGAAGATGAAGGCAACTCACTAAGCAGAAAAGTAAGACAGAAGCAGCTTTAGGTCTGATACCACCATGTTAACCATGCAATCCTAGACAGCATCTTCCTAGACAGTCAGGTGGAAGATAATTACAATTCAGTTTAGCATAAGCCCTTGTTTTTTAGGATGAATGTTACAGAACACAAACCTTTATTGTATTTCAGGAATTAAAAGGAAAATGACATAACTTTCAGAATTGCTGGTAAATTATCACTGTTATCTTTTAATTTCTGTCCAACCATCCATGCAGAGGTTGAGATTCTAAATGGAAAGCATTTCAAGAGAGGCAGAGTAGTGCTGTGTCTGATGCGTAAGCTTTGATGTCAGACAATGCTAGACTGGAGTCCACCTCTGACGTTCACTCCCCATATGACTAAGTTACTTAATTCCCCCACCCATATTTGTCTCACTTGGAAAATAATAATAATATCAGCTTGATGCCTAACGGAGAGCAAGGGCTCAATAAACGGTAGATTTTGAAAAAAGAAACAGCACTCACACTTGGGGTATTGTTCGAGGCTTTGACTTTTCTTCCGTATGAAAATTTTTCTCCAGGGAAATTGTTCCTTTTATTTCTTTATCTTCTGCCTTTCAAATTCTCCATAGCTCTAAAATTGATTGCTGACCATACAATGAAAAATGGCTTTTTGATTAATGTTCAGTATTACTGATTAGGAAATGAATAGTAGTCAACAGTTATGATTTGCTATGGCTAATAGTATTAGTAACTAAATGAACAGGCAGAATAAATCAGATATATTTGTAATAAGCTATTTTTTAAAGCAACTCAAATTAGATGGCCTTTTATATACACTGTCTGGGGATAACAGTGCTCCTGAAAAGCTGCTATTTGTGCCCGTGGGACTTGCAGAAACCAAACTGCAGTCTCCAAAAACCCGTGCCATTCAGCCTGCTGTATGATGCCAAGTCGCAGTCGGCAGCCAGGGGGAAAAAGTGCTAAATTACCGTACTGCTTGACACTTTTAAATGAACCTTAAATGAACAATTCATCTCCTGAGCTCAATATGCTGTAAGCATGTTATAAAATGAAACCTAAGGAAATATTGTCTAATCAAGAAATTTTCCTAGCCCAGATAATAAAAATATTTCAAATATGCACTAAACTAATGAGTAAGCTCAACATTTTATGAGGCACCGATTACTCAGACTGAATACTGTCAATTCTAATTCATTACAATATTGTTAAATCAATTTAGGTGTCTGAAGGTTCTGACTTCAAGATTTGGATTTCTATAGATTATTTTTGCGTAAATATCATAAATTGCGCTATCATATTGAGTTAGGAAGACGAGTGGAGTATAACCAGAAAACAAATTCAGGTGCTTTCCTCATTTCCTCATGAATAAACACTAGGGTAGGTCCATGGCTCCTTAAGTCACTATTAGGTCATCAAAGCATTTCTTGTCACTATGATCACAAAACAGAATCAGTTGAACGTTCAAGTCAGTGTAATAACGAATAAATTGCAACTTCATTTAAATATGTAGATTGGGAGTGCCTGGGTGGCTCAGCGGTTAAGTGGTTAAGCGTCTGCCTTTGGTCAGATCATGATCCCAGGGTCCTGGGATCGAGCCTTGCATCGGGCTCCCCACTCGGTGGGGAGTCTGCTTCTCCCTTTGCCCCTGGCCCTGCTTGCACTCTCTGACTCTCACTCTGCATTCTCTCTCTCAAATAAATAAATAATATCTTTTAAAAAATATTTTAAAAATAAATAAACAAACAAATATGTAGATTGTGTGTGTGTATACACACACACACAATGGAATATTACTCAGCCATCAGAAAGAATGAATACCTACCTTTTGCATCGACATGGATGGAATTGGAGGGAATTATGCTAAGTGAAATAAGTCAAGCAGAGAAAGACAATTATCATATGGTTTCACTCATATGTGGAACATAAGGAACAGCATGGAAGACCACAGGGGAAGGGAGGGAAAACTGAATGAATGGTAAGAAATCAGAGAGGGAGACAAACCATGAGAGACTCTGGACTCCAGGAAACAAACTGAGGGTTACAGAAGGGAGGGGGGAGAATACACCGGGTGATGGGTATTGGGGAGGGCACGTGTGGTGATGAGCACTGGGTGTTATATGCAACTGATGATTCGTTGGGCACGACATCAAACACTAATAAGATACTATATGTTGGCTCACTGAACATAATAAAAAAAATGTAGATTGTTCATGATGCAGAAACGAAGAATAGATTCAATTCATTTGTCCTCCTTACTCTTTTCTCAACTTTTATTAATGTTGGCTCCTTGACCCTTCCGGAAGGAGGAGTGGGAAGGAACAGGGAGAAGCCAGAAAAATGGTGAGCATTTCTTATTTGGCTTATTTGGATGTTACAGTGATCTGCACTGGTGGCCTCTTGAACTAGAGGCTTGCAAAGTGGATGCTTCCTTTCTGGTAGACCAGTCATTTGAAGTTTTCTTGATCAATACGCAATTATGTATTTATTCCAGTTGGCTATATGCACATATTTTCTCAGAGCCTAGATATCTTCCGATGGTCCTTTTTTTTTTTTTTTTTTTTTTTTTTTTTTGTCTGCTGAGGTCTTTTGCTTTTCAAGGCTGCCCCCTTACAGACAAAATAAGACAATTCTACCACATGTATCTCACATTGATGGCCCTCACCAAGTGCACAGGAGAGACCAAAGCATCCTGTGCTCTGTCACTCTCTAGATGAACAGGAAACACTTTCCTTCTGCCATCAGAACTAACCAATCATATGTTTTCACCCTTTAGATTTGTGAGGCATGAATTAGATATCAATTTCGTGTGTCCTGTAAGCTCCAGGGATATGCATCAAACTTTCTGAATGGGCTCATTAAGTCCCTCTCCCTAGTCTGGAGGCAAAGAGGTCTGACAGTCCACTGACAGAGTTCTCCCAAGGCTTCTTTAAATTCCCATTTATTTCTCCAAATTATTGCATAGGCTGCAAGTCAGCATTCAGCTGTGTTAGCACTCGTTAGGAAACCTCCTTGAAAGTTTTGTGGGGGGCCCTGCACCTCATTTTAAAATGCAGCAGCTGTGGCCTGGAGAACTTCGCTGAAACTATGACTAAAACAGTTGAGGTTCAACGTTATTTATGTAAATACTTTTCTTTCTCTTTTTAATCTTATTATTTTTTTATCTCCTCAGTCCGGTTTGTTTTCATGGTTAGACTTCGGCTACTAGGAGACCTAGCAGTACTACCCATACTACCTCTGTGGGTAGTTAGAAGGTAGGATGGTATTGAGATGTGGGACATAGGTCAGTGAAATACAACCTTGACATCACTGTAGCTCTTCATGGAAAATATCTTGTCCTGGTCATCTTGGGTTACCATAAAAAAGTACCAAAGACTGCCTTAAAAAAAGAAACATATTTTCTCATAATTCTGGAGGCTAGAAGTCTGAGATCAAGGTGTTGGAAGGGTTGGTTTCTTTGTAGGCCTCTCTCCTTGGCTTGGAGATGGCTGTTTTCTCCGTGTCTTCACGTGGACTTAACTCTGGGTCTATTTCCAAATTCCCTCTTCTTATGGTCAGATTGGATTAAGGCCCACCCTAATGACTTCATTTTAACTTAATTACCCTTTTAAAGACCCTAATTCCAAATACAGTTATATTTTGAGACACTGGGAGTTAAGACTTCAAACATACCAGTTTTTATGGGATGTAACTCAGACCATAACTAATAGCAAAATAACCATCATTTAACCGAGATGGATTACTATTTAGAACATCATAACTTTTAAAAATTATCACCCCAAGTCATCTTGAACCAAATGTACCGCTAATATATACATATACATAAATACCCACATATATACATATATGTCCTATGTTGTAAGCTATTATATCATATCCTTCATTATCTTCATAACAAGAGTTCATTTTTCCAAGTTTTACTTTCTGTATCAACTCAGAAAGGATTAGCTAGCTAGTTTTTCTCATAATCTTTCCAAATAGTTTCTAAGTATATAAATAAGCCTAATACTATGCCCACCATCATCCCATTCACTCTCCCCCTCCCCAAAAAAAGGAACAGTTAAAATATTGGCTTAAAGATATTTGACTTATATTCATCTCACTAAGTCTTGGTTTTCTCCATTATGACCTTGGTGTGATAATGGTTCTATCTTGCTGTGAAGCTTAAGAGAAGCTACCACATAAGGAAAGTGTTTGGTCTCATACCCAGCACATAAGAGATTGCTCAATAAATACTACTTTTCATTTTTATTATCAGTATCACATACATATTTGACCATAACATTTACCTTAATAATAATAATATTTGCATTTAAAATTATTGAATAGTATAAAATATTTAAAAACAGTTTGAAATACAAGCCATGCAAAATCTGTGCAATAAAAAATAACAACCTGACACCTTAGTTGTTTAGTCCCTATTACAGGCATATTTACTGCCCTCTGGTGGCCATTGTCCTAATAAGAGAACCGTTACTAAAAAATGTGTAAAAAAATTTTGAATCATGGTCTTTTAGAAAATGTTATCAAACAATCAGAGGAATCAATAAACATAAGCATTATACCTTTCCTTTTGATTCTGAGAAACTAAAAAACTCTACCTTATTAAATCATAGTAATAGAAATTTGTATGTTTATAAAAAGATGCATTTGGAGAATTTTCAAATTAGAGTCAGGAGACCTTCACAAGACTGTAGTTTTGCTGTCATCGGAACACTTTCCCAACTGAAATATGAAAAAGGATTGAATTAGATCAGTGTTTTCATAAGGGTTGTTTTCTTTACACATCTGGCCAAAGTTACATGGCTGCTTTTTAAGGATCCATATGCCAGTCTTACTTTACATCATCATTATCATCTTTTCTTGACTGTACATCTAGCCTAGTTTCAGCCCAATGGTAATTCACAATGTTTCCATAAAATTTTCAAATTAGTGTCAATATCCCAAACTTGAAGATATAAAAAAAAAAAAAAACATAAAACATGACTTTGTGTTTTCCACTAAGGCACATCGATCTGTCTTGGTAATTTTTAAAAATAGAAAAATTATAGAGAGATATGTAGAATTCTGGACATAAGAGTTAACTGATTTTTAACTAATCCTAGAAAGCATCTTTAAAAAATTATTGAAGTTAGGGGCGCCTGGGTGGCTCAGTCGTTAAGCGTCTGCCTTTGGCTCAGGTCATGATCCCAGGGTCCTGGGATCGAGCCCCGCATCGGGCTCCCTGCTCAGCGGGAGGCCTGCTTCTCCCTCTCCCACTCCTCCTGCTTGTGTTCCCTCTCTCACTGTGTCTCTCTCTGTCAAATAAATAAATAAAATCTTTAAAAAAAAAAAAATTATTGAAGTTAAATATCAGGAAGAACCTGATACATTATAGGGAACTTTCTTTCATTAATCTAAAATCTTTATCTTGCAATTTCTAATCAAGTAGTTTCCTATTATGAATTTTAAATATTAGTACATAATGATGTTTTCAATTTGTATAATTGAAGAGTATATTTCAGTGGTGATCTTTTAAAAAATATTTTTATACTGTTGGCATGGTTTAAATGAACACCTCCTAAAAGTTAAGAAACATGTACTAAATAGTCTGGCAAGGCTTTAAAAACCTAACCACTTTTTTTTTAAAACATAACATAATAAAAAAAAAAGAAAAAGATTTTTTAATTTTTCCTACTTCCTGTATAGAAGCCAGTTCATATATTTTTCTTAATGACAATTTTATACAGACCATATTGAAAGCAACAATGTTTACCATAATGGCTCAGCTCTCTTGTATGCAGTTTAAATAATCTCTTCAATCTCTTTGTTTCTTCAACCTTCTTGTTTTTGTACTGTGAATTACTGTTAATATAATGACATTTTAAAAGTTATACACATAAATATGATAAGTTTTTAAAGCTCCTACACATCTATAAAACCTTTTAATAATAAAAAAAATAAATGAGCAGAATCCACAAAACTAATGCAAATTAAAATTAATCTCACAATGATCACTAAATTGCTGGTTGAAATTTAATATAATACTGTTCAGAGGCAGGTCCTTTGAAAGACAGCTGGTTTACCCCACTGTAAACTGGCTGAGGACTCAAGTCTCTCACTTTCCCTACCCTATTCAAACCCCTAGGAAAATTTGGTTCATGTTAAAAATCTCAACATTCCTTAAAACTTTGTTGATGGCTAGATCCTATGATTTGCCTATATTCAGAGTTTCTTATCCTCTCCTCTGAACTATAATCTGGACTGTAGTATCTCCATCAGTAAGAATCTGATGAGTAATGAATTAACTGGAATGCCATCTCCGTGCGTATCATCTGTATGTTTCTGCCGCAATGCCGTCATCGGCTTCTTACTCAAATTACAATGTTGATAATGCAAGTTAATTTATTATGCCTCATGACCACTTGCTGATATATATTTTACCTGTGGCAGTTTTAAAACAGACCCACAAATTCTTTGATAACTCATTCCCTCAAGTTATGGTGTCTATATCTCCTCCCTCTGAATCTTGGCTAGCCTTAGTGACTCAATAGAATAGAATCATAGAATTCAGCAGAAGTAACAATGTGTGACTTCCAAAGCTGGACCACAAAAGATGTTACTACTTTTCTTCTCTGGTCACTGGATACTCAGGCTTGGAACCATGAGCCACCATGAGAACTGTTCTGATGCTGCCATGCTTCGGAGAAGTGCAGTCCACCAGAGAAGCCATGGGTAAGTGCTCTGGTTGAAAGATCCAGTTGCTCATTTTATTCACATTAAATTTTGTGCATTAAATTTTATTTTGGAGTCACATAGCTTAGTACTATGTTGTTAAATCCTTCGCCCGTTGATCAATGCACTTTCTGAGATTTTATCAGGAAAAATAGTTGACAATAAAAGAACAATATTTCTAAAATACCGGTGTGGTTAACTATTAATAGAGTAAGTTCAGGAATGTTAACAACACACAATCTGGTATAAAACAGTGCCCAGGGGTCTTTAAGACCCCCTGGAAGATAACTTGAAGAATCCAAACAAAAATCTTTTAAAAAGCTGATACTCTATTGTGTGGTGTGTTTAGTGCTAAATATGTGTCTTTATCTAAAAAGGATTAGAGACCGAAGGGACATTTTTTGTTTGATACTTTTTTTTTTTTTTTAAGATTTTATTTATTTATTTGACAGAGAAAGACACAGCGAGAGAGGGAACACAAGCAAGGGGAGTGGGAGAGGGAGAAGCAGACTCCCTACCGAGCAGGCAGCCCGATGCGGGACTCGATCCAGGGACTCCAGGATCATGACCTGAGCCGAAGGCAGTCGCTTAACCAACTGAGCCACCCAGGTGCCCCATGTTTGATACTTTTGACATGCATTATTAACTTAGTCATTTGGACTTCTATGTGTTTAGCAACTCACCCAGGAAAACTTCTTGTGGGAATTACTATACCTGAACAGCTGTAATTTGACTGAATTAAAACGAAGATAAATTGGGAAGAGGTAACCATTCCACCTTCCCATACCACCTAAACCTAGGTAGTTAAAAAACATTATACAGGCTTGAGTTTTAATACTTAATGAGAATAGAATGTTGGAATAAGCAAATTGTTCTACCCTAAAATTATGAGAGAGGATATTCTGAATCACTCTTGGCACCTGGTCCAGCCTTCTTAAACTTCCAAAATGATGATTATACACACTCTGCCTTTTTTAGGAGGCCAAAATTCCAAAAAGGAAGAATAAAATAAAATTATGCTCCTTGAAGTAAAGAGATGTTAGTTGATGATAATTGAAAACACCTTCCCTCTGTTGGTCTACTCAAATGTTTTATTCCTTTCATCATCCAAACATCCAACCAAATCCATCTTCAAAGTACATGGATTATTTATTACATAAGTAGTTTTTTGGGTTTTTTGTTTGTTTATTTGTGGTTTTTCGTTCATTTGTTTTGTTTAGTAATAGTAGAAAGTCATCTGTAAGCAAATCTAGCCCTAAAAACTTTGCTTCTTTGGGACTGGTGCAAACAGTTCTCCAGGGACACCAGTGACTGAGCACAGGGCTGAGAGGTAGATGCTACCAGTTCAGTGAAATCCTCTCAGATGGAGACAACCAATACCCGGAACCACAGGTCGGCCCCCAGTCTGAGGCATGCAGGCTGAATTCTGTGTGTGTTTGCACGTGTACGCGTGTGTGTTTGTGCGTTTCAACAAGCGTCAGCACAGTGTCCTGAATTCTCCTTTCAATGTGTTATCTGCTCCGCATGAATATGATCGTGAGAAGGAAACATTTCTAATATTTTGTTCTTCATTATGAGGAAAAATTAATTATACAAACCAGAAAGACAAGCAGACATGTCAACTGTTATTTACTTAGTATCATGTATGTGCTTTTCTGATACTGGACTAAGTATTTTAGATAAAGCTTGATCAATCCTGAAAACCCCGATTTTGCAGAAAAGAAAGTGAGCCTCACTGAGATGATGCGATTTGTCTTTATATAAAAATGATGGGGTGCAACAAAAAGAAGGGCTTGAACCTGGTGCTTTCTGATCTCAGTGTCACATTATACTACAAAATAATTTTAATGTGCAGTAATGGACATAGTAAGATCCTTCTCGTTCCCATCAACAAAAATGTGACAGGGGTGCCTACGCGGATCAGTGGGTTAATCATCTGACTCTTGATTTCTGCTCAGGTCATGATCTCAGGGTCCTGAAATGGAGCCCAAGTGGGGCTCTATGCTCAGCAGGGAGGCTGCTGGAGATTCTCTCTCTCCCTCCCTCTCTCCCTCTCGTTTTGCCCACTTCCCTCTCTTTCTCTCAAATAAATAAATAAATCTTTTTAAAAAATGTAACATAAAATCTCTGAAGAAAGTTCTATCAATACTATATTTTATTTAAATATGAAGCAGTTTACCTTGCATAAGTCCTCCTAGGTTCATGCACTCCAACCTAATTCATCTCTGTAAAAATCCATCAATGTTTGGTTTTCTGTCAGAGGTGAAAGTAACCTTACCTAGGCTGGTTTATTTCAGGTACAAAAGCTCTAAAACTTCGTACTTAAAAATACATATATTATTTATCCATATTATTTGTATTTCTGTTGTCTTGTGAAAATTTCAAAATGAAAATGAAAAAAAAAAAGCTCTTCAATTTGAAGTTAGATTGACCTGATATACTACTTATTGAACAGGAATATGCAAAAAAAATCTATTTTTATAAAGTCATTGACAAATTTTCCTAAGCTAAGGCTTAAAAACAAACTGTAATGTTATTATCCATTATTATGACAGATTAATATATAGAAAATACTCGATTTTTAAAGAAATGTATTAATATATTTTAAAATATCAATCTATCACTTTTTCCTTTTATACTATAATTTATATTTAATTTTTAATTGTGATTTAAATAAATTTTACTGACATTGTATGTTAAAAAGTCAGTAAAAAAAAGTTTGCATTTTTTTCTGGCCATAATTATAATTTATTTCATCTCACAATTATTTTTTTTTATTGTCTATTAATAGTATAAAGTCAGTGGGAGAGAAGCAGACTCACCACTGAGCAAGGAGCTCCAGGCGGGGCTGGATCCCATGACCCTGAGATCATGACCTGAGCCGAAATCAAGAGTCAGGCACTTAACTAGCTGAACCACCCAGGCGCCCCTCCTCTCACAATTATTATTGCAAATAATCATGTCATATAGTAAAAGAAATACCAGCTCCATTAAACATACCACTTCTGCGAGGTATAAAACATACTTTTAATAACATCTTTTTCTATTTAAAGTAGTCAGAATGGGTTCTGTTATTTGCAATGATGAACTCCAATCTATATTGAAAGGCTAATGAAAGGGATTTGTTTAAAAGAGATTTCAAAGGGCCAGAAGACATTCTGCAGAACTGCCGTAACGGAGGGAAATGAAGGAATGGCAAGAGTCTTGTGATTATAATGCTTTGTCTCTAAAACTCAAATAATATTACAATTTTACCTCACATTTGTTTTTAAATGATAGCAAATACTCTTTCCAAATTTTCCTTTATCTGGAAGACCTCCATTCAAGCAAGCAGTGATAGTAATGCTAGGTACATTGAGGCTCATTTATGTATCATATGTTAAAGCCAATACGGAGTTCAGAAACAGGAATAAAACATACATTTTTTGCCTTCCAAGGATTTACGAAGTTTTTGGGGCAGGAAGGCACATACATTAAAAGGTAAAAATTAAAGTTGCATAGCTCAAAGGGCAATATGCAAATTTGATAGGATTGCTCTAAGCATATTAAAAGATTGAAAGTTTTTAAAATATATATTATTAACTTTCCCATTATTCAACATTCAGTTATTCCATTTGACATGAAGCTCTATGAATATCTGTTTTGTATTATAAGTAATAATCCTGATAATAGCTAACATTAATTGACTTCCTTTCGTGCTAGGTACTCTTCTGCGTGCTGCATATGCTTCACTTTATGAACTCAGATTATTTGGAAACTTGAGGTAGCTTTCAACCTTAAAAAAAAATGAAATCAATCATTTAAAAAGTACAACCCAAAATCATGGGAGTACAATTTATTAGGGGTAAATAAACATATTTCTTGTGCTTTTTAAGCTTGATAAAAATCATTTGTTTAAAATATAATGTTCTTTAAGTGTATTTCTCCTTTTCTTGTGTTCTTGTTTCCTGAACACACTCCACACTTTTCTATGGAACATCAAATGCTCTCCCTTTCACAGATATGGTATTCCATATGTGCACCCCCACACATATGACCCTACAAATCCATATACACGGCACGATTCCCTGTATCTCTGGGCTGTCTCCATCATTAGTGAAACTGTATGGATTATCATAAAATGCACAGGATGTAAACTACCCTGCGTAGGAACGAATGAAAGTGTCATCTGAATTCTAAAAATCATTTTCACCAGGTGGAAGGTAACTGCTTCTTTACATAATTGATTTTACTTAATAGTTCATTTTTTTCTCCACTCTGCTGTATTAAATAAAGCATCTCATAAAATTTAAATAAATGAACAAGTGCATTGACAATCCTCTCAAACAAATGCTTTTTAAAGGTAACACCTTTTATAATCAGTATTAACTTACTAACTTCTGTGGATAGCTTTACACATTATGGATTCATTTGACGTTAATGTAGGTGCTAGTTTTTCTGGAGGGCAATGATAAATAGGCAATAACAAAATAAGGAGGTACACTTCTGAAAAGACAAAGAGATCACAGCTTTAATAAAACAATGCACCCATTTGGTAGTCAACCAAAGTGGAGATATAAATGCGGAAAGGCCCAGGGGCCAATATTTAGAAATAACTAAGAAAGTGAGTATCCAATCTTTGAGTATCTCTACTCATTCTCTCAAAACTAAGCCTTATATAGGAGGTCAAAGTTTGGAAGTAAAATTATATTACACCAAAATATATTCTTTAGCAATTCCTGCATCTGCTTCTCGAGCATTTTGCAGACCCCTCCTCTCCTTCTCCACACAGATGTCTAAATGCCTTTGAACTCCTAGCTCTGCTCTCCCCCCTCAAAGCCTCTCATCATAAAGCAACAGACCAATTCATTTAGTCAAATGATAAAATAAATAATAACACAAGTGTATGTGTAGGTATTCCCTTTTCATATAAAGTGTTTGCATTTTTTTAAGTTATATACATAAGTCCACTGAGATTGTTCCAAACCCAAACTACAAGGTTAAGTCTTCTCACAAGGAGAAAATTTCTAAGAAAATTCTAAGATTCGAATTTCAGAAAAGGGCATTTGAGCTCCTGCTCCAATGAAAAGGAACCGGCTCCTTTCACTTTGTAGATTTAACCAGAATCTGATTCCCATCTTCACGCCCACCTCAAAAATATCAATTACCTTGAAGCTTTAGTATTCCCTATAAACAAGAGGAAGAGAGAATCCTCCTGTCAGCCACGGCTACTTCCGGTTATTCCTCCCCAACCCAAGTTAAATGCTTGCTACTTTCAGACTCGTATTACTCATACAGCAGCCTTTATCCTTCCTCCTTAAGCACTATCATCCATATCATTGAAATCAATGATCTTTCTCATTAATCGCTAGCATTATCGTCAGTGACTTCAATATCCAAATTATTGACCAATATATAATCCTGACCTTGCAGTCCTCTGATCTCATCTCCTATGGGCTTCGACTGTTCTCTATTCTGTCTCCTACTCACATGGTCACTCTAGTTACAGCTTTCAAAGTAACTCTACCTCTCTAATCCAGACCTACACCTGCCTGACCATAATTTCCCTTCTTCCCAGTATTGTTAATCAGTTATTCTCATTTTATGCAATATTTTTACCCACTTAGTTCTCTTAATACCCCTATTTTCTTTATATTTAGCAGTCCTTACCTACCTTGACCTCTTTTCCTATAGAGCAAAAATTCCACACCCGATCCCTTTAATAGAACTCCCTCTACACAATTTCTTCAACTTCCTTGCCCTATTGGACCTCTGCCACTCCATTTAAAGGCCAACCCTCTTTAAGTCTAATTGCCTAGCTTCTTTGTTTATGTCTGCATTTCTGGGAGCTGCTGAAGAACATCTCAGATGGATAGTTCTGTGCCTCTATAAATTTGTGGTCACTGACCTCACAGAAAGAAAATACTTCCCAGAAATGTTTATTTCCTACTTGGAATCTCCTTAAAGTTCCCATCTTCATCACCTTTCCATCAGCCTCAAATTTTATCTGACTTATTACCCTGCAAAATATGCATACATCCTAGAGTAATTCTATAATTCCCGCTATAAACATATAAACTCAACTTATCCCTTCCTGCTCTCTGCTTTTATAAGAGAAGAGCTTACCCTCTTTCTGTCCAAAATTTTCATCTTATCCTTATGATCCCATTTTCCCCCAGGTCCCCATGCACATATTTAGCTCCTTAGAGACTTCACTTTTCAACCACGCATTTCCTCTCCTCTCCACTGGCTACTTATTACCACTCAAATCGACTCAGTTCTTCCTCCAACCAAAGATGAAACAAAATTTATCCTGCAGGCCCCATATCTCTCCCCTCTTCATAATCAAAGTCTCTAAGGGATTTTCTATATACACTCTCTGTAATTTCTCATTGCTCCTGTTTCCATTTCTCATTCCAAGTTTCTCAATGGTATAATGGAACCAGATCCCACTGATTCAAGAGAGCCAATTATGTGTTTCTCTTACCAACTGCACCAGGATGTAACATTGGTGGCTCAAATACAAATAATGGTGGGAATGTTTATCCCAGAAAAACTGGCAAATGCTACAAATCCATGAATCAACTTTGTTTCTTTGTTTACTGCTGCTTTGTTACCTGCTATCTGTCTTCTTCTACTAACTTCCAAATGCCATTTCTTGCACTTCTCAGATGTTATTGTATACATACTAATTTTTCATTTTTTCTTTTCATTCTCAGAAAGTCAACATCACCCATGTACTAGGAATTCTCACTATGTACCACCAGCCCCAAACTCACTCACAAATCAAATCCAAATTCCCAATGTTCCTCTCCATTTAAATGGCTCATGCACATGTCAGCTTCAGTATTTCCAAAATGAAACTCCTATTGTTTCTTTCCACAAGATTGGCCTCCTCTCTAGGCCTTCTTTCACTAAGTGATTTGGTTGCTCACGAAAGAAACTTGGGTTTTATCCTTGATTCTTTGATCTTCCTTCACCTATCAGTGTAATCTACCTCCTAAGCATTTCAGACCTCTTTCCATCCCACTATGGTTGTCCTATAGACAATAGCTGTAAGACATCTGAATTACTTCAACAGGCTTTTAACCTGTTTCTTTGCATCCAGAATTATTCAAGCCCAATCCATTACCTTCACTAGAAGACTGATGTTTTTTAAAAACAAATATAAAGTCACCTCAATCTCCTGCTTAAAACCCTAAAATGTTTCTGACAAAGTTCAAAATCCTTTCATAGTTCATAAAGTATCTTTTACTCTGGCCCCTAATTACCTACGGGGGGGGGGGTCATCTCTCTTCTAGTTCAGTATATGTGGGTGCCAAATGCTGACACATACTTTTGCCTCCCGCACTGCCTTTCTGCTTGTTTTATGCCATCGCTCTCCACCTCCCAAAGTCCTCTGCTGCCTTATGCCGTTACTCATTGCCTCTGATTTTAATCCACTAATTGTGTTTCTTTCTAAACTGTTATATTTGAATCCTGTGTTAGCTTTCTATTGCTGCTAATTTCTCCAAATGTAGTGGCTCGAAACCACTCCAACTGATTGTCTCACAGCTGGGTAGGTCAGAAGTCTGACACAGGTCTCCCTGGGCAAAAATCAAAGTGTCAGCAAGATGAGGTGCCTTTCCTTAGGCTAGAGGGGAGAATCCATTGCTTTGCCTTTTATGGAATCTAGGAGGCAGCCTTGGCTTGTGGTCCCCTGCCTCCACCTTAAGCGAGCCAGCCACAGAAGATGGAATCCTCACATCCTATCATCTGACCTTGCTTCTTTCATCATCTCTTCTTCCGTGACTGACTTTTCTGCCTCCATCTTCCACTTTTTGTTAATGTATGGTTGGATTCAGCTTGCTAATGTTTTGTTGAGGATTTTTGCTTCGATGTTGATCTATGAGATAATGATCTACAGTTTTCTTTTTTTGGAGTCTCTTTGGCTTTGGTACCAGGGTAATGCTGGCCTCATGGAAGGAATTTGGAAGTTTTCCTTCCTCCTCTATTTTTTGGAATAGTTTGAGATAGGTACTAACTCTTCTTTAAATGTTTGGTAGAATTTACCTGTGAAGCCATCTGGTCCTGGATTTATTTGTTAGGAGTTTTTTGATTCCTGATTCAATTTCATTGCTAGTGATCAGTCTGTTCAAAATTGCTATTTCTTCCTGATTCAGTTTTGGAAGGTTATATGTTTCTAGGAATTTATTCATTTCTTTTAGGTTGTTCAATTTATTGGCATATAAATTTTCATAATAGTCTCTTATAATCCTTTGTATTTCTGTGGTGTAGGTTCTATCTTCCAATTTTGAGGACTTTGGGATTACATTGCACCTACCCAAACAGTCCAAACTAACCTCCCATTTTAAGGTGCTTAACTTAACCACTTCTGCCAATGGCTTTTAGCCATGTAAAGTAACATATTTAGAAGTTCTAGGGATTAGATTATGCACATCTTTCAGAGCCTACTACAGAGCCTCAACTCTGTCCTCTCACCAAAGTTCGGTGTACTTAGTACATGTTCATGAATATTCTACGATGACAGTGCTTTCCCACCTAATTTAAGGTAAAACCCTGCAAAAAGCGCTAAATAGTTTGTAAATACCTAGGGCTATAGCTAGAGACACAAAATACCACAATTCATCATTTTTATTATCATGGGTAGAACACCCACAGCCACAGAGAGCTGGAACAATGTCCAAAGGGTGTGGTCTCCACAGGGCTGCTCCGTCTGTTCTTGTCTGGACTGACCAGAGAAGTGAGGAAATGTCCTCTGAAAATCTTTTAAAACAAGTAGTATTTCTAGTTGGTTTCTTCTTCCAGCTTTACTGAGCTATAATTGACATATGCGTTCTGTGTTTACTTCACGTCTCTTATGTGTGAAATTTCAGACTTTATTAAAATGAGCGAACAGAAGACCTAAATTAAAAGTTTTAAATTAACAAAACTTGTTTCCTTAAAAAAGGGGGGGGGGGATTTTAATCTGCTTACTATGGCTCAATAAAGCAGCTCCTAGTCCTAAAATTCAACTATCTAAATGGTACATTTTTAAACCAGTATCAAAGCAATTTAATATGAGATTGGATTTTAGTGATTCTTTTTCTTAAAAGATTTTATTTATTTATTTATTTGAGAGAGAGAAAGCACGAGAGGGGGGAGGGTCAGAGGGAGAAGCTGACTCCCCGTTGAGCAGGGAACCCCATGCAGGACTAGATCCTGGGACTCCAGGATCATGACCTGAGCCACCCAGGCACCTGGATTTTAGTGATTCTTAATATCAGAATCCAAATGTTCATTCATAATTTTCTGACCATTTTTGTGATGTCTTTTATATTTATTAGAAACTCTTAAATTTAGGGGTTCCTGGGTGGCTCAGTCATTAAGCGTCTGCCTTCGGCTCAGGTCATGGTCCCAGGGTCCTGGGATTGAGTCCCACGCCAGGTGCCCTGCTCTGCAGGAAGCCTGCTTCTCCCTCTCCCACTCCCCCTGCTTGTGTTCCTTCTCTTGCTATGTCTCCCTCTGTCAAATAAATAAATAAAATCTTTAAAATAAAAAAAGAAACTACTAAATTTGATCTCAGAGAGTTATATAGAGCCGTATTTTATTTTAATAGAAATTTGTATTAAGATGCATTAGTGACTTCAATGTGTATGAAATTCTCAGTGTCATTTTTTTTCTCCTAGAAGGAAGAACTTCCATAGTTATTCCTGAATGTCACTAAAATATGTTTTTAAAATTTACTTAAACTATTCCCAGTCTCAAAAAAAAACCTTTCAAAACAACCTGAAAAAATAATATATATATATAGAGAGAGAGAGAGAGAGAGAGTTTGGAAGTAGCTGTTTGATACTGAAATGACAGTCACTGAAATATTTACACACTTGATACACATTTTTTCTCAAATTGCCTAAAGGCAAACATGGTGCTTGAAACAGAGTCTGGAGGTAATCTGAGTGAGGTGACCAAGTTATTGTACTTGTTAAGAAAAGTGTATATTTACATCACTGGAAAATACTCAACTTCATTCCAATGACTCTACCTTTCACATTCCCTTCTCAATGATAAATTTTGTCTCTAAATGACTATGTTGCCTATATTTTGTTTCCTGGTGATAGAAATTGTCCAAATTAGAATCAAAGTTTGAATCTAGTTGCACGGATAACAATCTATGTCCTTTTCAGACGAGAAATATGATAAGCAGACATGACAACAGTGCTAGTGTTGATATCTCTTGAGCAAGCCTTTATTTGTTGAGAATTTGTTTTTGCTTTTTGTCTTGAATGGTACAAAGCTTAGAATAAAGCTTTAATAATGGTGTCACTTCTTCACTTACACTTGACTGCATAAGATTTGTGTAATTAGTCACAAGGCAGGGAATCCTGTAGAATTATTGAGGTAATATGTTTCAAAATTCAGGAAATGGTAAAGTAATAATCAAAAGTTAAATCAGGGTGCCTGGGTGGCTCAGTTGGTTAAGCGACTGCCTTCGGCTCAGGTCATGATCCTGGAGTCCCGGGATCGAGTCCCGCATCGGGCTCCCTGCTCGGCAGGGAGTCTGCTTCTCCCTCTGACCCTCCTCCCTCTCATGCTCTCTGTCTCAAATAAATAAATAAAATCTTTTTTAAAAAAAAAAAGATGTTAACTTTATCAATTCATTAGACAATCTGCAAAATGGCGGTAGTGGGTAAATTCATTATTTTGCAGAATAATGTTTATAGAAATGAGATTTCTTTACAATTTTTAACTCCATTAAATGAGTATAGCTTGGGATCTTTAGTTATTTTTTACTGAATCTTGCAGTTTCTAGTTTGTGATTTCTCTTCAAGAGATTAATGATCATTACAAACTCTATTTCACAAACTACAAATTAAAGTTCTATAGCATTTTTTAAAAGCCTAAGTGCCTACATTTCCAATTAGAAAGGAGCTATTTCAAACAGTTACTACATGAGAAGTTTCTAAATAAAATCACAATGGAAACAAGGTAAAAATTAACCATATGATTCCAGCATGCCTGAAAATATCTGAGATGTGCTGACAACCAAACCTTTCCCTGGAAAGTGGTCTTTATATCTCCCAATATTGGACTATGTTCCTTGTTTCTCAAATAATCTTTCAGAATCAATGAGTTACTGAAAGGAGGAACACCCCCCCTCCCCCCAGAAACTGGAAAGATTGCTTTTGGCAAAATTCTGTCACATAATAAAAAGAAACATTTCTTTTTGCATTCTGCATCCTCTCATGAAGGTTGCAGCCATACAAAGAACACCTAAAATATCAAGCTATAGTGGGGTATAATTTAGAATTATAAATTTATAAATTTATAAAATTATAAGAGTTATTTTTTTCCTATTATCTGACCTCTCCTTTCTGAAAATGTAAACTGGAAATTGAGTCTGTATTTCCTCTCTTAAAGCGAGCTGTGGCAAGAGAGAAAAACAAATGGGGTTTCTAAATGTCCCTATTTCTGATTCTCCCAGTAAAAGATGCAGTTAATTGTGAATCTTTATGATGTTTTAAATTACATTTTCAGAAAAAAAAAAAGATCAGTTTTTTTAAAATGGGATTACATAGATGAGGTTACCATGAACTAAATATTGAAAAAAAATTTATGTAAATATAAGAAAGATGTTTATGTAAATTATGAAGAAGTATTTCCTATTTTGATGTGGAAGATTACTTCCCTTAACTTTTTCATTTAAGTAAGTGTCTAGTAAAATGTTATCTGTATCAGTCAGGGTCCAGTTAGGAAAGAGCAACAAAACAGTCATTTGAACGTAGAAAATTGAATATGAAGAATTATTCATTTATAAGAGAGAATCTAAAGAATAAAAGAATAGCAGATATAAGTGGCAGCCACTTCTAGGGCTGAAAGGGAGTGTCCATGAAAGAGAATCTCAGAAGAGAATCACATCAAGACTGATAATATTCAGAACTAGTTGAGGAAAGATCAACCGTCACCTATCTGATGGCCGAGAATTTTGCTGAGATATTGCACTCCAGGCCTGGCAAGCAGAAACTGCCCACGTGAATCCCAGCAACACTCACTGAGAAGTCACCCGCTGGGGAGAAGGTGGGACACCAAACCTTTCTAGGAAGCCACCTCTGGAATGAGAACAACCTCACTAGAAAGCTGCCTCTAGGGTTCTGGCAAAAGTTACTAAGAAGCCACCAGCTGGGATGCCCACCCCTGAGTGGTCCGCATGTCAGGGGCAGCTCAGGGGCACATCATGAGAGCAAAAGGGAAAAACCACGAGATTCAGGGAGAGAAGACCCTCTTCTTGTGGTACCCTTCCAGAGCCTTCTACCATAATGCTTGACACTTGCCACCTGTTACAGGAGAACTGTGCACAGAGTCCAGTTCCAATATCACAAAGTAGGACAAAGGAGGATGGTTGAGGGGCAGAGAACTCACTGATGACAGGCACACTGCACTTCCACATGACTTCCATTATAATTCTGTAGCCATAAAGGAAGACGAGCATATGTTTTAAAACTCTGCATGTCCTTCTACCATTTATACATATTTTGGAGTGTGTGTGTGTGTGTGTGTGTGTGTGAGAGAGAGAGAGAGAGAGAGAGAGAGAGAGATTAACATCAAGGAATGCATGCTTTTGGCCACCTCATTTCTTAGATGAAGCTGCATGCAATAAATAGCAATAGATAATAAACAGCAATATATAATATAGTTGATAAACACTAAAAATCAAGAGAAAAGAATGACTGCAAGCTTTTTTCATGTGATAACAGAACACTATTTAACAGAGCCACCTAAGGGTCATCGAGCCTCTGTTGGAAACAGTCTATGTGCTATTAATTAAGGCTTACACTATGAAGTTAGATATGAAATTGAAAAAACTGATGAGATTCAAATAACTTTTGTCTTATAGAAATGATTTCTGTATGGTAAAGAAGACAAATCCAGACTCTATGGTTTTATTTTCCTGTATAGGCAATTATAGCAGTTTGATATCTGAGCAAACTCATTCCATATACACATATATGCACTTAAAAATACCCTTTTGCCTCATTCATATTTCAAGATGAAGTTCTATACAGACTAGATAAATTTTTCTGAAAACCAACATATGAATTATACATTTTGAAAATGATTTGAAGTATTTTCCTCAACATTTTCAGAAAAAGTTTATTTTGTAGTCTTAGCCCAAATTCACTGAATTTTTGTCACTGAATTCATCCAGCACTCTTAATTCTTTTTTTCATACAGTGAATTGCTAAGAAAATTAATGAGCTGGATTTCTGGTTGGAATGCAGGTCAGATGTGCTTAAAGCCAGAACTCTTCCTCAGTATTTGATTTTTTCCAATGTATTTCTCCAATAGAGATAGGCGCTGCATTTATATCTACTGGCTTAAGTTCTGTCACATTTCACTTCTAGCCTTTTAGTGTGGTAAATCGTGTTTTGTTTTCAATTAAGCATTGGTATTTTGTATTATCAGGTCATAGCCAGGAAACAATTCTGTAACTGAGCAACCAGTATTTGTCTATAGTTTTCTGTTCATAGGATGTTTTTGTTTGGCTTGAGTATCAGGGTAACACTGACCCCATAGAATAAGTTGGGAAGTGTTCCCTCCTTTCTATTTTTGGAAAAGTTTGTAAAGAATTAGCACTGACTCCTGTTTAAATGTTTGGTATAGTTCACAGTGAAGATCTTTGGGCCTGGGCTTTTCTTTGTGGGCAGTTTTTGTTTATTTTGTTTTGTGTTGGTCATACTAGCTCCATATCTTTATTTGTGATAGGTCTATTCAGATTTTCTATTTCTTCCTGATTTTGCTTCAGTAGTTGGTCTCTTCCTAGAAATTTATTCATTCCATCTAAATTGTCTCATTTATTGGCATGTAACTGTTCATAGTGATTGTTTAAATCATTTGACTATTATAAGGTACATAGTAATATTACCTCTTTCATTCTTAGTAATTTTAGTCTTTTCTTTCTTAGTCAATTTAGCTAAAGATTTGTCAATTTTCTTGATCTTATTTGGATAAGTATGTATAAGTTTAAAATTATAATTTTGTTTTCACTTATTTTCTTTTGTTTCTCTTATTTTCTCTACTGTTTTTCTATTATCTCATTAACTTCAGCTCTAAACTGTATTATTTCTCTCCTTTTTTTTTTTCTGCTTTGAATTTATTTGCTCTTCTTTTTCTAATGTCCTAAGGTAGAAAGTTAAGTTGTTCATTTGAGTTGGTTTTTTTGTTTGTTTGTTTGTTTGTTAAGATTTTATTTATTCATTTGAGGCAGAGAGATACAGAGAGAGAGCATGAGTGGGGAGAGAGGCAGAGGGAGAGGGAGGAGAAGCAGACTCCCTGCTGAGCTGGCCAGGAGCCCGATGTGGGGCTCCATCCCAGGACCTAGAGATCACGATGCGAGCTGAAGGCAGACACTCAACCATCTGAGCCACCCAGGCGCCCCATTTTTTTTTGACACAGGCATTTACAGCTATAAATTTTCCACCAGGCATATGGTGCTACCTGTATCCCATAAGTTTTGATGTACTATGTATTCATTTTCACCCATGTTAAAGTTTTTTCTGATTTTCCTCATGAATTTTTTTTGACCCATTAGTTATGTAGGAGCATGCTGTTTATTTTCCACACATTTTTGAGTTTGCCAAATTTATGTTAGTTTCTAATTTTGTTCCCATGTCTTTGAAGAACATACTTGGTATTATTTCAATCCTCTTAAATTTGCTAGGGCTTATTTTATGGCCCAAGATATTGTCTATTCAGGAGAATGTTCCATGTGCACTTGAAAAAAATATCCTCCTATTGTTGGGTAGAGTGTCACAGTTGTCTGTTAGGTTTGATTTGTTTATAGTTGTGCAAGTCTTCTATTTTCTTGTTGATCTTCTGCCTAGTTGTTGTCTCCATTATCAAAAGTGGGATGTTGTTGAATTTCTATTTCTCCCTTTGTTACTGTCAGGTTTTGCTTTATATGTTTTCAAGCTCTGTTTTTAGATGTGTACATGTTTTTAAGTGTTTTGTCTCTCTGATTAATTGACCTTATTATCATCATAAACTAGCCCTTTCTATCTATAGCAATACTTTTTGTATTTGTATTCCTCCTTTAAGTGAATATTTTTTCATTAAATGAGTACTTCAGGGGCGCCTGGGTGGCTCAGTTGGTTAAGCGACTGCCTTCGGCTCAGGTCATGATCCTGGAGTCCCTGGATCGAGTCCCGCATCGGGCTCCCTGCTCAGCAGGGAGTCTGCTTCTCCCTCTGACCCTCCCCCCTCTCATGTGCTCGCTCTCATTCTCTCTCTCTCAAATAAATAAATAAATGAGTACTTCAGTATAAGACTTTAATTTCTTTAATGATTTTTCTACTTTAAAAAAATTATTTCCTCAGTGGTTGCTCTAAGCATCTTTAAATACATCTTAACCTACTAGAATCTACTTTAGATTTATATTAGATTAATTCCATTGAGCTATAGAAACATTGTTCCTATATAGATTGATGTCTTTTCCCCCTTTTTGTGGTATTATTGTTATACATATTATACCTACATATGATACAAACCCACCCATACATTGTTGTATTACTTTATGTAATTTCATTTATTTTAAAGAAGTCAAGGGAAGAAAAGAGAGCAAGTATATGTTTATAGTATTTATGGTATATGTATTTATATCTTCCTCCTATTTCTGGTTTCTTTGTCCCTGTGGTTTCAAGTTGCAACCTGGGATCCTTTCCTTAGTCCAGTACAACTTTGCCTTTATTCACTTCCTTTGTGTAAACAGCATTTCCATATGTTATAGACTAAATGATACAATTATATACATATGTTTTATATTATTTATTTTTAAACCAATTAAGAGAAGAAGAAATAACTCTTCACCACTTTTATACTTCCCCAACCTTCAAGAATGAAATCAATTTTTGTCTAAGCCTTTAACTATGAGTCTGACTGACTTACCAGCTGGGAATTCATACTTAGATGTTAATAAAGCAAGACTAACGTGAAGAGATGAAGATTCAAAAAAAAAAGTGCAAATATCTCCATTTGTCATCAAAGCATGAAAGAAATTACAATTTGAATGTGTTAAGAGGTCATGTCCAGTTAATATTTCTCAGTCTTTAAGAAAAAAAGCAAAAACAAAACTTCTGTATGCTGAAGTTCCAATGACTTCAGTATAATTAAACTTCTAAATCAATCACTTAACAATGTTGTGTGTTGAAAAAGAAGCATTAGATTTTGGATGCTACAGAGCAGCATAAAGATTTCAGACCCATTTCCCTGGCTGATTTAACAGCAAATTTATTTGACAATGGAGGGGGAAAATAAATGACCTATATATGTACCCTCCAGTCATGTATTTCTGTGACTTCAATAATCACAAACATTATTACTCCATATTCTCAGTGTTATTCTATTTTTTACTGAAATGTTAAAATCAGATATTATGTGTGGAAAGAATAAAGCTTTTATGGAAAGGTAAAAAGAGGTTTTATCTGAAATAAGCAGCACTTCTCATTTTTCAACCATGCTATCAAAAGAGACTTACACCCTGACCTTGCATTTGAAAAGATGCTGTCTGTAGTGTGATAAAAAGTCATGAAGGATTTAGCAGACTTGTAGGTTCAGGCACTAGAGTCCAAGGGTAAAAGATGCAAAAGTAAAAATATTAAAAAAAAAAAAAAAACCTGCCAAAGTAGAATGACTCCTTCCCTCTGGCAAAATCATTGCCGCCCTGAAATCAAATGTAACCTCCCAATTCTTTCAAGGGAGACCCTCTGATTTTACCTCACCACAGCCCTGGGGCCATACCCAAAGCCATCATCCTCTTAACAAGGTATCAGGGTTACAATGAGTATAAGAACTACAGAAAGAGCAGAAATACAAATGGAAATCCTTCTAAGTTAGAAAAGACTGGTGAGGAGGTCTACAAAGGAAGGACTAAAAAGCCAAAGAAATAAATGTGGTGCAACTTTGAAAGACAAAAAAGAGAAATATAAATTCAATATATCAGAAAAAACAAATTGTGTTTCCTTAATTTTTGACACTTTCTAACCTAAAGCTGGAAGGAGTCTGAGAACTCATTGAATCCTACTCCTTATTTTTCCAGATAAAGAAATTTGTGCCTAGAAACGTTAAGTATTTTCCCATGTACGTTATTTGAGATTCTTCTGAACCTACAGTTTTAGAAAGAGTAATAGCTAAGAAAAGAAAACTAATACAGTTGAAAGGGTAGAAGCAGAAGTTTAAGGAAAGAAGGTGTATTAAACCTAAAAAAGCTAAATTTAAATCTATATTACTTTCTAGATATATTCCAATTTACTAAAAGAAAAAAAACATCGAAGTATTAATTTTTTTAGATTTTTATGGTGGCTTATAAAAGTGTTTATAGACTAGAAAAGGTCATAATATTATTTTAGGAAAGGACTTCTTGGTTAATGTAAAAATATTGCATTTTATTTTTGATGTGGTGTGTATGGGTCGTACCAGAAAATTTCCACTAAGGAAGCAGGATTATTTTGCAGTATCTTTTTTTTTAATGGACAAATGATAAACGTTTATTTCTGACAGCTAAAATTGAAGAAGTTGATGAAGAATTTGAAGAAGATCAACAATTTAAATAGCATAAAATCACACCTTCTAAGATGGCTAAACCTAAGGAGATTATTCAGCTTTAAAAAAGGAAAACGGGCCTTCAATTTTCTAAAGGGATTTTACCCAGCAGATCACTTAGTATCTCTTTACCATTAAACAAAACACAACAACAGAATCTCTGTTTACAAGAGAATAGTAAATATGGGGAGAATATAAGGAGCATGTATAAAAAGCTCACTTTCTGTACCTCATCTCATCCATGTATTGTAGATACCGGAAGTTAAAAAAACAACCAACCAGGCTGGTACATACATGTAGACAAGTATTAGTGCATACATTTAAAAAACCTACAAGTTCTAAATTATCATTTTCCCCTAGAGATCTACAGAAGTAACATCAGTAAGAGGGATCAGGTTGTAATTATCTTTCCCAGAATAGATATTTACTGGTATACGATCATTAAAATGAGGAATTATTGAAGCACTAAGAGTTAAATCTCAAAAATGTGACTTATGACACCTCTAGATGGATTTTCTTACGTTCTCATCTATCTCTTAAAAGTATAAAATCTTCTTGAAAATCAATGGGAATTTATTCACATCTTTAAAATCAAGGTAGGTGCACCATGTTCTAGATATGTAATGACTAGCACATATTAGAGATTCAATAAATATTAGATAAAGTCCAGAGCTAGGCAGAATTATTCTTTTTCTATTTTGAAGGGACAGAAGGCCCCAGTTAGCTCCAAGGAAGGCTGCAAATGTGTTATTATAGCTGCACATTAACACTCTTGCTAAAAATGAAATTCAGTTAGAAAATAAGTAGCCAACGCACATGAGGTAAGCTGCTCACACAGTCTCTTGACACATACCTTATTGTAGTAATAATAACGCACTCACTTCCTCACTAGGACCACCACCTAAACTGGATCACTCCGTCATACTTTTATTAATGTTATTACTATCCATACCAAAATAAATCTAGTTCATGCTTCTCTTTTCTGAAATTCTAAGACTTTTCAGCAGCTGCTTCACAATCCTTACATCACAGGGGCAAATAACATTTGCATTTTAAGAATTTTTATCTGAGAACAGAAGCCAACATAATGTCTCTAAATAGAACACTGGATTCTGGGGCACCTGGGTGGCTCAGTTGGCTAAGCGACTGCCTTCGGCTCAAGTCATGATCCTGGAGCCCTGGGATCGAGTCCCACATCGGGCTCCCTGCTCAGCGGGGGGTCTGCTTCTCCCTCTGACCCTCTTCCCTCTCTTGCTATCTGTCTCTCATTCTTTCTCAAATAAATAAATAAAATCTTAAAAAAAAAAAACAAATAAAACTGCTTTGATAAAAAAAAAACACTGGATTCTGAACTATGAAATTATAATGCCCTATGATTTCAGAAGTTGTCTCAAATGGATCTGAAGAGAATGGACTAGGGACATCAGAGATTAGAACTAGTCATTTGATTTGTCTATATAAAGTCCTTTGGTTAATTTAATGCTACTTTTGCAATCACAACAATAAAATCCACTGTGGCACATATGGACACCTCTAAATTTCACAGAAAGATATAGGAGGAAAGTCAGACCAGCCTAGATTCTGGTTTTATGGTTATTCTGCAAACAGGCAGTCTTATTTTCAACATCTCCAAAAGATATAATAATACCTGGGTGATGGTAGGCTGGTGCACACCAATGTGCCCCTGCAAGTTGTTTTTAGCCAGTATCACTTTTGATTGGTTGATGCTCATGTCATTTACATTGTCGAATGTTTTGAATTTTTTGAGAAATTAAGTAGATTTTGTCTATGTAGTTTCAATAATTAATTTCCTCCTTTGAACGACATTTATCATGTAATATGCAACATGTACCAAGTTAACAATGCACTTTCAAATGCAAATTGTATAATCTTTGCTTGAAGATATGAATATTGGAAGAAAATAGGCATATCACTCTGAGTATCTTTTTTTTTTAAGATTTTATTTATTTGAGAGAGAGTGTGTGTGAGAGAGAGAGAGGGAGCACGAGTGGGGGGGAGGGGCAGAGGGAGAAGCAGACTCCCTGCTGAGCAGGAAGCCCAACATGGGACTCAATCCCAGGGTCCTGGGATCATGACCTGAGCGGAAGGCAGACGCTTAACCGACTGAGCCACCCAGGCAGCCTCTGAGCATCTTTTTAAAAAATATTTTACTTGTTTTTATTAGAGAGAGACAGGGGAGGGGGGCAGAGGGAGAGAATCTCAAGCAGACTCCCCGCTGAGCGCAGACCCTGACACGGGGCTTGATCCCACCACCATGAGATCATGACCTGAGCCGAAATCAAGAGTCGGTTGCCTAACCACCGACTGAGCCACTGAGGCACCCCTCACTGAGTATCTTAAAGCAGTAACTATCCTCTTACAAACACATAAGGATGAAAGTTCAGTCAATGTCTCTCTAAAGCAACATTCTAAGGGGCTACTTATACTTACTGCTATGAAAAGACAAGACATTTTAATATATTCTTTACTGGGTAAATAGTAAAATAGATTATTTTTCTATTTTATTTATTGCATTACTTTAAATGCTCATGATAACTCATAAATCAGAATGTAACAAACATATTGCTAATCCAATTGCTTTAGAAGTACTATCCTATTACATGTCATTCTTCTCAGTATTGTTGGTTTTCCAGAGGTCTTATACAGTCCCCCTGAAATTATTGTGATTTAATAATTCAGACATACTGGGGCGCCTGGGTGGCTCAGTTGGTTAAGCGACTGCCTTCGGCTCAGGTCATGATCCTGGAGTCCCGGGATCGAGTCCCGCATCGGGCTCCCTGCTCAGCAGGGAGTCTGCTTCTCCCTCTGACCTTCCTCCTTCTCATGCTCTCTGTCTCTCATTCTCTCTCTCTCAAATAAATAAATAAAATCCTAAAAAAAAAAAAAAAAAATTTTTTTTAAAATAATTCAGACATACTGCAAAATAATGAGAATTGCAAAGTATGTTGGCCATTTAAAACTCAAAGAGTACCTTCCAAAGATAGCAATCAACTGTTAACAAGCAGAAAATTTTAATTCATTATTCAGAGGTTGACTGCCACCTACAGGGCTAGTTTAGTCTTATTTTCTGCCATTTCCATGATCAATATGATTAAATCTTCTATAATTAGATAAAATTGGGGGCAGGGGAAAGACTTGTGAATAAAGTCATTTGTGCCACTTAAAGACTGCTCTTAAGAAAATTGAAATGATCAGTCCTAAAGCTCTATATGGGACTTATACATTGATTTAGTGTTTATTGAGATGTGGACTAATAAATCTCTTTTACATGATAAAATGCTTAAAAAGCTCATTTTAGGACCATTGTATAAAACCTACATATAAAACAATACTAATTCAATGCACTTATTCCTGTAAATATTGAAAATCTTAATTTTAATATAACTACTAAATGCTTTAACCAAGGGTATTATTGATAGGCAGTGGATGAAACAAACAAGACTTGTACAAGATAAATCACAAATAGTTTGAAGGGGAATAATAGAAAATATTTCCTTGGAAATGTAATAATGTCATCATGACCTGAAACCTGAAACAAACTGTAATAAATCAAATCTATTATGCCTACTGTGTTTGTCTAGGCATGAGCTAAACCACTGTGCAAACCATAAGAATACCAAACATCCTCCTACGGTGGCTAACATGCGAGACTGCTATTTCTTTACCAATTACAGCTGTAGCCTTTCTGTCGTCTTTCCTTCTTCTAGACAAGGTTTATTGAGATACCCTGCTTCCTGGCAACATCCAATGCAGAGCAGAGCCTCCCTTCCTTAAACTGTCCTCCAAACCACATAACACAGGCCCCCATTATATAAGGCATCCTTTCTAACATCCACTGATTGAGATGCCCCCACTGTTCCCCTTGGTGTGTGTTTCTTTTGCTACCACTGAGTAATAAGCCTAAACTGATTCCAGATCATAGAAGGTTTTGTTTTTCAATAAATCACATACTCTGGTATTTTAAAAAGTATTTTTTTTCTTTATTTAGTAGATCCCCTACCTTTTCTCCAGCACCTTGACTCTCACCCATTTCTAATTATTACACTATAATTTCCACTGGATGGATTTGTCACTATGGTAGAATTTTACAAAAATAACCAAAATCATTCCCCTCCCTGGGTACGAGCTCCTGTGCAATGTGATTTTTCAGCTTGCCTATCAAGAGGTAGAGTTTATTAAATGGCCACTGGTCTTGTGACTTGCTTTGACCTTTAAGAATGTGTCAGAGTGATGTTGCCAGTCATAAGCCTAACTGTCCAGAGACGTTGCGTACTCGTGTTCTCTGGCATGGAACCCTCCACTGCCATGTGATCAGCTCTGACTTGGTGGTGAATCAAAGACCAAGAGAATCAAAGACAAGCCAGCAGGCCATGGCCCAGGCAAACTGGTTGCCGACTGCAGACATGTAAATAAGCTTAACCAACACAGAGGCAGCCAGACCCAATGAGCCCAACCCCAGATTCCAACCCCCACACCCATGCAAGAAAGGGTTGATTCTCAGCCACTAAATGTTGTGGTGATGTGTCCTATAACAAAAGTTACTTGGTACAGTCTCAACGACCAGATTGTATTTTGCTAAGTTTATGATTTCGCTTTTATCAGAGTCACAATTTGTATCTACTTGGTAGTGTATCACTCATTAGTTCAAACAGAGGCACCAACGAACAGTGAGGGAATAATGCCATGCATATCACATTTCCCATTATTTTGCCTTGTGTCAAATAGTCAACACGAACAGTTAAAATTAACATACTTCTAAAGAAAAGGATTAGCTATCTGGAGACTCTCTGAGTAGCACAGGAAATAGACAATTAGTGTAAATAGCCGCTAGCAGTAATTTACTCATTTGATTACTTAGAATAACCTGTAACTGAAGCTTCTTTCAGATAAACTATTGTGGTTTTCTTCATATCTTTCGGTATTCGATTTTAACTTGCAAGTAGAAATATATAGGTTATAACTAGTAATAAGCAAAACGGTGCATTGATAACATGGTGGTACTACTTTTAATCTCAAAGTCTTAGCTAATCTGGAATTACCAACCTACATTTCAAAAAGGTTTATACCTTTGAAACAGAGCATTATGATGCTGAAAGTAACTCACTTCCTACAACCTACTGTGAAATCCAAACATAGCACAAAGTGTGATGAAGGAAAAAAAAAAATTCTTTGCTCTAATGCTGAGCAGGTGGAGATAATGCAGAATGGAAAATACAAAGCCTAGTGAATCTAAATGCTTAAATCCATCTGAAAAAAATAAGAGTTGTTAAGTTAAAAGCCAATGACTCACTGAAATCTGTTCTCTCAGGGTCAGATGAACAAGACTGATATAGTTGTTTTAGGAACACAAGTTTGTCTACTTGAGGGAATCAATCAAATGTTCACTGTTCTCTCACTTGAACTCTCTCCTCAAAAGTCCAACACCTAGGACAATCGGTTAAGCACCCAACTCTTGGTTTTGGCTCAGGTCATGATCTCGGGGTTGTGAGATCAAGCCCTGAGTGGGGCTCTACGCTCAGGACGAAATCTGTTTAAGACTCTCTCCCTCTCCCTTGACCCCTTCCCCTGCTCTCTAAAATAAATAAATAAGTCTTAAAAAAAAAAAAAATTCCAACACCTCCTCTCCTCGCTCTCAGATGACAGTTTGCTCCCTATTGAAATCAGAAGAGAATCTCCACAAGGTCTCACCATCCCATCTAATCTCTCCTTGTAGCTGTGCCCACACACCTCACCTTCTCCTTGATTACAGTGAATGAGCTCCTATCCTAAATCATCTCCTCTAATTTCCCATATACTTCTATATTCTTTCTGTGAATTTCCGCTAGAGTTTCCTCATTATCCAGAGCTAACTCCTCTGATATTCTTCTACAAATATGCAGGAAAACAGTGACAGGCCATGGTTCCCATCCAGTACCCTCAGAGCAGCAACAACGGGCAGCCATTTCACCAGGCACCTTATGAAGAAAGCAGATGGAAGACCCTCCTCCCCCAGGCCCACGAATTGGAAACTCCATGATGGAGCCCAGCAATCCGTAAATTAACAAGCCCTCCAGGGGTTTCCAATACACCCTAAGGTTTGAGAACAACTGTTAGAGCAACGGGCTTCCATCTCCCCCATAACAATTACCCTCTCTCCACTAGATCATGTTTTCTTCTCTCCCATCTTCATATGAAATAGTATCTCTCCTGACCTCAAGTACTATATCTGCTATTCCTGTCATTTTTCTCTTCTCATATAGAAAAGTCTTAAAATTACTGACTAGAACCAACTTTTCTCCTTCCATTTCTATTGATTCATTCTAGTGAGGCTCCTATTGATCCCATGCCACTGAAACAATATTTAACAAGATCTCCGGTGACCATTATGTAACTAAATCTAGTGTACTAATCTCAGTCTGCAGTTCATTTGGCCTATGGCAAGATTTAACCCTGTCAAATTCTCTTTTTTGAAACACTTTTTTATTTCTCCCCACTTGGCTTCCAGGACATCACTCCTGGTTCTTTTCCATAACTCAGTGGCCCCTCTGTTTGTCTCCTTTGCTGTTTCCCCATCAGCTCATCAACCACTAAATATTTAAATAGCCCAAGGCTTAGCTCTAGCATCTCTTTTTTAAATATACTCACTTCTTAGGTGGGCTTATTTAGTTTTGTGGCTTTACAATCTAGCTGTGTGTTAACGTCTTCCATATTGTTTTTTTAACCTAGAACTTTCATCTTTGAATGATGCTATTTGATTAATATATTGCACAACACATATCCTAATTACAAATGTTTATTAAAGCGTGATGTTTTGTGACTTCAAATGTCATGATGAGCTCTGACGTCAGACATGATGGAGGAAGGTGGCAAATCTTTTCCCAAAAAACACAACTACGAAGCTGAATGGAAGGGTCAAAAGCAACCATTCTAACACTTGGGAAACACCTGGCCAAACAGAAGCATTAACTCACAAAAACTACTGAGCTTCAGGTAAGAAGAGCATTAGTGTATGGAATTCTTAGCTGGGGCTCCCAGGCCCCCCACAGCCCCAAACTCTGTCAGGGCAACAGTGTAACCAGGACAGGGCAACAGCTTTGCTACCACTGCAGAGAGAGCTTCCTTGATTTAGCTTACTTCTTATCTGTTTGAGTAACAATCTCAGTGACAAGTGAACAGGAAGGCCCAATGGATCTGCTAGCCTAAGGTTATTGTCTACTTTAGGACAAGCAACTAACCAGTTAATGCTCTGCCAACACAGTGGGGTACTGTTCAGCAATAAAAAAAGAAAAAAAGGCAGGGGCCCCTGAGTGGCTCAGTTCATTAAGCATCTGCCTTTGTCTTGTAAGATCTCAGGGTTCTGGGATCCAGCCCCAAATTAGGCTCCCTGCTCAGCAGGGAGTCTGCTTACCCTGCTCCCTAGGTTACTCCCCCTGCTCATGCTCATGCTCTCTAATAAATAAAAAATAAAGAAAGAAAGAAAGAAAGAATGAAATGCATGTTAATAGGGATGAACCTATAAAATATTATGTTAATGAAAGAATATGTATGCAAAAGAATATATACTTTAAGCCTCCATTTTGTCTAATGCCCAGAAAAGGCAAATTTATAGAAACAGAGAGCAGACTGTAGTTGCCTAGGGCTGGGGATAGGACTGAGAATTGACTGGTTGGGAACAGGGGCATGTTTTTTTGGTGATGAAATGTGCTCAAGTCCAGTTGTGATTTTAGAAAAAAACACAGATACTCCCTAACTTAGTGGTTTTCAAAATGAGCTACTTAATTATCTCCTAAAAGAATTCTGGAGATCTCTATACTGCATCATATATTTTTAAGTTAATACCTAAAATTCTTTATCGTAAGTTTAAATCAGTTCGAAGGACTTCTGAGGTAAGGCAAATATTGGCATTTTAAAATAAATTCATATCTCACTCCTTTAAACTTTATCCGCGGGACTCTAAATTCATTTTAATTATACATTTGGCAGAACTAGAACAGCATATCAACAGCTGAAAGAGAAGGATTAATCCCCATTAAACGAAGTCAGTTTTTTAAAGTTCAGGGGCATTATGCTTAACATTGCGTTAGGGAACATTTTGCCCCATATCTCTTCACAAGCAGTAGTTCTGATTTTATGAATGGGGTTTAATCTACCTTGTGGAAATTAACAGCAAAACAATGGAAAGCATCAGCCCATGAGTAAGTGAGGGGCTAAGCAAACAGTGTATTAATAGTTGTTGCTCCATGCATTATTTAAATATTATTCACAATGTATTCTCTTAAGGTTAATATAAATCTAGTAAGTACACAGAAGGGATTAAGCACTACATAGAGAAATTGTTGATGGTTGACAGCAAGCAGAAAACTTGCACCCAAGTAAAACATAAATGTGGATTTAATGTCTGCAGCAATCTCTTGGAAAATATAAGAAATATCTCCAGAAACTAAATAAATTTTCAAGAATGCAACAGATTTATTTCTAATCTGTGTTACTTCTATCTGAAGAAATAACATTGATCTGTTAGAATTAATGTGGGATTTCTCCTGTTTTTATTTCCTGAAATCATTCGAAGTCTGAAATTGAGATACAAAGTCTCTCCAAGTGCTTCCTCACTATGAGAATGATAAAAATGCAGGGAGTGCACTTGGAGCAGATGGGTATCTTGCATCATGCTGTTTTTTGCAGATCTTGAAGTTTTTAGGATAGATAAATAGATGATTCATGGAGCCTTGAAATGAGTTTGCTTTGTAGAAGAAAGAAGAAACTTCTACTTTCTTACTATTTTTTAATGTTGTTCTCTTTGCTTTGCTCTAAGATAAATAGATACAGAGAGAGAGGGAGAAAGAGAGAGAGACGAAGGGAGGGAGAGGTGGAGGTAGTAGAGAAAGCCAGATTTGGCAGAGAGGGATACCGAGATGCAATTTAGATACGGCAAAAGCCTCAGCTGAAGACATGGGGAATCTGGAGCTAAATTTCATGTCACTCTTAAGATGGGCATGATCCTGAAAAGGAACTTGGCAGGTAAAGACAATCTTTCAGAAGCACTCCCAGATGCTAGGGCATATCTTTCTTTCATTGGGCATCTGAGTAACTCATCACGTTCATCACGCTGTACATGGAACCCCTTAGAAAGTTCTTGGATAGCCTTAAGAACACATGAACTCCATTTGTGAATGCTACTAATGCCTCATTTTTTACAGTGAGGGAGTCATTTTAGCTGACTATGCACATAGGTTCCTGGATTTGGAGATGGACAAGATTAAATGTGGTAGGAAAAGGAGGGCCAGTGTGGCAAAGGGGACAGTTATTAACTCTGTGATTCCTTTTCCATGTTTCTCTCTGTCTCTCTTCTCTCATTATCTCTTCTATAAAACAAAAGTTTAAACAGCAAAAATCTGCCCTTAGAATGAGACCAAGACTGGAGTTGAAGAGTATGGTATGGGGTCTTGCAAATAAGACAAAGTGTTCTTTTGAGGGCACCTGGGTGGCTCAGTTGGTTAAGCGACTGCCTTCGGCTCAGGTCATGACCCTGGAGTCCCGGGATCGAGTCCCGCATCGGGCTCCCTGCTCAGCAGGGAGTCTGCTTCTCCCTCTGACCCTCCCCCCTCTCATGTGCTCTCTCTCATTCTCTCTCTCTCAAATAAACAAATAAAATCTTTAAAAAAAAAAAAAAGTGTTCTTTTGAGAAGGTAGTGCAAGAGTGATTGCAGATGTCAAAGATTGCTGAGAAAAAAAAAAGAATGTACTGATGGGATTCTGAGATAAATTTAGAAAACTCCAGGAGTCATGTACAGAATCTAGTTATTTGAAGATTTTATTCTGAGCATGGTCTTATTCAAATTATATAGGTTTAAAAATAAACGTTTCAGTAGTATAAAAGATGGACTGGAAAAGACCAAGTAAGAGCAGAAAACCATTAGGATGTCAGTGTCAGGATTCAGGGGAGTTGATGAGGACAATGAGAGCAGCCAAGAAGATATGTTAAAATCAGTGAGACATAGTGATCTTTTGGAAATGAGTGGATAAAAGGGATGAAAGGTCAAAGTGGATCTAAAATTTCAAATCAAACAGAGAGAGGAATGGGAAAAAAATACCCATTTGGAGGGAAATATTATATACCTAATTTTAGACACATTGAAATTTGAGTACAAGTCAGCTGCAAACTAGGCATAAATCAGGGGCTTAGAAGAGGACAGGTCTGAGGAAAGAGGTTTTAATAAACAGTAATCATACTGAATAAAAGAAACACAGTAAGTTTTTAAAATATATGTTTCAAATTATTTGATTTTTCCAGTTTATAATAAAGAGAAGATAATGGACCCATAAAGATGCCATTAATAATGCTTCTTTAAAAAAGCTCTATCCAAGCTCATTTCACTTTTAGTCCTTCAATCCTTAAACTTCAACTATCAATATTTTAATTAACCATAACTTTATTATTTCACATTAGAATTAGTCATGTTTTGTAATTATACTTTCATGTGTAACAAATCAAAATATGTATAAAACATAATTTTTAACTTATAACTTTGGTTGTATTATAAGGTGGGAATATAAATTTTTGAGGTTTGACAAGTGATTATAGGTTTTAATATTAATTCCATTTAATGCATTCTTCTTATCTATAGTACCATAAATCTGCTCTCACCCAGACATTTATCAAATTAATAAACAATGAATACAATGAGTTTAACTGTTGGAATTAAAGGTTTTATGGACATTATATGTGTATCAAATTCTGGCTGGAGACACTAACTGAAATTACTATCCAATCCATGTAAAACAAATATTTTTAATTATTTTTTTTAAAAGTAGAGATAATCCTCTATATGTATCTTATACCCTTGATTAGAGCAATGTGCTTGACAAGAGATTTTAATCATTCTCAAAGATAAAAAATGATTATAAAGGGATAATTTCAGTAATTCATTTATTCTGTAAGGACTGGTCTTGATTGAAATCACATGTAATTTGGAAATATAAAATGTTACTGCTAGAAATGCAAAAACGTTTTTTGAGAAAGAATCTAAACACCCATCAAAGCCCAATGATGGATTTATTAATAGACTTATAGTGCAAAGCTGATGTTGATTTGCTAACCCATACGCACAGATGTGGCCTTCTCTAAAGGAAATCTGGTTGACATAGAGAATTTTAGTGAATGCTCAATACTCTTTTCATCCCCTTTCCTCTATAAAACAAGTTTTGCTGAAGTCTGAATGGTAAATAATAAATGGGTACTAAATGCTAACTTGTAAAATATGAGTGCTATATTTTATTTTATTTTTTAAGATTTTATTTATTTATTTATTTGAGAGCGAGAGCATGAGGGTGGGAGGGGCAGAGGGAGTGGGAGAAGACAACTCCCCGCTGAGCAGGGAGCCCGATGCTGGGCTCCATTCCAGGACCCCAGACCATGACCTGAGCCGAAGGCAGACACTTAACTGACTGAGCCACCCAAGCGCCCCTGAGTGCTGTATTTTAATGCAGGGAAAATAATATAAGATGGATGTGTAGGGTCAATGTCTGAGAAGCTTGAGAGGAAACCTTGGGACTTCTGTAATCTGTAAATTCATATGGAAAAAAATAAAACTTGCACATCAAATCATACAAAAAGTAATTCCAGATGACCCATAGCTCTCAGTAAGAAAAGCAATGGACTAAAACTTCCAGAAGATACTATAGGAAAATATCTACATTGCCTTGGTATAGGAGGACTTTTAAAATATATGTGTACAAAAAGCATTAATCTTGAAGGAGGAAATCCATGACACGAGCCACATTAAAATTAAGAACATCTGTTCATCAAAATATATCATCCAAAATACATCATGCAACACAAGGAAAAGCCTCATATCGAGGATGAATCAATAAGAAAATGTGTAGCCAACATTAATAGTTAAATGGACATGGGCGCCTGGGTGGCTCAGTCGTTAAGCGTCTGCCTTCGGCTCAGGTCATGATCCTGGGGTCCTGGGATCGAGCCCCACATCGGGGTCCTTGCTCAGCACAGAGCCTGCCTCTCCCTCTGCCTGCCACTCCCCCTGCTTATGCTCTCTCTCTCTCACTCTCTCTGTCAAATAAATAAATAAAATCTTTAAAAAAAAAATAGTTAAATGGACAGGAAGTACAAAGAAGAGACAACTGAAAATGTGCTCAAACTTCATTAGTCATCAGGAAAATTCCAATTAAAACTTCAGTGAGATACCAGTACATATGCACAGCATGGCTAAAGCTGGAAAAAATGGCACCACCAATCCCTACTAACAACGTGGAGCAACAGGGACTCAGCACTCCTTGCAGGCGAGTGAATGGGTGCAGCTATTTAAAAAGAACATTTTACTCACTGCAAATTTGAACACACATGTAACACACAGATCCCACAATCTGCTGCTGGGTATACTACCAACAGAAATATACATATCTACATATACATAATGACTCCAATTAAATATATTTCCAAGGCAAGGAAAACTAAGCTATTCTATTAGAAGACAAGATAATGGCTACATTTGGGAAGAAAAGGGGTTTAACACTTGGGAGAGGTCATAAAAGGTGCTTCTAGACTGTTGTCACCATTCTATTTTGACTGGGACAGTGGTTACATGGGTGTTCACTTCATGGGAATTGATCAAACTGTACATGTGTATTTTTGTGTAATTTGCTATCCTGAGGAAAGTTTTTCCAAACTAGAAAATTTGTTTAAAATGTAACAACTTTGCTTTTTAAATAAATAGGGATCTCTCTATTTGCAGATAAAGAGGAAGGCTTCTTGCCTAAATGGGCAGATATTTCAGGTTTACAAAATAACAGAATTCATTCCGTGCCTTGTGTGGAATATAGAGAACCATGCCACCTCACAAAACAGAGATCAACTGAATTTCACTAATTACGAGGGTAAGTGTGACATTAACAAAACAGAGAAAAAGAATTTCCATGCCAGTCGGAGGTCATCTGAGCCATTATCCATATCTTATCTTCTTCATAGAAATGTGTTTACTCCTGTGAAGCCTGTTAATTCCAAAAACGAAGGATCTTGAGAGTCTTCAACCTCAGTGCTGCATTGTTTGTAGAAATTTTTATTAGGAAAGTTATTTTTCCTTTGCATAGTTTGAGAGAAATCCTGCTCTGCAAAAAAAAAAAAAAAAAAAAACAGGTCTTAGAGTCAAGTTCCTTTGAGAAATACAAATTAATATTTTTAGAGGCCGAATTCGATTCATGTCAGAGCATAATGCTGATAAGCAGCAGATAGGCAGCCTGAAAGATTGTATTTAGCAGATTAACCGGAGTCCCCCAAAGTGCCACATAACTCTGAAACTTTTCATGAGGTGAACTGAGAGCCCTTACTTTTCCGGGATGCAATTGGATGCATCAAGACCTATACATGTCTCTGAAGTAAGACCAAAGACTGGATTCTTGCTCTGAGCAAATCAATGTGAAAAGCGGTCTCTTTATTTTTTATATCTCATGGGTAATGGTAAAATGTTGAGTGAAAGAAATGATGAAAACCTTTCTAGGTTATTACACTGCCTATATTGCCCTTGAAACATGGGGCCCAAAGTCAGTTATTTCTGTAGGACAGCAAGTAAAAGTCTGGGCTTTGAATTTGGGGCTTAGTAGAGCATTAAGAAGCAACAAGGTAAGTGGAGAGCCAGCCAGTTCTTGAGCATGAGCCAAAATGGTTATTGGGAGAAATCAGACCCTGTCCATAGGAAGCATTCAAACCAAAATGAAACCAAATTGACTTCCCGGACTGGCGCAGCATTGCAAAGTAGCAGAATTCATTGTACTGCCCCGTGCATTCACAACCAAAGCAGCAAGTCAAAAAATAGATTCCGTGACCTTTTCTGCCCGTGAAATGTAGTCTCCCGCCGTACAGGATTGCATAAAACATAAAGAGAAATCTGTTTCAGTTAAAGAAAACCCCAAAGTGGTGTAAGGGAAGGCTTGTTCCGGCTGGTAATCCCATCCTTAGTAGCGGGCCGGCTGTAGACACGTGAAATTCGTCTCCGGTTTAGACGTCCCCTCACCTTCCCGCAGCCGTCTCTGGAGAGAAGAATGAGGAAAGAAGCTCCTCTTGAGACCCCTCCGAAATCATCACGATCAGGTACCTCCTCAGTATCTCAGCCCATCTGGGGCTCGCACTTCCTTCTGACAGCAAAATATGGTTGCAATGTGCTTCAGGGATCTGAGAGAGGAGACTCAGCGACATGTCGAGTGCTGCTGTGGATACGCCACGTTGCAGGAGATTCTGTCTCCCTGAATTACTCCCAGACAATTGCTGTAAATCTCCACTATGGAAATACAAGCGGAGCGTCAGTGAACAAACTCATAACCAGTCCGCTGTCATTCTTACAATAAGTGGACGTTTATTTAGTATATTGCAACATATATCCCCCAAATTATATCTCCTGCTGTTGAAGATTTTAAAGATTTATTTATTTTTTTTAAAGATTTTATTTATTTATTTGAGAGAGAATGAGATAGAGAGAGAGCATGAGAGGGGGGAGGGTCAGAGGGAGAAGCAGACTCCCTGCCGAGCAGGGAGCCCGATGCGGGACTCGATCCTGGGACTCCAGGATCATGACCCGAGCCGAAGGCAGTCGCTTAACCGACTGAGCCACCCAGGCGCCCATTAACATCATTTTTTTTACAGTCCATAATATTTTCTTCCTAGCTTTTGATTTAACTTTTTTTTTTTTTTTAAGATTTTATTTATTTGCGAGAGAGAGAATGAGAGACCGAGAGCATGAGAGTGAGGAGGGTCAGAGGGAGAAGCAGACCCCCCACCGAGCAGGGAGCCCGATGCGGGACTCGATCCCGGGACTCCAGGATCCTGACCCGAGCCGAAGGCACTTGCTTAACCAACTGAGCCACCCAGGCGCCCCAGGTCTCCCATTTTCAGAGCTTGGTATTCTTCTTCTCAGGTCTTCCTGCAGGGATCATTTTTGTCTCCTTCCCGGACCACATTCGTCAAACACTCCTTCGGTAGCGTCAATTGGTAATAAACTTTCTCAGTTTGTATTAGTCTGGAACTGTATTTGCTTTACCCTCGTTCTTGAAACGTGTTTCCCAAGTCTATAATTCTAGGTTGATGTTTTCCCTCACTCTTTTAATTCTATTATTCCACAACCTCTGGCTTCTTTTGTTGCTACTGAAAAGAAAGGCGTCAGCTTCACTTCCACTCATGTCTATGTAACCCATTTTTCATCCTGACAGCTTTTAAGTGCTTTAATTCTTTTTCCGCAGTATCTGTTTTACATAGATGGAATTTATCTTAATTTTACTTGGTATACATTTTTCTTCCCATATCTGAGGTTTATTATCTTTAATCAGTTCTGGATATTTATCAGTTTTTGTATTTGTATTTTTATATGTTCTGTATTTTTCATTGTGTTTCTCCTGTCGTTTACTCATAGAATTCAGATTATACCCATATTAGCCTGTCTTACTCTGTCTTTCAGTTCTCTTTATACTGATGGAAAACAAGAAATAAATGGCCCACTCAAATTAGAAAAATCAAGAGAACAAGGTTGTATAAAATATCTATTTAAAAGCTGGACAGGGGCGCTTGGCTGGCTCAGTCAGGAGAGCATGGGACTCTTGATCTCGGGTTTGTAAGTTCGAGCCCAATGTTGGGTGTAGGGATTACTTAAAAATAAAATCTTTTCTTTTTAAGATTTTATTTATTTATTTGAGAGAGAGAGCGCATGCGTGAGAGAGAAAGCACGAGACGGGGGAGGGTCAAAGGAAGATGCAGACTCCCCGCTGAGCAGGGAGTCTAATGTGGGACTAGACGCTGGGACTCTGGATCATGACCTGTGCTGAACGCAGACGCTCAACCGACTGAGTCACCCAGGCATCCCAAAATAAAATCTTTTAAAAACTTAAATTTAAATTAAAATTTAAAAAGCTGGAAAGATAAAGGGGACCCAGGACATATGCAGCAACCAAATCTAGCAGAAGACCCACTAACATCATAGGTCCTAAGGAACAAGGAGATGGAGTGGCTTCCAACGCTCAGAAAGACAGAGAGCCATGTGTTGCAGTCCACTTTGTGATAAGCCATGACTTTCTGTGGAAAAATAAAGTTAGACTGAGTCACCCTGCAGGGAGAAGTCAGAGGATTAACTCTCATTCCATCTTTCTTCTCCCCCCGCTACCATCCTCTGCCCAGGCTCCACCCTAATTGGCTCCAGCTAAAAGCAGAGGGCATGGGATGCAGTCCTTACAAGTCATCCTGGCACAGACACAAGGGTGGAGTTTGTCCTGACTTTCTCGTGCTTGTGGTTTTTTTATTGTGGGCTTGTGTTCCTTGAAATATTAACTGTAGGAGTTGTGTAAGCCTGCGTTTCAATTCCTTTCTTCTAGATTAAGTGTGCCCTTGCTTTACCTCGGAGACAGTCTTAACTTTTTTGGGGAACTGCTATGGGCTGAATATTTGTATCCCCTCCAAATCTATATGCTGAGACCTTAACTTCCAAAGGTCTTGCTATGAGTAGATGGGGATACAAGTATGTGGGAGGTGTTTAAGTCAGGAGTCTGGAACCTTCATGAGTGGGATTAGCGCCTTATTAAAGAGGTTCCAAAGAGTACCTAGCCTCCTTTTGCCATGTGAGGATACAATGGGAAGTCTGTGACCAGAAGACAGCCTTCACCCAATCATGCCAGCACCCTGATCTCAGACTTCTTGCTTCCAGAACTGTGAGCAATAAACTTCTGCTGTTTATAAGCCACCCAGTCTGTGGTATTTTGCTATAGCAGCTCAAACAGACTAAGACAGGAAATTGGTACCGAGAGTGTGGCTGCTATTACAAATACTTAAAAAAAAAAAATGAAGAAGTGACTTCGGCACTGGATTATGGGCCGAGCCTGAAGATGCACGTTTGAAAACCCTGCGCTGCTTTGAACAAACTATGAAAGGCCAAGCTGGTGAGAACTCAGAAAAGGAGAGCTGTAGAGAAAGCCTCAATCTACTAAGAGCAGAACTAAGGGGTCATGAACAGAAGATGGGAGAAATAGTAAAGGCTATTCTGATGAGGTCTCAGATGGAAATAAGGAACATGTTATTGGCAACTGGAGGAAAGACGATCCTTGTTATGAAGTGGCAAGGAGCTTGGCTGAATTGCACTCGTGTCCCAGTGTTTTGTGGAAGGTAGAACTGTGAGCAATGAAATTGGATATCTGGCTGAAACTATGTCCAAGCGAAGTGTTGAAGGAACAGCTTGGCTTCTTTTGAATGCTTACAATAAAATTCAAGAAGAGAGAAATGATTTGAAACAGAATGGTTAATCAAAAAGGAAACAGAACTTCAATATTTGGAAAATTTTCAGCCTATCCATATTGAAAGAAATAAGAAACCATGTTCATTAGAGAACACAAAGGTTGTGGCCAAATTTGATAGAGATTGGTATAGATCAACCATCTCAACAGAAACTAGGAGCTGGTTCATCAAGGTGGTGGGGAAAATCGGTCAGCCATCTAAACAGGTCAGAACCTATTTTCTAAGCCAATGAAAAAATAACCCTGAAGGCGTTTCGGAGATCTTCAGGGCTGGCCCTCCCATCACCCGTCAGTGAAGCAGAGTAGAAGGCACCCACAAGGCCAAAAAAAAATTTTTTTTTCAAAGGAAGAACCTCTGCTGCCCCAGAGGCACCTCACACATCCCTGGGTTCAGCTCTAGAATTCCAATTCTGGCACCATAATCCTCACCTGCCCCAGGTCTGGTGCCCCAGGTCTGGGGTGATTTCTCCACCAGCTTGTAGAGTGCAGAGCCACGAAGTCACAACCGTCGCCACCTAGATTTTAAAGAATATCCTGGAGAGCCTCCACCCATGCAGAGGGCTGCTTTGGGAGCGAGACGACTGCAGAGTCCCCTGTGGGGCATTGCCCAGCGGGGCCATGGGAGCAGGTAACCGTCGTCACGAACCTCACACTAGTAGATCTGCTGGCATGCGATTGCAGCCCAACCATGAGAATTGCAGCATGAGCTGTGCCTGGCAGAATCCCAGGGACAGCCCCCCAGAGCTTTGGGGGCTCAGCTGCAGCCCCAGTGAGTCCAGAATGTGGGGCACAGAATCAGGGCGGATTGCTCTCAAGCCTTGGGGTTTAATGTCATTTACCTTGTTAGGTTTTGGTCTTCTTTGGACCTGTTGCTACAACCCCCCTTTTCAGTGGCTACGCTGTGTCTCTGGTTTCACTTTCTGCAGTTTCATCATTAACTCCAGATGGAAGCAATGCTCCTTTTCCTGACAAATCATCGGAAGGTCAATCGTCCCCTAACTGTACGTCACAATGCGTCATATACCTCACTTCCTCTCATCACGGGGGCATTTTAGCACCCCCCGGCACCACAAGAAGGAAGGTGAGTGCATTACAACAATTTATGCTTCGATTTTATTATTAATTATCATTAATCTCTTACTGGGCTTAGTTGACAAACTAAACTTTATCCTTGGTGTGTAGGTATAGGAAAATACGTAGTACATAAAGGGTTTGGTACTAGCTGGGGTTTCAGGCATCCACTGGGGGTCTTGGAACCGATCCTCCGAGGATAAGAGGAACGGCTGTACTCCATCTTTCTTTCCCATTTCTCCCTTTGGAGTGGGACTGTCCGTCCTATGCCTGCCCCGCCATTATCTTTGGAAGCACATAAGATTTCATCTGAGTTAACAGTTTCATAGCTGGAGAGTCATTTGCCTTAGGATGAATGGGATCTTGAGTCTCCCTCATACCTGCTTTCGGTGAAATGTAGATGAGACTCAATGTAGACTTTTGAGTTGAATCCTGGAACAAGATAAGACTTTGGGTGCTCTTGGGATGGAATGAATGTATTTTACACGTGAGAAGGACATGACTTTTGAGAGGCCAGGGGCGGAATGCTATGGTTTCTGTGTTTATGTCTTACCCCACCAAATCCTAATGCCAAATGTGATGGTATTAATAGGTGGGGTCTTTGGGAGTTGTTTAAGCCATGAGGGTAAACCCTAATAAATGGGATTAGTGTCCTTTAAGAGAGGCTCCAGAAAGATCCCTAGCCCCTTCCTCCATATGAGGATTCAACAAGACAACTCTGGCTATGAACCAGAAAGAGAAGCCTCATTAAAACTTCCTGTGTTGACACCTTGACCTTGGACTTTCTAGCATCCACAATTGTGAGAAATAAAAGTCTGTTGTTTATTAGCCACCCAGTCAGTGGTATTTTGTTACATCAGCCCAAATAGACTAAGACAGGAACATAAGCAATCTAGCTTGAGTTTGTTCAGCCATACAGGAGTTAGGAAACTTGACTCCAAACATTCATATGGTTGGGAATTCTGAGGGGATATTTCCATTTATGACTACTCGGTTCAGAGACTAGACTGAGATATATAAATACTCATACCATCTCCCCCTGTAGGACAGATTTACTTAACTACGTGATTATGTTTCCCTTTGGGGACTCCAGCTTAATTGCTAATCCCCAATTCCTCATCCTAATCGGCTTACACCCCAAGCTTAGTACCCCCTGCCTTATTTGTGCCACCAAGGAGTGACAGGCATTTTCAAGACTAAAGCTACTGTCTTCTTCTATTCTTTTTTCTTTTTTTTAGCTTTATTGGGCTATAATTGATCATAGAAATTGTATATTTTTAAGATATACGACCTGATGTTTTGATATATGTATACATTGTGAAGTGATGCCACAGTCAACATATCCATCATGCCATCTCAGTACGGTGTGTGTGTGTGTGTGTGTGTGTGTGTGTGTGGTGAGAGCACCTGAGACTTATCCTCTTGGCAAATGTCAAGTATACACTACAGTATTCTTAATTGTAGTCACTATGCTGTATGTTAGACCTCTGAACTCAGTGTTTGGAAGCCTGTTAGAATTTGTACTTTCTTGTCATTTCTGGTCTAGAAGGAAGCCTCTCACATTCCTGCACTCCCCACCTATGCTCTTGGTTTTTTTGTTTGTTTATATCTGTGCTCGACACTTTTAGGAACACCGAAGTATAACAGTTTCTCCGAACATCCAGTCTGCCGTACTGCTTGAAGGGAAACTCCACATTCACCTTTTGAAACTTGGTAAATGTATTTGATAAATATGCTTTGGAAAAAAAAAAGACTGCCTGAATTCCTATTTCTATTATGAGAACTATATGTATTTACTATCCATAATGGCCAAAGGAAAAGTACTTCTTAGTCCATAGTTCCTTCCTTGTTTCTCATATTGATCATATTTCGCAACGTCTGGATGGTCCTGAGAAAGAATGACAGTAATAGTGATTGCATATTCAACCCAATCGCAAGAAGGCTGTAGCTCCCACTTTCACCCACTGTCTGTGGTTGTGGCTTTTCTACTGGGTTCCCCTTCCTGGTGGTGGTAACTTTCAAAATATGGTCAGGAGACGTCTGGTTCACAATCACCTGGGACCCTTGTATAAATGCAGATCCAGGGCCCTAAAAGCTGATAAGGATCATTATGTTTAGAAAGAGGTCCAGAAGTCTTCATATGAATTCAGTCTCTAAATAGTCAAGAAGAGTTACTGAATTATAAGAATTGTATGCAAGCACCTTCATTCTCTTTCCTAGTAGGTGCCTTAGGGATTTAAATATTTTAAGGTGGCAGCAATCATGCCTTCCTATGGAAAGTAGGAACTTCTAAACGTCCTCTGACTTTCCTGTTGAAATGATTAAATGCTCAGTTCCAAATTCATCTCTTTTTTTTCTATAAAGCATATGGATATTATTCACACTCTAAAATTGAAAAGCTATGAAAATTTCACTTATTTAATATGGTACCCTACCAGTACATTTTAAAAATATAGAAATCAGTGTGAGAGAGACCAGGGGAGAAGGTTTCATGAGGCAAGTAGGACTTGAATCAATCGTAAGTGAGGATGTGTGAGAAAGGGTATCAAGGAGGGGGATCAGACACAGGCTGCAAAAGCAGGGATACTCACACACCATCAGAAGAACAGTGAAGGATCCCAACTGGAGTAAAGAATCCTGTTAGATAACACAGAAGATCAAACAAGGCTGGACTATGGAGAACCTTATATACTAGCTTTGGGATTGCACTTTGGAACTTCAGTATCTCACAGATCCTGTAGATTAGGGGAAACATACCCAATCCCAACCCCCTCATTCCTCATTCACTCCCACTACGGAGTGTGTCCAGGATGCATACTCACTTCCCAGAATCACACTTAGAGGTGGTCTGGTGAAAGAGTTCTTGGCAATGAGGTGTAAGTGGAAATTGCCAGGTTTCCCATACATCCTCTGCTATCCTAAGAAAGGAGCAGAAGGAGGTGGTACGGTGGCCTTTTCCGCTTCCTCTTGCTCTGAACATGGACATAATGTTGGTATCCATCATGGCCTACCTCATGACCATGATATTGAAAACATTTACCTGAAGATAGAGCCACCCTGCTAATTGCGGTGGGTGGACTTGCTAGATCAGCTGAACCAGTGCTGGCAGCTGACCTCTGAACTTGGCACCGAGTGAGAGAAACGCACCTTTATGTTTATTTTTTTTATTATGTTATATTAATCACCATACATTACATCATTAGTTTTTGATGTAGTGTTCCATGATTCATTGTTTGCGTATAACACCCAGTGCTCCGTGCAGAATGTGCCCTCTTTAATACCCATCACCAGGCTAACCCATCCTCCCACCCCCCTCCCCTCTAGAACCCTCAGTTTGTTTTTCAGAGTCCATCGTCTCTCATGGTTCGTCTCCCCCTCCGATTTCCCCCCCTTCATTCTTCCCCTCCTGCTATCTTCTTCTTCTTCTTTCTTTTTTTTTAAAACATATAATGTATTATTTGTTTCAGAGGTACAGGTCTGTGATTCAACAGTCTTGCATGATTCACAGCGCTCACCATAGCACATACCCTCCCCAATGTCTATCACCCAGCAACCCCATACCTCCCACCCCCCACCACTCCCAGCCTTGGTTGAGTTATCTGTTAGATGTAACCAGATACAGTCCTGAATTTTACTTTATAAATGTGAAGAGTCTGACTTAATCTGCAACACTCGTGGGAAAGAAATGTCTCTCTCTCTTTTTCAAAATAGAATTTAACCTGTTTAAATCTGCCAGATGCCCAACTGGTAGAAAATTTAATGTCCGCTATGTTTGGGGGATTCCAACTTCTACTTTTAGGTGTTTAAAATAGTCATAAACATTAGAGGAAATAGCCCCATATATTCTTTCCTCAGTAGTTGTCAATAATATGTCTCACGTACATGCTCCATTGGCAACCTTGGCCTTGAAGTCTTCTGCTGTAACTCCCAAGGCCACAGGTCCTATTCTTCAGTTATTTTTGACATCTTGCAACAACACCAGAAGTATTGTCATGAAACACTCTGCGTCAGATCAGGTAGTTGTACTTAGATACTCACAAAATCCATGGAAGTCTCATCTGATCTCTAGGCTAAGGGCAGGTCTCCAGCTATCTCTCAGCCAAACGATTTCAGATCTCCAACCAAACAATCCTTGCCTCCAACCCATCCCTTCTGGAATGATTTTCCCTAAAATCCCCTCAGTATGCAGAAGCTTTGAAGACTTGGATATCAGTGGTATTTAGCTGGCCTAGCAACTTTATATTGGCCCCACAACATAAAATCTCCTAAAGCACAGGGCAAAGGAAACTTCAGTTACTTTCTGGAGATAAGGGAATTGGTGGTGGAGAGAAAAATTAAAGAGAAGAAAACAGACTCCACTATCTTAAAAAGTTACGGAGTCATGCCCAGGTCATAGGGAGTCATCAAAGATGTTTTAGGCAAATTAGTAGCATTTTAAGGATGATTAACCCAGTGATAGTAATAGCATAAATCAGGAAGGATAACTCTTATGTTTAGAGTCAAAGATTTTATAAATATGTGTTTCTATTGGAGCCAAAGAAGATTATTAGGTACATACAAAAAGAACACCCAAATACGATCATCTACAGATGTTCTGATACACCATAGTCAAAACGGGAAACTACCCAAAAGTCCATGTGTAGGTGAAGGGAACGAGCAACATGTGGTATGTGCACATGGTTCATGATTGCTCGGTAATTACGAAAAAGGAACAAACTATTGATATATGTTACAACGTGGATGGATTTAAAAATATGTTGAATGAAAGAAGGTAAACATGAAAGAAAGTACATACTGTTTGGTTCCATATATATGAAATTCTGGATTATACAAGTTAAATTATAGTGACAAAAAGCCTATCAGTGGTTGCCTGGGGCACTGGGAAGGAGTGTGGAGGGTCAGGAAGAAGGATTATATAAGGGCACAAGGAAACTTTTGGGGGAAACAGATATGTTCACTATCTTGATTTTGATGATGATTTCATGAGTATATATGTATGTCAAAAATTATTAAACTATATACCTTAAAAGTATACAATGTATTATATGTCAACTGACTCAAAAATACTGTTGGGGCTCCTGGGTGGCTCAGCCAATTGAGTGTCCAAAAAGAGTTGATTTCAGCTCAGGTCATGATCTCAGGGTCGTGGGATTGAGCCCATGTGGGGCTCCACGCTCAGCAGAGAATCTGCTTGAGATTCTCTCTCTCTCCCTCTCCCTCTGCCCCTTCCCCTGCTCACGCTGTCTTTCTCTCTCTCTTTCTCTCAATCTTGCTCTCAAATAAGTAAATAAAATCTTAAAAAAAAGATTTTCTCTATCTCTCCTTCTACTCCTCCCCCCTCAAATGCACTCTCTTTAAAAAAAAAAAAAATACCGTTTAAAACAGTGTGCTTTTGATTTATTTCGTAATAGTTCTCTTAACATTTCTTCTCAGGGCCACTGGTTCTATCACCATAATTCCTAAATACAATTCAAGCTACAGCCAACATATGCATTGTAATACGTTTAATATAAAGGTTTCTCCTCTTTTACTTTTAGAATTTTGTTTCCTATTTCGTAGACTAGAGTTAACCCAGTTTCTGCTCTACTTTCTCACAACCTTTTTAACCCCCTTCATACCAAGTGGATTTGGTTTCTCAATGTATCTGTAAAAAGGAAAAGGGGAGTTTTATAAAACTTTCTTAATGTACAAGTCATCGTACTTAGTAATTATACGTAAATGGGTAAATGGAGTACTTCAATTCTGATTACTCTGCTAGATTCTGGGGGTGTAAAGGTAAATAAACCAGTCCCTGTGCTGGAAGATAAAAGCTAGTTACACCATAACATTCTAAAACTGGTGCAAACTTTTACATTCAGATATAAATTCATGCATGCAGTACCCTGCTCTATTTATAGGTGGTGAAGTGAATACACATGTTAGAAGGATTATAACAATTATTTCACCAGAAAATGCATAAATAAACAAGTAAAAAGCCTTAGTCAAGAGATCACTTAAGTAGATAAATATCTGAGGTACGAAATTCAAATTTGAAGAGGGTCACCCTCACATCCTAGTCTCTTGATACTTAGACCTTATTTTTCTGGCAATTCTCTCCTAAACTCAGGAAATTAATTCACACAGAGTTATTATTACTAGCATATATTAGTAACATATATGAATATTTAGTATATGTTAGTATAATATATATTGCTAATATATATTATTAGTAAGAAAATAATTATATTTATTATTTATTGTATTCTATTAGCATAATTATTATGTAACATACTCGGCTAGCTCTGATGAGCTGAGGATGAATAAGACTTGTCTGAGCCTTGAAACTTCAAACTAGGGAGGGTGACAGAAACACACAACATACACACAACAATCACACACACAATCTTGGTAACTATAAATACTGGATACTTCATATATGCTTTATGATCTATGAGCTTCAGAAACACCCTTTAAAATAGATAACGTTATCTTCATTTTACAAATAAGAACAGGAAGCACCTAGACATTAAGTAATTTTCCCCAAGGTCACACAGCTAGTAACAAAGCCTGTTACTATGAGCTACCTACTATAATTGTAAGAAAGAGGCTCTGAAGTCTAAAAACTACACAAGCAATTATTGGGGACAAAAGGCCAGCATATTTGGAATCATGTTTTTTTCTGGAAAATGTAGGACATATTGTTACAGTAACTATGCTGAAGCCAAATTAGCATAAGTAGTATAAAATAAATATAGACAAAATGTGAAAGGAGCATAAAGAAAGGAGTTAATAATACCTTAAAAACGGGCGCCTGGGTGGCTCAGTTGGTTAAGCGACTGCCTTCGGCTCAGGTCATGATCCTGGAGTCCCGGGATCGAGTCCCGCATCGGGCTCCCTGCTCAGCGGGGAGCCTGCTTCTCCCTCTGACCCTCCCCCGTCTCGTGTGCTCTCTGTCTCTCTCATTCTCTCTGTCTCAAATAAATATTAAAAAAAATAAAAAAAATAAAAAATAAATACCTTAAAAACACATTTACTAACATAATTTTTAAAATGGACAAATATAAAGTGAAGCAAAATGACTTCAATGTCTATCCATGTAACTCCAATTATTTTATTAAAAATAAAATGAAAGTAATAAAAGTACAAGAAAGAAATTCAAACAATATAGACATTTTTAAAATAATAGAAATTTACCTCCATTAAGCCCTTTGCTCCAAAGTAGAGAGCGTTAAGAGTTAAAATGTCAGCATGTATAATATCTTCTATTAAACTTGTGCAAATATAGACAGTTAAATACACATTTTGCATTTGAACTCAAACCATAATGCAATAATAATGTTCTGTACCTTGTTTCTTAGATTTCCTAATCTTAAAACAACTTTCATTTCAGAGTTATTTCATTGTTTTAAGTTCCACACAGTGTCTTGCTGCATGGGTATATCATGATATACGAAGAGAATGAATCATCATTTCAAAAGCTGATGCTTATTTGTAACTCCAAAGAGCTTGTCTTTCTACATCTTTGGTTGGCTTAAGTCTTCAGTGTCAGCCTCTTGAAGTTCCAGCAGATGGCGACATGACAACATACTAAGAAATGTGAATTGCGGATGGGACGCCAAATGACTGAAGTCCGCCAAAGGACTCTCTCCTTTCCAAAGTAAGAACAAAAACGAAACAAAACAAAAAACAATTTCACAAATGCTATTCTTTCATGATTTCAGGGTGATTTTGAACAGAAGTGCATAATATAATCTGTGCTTCAATCGTTTGTTAATTTAAAAGCCTTGGAGGGGTGCCTGGGTGATTCAGTCAGTTAAGCATCCGACTCTAGGTTTCAGCTCAGGTCCTGATCTCAGGGTTGTGAGATCGAGCCCCACATTGGGCTCTGGGCTCAGCGGGACTCTGTTTGGATATTCACTCTCTCTGCCAATTCGTCTCTCTCTCTCAAGTAAATAAATAAATCTTAAAAAATAATAATAAAGATAAAAACCTTGGAACTGGGTCCTAACAATAGGAAATGGGTCAGCTGAAGGATCTGAGCACCCATAGAGAAAATAGTAGTGGTTTTTAAGGGCACCTTATTAGTGACAAATCATTTCCACATACAATATCCCAATTGATCCTCGCAAAGACCCTATAAGGCAGAAAGTCCAAAGTTATCTTCATTATACAGACAAGAAAACTGAAGTTCTCCTGATTTGCAAAGTCTTAGTCCCGAAACCAAGGCTCAAGTGCGACTCTTCTGACTCCAAAAGATTGAGCGAATACCAAGCCACCAGTTCATTTGCTGGATCTATTATTGTTTTGGTGTTGGTTTTACTTACTCATTTGTGCATGGGAACTATACACGGTAACATTTTTAAGATGAGAGAATACACTATTAGTATGTGGTTAGTAAAACTGATATTAAATCTCACCCAGTTGAGAGAACAGGAAAGAAAAGACAAAGGGAAAGATAAAGGAAAATCAGAAGGGAGTACAGGGAAAAGGTAATGAAGGTAGAAGAAGCAAGAAAACTGGAAGGACTGAAGGAATGAGGAAAGGCGATGCAAACTGAACAAACTTTCCAATGGTGTTAGACTCGGTCCCAAACACTGATTACTCACTCCACTACTCACACGCCAAGTTCGATATCCACAGCCCACAAAAATAGTGTAACTGCTCTAATTCTTTTTTTAAAGATTTATTTATTTATTTAAGAGAGAGAGAGAGAGCGTGAGAGAGCAAAAGCCGGGGGAAGGACAGAGGGAGAGGAAGACAATCAGACTCCCCGCTGAGCGCAGGGCGCAAAGCAGGGCTTGATCTCATGACCCTGAGATCATGACCTGAGCCGAAATCACAGACACTCAACTGATTGAGCCACCAAGGCACCCCATAACTGCTCTAATTCTTCAGTGTCTTTAAAGGATGTGTGTGTGTTTGTGTGTGTGTGTGTGTGTGTGTATAAAATGAATGACAAATATATATTTGAGTATTTTAAGTTAACATCCCTTAAAAATAGGCAGGTAGAACAGTGTTCTTTAACAGGGTTTGCCACAGGTTTTCCAGTGAAGTCCAGCGATTTAATCCTCTTAAATCATACTTCTCATCTGCAAAACTGACGCTGCAAATATAGAGTTATCGTGAGCCTTAAATGAGATTGTCACGTAGCAGGTGTGCAAACGCTCATCTCAGTCCGGCTGATACACAGTGCCTGTATATGTGGCCTTAAAGCACTAAGCCTGTATTATCTGGCCCTTGTTTGTTTCTCTGGCCTTATCTTGTCCCAGGGTTCTCTTCAATCACATAAACGACAATGTCCCTCCGGGTTTTTGTTTCCTTTGTTTGGTGTGTGTGTTTACTTCACTTTGCTCTTTTCCTCTAAACTCCTTTTCATCCTTGGTTTTTGTTCTTGTTTTGGGGTTCCTTTTTGTTTCATACGCCCACCAGACTGTAAACAGCAAGGTTCGCCCCCATCATGAGGCACCCAGCTCATCGCCCAGAGCCTAATATGTTGCACATATTCTGTTAAAACATGTGAAGTGCATCACTTCAGACAAATTAGCCTGGTGGTATCTCTACTTGCTAATGAAGAAATCCACTTTTCTTTCGACCAAGGACCAGCTGAAACTAGGTATCACATCTCTCTAGTAGACCAGGGTGAACTCAGCTTATTTTTGCCACGATGTGTTAGAAATTTCAGGACACCAAGAAACGGATGAATTAATCTCTGTCAATGTAAGCCAGGCAGTTGCTGATATGGCCTACACAGCGTCCAGTGCTCTGCCAGGGTGGGAGTCTCCACCGTCCAAGACCCCCAAGTGTCCAAGGCTCACGTAGTCAGGGGGCTGGTAGGACTAGTTAGCATTGACGATAGCTACGTTTTATGTGGGAAATGAGCTGACTGCGTCAAAGTGAAGTGTTTTCTGATTACTTTTATTTCCTCCCTGAGAGCAGAAATTTTCAGTATCTACCCATTTTACTCTCACCTTAATGCAGGTTAAATGGTGACATCCCATCACACACTAATTTGCGACACTGAGTACAATAAATATATTTAGAGAACCATAAAACAAGCCAGAATAATTTGCAGACAAAGACACTTAGAGCAGGAGATTCTTTAGGTATACCAGTTTTCTCTCAATATTATCCACATTCCTGGAAATGATCTTCACAGATCATGATGCATCTTATTTAAGAACAATGGGCAACAGGGTGCTTCGGTGGCTCAGTCAGTTAAGCGACAGCCTTCGACTCAGGTCATGATCCTGGAGTCCTGGAATCGAGTCCGGCGTCGGGCTCCCTCCTCAGCGGGGAGTCTGTTTCTCCCTCTGCCCTTCACCCTGTTCTCGTGCTCTCTCTCACTCTCTCTCTCTTAAATAAATAAAGTCTTTTTTAAAAAAATTTAAGAAAATAATAGGCAACAGTCATAATTAATGAGGTAATTCCAACTTTTCCACAAGAAAGGAAAAAAACTATCACTGGGTAAATGCCAGAGTGTTCATTTCTATAAGAGGAGATTAGACGAGCATCTGATAACTAATTCCAAACTTGAATACTAATTCTTGGCTGCATCTTAGAAAAATTCTGAAGCTTGCTTTAATAAATAGAAAGTCACTTTGTAATTTGACTCATCATTGCTTAATATGAGGCTCCTGCCATGTTCCTTGATCTAGGAAAGTAAAGGAATGAGCAAAGCCTCCCTGTCGATTGTCAATCTGGTTTTTCATCCCAACCCTCTCTCTAAAGTTTCCACTTGGATTCCAGCATTTCCAAACAGTACATAAGGCACAGAGCTATAATGTTCCTGCCTTAAATTCCCATTAGTTAAACCAGAAAAAAAAACTAATACAAACTGAGGCACAGGATAGATTTTTCTTGCCCTGAAATACGAAGGGATTCTAATTATGACCAGCATTCCAAGCCTGTAGTTGTTTTCTCTATCTTTAATAGAATGTTATTTTATTTTGTGTGTCTACAAATTTCAAAGATATGCAAGGGATAAAATGCAAATGCTTTAGCACACTTTTGTCGAACCTTCCTAAGGCAGGAGTGCCTGTGGTATAAAAGTTACCACAAGGTGGCACTCTTTCTTAATGTAAATGTCTCTGAAACTCCAGGTTATTCTGAAGTGTTAGATTTCCAAACTGGAACTGGAGAGTTCACTGTATTATTCCCTATCTCCAATAATTACATTAATTGGGTGTTTTGGTAGGTTAGTTTATTCATTTTTAAGAGAGGAAAGCAATTTATTTGGCCACGAGTTTTAAGAAATGCGTTCCATGGAAATGATGCTATTGCCAAGAGGTTTTTCTGAATATGGAGGACTTTGATTAAGGAGGGCCTCAGTAGGAAGGTCCAGGAGACTTGGATTTGGATTCCAGTTCAATTGGTTTATGCCCTGAATACACTGAAAACTTGTTAAGCTCAATGAGTCAGAATTACCTTGTCCAGAAAAATGACCATCATTATACATTCCTCATATAGTTGCTTTGATTATTAAATAGATAATTTACATAAACACAGAACATAATAGGGTTTTAAAAGGTTCACCATCATGAACATACACACACCCTAAATGCTAACATGTGCCTGACCTGTCTCTATTTTATAACGACTTTTCCTTATTCTCTGCGATAAAAATTACAATAATCTGCTTCAGCCTTTTTAAGCCAAAACCTTTTCTTTGGATCATCAAACCAAGGAAAAAAATCTATATCATAGGTTATTAGGAAAATCTATCTCATATTTAGTCTAATATCTATCGAGTGCCTACCATAAGCCAGACACCTATATTCTACATGCTTAAGAAATAGCAGTGAACAGAGAACAGCATCTGCCCTAGTAGGAATCAGATAATAAATATGTAAATAGAGAAGGTAGTGTGAAAACCAAGTAATATAGAGTGACTAAGAAGACTTTTGAATCCGGACGCCTGGATGGCTCAGTCGTTAAGCGTCTGCCTTCGGCTCAGGTCATGATCCCAGGGTTCTGGGATCGAGCCCCACATCGGGCTCCCTGCTCAGCGGGAAGCCTGCTTCTCCCTCTCCCACTCCCTCTGCTTGTGTTCCCTCTCTCACTGCATCTCTCTGTCAAATAAATAAATAAAATCTTAAATAAAAAAAAAAAAGAAGGCTTTTGAATGGGAGATATTTGAGTTGAACCAAAATGTTGAGAAAAAGACAGGCTTGCTCAGATGTGAGGAAGAAAATTACAAGAACAAGGAGCAGCAAGGGTCCTGACAGAGTAAATCTCTTGAATTGAGTGAAGGCAGGAAAGAAAGCTAGTGTGACAAAAGGGTGATGAATCAATGAGACAGTAGAGGGACAAAGGCTGAAAATGCATGTAAGGACTAGATCATGTAGGGCATTGAAGATTTTATTTTGAGTTGAGATGTCTCGGGTTTTAAGCTGAAGAGTAACTTTATCTTCTTATTTTGAGTTCATTAACATGATATAAATAATAAATGATGCCTTGCATTGCTTAGTTATATTGCTTAATAATTCCCAAATCAAAGTATGTTTGTAACCAAAAGCATCATACCTTTTGAACATTCATGAAGAATAGACATTTGATCCTGTGGGTTCAATATAATTAGGAGTTGTTCGTGATGGAAGACTTTTCAGACCATGATGAACACTGGAAAGATTTGTCAATGGCATTAATATCCCCCCATACTGTGTATTTTCTCTACTCACTAGTAGAATGTAAGTAGATGTGACATTTGTCTCTTCTGGGCTAGGGCCTATAGGAAACTGATGAGTTTTCTCCATTCTCTTCTTAGACCAGAAAACAAAGGTCTACTTAGACTGAGGGGCTGGGGGAGCCATAAGATGGAATGACTCATTTCCCTGAATTGCTGGATAGAAGAAAGCACCCCACCAAACTGAAACACTCTAATTAAGCTGTTTCTTTACTCCATCCCCACCCTTCCTTCACTTTTCTGCTATAAAGATATTTTTCTTCCATGAAGTTCTATTCATTCCCTGCAAGATAACTAGCACCCTCAATGAACCACTGCTCAAAGTCATTCTACTCTGTGAAATCTTAGGTTTCTTATGTGTCCTGCACTTCATCTCATAGAACCCCGTGCCTCTCTTTCCTGCCCTAGAGAGTTGGAGGTGGTGGGGATCTAAGAGTTTAGTGATTTTGCCTGAGGGATTCTCTTTTATTCCCTTTAGGGATCAAATGCCCATTCTTCCCACGGGTCTTCTCCCCGTTAGCAAGGGATCCACAACTGCTCTTGTCATGGAACAAATAACTAAAACTGATAAGTTGCAGAGGATTCTGGGGCTAATAGAAATCCCATCAGTTTTTGTAGGATATATCTCCTAAAACTGGTAAGGCAGGAGGTCCCAGTGATGAGGTCAAGGAATTATAAAAACTAAGGTAGATGTTCTTTTACTTGTTGAAAGAGATATTCATATCAGGAAATCCAGTGTTGAATCAATTTTTAATAAGGACATGGAGTGAGCAGCTGAGAATTTAGAAATACAATGAAGTCATCTCCTGAAGAATCCAAACATTTGACCACAAACTGAGTTGAATAAGGGAAATCATCCAGATTATTGTTAGATTAAGGTAGATGCCCAAGATTTCCCACAAACCCCTGCTAAAAGGATTCTATTCTAATCTTAAAGGGCCTAGATGGAATCTTCTGAGTAGACCAAAGTTCTCTGCTCATGGTTTAACATGTTCAAGGAAAAAGAGATTAACTGGAGGAAAGAGCAAGGAAGACATTAGGGAAACACTGGAAGGGGAAGGTAGAATAGTAGATGGTAAGATTTACAAATCCCTGCTATCACATTTAGTACTCAACTTAGCCTAATGTCTGGCACAAAATCGATGCTGAATGCATGACTGTTGTGTGAGTAAATGGATGGATGGATAAGTGGATGAATCAGTGATGATTAAATGAATTAATGGGTCAAAATTTATATCGTGAGCTCCCTGGTTATCAACGTGGCAGGGAGATGGAGATGGAACTGCTCAGATTCAAATGATCATCCTCACTTAAAGATTTGGGTATGTCCCCTGTCCTCTGCACCTCCTACTTATTTTAAGAATCATTCTTCACAATTCACGTTGACATGTTAGGGAATGAAAGCAGAGCACCAACAAGCTTAAGATTACCAAGGTGGAAGAAGAAAGAAGTACAAAGTAGGTTGTCAGATCATCTGGAGACAAGGTTCTAGATAAGTAATGAGGACTAAGACATAAAGCAAGAAAAATATATAATTTAGCTTCAAAAAGATGAAAACTAGAAGGAAGTTTTTGAAAACATACAGATATGATATTTGATGTTAAACAAAAACCTATTTCCAATTCAATGCCTACCTCACATCCAACTCTGCTTTTTTGTGCACCACCTATGCATCAAGATTGTATTCTTTTTTCTCCACTAGAAACATTAAGCATTTCAACACAGTAGTATGGTAAAAAAAAAAAAAAAAAATTGGCCTGTGACTTCCTGTTAAGAATAGCTGTCTTTCAAAAGAAAGTATGCTTCCACAACCACCTAAATAATTTTGGAACACAGCCAATAACTGGATAATTGAAAATTGGTCTATAAATACTTGCCTCTGCTTAACAAATGCAAAGTTGATCATCCTAGATATATGAAGTCTAATCTTAAGAAAAACAACACAAATCAAATAGTGAATATTTTTAAAAATAAAGAAAACAACTTAATAAATTTTAAAATGTGTATGTGGCCAGAATATTTTTAAAATCTTTTTAACCCCCCCCCCCCGCCTTTTTTTGAGAGAGAGAGAGAGAGCACATGTGGTGGCACGGGGGAGGGCAGAGGGAGAGGAATAGAGAATCTTAAGCAGGCTCCATGCCTGGTACAAAGACCTACTCTGGGCTCAATTGTGAGTCACGACCCTAAGATCATGACGAGCCGAAATCAAGAGAACGATTTTTAACCAACTGAGCCACCCAGGCGCCCCCTAACTCTTTTTTAAATAGTGAATTTAAAGAGTCCTTAGCAATGCTTACAGGCAAATTATCTGGTATATGTTAAGTACAATAATGTCCTTAAGGCATATATTTTTAATTTACTTTCCTATAATATAATGTCTGACTTCAAAATGCCTACCCTGAATCCAATCTTGGCTTGTCGATCAGTTCTGTAGATTACCCCTAGATGGCAGTACCTCATTAAAATTATAATAGGAGGTACTACAAGTCTTCTGTTTGCACTAGGCCCTGATCCAAAAAATCCTATTGAATTAAAGTGGCAGGTATGTAACATCCTAAAAATCTGAAAGAAAGGCGGATTCTACCTACCCAGCAAGATCAAAATGGAATGCTCACTCTGAGCCCATGTTGGCCAGCTGCAGATGGTTCACTTGACCTCAGTGAATTTTCAGTCATTGATTTGACCACTCTTGGACTCACCCAGCTTTTAATTCAGTTTTCTTTTTGTTCTTTGCAGTAAAAGTTGGATGTCTGTTTTAAGATTCTCTTTCTCTTTGGCTCCCAAGAATGATTTTAGGTTTTCTGGTAGTCTGATGACCGCATAGCTGAACAGAATGAGCTCCTTGATCGTAAGACATCAGACAAAAGTGGACTGGAATCTTTGTGACCTTAAGCTAATTACTTAACTTCTCTAAGTTGGGTTTCCTTATTAGTAAGATGGGAATAATAATACCTAGTTTGAAATGGAAGTGGTGAAAATCAATGAAATGTAGCACGTAAAGTAGTAAGCAGTGTCTCATACCTTAGAAGCTAAATAGTAGCTATTATATATCTCTTTCTGATTTTCAGTGTGAACCCTGCCAAATGGCCACCCAAGAACTAATCTAACTGAATAACATGAGATGCTCCTCTTTTCCTCCATCATTTTACCTGTCACCTTGCAATCTCCATTCATTCTTCAGGAATTGGCTATAGTTTTTCTGTTGAAGATTTTCTGAGTTCCATAATCAAATTGAGCTGTCCATTCCCATTGCTCCAACCAAACTCTGTTGCAACCTTGCCATGATGTATTGTTACTTAGCCTGTTTGCACATCAGTGTCTTCCAACTGACCATGAACTTTGCAAAGTCAGAAACTGTATTTACCTTTGCCTTCCCAGTGCATAGCACAAAGTACAGCACATAGTAGGTTCTCATTAAAGGTTTGCATGAGGGAGTGAATGAATGAGTGAATGAATACCCTTTCACAGACCCCATCTTGACCACGTTTCAAATCTCATAATTCCCACAGTCCTTTTTGAGTGGATTGCAAAATCAGTCTGCTCTGCACTTTTCCCAGGATAGTGGGAGGAATTGCTTATCTAGTCCCTTTGATTTGGGGCCAGAAGGAATTACTTTTGGGAAGATTGCCCTGCTGGAAACAGTAAACCTTTTACTCTCTCTTTTTTTTTTTTCTTGATTTCCCTTTCAGACCCCCTTTGTCATATCAGGCTGAAAAGGATGTAAGCCATGTTTCTGTGCCCACTAACTGCTCCTACCAAAGATAAGAAAGGAATAGACAAAATTGGGATAACCTTGTTAGATTTCTGGCATTATGAATAATTGAGTTTTTTGTGATACAATTTAATTTTTACAATTAAAAAACAGAGAAAAGAACTGCCAGGAATTGAAAAATTCCTACTGCTCTAATAAAACCTATTTTCTATCCAACCAAAAATAATCTGGCCAATAATGTGTTGAAAAAAAATGGCAGTTACCTGGCATTTTGGAGATTAAAGAATTAGATCGGTTGACTGTTTCATTTGTTTGCTTTTTGTTTTTTTTTTTTTTCACTTTTCAACTAGAAATCATGTGTTTTAGGTGACGGTTCAATCACCTAAAAGGTGGTTCATAAACTCAGTGGTTCAAAAACCAATGGTCTTAGATGAGGTTCATTCATTTGGCTAGAGAATTACAGTCAACCTTTTTGTGTTCAAATAAATCATTAGTGATAGCTTTTTAACTGGCTGAGATGTTAATTACTTCCTCTACCTCATACCTTCCTTTTTTTTTTTTTTTTTAATTTTATTTATTTGACAGAGAGAGAGCACAAGCAGGGAGGAGGATCAGAGGGAGAGGGAGAAGCAGGCTCTCCGCTGAGTAGGGAGCCCGACGCAGGTCTCGATCCCAGCACCCTGGGATCATGACCTGAGCTGACGGCAGACGCTTAACTGACTGAGCCACCCAGGCACCCCTACCTCATACTTTCCTGATTGTAATCCAAATCCATTAACTGGTGGAATGGGTCACACCATCTTACACCTTGGCCAAAATTTTAGCATGGCTTGGATATACTGGGGTGGTTTCACAAGAACTTCCTAAGTCTAAAAGGCTTGCAAAAATAATTTGTTAAAGGAAATTTCAAAAGTTGGGATTAATTACCAAGTGGAAAAGAGGTTTTAAGAGTAGTGTAATGAGGCATAATAAGATATTCTTAATATTTAAAATATAACAAGTATATAGTCGTTAGTAACCAGCTTCAATTCCATAGGGAAGGGTACTTGACTACAGCTCATCATGGCCTAGGCAAAGGCAGGGAGCACGCACTCCTGCAAGGATGTAGTCAAGTCCGGCAGTGGTCTCAGAGTGTGCCTGCAAATGGATGTCCCATAAGGAGCCACTGTTTAACCTTTTAAAGATTGAGTTCTATTTTTTTTTTAATTGACGCTAAGTGGTTTGGAGGCACCTCCCCATGAACTCACATTACTTGCCAGCCCATCCTAATTCTAAGTTAAAAACACACATGTCATACATAGAAAAAATCTTAGGAAGAAAAAAACTTCATCTTCAAATAAAGAGTTAACTTCTAAGAATCTTGTCTAAAGAGTTCAGAAACTAAGCACAGTATCGGATGGTTTCTTTGGACCATATCTGATAATCTAAACAGATTATGTGCATGGTCTTTTTCTCTCCTCTCTCCTCTTTTTCAGTTCTCAGTATGTTTTCTACTTCTGCATGTCTTACGATTTGGAAGTTACTAGTATGTAGCTGTGTGGGAAAGGCAATAATATATTCCACAGTAATTGGCTCTAATTGATATATTAATTGATATTATTATTAGAGCCAATTGTGCCCACAAATTGTGCTTCTCCCTAACACACAAAAATGGGGGAGTTGATACAACTTAACTGAAAGAGAAATGAGAAGGCAATAATAAGTGTTAGTTTAGGCCAGTTTCCATTGCTTTCCCCATGCCCCAACCATTTGGTGTTTTTGTGACTTTCAGAAATTTTGGGGTCAGATACAATTATCTTCTTTGCAATGGAAGTGGGTTATATTAAAATGCTAAAACAAATTAAAAGAATAACTTACTCAGAAAGTACCCTTGAGTAAATACATGGCCGTAAGAATTTCATAGTTAATCATTAAGAAGATTAGTTGAGATTTGAATAATGCAAATTTTATAGAGAGAGGTCAAAAACAGTAATTGTGTGACAGGTCAGAGAAAAAAGGAGGAAGTCAGAATAGAGAAAATCAACCTGAGGAGTCAGGATTTCATAATGCCTTCCTAAGGCAACATTACCAAAATTAATTTCAAAATATAACATCCTGATTCAAGAGCATGATTTAAATGTCTAGAAACTAGATAAAAGTAGAAGTTTAATAAAAATTCACATTTTTTTTTTTTAAAGTAAACATCTCTGATCAGAGTTTACATGTTCCTTTCCTTGGTCCCTCAGAGATGTAAAAGTTCTTGGATTGCTTTCAAGTTCATGCTTTGACAGTCAAATGCCATAGAAGTTATTATTAGCCAAGAAATAAGAACACGCCAATCCATTTTGTGCAATCCATTTTGTGCTCTAGAATATAAAGATTGCCAACCATATGGACATATTGCTACAAATAATCTTGAATAATAAAGATCACATTTTTTCAAATTTTATACCAGTTACTTCAATTAAAAATCATTCAGAGGTTAATGGATAATCTGACATCAAGAAATGGCAACACATCAAACTTCATTAATTATTACATTTAATAAGATAAATGATTGCTATGTGATTTATCACTAACAACTATTGAGTATCCCTAATATATAGTGAATTGAAACCTCATGCTACTGAATAATTATTTGATGTTAACAAAGAACAGATTATATTCAGATCTTGTGCAATTTATAGTACATGTGATTTTTATTAGTGCTTGGCTCGTTGCTTCCAAAATTCTTCCAAATTTTTTTTATTAAAATTGTTCTGAATTGAGTTTAGTGAGCAAGATGAGCTCTCATTTTATTATCAAAGTTTCCAGCACATAATAATAAAAATCTGTGATGTAATTGTATAAATATCTCCATTGCCTGGCAATGAGAAAGAACATACAAATAAGATAAATAATTATCAACTGAAACTCACTCCAGAAAATTATCACAGGGTTTTTCTTTTATCAATTCTAAATCCATTACTTTTTTTTCACCAAAGGTAATAGAACATTTCTACCTATTTGGACACAGATACACTTTTTATCACATTGATATTTTTTAATACTACTGAGAAAGTATTGGAGGGACATCTTAGATATATGTTAGGGAAAACAATTCATAACAACTACAAATCTTTCAACATACCTTATTTTTTAGAAATTATATTACTAATTATCAATAAGACCTTTAATGTAAAAAATGTTTATCCAAGAAATATATGAAACATATGTGTGCTTTAAAAACACAAACATTTCTGAAAAACTTAAGATGAAAACAGTTATCTGCCTAATCACTATTTTTCTCCTGGCTTTCAGAGACAAAAACGCTTTGTTGTTCTGAATTCTTCTGGTAGTTCTCTTCATTTCTAAATCATGCATTCATATTGATGCTCTTGACTTACTGACTATAGATATTGTTTGTTGACTTTCTGAGAGGAGATAGGAGAATTTAGCTCACGTAAGCCACATCTTTCCTGCTCTTTCCCTCCTCATAGTGACTTCATTGCTTCCCTGACAGATGCTTCCCTGATTGCTGTTGCAAGTTTAAATATTCTTGATCCATTATTCACAGCATCACTTTGCTCCTCACCTGGTAGAATGAGGAACTTATCTCTCCTACCCTTCCCTCCTCTCTCCTGCCCCTTCCACATATGATGTCAGCTATGCCTTTCCTTTCTTTATACCATCAGAGTTGATACTATTTATGTTCTATTGTATCTAATTAATCTCTGAAATTAGTGGAGTTTAACAACAAAAAACAAATAACAACAAAAATTTTCCAAACTGCCACTTAACCTTAATTTTAGTCTCAGGTTTTTCTAAACTTTTCCATCATAAATTAGATCACACTTTTTTCTCAGAGAGGTAACTCCAAGATATTTTCATTAACTTCTCTCATTCTGGCTTGCTGGACCAGCAACCTAACTGACCCTCTAGGAGTCCCATTACTTTGGGCTGGTGTTACTGTTTCCCCAGTCCCATATCTTCCTCTTCCATGTTTTGCTAAAGGTCATTCCCCAAAACTCTAAAGAAATGGTAGAAAGTACATTTTCTGAGATTATGCATATCTGAAAATGACTTTATTTTACTCTCATATTTGATTAATAGTTTGGCTGGGTATAGAATTCTAGGCTGGAAATAATTTTCTCAGACTTTTAAAGGCATTGTTGCATTGTCAGTTAATAATCCATACTATTCATGAGACTGATATTGCCCAAGTTTTGTTTTTTTCAAAGTTATCTGCATTTTCCCTTACAAAATTATAAGAAACATTTTTTATATCACTTATATTCTTCCATTTTTTTTTTAATAGTTGAGAATGCAATGTGCTGTAAGTCTCTTATCTTTTCTGTCAATGTTTCTAGTCTTTGCCCTACACTCTGGATGTTTACCTCAATTTATTTCCCAAAACTTAATTTTTATCTTGCTAATTATGTTTTTATTAAACAAGAGATTTCTTATATCCCACTTGTGCTTCCTCAAAAATGTAGTTGAGAGTACATATATGTGTCAAAACCCATGGAACTTCAAATGTGTGCATTTCATTGCATGTAAGTTACACTTCAATAAAGATGATTTTAGGGGCACCTGGGTGGCTCAGTCAGTTAAGCATTTGCCTTCGGCTCAGGTCATGATCTCCGGGTCCTGGAACTGAGCCCCACGTCGGGCTCCCAGCTCAGCAGGGAGTCTGCTTCTCCTTCTCCCTCTGCCCCTCCCCCTGTCTGTGCTCTCTCTGTCTCTGTCTCTCTCTGTCTCTCTCTCAAATGAATAAATAAAATCTTTAAAAAAATAAGAAATAAAAAATTTTTTAAAAGATTATTTTATACAGTGGAAACTATCCAATTAACTCCATTTCTACTGGTAACCTCTCTTTCTCATTCTTCTGAACGATTTTTCTTGGTGATCTCTTTGCTTCTATCTTTATCAATCTTGAAAATATCCTCCCCATCAGCAGTAAACAACTTTTAACACATGACCCAGATCATGTTAGGCTTTCCAGTGGACATAGAATAGTATCTAGACAACTTGGCATAGAACTGGAGGTCTATCTATTGTATGCCCTTCTCTCTGACTTCATTTCACGGATTATCTCTCTTATTCACTAAGTTTTGATAATAGAGGTTTTTGTTTTTTGTTTTGTTTGGGGGTGGGTTGTTTTTGTTTGTTTGTTTTTGCATGTTTTGAAAATGCTAAGCTCATTCTTGTTACTTTGACCTGAAACTCATTCTTCTGGCTGTCTGCACACCTGCCTCCTCCTTATCATTTAGGTCTCATTATATCTCACATCTTCAAGGAGCCCTTACCTGACCACCTTATGTAAATGTCTCCTCCATTTCTTTACAACACTTAGCATTATCTAAAATAATCTAGTTTTTGGTTTCCCCTCAGCAGAAGAAAGCTTCATGATTGGTAGTGTTGTCTTTATTTACACATATCTAATATTTTGTGACATGGTCATGTATCTGCATTTTATCAGCATCCACCCCCATATTATCTATATTAACCAATGGATCATACAATCTTGATCTTAAAAAAAAATCCTAGACAGAGTATGCATAGTTTGGGAGCCAAAAAGATCTTTGGAGGAATTCTGAGTCTCCACTTATTTTGTGATCCTCAGTGAGTTAGCTTTATATGTCTAATCAGCAAAATGAAAAATTATATTTGCTGTGGAAAGGATTATTTGAAGAAATTATGTGACTCTTTTCCTAGATAGAAAAAAGCAGGTGCTTAAAAAATTTAAATCATTTTCCCTATCTGCACTTATCCATCCCCAAAATGTTGATAGAACACCTGCTATCAGCCCTTAGAGTTCCAGGTCTCCATGAAAGAGTTCTTCCCTAGTGCAGGAAACTTACAACTCTCCAATAAAAACTGTTCCATTTTGAATCAACATTAATTTTAGGATGTTTTAGTTTATGTTAATGGGAAATTTGCCCTCTATTATCTTCACAGATTCTTCCATATGGCAGGCTTGTGACAATGCATTGTTTCTTCTAAGTCTTCTTTGCTCCAGCTTAAATATTCCCAATTGTAATAAGCATTCCCCATATGACGCAGCTGCTATTTTCTGGGTGAATTCCTGTTTGTCATTTTTCCATGTAGTGCTTATTGCCTAGAACTTCACAAAACTCCCCATGTGTTTTCACACTAGGGCATACTGGAAAAAGACTGTCATCTCCTGAATTTATTTTACTCATCATCACATTAACTTTTATTTTTTCAAGTGGCATCATATGAAGTCTCATGTTGAGAGGCTCCTAAATCTTTCCACATATGTTTCTGTTAAATGTCATCTTAATGTTGCACTTTTGCAGATGACTTTTTGTGCCTCAATTCAAGATTTACAAGTTCCTTAATACATCTCAGGCAAAAAGATTTTACCTATATCTTATCCTATCTAATTTTCTATGATTATAAATGGGCAACAAGTGTAACAGTGGAGAACATTCTCAGCTTTTCCCCCAGAATTTGAATAATGTTGAATGCTAACCATTATGTAATGCATGTTGGTGTTCATCTCTACTCACTAAAAATGAAGTTTTGAAAATATTGACATCTGGGCTTTATGCGTGTGTACTTGTACCATCTGGTGGATGTTATTTCCTTCTGGAATAAAAGAATTACATAGTATTCTAGGAAGGCAAGTTTGGCACACATAGCCATAAATATAGAACAAAATGAAAAGAGCAAATTGGTCAGTAAATTTCAAATCTGTATTTATTAACAAGCAAGTAATAAATGTAAACATCTGAAATGGGTAACCACTGAAACAAATTTAAATCCAATTGTTAAATACATCATTATTTTATTTTCATTAAAATTGATATTTTTGTGGTATAAACTGTTGTATTTTATGTTCATATTACAAATTCAGAAACTTCATTTATTGGGGTAGTTTCATGTTCGAATAGATTATTTTCAGTCAGTGTCTTAAAAAGCAGCAATTGCTCTAAGGTGTTTGATAAACATTTTTTTTTCTAACGTTTAGCAGTACTTGTATCTTTATTTTCTTCCTTTCCAAGTTTTTATTTAAATTTCAGTTAGTTAACATAGAGTGTAATATTAGTTTCAGATGAAGAATTTAGTCACTTATACAGCACCCAGCACCCAGTGCTCATCACAACGATTGCCCTCCTTAATCCCCATCACCTTAACCCATCTCCCACCCACCACCCCTCCGGTAACCATCAGTTTGTTCTCTTAGTTAAGAGTCTGTTTCTTGGGGCGCCTGGGTGGCTCAGTCATTAAGTGTCTGCCTTTGGCTCAGGTCCTGATCCCAGGGTCCTGGGATCGAGCCCCGCATCAGGCTCCCTGCTCCGTGGGAAGCCTGCTTCTCTCTCTCTCCCACTCCCCCTGCTTGTGTTCCCTCTCTCGCTGTGTCTCTCTCTGTCAAATAAATAAATAAAATCTTTAAAAAAAAAAAAAGAGTCTGTTTCTTGCTTTCCTCTCTTCCACCCCACCCCTATGTTCATTTGTTTTGTTTTTTAAATGCCACATATGAGTGAAATCATGTGGTATCTGTCTTTCTCTATTTTCACTTAGCATAATACTCTCTAGCTCCATCTATGTCATTGCAAATGGCAAGATTTAATTCTTTTTTATGACTGAGTAATATTCCACTGTATATACATACCACATCTTCTTTATCCATTCATTGGTCAGTAGACATTTGGGCTCTTTCCATAATTTGGCTATTGTTGATAATGCTGCTATAAACATCGGGGTACATGTATCTCTTCAAATTAGTTTTTTTGTATCCTTTGGATAAATACCTAGTAGTGCAATTGCTGGATCGTAGGGTAGTTCTATTTTTAACTTTTTGAGGAACCTCCATACCATTTTCCAGAATGGTTGCACCGGCTTGCATTCCCACCAACAGTGTAAGAGGGTTCTTCTTTCTCCGCATCCTTACCAACATCTGTCATTTCCTGACTTGTTAATTTTAGCCATTCTGACCGGGTGAGGTGATATCCCATTGTGGTTTTGATTTGTATTTTCTTGATGCCAAGTGATGTTGAGCACTTTTTCATGTGTCTGTTGGCCATTTGGATATCTTCTTTGGAAAAGTGTCTGTTCATGTCTTCTGCCCATTTATTGATTAGATCATTTGTTCTTTGGGTGTTGAGTTTAATAAGTTCTTTATAGATTTTGGATACTAGCCCTTTATCTGATATGTCATTTGCAAGTATCTTCTCCCATTCTATAGGTTGCCTTTTAGTTTTGTTGCTTGTTTCCTTTGCTGTGCAGAAGATTTTTATTTTGATGGAGTCCCAATAGTCTATTTTTGCTTCTGTTTCCCTTGCCTGGGGACCCATACCTAGTAAGAATTTGCTGCGGCTGAGGTCGAAGAGGTTGCTGCCCGTGTTCTTCACTAGGATTTTCATGGCTTCCAGTCTCACATTTAGGTTGATAAACAGTTTTTTAAAGATTTATTTATTTATTTTAGAGAGAGAGAGAGAAAAGAGGGTGGGCAGAGGGAGAAGGAGAGAAAATCTCAAGGAGACTCCCTCCTGAGTGTGGAGCCCAATGTGGGGCTTGATCTATGAACCTGAGATCATGACCTGAGTTGAAATCCTGAGTTTGGACACTCAACCAACTGAGCCACTCAAGCTCCCCCCAAAATTTGCATTTTTTGAAGGTAGGAACATTGTGTCAGTTTTTAACTAACACAAAATCTAATTTTATATTGATAGCATCTCTAGGGATGGAACTCAACTTTATACAAATTTTTGTTGTTTTCCTTATCCCCCCACCCTGAAGAAGTCATATATGAGTCTTTTAAAATATATTCACCTAAAGTTTATTGGAAAACTATGAAAAATAAATTCATTGAGTTATGGTATATGGTTGACATCTGTTGTTTTTGCTCACCTAGTACATATTTCATCAGTTTCTGGTATAACAGCCTGATTTTCCTTTGCTTAACCTCATCTACCTCAGTTTTAGTCCATACAGATTTCTTGGGACCAAACCCATCCCATACGCAGAGTATGGGAAGGTGATGCACACCTGGCCAAAGAGTTTATCTCATCTTCTTAGCCATCAGGTATAAGGAATGAGCCTTGGATATAAGTTAGAAAAATAAGCATCATTCTACAACTTTTGCTGAAATAGGGGGAGAAGATCCATGTGTTTACTGAGATTACCAAGCAAGTAGAATATAAGCACAGGCCTGTTGGAGAGTATTTTTGAAATCACTTGGAAATTATACCTAAACCTGAAAGACCACAAATAGAAAAATGTAGCTGAGAGATGGAGGGATATTTCTAAAGATATTGTTTCATCATTCGGATCTTGCTGTACCTGAAAATCTATTTTTGGACTCTTCAGTTATGTGAGCCAATAAAGGTCCTTTTTTCTCCTTAAACCATTTTTAAGTTGGAATTCTGCCCATTTGTAATGGAAAGGTGTTGATTAAAACAGACTGCGGCTCTTCAACCACACACTGTTTTCCCCAAGCCCTAGGCCCACAAGGGACAAACATTTCCAGGATAGACCATTAAATTTCCATGGTAGTATTGTGTGGCTTCCAAAACCTCCCCCCCCCCAACAAAATATAGCTAGGATATATCAAAATAAATGCCAATTTCACTTCGTTAAATTAATCACAATGGCAATTAGAAAAAGCTGCAGTCCTCATGAGCAGGAGACAATAGAAGCAATCGTCAATGGATCTTTCAGCCAGAACAGTGGTCAGAAAACTATGGCCCATGAATAAATCTAGCCCACCACCTGTTTTTGTAAATAGCTTTATTAGAATATAGTCTCACCCTCCCAGAAGACTGTTTTTGTGTCACAACGGCTGAGTTGAATAGTAAAGACAGGCACCCTATTGTCTGAAAAACCTGAAATATTCACTATCAGCCCCTTTACGGAAAAGCTCTGTAGATACGACTACCAATGGATCACCAGCTGCACTAAAAAGGGATCAAATGTGGCCTTTATGAGCTCATAAGTAGCATTTGTCTGATCTCTGGAGCACAGAGTCCAAAACTGTGCTGAAAATGTGTGAAGCTCAAACAGTGGCCGGTTATCTGCGTTCGTATTTTAATAATCACAGCAAAATCAGTTAATCATAAAACTAAAGGGATAGAAAAGGTTTCACTAATATTTCAGGATATAAAAAAGTAATAATGTATGTTATTTCAACAATTGAATCCAGATCATTAAATAACCCATAGTCTAAAATGGGAGGTCTTAGGGTATCCACCTCTGGTATAGGAACATTCAGTGCCTGCCATTTCAAATGGTTTTTATGAATCCCAAAAGAAAAAAGAAAAAATATATAATTTATGTAAGACTATATTGAGGTTATATGTATAGTTATATAATGTAGGACTTCCTACATTTTTAGTATGCAGGGGGAAAAAAAGACTGAAAATAACTTTCTTCTGATATAAAGGTATCTAGAAATTTAGATCACTGAGTAAATTTTAGCCCAGGACTTAATTCATCTAGCTTCTACGCTTTTGCCAGTAAATCTGCCTATGGTTGCAAAAATACGTAATGATTTTAGAACCCTGTATTTACAGAACATAAAACAGGGCTATGAAAATCTACATGTGGTTGTTTTCCTCTGTGACTCTTTTGCTTTCTCTGCTTGTGGAAATCTAGCAAAAAGGACAACCTCTGGGGCCTCCAAAAAATGTCCCATTGATACATCTCTTGGGAAATTTTCTGTTGCCACCACCTAGCAGAGAAAAAGCAACAGGAGTCTTCAAATTTTCATGTCTATAATAATTACTGGGTTATACGTCCATTTTCAGGTACCTACCCCCAGAGATTCCGATTCAATGGGGTCTGCAATGTGACTTAGCCATCTGCATTCGAGCAAGCACTCTAAAACGATTCTGCCCTAGGCACAGAAAAGCCTCTGTTTTGAAAAACTACTGCAAAAACTCTCTTGCTTCAAAGTAATGAAGTTTCGTATCTGGTTGTATTAATTAATTTTTGCTGTTTAATGACAAAATGCAAAATCTCAGTAGCGTATAACAATAAGCATCTATTGTTTGAATGGCTGAAATCAGCTGGGTGTCCCTAAGTAGCTCTGTGTATGAAGGCTGGGTTTGGTTGTATGTCTGGGGTGGGCCCACCAATCTGCTCATCCAGACTGGCTTCAGCTGACATGACCGGGGCACCTGTCATCCTCCAGCACACCAGCTCAGATGTGTCCCCATGGTCATGCAGAGATGCTGAAGAGCAAGTAGAAACAGCGTAGGTCTCAGGAGGCCTAGGCTCAGAACAGACTTGCTGCCCCTTCCACCTAAAACTCTATTAGACAAAGCAAATACCATTGTCAGACTCAGAATTACAGGCTAGAAACATCTTTTCTGACACTTTAGTGTGAAGAATTGCAAAGTAACCTGGCAAAGTGTGTAGGTAGAGAGAGAGGTGAAAAATTGAGGTCATTATTGCAATCATTCCCTTAGAGGTACTGAAAAAGCTCTGGACTGGAAGTAAGTAGTCAGCCATGAATTTTATTCAGGGGGACATGGGTTTGTGGATATGCTAATTCAAGGACATTTCCAGAATTTACATACAATGGAAATGGACCCACATAATCTCTTCCTATCAAGATACTTATCTAAAGCCTATGCTGGGTTTTTTTTTCCTGCTGTACAGTGATGTATAAATGGCTGTGCAAGTTCTCACTGACCATAAATACAAACTTGAGGTTGTAGTCACGTAATACAGTGCTACGTATCCAACACGTTTGAGTTTATGAAGCCATCCAAGGAATCCAAACAAATAAATAGTTTTATGTGAAATGTGAAGGGTCTCAAACAATACTTCTGAACATTTTTAAATATCATCCATTTAAAAATCAATGACTTCTTATTGTGAAAAATCTTAAGATTCCAGATTTTAGAATGCATGATATCCTGAGATAACATGAGCTTAAGCTCAAAGCTATGATAAAATATATGTTTTGAGTATGAGAGAACATATATTTTCAAAGCAGGATGTGGAATGCTAACAACATATTATTTTATAATTTTTTCTTGAATTGTTTTTACATTCTGGATAGATATTATCTATAGATCATCTTTACCTATTAAGATACATCATCTCAAGACTTTGATCCCTAATAATTGTATCCCTTCTCTATATATGCATGTGAAAATAATAAGACTGGCTTTCTTTAAACATTTCCTGAAACTGATATATCTAAATACAGTCTGGTTTTTGTTTTTGTTTAAATTAATGTGGATTAATGGAATTTTCATTATAAAAATACCAATATATCTCTATTTAAATGAATTACCCCAGTACTCTGAAAATTGAAGCTTCTGTGTACATAACATGTAAATATTTAACAGAAATCATTTTGACACAGACATAAATCTGTGCTGGGAGAATCACTGTTCTCAAAGTAAATACAGAGAGTGGAAAGATAAATTCTTAGTCTTGTGCCTGCTCTTGTCGTGGGAGAACATGAGAACCTCATTATCATAAATAGACAACTCTTTCTTGTAAACTCACATGATCTCAGACATTTATAAAAATAGAAATTACTGCTGATAAATGCTCTTGTCTTGGAATGCCACAGGAGACCTCCTGCTTAGGATTTCTTTTTCCAAAGTCCTTCCTAAGTACTAATAATCAAGGAAGTTTCTAAGAACAAATGGGAAGGGGCAGAAGGGCTGATAGGAGGGGGTATTGAAAATCAAAGTTTTCATTTTAAGAACGTGTTCATTGTTAATAAGAATGCAGCATCCTTACCTCATTTTTGTTACCTGGCTGAAGTTTTTAGCAGCCTTTCAAAAATGCCAAGGGCATCCTCCAAGTGTACGATAAATTTGTTGATTTGCTGTTAAGGACTTGATAACATCAAAAACAAAGTGAACAATGTAAGAAGGCCCCTACTAATTTGGAGCTATTTCATGATGAATTAACTAAGGCAGGTCCCTCAACCAAAAATGCCAACCACAACTGCTTATCAAATCACCGCCTTACTTTATTTCTTATGATTTTGAAAGGTTTTATGATTTTTTTGTTGTTTTGAAAAGTTACTTTAATAATGTCACAGCGCCTGCAGGATCTGTCCTTGAAGCTTTTTATGGAATTATGGTTGATACTTAAATTAATATGGTGGTACAGGATAGATTCCAGGTTAGAACGAAGAGATTTCCAAAGAGGGAAGTGAGAACAACAAAGAACACTTAACACGTAATCTTAACTAGAAACAGTTGCAGACTTTCCAGCAGGAGGCTCTTTTGCTGTTCAGACAATAAAGGACTGACCTTAGGTTTATTATGTTCCATTCATATTGGGCACCCTTCATGTATAAGTTCCCCACAGAAGACTGGAAGGGTGTGCTTTTCCATTGGTTGGCTTACTAAGCAGTAAATGGTAAGTTCCAGGAGGGCGGGGAATTTGCTTGTTCACCTCTTTATCAGTGAGACCCAAAACCTTTTTGGCAAATAGTTTGGGCACAACAATAATCAAAAGAATGAATTACAAATTTTAGCTATTTTTATGTTCCCTGCAAAATTGGTGATTTTATAACATATGTACAGCTCTCATTTAGGGTATGCTATGATTACCTAGCTATTGGCTTGAGACAAAGATTTAAGGCATTCGTAACAGGACCTTTTAGAGATAGGGTTTGCATTTAATCTTGACATCAGTGAACATTTACTCCTCATCCACCCACCATCACCAAAAAAAAAATATTTTCCAATTTTTTTTATATCATTATTGATTAGAAGGAAAACAAATCAAAGCCATCTGACCAGTTTAATAACAATGTTGCCTAACATTCTCTACTGACTCAGTCTATACCTGGGTCTGAGTAATGAAGCTCAGTAAATATAAACCTATCCTATAATTGAGATTTCATTAAAGCAATGTTAAGCATACCTGGAGGGCTAAGGGTGCCCAGAAATATTTCTCATAAACACATAGGTTAGGACAGAAGTCAGTGCTTCTAAAAATCCCTTTAGACTTCTAGGCCATACCCAAAAAAGCAAATATGAACCGCAAGAGAGGCATCCCCAATGGGACAGTTTCACAGACCACTTCGATATAAAAGCCACTGGAGGGTCACCTCTGCCTTCTAGTCATCAGTCTGTGGTCCAGAATCCACGTGTCCTTACCTATATCTCCTGAAGGGCTCTATTCTTCCCTAATGTTAAGTGAGCCAGTGGTTAGTAAAGACTCAGTAGACTTCCCCAGGTTTCTCTGTCCACATTCCACTTCCCCGCCTCTCCTTGCCCTATACAATCTAGGTTTTCCTACTTTTATTTCTCTAGGTAAACAATGGCTCCAAGTGGGGAAAACAGTTAAACTCTTTTGAAAGATTCTACCTGTTTCTTCCTCTGTTCTCCTTTTGTCCCTAAACAGCCCCAAGCCAAATACCTCCATTACCAAAAAAGCCACAGAAAACAAAACCAAAAACAAATTAGTAACTTTAATTAAGATTTTTAAAGCTCAAACTAAACATACCTTTGATTTTTATACCACTTTATTGAGGTGTGATTGACACAAAAAGTTATAGATATTGAATGTGTACAACTTGACGAGTTTAGAAGTAGCACATATCATGAAACCATCACCACAATCTATTCTATAAACATATTCATCACCTCCAGAGGTTTCCTTCTACCTTCTTTATTATTATTATTATTATTATTATTATTATTATTACTATTATTATTAGAATCAAAAAGTAGAATGGTGGTGGCCAGGGATGGGGGGGTGGGGAATACGTAAATGCATTAGTCAAAGGATATAAAGTTTCCATTATGTGAGATGAGTAAGTAAGTCCTAGAGATCTTCTGTAACACATAGTGCCTATAGCCAACAACACTGTATTGTATACTTAAAAATTCAGTAGACGGGTAGATCTTATATTGAGTGTTCTTATCGCACACAAAAACGTTAACTGTGATTTGTAATAATTCTTTAGTACGTCTCTGTCATGACTTTTAAGTGAACAGACTGCAACGAATAATACTAGAAATGTTTGCTTAAAAAAACACTAGGAGATGTTGGCCTGTGCTTATTCTTTTTTATTTGGCCTTTCCTTCAAGAAAAAATGTGTACTAATTTAGACAGGGAATTTGATCCACAGAGGAAATACATAAGGATGCTGAGGGAGAAATGAGCCAGGCACTTGGATTAGTTTAGCAAAATCTAGAAAATCTGTAGTGTGGGAAAACTAACAAGCAAAGAAAAACACATGCTCTAAATATTTTACAAGTTTAAAAGCCAATTGTTGACTATGAAGGACTCAGTCCTGGTAAATCTCCAAGCTTCTCTGCTTTCCATTTCTTCAGAATAAATTTAACAAAACAAAACAAAACATGAACTTAAAAACTCTGGCATCATGTTATTTTCTATAATCTAGTATCATAATCTTAGTCTACATATTATTAATAATATACAGTTTCTATCACATATTTTACTATGTATCATAATGTGTTCACTTCTTTGAACTTTTCTAATGTTATAAATTGAAATATGTTTATATTTTTCATTGTCATGAAAATATCTCTAGTCTTACAGATCTAAATCTTCATTCCTGTTGTCTGCATAGCTGACTGATCCTTTTGGTTTTCCTTTAATGGAGAAAATTCTCTTTACATGTGAGAAAGGAAAAGAGCACGAGGCCATCTGGGGCTTTATGCTGTTCCTCTGTTGTACTAGATCTTCTCTTTGCCCCCCCCCCCCCCCACGTTCCACTCTCTGTTCTTCTCCTTCAGCTCAGTGTGGACTTCAGAGAAAGGTCCCTTATTTTCTGACTTCAGTTTCATTTGAATGGAGAACACCAGCAAGAGAATAAAAGGGAGGGAGGAGAATGGGATCAGGGACTTAACCTCCCCTTTCCCTTCCCTGGAGAGTCACCTTGCAGACTAGCAACTTCTTTCAACTAAAGAGGTCATAGTTAATGTCAGGAACACTCTTCACAAATGCCCCCCCACCTCTCTCTCTTCCCCCTGCCTCCCTCCCTTCTCCTCTCTTTCTCCCCCTCCCTTCCTCCCTCCCTCCCTCCTTCTCAATACCATAATCTTAGCATCTTAATAGCCCTGGGATTCTCACATGCTCTCTCTTAGTTCCCTTACACCTAACTTATTTATATCTTTGAAAATAAACTAAACGTGCCTCTTCCCTTGTTCTCTAACCACTGCTCTTCTTCCTTGCTCTAACAATCAGTAAGAGCCATATACTTCCTCTGCCTGCAAGTCCTCAACTGTCCATCACTGCCCCACTGAATCTGCTCTCCCTGGTTGTGGTTGGCATCCACAAGTCTAATCCTCTCAAAATAGCCTTCCTTACACTACTTGTGCCCTTCAAAGCCCTGGAGAATATTATTCATGCTTTCTTTCTCAAATATTTTTGGTTCAGCTGCCACCATATCACTTTCTTCTTCTATCTCCTTAGAAGCTTTTATCTGATACTCCTAGCTTAAATGCTGTTGTGTTCCAAGTCTCTGTGGCTAATGCTCTAATTCTATATGATTGTAACACTAACTATGGTTTTTGATGACCACTTATATTCTGAGGCTTCCTAAATCTCTAATTCCAGATCTTTTTGCTAATTTAAGGCCCATGTATCAGTTCTGATTTGATACCTTGGATACCTCAAAACAAACATGTCTGTTTGTTAACCCATTTTTATCTCCAACCATCTCTTCTCCTGAATCCTCTCACTTAAGCAAATTTATGAGAGCCATCTGCCAGGGGAACAGAAGACAAGAAGGAAAGAATAGTGGATTCTGGGGCATGTCACCCAGATCCTCTCTTTAAGACCAAGGTATGCATTTCCCCAGTTGCTACAAGAATGCTGACAGCGTACTGATGAGTCCCGCTCCAGAAAGTGCCCTTAGCTAAAAGGAGCTCCTTTGCCCAAGGTTATGGCCCTTTCCCAGGGACAGCCCATATCCAGTGATTGCTAAACATGGAGGAACAAAGGCTCACCCTCCTGTCTCTGTTGGGGACAACTCTGATGGGTTATCCCAGCCCCAGATCACCAGTAGGATCAGTGGAGTCCTCTACTGCAAGCACATCACAGGTCAACTTCTCACTCTGCCCAATCCTGCTTTCCTCAGTCTGTTACAAGTGTTACTCCTGAGAGCACTCCCCACTAAGCGGCCTGCACAAAATCTCACCTCAACATATCTCTCTCGGGAGACCCAACCGAAGGAGCAGGAAGTCAGTGCCAGTCTTCCTGACCCCATCTTCCTTATCTCCTTCCTGCAATGGGCCACACACTCTGAGAATACTCTCTTCTGAATAATCACCCTTTCTTTGAATGGGCCTTAGTTTAGATCTCCATCATTTTTATCAGTATTGCCACAATTATCTGTTAACGGTCTGCCTGACTCCAGCTTTTCTTTCCTCCATCTTATCTCCACTCTGCTGCCATTAATGACCTTTGCAAATCATAAATTCCATTACATCACTCTCTGGTTAAATTCCACCAGAGCTCTCATAATGAACTGAGTTGCATTCTTGCCTACATCTGCAGCATCAAACCCTTTACTTTTCTTACTACCGTTACCCCTACTCTTGCTATCGCTACTAGTGTTGTTGCTGCGCTTCTCCTACCACCACTCCCACACATACACACTCACTCACTCAGAATTTCAAGAGTCTTAGAGCTCTGCTTTTCCAAATAGTTCAAGCTAGTTTGTGCTTTGCTGTCTTTGAAAATGCTAGTTCTTCTACCCGGAGTGTCTCCTTTACTATACCCCATACTCCATCCCTCACCTACATTTTCTCTGGCTCTCAAACTTTCATAGGTGGTTCTTGTTAAAATGCAGATTTGGGGTCAGGAGATCAGGGGCTGCAAAGATGGTGCTGCTAGTCAGGGCACTAACTACACGTGGAGCAGCAAGGTCAAGTTAAGTCTTACTCATTTGTTAGAAAGCGGACATGCAGAGCTATTGTTCTTCAGTAATGACATTTGAGGAGGAGCCTTTCCACCCCAATATAATGCATTACTGGATACTATCCATATTCTCCTATAATCCACTATCAGAACTGGCTCAGCCATAGGGGAACGTATCAAGGTGTGAGGTGCCTCTTTGTAGCTGGTCACAGTTGTTCTCCCTGCTGGCAACACCACTGGCAGTTACGTATGGCAGTGGGCTCTAAAAGATCACCCTACCTACCAGTGTCACCTACGAAGTGTCACCAGTAACAAAGAAAGAAAATACGCAAGCAAAAAAAAAAAAACCCTAGAATTGCAGGCTAGTGAGAGGGATGTAGCTGCAACCTGTCAAAGTTAAATGAACATCAAAAGTAAGCAGCCATAGGGGAGACCATATCACATCTCTTCCAGAAATGAGTGCCCATTACCTTAAAAATGTCTTATCTTATCAATATGACATCAGGCAAGCTACTAGACTAATGCTGTCATTCTTGGAAATTCATGAAGTCTGAATTACAGATTTAAGTTCCTTTAATACAATTCCAATAACACTCATATATTTCATCTTATTTTTCTAAAGATTTTATTTATTTATTTGAGAGAGCAAGAGCAGAGGGAGGGGCAGAGGGAGAGAGAGAAGCAGACTCCCCGCTGAGCAGAGAGCCCAGTTGGGGGGGAGGGGCTCGATTCCAGGACCCTGGGATCATGACCTGAACTGAACACTTAACTGACTGAGCCACCCAGACTCCCCCTATATTTCATATTAGTGAAAACATCATATATTTGCAAGTGAGGTTTTTGCAGTAGGTGTTCCAAGGAGAAGATGGAAAAAGGATAGATCACAGAAAGACTAAACTGGAAAAATAAATCAAATTTATAGTAATAATAATCAAAGATAAATAATCAAAATATTATTATTATTATTATCAAAATATTAGGAATAAAGAGTAACTATGGCAAAAGAAATAATTCACCAGAACTATATGATAATTCTGAATCTGTATGCATTTGAAAACATATCCTCCAAATACATAGAGTAAAAACTGTTAAAATCACCATGAGAAATGAATAAATTCATTGTCATAGTTGGAGATTTTAGGATACCATTGTCAGAAATGTATTGGTGAAGTAAAGAAAAAAAGGTTAGGAATATTGAATTGGTTTTAGTATCTTTGGGCCATATCTTGCTAAATCTCCCTCTTTTGTTAACACGACCATGGTGGTGACAATTGGTTGGTGTAATGTAGAATCCTCAGAGGCCCCTGGAGTGAGTCTGTCTGTTAGTGGTGGACCTAAAGAGATTTTCGTTGGTTGTTTTGAAATAAAACCATCTGTAACTTTAGCTGGGCCCCATCTGGGTGCATTTGGCCTTCAGCCAATTAATATAGCCATTAAAATTTTTTCCAGTTCATCTTAGCCTGACTCCTTCCTTGAATTTGACTAGACTTTGACTTTTTTTTTTTAAATACCAAAACCTGCCCTTTTGGGGGATGACCCTGAATAATTGCTTTAAATCTTGAATGGATAGAGCAGATTGCTTTCTAAATGAGGGCTTCCTCTGCATTCTGAGTGGGGCTCGACCTCAGAGGCAGCAACTAAGAGAGGTCATTTTTCCTTGAGTCTTCTCTCTGTCAAGTTAGGAGATCATTGAGAAGTGCCCTTCCTACAGGATGCTCCTGGTGCCTTCCCTATTACTCTCATTGACTCTACCATCCAACATCACCTCAGACATAGCCTTGTCAGGTAGCCAGTGAAGGGGGCTCTTCATGTGGAGGGGTATTTGTTACATATGAATCACCAGTGTTCTGAATATGTTATGTTACATCTGAATCACCTATGTTCTGAAAAGTTATGGGGTCTTCTCCATTGAGGAGAGCCCCCCTCAACTTTTTACTAGAGATTCTGTCACAGCTACTGCTTGCATGGTCTTTGGACAGTACCACTGTTCACTTTTTCTACCAGGCTAAGCCTAAGTAGCTTTTCTCCATAGACTAGTAAGAACCTAAGGGCAAATTGATTTTCCTCCGTATTTATTGAGGTATAATTGACAAATTAAATTGTATAAATTTAAGGTGTACAACACAGTAATTAGATATACATATATATTGTGAAATGGTCACCATAATAAGACTATTTAACACATCCATCACATAATTATCTTTTCCCCTTTGAGATAAGAACATTTAAGATCTAGTCTATTAGCATATTTTGAGTATATAATACCATATTATTAAAAATAACTACCATGATGTACATTAGGTCTTCAGAACTTACTCATATTGTAACTAAAAGGTTATACTCTTTGACCAACATCTCCCTATTTTCCTCACCTGCCCCAATCCCCTGTGGAAAAAAAGATACAGTGGAAAGAAGATCACTCAGATGTCAAGATAAATCTGAGTAGGTTTGCAGGATTTGTAAGAAGATGCAAAATAGCCATTCTACATCTCAAGGATTATCAAAGTGAAAGGGATTTCAGTGAAGCTGCTCAGCTCCTAAAATTTTCATTCTCTCACCTGGACATTGCCTGATGGTTTAAATAGTAGATGAGTTTCTGGACTACTGGCACCATCTATTACATACCAATCCACAATGGAAGGCCTATTTTCTCATTTATCTGTGGGTCATATTATACCCTCTTTGGCACTCTGGATGCCTGCCTTGACAGGTAGATTTTACTTAGTATTATAAATCTGCTATCCTCCCTCCCAACACTCTTTAAGCCCCCTTAAATTGAATATTTATAGCTAACGCCCTTCTCTGCCATCAACTTAGAAAATCTATATGCAGGCAAGTACACAAATACACAGACACACACACACCTTACAAAAATATAACTAATCTACTTTATATGTGCACAGCCTAGCCCATAAACAACAACAAAAAATATTTTTGTAACACCTCTGAACTGAAGGTGAAGTTATTGTTCAACCCCATGGGTAGAAATATTTCCCCCTAAGCCCTTCCTTCTGTTGGTAAGGGGAAATGTCAGAATCAGCTAGTGGACATTTTTCATCAGGCAAGTTCTGTCTGGAAATTCAGATAGATTATGCTTACCTTTTACCCAATTTAAAACTCATAGCCACTTACGCCACTTTTGTTGATGAACATGTTTATTGACTATGTTAGATTGGGGGAAAAAACACTGTTCTATTTTCGGATTCTGTAATCCTAAAACAGTCAATTAAACTTTTCTTGGAATCAATTCTCTTAATTACCAAAAGGAGCTAAACATTTTATTCCCTAATGTTGTTTAGCAATAGTAATTATGAAAGCACCGGAGTTTGAGTCAGATACATGGTTTCTAGTCTTCATTGTGTCATTAACTATTTAGATAGCATCGATGAAGTTTTTTCTTCCCTCTGACCCTCAGTGACCAGTCAACCAATAAAACAGACAGACAGACAGAAATATATAAAAGCATCAGACTAGATTTTTTGTTGTTCATTTCACAAGTACATTCTTTTGAGAAGTCATGAAATCATTCCAACATACAAAAGGCATAAATAATGATATGATGAACAACTATGTTCTTAATACCCATGTTAGAAACACAGTTAAGGCCTCCTATGTGCCCCCTCCAAATACATTCCCCAAGGTATTTACTTTTTATCATCCTCAAGCATTTCTTGGTCCTTTACCATATATGTATGTATCCTAAACCATCACTTCCTATGAATCATAGCATACTGGTAAATTCCTTGACAGGTCGCTATTTCCTGCTTAACAATATTTGTGAGACCCATCCAAGAGCATATTAAGTCTTATTGACTCATTGTTTACTGATGTTTATATTACTTTTGGTGGACATACCATAATTTATCCACCCATTCCCCTATTGATAACACTTCATTTTTTCTGATTTGCTAAAACTCACAATGCTATGATCACTGTGTTACAAGTCTCCTGAATTTGCCATATATATGTCTAGGGATGGAATTGCTGGGACATAAATAAATAAATAAATATATATATATATATATGTATGTGTATATATATATATCATACTTGATATATATATATCATACTTGATATATATATATCTCAAATCTACCAGATTACAACCAGCTGCTCTCCAGCCTGGTTAAAACTATTTATATTTCTTCATCAGTAAGAAGAAATCCTGTTGCTTCATATCCCCACTATAACATTTGTTATTGTTGGACCATTTAGATTTTTCCCAGTCTGAGGGCTGAGGAATGGCATCTCCTTGTGACTAATTTGCATCTCACTGCTTTCTCGTGAGGCTGAGCATTTTTTTTCATGTGTTTGTTGGCCATTCATGTTTCCTCTTCTGTGAATCACCTTTTCATATCTTTTTCTATTTTTCTACTTCGTTGTTTTCTTTTTGTTTTTGATTTGTAGTTTCAAAAGTCTATTTTGAATACTAATCTTCAGTAATTTTTTGTATTCCAAGTATCTTCCTCCAGACTGCCCCCCTTTTTTCATTTTTTGTTGTGTCTGTTGCTACCCAGACATTTTTAGTTTTAACTGTCAAATTTACTAATCATTTCCTTTAGCATTTTACTTCATTTGTCTTGTTTAAGAAATCCTTCTCCTCACCCTACATTTTCATAAATGGTCTACTTTCTTTTATTCTAAATGCTTTAAAAGTTTTCTTCTCTTCTTTTTTCTTTGTTTCTTTTTGGGGGACGTATTTACAATGCCAACTTTGTCATTTATAAAGTTTCTATATATGTCAGAGCCAATTCGTGGGATTCTTATTTCTCTGCTATTAGCCTATTTGTCTCTTTTGTCTAATACTGTCTTATTCAATAAAACTTCATAAGTCTTGCTATCGTAGGACAAGTACACCCACTAGGTTTTTCTTTTTTAAAAGTATCTTATCTCTTTTGAGTTCTTTGATCTTTTTAAATATATCTTTAGAGTCATCCCATCAAATGCCAAACAAACCCTTATCAAGTTTTCTATTAGAGGGATGCCTGGGTGGCTCAGTCTGTTAAGTGGCTACCTTCAGCTCAGGTCATGATGCTAGGGTTCTAGGATGGTGTCCTGCTTTTCCCTCTGCCTGCAGTTCCCACTGCTTGTGCTCTCTCTCTCTCTCTGACAAATAAATAAATAAAATCTTAAAAAAAAAAGATTTCTATTAGAATTGCATTACCTTTATGGAGAGAACTGGTAAAGAATTGACATTGTTCTAAACTTGGTTGTTTTTCTCCATGAACATAGAATGTCTCCATTAATTTTAAGTTCTTTTAAATTCATATTTCTCTGATCTTATGATTGATTTTATCCTAGTTACTTTATATTTTTGTTGCTATTATGAATAATTTTTGTGAATTTTATGGTTTCAAATGTTTTTTTCTTTGATGTAGTAAACTATTTTTGTAGATTGTGTATCTAGCAAACTTAATACATACATAAATACATATATCACTAATTTATATTTCATTTAAAAAATTTTAAAATTATCTGTGCATTCTCTTTCTTTTTCTTTGAAAAAAATCTTCCAGATTTGACTACTTTTTGAGTCTCCTTAAAGAGCCAATTTTGACTGTTAATCCTCTCTGTTGTAACTTTTTCTATTTCATTAATTTCACACTCATTTGTTATTATTATCTTTTTTCTACCATTTCAGGTCCATTTTGTTTCTTCTATAATTTCTTTTTTTTTTAAGATTTTATTTATTTATTTGAGAGAGAGAGAATGAGAGACAGAGAGCACAAGAGGGAAGAGGGCAGAGGGAGAAGCAGAGCCCCTGCTGAGCAGCGAGCCCGATGCGGGACTTGATCCCGGGACTCCAGGATCATGACCTGAGCTGAAGGCAGTCGCTTAACCAACTGAGCCACCCAGGCGCCCTCTTCTATAATTTCTTGACTTGGGTTTTTATGTCACTCATTTTTAGATAACCTTCATTTCTAATATTTGCATTTATGGACATGCATTTTTCTAAGTATTACTACATTTAATATGCGTTAAAAACAAAATTCAGCTGAGTAAATTTGAAGATGTAATTGGTTTTTTAAGTGATTCATGCATCTGGAAGCATCGCATCTAGCAAGCATCCCACCTAGCAAGTAGACCTCTGACAAGTTGTTCAAAATAGAAATTTTGGATAGGAAGGAGGATGGGGCAAAGTGTTATTAGCAAAGGGAAAGGAAAGGATTGTTTTAGACAAGATCACTTTCCCTTATTAGGAGGAAGGGCAGGGGGCTCTTATCATGCAGAGTGCCCCATCTTCCTTTGGGGATATAGAGGGCCCAAGTAAAGGATTACCCCATTGTTACTGGCCAGAAGAATCCAGAATCATTGGCTTAAAATTCCACTCCAGGAGAGATTGAAACTGCAATTAAGTCTTGATTTGCTTTCCTGGGGGCAAGTGACTCAACCTTGGCACTGTGGTTTTCTTTTTAACATAATGCAATAATTTACTATTATTTAATCATTAGTATATTATGTAAATAAACATATTTACATAATGATATTTTGTTTGTGAATAGTTTAAGAGAATGTGCCTTTCTTTTTACCAGTTACGTCCATTTCATAAGCTTGTTAATTATGTTGTTCAGATCTTCTTTATGACTTTTTATCTGCAGCATCTATCATTATTGAGAGATGGATGATGCAGTTTCCCCCCAAAGAAGAATTTTTCAATTTTTTCTTACAGTTCTAATAATTTTTGCCTATAAATATTTGTGATACGATAACTACAATCTAGTTTGCAATGGTTATACTTCTCAGTGAGGTTGAACCTTTTATCATTATGTGATAGCCCTTTTAATACCTATTTTACTTTTTTACCCTAAAGTCTATTTCCTTAAAGGAGTCCAGTCAGTCCAATTTTCTTTTGTTAGTATTCGCCTGGCTTATCATTGTCCCTTTACCATCAGCCTTTTTCATCCTTTAGTTTTAGATGGACTTTTCGTATTCAATCTAGCAATCTCTTTCTCATAACTGACAGGTGTAGTCCATTCATATTTATGGATATCATTGATAGTTTTGGATTTGTTTCTACTGTCATTACAGTCAACTTGGGTTTTTTTCTCTCTTCTCCTTTATCTTTCCTATTTTAAAATTATTTCTTAATGTGATTTGCTTTATTCATTTAGAAGTCATATGTTCCATCTTTCTCCTGGCCCACTTCTCCTTTAGCCTTAGAAGCTTTACCCACTCTATTTGTGGCCTGTACAGATTTATCTTACTTTAAAAAAAAAAAGTGTATGTGTGAACTCAGTTATGCACTTGAATTTTTAAATTTTTATTTTATAAACAGTAGTTGGATTTTGGTTTTTTGTTTGTTTGTTTGTTTGTTTGTTTGTTGGGTAGGCTTTTCTTCCATACCAGTCCATTCTTGTTAGCAGAAAATCTTCACCTTGTACTCCCTTTCCTGTTAATGTCTCCTTCAAACCGATCAGTTGAATAATGAGGAAGGTAACTTCCACCTCCAGATAATGGAAACTTTTAACGATTATTAAGACAGAAGGGAGAAAGTCACTTTTTCCTATTTTCTGACTGTCCATACGGATATCAATAATCAAAGCTTATGTGGAGGAGTAGCTCTTTAAAACACATTCTGCCCAGCTCCTGTCAAAAATGTTGGTTACAATACCTTCTTGTAGACCCTGATTCTCTAAGGGCAATGAAAGAATGTCATAGGGGTGCCTGGGTGGCTCCGTCAGTTAAATATCCAATTCTTGGGGTGCTTCAGCAGCTCAGTTGGTTAAGCGTCTGCCTTTGGCTCACGTCATGATCCTGGGGTCCTGGGATAGAGCCCCATGTCGGGCTCCCTGCTCAGCAAGGAGTCTGCTTTTCCCTATCCCCCTGCCCCTCCCCTGCTCATGCTCTCTCTCTCTCTCTTTCTCAAATAAATAAAATCTTTTACAAATAAATAAATCGCTGACTCCTGATCTCAGCTCAGGTCTTGACATCAGGGTTGTGAATTCGAGTCCCACATTGGGCCCCACGCTGGGTATGGAACCTACTTAAAAAAAATTTTTAAAATAAATTAAAATGAATGTCCTATGTGACTTCTAAAAATTGCTCATCTCTCAATTAAGTTGAAAAAAAAAGACAGAATGATTGTATATACTTTTTCTGAAAAGTCATTTTTAGAAACTGTTCATAGATTCTAGGGCATGGAAAGATGATATTTATTTTTTTTTTTTAAGATTTTATTTATTTGACAGAGAGAGACACAGCGAGAAAGGGAACACAAGCAGGGCGAGCGGCAGGCAGAGGGAGAGGGAGAAGCAGGCTTCCCGCGGAGCAGGGAGCCCGATGCAGGGCTTGATCCCAGGACCCTGGGATCATGACCTGAGCCGAAGGCAGACACTTAAAGACTGAGCCACCCAGGCGCCCCTAGAAAGATGATATTTAATCCACTTTGCAGCCACCTATCACATGTTAGCCTCCCTAACTGTCTTTCTCACCGTTTAAATCTATGCTTGGAGGGCTGATGATGGTGGCAGAGACAGTTAGCTGACTGCCAAGGTTTCATGTTCCCCTTCCATAGTATAGAGTAAGTTCTCGGAAGTGGCTGAGCAAGAGGGAGCTATATTCCTAAGTCGCCTGTCCTTTGTAGATAGGTCAGACATTGGATCTATTTCTTGCCGATAGAATACGAGTGAAAGTGATAGATATCCATTTCTAGGCTGAGGTAGTTAAGTATCAAATGTGTGAGATTCCTCACTCTTTCTGCCTTCTCGAAGCTTGATGGTGCCAGGGTTATCTTGAAATTATAAAATGGGAAGATCACAAGAGGGAACTCTGAACCAATCCTGGAAGAGAGCCATCTAACTCACTCTTGACTATGATAAGAGCAAGGAACAAACATTTTTTTTTATATGAATCCACTGAGATTTGGGAGTTGTTTATGACAGCAGTTGCCTAACCTAGCTTGTACAGTGACTTTTTTTCGACAGAAACCTAATACCTTAAGCCTCCAAAATTCATTGCCATTGCTAGTTGCTTTGTGGTAAATATCCCCACATGGTAGGTGCAATAGTGGAAATGTATTTTCAATGAAATATTTCACATTTTTTAGCTTTCAGGGTTTTTTTTTTGATGAAATCACTTCAAGTAAAACATATATATATTTATATATATATATATGTATATACATATGCATATGTATATGTATATACATATAGGTGTGTTTGGAGTTAGAAGCATTTTTTAGTGTATTTAGATATCAAAAAAAGTAAATTTGTTATTTGCATTAAATGTGCTCTGAGTTATTAATAGGGTAAATTAAATTATTGTTCAATGTGGTGGTAAGTAGAGCCAATTTCATTATTTTAAGTGGTACTTAAAATGCTTCTAAGTCTTCAATCATTTGTTATCTGAGACAGCAGATAAAAAATATGCTAGTTTTTCTTTTTTTCCTGTGAATGCTTATAAAAGTAAGGGACACCTGTGTGTAAGAAATCAGCTTTAAAATATCTAGTCCAGGTATCCAAGATCTATAAAGAACTTCTCAAACTCAACACCCAAAAAACAAATAATCAAGTCAAAAAGTGGGCAGAAGATATGAAAAGACACTTCTCTGAAGAAGACATACAAATGGCTAACAGACACATGAAAAAATGTTCATCATCATTAGCCATCAGGGAAATCCAAATCAAAACCACACTGAGATACCACCTTACATCAGTTAGAATGGCAAAAATGGACAGGGAAAGAAACAACAAATTTTGGAGAGGTTGTGGAGAAAGGGGAACCTTCTTACACTGTTGGTGGGAATGCAAGTTGGTACAGCCACTTTGGAAAACAGTGTGGAGGTTCCTCAAAAATTTAAAAATAGAGCTACCCTATGACCCAGCAATTGCACTCCTGGGTATTTACCCCAAAGACACAGATGTAGTGAAAAGAAGGGCCATATGCACCCCAATGTTCATAGCAGCAATGTCCGCAATAGCTAGACTGTGGAAAGAGCCGAGATGCCCTTCAACAGATGAATGGATAAAGAAGATGTGGTCCATATATACAATGGAATATTACTCAGCCTTCAGAAAGGATGAATACCCAACTTTTGCATCAACGTGGATGGGACTGGAGGAGATTATGCTAAGTGAAATAAGTCAAGCAGAGAAAGTTAATTATCATATGGTTTCACTTATTTGTGGACCATAAGGAATAGCATGGAGGACATTAGGAGAAGGAAGGGGAAAATGGGGGGGGGGAATCGGAGGGAGAGATGAACCATGAGAGACTACGGACTCTGAGAAACAAACAGGGTTTTAGAGGGGAGGGGGGAGGGGGGATTAGTTAGCCCAGTGATGGGTATTAAGGAGGGCACGTACTGCATGGAGCACTGGGTGTTATACGAAAACAATGGATCGTGGATCACCACATCAAAAACTAATGATGTATTGTATGTGACTAACATAACAATAAAATTTAAAAAAAAATCTAGTCCAATAACTAATTTTACTTTTTAACAGCTAGATAAAAATTAACTTCACCTTTAAATAAATTCATGAAAATTTATTCAGTTATCTAATAATATTCTAATTATTTTATAGTTAGAATTGTATGTGAGTGCAAAAAAAAAAGATTAAAAAATGATTTAGTCTATTAAGCTACTGGTGCAACCCTCCCTCTGAGCTCACCTGATACTCTAAAAAGGAACATGTGAGCTTTTCTGCAGCCCTATTCTAAGTGAGGGTGCAACTTATACCTCATAGTACTCAAAATAAAACTGTTTACCTCTCCATCAAGGTCATGAATAGAAGCTGTATTTTCCTATTAGATTTGAGCTCTATTTTACAGGATATAATATCCATAATGCTTACTTCCATGGTATATTGTAAATGAACCTGCAAGGACGGATCATGTGCCTGTTGCTTAGAAATCCTGCTTTTATTTTATTTTTATTTTTTTAAAGATTTATTCATTTATTTTAGAGAGAGAGAGAGAGCACAAGTGGGAGGGGCAGAGGGAAAGGGAGAGAGAATCTCAAGCAGACTCCATGCTGAGCCTGAGCCCTGCACGGGGCTCGATCTCACCACCCTGAGATCACCGCGTAAGCCGAAACCAAGAGTTGGACACTTAATCAACTGTGCCACCCAGGCACCCGAAACCTGCTTTTAATAGCAAAGGAGGATAGAATTCATTTACCTTATTAATACACCGGATTGTTAACCCCATCTAAGTGATGATTTGTCTGCATTAATTGGAGTATTAAAATGGAAAGCCAGGCATTTTCCAGATGGGACATGTACACCCTTAGAAACATATAAGATCATAAGATTTCGTTACGATAAAATGAGTGTATTAGAGCATAAATTACATAGTTACTACCATTTATTAGGAAGCTTGATGTGTCAGGAGTTGTGATAAGTGATTTATAAGCATAAACTCATTTGATGCTCACAGCATCCTGCAAGTTGAATTCCTATTTTATGTAAAGAAATCGAGTCTCTAAAAGGATAAATAAATTTCCGAGGGTAACAAGGTTAGTTAATGGCAGAACTAAACCTTGAACATTGCTTTCAAAGCTGTTGCATTTTCCACAAAAACACGCTGAATGCTTTTCCAACTATCTGATACATTTCTATTATGAATTGCATTTTTATATTTTATTTACACAGAACTTAAGTATTTTTTGTACTGATACTGATACTATCCCATAGTGATGGAAAAGGGGAATATTATAATCATTATTAATTACTGTTCCGGGAGCTGGTGACTATAGTTTTCTGGGGCATTATATATTAAACTACTGCAAGACAAAATTATAAATCTGCCTCCCAGTAGAAAGAATCCCAAGCAGGGAGTTCCATCTGGTGTGGCACCCCTGACACCAGCCATTGCCAACCGATGTCAATCCCCTTCTCTTTTTCTGCTCACAGTTCCAATGGTGGAGATTCCTTAATTTTAGAGATAGAAGTGGTCACTACCTGAGCCCCTAGGGATGAATGCTTAGTACTGTAAGCCAGTTCTAGTAACTTCTTTCTTTTTGAGAAGTGGTTAGACTCAGTCAAGTTTTCTGGATGCAGCTTCTAGAAAGCCTTTACTTTCCTAAAGTTGATGTGATTTCTTGAGATGCTGCAGTCATAGGATGGGTATGAGAATGGACAGCATCTAAGGATGTCTGCATGGAAGGTGGAAAGAACAGCTTCAGTCTGCTTGATAAACTTGTGTAATCTTTCTCAGCTCCAGTGTTCAGATAAGTAGGTCAAAAGTGGTAATACCTAATTATCCTAAACATACAGATACCATAAACACACAGAGCTGTTTAAAAGATAAAATTAGGGAATAATCCGCTAACATGTTTAGACCTAAAGAACTTAAAAACGCACATTTTATAGGCTTCATTTTCATTGTTATTTTAATATTTCAAACAAAGAAGTCAGTAAAATAAAGAGAGATTTTTCCTGTGCCCATGTTAACATATTAGGATTAAAAGCAATATTTTGAATTCGTTCTTCTAGCTTGGGACATTCTAAGTATGTCTCTCTGGGGCCTCAATAAATAAAATGTATGCTGTTCTCACACAGAACAGCCCCTTTCTGCCTGCTGACATTCAAGCCAATGCAAATGTCACTTGTCCCCTCCCTCCCTATACCCACTTTGGTCCCCTCTACCCAGGGAGGCCAGACTAGCATTAGGAATGAGGAGGGTAACTGCATAATGAGGAACAAAGAAAAGAGGGGATTTCTAAGACATTGGGTATAGAATTTGGGGTAAAGGAACTCTTTACCATATTTTTAACATCCAGATAACTCTTTAAATCCAATTTTAAATAATGTCATTAATCCTGTGGCTTAGTCCAGAAGGGGCACAGAAGATCACTAGGATAATAGGCTTTATTCCAGCCTGTAGACACAGAGGGCTTCTAACAAACCCAACACCATGTGGAAAGCATTTTGATGTTCTTTTTTTATAAAGAAAAACTAAAGACACAATCACATGCTTATAATCCTCGAAGCGCTTTAAAGTAAAGATGCTGTGAAATACAAATTGTCATTCCTAATTTCTCAATAGTCAGAGAAAAGGGTCTGACTTCAGGCCTCCAGAAAAAAACGTTCACTTGCCAAATATAAAATGAGCCTTCTCCCAGGTATAGAAATGACTGCAGTTTCTTCTGGGACACTGTCTCGATTATGAAGCACTCGGTCTTTTCTATCATACTTGGAAGGACAGCTGCTAACCATATAAAAAGATTGTCCATTTCAAGAGAATTTAATTTTCTCTAACAGAAAACATAAGCCACCTACAAAATGGAATATGGTGATTTAATTAACATCTAACTATACCTTGGCCACTAATGGATACAGTGTTCCTTAACCAGTGTCAAATTCAGAAAATGCTGTTGCCAGATTAAACCTCTCTAAAGGAGAATAAGAAAATATATGTATCTAATCCATTTATATCAGGAGAAATGACCTGGGGCAGTAATGTTATTTTCTATTAAGGTAATCTGGAAAGTGGATAGAAACCAGTTAGACAGTAATTTAATATAAGCACAACACAGAATTCAGAAATGAACAAATTTATTCCTTTACTGAAGAATGGTTAAATGGTACCTTTAAGCTTGTATTTGATCTGAGAAAATTATTTCCAAAGCCTGGAACATAGCCATTTTATGAACACTACTTGAGAGGTTATTGAGAAAGTACTCTAAAACAAATATAAAGGACAGAGTTCTTCTTTAGCGATTATAAAAGTCATTAGGGGAAAAAGTCATTAGAAAGCCATCACCTTGACTTATATATTTATAGTAAAAAATTTTTAAAAATTAAGGTTAAAAAGCTTTTACTAAGAATCAAATGTCTGTGCAGTATTGAGAGTAACACATTTGCTCTGAGCTACTCAAGAGCCCTGAGTGCAGTCTTGCAGTTCAGCACCTACACTGTGACTTTGTCTCTCTATAATCCATGAAATCAGAGTGATACTTGGCGACATAAGGAGCCTCCAGGACCCTGCTCTAAGGATTATGGCCAACATTCATTCCAATTATTGTCTAAATATTCTGAATATCTCTCCTCTAAGTATGTGATTGGGTAGATAATAGATGACAAATAGATACGTGCATACATACATAAAGACATAGGGACCTACATAGACAGATAGGTAGAGACATAGAGACATGAACAAATATGCTAAAATCCTAGTAGTGATATGAAACAAAAATTATTTGGAGACAGTTTGTTTTAAAACAACCAGGATTCTGGTATTGTTTACTCTGGTTGGTTTACCGAGATGATAGCTACCTCCAAAACACTAGTGTATATATATATATATAATCTTCAATTATCTCAATCCCAAGCATTCTACATCCCTGACTTCTAACACAATAGCTTTCATATCACCTCCTGTATCTTGATCTATGACCTATCAGAACTTTCAAAACTTTTACAAATTGATAGAGGCCTTTCACAAATTGGGAGCTATGTGTGGGTCGTGTCACTTTCCCTCACATTGTCTGGAAATAACCATTAGGATTAACTGAAGGTGGAATTAGAAAGTGAAGTCTCACTTGAAACAGGAATGAAGACGCTTTTACTTGCATGCAGTTTGACAAAACTGATACCTCCTATTTTAGCTGTAGCTTTTAATATAAATGTAGAGATTTTGCTGAAATGAATCAAGAGATAATTTGATTGTGAGCGAGATATAAATTGAGACCTGTAGTAAATTAGTGCTTCAGAAAAAGCTTTGCATAAAAAAAAATAAATAAAAAGGCCTGTTAAGAGCTTTTCAAAAGCTTCTGAGAGAGTATTTGTAGAAAGAAACCAATTTTTATGCAGAGAATATTTTCTTATAATAAAGGCAAGTAAGCCAATTGAATAGGCATAAAAGGAGATCAAGAAAAAAATGTCCATGAGTTCAGTGCAGTCCTGCCTGGTAACAGAGGATGAATGAATAGTGAATGTTAAGAGTTCTTCAGATTTTAAGATGTGCTTGATGGTTATGCTGATTTACAAGGTCACACAAGCCATTATTAGAATATAGTAGCTCCCCGCCCCCACCCTTATCCACAGGGCATACATTCCAGGACCCCCAGCGGATGCTTGGAAGTACAGACACTACTGAACCATATATATACTGTGTTTTTTCCTATACATACCTATGATAAAGTTTAATTTATGAATAGACACAGTAAGAGATAAGCAACAAAAACTAGTAATAAAATAGGACAATTACAATAACATACTGCTGTAAAAGTTATATGAATGTGGTCTGTCTTCCCAAATGGCCTATTGCACTGCACTCAACCCTTCTTCTTGTGCCGAAGCGAGGTGATGAAATGCCTACATAGCGAGCTGAAGGGAGGTGAAGGACATAAGCACTGAGACGTAGTGTTGGGCTACTATTGACCTCCTGACAGTCCATCGGGAGGAGAATCATCTGCTTCTGCCCTCAGGTGGACTGTGGGTAACTGAAACCTCAGAAACCAGAAAGTGAAACCGTGAATAAGGAGGCACTACAAGCAGACCTTGTCTTACTGTACTTGGCTTTATTGCGCTTGCAGATAATTGTTTTTTGCAAATTTGAAGGTTTGTGGCAACCCTTTGTTGAGCGAGTCTATCGATGCCATTTTCCTGATAGCATTTGCTCACTTCATGTCGCTGGGTCATACTTCGGTAATCCTCACAATATTGCAATTTTTGCATTATTATATTTGTTATGTGATCTGTGGTCAGCGATTACAACTCACTGAAAGCTTAGATGATGGTTAGCAGTTTTTAGCAATATCATATTTTTAAATTAAGGCATGCACTTTTTTTAGACATAACGCTATTGCACATGCAACGGACTAAAGTATAATGTAAACAATAATTCTTATATGCACTGGGGAACCAAAAAAATGACTTTATCAAGATACTGATTTTATTGCAGTGGTCTGGAATCAAATCTGCACTATCTCCGAGATATGCCTGTATTGTAAATTGATATTTCATTTATCCCATTAGATTTTATTGATTAGAATATTCTATAAAATGGAGAAGGAAGTAAAGCTTAATCATACATTTTACTTAACAAATTTTTGGGGGGGTGCTTGGGTGGCACAGTCAGTTAAATGCTGGGCACTTTGTTTCGGCTCTGGTCCTGATCTCAAGATCACGAGATCGAGGCCCACGACAGGCTCTGTGCTCAGCATGGAGTCTGCTTGAGACTCTCTCTCTCTCTCTCCCTCTTCCTCTGTCCCTTCCCCTGCACACACACTCTCTCTCTCTCTAAAATAAATTAATCTTTACTTTAAAAAAAGGAAATTTTTTTTTCAATGCTGACTCATTGCAAAGTCCTGTTCAGGATGCTAAGATACATCAGTCAATAAAATAAAATCTCCTTTCTCATGGAGTTTATATTCTATTGGGCGAGATGACTAGTAAACAAAGAAACGCATAAATAAATAAATGCTATGAAGAAAAAATAAAGGGTAAGAAGGGTATGATGAAGGGAGTATTTGCAATTTCCATAGGTGGTCAAGGACGATCCCACAGTTTAGCTGACATTTGGACTGAGAACTAAACATAGAGAAATCCGTCTGGGGGAGGGGTATTCCAGGACGGTAGTCAGCAGGTCAAGTTTCTGAGGCAGGAGTGCCATTGACACATGCGAGGAATGACCAGAAGGCCAGTTAACCCAGAGAGTGCTGGGAGCAGGTGGGGAAGTCAAAGAGAAGGGTGTTAAGTAAGGTCAGAGAGCTGGGGTGAGAGGCCAGGCTATTGTAAGCCATCTAAAAGATTTTTATTTTATTCTAAATGAGTTGGAAGTTATTAGAGAATTTTTTAAGATCATTTATTAGAGCAGGAGGATATTGGAGGGTCAGAGAATAACACGATCTGACTCATTCTCTATGGAAAATAGGCTGCAGGGCAGCAGAGTAGGAAAGGGGAAGGCAGTTACGAAGCTTAGCTGATGCTCAGCTATGCCAGGGCCGCAGTGGTCCGAGTGTTGAGAAGTTGGATTATGGATATATACCTAAAAGGAATTGACAGGACTGGGTGAAGAATGTGTGTCAAAATAAGTTAGAACTACGAAACTGGAAAATGCAACTCTCAGATAAATCAACCAAAATGATCTGATGTGTAATATAGAAATGAGAAATGATATACACTTTTGGTGAAAATACTATGCATAAATAACCATAATATAAAGAAATGTCTAACAGGTAACACTGTCCTGAGTTGAATAAAGTAGATCACAAAACAGTGAGCTTACTCCCATCATTAAAGTTTTCAAGGCAGAGACAATGTGTATCCATCTACAGTGTTATCCCATAGGGCTCCGGTATCATCAGCTGAGGGATTATACTGCTTGGACTTAAGCCATTTTATGATTTTCATTCCAACAGTGGGGAAATTAGGAGAAATGAATATACAATGGAAAAACTTCAAAGAAATGAAAGATAAATTTTATTTTCCTGTAATCTTTGGTTCAAAATACCCTTCGTGCCATAAACTTCAGTGAAATATATGTTGGTTCCTGCACTGATCCATGAATACACCCACAGCAGACTGTACATACAAAACAAATAGAGAATGGTTTCATTGTCCGCAATAGCATTCCCTGATTGGAAACAGTCCCTTGGGTATTCATTACTGAAGATAAATCCCACCCCCTTGAAACTGTGGCTGCCCTTATCCCTTGAAACTGCAGCCACCACCTCACTCATGCTTATCAGACAAGACATTGCTGGTGAATCCATTTGTTCTACTCAGCTTTAGTCCAACACAGGTGGTTAACCAGGTAAAACTCTTTTTCTTCCTTTTATATTTAATATCATATATAGCATTATTATGTGAGAGGTTTGCATAGTAACACGTTTCTGAAAATGTAGTCCTAATGCTTTACTCATGAAGGGACATCCTGTAAGTAGAGAAGAATGCCTATATATAAATATACATTAAAAAAAAAAAAACCTTGAGATGCTTAGGGTCACTTTCTTGTATTGATGGAAGTTGCATTCATCTAAAGACGTGTAATGTTTTCTCGTGGAAGTAGGAATTTTGAACAATAATTGATAGTTGCAGGGATCGGTTATATAACTGTTTGGAAATATGACTTCTGCTGCATAGTTCAAAGTGAAATATTTGTTCAGTTTAAAGCAGATGATGTGGGATTTGCATTTTCATTTTTGTTTCCATCTCCATCATTTTATTGAATAATTTCAGCACAGATATCATAAAGTTATCATTGCATTTTGAAGTAGTCTTTATGTATGTTTATGGTTATTTTGATTAGAAAAATTAATTTTATAGTGTTCTTTTTATCATAAAATTTTTCATAGTATTTGATCAAAACCTATAAAATAAATCATTTCCGTCACCTGACAATTAACTAATGTGGCAAATAGATTCAAGCAGTCTCAGAGAAATATGTTAGCAAGGTTATAATGTCTAAAGGGGTAGCTATTTCAAAATGCAGAGCTGCTTAATCAACAATGTTACAAATGAAATGATTGGTTGCCTTGAGGTTGAGAGCTAATTGAATGAACAGACAGCGTGTTTTTCCTTACAGCAACCTATAAGACTAATGGATAAGCTAATTCTTTCTCCCCTAAAGTAATTGCACAGTCATCCTTAATTTAAAATCACTTGCATTTACTCAGTTGTTTTCAAACAGGGCAAAGGTCCTGAACAGTTGTACTGGAGAGATTTAAATTGTCAATATGATGTAGAGTGTAGGAGCTTTCAGGGTAAGTAATTAAAATTTACTGTGCATCTTTTTTTTTTTTTTGATGTTATGTTGAATACACTATCTACTATGATTAGCAAGAAAGCTAATATTACTACAAATTGACCTTATAAGACCCCAATTATGATCTTATTAGTTCCTCTGGTTGATTCAATTGCTTTTCTGTTTCTGCATCATGTAGGAAATTCTGAATAAAATATTAAAGAAAAAATCTGTGATTCTCATCAATCAGACTCTGCCTAGATTAGCGAATTGTATTTACTATCTTTTAAATATTGCTAAGACTCATACACCAATGAATGAAGTTAGAAACGTTGCATAGAAATGTGTGACAGTAAAAGTCAGCACCCTAATGCCTAGATGAGAAAACCAAGCCCATACATCCATTACTGTCTTCATGCACAAGAGTAAATGATTACAAGTTAAGTATTACTCTGTATGTTTTTAGTGTTTCATATTATAGACAATGTACAGAGCAAGATTTTTTGAATTTTATTAAACAAAACTTCATTCTTTGAACTGTTTAATTTATTCATCATCTTAAATTTAGCTAACTTAAAATGTAGCGTGTTTACTTTATGTTATATTAACATCTATGCTATCTAAAGTATTGCCACCTAAAAACCTTGAGTATCTTAATTTCTAGGGTCTTAAAATCCAATTATATTATAATATTGTATGGTGACAGATGGTAACTATGCTTACCACAGTGAGCAGACCTTAATGTGTAGAATTGTCAAATCACTGTGTTGTACACCTGAAACTAAAATAACATGGTATGTCAGCTATACTTCAATTAAAAAAAAAATTCAATTATATTATCAGTACAGGTGGAAATGGTCTGATGACAGAAAATTATATTTGCTGCAGATACTTTTATCAAAACAAATTTTTAGAATACAAAGGCCTTCCCTTAAAACCTTCACAGAATTGGGAAGTATAAAAAAAAAATTCTTGGAAATAGTAGGAATTTGAAAAGTTTATTTTATTTTTCTTTCTTTGTTCAGTAGCCTGGAAAAGCCTTGATTTTTCCATAACTTAAAAAAAAATCTATGAAGAATTTTGAACATATACAAAAGCAGAGTAATGAACTTCTATGTAGCCTACCCTAAGGATTAGTAATTAACATATGGGTCCATTCTTGCCTCACACATCGCCCTCAGTCATCCTAGTTCCCATGTTATTTTGAAGTAAATTCTAGACATCATATAATTTCATCTGTAGATATTTAAGCATGCATTGCTAACAAACTTTTTTCTTTAAAATGCAGTTGACCCTTGAACAACATGGGTTTGAACTACGAGGGTCCAGTTATACGTGGATTTTTAAAAAAAACAGTACACTACTGTATGATTTTCTTAGTAACATTTTCTGTTCTCCAGCTTACTTATTGTAAGAATATAGTGTATAATACATATAACATTACAAAATATGTGTTAAGCTACTATTTATGTTACTGGTAAGGTTTCTGGTCAACAGTCAGCTATTATACACCTGTTTTGGGGGAGTCAAAAGTTATACATGGATTTTCAACCATGTGGTGGGTGGGCACCCTTAGCCCCCAAGTTGTTCAAGGGTCAACTGTAGTACAATAGCATGATCACATTTTTAAAAATAAACATCCTTAGGGTGCCTGGGTGGCTCACTCGTTAAGCGTCTGCCTTCTGCTCGGGTCATGATCCCGGGGTCCTAGGATCAAGCCCTACATTGGGCTCCCTGCTCAGCGGGAAGCCTGCTTCTCCCTCTCCCACTCCCCCTGCTTGTGTTCCTGCTCTCGCTATCTCTCTCTCTGTCAAATAAATAAATAAAATCTTTTAAAAAAAATAAGCATCCTTAGTTATCACCAAATAAATAGTAAATGTATAACTATCCTATAGTCGCCTAAATGTCATTTCTTTTTACATTTGTTTAAATCAGAATCTAAATAAAGTTCACACATGGCAATTCACTGATTTTTTTTTTAGATTTCTTTTTATTTTATTATGTTATGTTAGTCACCATACAGTACTTCATTAGTTTTTGATGTAGTGTCCCACGATTCATTATTTGCTTATAACACCCAGGGCTCATTGCAACATGTGCCCTCCTTAATACCCATCACCAGGCTAACTCAGCCCCCCATCGCCCTCCCCTCTGAAACCCTCAGATTGTTTCCCAGAGTCCATAGTCTCTCATGGTTCGTCTCCCCCTCTGATTCCCCCCCTTCAGTTTTCCCTTCCTTCCCCTAATGTCCCTCATGCTATTCCTATGTTCCACGTATAAGTAAAACCATATGATAATTGTCTTTCTCTGCTTGACTTATTTCACTTAGCATAATACCCTCCAGGTCCATCCATGTCAGTGCAAATGGTAGGTGTTCATCCTTTCTTATGGCTGAGTAATATTCCTTTGTATATATGAACCACATCTTCTTTATCCATTTGTCTGTTGAAGGGCATCTCGTCTCCTTCCACAGTTTGGCTATTGTGGACATTGCTTAATCTAAAATTCTCCTATCTATCTCTTTTTTCCCTTACACTTTGTTTGTTGAAAAATCTCTGGATTTTTGTCTTGTAGGATTTCCATCTGGACTTTCTGACTATAATATTGTGGTGTGACTTTACATGTTTTTCTGCCTTCCATCTTGTAAGTTTGTGTTCGAGTCTAAAGAACTGCTCAGATTCAGGTTCTAGTTTTTGGCCAGGAACTTCCAAGTTAGCTTTGTCTTCCTCTATCAGGAGACACTTAGCATGTGGTTGTTTCTCCTTTTTTGCAGCCATGATTAGTGTTCAGTGTTGTATATATTTGTATATTTTGTTTTGAAATGTAAAAACATAGAGCTAATTCTGAAAAACCGTGGGCACATTGAAGATACTTATGGAAAAACAACCCAAAATGAAGTATGAATATCACTTCTGGGTTATTTGGCTGGCAAAATCACCAAAGCAGGTTTTTTTTTTTTTTTCTCCTATGTGAACTGCAGTTTCTAGAACTTGAAATTATATGGAGTAAAAATTAAATGTCTCAGATTTCTTAGAGAATGCACACCCAATTCCTTCCTCTGTTCCCTTTTCTCTGTTTTTTGTTTCTTTGTTCTCTTACTCTAGCTCTTCAGGGGACACTTAACCAAGTTACTCAAGTTGCCATCTCATATACCAGCTTTATTGTTATCCTGATTATTGTAACAAGTACTTCCTTATGAATATTAACTTGGTTATAATAGTGATGTTTCTAGGAATCAAAAAGAGGGTACATAGCCTGAAACGTAATATTTGCCCTACTTCTAGTGACCTGAGGAAACCCGTTCATATGCTAAAATGCCAACTTTTTTTAGATTTATTTATTTTAGATAGAAAGAGTCAGGAGTGGGAGGAGGGGCAGAAGGAGAAAGAGAGGAGAAGCAGACTCCCTGCTGAGCAGCAAGCCCCATGTACGTGGGATTCCATTTTAGGACCCTGACATCATGACTTGAGCTGAAACCAAGAGTTGGACATTCAACCGACTGAGCCACCCGGGTGCCCCAATGCCAACTTTTTAAAAGTTATATTATGGGATCAAATAGACAGAATATGTTGTGATAATTTTCTCAGGTAGGAACTTACGCATTAAAATATAAGATAGTATCTGCTTATTGGAAGATGGGAACTGGACCTCAAGAGCTAGTCAGAAACCTGATTCCTCGAGCTAAAACATGGGAAGCCAGACCCAGAGCAAGGCTAACTTATTGGTGGAAAGTTAGGCATTATATTGGAACTGCTTCAAGCCGTCACCGAGAATAACATTAAATAACACCTGAAGGGGCGCCTGGGTGGCTCAGTCGGTTGGGCGACTGCCTTCGGCTCAGGTCATGATCCTGGAGTCCCGGGATCGAGTCCCGCATCGGGCTCCCTGCTCAGCGAGGAACCTGCTTCTCCCTCTGACCCTCCCCTCTCTCATGTGCTCTCTCTCTCGTTCTCTCTGTCTCAAATAAATTTAAAAAAATAAATAAATAAATAAAAATAAATAAATAACACCTGAGAGGGCATCCTTCAGGTGGGATTTTTATGATTTTATCTTAAGAGATTAGGTGAAAGTGGAGTGCCATTTTTAAAAATGTATAAGACCTGAAATAAATAAATACGTATTTGTCAGGAAGTACTGAACAAGCAAAAAATGAAATACAACTTAAATTGGGAAAGTATCCATGATGATTTCATAAAATGGGTATTGCATATCAAATCAGCATATTTCATTTAGAGTATGAGTTTACACTGCAAATAGGCAAATACATACAAACAAAAGCCTTCATCAGTTGATACTTATAAATGTATATATGTACACAATATGAAAATAAAATAATGAATGGGGTGCCTGTGTGGCTCAGTCGGCTAAACTTCTGCCTTGGGCTCAGGTCATGATCTTAGGGTCCTGGGATTGAACCCTGCATCAAGCTCAGCAGGGAGTCTGCTTCTCCTTCTCCCTCTGCCCCTCTTCCCACTCCTGACTTGAGTGTACTCTCTCTCTCTCAAATAAATGAATAAAAATCTTTAAAAAAAAAAAAAAAAGAAAAGAATGAAAAAGAACTTCATTTGGATGCTTCATTTATGCCACTTCCCATTATTTGATGCTAAAATGTGTTTAAATAAAAAAGAACTCTTCCATTACCTAAGATTTTGAAAGGCATAAAAATAGAAGGAAATCTTTATTACAAATAAAGAAATCATATTTTTATGTGATTATATAGTTTTATATTATCACTTTTCCTTCACTGTAACTATATCTGTACTTTATGATTTAAGTCAAGATGATTTGCTTGAAGGTTGTCTAGTAATTGACCAAAAATGCAAAATTTCTTAATGTTGAGTCATTCTTAAATTTCCTTGGTCACCCCGTTATAACTAGTTTTCTGGGATTCAGAGAACATGAGTAACTATACAGGCAAATCTCATTTTATTGTACTTCACTTCATTGTGCTTTGCAGATATTACATTTTTTTTGCAAATTGAGGTTTGTGGCAACTCTGGGTGGGGCAAGTGTTTCAGTGCCATTTTTCCAGCAGCACTCGCTCACTTTGTGTCTGTCACAACTTGGTAATTCTGCAACATTTCAAACTTTTGAATTATTATTTTATTTACTATGGTGACCTGTGATCAGTAGTCTTTGATATAACTATTGTGATTGTTTGAACCACCCCCACTTAAGATGGCAAATTGATAAATGTGTGTTCTAATTGCTCCCCAGACCAGCCATTCCCCCATCTTTCTCCCTTTCCTCTGACTTCCCTATTCCCTGAGACACAACAATATTGAAATTAGGCCAACTAATAACCAACCACGGCCTGTAAGTATCCAAGTGGAAGGAAGAGTGTCACATCTCTCACTTTAAATCAAAAGCTAGAAATAATTAAGCTTAGTTTGGAAGGCTTGTCGAAAGCGGAAATAGGCTGAAAGCTAAGCCCTGTGCACCAGTTAGCCAAGCTGTGAATGCAAAGGAAAAGTTCTTGAAGGAAATTAAAACTGTCACTCCAGTGAACACAGGGATGATAAGAAAGTGAAAAGGCCTTCACGCTGATAGGAAGAAACTTTGAATAGTCTGGATAGAAGATCAAACTAGCCACATTTCCTTGAGTCAAAGCCAAATCCAGAGCAAGGCTGTAACTCTCTTCAATTCTGTGGAAGACGAGAGAGGTAAGGAAGCTGCAGAAGGAAAGTCTGAAGCTGGCAGAGGTTGATTCATGGGGCTTAGGGAGAGAAGCCATCTCCGTAACATAAAAGTGCAGGGTGAAGCAGCAAATGCTGATGTAGAAGCTGTAGCAAGTTTTCCAGAAGACCTAGCTCAGATAATTCATGAAGGTGACTACACTAAACAACAGATTTTCAGTGTAGACAAAACAGCCTTATTTTGGAAGATGATGCCACCTAGGACTTTCATAGCTAGAGAGGAGAAGCCAGTGCCTGGCTTTAAAGCTTCCAAGGGCAGGCTGACTCTCATGTTAGGGGCTAATGCAGCTGGTGCATTAAGTTGAAGCCAATGCTCATTTACTATTCTGAACATTCTAGAGCCCTTAAGAATGATGCTAAATCTACTCTGCCTGTGCTCTATAAATGAAACAACAAAGCCTGGATGACAGCACATCTGTTTACAGCATAGTTTATGGAATATTTAAGCCCACTGTTGAGATCTATTGACCAGAAAAAAAATATTACTTCCAAAATACCACTGCTTATTGACAATGCACCTGGGCATCCAAGAGCTCTGATGGAGATGCACAATGAGATTGGTGGTGTCTTCATGCCTGCTAACACAACATACACTCTGCAGCCCATGGATCGATGAGGAATTTTGACCTTCAAGTCCTATTATTTAAGAAATATGCCTTCTAGGACTGTAGCTGCCACAGTGATTCCTCTGATGGATTTGAGAAAAGTAAATAAAAAATCTTCTGGAAAGGATTCACCTTTCTTGATGCCATGAAGAACATTCATGACTCAAGGGAAGAGGAGAAAATATCAACATGAACAGGAGTTTGGGCAAAGTTGATTCCAACCCTCATGGATGACTTTGAGGGGTTCGAGACTTCAGTGGAGGAAGTAACTGCAGATGTGGTGGAAATAAGCAAGAGAACTCAAATTAGAAGTGGAGCCTGAAGATGGGACTGAATTGCTGCCATCTCATGATCAAACTTGAGTGGATGAGGGGTTGCTTCCTATGAATGAGCAAAGAAAGTGTTTGTTATTTTTCTTTTTGTTTTTAAGTAGGCTCCATGCCCAGTGTGGAGCCCAGCACGGGGCTTGAACTCATGATCCTGACATCAAGACCTGAGCTGACATCAGGGGTCAGAACCAACTGAGCCACCTACGTGTCCCAAAAGCAGTTTTTTGAGTTGGAATCTACTCCTGGTGAAAAGGCTGTTGAAGATTGTTGAAATGACAACAAAGGATTTAGAATATTCCATAAACTGAGTTGATAAAGCAGCAGTAGGGTTTGAGAGGATTGACTCCAATTTTGAAAGAATTTCTCCTGTGGGTAAAATGTTATTAAACAGCATCACATGCTACAGAGAAATCATTTGTGGAAGGAAGAGTCAATCAAGAGGCAAACTTCATTGTTGTCTTATTTTAAGAAATTGCCACAACCACCCCCACCTTCAGGAACAACCACGCTGATCAGTCAGCAGCCATCAGTATCAAGGTAGGACCCTCTACCAACAAAAAGATTATGACTTACTGAAAGCTTACATGATGGGTAGCATTTTCTTTAGCAATAAAGTGCTGTTAATTAAAATATGTACATTTTTTAGATATAATGTAGAGCATATTTAATATACTACAGTGTAGTGCAAACATAACTTTTATATGAACTAAGAAACGAAAAATTCATTTGACTCGCTTTATGGCAATATTTGCTTTTTTTTTTTTTTTAAGATTTTATTTATTTATTTGACAGAGAGAGACACAGCGAGAGAGGGAACACAAGCAGGGGGAGTGGGAGAGGGAGAAGTAGGCTTCCCGCTGAGCAGGGAGCCCAATGCGGGGCTCGATCCCAGGACCCTGGGATCATGACCTGAGCCGAAGGCAGACGCTTAATGACTGAGCCACCCAGGCGCCCCTGCTTTTTTTTTTTTTTTTTTAAGATTTTATTTATTTGACAGAGAGAGAGAGATCACAAGTAGGCAGACAGGCAGGCAGAGGGAGAGGGAGAAGCAGGCTCCCTGCTGAGCACAGAGCCCAATGTGGGGCTCGATCCCAGGACCCTGGGATCATGACCTGAGCCGAAGGCAGATGCTTAGCCATCTGAGCCACCCAGGTGCCCCGAGGAAATATTTGCTTTATTGAAGTGGTCTGTAACCGAACCTGCCATCTCTCTGAGGTATGCTGGTATACTTCTTGAGTGGAAATGTTGAGCCTCACGGAGACGTTTTAATTACTTCAGGTTTTAATTTCCCCTAAGAATGCCTTAATTTATTTCCTCTTACTTGAGGTTTCAATCAGTGAATTCTATTCAATCCACGCCGTAAGAGAGTTTGTAAATTAATTGAAAGGTTATCAGCGGAACAGGCATGTTTCCTCATAGTACACTTACTTAAATACAAGTCCATAAAGAAATACTTGAGAATTACATGATTTGGAGCCCCTTACAGTCCAAATTTTTGGCACAACTCCTAAGAGAGGCATAATTTTGTTACTACCTTCTAATGACAGGGCTAAGGGTTCTTGAGACACAGCCATCTGGGTCAGTGTCTCCAACTAGTAAAACCGGGTAGTGCCTCTGGTTCAGGCAAGGCTCATTTGCAAATGGTGCACATAATGAGGATGCTAAACCTGATCAGAATGTCCAGGAAGTCCATACATCATACAAACTGTCGTATGTACATAGCAAGTTCGAGATCTGTTTTCCTTTCTCAAATATGTATTTTACTTATTATATGAGGACATTTATAATGCTTTTCCTTTCTTCAGAATTATACTAGCTATTCAAGGGCCTTTACATTTCCCAATTTAGAATCAGATTGTCAAGGTCTACCAAAAAAAAAAAGAGAGATTTTTATTGGAATTAAATTTACATAGAAATTGGCTAGAATTGACATTGCAATATTGAGTCTTCTAATCTATATACTTAGTATATGCATCCATTTATTTAGATCATTGTTAATGTCTCTCAATAGTGTTTTATAAGTTTCTGGATAAATTACTTCTATAACTTCTTTTTTTTTTTTTAAGATTTTATTTATTTATTTGACAGAGAGAGTCACAGCGAGAGAGGGAACACAAGCAGGGGGAGTGGGAGAGGGAGAAGCAGGCTTCCCGCCGAGCAGGGAGCCCGATGTGGGGCTCGATCCCAGGACCCTGGGATCATGACCTGAGCCGAAGGCAGACGCTTAACGACTGAGCCACCCAGACGCCCCTACTTCTATAACTTCTATAATTTATTCCCAGATATTTATGTTCTTGATTTAGCCTTAGTTTCTGTCTTCTTCATCAGTATTTGGCAATACATTTATAAAAGAAGTTGACTTGTTCTCCATCTTTTTGGCATCTGGAATATTTTGACTAATATAAAAATGTTAGTAAAAAAACCACTTGAGCCCAGCTTCTGTTTTACTGATAAACAATTAACAAAATTTTCCCATAGATCTTGATTCATTTTATTTTTCCAACTCACTTTTAGTAAGTTATTATTATTCTAGGACATTCTTTTTACCTGAATGTATAAAATTATTGACATGAGATTGGCATACTGATTTATTTAATTGTTTAAGCTCTTCGGCTTTATTACTTCTAATGTCATGTTTTTCTTTTCTTTCTTTTTGTTTTGATCACACATGATAGGGGAATTTTTTTATTGGTATTTTTTATAGAAACAGACCTTTTCAAGCCATATGCTTGTTTGTTTTCTAATTCACAATTTTTAAGTGTCATCTGTGGTAATTTTTTTGGCTACTTTTATTTTGCCTTCTTTTTGATAATTAACTTAAATGTCTAGTTTAACTTGTTTTTAATTATATTTTAGTTACAGAAACAAAGTTACAATTTTCTCAGTGTAACGAAAACATGGATTATTTTTACATTTATATTCTATACAGAATTTCATATTTTCTAATCCAGAATAATTAAAATGTTAGTTTTGCAACTATTCCCAATGGCAAAAAAATTATTTCCTAATTATTTTTCGAAATCTCAGCTCATTCATAGTGTGAGGCAAAGTTGGTATATACGAGGGAGTTGACTTGGGGTTGATATGTCATATTGTAAAGTCACTGCCTAAACTGATTTATCACATACTGATTATTAAAGCAAAGTAACAAAAGCAATAATGCAATAATGATAATTTTACTTTGAGTCAGTTGAAGAAAAATACAAATGTGTATTTTTGTATGCAAATGTGAATTCATTGATGTCAGCTTATGAGTTGAAGTAAAAGAAAGATAACTCACTTGTAGGTTTTATTTAGCCAAGAAAGTCTTTCTTCAAAGAATATAGGTGTTGAATATGTAAATAATAAAAGTGGCCAACTGTGAGTGGGCTCAGTAGAGATGGGGAGGGATGGGCTTGTCCAATTCTCCCCTTGGCCTACTCAGGAGACAGCAGTCCTTGAAAGGGTTCTAATTAGCAGCATGCAGAAAACACTCTTATATTTGAAAAATCACATGAAGGGAAAAACAGTGAAAATTTAGTTGGATTTCACTTTCTCTGTTATACTTCTCTGAAGGATCATAATTATATTCATTTGACATTGTAATAATTCTAATTACACATAAAAATCTGAACACTCAAGAAAGTAAGCTTCTCTATAAAATGAGAAAATGGAAGCCTAGTGAGTTTTTTTAGATAAAGGCCAGACCACTCCTGATGGCAGAGTAAAATTAGTAGTCAGCCTCTTGATACCTCTTTTCTTTTTCTATATAAACATCTTTAATTCCTGATAATTTATTCAACTCTGCATTCCACACAAAGGTAGCTAAATTTAGTTGTCTTGTGGCTTTCTTATTCTATATATGATGTAATTTCAAATCTTGCATGTAGCAATTTGATTTAATTTGATTAAAATAGGTGTCTGTAAGTGTTTGTTTTTCTCAGTCCTTCTATATAGTTATGGAGTGTATTTTGAGTAGGGACTTCCAAGAGAGCAAGATGTTGATTTTGGGGCGCCTGGGTGGCTCAGTTGGTTGAGCGACTGCCTTCGGCTCAGGTCATGATCCTGGAGTCCCTGAATCGAGTCCCGCATCAGGCTCCCTGCTCAGCGGGGGGTCTGCTTCTCCCTCTGACCCTCCCCCCTCTCATGCTCTCTCTATCTCAGTCTCTCTCTCAAATAAATAAATAAAAATCTTAAAAAGAAATAAAATAAAATAAAAAATTTAAAAAAAGATGTTGATTTTGAATAAAAATATCTTCCTTAAATATATATACTTCATATATCATAGTATTTCTTATAGTGTGGTTGAAGTCTCTCATGTTTGTGCATACTGCAATTCCATTCAAGCTTTTAGCCTCCATCACACACACACACACACACTGGGATCTTTATCCTATTGTAGATATGTACAGTAAGAGTTGCTTATTTTAACTAAAAAGAGTAAAATATTTAAATTTATCAATATGCTGAAAAGTATGGCCCAGAAAATAGGATGATATTTTAGGAAAATTGTTTTAGTCTTAACATGGCATTAAAACTCATTCAAGTGGCCACAATTAGCAGTCTTAACAAACACTGCATGATTAATTCTCATAAGTGATGGGAGAAGCAAAGCAGATGGCCCAGTCACTTTTTATGTCATTCCTCTAATTTGAAAATTATCCAATGTCAGCTATAAAAAAAACTTGAGATACAAGCTGGAAATGCATCCATCTTTCACTGATTTTTCTTTCCAAATTAAGTGTAGATAATTTGTTTCAGCGTATTCAAAAATAATATCAATAAATTTGGTAAGAACTTTGGCTCCAATAATGCAAGTATAACAGTATTAAATATATGGCCAATTAAAGTCCAAGGGGACATATAATATGGAAAATCTAAATTTTCCTTGTCCTTGCTGGACTTCTTATGAGGAACAAGATGGCACCACTCTTCTCATCTCTCTTTCAAACAAATGAACATTGAAAAAAAGAAGAGAGTGTATTTACATCTCAATTTAGAAGTCAGAGTTCTAGAAGCATGCTTTTGATCTCTACCCCACCCCCACATGGGGTACACAGGCATTTAATGCAGTAGAACAGTTATATGATCTTAAAACACTTACCTTTGCAGGTAACAATTACTAAGACATTGGCTATGTTTATAGTAAACAAATGTTTACTAAGTATTTCTTGAGCTTTAACTTCTTGGCCCAACCATAGTTTGTGTGAAGTGTTCCACCTGATTATTTTTAGCTTCACGATGCAAGGTTTTAGAAGGAACCTGGGAGGAACTTTCATTTGAATGACCCTATATATCTCAATAAATTTCCCCGTTCTCTTCTCTGCCTCCTTTCTGAGCTCATCTGCCGTCTTTCCAAACACAAGTGGTCCTGAAAATCCCAATGCTACTCCTCTGCTAACCTTCTAAGAAGTTAAAGCATTATCTTTTCCATGAGAGTATCAACTAAGTTTAAGACAGACCTTTAGGAATCTGTTTATCAAAATACTTGAGGAGGGTTGGGACAGTTCCACAGAATCTCTGTGGCAGAACCTGAAATTCAGACACCCTCAAGGCTGAAGGCACTTACTTCAAGGTCTGATGAGCCACAGCAGCTGAGAAGCTCTGCCAGGAAAGGCCACCTTTCTGTCTTCACACTCTTTCCAAACTCACCATCCTACTACTTCCAGAGGGCAAAGTAAGAATCACATAGAAGACCACATAAAAGAGTTCCCAAGACTTTCTCTTCTCAACAAGGAACAAGGTTTGTGCTGAAGCAGCCCCCCAATCAGACTATTAAATGTGATACTATTGAAATTAATTTATTCACTATTTTAACTTCCCCCCACATAGTCTTTATATTTGCATCTCAAAAGAACCTATACAAAGTGGACCATTTGCTATAGGTATATTAAAAATATGTATTTACTGGGGCGCCTGGGTGGCTCAGTCGTTAAGCGTCTGCCTTCTGCTCAGGTCATGATCCTGGGGTCCTGGGATTGAGCCCCGCATTGGGCTCCCCGCTCCTCGGGAAGCCTGCTTCTCCCTCTCCCACTCCCCCTGCTTATGTTCCCTCTCTCGCTGTGTCTCTCTCTGTCAAATAAATAGATAAAATCTTTAAATATATTTATTTATTTATTTTAAGGTTTGTTTATTTATTTGAGAGAGAGAGAGAGCACACACAGCAGGGGGAGGGGCAGAGGGAGAGAGAATCTCAGGCAGACTCCACACTGAGCAGAGCCCAATGCGGGGCTCCATCTCATCACCCTGAGATCATAACCTGAGCTGAAACCAACAGTCCGACACTTTTAACTGATTGAGCCACCCAAGTGCCCCTAGCTAGGTATATTAAGAATAGTTAATTCAGGAAATTATTAAACTCATCAGATATATGTCCAGAAGATGCATGTGTACATACATGTGAGGGTAGCATATATAAAAGGAAGAGATTTCTTTTTTTTTTTTTTAAGATTTTATTTATTTATTTATTTGAGACAGAGAGAATGAGAGACAGAGAGCATGAGAGGGAGGAGGGTCAGAGGGAGAAGCAGACTCCCCGCCGAGCAGGGAGCCCGATGCAGGACTCGATCCAGGGACTCCAGCATCATGACCTGAGCCGAAGGCAGTCGCTTAACCAACTGAGCCACCCAGGCGCCCGAAAGGAAGAGATTTCTTAATGTTGTATTTTTTTAGATCATTTTTTTGTTTGTTTGTTTCAAAATATAGATTTTTACATTTATTTTCAGGCTGATTTTTTTTTTTAGATCATTTTTGAGTGACATATTTAGAAACAAAAAGTCCAATGTCATAATGTGCCATGATCATAGGTTTCTCACAATATTTATTTGAAACCATTTTATTTAGGTTGATTTAACATTCGTGAGTCTACAGAGAAAAAAAAGCAGTTCTATTTAAAGATCTCCTTTAAGATACTGAAATACAACAAACCACAGGCAACGTTTGGCACTATGTTAATGACACATATTTTCACAATTAGTAATCTTTCTCTACTTTAGAGGATGTTTATGTTTAATATGTATCTCTAGTAGTTACCAGCATATCTTTCACCAGAATTTCTTCAACTCAACAAGAGTCAAAACTGTTCAACAAAGTCAGTGTATGTTTCCTACTTTTTACCTGAGTCACTTCTTTGATGATTGTAAAATATCTTTAAGACTTCAAGATTAAAGATAAATTTCAATATTTATTTGATATTCATCTCATTCATGGCCAGGCTATTCAAAATGCCAAAAGTGGGACATTTTGATGCATTGCTCTTTATCAAAATTCCAAACACAAAAATGACTTTTGATGTACTAAAACATAATGTTGTTTCTGTTTACCTAACTGTTATTTCCATTAGCCCAAGTATTCACTGATGTTGGTTTCCTAGTTAATATACTTTCATGAAAATGAACACATTTATAATAAAACAGTCAGGAGGATTGCCACCTGACATGTAGAACACTGCTCTCTTTCAAAAAGAACATGCTTGTGATTTTTACTGGCAAAAAAATTGTAAAGTTACTAAATGTGCCTTTGATTGGAGAAGGGGGCAAGAAGCATCTCTATCATTTCTTTCTTAGTGATCTTAATGCCTGTGACTGCAAAAGAAAAATGACAATTTCACCAATGACCTTTAGTCATTCCACTCAGATTCTCTACATGTATGAAGAGATAGTGTCTGTGATTCAGACTATCCCATTTTTTCACAAGAAATAAAGATATCTTTACAGAAATATATAAAAAGCCACAATAACTTAGGAATCAAAGACTGAGAGTCAATCAAGTGTCAAAACTAAAAGGAGTTTGCACTGTGTACAAGATTAAAAGTGATGGTGACATAAATTATTGACTTATACATACTGTGTATGGAATTTTAAAATAAAAGCAACCTGAAATTAGGTCATTGTTCCTAACTTGCTTGAAAACCTTCTGCAATGATCTCTAGATTGCAAGTATATGTCTCGAAGGTGGTCAGAATATTGTTTTGAAAAGTCAACGATAAGAAAGTTAGAGACCCTGGGTTTTTAGAAAAAAAGAAATGTATAATGTGCCATGAAAATGAGGGTTATAGATAAGGAGAAGTATCATGCAGAAAATTGAAGAGCTCTGTGAGGCATCGATTTGTGGAAATTCTCTCAGAATGCAGGCAAAGGGGTAGAAGTGACTTGGGAGAGAATCTGATGCAATGTTAGGATAGACAGCAGTGAGAGAAGCAAGAAATTCGATTGTTCCCCCCAAATAAATCGAAACATTGGCTATAGAATCAACAACTACAGAAAACTCTTCTAAACTGAATACAGGCCTAAGTAAGCCAAATTGCCCGAGGCAAAATCAATAAAAGAGGCCTATACCTCAGAAGGTCATGAGGATTTTATTTGTTTAAGTCAGGAAGTCTTATATTTGGGCTTCGTGTTTATTTTTATTCAAGTTTTATTATTATCATATGGTGAGAGGATTTTTACATGAGTATTTTCTCTTAATTTCTTGGCTTGCACTTTGTCACAATCTGACGATTTCACCCTGGTGTACAACAATGTAACCATTATGAGCACACCCACATGGATGAAATTCTTTGTCCCCAGGACTGCCTTTCCTCAGGGATGTGCAGGACTGATTTCCTAATCAATTTTTTTTTTTTTAAAGATTTTATTTATTTATGTGAGAGAGAGTGAGAGAGAGAAAGAGCACAAGAGGGGGGAGCGGGAGAGGGAGAAGCAGACTCCCTGCTGAGCAGGGAGCCCAATGTGGGACTCGATCCCGGGATTCCAGGATCATGACCTGAGCCGAAGGCAGTCGCTTAACCAACTGAGCCACCCAGGCGCCCCCTAATCAATTTTTACTGTATCGCTTCTAAGTCTAACAAACAGCAATAGATCTGCTTTACTAAAATTGTCAAATCAGGTTAGTCCCATAGAAACCCACTTTGAGAAACCCAATTTTGCATCAGTCAGGAGGTGCTCCATGACACTCTAAGAATAACCCTAGGGGTGCCTGGCTCACTCAGTCGGTTAAGTGTCCGACTCTTGTTTCAGCTCAGGTCATGGTCACATGGGTCATGAGATGGAGCCTGGAGTCTTGGGCTCCGAGCTCAGCAGGGAGTCTGACTGAAGATGCTCTCCCTCTGCCCCTCCCCACTGTCTCTCTCTCTCAAATAAATAAATTAAATCTTTAAAAAAATAAATAACTGCATTGGAGGCACATATCTATTGTTCTCTTTTACGTTGACCCATCTCTCCAGCATCCAAACTGGTAGGGCAGCCACAATGTAGAGCTGGTAGGTTGGTAAAGAGTGAATCGATACTTAAAGCTTCCATCCAGAAGGGACACACATCACTTGCACTCAACTGATCAGTGCAAATCAGATGGTCGCACTCGGTTTCAGGGGAGCAAAGAATTGCAATCCTACCATGTGCCTAGAAGGAAAACTAGAAACAGTTGATAGAACTAATGGCTACCACATGTTCCCAGCTGAATTTAAGCAGTTAAATTCTTTGCTGCTCCTAAAGTGGGTGTGCTGATAAAAACAATTAAGGGGTCCAGGCATTTGGAATTAGGGATGCCAGATTCCCTCTCCAAAACACCTTCTCTTGGCCTGTTGGTCACAAAATTGACGATGGCTCTTATTAAAAATCAGGTCCAACTGGAACACGGATTGGGTGAGGTACAGTAAGGAATGCTGCAGTGAAATTCGGAAGAAATTTGAACAACTTTGCTACCTCAGACCATAATACCTTATTCATACACTGAAGCTTAATCCCTTAAACAGAAGTAAAAAGAAATAGCACTCAGGCTTGGAATATTTGGGAGAAAAAGGGAGGGGGCATGAGGGTGTGACCCTGTTTAAAGAGCATGACTCAATAAGATTTCTGGGATTAATTACAAGCAACAGATTCAAATAGAATAGCTGGGAAGCTAACATGACCAAACCTGGTTAACAGAGATTGATCATTGTGTAGCCACTAAAAAAAAAAAACAAAAAACCCTAAGGCCCCCAAAACTGTACTATTAGAAGCTGCAGGTTCAGGCAGTAGAATCTTCGGCTGAATTTGCTCCCAGTGCCCCTCTTACGAGTAGTACTCAGGAGACTTGAGAGAAATCTCAGTGGGAAGAACCGTGACTGAAGGATTGCCTAGCCACGATTCACTTCATAGTTTCAACAAATGTCTGCTTACTTATAAAAAATGCATCCCAGATGAAATAAAGAGCTAAAATTTTTTATGAATTTATAAAAATTGAGAAAAATATATTTGTCAAAAATTGAAAATATATATTTTGGATGGACAAGAACACTTAAAAAAAAGCAATGAGTTTTATAGTACCTTCAAAAACTAGTAAGTTTGAGGGGTGCCTAGGTGGTTCATTCAGTTAGGCGTCTGATTCTTGATTTCAGCTCAGGTCATGATCTCAGGGTCATGAGATTGAGCCCTGTGTCGGGCTCCACGCTTGAGTGTGGAGCCTGCTTGGGATTGTCCCTCTCCCTCCCCATCCCCTGCTCACGATCTCTCTCTCTCTCTCTCTCAAAAAAAAAAAAAAAAAATCAATAGAAACTAATAAGTTTGACTTCTAAAAAATGAGAAAGATACCAAAATATAAATTAAACAAACAGACAAAGGGGGGAAGGGAATTCAAGCATTATAACAATCTGTTATAACAGAAGTTACACTGAAGTATGAAAAGTTTTTATACTTTCAATAAAAAGTCATAAATCACCTAATAGAAAAAATAGGGGGAGGAGGCAGAATACTTGAATTAAAATTTTCTATAAGTCATTCCAAAAGTCAATAAATATCAGACCTTCTGCCTCACATAGCTACTTTTTTTCTTTCTACGTGCTTGGTCTCCTCGCTGTTTGGCTTCCAACTGTTGGATTACCCAGGGGCCTTATCCTTGGCCTCCTTCTCTATCAACAGGTGCTCCCTATTCAACCTCATCCAATTGCAAGACTTCAATTCCCAAATGTCAATGAATCAATATCTGATCTCTCCTGCCAAACTCCAGATACTTATATCAAACTGCTGATTTTAGATCTCCACAAATATATTCCAAAGAAGCATGCTTAAGTATCTGGGCTAAGAATGGTTAAGTTTTATAAACTAACACCAGCCTGTTGTTTAGACAGATGAAGGATAGCCTAATGAAGAATATGGATCATGTGGTTAAAATACAAAGAAAAACTTGGCAAGGACTAGCTTTGGTATTTGACTTCTCACTCTGCACTAGCAACCCGTAATTGTTATCAGATTCTGTTTTATGTTGAGTGGATATGGTCCAGAACTGTGAAAAATATCTTCTCTTATAGGAATGTGAGGGCAATCTGACTCCATCTATCACCTGGTCGACTGCCCTGGGGTAAACTAGCTTGTTAGGCAGGTGACCCTCTCCTTTCTTACTTATCTCAAAACTATGTGCTTGGTCACAAAACGAAAGAACTTCCCTCATGTGGAGCAAGAGAGTAGCCATGACCCCTCCTAGCCCCCCATATTTCTCCTAGTCTAATAAATATCACTTAACCATGAAACCCAAGTCCATATCTCTAGTCTGTGAAAACAGCTGCTGAGATAGTCAAGTAGCCATAATTTCTGAATCATGGTACATTGAGCCAAAAGTTCAAGGTAAATGGTACCGAGATTTTTATTTGAACTTTTGTTTAATACTGTTTCTGTCATTTTTATGGAATATACTTTAATTTTACTGCTTTATTATACAATAAAATTGGAGGTTTTTAAATATGCTATACCCCTAGGCTATATTTTTTGTAGCACAGTGAATTTATGTTTAATAGTCTTATGTTGGATGAACATGGCAATTATAACTTTTTACTGCCTGCAAAACTTTTATCTTTGCCTCTGCTCTCTTTCCCTGGCCCTCAACAACTGTGGAGTACATATATTCACCTAGATGTCGTACACAAGATTCAAAATAATGATTTCTTCCTCATTATACCAAACCTCTCTCTTTCCTGGATTCTCTGTCTCTCTCAGGTAATCCGCAAAGTAGCTTAAGGTAAATAACATACTTGTTACCAGTTTCTCTCTTTTAATCAATTGGTCACCAAAATTTATCCATTCTATTATCTCCATTATTTTTCTATTTTCCATCTGTTTTCTCTGCTATTACCTGATTTCAGACCCTTATAACTCATCAGTTAGTCTAGGACAATGAGCCTTTGCAAAAATGTAGTTGTAATTGGAAGAACTGGCATTTGAACCAAAGATTTTAAAAATCTGGGGTCAAAGTCATACCTATATAATAAAGGTCAAGGATTTTGGATTTTTAGCCTCCACGCAATAGGAATGATGTTACCAAAGCAGTTTTAAAATGTTAACCTGGAAATATATAGACGTATTGTAAAAAAGCATACTGCAGTCAGAAGAAGAATGAAAAAGTTATTCTAATAATCAGGGTATGACTTGATAAGGGTCTAGCTATCATAGTTTTGGAGGGGAAATTTAAGGAGAGGATGAATTAGTAAATTACTGACAGAAACTTGAAAGATTGGCTAGCATATTATTTTAGCTGTCTAATTGTTTTATTTCACATATCAACATATAATGAAAGACTTCATTTTTACTTCCCACGTAAATAGGACCTACTGATTAAAGAACCAGCATTGTAGTTCACAGCATTGCCCAATTGCAAATATAAAGTCAATGCCACATCACCCATCAAAAGCAAACTCTATTTGTGATGTTCAAAGGTTTGGTTTTATGTTTGAAAAACACACCAATGCTCTGAATTCTATAAAGCTCTTCAGACAAAAAAAAAAAAAAAAAGAACATACATGTCTCCTCCACATTTATCATTTTGTTCAGCAGAGTTTTGTTTGGAAAATGTCTGTGATATCCAAAAACAAAGTTCCAGATGAAGGAGGTGAAAATAGACATATGTTCCAGCTGTCTTTAATCTCTCATTTTTTGGCTGTAGTTAAAATGAAACACACCCTTTAAAAGAATTGTCACTTTAAATGTGAGGGGTTCATATAGTGGCCACTCACAGACTTCTGAATCTTCTAAGAATTGTACCTTGCTTGTACATTCTTGTGGTGTGTAGTGCATGCATCTGTGGGCACGCATGCATGTGTGAGTATGTGTATAAACAATTTCCCTGAGTAGATCTTGTTCTATAGGTGGAATGGCTACCTAATGTATTTCCAACACCCTGCTAGACATACATAAAATCCTAAGTTTAAAAAATTCCTGGGGCGCCTGGGTGGTGTAGTCGGTTAAGCTTCCGACTCTTGGTTTCAGCTCAGGATGTGATCTCGGGGTCGTGAGATCAGGCTCTGTGCTCAGCGCGGAGTCTGCTTGAGATTCTCTCTCCCTCTCCCTCTCCCTCTCCCCTCCCGCTCCTGTTCTCTCTCTCTCTCAAATAAAAAATAAATCTTAAGAAAAAAATTCCTCTGTGTACTATTACATTGAGTTACCTGATACAGGTGATTCTTCCTTAGCTTTGGCAGATTTCTGATTTCTTGTACCTTGGAGTGATCAAAACTAAGTAAGGAACAGTTTTTATAGAATTCCACCTGAACAAGCCTTACTTGACCAGTATCTCTAGGCATCTCAGAGTTTCCCTGTGGTGATCGAACTGTTCTGTATGTCCACTGTACTATTACAGTGCTCTATTACAGTTTTGCAGTTGTTACCATTGAAAGAAACTGGGTAAATGGTACATCAAATCTCTGTACCGTTTCTTAGAACTGCATATGAATCTACAATTATCTCAAAGTAACAAACATGTTAAAAACTCAATCAATTCAATTATTATGCTCTCCCCCAAGAGAATAAACTTTTATCTTTAATATCTCATGACACCAGCATGTACCTACCTGATGGGAACACAGGCATCGACCTTGTTCTTCCCTACCACCCCTGCATTCCATCAGTCTTCAGTCCTGCTGATTCACTTCCTGTTTCTAGAAAACATCTAAAACATCGATCTCTTCCTCTCTTTCTCTTTCCCACTGCTGATGCCATGTTTCAGAGCATTATTATCTCTTTCCTTGACTCACTAAACAGCCTCCAAATTGATCTTCTTGCCTCAAGTCTTATCATTCCAAAAAAGTAGTTCCAAATGCAGCTGTATATTATACTTTCTTGGGAAGCTTTTGAAAAATATTATTGCCAGGGGCGCCTGGGTGGCTCAGTTGGTTAAGTGTCTGACTTTGGCTCAGCTCATGACCGCAGGGTCCTGAGAGCCTGCTTCTCCCTCTCTCTCTCTTTCTACACCCCACTCGTACTCTACCTCCCTCTCCCTCTCTCTCAAATAAATAAATTAAATAAAAATGCTACTGCCAGATCTCCACCCCACAACAATTAAATCAGAATATATAGAAGGAAAGTCTGGGCATTGGTTTATTTTGAAAGCTTCTCAGGTAATCTTAATGGGTAGCTTGGTTGCAAATTATTACCTTGAATATCGGTCTTCAACTTAAGATTCTAGAATGATTTAACTAAAATGAAATTCTGGGCATTTCTTCTGCTTTGCCACCCCCTCTGCCATAGTTTGAGTTGTGTTCCACCAAATTTACGTATTGAAGTCCTAACTCAAAGTACCTCAGAATATGACTTTCTTTGGAGATAGGGTGTTTAAAGAGATAGTCAAGTTAAAATGAGATCCTGGGGTACGCCAGTATGATCAGGCATCCTTAGAAAAAGGGGAAATTTGGACACAGACAGGCACACAGGGAGGATGACATGAAGGCAAAGATTGGGGTGATGTATCTGTGAGCCAAGGAACATAAAAAACTGTCAGCAAACCACCAGAAACTAAGCAAGAGGCAGAGACAGATTCTCTCATGTAGCCTTACTTCCTTTTTTCCCCTAGAGAATCAATATTTTGCTAAAGAATTAATAAGTTAACTGTATGGACAATACTGTAAAATGAAAACATTAAATATCATATTTATGGTGTTATCTTGAGGATAGCGGTCGCACAAATGTTTCGTTTTGTTTTTGTCTTGCCACCACTTCATTGTGGAAGAAAATCTCGCCAGGGCTGTGCATGATCACATCCTGATTTTGGAAAAGCTGCCATCCTAGAGCAATGTACGATTACGTCCGGAGGCTGTAGAAACGTTCTTTCATTAAAAGATGAAGTTAATGGATGAGGTGCTTTCTCCAAACCTTCCCCCCGGCATGGGGCTTAGAATTTTTTCCATCTTTTCTACCTACTTCTCACACACACACACACACACACACACACACACTCAGGTTGCTGGTTTTTTTAATGCATTAAAATTTTTTCTAGGTGACTCTGATGTGTGTACTCCAACTTGCATGAAATACAGTAAATCTTTTTTTTTTTTTTAGATAGGAAGACAAAATTAAAAACAAAAAAACAAAGAAGTTAAGAAAAGAGGGAGCTCAAAAAGGGAAACAGGCATTTCAAGGCCCAGCACCCCTGGTTAAATTCCAGAAAATTGTTAAGCTGTTGACTTCTACGTCTTTAACACTGTATTTGGAGGCAACATAGTCCTCATTTACAAATTTTACTTAAATCTATCTATGCTCTCATTTACAAATTGGCCCATCTTTAATTGGGCCCCCCTCTAACGAAGGACTCTAGAATCTGTTCGCATTGCAATACAACAGTCGTTCCTTCTTCCTGCCCACAGAGAATCATTCCCTGTAGAGGCTTTAACAAGCTCCTCTCATACTTCTCATACTTCCTAAAATTTCTGGACCACCCATAGATTCTGGGTGGAGAACTACCCTTCTCAGTTCCATGAGAGCGGCAGTTGGGGGCTGTATACCGAGCTCTTCTGGAAACAGAGGTTCTCACAGGCCCTGAGCCTGTGAAGCTCCATATCCTCCTGAGGGTCATGGAGGCAGCATTCTACCAACTCAGCACAGATACCGCGGCCTCCTTGTTAAGACAGAAATGTTACCTACAAGACAGAGCGAAGTCTGGACCCTTTGGAGGTATTCCACCTACAGGAGAGGGTGCCCCTTCTGGCCTCAGTCCCTTGCCAGTTGATAGGTGCTAGAGGAGCTTACTGCTCTCTCGAACCCCCAGCTATGTGGGTAGCCCTTCGGGATCAAATGAGTGAACAGCACTGGGAGTATGTACCCTTTAAGGACTGCATCAAAACTACCCACAATGGAGTTTACTGGAGAGTTGCTCCCTTTCATTCCTTAATTTGGACATCCTTGGTAAAGACTGGGATGCAAGCGTCAGCCAGGTTGGCTGAACCTCAGGCAGTCATATTACCCTGGCTAACAATTGGCTCCATCTGTGCATGTTTACATCTTGGGCCATTGTCAGTGGCTCCACCAAGGGTAGCAACGGCAGTTACTTATCCAGAGTTTCTCACTTTGGCGAACGTGACTATGGGAATCTCTCGCCTCAGAGATGCTCAAAATGTAAATCAAGGTTACATCCTAAAGCCACAGTACGGGCCTCACTTTACTCACTTTGGAGCTCCAGGCATGGTTAAAAGTGACCATTTCCCTTCTAAAAATACATGGTGCTGGGCTATTGAACAAGGGATTCAGTGGAACTTTACTACCCTCAGCAGTCTCGGGCTACAGGCTTCACAGAGCACTATTATGGCGTACTTTAGCAAGCTAAAATTTAATTAAATGCAATACAATGTATTTCTATCATCAGTCAGATATCAGGGGTGGATTATAATAAAGAGTCTGATTCCATTTTTGATGTTTGACAGTCAAAACTTTCAGGCCCCACCCTCCTGCCCTGCATTTGGGCCAGCTCATAAGAAAGCCCAGGTGTTCCTTCATTTGTTACTGGCAGGAAATTCAAACCATGCTAGTCTCAGCCCACAGGTGGGAATCCTCATCTCAGCCCTACTCTCTAATCACAAGAAGAGCCAAGCCAGTCTCATTTCCTCCCTTTCGAGCCATGTTCAGATCTGCCTGGGAGCCTGCCATATGCCCCCCCCCCCCCGAGAAGCCCTCATTGTATGAGTAATAAGCCTTTTCATCACCTCTCAGGCATCGTGTGGGGTCATCAGTCTTGACATCCAAAGCAAATTTTTGGGAGGACAACCTGCAGCATACTTTCTCCTCAACCTCAATACCTCAACGAACAGTGGACTCAGTGAAACTAGGCTTCAGGATTATTTGAGCCACCCTGATAGAATTTTGCAATGTTCCCTGTAATTTGAGACTGTTGCAAATTGGAAAATATCTGAATTCTCTATTCCAAAGGGAATTATCAACTAAGAATAGAAGTTCAGCTGTCTTTTCCTTTTCTGTTTCTTAAATTAACTATTTGTGTGTATAATTTTCATTTGTCAGTTCCAGACAAAGGGGAGGGACCACACCTTCATAGAGCCATAATTCCTATTTCTCTGCAAGTTGTTTACACGGCTGCAGAAACATCTAGGTTACTATATTAGGTTTCATCATGAAATAAACTAGTATGTTTAAAACTGGAGGTATTCTGAGCTGGGTGTCCCAAACATTCCTAAACAGTTCTGAGATTGGAATTTGAATGACTCAGATGTTCAGAACTGAACTTTCTTTTCTCTCAGTCTGGCACATCACTTACTTCAGTTTCAAGGATTTCATTATTATAATGTTTGTTAAATGCATAGAGATTTGCAGATGCAGAATTTTTTTGATAAAAATTCTAGATGACAAAAACTAAAGAGATGCATATTTATGTAATTTATATATTACAATTACATGAATTCCATATTTGTATAATCCTGTCCGAATTGCTGGATACATTTTTTGTGCATTGGGGAAATATGTGGTTTCCTAGCATCTGATCGGATGGGCTTTCCTTTCCAGCTGCATGGGAATCTCTTGAGTTCAGCTCTAAAGAGCTTGGAAAAAGGATATTCATTCCTTTTGAATATTTTCAGAGACAATAAAAAATTTTGTTCAAGTTTAGCATCAAGAATTTTTACCACTGTTCAAAATTGCAGAAAGTCATGAATTATCTTTAAAATTAATAATTCAGATGATTTTTTTCTACCTGAAAATGTGGATTCCAAAGAAATATTTGTATAATCTATAAATGAATGCTGTATTAATTAGTCACATACTTCAGGAAAGATGTTTTATCAAAACATTCTGCTAATTTGCCACTGAGAAAATGTATGTATATTCATGATAAAAAGGAATCCAATACATGAAAAGAGAAAGAAAAATTATAGAAAACAGCTACACAAAAGCAAAACGTTGACAGAAAAGAGCATGCCATCAGATTATTTTTCTTATTTTGGTGCAAAAGATATATTAAATCGCATGGTTTTGAGGCGCTTATTTTTTCATCCATGAAGCTTTTCTTGAGCAACATCATGCTCAACTGTGCTAAGCACCATAGATATGATGTAAAGTCTTGGCACTTAAGATGCTCACAATCAAGTAAGAAAGAAAAACATATTAAGACACAGGTGTCATAATATGAATTTATATTAATGCCTTAGGAGCATAATTAATTCTGATTAGTCATTGTTTTAAGGTTATGGGATGAGTGAAACAAAGGTAAGTTTTTAGGCTGGGTCAAAGAGTACACCAAACCATATGACCATATCAACAGATGCAGAAACAAAACAAAAACACTTGACAAGATCCAAAATTTTTTATGATAATAACATTTGATAAATTTAGAAGGGAACTCCCTCAATATAAGTCCATTTATAAAAAACCCACAAACTAATATCATATTCAATGGTAAAGACTGAAAATTCTTCTCCTAAAACCTGGAACAAGACAAGGATGCCTGCTTTCTCCACTTCTCTTCATTATAGTACTGGAAATTAGAGCCAGGGCAATTAGACAAGGAGAAAAGAAAGGTAGCCAATTTAGAAAGAAGAAGTAAAACTATTTCTGTTCATAGATGGCATAATCATATCATTAGGAAGCCCTAAAGAATCCATTTAAAAATGTCAGAGCAAATAAGTGAATTGAAGCAAACTTTCAGGATACGAAATCAACATACAAAAATCAGTTGTACTTTTATGCACTAGCAGTGGACATCCAAAAAGAAACTGGATTGGGGAAAAAAATTCGTCTACAATAGCAAACAAGGGAATAAAGTATTTATTTATACAGTACTTAGGAATAAATTAAACAAAGGAAGCACATAACTTATACACTGAAAACTATAAAACACTGCTGAGAGAAATTTAAAAAACTAATGAAAAGACATCTGTGCATGGGTTGGAAGACTTAATATAGTTAAGATGACACTGCCATCAAAGCAATGTACAGATTCAATGCAATCCCTATCAAAATTCCAATAACGCTTATGACAGAAATGGAAAAACCCCATCCTAAAATTTATATGGAATTTTAAGAGACACTGAATAGCCAAAACAATCTTTTTTTTTTTTTAAGTTTTATTTATTTATTTGTCAGAGAGAGTGAGAGACGGGGACAAGCGGGGAGGGGGACAAGCTCCACAAGCAGGGGGGTGGCAGGCAGAGGGAGAAGCAGACTCCCCGCTGAGCAAGGGGCCCGATGGATGCGGGGCTCAATCCCAGGACACTGGGATCATGACTGAGCCAAAGGCAGATGCTTAACCGAATGAGCCACCCAGGCATCCCACCGCAACAATCTTGAAAAAATAATAACAGAGATGAAGATTTCACACTTACTCATTTCAAAACTAACTACAAAGCACAGTGATGAAACATTGTGGCACCAACATAAGGGTAGACATATAGAGAGATCGATGGGATAGAACTTAGTGTCTAGAAATAAAAGCTCACAGTTATGGTGAACTGATTTTTGACAAGGGTGCCAAGATTATTTAAAGGGGAAGAGCAGTCTCTTCAATAATTGTGCTGGAAAACTGGATTTCCACATGCGAAAGAATGAAGACTGATTTCACACCATAAATTAAAAAAATAATTCAAAATGGATTAAAAACCTAAACATAAGACCTAAGGCCATAGAACACTTGGAGGAAAACAAGAGGACAAATCTACATGACCTTAGACTTGGCAATGGCTTTTTAAATATGACACCAAAAGCATAGACAACGAAAGAAAAAATAGACAAATCTGACTTCATTAAAATTAAAAACTTTTATGCGCCAAAGAACACTATCAAGAGACTGAAAAGGCAGCCCACAGAGCAGTAGAAAATATTTGCAACTCATATATCTGATAAGGGTTTCTTTTTTTTTTTAAGATTTTATTTATTTGACAGAGAGAGAGAGAGACAGCAAGAGAGGAACACAGGCAGGGGGAGTGGGAGAGGGAGAAGCAGGCTTCCCGCGGAGCAGGGAGCCCGATGTGGGGCCCGATCCCAGGACCCTGGGATCATGACCTGAGCCGAAGGCAGATGCTTAACCGACTGAGCCACCCAGGTGCCCCAGATAAGGGTTTCATATCCAAAATATATAAATGACTCCTGCAAGTCAACAAAATAGTCAAAACAACCCAATTTATAAAACAGGCAAAGGTCTTTGAATACACATTGCCCCAAAGATGACACACATATGGCCAAGAAGCACATGAAAATATACTCAACCTCAGTAGCCAAATGCAAATCCAGAGCAAAATGAGATACCATTTCATACCTACTTGGGTGGTTATAATTTTTAAAAAATGGAAAATAACAAGTGTTGGCAAGGACATGGGAAAACTGAGACCTTTGTACTTTGCTGGTAGAAATGTAAAGTGCTAGAACTGCTGTGGAGACAATTTGGCAGTTCTTCGAAAAGTTAAACATAGAATTACCATGTGACCCAGCAATTCTACTTTTAGGTATGGACCCCAAAGAATTGAAAACAGGTGTTCAGATGTTTGTATGCCAATATTCATAGCAGCATTATTCACAATAACTCAAAGGGGGAACAACCCAAGTGTCTATCAGTTGATGAATGAATAAACATACATCTAATGTACATGCATACAATGGTATAGTATTCAGCCATAAGATGGAATGAAATTCTAATACATGCTACAATATGAAAGAAACTAAAACTATGTGCAGTAAATAAGTCAGACACAGAAGAACAAATGTTATGATTCCACTTACATGAAATATCTAAATAAGCAAATTCATAGACACAGAAAGTACATTAGAGCTTACCAGGGACTGGGAGGAGGAGAAAAAGGGGTGGGGTGGTTATTGCTTAATGGATCTGGAGATTCTGTTTGGGGTGATGAGAAATTTTTGTACAATATTGTTAATGTAAATAATGCCAGTGAATGGTACAATTAGCCATGGCTGAATAGCTAATTTTATATACACATACATATTATCACAGGGGGAAAAACCAACGTACAGAAGCGAGTGCATCATAAATTATCTTTGGTGTTTATATCCGCATAAACACTGGAAAGATATAAGAAACTAGCATAAGTGGCTACTTAGAGTTAACATGAATATTCAGTTCATACACACTAATTAGGTTGTACGGGCTAAAATATAGGAATACTCTGTCCTGATTGGTAAGTGGCCACTCCCCAATTCCCTGAATTTCTTCTACCTCCACTCTCATCCTGGGATACCTGATTGTCTCATGATCCAGCAGGTAAAGAATTAACTCTGGCAGGCAGGGCTCTAGCAGGCCAGCATAGAATGAAGTGGGATGGAAACAGGGTGGCAGGAAAACTGCACACTCAGCCTATTGACATCCTTTTGATTGTTTGAATCATGTAAGTGTATTACCTATTTACTATAATGAAATATAAAAAAAATAAAAAGAGTATACCAGCTATAAAAGGCAATTAAGAGAATCTGAGCAACACAAATGCATACTTGTAAACCATAGTGGCACAAAGAACAAGAGAGCTCGGGGAAGTTCAAGTTTTGTGGAAAGGCTTAAATATGGGGGGTCAGGGGATAGGCACGGAGGATGAGATTAGACAGGTAAACATGGGCCAGATATGAAGGAACATTTATGTGATATTAATTAACTCGAGGGGCGCCTGGGTGCCTCAGCCGTTAAGCGTCTGCCTTCGGCTCAGGTCATGATCCCAGGGTCCTGGGATCGAGCCCCACATCGGGCTCCCTGCTCTGCGGGACGCCTGCTTCTCCTTCTCCCATTCCCCCTGCTTGTGTTCGCTCTCTCGCTGTGTCTCTCTCTGTCAAATAAATAAAATCTTTTAAAAAAAAATTAACTCGAGCTATTTCTACTGCCCTGATAAATCATTATTTTTTTAATCAAGGGAATAACTTGAACAGGTCTGTGTGTTAGAAACATAGTTCTGACAACTGTGTAGGTAATGGAGTGAAGAGGAGAGAAGCCAGGAGTGAGAGGGCTGAGATGATGAGGAAAGTGGTAACAGGATGGAAATAAGAAGTCACGGTCAGAAGATACTCAAGAAGAATGATCCAATGGTCTTGCTGAAAAAGTTAGCTCGGGGGATGTTAATAAAAAAGAGCAGGAATAAATAATGACTCTAAGATTTCTAGCTTCGTTTACAAAGGGGGTGGATTATGACCTTTAAAGGGGAATTCTAAATGGGAAATTATTCAGAATTTTGATTATGTGAAATGTGAATATATTGAGATGGCAAAGATAAAGCATGACATAATGTGGATTTCAAATAAAAAGTTACTATGAAAATGGTAATGTTTTCCATTTTATTTAGGAATGACTAAGAGGAAGTATGCTAAGTTCTACAGGACAAAACAGTATCTTTGTACATCAATGAAGATCTAAACTTAAAGAGTATTATTGGAATATGATACAAAAACTATTTTGTGCTGTTTTTTACAAATTTATTTTTGACCGTGATAGCTTAGGTGTTAGACATGTAGAAAACTGACCTCCAGATACTGTCACTAATTCTAAGGATTTATATTTTTATAGAGAAATAACAGATATGATTTCTTCAGAATGCCATCTAAAACTTTTCCCAATAAATGTACTTTCAAAATACCATGGTATTCTCTAGGTATTCTCTAGTGTCTTTATTGTTTCATCAGATGAACAAGAAGAGTTTCATAAAATCTTTATGAACAAAATGACTTTTTAGAGCACTCTCTGCAAGCATTCTTCCCTCAATTCTGTATCTATCTCCAGCTACCCCCTTTCTCCCCACACAGCTAAACTTCTAAGAGTAGTGTGTATTCATAGTCTTCATCTCCTTACCTTACATTTATTCCTCAATCTACTTTGTCTGGCCAATATCCATAAGTGAAGTGGTTGTTGCTAAGGTCAACAGAGTCCAACACATAACTAAATTATCTCACAGGAACTCTCTGTTGCATTAGCATACTTAGCCCATCCTTTTTGGAATGTTCTCTTTCTTTGATCTCTGTAACACTACACATTTCTGGCTTCCTTTATCCTTCTATGATCATTTCTTCTCAACCTCCTTTGCTGGCTTATTCTCTTTCACCCAGCCATTAGTTGCTGAATTTCTCAGGAGTTGCTCATAGCCCCTCCTCTCTCACTCCACTCTCCTCTAGAAAAGTTTACCATATCTTTGACTTCAATTTCCAACTAGAGGTCAGTGATTCCACCCCACGCTTTATTTCAAATCTCTAGGTATGACCTTTTCTCTAGACTGCAAGCACAAATAACCAGCCATTTCCCAATCTCTCAATGTAAATGTCTTAAATATACCTTAAACTAACCATGTTCAAATAATCACACTCTTAATCACCACCATCAAAAAAGATCTTTTTCCAATGTTCCTTCTAATGGTATCTTTCATCCAAGTGCACAAGGCAGAAACTTAGTAACATTTTTAATGTTTACCTTTTATTAAATCCCATGTCCATTTCTTCACCGAAGACTCTTAATTAATTATTACCTCCTAAGTATCTCTTATATCTCTGTACTTCTTTCTATCTGTATTGTCAAACCCTAGTCTAAACCGCCATCTCTCTCCTGGATTTTTGTAAACACTTTGTAGTATACCAACTACAGCGTTGCCCTCTATAATCTGAAAAAAAAAAAAAAAGTACTGGATGGAGAGTTTTTAGTCCACGTATCTGTGAAGGAAGCAAAGTTAAGTCTTAAATTGGTTTTGTAAGGGCCTGTAAAAATGATGATTATTCAAATACACAACAGAAACATTTATCCACATTACACATTATCATTGGTAAACTCTATCTCCTGTTTGGATAGAGTAGGTGGCTTGGTCAAGTAGTAGAGAAAAGGTGGGTGACAAGCGCTTTCTTCAGTCTGCCACATCTGCTTTGTATCTGACCTTTCAAAACCATAGTATCTGATCTGACTTTTCTCATTCAGTCTTTTCCAGATTATTCTGGGGTCATCTGAAAGCCTGGGAAAACCCTCCTGATGTGCATCTCCAATAAGGGTAAGAAAGTCTTTGGTATAAAGGTGTTTGTCTATCTTCTCTTGGAGTAGAAATGACTCCAGTGAAGTCTTCTTCTGTCGCAGAAAGGCAGATTGGGCCAGTTCTGCTCTTTTTCTGTTGCAATGGGGACACCAAGAAGAAATGTGCTGCTTAGCTGTCGCCACCTGTTTTGGGGTTGTCCTCATGTTTTTTAGGTAGATTCTGTTCAAAAGTTCATCAGGGACGGTACAGTTTAAGGCATCTTTCTCCGAAGCCTCTGCAGTCAACCTAAGCTGTGGCTTTTGGTGTCTGCTCCTCTTTTTCTCCTTAGAGTTTGCTCTGCGATGGATCAGGTTTATCTTAACGGCACAAAAAGACTGCAGGGCATTCAGTTCTTCATCAGATACCCGAGTGGTTTCTGTTTGAAGTTTAGTGTCTGATTGGTATTGTCCAGAGTTAGTTTCTTTGCCCTTGTGGTAGTTGATCCATTTTCTACTGAACTTCTTTTCATTATTTTGGTAGTCTGAAAGCTCAGACTGTTTGTCTCGATACTCCAAGTGCATGGTCTTTCCACTCCCAGAGGCATGGGACCAGGGCGGCCGTCCTCCAGAGGAGCTGAAAGCACTGGAACTCCGTACCTCATCAGTCAGCGACTCGTCAGAAAGGTCTGCCATAGCCCTGATGTCCGTTTGGGCCAGTTCCCCTTGCTCTTGTCAATCCCCAGGCTTCTAGGCGAATGGCTATCACTTTGCATCAGACCTGGCTCTTCATCTGCTCTGCCCTGATTAAGACAGGCTCAGGAACTGGTCCCGCCGGAGTCCACAGGGGTCGGTCCCGGAGCAGGCGGCTCGGCAAGGATCCTCTTCCGGGCTACGCCTTCCCGGCTGCCTTGGCAACGAGGGCGGTCATGCGCAGTGGGTGTCAGAGCTGGGCTCCTCCTCTTTCCCCGCCCTCTCCAGCTCAGACTGCTTGAGCGGGCACGGATCTCGCTGGCTTCGCAAAGCGCAGGCTCCGTTTGCTCTGTAGCGACCCTTCCTTGGTGCTATTTTGAGTACAAAATCTATCAGTCCTTGAGAGAAGCTGCAAACTGTTTTTCTTCAGGGGTCTCACAAGTGTACGTGTGTGAGGCTAGTGGGCATAGGCAGGTTCTAATTCGAGAATGATGCCCCGCCCCTCCCCCCCAAAAAAGCTGGCCAAAAAGCGCAGGCAAAAACACGTCTGCAGATCATATAGCCAGACCACCTAATTGTAGACCATGTCTTAGAATAAATATCGAACGACTGAAACTATCCCACGAGACTCCTGCCTGCACATCTTGCACAACTTTCTGTGCTCCAGGATTGGGACGACATTCTGTGCTCGGATTTTCCCAAACACAGGTTTTTCAGGTCTTTGGTTCAGGCAGTTCCCCTCAGACTGGCACGTCAACACCCCTTTTGTTCCTCCTTCAAGTCCCATTTTCTCAGGAAGGACTTCATACCCACCCTGCCCCAAACTCTTTACAGCCTTTATTTCATGGTTTGCAGCTATATGATGATGCCCCCTCACCCCATCACCCCACTAGATTAAAAACTCCGTGCGGGCAGACACTAAGCCTGTGTTGCCCAGTACTCACCAGGTACCTGACACATTAGAAGGCATTGGATAAATCTGTTAAATAAATGCATTGAATGACTGTGAAAATAGAAATAAAGATAACCTCACACAGATCCAATGTACTACCAGCTTCAGGAACTCCAATCTTTATCTTTCTGAACCGCCCACCCCAATTTACTCTTCTACCCATGACATATCCCTTAAAGAGAGCCTTTTTAAAAACATGGTAGAATTTTATTAATAGCTGTTCTCATGAATTATAATATGTTGACTCTGAAGATTGGCTTTTTCTAGGTCTTAATAAATATATGAGTCTAGGTCTTAGTATCTGAGATAATTTCAAGAGAATGGGCTCCCTAGGTCAGCCCCCTACCCCCCATGTTGTTATTCAAGTCTAACCAGATATATTCAATGTTATCCCAAAAAATGTTCATCTTTTTAGGAGCAAAGGGTCAAAAGTCTGAAATATTCAAAAAGCATCTTTCAAGTATGAACCAGCTTCACATTGCTGATAAAGAGATTGCAACTTCCTGTATTCAACCCCGATAATATTTTATCATATAATATTAGCCTTTAAAAAGAGGTAGCAGATAATTTGTGGATAGCTGCAAGTGATTTCCAGCATCTCAAGGGCTCAAGATTTTCATTTTTAATTTTTATTTTAAAAACCTTCCTTATTCTCTGAATATTTATATGTAATTCATTATAACCCATATTTTCCCCAAAAAATATTGATCAAAAGAGCTATACTTTATAATAAAGCATATTCATATCATCCAGTAAGCTATTTTTAATAACATTATCCTAGAAGCAGATGCATTTGGGGAGAATATTCTGTTATCAACCATTTTTTTGGTAATAATCAGCATGACCCAGTAAATTGTTTAATACTCTAACATGGGTGTTTTCCAAGGTACAGTCAGTCACATTCCTTCTAGGGTCCTGACAAAATCGAAGGTTAGGGGAACTTGTCAGAACCTCTCCTGGCTATCTTGTCTAGGCCTTGGACACCCATGGTACTTCGGCTTCCTCCTGTAAGCTGGCTCTTTTTCTTTCAAAAGCATGTGTGAGAAGTGCCAGAGAGAAGGTGCTTTGGCGCCCAGAGTGTACCACACTGTCACTCAGGTGACTTCCTCTGGCAACATTGTCCTCCAGAAACCTCAGGCATCTCTTAGGGGCTGATGGGAATGTTGGGGTCCTTTACAGACGGAATTGTGGCTGAAGACTGCCTGGAGTTGGGGGGTGGGCGGAATAGGAAGTAAAGAGAGAAATTAGGTGCTCCTGGCCTAACCATGTGATGGCACGACTTTAATTGCCTTACAAACACGGTCTCTTCCTTCCGAGTTCTTAATGGGGAGCAGGGCAAAGCTCTTTTTCCAGCTTTTCCTCAACAATCAAATGTGTTTACAGCTATGGGGCTTAACCCCAGAGAGAGGAGGTCAAAATAAATTAGTCTTCCTGTCTGATTCCCTTTCTCTCTTCTTTCTCTTTTCTTGGAGGGAGAAGGACACACTTTCAGTTTCTTCCTGTCTGACAAACACTTCTCCCCTCAGGTATCATAGCTCCTTCCTTCCTAGGTGGCCTTTAGCCTGTACCCCTTCCTGGAGCCCTTGTGGTGTTCACGGTACCAGGAGGGAACCTAGTGTATGAATAAGGGAAATCAAGTTGACAAATCTTTCAACAATATTCTACCCTTTACATAAACTTCACAGCACTGTACTCAGTTCTGTGGATCAAACAAAATGAAATATTTTCTCTCCTCCTGAGGGTCTAAGATGAATGCGTCAGAAACCTCACTGTGAGAAACGATGTTTGCAAAGTAAAGAATCTTACATCACTCATGTTAAAATAATTATTTCAACTTACAGGACAGTACTGGTTCTTCATTTCTTTAAAGTGTTTTTCCCTCACAAATATCTCCATTTTTCCATTCTTGTTTCCTGTGTGCCTTCTATAATTTTTCTAAAATTGATTGCCTTATGCAGAGTTGCCTTTTACTTTAATAATTATTGTTTTGCAAAGGTAATATATGTTTTTTGTACTTTAAAAGATAAGGATAAGCCACTAATATTGATTTTTAAGTAAGTTACCTGAATTCTGATTCCCCAAAGATTATACTACAAACACTTATAAAACATTTTCTATTTTTCCTTGAATAATTTTTTGTTAATAAAATCTAGATTATATTTTGTTTTATAAACTATTTTCTTCAATTAGTAATAATATGGCTTTTCCATTCAATTTGTAAAAATTCTTTTTCAACATAATTTCAACATATTTGATTTATTTAACTAAATTATTTAGGCACAAGGTATTTCCAGGTTTTTTGCTCCTAAAAATTATCAGGATAAATGTTTCTGTTGCTAAATCTTTATATGCATTCATAGCTATACATTTATGATAAATTCCGGAAATTATAATTGATGGTCAAATGCATGTGCAGTTTGAAGGCTTTTAAGATATCAGTTCTTCCCTTGCACATTTTACCCCCTTCTGTAGTATGTAAAATCCAACATATAATACTATTTTATCCATAAATACTTCAGTTTATAACTCCAGTAGGTAAGGCCTTTCTAAAAATATGCCATGATGATTATCACATCTAAAATATAATAATTCCTTAATATCATCTAATAATTATTCTGTATTCAAATTTCTCTGTGTCAAAAATGCCTTTTTGCGAGTTGCGTGCTTATAGCGAGGTCTGTTCAGTGCATTTGGCTGATACAACTCTCAAGGCTCTTTTACTCCACAAATTCTTCCCAAGTACAAACAATTTTAAAAAAGGAAAAAGAAAAGAGCTGACACATTTAGCTTTCTTCTCTGTATCTACTATTATGTTCCCTATAGACAATCATTAAAGTTTTTGATTTAGTCTTTCGAGTTTCCTTTTGAAATTATACATCAATACATATCTGTACCCCCTTTCTTACAAAAAAAAATATATATTCCACATACTCTACACATTGCTTTACACTTTCTTTTTGCTTTTTTCTTAAAAACGTTTCTGGAATATCACTTCCCTTCAACCTATACACACCTTCCTCATTTCTCTTTACAACTGCATTGTACTGTGGGAATGTACCAGAGTCATTCCCACATTTTGGTGAGCATTGTGGTCCTATAAGGAATCAAATTTTTCTTAGTATTTGGGGAGTATATCTCCAATAAGATTTCTGGGACTAAAATTAGCAAATCAAAAATTCAGGCATGTGTAGTTGTTGGATTTTTTTTCTTTTTTTTTTTTTAACATATTTCCAAATTCCCCTCTATGGGGGAGTATATGTTTTGCATTCCTGCCAGCCACGTATAAGAACAATGGTTCCCAAGAGCCTAGCCATCACATTATGTATTCAGATTTATGACTTTTTGTGAATCTAATGGATGAGAAATGGTATGTCAGTGTAATTTTAAATTGAATTCTCCTTATTATAAGTGAGATTGAACACCATTTTATGTGAATAAGGGCCACTTACAGTTATTTTTGTGTGCACTGTCTATTCATTTTACCCATTTTTCCACAAGATTTTTGATTTATTCTTCTGATTCTTAAAAAAGCACTTAAAATCACTTTAATATTGGAAGTATTAGCCATTTGTCTGAGATAAGTCCCAAATGATTTTCCCACTTTGTCTTTTTATTTGGTTATGCTGTTTGCCGTGCAAAAGTTGGATTTTTTATTTCATATAGCAAATATATCCATTTCCTTAGTGTTCTAGAATTCTTAATCATATTTAGAAAAATTTTGTCTACTCCCATATTATAAATAAACTCACTCATGTTTTCTTATAGTATTTGTGATTCTTCTTCTCTGTATTAACATTCTAATCCTTTTATAGTGTCTTCTCTAATATGAAGAATGGACCTAATTTTATATTTTTCTGTATGGCTACCCAGTGATCCCAACCATACTTCCCAAAATGTTCTTTGTTACCCTACTGCTTTTAGATGCTGACTTTATCATAAATTCACACACACACTTAGTTTTTGTTTTGTTGTGTTTTTTTTTTTTTTTTCTGGAATTTCAACTTTAATGCAATGGTCTGTCCTTCTATTTCTACATACCAACACTATACTGTTTTAACAGACTTTATAATATCTTTTAACTTCTCACAGGACCAGACCCCTCTCCTCATTTTCAGGAGTTTCTTATATGTTCTTATTTTTTATCTTTCCAAATGAACTTTATAACCAACATGTCTTGCTTCAGGATATATATATGTGTGTGTGTGTGTGTGTGTATATATATATATGCTTTTATTAAAATATGCTAAGTTTATAAACATTGAGGATTTTTTAAATTGGGTCTTCCTATCCAGAAATATGGCATGTCTTTACAAATATTCAAGTGTACATTGGAATCTTTCAGGTAGTGTCCTCATTTAGGCTCTTTATGGATTTTATTTTGTTTTATTTTATATACTTTTATGCTAGTGACCGTAAAGGAGGTTATTTCTTCCACTGTATCTTGCAAATGATTATTATTTATATACTGGAATGCCGTTGATGCCTGTATTTTTATCTTATAGCCTGATAGTTTAGTAAATGTTTATTGTTTAGAGTAGCTGTATCTTTGTCTTGGATTTGTAAAACATATATAAAACTTCTGATAGTTTAGAAATGGTTTTGATCTTGGAAAACAAAAGTCAGAATGATCTGCGTGACGTAGAATTGCCCTATAAATGCTACTATAGCAAAGCTCTGATAGATAGATGATAGATAGATAGATAGATAGATAGATAGATAGATAGATGATAGATAGATGATAGATGATAGATAGATAGATGATAGATAGATGATAGATAGATAGATAGATAGACAGATGATAGATAGATAGATGATAGATAGATGATAGATAGATGATAGATAGATAGATAGATAGATAGATAGATAGATAGATAGATGATAGATAGATTGATAGATAGATGATAGATAGATGATAGATAGATAGATGATAGATAGATAGATGATAGATAGATGATAGATGATAGATAGATGATAGATAGATGGATATATGATAGATAATAGATAGATAGATAGATGATAGATAGATGATAGATAAATAGATGATAGATAGATGATAGATAGATAGATAGATGACAGATAGATAGATAGATGATAGATAGATAGATAGATGATAGATAGATAGATAGATAGATAGATAGATAGATGATAGATAGATAGATGGATAGATGATAGATAGATAGATGATAGATAGATAGATAAAATATTGAAGAAATTCATCAATTATTTTATCTGTGTGGTGTATTAATTTGCTGGGTCTGCTATAATAAAAAACCACCAACTGAGTGGCTCAAACAACAGAAAATACCTCACAGTCTAGAAACTAGAAATCTGAAATCAGGGGCTGTGAGGGAAGGGTGTGTTGCAGGCCTCTCTCCTTGACTAGTCGATGGCTGTCTTCGTGTTCATGTCTGTGTGTCCAAATTTCCCCTTTGGTAAGGACACCAGCTCTACCGGTGTCCAATATTGGCAGCCCACCTTAATGACCTCATTTTAACTTGCTTACCTCTGTAAGGACCAAATCTCTAAAAGGATACACGTTCTGAAGTACTGAGGGTTAGGACTTCAGCAGAAGAATTTGGTGGGGATGCAAGTGAACCCATAGCATGTGGTTTTTATGAAAAACAGATTAAAGCTTAATTTGATAGTCTGCCTCCAGGATAGACTTTTACTGTAAAACTGCTTGTGATTTGCTAAGTGAGAAAAATAGAGTAGTTAAATACAGGGACTTAAGAAAAGACCAACTGCTTTATAGGTGTAGGTGGAGCTACATCCTAGGAAGTAATTTTGACTTTATTTGTCTGTTAATTAAGAAGTATCTTTGTTTCGGATGAAGGCCCTTGGGGGCCACGTGAATACAACTTATATTCTCTGGCATTATTACAAATGTGACTGGCCAGACTTTAGAGAGATTGCTCACATTTAGTGTTTTAAGTAAGAAATTATTGTTCTTCCTGGAAAATAAGAAAAATTTATATTTTTAATTTTATACAGATCTTTTAAAATATTTTGATTGAAAAAAAATAAAATGGGGCACCTGGGTGGCTCAGTCAGTTAAGTGTCTACCTTCAGCTCAGGTCATGATCTTGGGGTCCTGGGATGGAGCTGCTTCAGGCTCACAGCTCAGTGGGGAGCCTGCCTCTCCCCTGCCTCTGCCCCTCCACCTCCCAACCCCCCTACTTGTGCGTGTGCTCTCTCTCTAATAAATAAAATCTTTAAGAAAAAAATAAAATATTTTGATTGGTATATTTCAGGGTTTTTAATGTTTTTAAGCATTGATTTCCCACTGCTTCATTTGAGTATCTGGTGAAATTCCAAACAAGTATAGGGCAGAAATTACTCAGTTATTTTAGAAATAAATATCTCCAATATATTTAAGCGCATCAATGGTGATATTCTTCACAACAAATAATGTTAAGTATAAAATTGAATTGTATGATCTCTTTTGCCATTTTCTTGAGAATTCTATGATAACAACATAATATATAGGTTTTCTAGGCTTATTTACTTCCCTTTCACTGTACTTCAAGTTGAGAACCATTTTCAGCATCTTTATGTGAATTTTATGAAGTTAGGTCCCTGGGCCTTTGGGCAATACTATTTAATACTGACATTGGCATCCAGGAAATTAATATAAATCATAACCTAATTATAATATATTTCTCTTCAAAGCACAGAAGATGTGTGAAATGAATCCAGAAATTTTGCCATTAACTTAAGTTTGAGTTATATAGTTTTGTGTTTTCTTGAGGGCCAGAGGTCTGTGACTCTAGATGATGGAGAACAAGATTTGAATTCACAGTGGTTTTCCTGAAAACTACTACATAGAATGATTTTTCTTCTCAATATCTTTGCAAAGCATTTTACTGTAATTTTCCTACTTACAAAGTGAGCTCTCACAGTAAAATGAATATTCATATGATTGCATAGGGTTGACTGTCATAGAAATTGCAAATAATTTCATTTGAGACCAATATTTCCATAGAACTATTTTGTTGAAGTGTTCAAAACAATCATAAAAATCTCACTATGCTCTGGAAAGACATCTAATGCAATAAATTGAGCTCACAGACTCAACTTATTTTATCTCCTTATTTTAGATAGGCATTTTCCAAAAACAAACTCTATCACTGAAGAATGTAAGACTGTTTCTTTAGAGCCTTCCATGCTTAACTTGAAAGCTGTCAACCCAGGAGGCTGAAACAGAGCAAGATTATGAAACCTGAGTGAATAGCTCATTCTTTGTGCCCATGTCCTTGCTGCATGCTGTCCCGTGGTACCAGCTTGAGAGGTATGCACTATGATAGCTAATGAAGCACTTCCTTTATGTCTCACTGACCAGAACTCTTATTTGAAGCCTGTATATTATGCCACTGAAATCTCACAATATCAGCCTTTGTTCTAGCTAGCAGAGACTGTTTCTTGTCCTTTCTGTGGCTACATTTCATGCATCAAACTTGTTAGACCCTTTACTAATAAGTGTGGCTAGATGCCATTAAGCTAATTCTTGCTGTTTGTAAAGTTGTAGAGTTGGTTTTGTTTTGTTTTTATCTGCCCCTTTTTATTACTGCATCCCCCAAAGCCAAGAACTATAATTTTGAAATCATGTGGAGATAAAAGCTTGGAGGTGAAAGCCGCTGAGCCTCCTGCAGGTCCCTCCTCTTTATGAAATATGTGATAACACTTAACATTATAAAAACAAGAACAAGAATAAAATTCGTCCAGAATGAAGAGAACGGCATCAAATGGATCAACCCTAATTAGACTACTTAATCCTAAATACGAAGCATTAAAAGTGGTCCCCTTGTCATATTTTAACATATTATTCTCATACTGTGTTATCTGATTGGGCATCAGACTCCCTCACCTATTATTATATGGATAGGCCCCAACGCAAGCTTTGATAAAGTGACCTAAAGAACAATCGAGAGTGATTGCCATAAGAGTCTATAAAATATGGGTTTCGGTTAACCTAAATACAAACAAGAAACGTTAGGAGATTCCTCAGAGCTTGTAAATTTTAAGAAGAAAAAATTATGAACCCCTTCCCCAAACTCAAGTTGTATCAGCTCCTTCATTTTTGTTTCTTGTAATATAATAGGGATAGAAGCCCCCATCTCTTGGGTGCTGTTAACTATTAAATAAGGTAATATAGAATAGAGCTTGTTACCCAATATGGGGTAATTGCGATCACCATCCTTGAAATTCCAGGGTAGATTTAATAGGGAACCTAAAGACTGAGATCCTTCTAATGGGCTCCTACATTATGAGTAAACTAATTTTTAACAAAAATCCTACTTTTCTGATTCTGATTTTTTGCCTTTGTATTCTACCTACTCAGGAAGACTTATCCAAAGCACTAGTACAATTAAGTGTGTAAAAATCACTGAACAGCAAATAACTACAAACACATAAGTTACTTCCTCAATGAAAAAAAAAAGCAGAAGTAATTAAAACACAGGAATTCTTGGGGTGCCTGGGTGATTCAATCGGTTGGGCATCCAACTCTTTATTTCAGCTCAGGTCACGACCTCAGGGTTGTGAGATCAAGCCCTGCATCAAGCTCTGCATTGGGCACGGAGCCTGCTTAAGATTCTCTCTCTTCCTCTCCCTCTGCCCCTCCCCCCCTTAAGAAAAGAAAAGAATACACAGGAACTCCTTGAGCTCTACCATTTCAACATTTCTATCATCTTCATATTTTTTTCTGGTTGTCTGATCTCCCAATTTTAGTGAGATGATCAAACTTTTCAGGTCAATAGAATATAAATGTTAGAAAAGTTAATCTCACAATACCAGCCATTGTTCTACCTAGTAGAAGCTGAATTCTTTCCTTTACTAAAATCCATGTACCAAATTTATTAAACTCTTTAAATGCAAATATATTTCCCTGCATAGAATTTATTTTGCTTTCCTCCTCTCTTCATATATTTATTTTTAATTTTTTTCTCTTCATATTTTTAGATTAAAAAATGTTTTCTATCAAATTTTTAAATCTTTGGTTAAGGAAAGTACTGTTAGTGCATAAGGCTATCTATCATCTGAATTAGCTTCAGATTTTGTTTTCATGTTAGGACATATGTAATAGTATTATAATATATTCATATATTATAATCATAATAATAATAGCATGAAATGCAATTGTGTCAGACCTATAGTTTCTCCAATAATTGCTGAATCACCTCTCCCCAACACCTATTAAAATATTTTTTAGGGGCACCTGGGTGGCTCAGTCGTTAAGCATCTGCCTTCAGCTCAGGTCATGATCCCAAGGTCATGCTCCGCAGGAAGCCTGCTTCTCCCTCCCCCTCTCTCCCTGCTTGTGTTCCTTCTCTCGCTGTGTCTCTCAAAAAAAAATTATAATAATAAAATAAAATAAAATATTTTTTAAAGTATACCAGAAAAACTATTGAATTCTAACAAAAAATTCTGAAATAACAACCCTTCTCCCCATTCCTCACTTAATATTTGTATTGCTTAGAAGTATGTTAAAGATTAAAATCAGTTTTGGAGTGGCAATTGTTTGGAGTGGGAGTTGAAAATTACAATTATGGTTTCTGCCAACTTTTTAAAGATTATATGCAGATCTTCATTTCTAAGTATTTCGCTATCTCATAGGAAAAGATATCTAGGTGTCTATTTAATACACGACAAGTATATCTGAACAGAATGATTAACCAAGGTAAAGACAATTGTCATGGTATTTTGTCAATATTTTTGGCAATTTATGTTTGAGTTTTAAATTCTCCTCTTGACTGGATGTTTCTTAAAGTAAGTACTAATTTTTCCATCTATTTGGCATGTCCACCCAACCCCCACCTCCCAGCATTAAACTATCTCAGTCAGTTCTGCCATGGCCTAGTGACTCAGCAACACTGTGTTCTAAGGCACGCGGAACAAAAGGAATGCCAAGCAACATACTTCCACTTATGTAGTATACTGTTTCCCATAAAAAGACAGCAGATATTTTTTAAAAATCAACTAATTTGATTTCCTACACCTTTTCCTACTGTTACTAAGTATTTGGAGATACTTGTGCCATCGAAAGTCTAGAATTACTAGATATTAAAGTAATTAGACAATAACAGAAATTGGGTAATAGGAGTATGGTCAAGAAATGGTGGTTATGTGGGGCGCCTGGGTGGCTCAGCTGGTTAAGCGACTGCCTTCGGTTCAGGTCATGATCCCGGAGTCCCGGGATCGAGTCCCGCATCAGGCTCCCTGCTCAGCAGGGAGTCTGCTTCTCCCTCTGACCCTCCTCCCTCTCATGCTCTCTGTCTCTCATTCTCTCTCTCACAAATAAAATCTTAAAAAAAAATTTTTTGAAAGAAATGGTGGTTATGAGGTTAGAAACTCATGAAACACAGGAAAGAAACCTATGTATGAGCCAAGGAGTCTGAATCCTTGGGATCACTGATGCGTCCTCCTCTCCCCAGATCCCCCCAGTCACAAAATCCTGTCATAACACCCCACCCCAGGCTGCTTTTCTTCAGTCACACCCCTGACACTGACATCCTTCACTGGATCCAGAGCACTTGTCTTCAAGTTGGCCTCAAAACCTCTAGACTCTTCCTACACCCTTCACTTCCTTTCTCCCTTCTTTCCACTCCAACGCCTCTCCAAATCATTATCCCCATTGCAACTAGGGTAGAGCACAGCTCCCCTGCATCATGTTTCTTATTGCTTCTCATCGGTTTGTCTGGTCAGAACCATAGCTGACGCAGGTTGGCTCTTTCAGATTGAAAACAAGCAAACAAACAAACAAAAAACAACAGTGAAACATTCAGGATAATAGTTACTAAAGTCTTGACATAAAAAATACTTGAGGAAGAAGGAGAAAGGAAATTGCTTAAGCAGCTGAAAATCCACCCGAGAAAGAGCCTAACACTCAGTATTCAACAGCAACTTTCTCCTGCCTCCTAACCATTCCCCTCACTGATTACTACTCATCCTTTAGGTCTCAGCGTATCCATCATCTGAGACAAGCTTTCCCTAAGACCTCTACTGCTCCTGCTTTCAGAAAACAAAATATGCACACAACAATGACCACATTATAAGTCTACAATGGTGTCATAAGTTTTTCATGGTAGGTCATAACTGATAGACTGTAAGCCCTACCAGGACTGCAAAACATCTGGCTTCTTCACCATTAGGTTATAGGTCTTGTACATATCAGACCATCAATACATTTTGAAAATAATAAATGAATTAAATGATCAAATCATTGATTTGTTGGTCTGCCAACAGATGGCAGCATCTCTGATGGCTTCCTCCTCAGAAGTAAGCCTAGGTTTTCCCTGCTTTTGCATTGCATGTAATATTGAGTCAGCTACTTGAAATAATTGACCAGCCAGGCCTCATTCAGTAAAAAGCACTCCAGTTAAATGTACAGCCTATGTCTGCATTTGGGTCCTAATCTTTGGTGTGGGGCCTGACCTGAGCAGCAGCTTCAAGTGGTGCAGCCCAGAGACCTCTGCCCCAAAACCCCTCAGAAGGAGACTGCAGGAAATAGGCATCATGAGGGAGTCTCAGAAGAGGCAGTGCACCGGGAAGGCACCAGGCCTGGACTCCACATAGCTTTTCTCAAATTCGGCTGTGCTTTAAAATCACCTTTTATAACATTTGGTGGTAGCCAGACCACACTCAATGATAATTAAATCAGAATCTTTGGGGGGAGGGGTGGACCCAGACATCAGTATTTTCTATAATGCTCTAGGGGATTCCAATGTGTAGCCATGTTACAGATCCTACACCCCAGGACCGTATTATCAGTTCTTTAGGACCAGGAGCATTGGCATCACCTGGCAGAGTCTTACAAGGGACACAGCCCCTCTCAGACCAACTGAATTGGAATTTGCACATTAAAACAAAGCCCTCCATAATTCCTACCCATGTTGAGGCTTAAGAAGAACTGCTCTTTGACATCTGTTCTAAATACCCTTTTATAAAATAGCCACACTTCCTATGACTACCTTATGCCTGGCCAGGGCTCTCTCTCTTTTCTCTTTCTGCCATTTGCCCTTCTCCCCCCATCTGTGTTCCAATCATTCAGACCTACAGTTGCCGGATGTGCCACACGTTTTCATTCTTAGTAAATTGGTATTTTTCACATTATAAAATATTTTAAACATGCAGAAAGTTCAGAGGACAGATGCAACTAGAACCCTTGTACCTACCATTAACATGTAACAAAAATGATTGGATCCTTTGTCGTTAAAAAACAAAAACATGCTACAATACTAAAATGAAAACCACCTCGTCATTCCTATCCAGTTTTATTCCTTACCATTCCTCCCCAGATGTGTTCACTATTCCAAAACTGGTATATTTTGTATCTTTCCAAACATACTTTTTTCCCCCATTTGGAATAACATAGCAAATGAAACATACAAGAAAACTTGACCTCAGACAGCTTATATTCTACTGTAGGGAGACATATAATAGCATAATAAATCAGTGAATTACATTAGAAAGTGGTATGTGACATGGAGAAAAATAAAGCACAGAAGACTGAGAACAAGGAAACTCTGAGGTGTGTTGTGATTTTAAATTGGGAAGATCTCTCCAAAGAGATGAAATTTGAACAGACATGAAGGTGGTCAGGGAATGAGCCATGAAGTTGGTGATGAAAAGTTTTACAGACTAAGGGAACAACAAGAGCAAATGTCTTCCACCGAGAGCAGTCTGACATGCATAAAGAACAGCAAAAGTGGTTGGGCTGGCTAGAGCAGATTCATGGACTTGGAGGTTAATAGTGGAGCATGAATTGAAAACCTTATTGTGTGGGGCCTTGTCAGCTATTGTAAACTCTTTGGTATTTTCTGTGAGTGAGAGATAAATAGTCATTAGAATATTTTAAGCAGACATTTTAACAAGATATCCCTGCCTGCTGTGACAGATTTTAGAGGAGGAATGGGGAAGTGTTATGGTGTTGGAGTACAAAGATAGAAGCAGCAAAGTCCAAGCAAGAGATCATAGTTTCTTGAACCAGAATGGTAGCAGTGGGAGTGGTAGGAAATGGTTATAGTTTTGAGACATTTTGAAATTTGAGCTTAAAAGATTTCTCAGTGGCATTGGGCATGGGGTGTGAGGAAGAGGAGAGTCAATGATGAGAAACTGGAAGGATTAGGTTGTCAGTAATGTAAATAGAAAAGACTAAAAGACTGGAAGAACAATGTTTGGAAATTTTAACTCTGAGATGCCTTTTGGACACCTATGTGGAGATTTCAAGTAGATATTCCAGGTTATAAGTATGGAAACCAAGATGAAGAAGCTGGATGGCGATATAGAAGTTTGAAAGTCATGTGTGTATAGATAGTTTTTAAAGCTATGGAGCTGGGTGAGATCACAAGAAGAGTGTTTATAGATGAGAAGATAAACAAGCAAGCCTTGTGGACTCTAATATCGAGGATAGGAGTGTGAGGGGGATCCAGCAAAGAACACTGAGAAGGAGTAGCAAGGGAGATACAAAGAAAACCAGGAGAATGTAGTGTTCTGGAAGCCCATGGATAAAAGTATTTCAAACAGAAGGAAGTCATCAACTGTATCAAATATCCTTAAGTAAGATAAAGGCTGAGAATTAACCATTAGACTTATTAATGTGGAGGACTTTGGTGACCTTGACAAAAATAGCTTTGAGTTGGGGGGATCAAAGATTCATGGGAACTAGGTTTATAGAGAATAGAAGAGAGAAAATAGAGACAATGTGTGTAGGTAACTCTTGAAATGCTTTGCTATGAAAGGAAACAAAAAAAATGAGAAATAGCTGGAGGTGCAAGTGAACTCAAAAGAGGATTGTTTTTAATATGAGAGAAAAATAGTATGTGAGCGTACTGATGTGAAATCCAATCAAATGGGAAAATATGTAGATGCAGAGACAGGAAGAGAAAGGCAGAAGTGATGTTCTATGTACAGCAGGTGAGAGATAAAGGGATTTAGTACATGAATGGAAGGGCCTTCAAGAGATGCACAGATACCTCATCCAAAATAATAGAAAGAAAGGTGGCGTATACATATATAAAAGCTGCTGGTCCATAATTTGCAATATAATGATTTATAAAGGTTACTTCATGGATCATTAATAATCAGTGGCACATTAGTAACTACTACTCTCGAAATTTAATATGTTAAGGTTCTGTGGGTGTTGATAGCTATTGCATTAATGAGACCAATATCGTGTAAGCTGAAATAACAAGATTTTAGTTTGCTATTCCTATTCCTAGTTCTGTGGATAGGCAATGACAGCCAGCTAAATTCCTTAAAAACATGCTGCTTATCCTTAAATGGAAATCTCTCCTCCAATGTACCATTGTAGAAGGGGATGAAAGAAAGGAGAGAGTAATGCTGCCCCCATGATCAACCCCCAGACTTGTTTGTAGGCAAATCAATTTTAAGAAATAAATATGAAGCCAGATTCCCTTAAAACTCTCTATGCCTGGATATGTCTGGAAAATCTTTCTGTGCTCCCAGAGATATGTGTGTGCAAATTGAAGACCATCGTTTGAAAGAATGAGTGCTAAAGTAAATATCTAAAAGCTCAGTTCTGGGGTGCCTGGGTGGTGCAGTTGGTTAAGCATCCACCTTTTGGTTTCAGCTCAGGTCCTGATCTCAGGGTCATGAGACTGAGCCCCACATAGAGCTCTCCACTCAGCACGGAGTCTGCTTGAGATTCTCTCTCCCTCTCCCTCTGCCCTCCCACTCATGCTCACTCTTTCTCTTTCTCTCTCTCTCTAAAATAAATAAATAAATCTTTAAAAGCTCAGTTCTTAGTCTTGGCTCACTATAACCCACTGTATAAATCACTTAGTTCACTGAATCTTAATTCTGTCTTTGCAAAGCAAGTGAGTTGGGCTAAGGCAATATTTTCCAAAGAGTTTTCAAATTAACACTCCCCATGAATGTTCTTAATCAAAGAAGTTTGGGAAATGCTATAAGCTGTGCTGTTTTTGCAGAAAATACAACGCACAGTGGTAGAGTAAATTCATTGAGAATTCTTGCAGGAGAAAAACCTGTTTATCTTCATTTAGGCCATTGATTTCTAGACTATTTCACCATAAAAAATATTTTTATTTTTAATAAATAAATATTTTTATTTTTATTTTTAATAAATAAATAAATAAATAAAATATCTTTAATTTTTTTAATTAAAGAAAAGATTTAAAGGATCTCTGAACCAGAATTTTCTGTGATTCTTTCTAGCTGTGTATTTCTACTATTTAAAAAAATATATATTTCCTTTTTTAATTAAAGTATAATTAACACACAGTGTTATTATATTAGTCTCAGGTGTTAATATAATGATTCAACAATTCTATACATTCCTTGAAGCTCATAATGATAAGTGTACTCTTAATCCACTTTACCTACTTTACCTCCTCGCCCCCTCCCAACCTCCCCTCTGGCAACCACCAATTTGTTCTCTATATTTAAGAGTCCGGTTTTTTTTGTTTGTCTCTTTTTTTCTTTGTTCATTTGTTTTGTTTCTCAAATTCCACATATTAGTAAAATCATATGGTATTTGTCTTTTTCTGACTGACATTTCATTTAGCATTATACCCTCTAGATCCATCCATGTTGTTGCAAATGGCAAGATTGCACTCTTCTTTATGGCTGTATAGTTCCATGATTAGACATGAAACATGCAGTTAGATTCAAGTCATAACTGTAGTTAGCAATCTGATTAAATGACTCATCTATTCAGTAGGATTTAAGCTAATTTTAAGACAGCTAAAGCTGCTTTAGAAATAACTAAAAGAATGTACGTAATATTTTGCTTTAAGATTCTGTTATTTCATTTCTTTTCTCTTTCTACAAAGTGCTTCTGCAGAAAACCATATGCCTCCATATATTTATTTTTTCACCATTGGACAGGAATGAGGATTATCCTCATCCTTAATATTAAAATTCAAATTATCCTTAAACATCTCAAGCAGATCATGCAAAACCTCAGTCTTGGTTAGTGTTTCTCTATTGTATAGTCAGGGTAGTTGTCTGGTTCTCAGATCAGATTCTGGAATCTCAGGGATGAAGATACATCACTTGTTTCTCTCATATCAGTACCTGCCTGGCACCTGGTAAGCACAATAAGTATTTCTTTCATGAATATAGCTGTTTCTGCCTATCCATATGTATTTTAAAAACATGCCAGATAGTCATCTTTGAAAACAATGGAAAGGAAAAAAATAAAGTATAATGTATTTCTAGACTGACTTTAAGCTCCAGTATTTTCCCGTGATCCTTGAAAATCTGAATGTATTACATCCCTGAATTGCCTTTGTCTATCTTGGCAGTAATACTCTCAGGGTTCTTTTGGAGATTAGTTTAATATGACCTTCCATTCCTGAAACCATGCAGGCCTATTTCAGTCAACCTGTTCTTTTCCAGATGTTTTCTCTACCACATCCTTTTTAACATAGTTTAAAAATTTAATCCCTCTGCTGTTTAATATATCAACCTTTTTTCTACTGTGTCACATACATGAACTATGTGTGTTAAGTACACAGCAATGATTCTGTGTGATTTCACTGGGATACTTCATGGATATGTGGAAACACAGATAATTGAAATGTAATTATAGGGTTAAAGCAGTTAAATTTGCTCCTTACCTAGTTCTTTGTGGTATGTTTTGAAGAATTTTCAACTCAGATGGAAGTACTTTCTAATACAGTTTGTAACTTTGTGCAGGATAATGAGCTCCTAAAGAAAAGACTTTTGAAAAAGCTATTAACTTTCCTGTAATACAATTATGTTACCTGACCTTCAGTGTTTTCTCCTAATACTCATAGGCTTAAAATCCCACTAAGACTGATTATTGAACATTAACAGACTTTAGAAGATTTGACTTAATTTCTACTTAAGATGTTTATTTCTTTGCTGTGTTTTTACTACTAATTTTTGTCAGCCCCAGAGTAAGAAAATCAGTCTTTTTTTTTATAAGTGGAGACTTATTTCTTGATTTTTAATATAAGTTGGTCAATTATAACGCAATTTTAAGGAAAGGGAAAAGTTCAAAAAATAAAAGACTTCTTATATTTTATAAATCAGGGAAATAAGATATAAAGGAGAGAAGAGTTCTTTTACTGAAATAATAATCATAATTGTAATTTCACTCAATACATTCCAATATGTTTCTGCAACGCAAAAAAGGTATTTTCTGAAAAAAGAAATTCTGTTGTCAAAAACATGGGAGATGCTCCCTATGACTCAGCTAAAAAATTAATCAACAATAATACCAGTCCAAAGAAACTAGATTGTGTTTGTTCCCACCAATCTTGCTGTTTACCGCTATTTTGTCATAGAAATGTACCATATTTCAAAAAAATTTTTAATTAAAAAAAGAAATATACCATATTTCTATGCTGTCAAGAAGTGGTGTCTTCTTAAGATATGTTATCAACTAAAGCCATAGTATTGCTAATCCATATAAAAGCTGATCAGAGTAAGAATAGTTTCCTATACATCCACTACAGTTTTTATATCAAACTTCTTTTTCCAAAAAGTGATAAAATTTATGCATTTTTTATAATTATATTATTGTGCATAAGGCAAATATTTGACATTATTTAAACACCAATGATATGCCAGGTGATTACACTAAAAAGAATTACCTCAGGTTTAACTGAGACTATTTTTCTTGAAAAAGATATAAACGAGGCACATTAACTTTGAAGAAAAATATCTTAGCAGTTGTTGTAAGGCAGTTGAATATCTCTAATGGAACTGGAGTAAAAGGATGGGGGTGAACTCATTAATTTAGTAATTCTCTACCATTTTCAGATGAATAATCCTTTGGGACATCTAAGTAAATGTCTAAATATCCCTTCTTTTACTTTTCTAAATATTTATTTTATATTTCTTATATCTTTTTAAATTTCTTTTAAAAATTCCTTAATGTGCTCCATCATCATCATACTTACTTCTGTATTCCAGACCCTCACACATCTCTCCAAAGTTCCCTCTTATTTTCCCTCTCAAAACTAATTCATTAAATCAGTTTAATACTGGATGTTTGGCTTACAAGAATGAATGAGATAGACCCAGAAAGACAAATATTAGTCAAGTTGTGTGAGTGTTAAAAATAGCCAATATGGGAGTACAGAATGCTCTGGAAACATATAATAGAGTTAGCTGATCTGGTGTGCGTGTGTGTGGTGGGGAGGACAGTTAAGCTCAACATGAACTAATAACAACAGCAAACATTTTTAACTCTTACGATGTCCTAGGTACTATGTCAATATATATATATTAGCACTTAATTTTTAGCAGTCAATGTTCTGGGACTTAATATTAGCATTTCATATTTTAAGTGTTATTTTTCATCAATCTATGTTGAAGTGTGGGGTGCTTGAGAAAATTTTAAAGAAGTAGTAATACTTGAATAGAATCTTAAATATGACAAAATTTCATTTGGAGGAAAAAGAAGAGATATTCCAAGAAAGGAAGCAACCAGTGAAAACGAATGAGATATAAGGGTGTCCTAGGAAATGGCGAGTATTTCAAGATGGCTAAAGTGTCTATGGAGATAGGTGCTGGGAACAGAGATTAGTGAGAGTAGAGGAGTCAGATATATGAAGGTGGGGATTGAGGCAAGGGCACAAATATAGGCTAAACATTTAAAAATTATGTCAAACTAGCAAATACTTAGATAAAGTATGTTGTATTTCCCAACCTTAACAAATATGCCTTCTTAATCCATAAGCCATGTCTGTCTCTGCTGCCCTAGATTGATCAAACCCATAAACCTTCATGACATTGAGAGCAATAGGATGTAACCACCTTTCTTTGGAGGACAGAGAATAACAGATGGAAAGAAGTATTTCCTTGGTGCCTGAAGAGTATTAGTCAAGAGAGTGATATTTACAGTTACAGATCATGTTATGTCACTGACGGAAGTACCCATTTTCTTCTTTGTTACATTTAATAAATGTGACTTGTGCTATGAGTAGCCTTTTGAGTTTTGAGCCCATAGCAAGAGAGCTCCTCTTACCCGAGTCTATATGAAGACAGTTTCATATAGTGCTGAGGGCTTTGAGTTCTATTTGTAAAGCCATGGAAAGATCAATATTTGATCAATAATAAGAATCTCCGAGGGGTTATAAAAAAATCTGTTCAGTTGTTTATCGTGGGTTCTGAATTAAAAATACTATTATTTCCCAACTAAACTAATTTTGATACAAGGTAATACTTCTATTATTATATCATCAACTTTCTATCAGGTAATGTAAGATTTTCCTCATTTTTTAAGTGGAACAGCCATATGCAATAAAAGTAGTTGATTCATCAAAGGATCTTAAGAAATTACATGTCATAGATATTTAACATATGATCATTATTAAGCCAAGAGTATGTTTCTTCTCTACAACTTAACTCAAGAAGAAAGGCCTTCTCGAAAGACTTCTTCACTCTAGGATACATAGAGTGTCTATTTCAGGAAATGGAGGGCTGTTTTAACAATATACAGCATTCCAGAGACTCTTGCCAAGTTATGACAGAAACCATGATTGATGAATAAAATATGGAAGATGGAAAACAGCCTAAACCTGGGATATAATATTCCAAAGTGATTAGGGCCAATTACTAAGATGTCGACCCCATTGGAAGCATAGCCTATCTTCTAATGCTGGCTTTCATTATCAAAAGGCAGTGCAGACTGTGTGGATCCTACAATAAAAGACCCAAGAGAACAGAGAGCTTTGGTTTTTCCTTAGTTTGCATGAAACTTCAATGTGGAAGCAGAATGACATGCTGGTGATTCATGGATGAACCATATTCTATAAATGAGACATCTGGAAGGTGATTTCAAGTTGCACCTTAAGCATAATCTTGTAAAACTCTGCAGCTAAATATGGCTTTTTAAAAAGTTCCTCTGTTGATTCCAATATAAAGGATGTAATTTAATCCTGTTATGGCTTTTTAAAATGTTCCAAAATACTTCATCATATTAAAATAGTTTTTCAAGATTGAGATTCATAAACATTTTACATTGCAACTGATTAAAAGAAAACAAATTCTTGAATTCTTGGTCTATTTTTAATGCTAGAGCATTAAATTGCAGAATAATTTCAGACCATGAAATTCCATGGGTATTTAGAATTTATGGTGGTCTGCAATTATTGCTGAAACAAAGATTAATGACCAATATGAGAAAACCATTACATCTGACAAGCTGACCATGGGCCTATAAATAGCACATCCTTTACAGTATTTTCAAAACTATTTTTGACTTTATAAAAGATAAGAACTCCAAGATACCATAAAAAAATTGTTTTCTTAATCCCTTCCCCTATTCTCTTCAACATATCTTCGAAGCCAATGTACATGTCTAATGACTGTGTACGAACTATTGTGCTTGGCTGGTGTCCCAATGTGCCTTTAAAAAAATGAATAAAGTTGTGAAAATGGTTAATTTTTAATATGTTAAATAGGGTTCATAGCATTTTATTCATCATAAAGTATGGAAACACTGGAGTCCAAATTGCTTATTTGCTATCCATGATAGCATAATAATTCTAAAGTTACTTTTACCCACATAACAAAAGTTAGCAAGCAAATAGTCTTTTTTTTTTCAAATGTGATATCATTTATCTTAGTATAAATGGTTCAGCCAGATGTAGAATTTTAATCTGCAGATTCCAAATTCAATGCCTTATCATCATTAGTATCATCATGTGGCTAAATGCTTTCTATATATGGTATAAAACCAGAACTGACAAAGTGTATTAAATAGACAGAATCCAACACTACCACAAAATCCATTTACAATAGACTGAGGTTTTAAGAGCAGAGAATAAGAACGATAAACTTCGTCCATACCAGGTACCAAGATCAAATCCTGAGAACGCAGGAAGCCACTCTGGCTCCCACTTTTGGCCAAGAAAGAAAGAACTGGCAAGCAAAGGCAGCTTAGAACAAACTCGAAGCTCTCCTCTATGGCATTCATAAAGTTGAAGCTTTCCCAGTTCTTTCCTTTATAGACACTTCCCTATGACCTTTTAGTCAAATGGTCTGATATAAAGAGGATATCTGGAAAATTTTGATCATATTATAAATGGGCACTTAATGAAATATTAGTTCTGAGAACTCAAACATTTTGTTTCTAAATGTTGCAACTTGAATGTAGTTCCATATGCTGACATTCATAGTTAATAAAAAAGTTACTAAGTGCCTACTATGTGCCCCATGCTGTCCTAGCACTGGAGATACAACAGTGAATACAACAGCAACTTTAAATCCCAGCCCCTGTGGACAGGACCTCAGTCCTGCACAGTTCCAAGGGGAGTTCTGCTAAACCGTAAATCTATGTGAAGAGCATCCCCTGAAGTCGGCAGGGTGCTGACCGTGTGGCCCTTATGTGGTGACTGCTCTGCTTGTGGACACATCACATTCCTCCTTTAGGCAGCATTCCTGAACAAAGAGACGGTGAAGCATATTGTCCAAGTAGATTTCCCAAAAGAAATAAAGCTTACTCCAAAAGGTGCCAAAATACTTTTAACTGTTTTAATGGACAGCTTTTTTAAATGAATTGTACACTTCCATGCCTTGTTAAACAGAATAGTCTGATTAGACTTAACTTACTCTTAATGACTCCATTTCATCATCTTGAACATAGGCTCTTAGACTGTGCTAAAATTTGGTGATTATTCTCAGGGGCATGAATCATGCACGATAGTATGCAATCACTGAGCTGGCCCAGCTGCTACACTTTTCAGTTCTTTTGTCCGCTTTCTATAATCTCTCCCTTTATGCTGTTGGTTCTCGGATCCTCCCATCTCTGCACCTATTGCAAGTTTCATTTTCTCATGCTAAAGTACTGCGTTTAATCTACTATGTAGAGATAAGCCACAAAATCAAATTTGCTCCGAGCAATTATATATACCATATGCCAATTGCTTTTTTTAAAATTTTTTTTAAAAAGATTTATTTATTGAAAAAGAGTGCATCAGTTGGGGGGAAGGGCAGAGTGAGAGGGAGAGAGAGAATCTCAAGCAGACTCCTTGCTGAGTGCATAGCCTGCCCCGGGGCTCGATCTCAGGACCCTGAGATCATGACCTGAGCCGAAATCAAGAATCAGACACTTAACAGACTGAGCCACCAAGACGCCCCTACCATATGCCAATCATTAAGACCATGAGGAAATACGTAAGAAAAATTACTGATAAAATTTTTTTCAGTTTGGCTGCCCCAAGCCTTAATAGTATCTTTGGGTTGCAAACTGTTGCATTTGTCAGTTAAATCACCAATGTATTAAGGCACTTCCTATTTGCACGTATGTGTGTGTATATGTGTTCATGTGTGTGAAAGAGTGACAGAGACAATGATAGAAAAGAGTGAAATTGATTAATTTATATGCATATATACACTTTAGGTATCTACTATACATGGGCTGCAAATGATATAAAATAACAAAATAATTATATTTGCCACTCTAAGAATATCTATCTGTTGATGATATTGATTACTGTGTTGGTTGTTTGATCCAAGTTATCTATTTCTGAAGTTAAGGAAGTTTATAAAACAAAATATCATAATTCTACAAGGTACTACTTTAGGAAAGATTACAACGTTATATTTTCTACAAGTCTAATCTTTCAAAAGTGTTTTCCCTGCTTTGCATTTATTTTTTAATTAACTGTATTTAAAATAAATGTTCACTAAACACCAGTCATATGCAAGACATAGTAATTATTAGAACAAGCAATATTACTGCTTCTTCTTTAATTTAAAACATTATTGCCAAGTAGAGTTTATCCATATGTAAAGCTAGTTCGTGATTAGAAAATCGATCCATGTAATTTATATTAGCAGCAAAAAGAAGAAAAACCATATAAGAATTATGATAAATGCAGAAAATTTGACAAATATATGTAGAGTAAAACTATCATTAATAGAAAATTCTAAGAAATCTACAAAAAAGCTATTAGAATTAGTAACTGATTTAATCATGTCTCATATTAATATACAAAAATCAGTTGTGTTTTTATATGTTAGCAACAACCAATTGAAACTATAAAGAACAGCATCAAAAATACAAATACGGGGATGCCTGGGTGGCTCGGTCGGTTAAGCATCTGCCTTTGGCTCAGGTCATGATCCCAGCAAGTCCCGCATTGGGCTCCTTGCTCAGCAGGGATCCTGCTTCTCCCTCTCCCTCTGCCCCTCCCCCTGCTTGTGCTTGCTCTCTCTCTCTCTCTCTGACAAATAAATAAATAAGATCTTTAAAATATATATATATATATATATATATATGAGTACTTATGGATAAGTTTAACCAAAAAACTGCAAGACTTATAACTTGAAAACTATAAAACATTGCTGAATGTTTAAAAGACCTAAATAAATCTAAAGACATCCCAAGTTTATCGATTGAGCAATCAAGTGTATAGAGTTGTATTTTCCTCAAATTGATCTACAGATCACAATTTCAGAAGACTTTCTTTTAAAGAAATTCATAAACTGCTTCTAAAATTAACATGAAAATTCAAGGGACCTAGAAGAGCCAAAACAAGTTTTGGGGGAAAAAGAAGACTTACAAAGTTACTATAGTAAAGACAGTATAGTATTGTTGAGAAGGTAGAGTTATAGACCAATGGACCAGACTACAAAGTTCAGAAAGAGACTCACACATATATGGTCAACTTAATGTCAACAAAAGTGCAAAGTCAATTCAGTAGTTAAAGGATTCTTTCAACAATCCTTTGTTACTAAAAAAACTATATATCGATATGCGATATAGACACAGAGAGATTGATCTTAGCCCTTAGCTCACACAATATACAATAATTACCTCTAAATAGATTATAGACTTAAATATAAGAGCTAAAGCTATAAAACTTCTAAAAGGAAACAAATGAAAAAGTTTTGTGATCTTAAATATTAATTAGATAAGAGAAAAACCTCAAAACAAAAAAGAAAAAAAAAACTTCATCATATTTAAAAACATTTGCCCCATCAAAAGACACCCGAGAAATAAAAGGAAACACAAGCTGGGAGAAAATACTGATAAAATATACGCTGATAAAGAGTTTGTATTCAGAATATGTTAGATATTTACAACTCAGTAATGAGAAAACACAAAACCCAAGTAAAAAATCGGCAAAAGATTTGAATATATAATATTTGAATGTACAATATACACTTTTCCAAAGAATATCCATGTCAGATATGTACATGAAAATATTCTTAATACCTTTAGAAATATGAAAATTAAAATCAAAACTAGATATCCCTACACACCAGTTAGGATGACTAAAATTTATAAGTCTGACCATACTAAAAGCTTTCAGAATACAGAGCAACAGTCTCAGAGATAGTTGTATAAGCAAAATAGTTCATCCACATTGAGGAATAGTTTGGCAGTTTTTTGATATAATTAAATACACACTTATGATATGATCCAAGGAAGCTATCTAAGAGAAAGAAAACATATTTTTACCCAAAGACTTGTGTATAATGTTTGTATTAGCTTTATTTGTTATAACTAAAAACTGGAAACAATCCAAATGTCTATCAACTTGTAAATAGATAAATTGTGGTATATAGTGTGATGTTATTTCCATGCACAATGATCTAGATGACTGTCAAAACATTATCCTGAAAGAGAAAAATCAGATCCAAAAGAAAATATAATGTATAATTTCATTTATATGAAATTCTATAAAAAGTGAAACTCTTTCTGACAGAAAGAAGACCAATAACTGCTAGATCCAGGGACTGAGAGAGAAGAATTACTGTTTACCAAGGGAACTTCCTGGTATGAATAAGACATTCTCTAGCATGTTTGTGGTGATCATTGTAAGAATTTATATATTTATCAAAACTCATTAAATTATATGCCTGAAATTGGTGACTTTAATTGTATGCAAATTATAACTCAACCAAGCTAATAATAACAATAAAGAAGAATTAGTGTGTTAAACTGTTCATATGATAGCACAGTAATGTGGAATATCAGAGGACTGGGATGGTTCTAAATAGTTAATCTCCTGTATTTTATTATATAAAAGCCAATAGCACGGTATTTGCTAGTCCTGAGAGGACTCTCTGAAATCCTATCCTGGTTTTCATCTGTGATCAGTGTCTATCCTGACATTCAAAACCATGTCTTCAGATGGCTATTTGAACAAATCCCCAGATGAGTGATTGGCACGTCCAAGGCATCATTGACTAACTGGTTCAGGTTGTTTATCTTGTCTTAGCCTCATTGCTATCCTCCAGGATAATTAGTATAATACTTCAAGCCTACAAGCATTTTGGCAATAACAGGAATTGATTGACCTGAATGCATGCTTTTTGATCAATACTTGCAGAGGAAACACGTGACGTGTCCAAAGCCTACGATTTGTCCAGACACCATTTTGTGAGGGATGGTGCTTATCTGGTTTATTCAGTTCAAGAATTGGAATGTTGAGTGGGATTTTCTGTTTAGTAACAAACTTCAATCACCTCTCTTTAATCATATCTAGAGAGGGTCATTAGACTTGGGATTTCATAAAGACCACAAAAGCCATTTGCTTATAAGAATTGAAATTTTACTGTGGAGTGGAATGTATGAACAGTAAGTTTAAGTTTAAACCTATTTTTAATCATAGCAATCCTTTACTGAGATGGTAGTGAAATGCTTACCTGGGACCATGGATATGTAAATGGTGTCTCCCGCAGAGTTTTAAAAATATGCCAATGACTAGTGTTAAAAAAGATCTTTCTTCTCTTTACCACTGCATTGGAAAATATTTTAAAGTTTATCCTAGCTTTTGTCAAGAAAATAACAATAATTTTCTAAATCAGCACTGCCTGAAATCATTTTTTCTCTATCACCCCATCCGCCCCAATATTTAGAAATCATGCACTCTGTGGAATTTTTCAATATTTAAATTTTAAAATGAACCCCCACCCCCACCCTGACACTCTTCAATACCTCATCTCCAGAGAGAAACAAAAACAAAGAATAAAATCTATCACTGGCTGACCTGCAGAGATTGCAATATTTAAACTGAAAGGCATTTCCTGGGCATTCTGCATCAGTCACTGGTAGGGGAAGAAGGCTCCCCCAGCCCTACCCTACCCATTGACCTCCCCTAAGAAGGCTCACGGGGCAGATTGGAGGGAGGTCAATGAACCTGTTTTTCTTAAAGTAGCTCTCAGCTTGCTGATCTCATCTGAGCTTTCACCAAAATACAATTAAGAGCTCTACTGAACAAAATCAGAATTAAATGTTACCAGTAATCTATATAAATAATGACTGTGACCAAATATGATAGTAAGATGTGAAGTTATTCAAAAGAATACTGTTTTACAACAATTAAAGATAGACAGGTATGAAGAACAAAACAAATGTAAATGACTAAATGCAAAACACAAAGACAGTGTTGAATTGGCCATATATTTTAAGCCTGAGAAGCAAATGTAAGAACAGGAAAGATTTTATGAGATGAAATTATCTTTTGAAGGTGAAAGAAAAAAGATCTAATTGATAACATTGTTATCCACATACCCGGACTGCAGAGGGGAGGACTATTTCTTCAACCAGTCTGTATTTTATTCACACATAGTACGGTGATGGTAAGTGAAGAGCTGGAGTCAGCCATCCTGAGGTTGAAACCTGTGTTCACCACTTACTACCTGAAGAATGTTGGGTATGCTACAGAGTGACCCTAAGTCTCTGGTTCTCCATCTGTAAAACGGAGTATTCATCTCACCCTGCTGCAGTGTTTCAGGAGGAGGACTGACTGAAGACAACACAAAGTCACACCCACGGATACACCACACATAGACAGTGCTGGAATGAGCTCCCCATTTCATTGGCCAAGGATGCACACAAACTTCTAAAGCAAAATGGCCACACAGCGTAAGAGTACTCTGCTGCAACTTACTTTAGTATCATATCCCCACTGCCTTCAAAATCCCTAACAAGGACACAGTACTGCTCCTGACACCACCTGCAAAGAGGAGAGTCTCCCCAGATCTGGAAACCCTAATTCTTAATATGCTCCTATCCTTTTATACTCGGTGCTTACATCACCATTCCAAAAGTCCCTGTCCAAAATAGATGTTTTCCTATTTCCCCTGGGTCCTCCAGGCTCCTAAGTCACATTCAGTCTCAGCAAGTCCCCTACTTCACCTGGAGGGAGAAGACAGCAACAACGCTCAGTAGCCATATCTCTGCTCTCACTTGCCAGCATTTTGGACTACAGTTAATAATACAGTATGCAAAGTTGAAGGTTGCTAAATGAGTAGATGCAGAAAGTTCTCATCACAAGAAAAAAAATGTTTTTGTAACTCTGTGGTGACAGGTATTAACTAGACTTATTCTGCCAGTCATTTCACAATACAAATTTCAAATCATTATGTTGTGAACCTAAAACTGATATAATGTTACATGTCAGTTAAACCTCAATTAAAAAACAAAACAAAACACCAATTCCCCCAGGGAAGCTTGGGGGGTTTTATGAGGATTAAATGAGATAATCCTGTAAAGTTTTAGGCACATAGTGAATATTCAGTATCAATTACTTAATTATTAAATATTTAATTATTTATATTATTGTTCAATATAAATATATAATATATATTAGATATTAGATATATATTTATATTTATTAATTAAATATTTGATAATATTAAATAATTATTTAAATTATACTTAAAATAATATTAATATTTTTATTACTACTTCATAGAGTCTTTATGAGATTTAAATGAGGTAATTGATGTAATATGCCCAGGCCGGAGCCTGGAACACACTGGCCTTCCAAGAGTTAGCTGTTACTACTATTATTGTTCGTACTCTTCCTGTTGTTGCTGCGGTCATCAGTAGAAGCTCTCTGCGCTGATCCTTTGTCTAAATGTGCCTCAATCCCATAGCCTGTGTGCCCTTTTTCACTAAAATCTTGACTCAAGACTTGAGGTTGTTATGCGGCATTAACAGCTTGTCCTATTTTTGATTGAGGAGCAGAATGCCATCCTCAGCTTGCGTTTCCAACATTCTCAGTGTGGCATTATGTTCCAGAAGAGGATGGAAGAACAGTCCGTGAGATTCAGCAGTGCCATTCATACTATTTTACAACGCTATGTGTTAGGATGACTAGCCAACCCCGTGTGTACCATGTGATCGCAGTTTATCGTGGAGGGTATAAATGACAGAACCAGAACACAGCTACAGAAAGGGATGCTTGATGTGTTCATGGAAAGAGAGAGTGTTTCTCTTCCGTGATTCTGTTCTCTTGATCTAAAAACAAGTGAGACCCTCTAGCTTGAGTTTGTGCTACTGTCCCGCAGACTAGTGGGTTTGTATTTGCCCTTATGATTTTTGACTAAGGATTTAATGTGCTTAAAATAGAAGCTTAAAGACTCAGAAATATACTACCTTATTAATTGAGTCACTCCCACTTTTTTACAGATCTTGTCAAAGTATATTGACTATTTTGTAAAAAAAGATGCTAATGATTTAAAATTCCCTTACATCGAATAATACCCAAATATAATGTGTTTTCCAAAAATAGGGTAACTTTGGGACTGATTCTTAGGTACATGAAAACCATTTTTTATTTGAAGATGGCCTAGTACTTCAGAGTTACAAAGGATTAATAAGATTGAAGATGCTCTAAATATGTGACTTATTTCATCATGTCATATAGAGATGCAATATCCCTTCTCCAAAAGTTACCATTGGCTTATGGCTATAGGTCATTGTGCAAAGCTGCCCTGTGATTTTGAAATTCAGAGGTCACCCAGGACTGTGGAAGAAGGCTGTGACCACAGGCAACATAACCTGGATTAGTCCTGCCTTGTAACTCACTAACTACCTGTCAGGGTGCAAGGCATTTTATCTGTCGGGGCCTCACTCTGATCATTTCTAAAATAGGGGGTGCATGTCACTGCCTTCCTGCTTTACATAGTTAGTGAGAAGTGCCAGCTAAGTAGCTCCAAGAACCTTGTTTCTTAAGGCTTTTATTCCTCCTTCATTGTAGTCTCTCCTAAAAATATGCACATCTTTTACCTATCTCTCTGCACATTAAATCAAAGCCTTGAACTCTGTAATTCTGCTCTGTGATTATAACTTATAATCCTTAGAATTCCCCAGTCCTTCCAATTTCACCTGTCCCCTCTCATGAGAGAACCTCCTGTCTCCATGTGCCTTTGTGCAGTGATGCCCTTGGCCTGCACGTTGTATAGGTCATGTGACTCTCATTCTTCATCAGTCAGTATCTACAACTTATTTAGTTGGACATCACTGGTGTATAAAGAGGGAGATACGGTTTATTCTTTGCTGTTAGTGTCATTGGTGGTAAAATGAATCTCCTTTCCACAAAAACTAATTTGTAAGCTACAAGAGAGCCAGCCTCACTTGTTACCTCTGCACAGACATAGTAGCCTGGTTTTTAGGGGCCCCCAAAGTCTCGTTCACAGTGATGCAATTCTGCACCTCCATCCACGAGTAAAGGTATAGCTGGTTTTATAAGGCCAAGAAGGAACTATATAGAATGCTGAGCTCTCAAAATCTAGTGATCAGATAAGCAGAATCATACAAACCAATAGTCATTTTGTCATTACTAATAATATATTTCAAACTACAGCATACTGTGTTGTAGAATCATCCCTAAGACCTGTATCACAATGTATAGATTTTTGGTTTGTTTTATGAGCAGTCATACCCACTACCTCATTTAAATCTTGCTACATCCCACTTTGATAGTTTCAGATGACATCTCCATGTCCCTGGAGATGACTTTATGAAGGGAATTATTGTTTAGACACATACTCTAATTTTTAGATGTTGGAACTTGCATTTATAAGCATTTTCTTGAGAAAGTCTATTCTGTTTCTTTATCAACCAGTAAATCGTGTATAGCAGGAGATTCAATTTGTGCCCATGATGTGTCCACCCTGAGTTTCAGGGAGATCCGGATACTCTTATCTAGTGGCATTTCTATTTCCTTCGCCCTTATTGTGAAACCCCCTCCCCAAGCTTTTGTTCAAAGGCTGCTTTCACATAGACTTCCTTCCTGATGACCTGTCTAAACTAGTGCACAGGCAGGCATTCCTGCACACATATGCACACGCACAGACCTACACACCGGGCACACGTAGACACCACTCTCTAGTCCCTCGCTCTAACTTATTTTTCTTTATAGCAGCTGCTGTTACAATTCATCTGTACTTACTTACTCGATGTCTGTGTTCCTCTTTAGAATATAAATTCCAAAAGGGAAGGGGCTTTGTCTTGTTATTGATCTGTGACCAAAACCTTGGTCAGTGCCTAGCACCTAATGAATTTTCAATAAATATGTATTGAATAATTGAATGGATGATTATGAAGAAATAAGGCATCTCCTGTAACTTACGTGAGTAGAAGTCATTGGACCAGGTCAGGGATGGAGGGTGGGCAGCATTGCAGGGGGGCAGATAGGATGTTCAGTGTAAGGTCACTCAGATTTTCCTCCATTACAATCCCCAAAGACTCACGAAGGAGTGCAATAAAAAAAAAAAACTAGTTTATAAAAATGAAACTCTGTAGAAGACTAAAGGAACAAAATACTGGAAGAATCAGTCCTGAGGTTTTTGCCACTGAGAGAGAAGGCAGTGCTTTTGGGGCTGACCACGGCTGGCTCTGGCCGTGGCAATGACAGGTAAATATCCCTGGAAGTGTATTCCATGCCTGGTCGGCGGAGTGGTGGTGCTGGAGATCAGTACCTTAACTTCCCTTAGGATCTGTAGGACAGGGAAGCCACCCCTTAGCCTTATTTGAAACAGGAAAGGGAAAAAATGGTACTTGCCCTATGGGAGCCAAGGAGTTTGCCAGACACACAGGCCACTTTCCAGAGACTTCCAAAACAGTGTGTTCTGTGTCCCCAAATTGATGTACTCTGCAAAATCCAAGTTACAATGTGCTGAGCCTTCTGTTGAATTACAGTTGGTGAGCAGTGTATGTGTGTGTGTCTGTGTGCGCCCCTGTGCACGTGCGTGTGTTTAAGCAAAAAGGAGAAAAACACAATCAGGAGAAGATATGTTCCTTATCATTAATGAAGTAACAGGGGCATAAACACACAAGGTCTTAACAGCTTCGTTGCGTGCATCAAAAATGGTGAAGAGACACAGTTAACTAGGCTTATTAAGGAAGGGTTTCTGGAGAAATAAGTGATATATTCTGGGACTGCTAGCATAAATGGGAGTCAACTGAACGAGACCTAAAAAGCTTAGAAGGAATTTGGAGATAATACTCAAAAGGAGGACGTTAAGAAAGGGAGTCATAAATAATCAGAACTATAGAAACAGAGTATACAAAATATTTGTGATGGAGGGGATTTTAAAAATCCTCTTTGGAAATACATGGTTTTGGTTCTTGATCCTCATTACTTACTGTTTGTTTCTTTTTTTTTTTATTCTTTTTTTTTATTATGTTATGTTAATCACCATACATTACATCATTAGGTTTTTTTTTTTAAGATTTTTTATTTATTTATTTGACAGAGAGAGACACAGCGAGAGAGGGAACACAAGCAGGGGGAGTGGGAGAGGGAGAAGCAGGCTTCCCGCTGAGCAGGGAACCCGATGCGGGGCTCGATCCCAGGGCCCTGGGATCACGACCTGAGCCGAAGTCAGACGCTTAAGGACTGAGCCCACCCAGGTGCTCCTACATCATTAGTTTTTGATGTAGTGTTCCATGATTCATTGTTTGTGCATAACACCCAGTGCTCCATTCAGTACGTGCCCTCTTTAATACCCACCACCAGGATAACCCATCCTCCCACCCCCCTCCCCCTCTAGAACCCTCAGTTTGTTTCTCAGAGTCTCTCATGGTTCATCTCCCCCTCCAATTTCCCCCCTTCATTTTTCTCTTCCTGCTATCTTCTTCTTCTTCTTCTTTTTAACATATAATATATTATTTGTTTCAGGGTACAGGTCTGTGATTCAACAGTCTTACACAATTCACAGCGCTCACCAAAGCACATACCCTCCCCAATATCTATCACCCAGCCACCCCATCCCTCCCAGCCCCCACCATTCCAGCAACCCTCAGTTTGTTTCCTGAGATTAAGAATTCCTCATATCAGTGAGGTCATATGATACATGTCTTTCTCTGATTGACTTATTTTGCTCAGCATAACACCCTCCAGTTCCATCCACATCATTGCATACTGTTTGTTTCTTAAGTATTCAGAAATTCAACTTCCTTGTCCACAAAGAGTGGGTTAATGTTGTCCACTTTTTATGATTATTTGGAAGATTAAGAAGCTAAAGGAAATGAAAGTTACAGTATGATACTTGGGAACTGTAATTAATATCTAGTCCCCCGCCACAAATTTTACAAATGAGGAAACTGATTAAATGTTAACTCTTTACAAATACTGTTTCTACTACATTTCAAATGTATTTTGTCCTTCCCTTTCTATGTGCTAACTATGGAAAGCAGAGACTACTAAAAATTAGAGAACATGGAAAAATATAAGCAAAATTTTATTACCCAAAAAGAATCACTGTTCTATTTTTGATATATTTTTCCAGTGTTTCTCTCTATGGATAGATTTTTGTGAGTTTTTGTTTTCACTTTGTGGTGGTTTTATTGCCTCCTGTTTAGAGTAATCAGTATTCTAAAATAAGCATTATTTTTTTTTAAGATTTTATTTATTTATTTGAGACAGAGAGAATGAGAGAGAGCACATGAGAGGGGGGAGGGCCAGAGGGAGAAGCAGACTCCCTGCCGAGCAGGGAGCCCGATGCGGGACTCAATCCCGGGACTCCAGGATCATGACCTGAGCCGAAGGCAGTCGCTTAACCAACTGAGCCACCAAGGCGCCCCTAAAATAAGCATTATTAATGGTGCAGAGCATTAGTTGAAACTAATGCACACTCCAAGTTTATCTGACAAGAATTCAACAGGTTCTTTCCAAATTTCACATGGAATTATGCTGCCATGGACAACTTTGGATATAACTTTATAACTTCATAAAATTGAAAGATTTCAGATTAGTATTTAAAAAAATTGTGTAAATGGTCAAGTACGGGTAGTTCAGAGATGGAGAGATGAGTTTCAACAGGGTCAGAAAGTACAGTGAGGAGAACACAAACTTATGGAAAGGCAGTGGTTAAGAGCTTGGGCCTTGGAGTCTGACACACTTTCCAATGTGAGAACTTTGACAACTTCAGCCTCAGTTACCTTATCTACACAAGGAGCATATTAATAGATCCTAGTTCCTAGGATTGTTGTTGGGCTTAAAAAGCAATTCCATACAGCCCTGAGAATAGGGCCTGACAATTAATGAGCACTCAATACATATCCATTATGATTCCCAATGTTTTAGTAGCAAGAAACAGTTAGGGATGACAGTTCCAAGTGGAGACAGGATTGAATGATGGCTTCCTCATTTTAGAAGTTGAAGTGCATGTAAGTACAGAAGGAAAGAAACAGATGAAGAGGGACACTGAGAGATGAGTTACCCTTAAAATATTTTTTAGTTTGGCGAAGTGGTATTCCGAAAAAACATTTTTGCCAGTATTCTCTTTCCCTTTCATTTTCTTATCCCCATTCCATACCATTAAGTAGATAGTTCAGTGCTTCTTGCCTCGAGGGATGTGCGAGGAGAAAGCAGGGAAAGGAAGCCTCTTTTGGCTTTTACGAGAAGCCCCCAATTCTTATTTTATTTTATTTTATTTTGACTCTTTGGGCATGAGTTGGGGGGCCTTAATGAATTCAGAGCATAAGCAAAAGATTTTAGAGAAAAATATCACAGGCTAGAGCTAGGTGTCTGCCCTGAGACAAGAAGAGCTTTCCTTCACCTGAGAGGAGGTTAGAGCCTTGTCATTAACCAGCTGAGCGACTGGACCAGTCACCTAAGCTAATTGAAGTTCCATAAATGGATTTTTTTAAGTACCAGAAATATATAGTGGTTTTTGTCCCTTTGTAATATAGGATAGGTCTTTCTAAAACTAAGTGGGCAAAATGTTTTGATTTATCTTAACTTAGAGATAGCAGAGGTGAGAATGTTTCCTGTGCTCACTATACATAGCACCAGTATTTATTTAGAAGAAAGGATAAAATTCCATCCACATCTTAACTGACTTCCTCCCAGGGCTTTTCACAAGAGAGAAGTAATAATTCGTTAAAGTCCAACCATTATTATTAATATTACCACTACCCTCACTACCACCATCACTACTACTAACAATAATAATAAAAATACTAGATATTGAGTTTATAGTATCAAGTCTTACCTTAAATGCAGCTAAATGAACATCCCAAACTTGTAAAATGCTGTGTTAGTCTTCTTGCGCTACTATAACAAAATACCGTAGACTGGAAGGCTTGATCAACAGACTTTTATTTTTCATAGTTCTGGAGGCTGGGAAGTCCAAGATCAAGGTGTTGGATGGTTTGGTCCAGGTTAGGACCCTATTCCTGATGTATAAATAACGCCCTGTGTGTCTGTGTCCTCACATGGCAGAGAGAGAGCCCCAGTGTCTCTTCCTTGTCTCATAAGGGCACCGATCCCATCATTACGCCCATGAAGAGCCCCATCTTTGTGGCCTCCTCTAAACCTAATTCTCTCTAAAAGGCCCCATCTCGGGGCGCCTGGGTGGCTCAGTCGTTAAGCGTCTGCCTTCGGCTCAGGTCATGATCCCAGGGTCCTGGGATCAAGCCCCACATCGGGCTCCCTGCTCCATGGGAAGCCTGCTTCTCCCTCTCCCACTCCCCCTGCTTGTGTCCCCTCTCTCGCTGTCTCTCTCTGTCAAATAAATAAAATCTTAAAAATAATAATAATAATAAAATAATAAAAGGCCCCATCTCCAAATACCATCACATTAGGGGTCAGGACTCTAACATATGAATTTGGAGGTTGGGAAGGGTGGGGACACAATTTAGTCCATAGCAAATGCCAAAACATGTACATATCTAGTTTTGTTTTGTTTTTTGTTTTTTTTGTAAAGCAAACTACATTTGGTGATTCCAACATTACATTCTGTAATAGGTTGGGTCTGAAACTAGATTTGTTTCTATTCAAAAATCTTGATAGAACACACTCTTCCTTTCCTTATTAAAATATGAGTACTAATGTAAAATTGGAACAAGATGTCATCTGATTTACTATATTTTGGGTCAAGTGGTGAAAGAAGTGCTCAGACAACCTGCCAGGCTCTGTTAGGTTACACCCAGAGTTTCACAGTTTAAGACAAATGCAGGCTGAAATATTGACTCATAGACATGTGGTCTGGCTGAAGTATGTGCTACATGTTTCTGGAAACGCACACACACACACACACACACAGCCAAGAAACACAGAAATGTCTTCAGAGAATGAAAGCAAAAATCTGAAACTGAGTATCTTGTCCTACCAATTTCCACCATCTCTTAGAGAAGCAACTAGGTATTTCCTTTGTGGTTTGCATTTCAAGGAATTTTTAAAACTCAGCAGTAGGCAAAGTTCTTTCTCTATCATCTCATAATTCCATTTTTCTTAAGAAATGGATGTATTAGCCTTATGACACCAGCAGTTGGTAGGTAAGCACTTAGAGAAAGCATATAAACATGATATGAGAAAAGAAAAATAAGACATTGGTCAAGTCCAAATAAAGATGCAAAACAGCCCTCATCTTCTGAATTTTGCCTTCCGTCCCTCAGACGCCATGATGTTTCCTTCCAGTCCCCAAGGTGTCTTTACAAAACAAATGCTCAGGCCCTCTGTGCACAGATGTGCCCCTTGTACCCCTGCTTCTCCCCCGACCCCTCCTCTTCCACCATCCACACTAATCAAAATTCCTGTGCCTTCCAATGTACGGACAGGAGAAAAGGATCTAATTAAACTAATCCTCAACTGTGATTTCCTGATAGCCTTCCATCCTTTCTTCCCCTAGCTCTTAACTGTGTAGTATTAGGAATAGAACTAGAAATAAGACATGGCCTTGTACTCAAAGTCAGAGAGTCAGATGGGATTCAACTTAGGATGCAGGCCAGTAACATATATTTACAATACAGGAAAAACTAGTTCTCTGGCGGTGACATCCCCATTGATTTACAGGATTTAGTTGTTTCATCTTTCTGGCAGGATAGATGTTCCCTTTATTCTTATCTATTTGCCTTCTTTTGCCCTGAAATTCTTCTCCCTGTTGCAGGGAATGGCTTTCCTACATGTGCATATTCAGCTCTAGTTTAGGGTACTTCTCTCACAATTCTCCCTTAGGATAGTCCCCAGACAAAAGGCATGTCTGAATAGAGATATAAATAAAGCATTAAGAGAAAACAGAAAAGAAAGTAACTAAGTATAACTTTTGGATCACCTGGGAAGGCATTTACAGAAAAGCAGACATTAGAGTTAGGCCTTAGAAAAACAAAGATTTGGAGTGAAATTTTAAGATGACGTTTACTTAAAATGGAAAATAAAACAATACCAAATGATTATAGGGTGCCATTCATGTCTACATATTTATACACACATCAGATTATAAAGTAATTGGTGCAATTATCTTTAAATGGTCACAATTCTCTTCAAAATCCTTCACAATACCGAATCTTGCTGTAGGTGTTCAAAAACATTTGTTGTGTTTAATTGAGCATCTTTATTCTAATCAACATTTGGGAAAAAACTAGATTAATGCTAACAAAACTACTTGGCCCTGGGCGCCTGGGTGGCTCAGTCGTTAAGCGTCTGCCTTCGGCTCAAGTCATGATCCCAGGGTCCTGGGATCGAGTCCCACGTCGGGCTCCCTGCTCAGCGGGAAGCCTGCTTCTCCCTCTCCCACTCCCCCTGCTTGTGTTCCTGCTCTCGCTGTCTCTCTCTCTGTCAAATAAATAAATAAAATCTTTAAAAAAAAAAAAAACTACTTGGCCCACTTGAAGAAAAATATTTCTTCTAATTCACTTATTTCATTTGCTTACATATCTTGCACAATCTGTGGTTTCTATCTTCTTGGTGTTTAGCAATAGTTATCATTATTACTGTCTTCCCAACTAGAAGAGAAGCAAATAATCATCTCTTCGTGGCATTTCAGACATAAGCCACAATGATTTTTCTTACTTGCGAATTTTGGGAATAGCATGATCTTTTCTCACGAGTTTCAGTACCGTCAGACTGGTTTCGCTGATGCAGAGCCCAAGGGAAACAGAGGGACCCTCACTCAGGGGATTCTATCTCCCAGTTCAGTGAGTCTGTTGCTCAGAATGACTTTGCAGGTGGAGTTGTTTTTGTCCTAAACTTTAAAGTCAAATGTCTGTGTTTTTGATAGTTCACACTTTCTACTCAAAACCCAAAATATTATTTTAACTCATTAAAAATCTTGAAGCTCAGCAAGGCCCCAAATAAAATAGCTACTGTGTTCCTGTGATTCATTTGTCTACATAGGAACTTGGCAACCATAATCTACACTCTACTTTGGCCCACGAATAACTAATATAAGTAGAGGAAACTCTGCTATATTTTATTCCACAATAGGATTATTTTAGTAGTGAAATTCAACCTTCCAATATAAGGATAGAAGAGACCTATTATGACACATGTTTAAAAACTCTTTCAGACTGTGTTTCTAACATTTGAATTTTGGCAAAGGTTTTGCTACCTTCTGCCCAGCATATTTTTCTCCAACTTAAATGAGATAATGTGATTTCACAAAAGCTTTAATTTTATATACTTTTTCAAGTTTTCATTTTTCATACTAAATGGAAACCTCATCATTGACTTTCATGAGAAAACAGCACTGTTGTGTGTTGTTTTATCCAAGAAAATAATTAAGACCGGGTTACAGAAGTGATACTATATAAATGTGTATACATCCTATAGGTTATTGAATAGAATATCAAAAATTTTTGAGAGTTTAAGAATTATGTCATTTCAGTAAAAGGCAGTTCTAATTCTGTTCTTTATTTTTAACGGCTAACATGCCACTTCTATCAAGACTGATAATTTATAAGCAAGATAATGATTATTATTGGATGCCCATGTAGGCATATGGCTGATATGCTTACACTTAAAAATTGGCTGAATTTAATTGTCAAACATTTGACTAATATCTAGTTAATATTCAAAGATATGGTATGAAGAGTTTTAACTGGATAATACTTAAAAATTCTGAGAGCAGAGTGACCTCTGTTCCAGTAGATATTAGGTTACTCAGTAGGAATCCATTGGAACTAAGGGCTATCTAAAAATATGCCTCCAGTTTATATAGAATAGGTGCTATTTCTTCCTTTTGGAAGATAATGGTGAACATTTTTCAATTCTCTGGACCTTGATCAGATATTTCATCTATGAAAACATTGTAAGAAAAAAATAATAAACATTCTTTTCCAAGGTATTTGCCAAAATAGGCTTTATGTTTAGCCATAAAAGAAATTTCAATATATTCAAAAATTCAAATTATCCATAGTACGTTTTCCAACCATAATGGAATTAAATCAGAAGTCAATAGCAATGGTAACAAGAAGACAACAAACCATTATTTCTTTGGAACATAGGATGCAAAAATTCTTAAGAAAAATTTCACAAATTCAAATCAATAATGTATAAAAGATAACACATCATATAAAATATATATCGTATACAAGATAATTATACATCATGACAAAGTATCCTGGGAATACAGGATTTGTTTAACATTTGAAAATCAGTCGGTGAAATGTGCCATTATTAACAGACTAAAAAAAGGAAAACTTTATACACACTTTAAAGAAAAATCTTATTCATAAAAAATTGGGGGGGATCCCAATATCCTTTCCTGGGTGAAAAAATACTCCCAGCAAACTAGAAATAGAGCAGGTCAGGATTTCTCAGCCTCAACATCGTCGACATTTTGAGTCAGATAATTATTTGTTGTATGGGAAGATATCTTGTGCATTGCAATATGTTTTGCAGCCAGGAGCACTACACTGCCCCAGTTTGACCAAAAATATTTCCAATCATCTCCAAATATCCCTGGGGAACAAAATTTCTTCCAGTTGAGAACCACTGGAATAGAGGGAACTTCCTTAATCTGATAAAGGCATCTACAAAAAATTCATTATTAATGGTAAAAGACTAAACGCTTTTTCCCTTAGATCCAAGAAAAGGCAGGAATGTCCACTGCACCAATGTTATTCAACATTGTAATGCAGATTCTAACCCATGGAATAAAGCAACAACAACAACAAAAAGAAATAAAAAGTATTCAGATTGGGGCGCCTGGGTGGCTCAGTTGGTTAAGCGACTGCCTTCAGCTCAGGTCATGATCCTGGAGTCCTGGGATCGAGTCCCGCCTCGGGCTCCCTGCTCAGCAGGGAGTCTGCTTCTCCCTCTGGCCCTCCTCCCTCTCATGCTCTCTGTCTCTCATTTTCTCTCTCTCTCTCAAATAAATAAATAAAATCTTTAAAAAAAAAGTATTCAAAAAAATTCAAAAAAAAAAAGTATTCAGATTGGAAAAGAGCAAGCAAAACTATATTCATATCGGGCGCCTGGGTGGCTCAGTTGGTTGGGCGACTGCCTTCGGCTCAGGTCATGGTCCTGGAGTCCCGGGATCGAGTCCCGCATCCGGCTCCCTGCTCCTTGGGAGCCTGCTTCTCCCTCTGACCCTCCTCCCTCTCATGCTCTCTGTCTCTCATTCTCTCTGTCTCAAATAAATAAATAAAATCTTTAAAAAAAAAAAAAAACTATATTCATATCAACATAACCACGTATACAGAGAATCTTTGCAATCTTCAGAAAGCTACTAGAACTAGTAAGTGAGTTTTGCAAGTTTGCAGGATACTAGTCAATGTACAAAAATAAGTTGTGTTCTATATAACCGTAATAAACAATTAGAAATGGCAATATTTAAAAACATCATTTACAGTAGCATCAAAATATGAAATACTTATAGATCGAATCTGACAAAAATATGCAAGACTATTACAGAGAAAAGTATAAAACACTGACAAGAGGAATTAAAAACCTAAATAAAATTTGAGATACATCGTGTCCATGGAACAGAAGATTCAATATTATGAAGATGTTAATTCTTTCTCATTTGATCTAAATACCAAATTGATCAAGATCCTAACAGGTTTTTGTTTTTGTTTTTGTTTTTTGGTAGAAATGAACAAGCTGCTTCTAAAATTTGTGTGGAAATGCAATGGTCTAGATTATCCAAAACAATTTTGAAAAAGAACAAAGTAGGAATATTTACAATACTTGATTTCTAAACTTATTGTAAAGCTACAATAATCAATACAATGAGGTATTATGAAAGAGATAGACAAATAGATCAATGGGACAGAATTTAGAAATAGAACCACACTTTTTGGTCATTTGATTCTTGTTAAAGGGACAAAGATAATTCTTTGGAAAAGGATTATCACAAATGGTGCTAGCATAATTGGATATCCATATTAAAAAAAGGGAAAATAAAACCCTTTGATCCATACTCTCGCCACATAAAGAAATTAACTTCAAATGTATCAAAGAACTTAATGTAAAATCTAAAATCATAAAACTTATAGCATAAAATATAGAAGAAAATCTTTGTGCTCTTAGGATACCTAATTTCTTTACCATGAGATCAGAAGCATAATCCATAAAAGGAGAAAACTGGTAACTTTTTCATTTATCAAAATTAAGAATTTCTACTCCCCAAAAGACGTTAAAAATCAAAGACAAGCTAGACTGGGAGAAAATATTTTCAATTAACTTGATAAAGGACTTGAATGCAGAATATACAGAGATGTCTCACAACCCAGTAATAAGGAAACCAACAAACCAAATTTTTTAATGGACAAAATATTTGAACAAACACTTCACTGAAGATATACTGATGATAAATAAGCATCGGAAAAGATACTCAGCCCCATTAATCATTAGGAAAATGCTAAGGAGATGCAACTATACCTCTATAAGAATGGCTAAAATTAAAGAAAGGAATCACACCAAGTGTCAGTGTGCATGTGGAAAAACAAAAGTTCTCAGAAACTTCTGATGGAAGTATAAAATGGAATATCTACTTTAGAAAACAGTTTGGCAGTCCCTAAAAAAGTTAAAAATCTGCCTATCAAATGAATCTAGCATTCATTCCTAGGTACTTATCCAAGGAAATGAAAGCATATATGCATACAAAGACTTGCACATGAATATTCCTAGCAGTTTTATTTGTAATAGTCAAATAACTTTGCTCCAATGATATTGTCCCAAAGGTGCATTAGCCCGTGAATGGATAAACTGTGACTGATATATCCTTACAGTGAAATACTACTCAGCCATGAAAAGGAACGGACCATTGATATATGCAATAGCATGGATTGATCTCAAATAATTATTCCAAGTGAGGAATCCAGAAGAAAATCCATGCATATCATTTCATGTAAATAAATATCTAGACAATTTAAACTACCCTGCAGTGACAGAAAACAGATCAGTTGTTGGTTGGTGGTGGAGGAGGAGAAAGGAGCAAAGGGAGAGATGACAGACAGGCACAAGGAAACTGTGATGGATACAATGTGTTCATTATTTCAATGGTGGTGATGGTATCACAAGCATGTGCACTTGTCAAAACCAATCAATTTGTAGACTTTAAATATGCAGAGTTTATTATGTATCCATTATATCTCAATAAAGGTAAGAAAAAAACACATGAGAAATGCCAAAAGCAATAAAAATCTAGAAGAATTGAGAGATGAATTGAGAAATAGAAATGAAGAAATTAGCAAAAGGACTCTGCCCTGGAAAACAACAGCAGAAATACACTCTCTGAAGGTGAGACACAAAAGCAGGATGTTTGTTCACAGCTTTCAGGGCTGGAGCTGGCATGTGGTGTTACCAGGGGGAAACGTCCTCCTACACCTGCTTGGACCAGGTTCCATCAGAGAAATGAAGGAGGTGGGATTATACAATCACATAGACAAGCATAGTTGTGACGTTTTCATGGTTTTTGCTCAGCTACCACCTATGAGGCAACTATCTCTTATGGGTATAATTTTTATGTGACTAAGAACAACAAAAACTAATTTTAAATTGTATAACAATGAAAACCATAATAGTGGCTCGTTGGGGTGTGCCGAACGATTAACTGAATCATATCGAATAGCCACTAACATTTCACCTGTATCCCCCTCACCTGTAAAATCAGTCTCTGTGCACTTAGATCCCAAGTTCTCTCCCCTATTCAAAAGTCCACTCCAATATTTCTCCACTCTTCGCATCATCATCTTTCCCCTCCCTTTGGGAAGATAGCATACTGATGGAAAAAAAATTGCAAGCATCCTATTAATTTTCCCATCCTAATGGAAGCTTCTCATGGCCCCACACCGTTAGCCTGCCATCTGTTTGCTCCCCTCTGCGGGGAAACTTCAAAAACGTTGACTCTACTTGTATCTCCAATTCCTTTCCTCAAATTCTCTTTCAAAACATGCTAATTGGAGCACCTGGGTGGCTCAGCCAGTTAAGCCTCAGGTCATGATCCCAGGACCCTGGGATAGAGCCCTGCACCCTTGGGTTCCCTGCTCAGTGGGGAGTCTGCTTGTCCCTTTTCCTCTGCCCCGCCCCCCCCATTCATGCCTTTGTGCTCTCTCGCTCTCTCTCTCTCAAATAAATAAATAAGTAATCTTTAAAAAAACATGCTAATTAGGCTTTTGTCCATATGATTCTCTGAGCTCGTTCCTGTCATTATCAATGGTGACTTCTACATTGTTAAAGGCAATGATCAATTAGTTCTTTCTCCTGTTTCTTTATTTATATTCCCTCTTAAGGGATCTCAGTTTTTTGCTTTAAATTCCAACTATATGTTCAAGGCTTGTGAATTTATTTTTCCAGCTAGACCTCTCTTCCAAACTAGAATTCATATACCCAATGGCTTCCTTGACGTTTCTATTAGAAGTGTTTAATAGACATAGACATCTCAGATGTAATATGTCTAAAACTACAATTCTACTCGATAGGATGAAAATTTGTTCTACCACTAGCCTTCTCTTATTCAGATGATGGCAACTCCACCCTTGAATTGCCCAAGAAGCTTTTCCATCCCTTCTTTTCTTCTCATGTAGCAAATTTAATTCTTCAGGAAACACTCTTGGCACTAAATACCGAAGAAAAATGTTACACCTGACCTTTCTCACCTCCATTTGAGCCACCATCTGTGTCTCTCCCCTGGATTATCATAGTGACCTCCTAACTTGCCTCCCTGCTTTGGCCCTCAGTTCCTTAAAGTCTATTCTTAATACAGAAGCCAGAGTAACCATATTAAAACCTAGAGCAGACCTTACCACTCCTTTGCTCAAAACCCGACAAGGACTCCACTTTTCAGTCAGTCAAAGTCAGTCAAAGTCGTTACAAGACACTACCTACCTACCTAACTCCTTACCTCCTTGAGTGCATCTTCTAGCTTTCTCCTTCCATTCCAGCCACATTGATCCCCCTTGCTATTTTTGGAAATGGCAAGGCACACTCTTCCTTAGGACCTGTCTACTCTGCCTGAAATTCTGTGACCCCCAGACACCTGTGTAGGCATCTCCCTCATCTTTTAAAAATCTTTACTAAAAAAGTCCCTCAGTGAGACCTACCCTGATATCTCTTATTTAATTCTGTAACACAATTATCCCTCAACCCTCACTCCCCATATTCTTTATCACCCTCTACATTTTCTGCTCTCCCTAGTAATTATCCATATACTAGATAACTTATTTATTATGTTTATTGTTCATCACCGACCTCCTACCTCCCATTTAAGCTCCTTGAGGGCAAAGTTCTTTTTTTTATTTATTTTTTTGGTCTGGTTGTTTTTGTTTTGTTTTATTATGTTATGCTAATCACCATACATTACATCATTAGTTTTTGATGTAGTGTTCCATGATTCATTGTTTGTGCATAACACCCAGTGCTCCATTCAGTACGTGCCCTCTTTAATACCCATCACCAGGCTAACCCATCCCCCCACCCCTCTCCCCTCTAGAACCCTCAGTTTGTTTCTCAGGTCCCATAGTCTCTCATGGTTCATCTCCTCCTCCGATTCCCCCTCTTCATTTTTCCCTTCCTACTGTCTTCTTTTTTTTTTTTTTTTTTTAACATATAATGTATTATTTGTTTCAGAGGTACAGGTCTGTGATTCAACAGTCTTACACAATTCACAGCGCTCATTGTTCTGGTTGTTTTTAATGATGTATCCCAAGTACAGAACAGTACCATGAATACAATAAATGCAAGTAAATATAGAATGTGTGGATGGATATTAAGTATATTTCCTTTTTGTGTATACTGAAGCTCTCAAATGGTTCTTTTAAGGGGAAAAACATAAAAAGTATATTTATATTTTAATAGAAATGGACCAGATACTCCTTCAAGGACACAAGCCTTTGTAACAACTTCATGACCTCCCCACCTCCCCACACTGGTGGGCTGAGAATGTGGCCTGTACTCTAGAATAGTCTATGGGACAAACAGTGAGGTCGAATGGCTCTCAAAGGACAGAGATTTAACTGGCTCATATTTTTTTTTAAAGATTTTATTTATTTATTTGACAGAGAGAGACACAGCGAGAGAGGGAACACAAGCAGGGGGAGTGGGTGGGGGAGAAGCAGGCTTCCCGCGGAGCAGGGAGCCCGATGCGGGGCTCGATCCCAGGACTCTGGGGTCATGACCTGAGCCGAAGGCAGACGCTTAACGACTGAGCCACCCAGGCGCCGCGTGGATCATATTTTATTGAGGAGAAGGAACCTGGACACAGGCAATTTCACCTCTTTCCCAGGTGAACAGAGCATATAAAAGGTAATGTGTGGCCTCACTTGAGAGCACTGTGGGAGAAGCTAGAGAGTGTGAGCTCTAGGCCAAAGATGAAGAGGGAACATTTTTCTTTAATAGACTGAAGTTACAGGGACATTTTTAGCCATGAAATGAGAATTTTGGAGAATGTTAACATAATGCTTAGCAAGAATACTGAAATGTCCTGCATGGTGATATTAAGTTTTCATAGAGAACAAATTCTTTGTGCGGCATAGAACCTCAGCCTCTACTGGCTAAAACAAGTCAGGCATGGCTTGGAATCTTCATGTTTCTGAGAGCATCCTGGCCCTGCTGGACAGGCAGGGAGAATTATCCATTTCCAAAACCATATATACTATTGTGCTTGTGCCAATTATAATTTTTAGTACTTGCTAAGATTGTTTTCCAAGCTATTTGAAATTTATCAAGATACTTTATAGTTATTCTTGGGTTGTAATAATTTTCAACAAAGGGAAGCAATGAAGAGAATAACCCAAGAAACAGGTACAGTTAGTTTTGGAGAATTTATATGACTTTGATCCTTTTATTAGTTGATCATCAAACTTAATTGTGTTCCTTTAATAAACACTTTTGGATGAATACTATGTGTTTAGTGAAAGTGGAGTGTCAGAAGTTTGACAAAGTTGATTCAAAAAAACTAATAATGTACGTACATAGTATTATATGCAAACTGCAAAATTGTATTTTTTTCTAAGCAGTTGTATGTCTATCAAAATGAGCCTATCTGCAGAAAGTACACGTAAAAAATACTTAAAAAATTAACTAGAAATCCTGTCAAATATATTTATTTTATCCAGTCAAATATATTTTTACTACTTTGACGTACATGTGGTAACTCCAATAAGCTGCAGGCAAATAAATACAGATGTTTAGAGGATTAATTTTCATAGGCAAAATGCTCCTACATTTATTATACTAAATGTACACGTGTGGGTCCTTCTGGAGTGCTGTAAAGACACCCATTCTCTCTATATGTGTATTAACTACAAGTTTATCATTCTAATGATGCTATTCCTTCCTACAAATGGAAAGAATCAAAGCCTACTTACACTCACAATATCACAAATGTTAAATGTGGGTGCTGAACTAATGATGTCTGCTGCTCAATTACAAAGAGTACAACATTCTTTCCACAGAATAAATCTCCCTTTGCACAGCCGAGGGGTTGTTGGACTGCATGAGAGTCCTCAAGCCATCCTGTAGAAGAAATCCAGGGACAGATTTCCTGAAGACGACTGGGAATTGGCCAGTCTGTCACAGCTGATGTGCATTATTTACATCATAGTACCTGGGAAGAAAGTTGTTCTTCACAATAACTTCTAAGCCTTAGTCTGCTATTTTCCTTTCTTATTAAAAACAAAAAGTAGATAATTTCTCCACCAATAAAACTGTTCCAAGTGCATACATTTAACGCAGAGTTCAAAAGATCGATAGATTTTTTTTTAATTATCACAGAAGAGCAATGTAAGGATGAGAAAGCGTGATAATTTAAATAGTAAAAAAAAATTCTAGTTAAAAATAAATACTGCACCAGCCATAATGTCTAATGGCTCTACATGGACTATCATCTCTAATTTTGAAAAATCCTTAGATCCAGAGGCTAAAACTGAGGCTTACATAGCTTAAGTAACTTGCATGGGGTCATCGAGGTTATTAGTTTGGGAGCCAGACTCCTATCCTGATACTCTACTTTCAACTTCCTAACTGCCTCTATACCATAGTTTATTAGTTTATCTAGCATAGAGTAAGAAGCAAACATTTAAGGAAGTGATGTATTTAGATTAACATGCAGAAAGGAGAAGAGGACACATACTTTGGACCCCTTCTATGTGCCTGACACCATGTTAAATATTAAGAAGTTATCTCATTTATCTTCATACTCATATTTGGTAAAGCCCTTATGAGAATATAAGTTCTGAGATTTGTTTGGAGTCAGGCAACTGAAGGATGAAAAATAAATAAGAGTGATTAAAGATTTGGGAAGTAATCCTTCTAATAATAGAATAAAGCATGAAGTCTTACTTGTTTAGAGACGAGAACATTAAGGAGAAAATTAGTATTTAAGAGTGTCTAGATATCTATAAAGGCATTCATAAATGCATGCGAATAGGGTTTTGTTGTTACCTCAGGCCAATATAAACAGGAACAAGGCTAGATTGTATGAGGAGCGATTATACTACTCATGAGGAGAAACTAGCTAAGGAGAATTAGTAGCGAGCTAATATTTATTGAGCGCCTACTATCTACTAGAAGACCAGAGGACTAGGAGCAGAGATAGAGATAAACAAGTTATTTTAGGAAAGAACTTACATCAATTCTCATTCCGTTCTGCTCCAGTGTTTTCCGAAGGAAATAAATATAAATTTATAAATATATGTGTATATAAAGCTAGTCCTGCGTTCCAATCTGTGAGTTATGTGGAGTTGTCCCTATTTTTAAAGGGGAATCTGAAACTCAGAAAGTTTACAAAGTCTTCCCAATTTCACACAACAATTAAGTATGAGTCAAGAGAGGCAGTCGAGCTCTCAGAGGGAGGGGGAAAAGACACAAAATCGAGAGTTAGAAAATCTGAGTTCTGGTATGGACCTGGTCACTTTCCATCATGTGATTGTGAGAAAAATAATTCCACAAACATCTAGTGCTTTATTTTTAAAATAAAAATAAGAGCACACGCAAAGATTACTGGGAAGATTATATGGGCATGGTTTCAGTGGAAGTATTTTCAATCAATATGAAGATAGCTCTTTAAGTGATTTAGGAGAGTATGGACTTCCCTCTTGCCATATGGTTGAAGCTTAAATGAAAGGAATCTAAGTGCTCATTTTTTAGTCAGTAATGTTTTGATAGAAACTTTTAAAACTTGCTTCTGCCCACCTGTCTGGGTTTGAATGCTTCTCGTCTTCAAATTCACATGTGATATGTTAATCTTGCCGTTTCCTATTTCTCTCGTAGTCCATGCTTTGCATTAATTTTGAGAGATTTTAGTTATCCAATGAGAAAAGAAATAGTAGTTATCACATCATACTTCTTTGAGTTACCACCTACCCAGTATTCTCTGGGGATACTAAAAAGATGGCCATTGTGATATCCAGGTATCTGTCAGGTCTTTATAAAAAGAACCAACTGAAAAAAAAAATGAACAATGCAAACTACTTACAATGTCAGAGACGTACAGAGTGGATTTTAGGGCTAAAGCGTTTAATATTTCTTGTAGCTCTCTATAAGTTACTCATTTATCATATTGGAATTAGAATTGTTCTTGTAACTCTGATTATGGGAAATCCCTAGGAATTTGTAAGCTGCACATAGACCCAATAATCAGATTAATCTAATCAGCAGTCACAGGAAAAAAAAATGCTTAAGTCATAAATAGCAAGAGAATCCATTGATTATAAATAAAGTAGAAGGGAGACATTACAGAGCAATTTCACCCAAGCAAGATAATTAAACTCAGAGATACTGTTTCCTCTTTCTCTGGTATAAACAACAAAGCTGCTCCACTGGCCTCCCCACAACCTGGATGTCCCAAGGCCACATCCCTCTTCTTTCCTTCCCCTTTCCCTAAGGAGAATTCTGGGTCATAAAGGAATGAGAATTGGTGTAACTTCTTTCCTGAAAGGACTTGAGCTTCCTCTGTGTTGATATTTGTGTCATCTTATTATAAGACGAGCTAACATCTATTATTAATTGATGCACTAATTAAAGCCATACTTGCAGTTTCCATTAGCTTATTCCCTAAATTCTCCAGAGTTGGCTGTCTGGTTTTAATCAAAACCAAATGGTAGTCCAAGTTCCCAGCCTGGAGCAGCTAGGAGGAAGTCATTCAGTGGAGGCACAAGAAAGCAGAAAAGATAAACAGATGATAGTTCACAAAATTTGTGTCGGACAAAGGAGGCAGATACCGTGAGCTGCTTTGGAGATGTGATTCAGGGACTCTGTCATGCTGGATGGAAGACGTTGCAAGTGGTTAATGTCAGCAAGACTGTAATAGGATCAAGATGGAGTCTGTCTTCAGCTTTCCCCGCACTGCATTTGTGTGCCTGGAGGATTCTGACTGGAGGTAACGCTGCAAGTGCCATGACAGGAACTGCTTTCATTCCCTGAAGGAGTCCTGGGATGGGAGAGATTGGAAGACCATGTTCTATTTACTGGCTTCTTGGGATTTTACTCACAGATCCTCTCAGGTACAGGATGTAGGGGGGCAGCATTTTAAATTGTAAGTAGTGTAAAAACAACAACAACAAAAAAAGTTTTCCTATTTAGGGGATGACAGTTTTAAAACTCTGAATCGATCCTGCTCTCACGAGAGATCTTTTGCAAGGAGAACGGCAAAGGTATTTTGAAGAAGTTGTGCATATACATTTAATATAGTGGGAAAGCTGTAGAGGAGAGAGAAAACTGTTTTCCTTCCTTGCTTTTCTTTTCTTTTCTTTTTTAATTCACCAGCAGTGTGGGATAGAGAAAGCTCTACGATTTTATGACTCTCCAGCTAATCACCTCAAGAGCTTTGACAAACTCACTTCAGTTCTGTGTAAAATCAGAACTCCTACATCGCCCAGGCGGGCTCTGCTCTGCCCCCCTCCCTCTGCTTCGTGCACTCTTTCTCACATGCACTCCTCAGAGGCAGGAAATGCTTCCCAGGCAATCTGGGCCTGCTTGTGGAGGCCCCTTTCGCAAGACATCAGTCTGAATTGAGTGGACAGAAGTCACTAGGAACGCCTCGACAGACTCCTGCTTTAGCCAAGGCTCCCTCCAGCTGCAGAGGGTGTTTTTGTGAGAATCACACTCTGCGTGAAACTGCTTAGAATAGAGCCATGATCTCAACCACGAAATGTGAACTTATATTTTGGAGGAACTCACGGGGACGGACTTCTTTCCTAGCCTGAGTGTTGAACAATGTCATGCCTGGGCGTTTCAGCTGCTCGTTGTCTAGGTAAGACGCTGTGGACTCTCTGTCTTTATATTTTGAGGCGGTCTTTGAAGAGGCAGAAAGTTTGACAGAAATGTTAGCATCATGCCCGGAGTGGTGGTTTCCTACGTTTGGGAGCTAAGCTATGAAATTTAGAAGTGGAAAATGTTTAGGGAGGAGAAAACTGCGAGTCAAATTGTTTTAGCACAATGTCAATTCTAAAATAGGCTCCAGAGAGATTTTACTCTTTTCCTCCATAAACTAAGATTTTATTTTAATCCCTTTTTATCTTAACTTTTTTATGAATAAGACCAGGTTTCCTATTCCATGGCATAGTACAAAACAAATACATATTCTCACACTTAAGTGTGAGGTGTAAATGATTTCTTTTGATCTCCCCTTCCTTTGCGAACAGGGAGGGTAGATAACACCAGAGTGACTTTTCTTAATAATGAATCTCCAAAGAATATTCTATGTGTCACGTAGAGTATGAAGATTGGACTCCTCTGTATTTCCCCAAACCAGTTTCAACCACAGTGCAGGCTGCTAATGTACAACTTAAAGGTTTCATTAAAAAAAAGGTAAACACATGAAACTTCAAAAATTATTTCTATCCTAAATAGTATTTAATCTGACTCTCAAAAATTTAAATATTAGAATTGGATTTAGTTTGTATTAACTTTCCTGGATTCCCTGCTCAGGTCATATTTGTGAACATTTTTGAAGAATTGAAGTCAATCTCAATGACAGCGACATTCATTATTATTATTTTAAGGCAGCTGGAAATCACTGCAATCACATGAAAAACCAATCATGTATTCATAATTCATACAATCATAAAATTAGGTTTCCACTGGACTATAATCTCTTTAAGGTATCTTAAATGTCTAAACGTGCAATATATGAAGAAAGAAATCTAGCAATGACTGAAATAAAATGGACTTATAATGCATAACATCCTATTGCATTTATATTTCTGAAGACTTAAAAATGAAAATGATTATTTTATAGAAATGATGTGGAATGGTATGTGAAGGGAATAGATATTCATGTATATTTCCAAATCAATTAGATGAACACAAAATACAATAAATGAAAGATGAAAGTTGTTTGACAGTTGGATCATAAGAAATCAAGTGTTTTAATTCTAAACTTTTACACAGTACAAGGTGACCATTTGTTGTACTAGCTAGCTTACTATTAGATTCTATGCTAGAATAAGTTATCTTGATAATATTTTAACTGTTCACTAACAATTTGTGTTAAAACTTTTAAATATGATTTAAAAAACTATTGTTCAGCATGTGAAAAATAAAATACTGACTTATCTGAATTATGATTTAATAAAATCCCTGAAAAGAGTTTCAAGGAAGGAAAGAACATAAGAGATCAATTCTTCAAACACCGTCCTGAGGTTGCCACAGAGGGCTGAGGAATGACATTCAAAAATGACCTGTCCAAGGGCACACTGCTAGCTAGTAGAAGAGATGACAGTGGAACGCCACTTCATAATTCAGAGATCTTTATACTACATCAGCTTGCTCTCAGATAATAATTATGCAGAATGAAGTATGACTATATCCAGTAGAGGGCTACTTTCAGTCATATAATTGTAGTACCTCTTTAAAAAATAAGAAAGGCTCAAAGCTGCCATGCATGTACAATATGGGAAAAAAAAAATCATGATTTTAAAAAAAGAACCAAATTCACCTAAATAATGAAATATCCTCAAATGTAAAAGTTTTCTTACGCCTTCAACAAACACTTCAATGGAGTAACTCATTGGTGACTGTTTTGTTATATTTTATGTTTATGCCAAGAAAATCGATCCATGTGCTAATAATTATATTGATTTTAAACTGATGTTTCTTAAAAATGTAGGGCTAGAAAGGAGTTTGTCTGATTGATATCCTCGTATTCAAATGGTATCATAACCAATCTGTCCCAACCAGTAAAGTTCAGAGATTTTACTACCTCACATCAGAATCGGTTTAAGGATCTCATGTACCCTGACCTTCCTTCTTTTATCTAACCTACAGCTCTATTGCTATAGCCTATTTCCAGTTTCATGGGTTTTTCCTCAGTGGAAATATGGAAAACCTAAATGGACATAAGAAAACATAAGTGTACATTTGTGGGCCAAATAAAGTCAGTTCCTTTCATCTTCCCTTGTACAGCTTATTTCCAATCCTTTAATTGGTTCATATATCTACTCTGAGCCTTCTACAAAGTCCTTTAGTTGTAGAATATAGAATTTCTTACAGTATGTAAATAAATGTCTGACCAGCGCAGTGTAAAATGAGAGAGTTGGCTGCTTAAGCTGTATCATACTTCATGTATGACAGTGTATGTTGCCATGCATGTTGAACACTGCCCTTTCCAAGGCAAGAACCTTTCTCATAAAACTAATATATGTCATTTCTACTGCACGCCATTTCTTAGAATGTGTGTCATGATCCTTTTTTTCCCCATTTTTATGAACCAGATTGAATTCCCTGATGTTATTACACTTAAAAGATGCACTATTCAACACTTTCTGTGTCTCCATCCTGTACATTATTGGAATGAGGAATCAATGCAGGAAAACAGTAGCCTATATAACTGACTGCATGGTTACCAGAGAGCCCAGCAAAAGAGAATACATCATTTTATTTTTTTCTTAAGGATCTTATAATTTAAAAGGAGGATTTTCTGATCACACTTAAACCTGCCCATACCATACACCTCACTATAAAGACTATAGGCATGCTTTAATCTCACTCACAGAGGATTGGGTCTTGTAGGCTTTAAATAAGTCTACATTTGGGACATTTTAAATTAATCTTTTGTTTTGATCTTGTTTCTTCTTGGAGAATGAATGAATTACTGTATGATCTTACAATAAGAATCTTTCTGTAGAAATCATTACAGAACAACAAATTTCCAAAGAGTTGGCCTAGATCTGGATCAGAGAATTTTATGATGAAAATAGAGAAATGTCAGTAATTGTACATATGAATTTAAAGAGGATGAGAGAAAAGTAAAAACCCCCAGATTTGAAGGAATTGGTATGACTGTTGTACTTTCTTCCCCCATGTGAATGATAACCCCTTATGTCCACAACTTAAACCAAACAAGTTTGGAAAGAAGTCCAACTCCAGATTGACTTTGGTGTGGATATAGGGATGCAACATTTACTTCCATGGTTCCATTTTGGCATTAAATTGCTAGTCATTCATAGAGTCTTGAGAAATAGATGGACTTAGTTTTTAATGAAATTAAACAGAATAAAGGTGAAGTGTGGACCTCGAGACCTAGTTAAAAAGAGATTGTTGATTTTGATTCAGTAGATTAGAGAGTATGTAAGTCCACTTGAGAAGATTAAATAAGGATTCCCATGCAAAAAAAAGTGGGAAGGCAATGTAAACCGTGTGCATATGAATGTGCTCACTAATTAAGATACATAGGTAGAAAAAATTACTGTGCAAATTATATGTGTAAAAAGTTGTTTTGTATTAGATTGGATTAGCAAAGTGTTTCAGCAATGCAATTCAAATAATTCAAAGAGAAAAATCAGCCCTATAATGGAAATGAGATAGAAAGGAAGTAGGAAGATCAGAGCAGGTTTAGAAATTCAATTAATGTTTCTTTTTATTCTCAGCAACTAACATAGCCTAGCATGTCAGATGCTATCCATACCTGTTTAACAATAAATGTTTGCGGAATAAATTGGAGGGAAAGAGGAAAGAAAGGAAAGGAAAACTGATGATAAAGAGTGGGTATTGTGGATCTTTTTTTTTTTTTTTAAATTTCCAGACATCCTGTGATGATAGAATAATTTTTACAGGGGAAAGAAAATAAGAGGTTGTCAAGAATCATCAGAGCCTGGGGCGCCTGGGTGGCTCAGTTGGTTAAGCAACTGCCTTCGGCTCAGGTTATGATCCTGGAGTCCCGGGATCGAGTCCCGCATCGGACTCCCTGCTCAGCGGGGAGTCTGCTTCTCCCTCTGATCCTCCCCCTCTTAAGCTCTCTGTCTCCCATTCTCTCTCAGATAAATAAATAAAAAATCTTTAAAAAAAAAAAAAGAGAATCATCAGAGCCTGAGGCCAAAGGTTATCAACATTCTCATAAGATAACATTACAAATTCATTAAAAGCCAGAAGGAAGCATGAGCATCCAGAAATAGTTTAAAATTAAAAGTTACACGAAGCCAGGGACAGCAGAGCACTAGAGAATTTTCCACAATTGAAATGGGCTGGTGAACTGAAAAGCTCATGGGCAGAGTCCGAAAGCTGGCTCTGATCTGCATCTTCACCAGTTGATGTTCTGTCATTTGAAGCGTACCCCGTAACTACTTTGAGCTTCTGCTTTTTATTGGTAAAGTGAGGAAGATAACGAAAACAATTATATCACTGGGTCATTTTGAGCATCACATGAGATTTTATATGGGCAAATTGTTTTGCACACAGTATAACAAACAAATCTTTGTTTAAAAAAGCATAGGTCAATTAGCCAAGGAAGGAAGAAAGACTCATGGTGTTTCACATTTTGGTCAAATCGCTCATCTATATTGAAACAACATGGGCATGCAAGGAATAGTTGCAGCTCAAACTCAGCCATGGGTTCTGTGGCTAAAATCAATCAAAAACTAAAGGAATCATCGTTGTCAGCAGCAGCAGCATCGTGTCCCTGAACATCTAGTGAATTCTCACAATATGCAATGGATTAAATGCGCTACGTGTATCACTAGCTTACTATTATTATTTTAGCTAAATACTATTATTTTCCCCTCAACAACGTTTCATTATTCCCATTATAGAGGTGAGAAAACTGAGGAACACAAAATTAGGTAACTAATCCAAATCACCAGGAAAAAAATAATGGTTCTTTAACAGGCATCTTACCTTCACACACACACAAAAAATGGAGATAATTACTTTGGCCCATCAGTAGGTATTTGACCTTGAGCTAGTTACTAAGTCCTGCCAAAATTCCTCCCTATAAAATTAAGGCAATGATAGCAACTACTCCATGGAGTATTTGTGAGTACTATTACCAAGGGAGATAGTGTAAGTACAGTACCTTACCCACAGTAAATGCTTAGTAAATGGAAGTCCTTTGTTACTGTTACTGTTATCATGATCCAGATTTTCAATGTGCCTACTGTCAGTTGGGTATGTAGAGGAACACTTGGTAATAAAAACAAGCTCAACTGTACGTAGGTTGATGACAAAATAAGATGAGAATTATAGATATTAAGCACAGCAGGCAAAGTTGATGTCAGAGGCATCAACCACTGGTAGGATCCTGACCTAACAGAAGTAGCTAAGTTCCCAATGATTTCATGTTCCCAATTCCAGTGAAAGTCGTACTTATTTGAATGAGTGAAATCTCAGTATCCTGTTGGCACTTAGCAATCCAAGCACCTGTGTGGATGTAGGCATCTGTTATTTGCAGTTAGTGATTACTGTGTCTACCGTTAGAGGGTTCTTAGAAATGATAGCAAAACTAAAAATAGAAAGTGGCCACTTAAAGCAAAGACACATCTCACCATGCTGATGATAAAGCATTATAATCCATGTCCCTTGTTGAATAGAAATGCTGCTTTGCCATTCAAAAAAAAAAAAAAAAAGCAGCCAAGCTCTTGATGACAAATTTAACTCTAATCTATTTCCTCTTACATGAAAAATTTCAACTGAAACAAGCTTAGAGCAAAGGCAATACTTTTCTTTGGTTGTAAGGGATTTTGTTTTGTAGGAAATAGATATTAAGGCAAAAACCCAAATGGTTAATTATTAATGAATTTATCTGCAGAAATATCTAAGATACAGTATAGTTCTAAATACTCAAAGGATTCTGCCTAGGATGGAACACTATCATTGAGAAAACCGTGTACTTTTTTTTTTAAAGATTTTATTTATTTATTTGAGAGAGAGAATGAGAGAGAGAGAGCACATGAGAGGGGGGAGGGTCAGAGGGAGAAGCAGACCCCCTGCTGAGCAAGGAGCCCGATATGGGACTCGATCCCGGGACTCCAGGATCATGACCTGAGCCGAAGGCAGTCGCTTAACCAACTGAGCCACCCAGGCGCCCTGAGAAAACCGTGTACTTTTATATATAAAAATAAAATAGGGAAACCCAAAGAAAACACACATACCTAGAAATTACTGCAGCCATGACGCAGTCTCGCTCCCCATGACTGTATGAATTTGGGGATCTTTTGGAAACCAGTTATTCCCCAGTGGTCTTATTGATATCAGGCAAATATTATGAAGCATTCCAAGATTTCCTCAAATTACATGTGGGTGACTTAAGAAAACGTTAAGAGAACCTGGAGAGCTGGTTGACCTGAGCTGTAAGTGGTAGTAAGTCAAACACTGCCAGTATCTGGGCTCCTCTCTGCAAAAAAAAATTAGAAATTACTGAGGCTGCATTACACAGCAGGAACCTGAAGGTAAAAATAGGGCACCACAGGAATAATAATTTTTACAATTTTAGAAACCTGCTTTTTTATGATGAGCTGACTTCTAGCGAACTGACAGAGTTCATTTTCACATCTGCCTAATTCCTGGAATCTTTGACTCTGAAAGCTAAGTAGAAGAAAAGCTTAGTAAAGTTGAGATATACATAAAAATAGATAGATATTAAAAGAATATTTTTAAATCGGGTACCCACTTCTTTCTTTTTCTTCTAAAGACCAAAAATGATGGAAGCTTGGATGTGTCTTTTGGAAAAAGTAATATACTGCCTATTCCACTGACTTAGTTCATTATGGGTGGTTTATTCTATAGTTTACTATTCTTTTATATCTAGACAGCCTAAATACATGGAAGCTATTTCATATATAATACTTTAAGCTTCACCAAACAATTTACCAATAAAGAATTTCAGTAAGAGTTTGTTTTCCAGAGACAGCTAATGAGGAATAATGAGTAAATTCCAACACCTGACAAAATATGCGGAAGTAGATGGGTAATGATTTTGTGAAGAATTAGGATGCAGATTGCTACCAAAGAAAGAAAATCTGCATGAAATCATATAGAGATAAATTCATGCTATCTTATTATTAAAGGTCTCTCTCTCCCACAGTCTATTTCTGGCCCTGTCTTATTTGGATTAGACAGCATGAATATTTTAAAGGAAAAGCACCAATTGTCTTTTACTAAAAGTTGGCTATTCCGACCCTGACTAGACTCATAGAAATGCTTTTTTAAAATGTGTTATCTTTTTTGGCTATTTGTTCATGCATTTACATAAAGGAATTAGGAAAAGTCGTATCTGCCTACGCTTTCTTACTGCTCCTGAGCATCTTGAGTATGAGACATCAGTTTGGCAATGAAAAGCATTCCTCTTCATGTTATCATGGAGCTGGGGAGCAGTGGGAAGATGCCCAAATGTGCACAATTTGGTTTGCTAGATAATTTGTTCCTTGACAGCTCCATCAAGAAAATGAATTTCATTCTGGCCTCTGCAAATGCTCACTGTAAAGATTCACTTTGAAGCTAGCGAGCACATACTTGAAGAACTGTATTAAGCTGTGGTCATGTCTATGTTGTTGCTTCTATTCTAGTTGTCTAATTCAGTTCCTAAGTGGTTTGGGGTCCCTTTCTATTTGCAAATGTGACTCCCTGGGTGTAGGCTAAGACACATTATGATTTCAAAGCATGATAGGGTGTTCAGATTCCCAATCTCTCCATTTCACTGACTTATCATACTAACAACAAAGTGGGTCAACCTAGAAATGTTCTTTTCTCGGTTCAGATGCATTCTTTATTCTTTTAAGAGTGCATTTTAGAGAGTTGAAACCACTTGTAATTAAAAGGAGGTTATTTTCCCCATATCTTGTCTTCTTTCCCACAGTGACTGAGAATATGCTATGTGGTATATATTACACATAGATACACTTTAAAGCAGTTATAGAAGGAAAACATGACCTAAACATTTAACATGGGATGGGTAATTAAGAAGAAAGACCCTAAGGGAAACCAAAGCAACTGAGGCCACCTAAGGAAAGAGAAAAATAAAGAGAAAGTGTCAGTACTATTATGCTTGTATTTTCCCTTCTATTAAATATGTAGGATCTGTGTGAAGGTGTTTTAAAACAACCTGGGAGCCAATCATGTGTGTGTGTGTGCATATACATGTATTTTTAAATTTTTATTTGTGCAAGTGTATGCATGTGTATGTCTCTGTATGTCATTTGTGTTCTGAAAGGATACAATGAGATACCCACGTTTAAGAGTTTAAGGGGTTGAATGAGAAAAGTTGCCATCTTTCTAAGTACTATGATGAGGTGTCCAGGAGAAGTTGCAAGATAATGTAATGGAGAATCTCTCTTTTCATATGCATTTACTCACTTAAGGTTATTTATATTTTATTTTCTGTATCTTAAAACTTCTGTTCAGATAACATTTTAGAAGGCTATAGCTAAGAGAATTACCAAGAATATTTGTCCTGACTTGCAGGAGTTCTTAAAAGGGTTGGAGGAAGAAAAAGGTCATTAAAAAAACCACCCAAGAATCTTATGGAAAATTGCATGACATTATTGGCCCAAAATAAATACCCAAACTGGCACCTTTAATGTGCTATTGGAAGGAGGAAGGTATATTTATACTTGTGAGGGGGTGGTATGGTGAGGAGGGAAAGGAATACAGGGAATATTGGGGTCCTATTGGACATATTGTAGAGGAAATGTAGACGTGTTTATGTATCAAGTCAATCTTAAAATTACTGCTGTGGAACATATTAAAACTTAGATTAAATTTAGATTATTATTTAACATGCTTTCTGAGATTCGGAAATTTTGTGTTTTTTTGCCTCAAGCAAATACCACACAGAATTATAACAATTTAAACTCTCTTTAGCTGTTTCTCCTATTACCTCCATATTTCTAAACAGTATGATTATACTATATTTTTTCCCATTTTAGACGTTATTTGTTAAATTCCTATTATGGAAAATGAAGAGTCAGCTCTCTGAGACTATCCTTCCCAGCATCCCTAACCCCATCCCCTACAAAAATTTTATGCTTCAAAAATAGTTGCTTTCATAATTTTTTATTAAGTCAGTATTTGCTGTTTGCATTATTTGGCTACACAAAAAATTCACAGCTAAGCCAGGTAGTGTACTATGATTATATTTCCTTTCTTTTAAAACCCTGTGTTTCCTGGAGGTAATAATTGATTTTTGGTTTTCTATGTAAATATTACTAACTCTTCCACCTAAATTGTTTGACTTTATTATAAATTCCTCTCAGTGTGGTCACATACCTCATATAATCTATTATTTCCATGGTTTTTTCCTTATGGATATCTCTTGTGGAGAACTTTAGGGTTTATGTGAAATGATTGCCTGCTAGGCCTGCTGCAATCCCATCCCCTGGTCTTTGTGTTGAGTTTCTGCCTCCCTTGTTGCCATGTCTTCTCCATTTTATTTATTCTCTTATTTGGGTAGAACTATCCCTCCAGTAGCTTCTTGAGAAGAGGGGGGATATTTTTCAGTCTCCTCATATAACTTTAAGGTAGAAATAAGTTCCCATCAGAATTTTGAAGATATATTTGCCTGTCTTGTTTCCAGTTTTGCTATTAAGAAATCCAACAACATTGAGATTCCCAATGCATAATATATAACCTCTTTTCTCTCTTTCTCTGATAACATTTACGTTCATTTGCTTACCTCTAAAGTTGTGAAATTTCACAATAATGTTTCTTGGTGTGGTCTATTTTTATTTCTTGTATTACTGCATACTCCACAAATTCCCTTGAATCTGAAGACAGGTCTGTGAAATTTTCTGAAAAAAAAATTTTTTTTTAAATCTCTCCCCTCAATTTTCTCTGAATGCACCTGAGAAATGTAGTTCCCCTCCAAGATGTCAAATGGGTTTTCAAATTGTTAGTAATTCTCTGGAATTTATTGTTGCCTCTGCCATCTTTCCCAAAGAGGTGATTCTAGAACAGTGAAACTCTGAACCTCAGCTCCCATTTGATCTGGATGTTGTGGAGGCAGGAAATTTACCACAGAGGGCCTCATTTAGGGGTTTTCTCCTCCGGAAGACCTACCTAACATTTCCATCATCCCACAGGACTCACTATTGAAAAAAAAGGGAGGGAGGGAGGAAGGAAGGAAGGAAAGAAAGAAAAGAAAAGAAAGAGGAAGGAAGGAGAGAGGGAGGGAGGAAGGGGAAACTGATGACCCTATGCTTTATGTTAAACTTTACATGATATTTGTGGCCATGAGATGACATATTATTTTTCTCTACATGAGTTTCTCCCATAAAATTGTAAGCTCCTTTAGGAAAGGTGAAATATATTATTTAGGTTTATATCACTAATCTTTAGAAGAGTGTCTGTGGCCCACTGGGCACTAAATAAACAAGGATTGAAGAATTGATCTTGGCCAGGCAGCGTTACTATCAGTTCTTCATTCCTGCCCACTTGATTTCAGCCACAAGTGCTTTATTTGCATCATATTCTCCCAGGCTATAGAATGAGCACTGGTGATGATCATCAGAATCTTCTCTAAGGACAATTGCTAGGCCAAAATATAGAATGTGTTTATTTCAGAAGCAGGTGCAAAGGAGAGCATGATCATTTGATATGAGATATAGGTCAGTGATTCTCAAACTAGAATGTCTCCAATTGCTGTTGTCATTTAATATAATTACGTTTAGTTTCAATTAACTTTAAAATACTGTATGGCATAAAATGCTTATGTTAAGGAGTGATGTTACAAAATTAACTCAAATAATAAATTTGAAATTAATTTGCATCTAAACATCTTATGCACTAATATTACAAAAAGCAAATTTGGACATTTTACAAACATTTTCCAGAATTGTTACAACATTAGAGGTATGTAGAGTCTCTTGTAATATGAATATAGTGGTGTTTGACCACATGCATTTAAGAAGTCAAAAATCCCCATGGAAATTCACTTCATAAAATCAACATCCTGCAATGACCTATACTTTTCCAGATCCTTCATCCAAATCCTCAGCAGCTGAGCTCATTCTGAATGAAAATGCACAAAAAGGATTACCAAGAAAATGTAACAGAAATTTGCAAAATAGATAGCTGATATTTGCAAAATAGATATATAGTTTTAAAGAGAGCAGTCTGATGAGGAGACTGATAGGGAAAAATCAAGTCTTTTACAAAGACATCTATAACTTATAGGATGGATTCTAGTCAATTCAGATGATTTAGAAAATGAGGCCAATATGCTCAGATGTGACTGACAGTAATCTGGTATTCCCTCTTCTTAATTATCTGTTAAGCTTTAGATCATGGAGGCAGATTTTAACTATAGAGCATATAAATAATATTTAAATAGGAAGTGTGAATAACAAAGTTTGAAGAGAGAAAATTTTTAAAAATCTATCAGATCACAGGATATGGAATGAGCCCTGAAAATGTAGAGATGATGGTCATAAGGATAATTAGGAAGTTTTGTCTTAAAAAAATATAGAAACTATACATTCACAGGAATGATTTGAAAATGTCCAAAGAACCTAGATGAGCAGGACAGAAGGAGTTTTAATGCTTTCATGTGTTCAATCTACCTAATTTACAATCTCTCTTAGCAACTAGGTGGTTCAGAATTTGTTGAACTGTCTTCCTTTGACATTATGAAAACACTCACCTATTTGCCAAGGTTGAGTGAAATAAATTAATATTATGGTAAAGTCCTAAGGGTAAAACTTTTATGTAATCTGTCCCCCCAAGGAGTTAATAAAACTCAATTTTTTTAGTTAAAGAAATGAATCCAGAATTTAGTCTCAAATGTAAATGTGGCTTAGGAATGACACAGTAATACCACTTGGCATTTCTTAAGTTAGCCTGCTCTCTCTACACTGGATAAAAATAAAGAAAAGAAAGCATCTAAAACAGAACCGCCCTATTACAACCCAAATTTGCCCATGAAAGCAGAAATTTTCTGGCCTGCATCTATGCGTTTTTTCCACTCTCCGTAGCCTCCCACACTATAATGACTTATGCATGGAATTCGGGGACTTTATATTTTCTTTTGAGTACAAAACGAATGCCAACATGGAAAATGTGCAGGCTGACCATTTTCAAATGGTCACAGACCTTTGAGGGAACCTGATAGTATCCAGAAAGATATTTGGTCAGCTAGGGTACCAAATTCTAGCACATTCCTTAACTCCGCTGGTCTTCACAGGATGGGACTATTTACCTTTCTGGCAAGTGCTTAGTCAGAATAGTTTGAAATTTTTGGTAGGGACTCAGAATCTTTTTCAATAGACTGAAGTGACCCAAAACCAGCACAGCAGTTAATCTTGTTTATGGCCGAAATCAATAAGCCAATCCATGTTATGTCCTGACAGTTCTTGTGTGGAGGAAAAACTAGAAGTGTCTGCTCTTTTGAACGGGATTTTTCTTTTATGGTCCAATAATTTGGTTTCATTATGGGACAACATTTGGGTTAGTCATTTTTTGTAAAGTTCAGTTTACATTGGTATAATTTGTTTCCTTGAACTGAGGGTTTGAATAATTCAGGGCAAAAAGGGGAAGGCTACCTGGAATGTGTTTATATTCTACCTTATCTTAGGCCTGGTTTTCTGGTTTACTTACATTTTTATGGTCAAATTCTAATAGCAGTATACAAACTAAACTCCTTAGAAGCCAAAAAGAATGCGACTGAAATTTCTGAGGAATTGTCCCAATTGTTTTATCATGCTCACATCTTCTTTTTGGTTTGCTGAATTCCTACCTAAGGAGTTTAGATTTTATACATACTAAAGCTAGGTGGAGGGAAGGGGCACGGGTAGAATCTCATTCCATGGAAACAGTGAAGTTTGTTGGCTGTCTAAGTTAGAACCAGGGTCTAGTTTGAATCCTGGCATACTTCCTGGATGTTTGACCTTGGGCAACTTATATAATGTCTTTAAGCTTCAACAAAACGAGCTTGCTAGCTAGTAGTAACAGTGATAGCATGCATATAAATGTATTTATCCTAAGGCATGGTCAGTGGTCTGCGTTACACTTTCTTATGAATTACGTGTTAATAGGAGCTAAACTAGATTGTTCCATGCTTCTTAGTCACTCCCTGGAGTAAATTACATCCTGGGAGTTTGGGATCCATGTTAGCTCTTTCACAAACTAAGACATTGCACATGCTGTCTCTATGGCTCAAATTTTGCATGAACGGTTCCCTGGTGGCCTTTGCTGCAATTCAAGCCAAACAGCAAATAGATTTCTATAAGGACTCGTGTTCATAAAAGTAAAGCACAAAAGCATGGAAGCTAAAGCAAGAAGTTTCTTCTGGTGAATTTTATTAAGTCCTGCAATGCAAATATGTTCTTAAGGGAGTTTCAAACATTCAGTACTTATATCTTCATTCATTAGTAGGTCAATCAATCCAGCTGCATTTAAAGTGTTGTCATTGTTTTTTGACCAGAAATATTAAATGCGAAATTTTGTTCTAATGTGAGGCGACTTCTTAAAGAAGTAACATCATTAAAGCCATTGAATAGAAGCTTTGTAAGATCTCTTACTTAATCTTTCATAGCACAGATTAAATGCTCTCTTTTCCAACATATATTTTGACTTGAGAATGATGATCCTGAACTATATATATATTTTTACATTTTTTTAATAGGTGATGAAATGACAAAACTCACTCTCTTCTTCAGTCAGTGCGTATGAAGTCATCTTTCATCAAGTTCCATCTCCTCTAGTCTCATATGGAACGTATCTCTCTAACTGTTGTTAAACTACGATGACATGTCTGTAGCTATCAGAAAGAGAAGCTGGGAAGAACATGTGACCCAATGGATGGGACAGCCTTTTAATTCTGATGATTATAACCCAGCATGTCATCATGGACTAGTAGCTGACAGCTTGCAGGCAAGTATGGAAAAAGATGCATCTTTAAATGTGGATCGTAAAGAGAGGTGTGTTTCACTACCGGACTGCTGCCATGGTTCAGAGCTGAGAGACTTTCCTGGGAGGCCCATGGGTCACATTTCAAAAGAGGTGGATGAAAATGACAGCCACGAAGGTGAAGATCAGTTTCTTTCTCTGGAGGCCAGCACAGAAACACTAGTGCATGTTTCTGATGAGGATACCGATTCCGATCCATATATTACAGATGATAAACAGATGTTAACTGCCCAAGGACAAAAAATATCAGACAAACAGAGCAACAGAGGAGCAGGCTCCTCAGTAAAGATGCTGCCCATCATGGAAGGTCACCCAAGTAATTCCTGGAGAATGGCTGCTGGATCTGACTCAGCACTGGTAGAAGAAAGGGAGGAGAAAAAAGTTGTTGACATTGTAAGTGAAAGCCTGGAGTTTTGTAATGATATAAGCTTAAGTGAAAGAAAAGATGCATCTAATAAGATAAATGCATGTGACTCTTCGAATGTGAAAGATATTGTGCCTGAGAAGCAATTGTTTAATTCTGCTGTAATTGCTCAGCAACGAAGGAAACTTGACTTCCCTAAAGATGAACATGGAAGAAACACCTGCAATGTAGTACAGGGTGAGTTCTCGGCTCTTCCTTGCATGGACAGAGGACTGCCGTTATTAAAAGCAGATTCTGGAAGCTGCCTCCTGCAACCTCCTTCCTGCCCTAGTGGAATGTCAGCTGAAAATGGCATCAAGAAGAGTGGTTTCTCAGAACATCAAAACAAAAGTCTCCCACAGGTCAGCTCAGGAGATGGCATGCAGTGTTTACACTTAAAGGAAACTCTGGCCACCCAGGAGCCCACAGACAACCCCGTCAGGCTTCGCAAAAGAAAGGTAAGATGCATGCACAGATTATCTGGCTTTGGGGATTTTATAAATATCCTTGTGGCCGTCACTTATTATTTTGCTCAGATTCAAGAGATATGTGATGTTTCTTTTGCCCTATAGTGTAGCTCTATAACTCAAACTGTGACCCAATGGATGGGACAGCCTTTTAATTCTGATGATTATAACCCAGCATGTCATCATGGACATGAAGGTCTTCTTGGAGAAACCTTCAAAACCTGCAAAAATTAAAATATCATAATAACCAATTCATTTCACTAATAGTATTTATAATAGTTTGTGAACATTGTATTCTGGAATATCATGGCATAACCATGATATCATATAAATGTATGAACATTCCCTCAGAATTGATTTTGCTTTCTTTAATTGGGATTAAATAGCCACCAGATAGCTCATAGGTCAAGGCCTATCTGAAGAGTGTTCTCTAGTTTTTAGAAAGAAAGAAAGTCATAGTATTTTCTTTATTTAATGTCAATTATTTGGGCTTATTTCTTCTTCCCTTTAAAAAGTATGTTTTATCATAATTAAAGGGCTACAGATTGCATGTGGAAAAGGACTCCTTTACTATACAAAGGCAACAGTATCTCCTACGCCCCTTATGCTGATACTATTTTAAATAATATTCTGGCAGATTTGCCATCAATAGATGTATCAACTTTTCTTTAACTCTTAACCAGAAAGAGCTAATAACTGAAATTATTCTTGATGCAAGGCCCCTTTAACTAATCCTGTAGGTGCCATATTCCCCTAAGAAGTTTTCAAGTGAGAGAAGCAAAGATTGGAGTTACAGGAAGCATGGTTTAGCTAGTAGACTCTTGGCCAAAGTTTGTCTTATCTTTAGGATTTTCTCCAAATTCTTCCAACAGTGTAGTGCTTTACATCCCGATATAAGTACAAATATAATTTCTTCTATAAATCCAACATGGTCATTGGCATTGAAAACTCCCTGCAGATTGGATAACATCCTTCCCCCTCTTATGAAATAATATTAATCCATAGTTGCAGTTCTCCTAACACAAAACCAGTGTTCTTAGTTCTGTTCAACTGGGGCTATCTACAATGAGGAAAAAAATCTCTAATTCTCTTTGTGGTTAAAAAAAAAAAAAGTCTGGTTTCCATAAACTGTGGTTTTGCTAACAAACTAGATCTGTAGTTTTATCATAAGTTAGTTTAAATGAAGTCAAAGACTTGAAAACAAAGATCAATATGCTTAAACTATATGACAACAGAGCATTCTGTGCTTCTGGCAAACTCTTCCTTCCTTATATATTGTATTAAAATATTAATGCTCCATAAAGTTGTTATGATTGGCATGCTCTGGTCACTTTTTCAGAAATGTCCATTTATCCTATCAAATCTGTTGGGAATGCAATAATGACATAAGAAATTATTAACTGACCTATGACAGAGCTCCCCTAAAATAAGACAAACCTTGCCCAACAGCCGACAGAAACATTAAACATTCCAGAAACATATGCTCACCACTTGGACATTTATATCAATACTAAGAATGCTGGAAAGAATTTGCTCTTGGACATGTCACTATAGCATGGCTACATTATGAGAGCTGTAATTATAATCTATTTACAAGTTCTAACTTAAATATTCTATTTAAAGCATTTCATCATTCTAAAGTGTTATGGCATTGTCTGGTCAAATATTTGCTTTGACTCTATAGCTCATTCGGGATGCTTTGTAATAAACCGATTAAATGCAAAATTTCAAGTTTAGGATTTACTCTGGACAAGTAAGATTATGGGAGAAGCCTCAATAATCAAAGTCTGTAGGAATTTCTGTTCTATTTTATACTGAATGAATATTAAAATACCTTTGAATTGGCAACTAGCCATTTTAGAACTCTACCAAAGGAAATAGTAAAACAAATTCATAAAAATATATGGGCAGAGATATTCATCATTATATTGTATGTTACTGACAAAAAAAGAAGCAACCTAAATTTCCATCAATAAAGAATGTTTCATTATTGCTTATCTATAGTTGAAATACTATATAGCCATTAAAAAATAGAGTGAGGGCTCCTGTGTGGTTCAGTCAGTTAAGCGTCTGCCTTCGGCTCAGGTCATGATCTCAGTGTCCTGGGATCGAGTCCTGCATCGGGCTCCCTGCTCAGCAGGGAGCCTGCTTCTCCCTCTCCCTCTGCTGCTCCCCCTACTTGTGCTCTCTTACTCTCTCTCTGTCAAATAAATAAAAATAAAATCTTAAAAAAAAGTTTAAAAAAACCAGAGTGAGATCTGTGTGCATTGACTTAATAATGCTCATGATATAGTGTACGTGGAAAAATGCAGTAGCAGACCACTATGTCTAACATATACCAACCTTAGAGGACAAAATTTGTGTATATAGATATAAATAGGGACAGGGGTATAAATCTCCCTATATGATTAAATAAGACTATGCAAGTTCTGGCTAAATAGGCATGAAACTGTTAAAAGCAGTTACTTTGATGGGCGCCTGGGTGGCTCAGTTGGTTAGGCGACTGCCTTCGGCTCAGGTCATGATCCCGGAGTCCCGGGATCGAGACCCGCATCGGGCTCCCTACTCAGTGGGGAGTCTGCTTCTCCCTCTCCCACCCCCCCTGCTTGTGTTCCCTCTCTCGCTGTGTCTTTCTCTGTCAAATAAATAAATAAAATCTTTTAAAAAAAAAAAAAAGCAGTTACTTTGAAAGAATAGAATTAAAAGTGTAGAAGCAGGGGATTTTCACCTTTTATCCTATATAATTTTTATAAAAGGTGATAGAATTATAGGTGAAGTAGATACAATGAACAAAAGTACAAAAACAAAATATTAGATGCATAAACTATTTGGAGCATTTTCTGCATGGCACAAAATGACCCCTTAAATAGTTATTATGGTTATCATCACTCCTACGAAATGGAAACAAGTATTTATAAAGTTTTTCAAAATACTGACCAGAGTTCCAATCAACTATTCCATTCCTAATGCCCGTGAAAGTCGTTTAAAAAGAGATAGGCCTTTTGGGGAGACACATAAGCCACATTTTTATGTCTAAGGTGTTAGGTACCAGATGCCGAAAAGAATTTGCTTAATTGTCTATATCTGTAAAACTATTTGTCAGCCATGGTGACAGCTTTAATATTAGTGCATGAAAAGGTGAAGTAGAATATAAGCTAATAAAATTTTAGTGGGAGAACTTTAATCAGCTTACTATCTGATGATCATATGAGTGAAACAAATCCTTCATTGAATTTATGAGCATGATTTTTCTTTGGGGGGGGTCATGATATAATCAAGATTCTAAGACTTGGAAAAAAGAAGAAAACTAAAGTAGAGCTTCTAAGAGTGATCCTCAGAAGGTACTGAAATATCATTGTACTTCAGATATACATTATCATTCCTTGAAACCTATAAATCTTGGCAGGCATTCATTGTTTTGCATGATGTATTTTTTTGTTGTTTTCCAGTGTTATTTCTGGCCATCACGGATAGCTACACATATATTTATTAAGAGTCTCAAGTGGAGAGGACTGCATTTGTAGGATATATAAATATTAATCTTTTAAGCTAATAATTCTCTTAAATATGGTGAAACACATCATTGAATTGAAGCCTCTGAAATCAAAGGAAAACCAAGTAGATTAGGAACAGACATTAGCAAATGGGTCAGAAGGTCGTGTGGCATATGACCAGCGCTTATAGAGTGTGGGTGGGTCTTTGGGGTAAGGCAGCTGGTTAAGAGCAATTCTCAGAGACAAATTCCACAGAAATCTGGAGGAGGGAGTCAGTCTAAGAAGTGGTCTCTTTAAACCAAATGAGATGTGAAGATGGAAAATATGTAGGGAAAGAGTTGAGGTTAGACTTTTTTAAAGAAATAGTGTATTTATTCTCGATGGTGGTTAGCTAATTAAAGAGAGTTCAAAATTCAGTCTTCTCTAGAGACTATTTCAATAGTCCCCAAAGTTTTGCATAACCATGATATTATATAAATGTATGAACATATTTTTATCTGCTCACATAAAACATAAACCATATTACAAAGCAATATAAACTCCAAAATATGCAAAAATGATCTGAACCTTGAGAAGACACCTAATTCCACATTCGAACAAAAACCTCACAGTCCAACAATAAACTAAACTATATCATTTATGCTGTACTTTTGACTGCTGTTGTAGAAAACCAGCATAAAAGTGACTTAAACAATATCTTTATGCTCACATACACATAATAATTGGGTATAAAGAGTTCTGGACCAATATGTAGCCTCTATGTTTTCAAAACCCTAGGCTTCTTTGATCTAACTGCTCTACCACCTTGATCCCTTATTGATAGTCAAGTCAATAGTACAGTGGGAAAAAGAGAGAGTACAGGGTTGGACACACTCCTGTGTAAAGGCAGAACCCAGACGGGACACACTTCTTTTTCTCTCATATTTCACGTGCTAGACTTTAGTTGCATGGCCACACCTAGCAATAAGGGCTGAGAAATGGAGCCTGTATTCTGGATAAGCAGGTGTCTGCTAAAAATTCTATTATCAAAGAAGGAGAAATTTTATAATGAGGGCTAACTCATAACATTGAATATGTTGAAGAACAACACCCTTCCATAAATATATTCCAGTATATAATGGCATGTCGTGAAAGGAATAAACAGGCTGCTATATGTTCTGTGGTATTTTCTATAAATACTTGATTTAATTTCACACTACAGAATATCTTTCTGTGTTAAGAAACAATTCAAAGTGATATTGACCAAATGCTGCACTTTTTTTGTGGAAAACTTCCCAGGAGCAAAACATTATACTGCACTTTATCTCTGGACAAATGTAATACATTAATTAGAAATGACTGATAAAATCAAGGATGTTCTCCTTACCTTATCTCCAAAATATGTATAAATTCAGGAAAAGTGCACTCATACTTGAAATGACCTTCTCATTCCTTTCTATGACCTTCTTGTTTTTTTCTGTCCCCTGAATGCCTATGTGGGAGCCTTGTAGCATGAGGAGGCTGTCATTGACCGATGGGTGACATAAAGAACATAGTAAATTACGCAAAAGATAGAATGGACAAAGATAGGAAGCCAGCTGGAAGAATATAAAAGGGAAGGAAAAGATTGTCTAAGAAATAAAAAACGAAAGGATGGATAAGCTAAGGCCCTAAGATATGTTGAATGAAAGCAAGGACTAATGGGAGAATTAGAGTTTGTTAATAAGCCTAGTATCATTTGACAAAGAGGGAAGGACTAGAAAGCAGGGAAAGTATATATAGCTTTGCAGATAGATTCATAATAACAGTATGATTTTACACTAAGTTCACATGGGTTTTAAAGACACAGTCTCGTTGAGTAGATTGTATTCTTTTTAAACTTCGTTTCCCTTGGTCAAGGCTTAGGGCTGGCAGAGAAGTCGTTACCCAGTGGAAAGTTGGCATGTAGAGAGTTAATGCTAGGTCTTCCCGGCCATATTTTAGCTGGGTTTGTGTCCCAGGTACATCTGGTAACTTCACTAATAGCTCATTTTGTGTTGTTAGGCCACTGAAAACCATCAAATTATTTTATGCCATTTAAACTGGTTTTTGCCTTACAAACAACGAGAAAGCCAAAAACATATTTGCAAGTATTTGGGGCTCAAATATTTTGCCTCATAATAAACATGATTCCCCTAAAACCACGTAGAAATGCATAAAGAAGAAAAATTATCATTTAATTATATGATAAAAGATAACATCAGATATAGTATCTGATAAGACTAGCCCCATTCCATGTATCTGGTATACCACTGTGAGCCAGATAGCGGTTCCTTACATGGTGATGCATGTAGTCCCTGAAACACTGCTGGAGTTCCCAAGTAAGACTCCTGTTTGACTAACACATAAGGCGAGCACCACAGGGAGGGAACAGTAGTGCAAGAGAAAGAGAGAAGGGGTGGGGCACAGGAAGAGGAGGAGAAGGAAAGGAGAAAGAGAGATAGAAAGAGAGAAGGATAAGCTATGATAGGATACCAAGAAGCCCCAGTCAATTGCAAGGAAAAGCAACAAGTCCTTGACAAAAACTGGATTTGTAGAAGGCTGGAATCAGATCCTAGTTCAGCACGATGCAATTGCGGTTATCACCAGCAGGAGTTTAAGGAGGAGACAAGGAATGTGAATTTGAGTCCAGTAATTATAGAGCAGGTGGAAATTATTGTTATTATTGTTATTATCAGTTCACCTGAGGAACTCCGCTGAATAGAGCCAGCCCTGCCTGGTTTTATATCCACCAGGCTGAAGGTAAAGCCCTGATGAGCTATTTCAAGTTCCTCAAATAGTTTCCCTTTGGGGGGACTTTCCCAAATCTCCTCAGCCAAATTAGTTGCTTGATTCTCTCTTCACTCATAGAAGACATCTCTTTTATAACATTTACTATAGAACCATTTGATAACTAAAGCCTAAGCTTGGTGGGGGCAGTTTTGTGTCTGTAACAGTTCAAATTTGTGTCTATATCATTCAGCCCAAGGCTTAGAACTCTATTCATAAGTGTTTGAATAAATGAATATTCCTGTCATGGTAAAGGATTTATTTTCAGAAAACAAAATCAGGTGTCTAGAGCATACGTATAAAGATGTAGAAGAAATGGAACCATACAACCCACATCAGAAACCATAATCTCCTATCTGTGCTCCCTGCTAGTTCCATGCTAAAACAGGGCATGAGGGAAGAGGGAGAAAAGAACTATGAAAATCTGGGTCTGTGAGGCAACCTTCAAGTTTGATTATTATTACTGTTTGTCTCAAAACAACTAATTCATTGTAACTAATCCAGTACAGAGAAATCATGGGGGTTAATGTTATTTAGAATCTACTCAGTTATTTCCAGAGACGAATGGGCAAGAGTAAGTGTAGAGGAGGAAAATATTAGAATATTCATTCACATTGATTTTTAATTTATCCTTTAATTTTATATATAGTTTATAAGATATATATTAATACAAAAGTATATGTTACAGTTTATAAGTAAATAACATACACATGGTCACTGAGGAGCACATGATCAAAAATGTTGGGAAGCCACTGGTTCAGAAATTCTCCAGCTTTTCTGGTTCATGTCATTCTGAGGAAGTTGGGGGTGGAGTGGAGGGGAAATGACAGGAAAAATAGAGTAAGAGATTGAAAGACAAATAAGTAGGAGAGATTAAGGGATTTGTTTAGAAAGTGTCAGACAATAGTAAATTTCTTTGTAATTTATATCGTGAAAACCACATGAAGTAGGGAGATTTGCTGCCAGGTGCCTCTAAGGCAGAAAAATATACTCTGAATGACAGCAATTAGATCTGGATGTTTCTTGTTCCAGATATTTTTTTTTTAAAGTAGTTATGATGTGTGGTGAGCCTCTGATCCAAGCAGTGACTTGGGCCCAAACTGCAAATTTACATTATTAGTAGCAAGATCATTAATAAATTCACATTAACCAAACATCAGAGTTTATTGGAGCAAGAATTAATACATGTTTATGATGTTATTTTAAATAATTAATAGGTATTTCAGAGCCAATTGCACATTAGAGGCTATCGTAATAGTAAAACTGATTTAGTTTCTTCCTCATGGATTTCTGTTACTATAAACCAGGACCAACTTATTAATCTTTTAATACCAACAAAACCATCATAGGCTTTGGCTGCGTCCCTCCAAGAAATGCCAATATCCACAAAAGTTGGGATAACTAACGTCGCCTATGGAACAGGACCCTGCCTCTGTTATCTGGGCACCAAGTTCAGTGGTGCCAACAGACTCTGTTCACTTTCTGGCTCATGCTCTTAGAAATAAAGTACTTATCCCTGCTGCCAACAAGATCTCTATTCCACAGATAATGTTCTAACTGTCAAGAAAATTATAGTGCTATTTTAGAGATAGCCTTACAATTTTCAAAGGAAACATAAGCAAAGAAGAAAATACACTTTTATTCTTTTTTTCAGTTCTGTTTCTGCATTGGCACAGGAATAAAGCTAGTGATTCATCAAACTCTTCGATTTGGGATTCTATTTTTTGAGCCACTAACTTCAAAAGGATTTTATATACATTAAGGGTTTTTATATACATTAAAAGTTAACCCAGAGGTTTTTTTTTAAAAAAAAGTTGAAATAGCATTATTATTTGGTCTAGAAAATGAATGGCTTGGTCTGAACTTGATTGTGTTTTTTTTAAGATTTTATTTATTTATTTATTTGAGAGAGAGAGAGCGAGAGAGAGAGCACAAGCAGGGGGTAGAGGGAGAAACAGGCTCCCTACTAGGCAGGGACCTGCTAAGCAGGGAGCCCACTGTGGGGCTCCATCCCAGGACCCTGGGATCACGCCCCGAACCAAAGGCAGATGCTCAACTGACTGAGCCACCCAGGTGCCCCAGTCTGACCTTGATTTTCTAACCGAGAGAATAAGCTGTTGATGAGGAGAAAGAGCAGAGTCTAAATTGCAGGGTGTCATTTAGTCTTTGTAAAGCTGATTTGTCCCTAAAAAAAAATGAAGACAACATTCCCTACATCACATGGTTGCTACAACATTAAATGAGATAGAAAATGTGATTAAACAAACTACCCAGTACAATTCCTGTAACAATCCATTTTTTAACCAAAATTCAAGGTGAATTGACAATTACATAACTGAAAAATTGCAGGCAGAATCTATATTCACAGCATAAATAGCAGCCAGGGTCAGTAGCCACTTTAGTTGGAGATTTCTGGAGTGCTGCATGGCCCATGGTAAGTCTCCACACCGTCTACACCGTGGGTATGCATAAGTAATTAAGCCAGTGGACTCTGAAACCAAGGTGCTTTCCCTCACTTGTAGCTTTGTAATCTTGTATGTTACCGATTTTCTCTGTGCCTCAGTTTTTTCATCTGTATAATGGAATACGTCACTCTGTTGTTAGGAAGAGTGAATGTTAATATAGAGAAGTAATGAAAACAGTACCTGACAGGTAGACAACCCCATGGACTTTAGCTATTAGTAGCAATAGTTTTGGTTTGTTTGTTTGTTTTACTAAATTGTCCTGTAGATCTGAGAGTAAGATGAACTGTCTGAGAACAGGTGTGGGGAAAGACTGACAAAGCCTGAGAGAGGATTTAGAAAATAAGTCAACCCTCATGGACATCTTTGCTATCTAAATATCATTATACAGTAAGGCCTGGAATATGTATTCATTAACTAAAATATTAAGGACCTTCCCTGTCCCAGCACTTTGTCATGTGTGGTATAAGATCCAAATAAAAATCATATATGCATCCTTACCTAAAGGAGTTTACATATTGAAAGGGCAATGTAACATAATAACAAATAACAACAAAATATTCAGTTAAATTAATTTTAATTAAACTATTCCTTTTAGAACCTAATATGATATTAAGTTTGGAACCACAAGTACATTAACATCATAATTCAACCTAACCCAAGGTAGAAAGTATTAAAATCTGTGGAGCTAGGAGCACTACAGGCTAGGAGAGGGACTCTGTCCCTAGTGAGGAAGTCAAAGAAAGTTTCACCAAGTGATGCTTGAGCTGCGCTTTGAGGAATGCAAAGACAGTGCCCTTGTGAGAATGAAGGAGAGGAATCTCTCTGTCTCTACTTTAAATGTTCTTGAGGAGTAAAACTTTATTTTCTTTAAATACACAGGTTTCAGTCTTAGGGAGTAAATGAAATAAATACTTCAAGAAAGCCATTTTGTAAACAGTCACTTTTAAATGCTAAGGTGTCTTTTGCAAACTTTCATGGGGATATAAACATCAAAAGAGGAGGACAGTACTTCATATGCCATGCTTTAGCTTAGGCAAAGCAACTTTGTTTTCAAACTTAGATTTTTAGCTTCTGGGCTCACTTAACCTTAAATAAATAAATAAATAAATAATCAGATTTCAGTATACTAATGAGCCCCCCACACACACACACACAAAAAGCTAGCTGTGTTAATTTGCTCCCAGCTAGTATTTGGTTAGCAGAAAAGTGAAATGAAGAACGTGGACATTTGCTTGATGACTAAAACATTATTGGGAGATGTACTCACAAATGGTTCAACTATAAAATGGTGATGAGACAGTGATTCTCAATAATTTTCATAGTCTCATAGATATGTAAGAATCACCTATGGCGTGCTACTAATTAATTTTTTATGATGGGCAATCATAACAAGGCGATTTAAAAGCATAATTGACTAAAAATGTAAGAAGTAAAAAACAAGAGAGTAATTCCTTGCTTGTTAAAAATTCAATTCTGATTGCGATGTTTCACATTCCACTCACATACTGGCCTGATACAATTGAAAATTTTCTTTAGAGTCACTTTGAAGTGGTACCCAAAGGTATTTCAGTCGGAGTATAACAGATGAGAAATGTGCTTCATGAATATCTGATAAAAGGTCAAATTTCAATTTTCATCTTCCTTGAGTTTAAATAAAGGAGTTCTTTAATAATAAGAGCCCACAGTCTCTCTGAGTGATGTGAATTGTCTGATGGATGACAATGTGTGCAGAGGACAGCACTCTGACCATGCCGTTCCTCCTCTGTTTTTACACAGTGAAAGATTGGGGCTCACGCTCAGTGTGCTGATGACAACCTTCGTTTTTAACACTGTGATTTAAATATTATTTAGATTGTGTCAATTTGTAGCATAAAATCCATTCTATGAATTTTTGAATGAGTTCAACTTTTTCTTAAGAGAATTGTGAAGTGTCTAAAGCCTGTAAGCGGAATATTAAGGATAAAATATGTTTACTGAACGAAAATATTATATAAGTATATACACAGATGTAAATTAATATATATAATACATATATAAAAATTACATACCTGTATAAATTAATTTTCAATGTCTGCAATAATCAGGCACAATCTGAGATGCCGTATTTGGCTCCCTGCAACAATGCAGTCTTTATTGAGACTTGGAGTAGAGGATGTGACAAAACACAGAGGAAGTAAGTGGTCACTACCACAGGGACATTTGCAAGTTGGCTGGTGGTGTTCTACTCCCACATGTTTCCAAGGGAGATGTAAAAGGAAACCAGATGCAGGCGAGGCCTCTGTGGTAAATATCAACTTCAAGGTCAATGGACCATTTTCTCACTCCTCCACCCTCCCACCAAAGGCACAGGGAAGTGAAGTTTGGTCAACACAGCAGACCAGTGCCTACATTAAGAAACAAATAGCTGAGCTCTTGGGTGCAGAGTTGTTATTTCTCCCAGGATGTATTTGCCATTGGGTATCAGGACGTTAATTTTGACCCATTTCTCAATAACATCCCTTGCATTTTGTCTTCATCTTGCTGTAAGATAGTAGCATGATGCTTAACATCCTGTCACATGTTCATTTACCCAACAAGCAAGACATTGTCTGCTTGACTAGATTGGTGTAGGCAGCATCCTACAAACAAATATGGGATGAGAGACAGAATTTGCTTTTCATAGGTTCATGGAATGTTCCAGCTGGAAGGGACTTCGAACATTCTTGCATTTCACTTTAACTGGAATAATGTGTGTGTATTGACAAGGACAAGGGGCTATAATTTAGAGTGTTAATAGTGGTATGTCCTGTTACCAACGTAAAGTTGCTGCCCCACGGAGAAGATGCTGAGTTGCATATTATCATGGAGAAGCTATAATTTAAAAGTAATCAGAAAGAATTGGCCAACATCAAAATGTAACACAAACCTAATATTAAGGTTTTTTTGAACGATGAAAAGAAATGTTTTATCCTTCTATTTCAGACATTTGTCCACTTGGTGTGCAAAAAAGAAAAAAAAAAAACCCACAGCTTTAAGAATTTAACTGCCATTTCAGGTATCTGCTGACAAGAATATAAAATATATTTTTAAAAAACTGAAAATAGAGTCTAAAATAAAGTTTATTTTTCTCAGCTTCTCCTGGTTTCTAGTTTTATACTAAAAAGTTACTCTTTCTTGAGGCATGAATTTTCATTTAATTCAATTATTCTGTACTCTTTCCCTGTGATCAACATAGGCTTATATCATAAATATTATCTCTATCCACTTAGAAGTTACAAAGTGGTTTCTCTCAGATGTCTTCAGTGTTTGGGTTGAGGCATGATAAATTTTAAACAAGCTGAAAAGTATTTCAAACAAGTTCCATACTGTGAGCAATCATTAAGGAGGCAAGGAGAGAAAGGAAATTAGCCAGCAGATTTCAGTATAATCTTCATGCAAATTTCTTAAGCATACTAGTGATTATGTAAAGCACTAAATTTTTATACTTAAAATTTGACATAGACTAGAAATAAAAAGCATGCGAAATTGTCCATCAGCCTATTCTGGGCAACTTAAAATGGAAATAAATCTGTTCTTCACATGCAATACATTATACTTATTGTAATCCTAAATTTCCAAACCTGAACCCTGAGATCATTTATTTTATTGATAGAAAATAAATAGGCAATAGTCATAATTGCTTACAGGAAGCCAGTTGATTACAAACTTTAATTTCTAACTTTCACATAAATCTTTTCATTTTTAAGGGGGCCAGATTTACTCAGGAGATGTCAATAGATAAGACACAATGCTGATATAGTCACTTATCCACTTATATTGAGCTGCTGCCCAATATTTGTGCTTCCAGTATTCCCTTCTAAAGTCAGAGCACTGTACAATACTTAGCTGGAGCTCCAATTACCGTACAAGTCATTGGAACGAAACTTGGTGACATAAAGTTGCTGGAGGTAAGGGAGGATGGTAAAGAAGGGCAAGAAGAGCTGCGGTCTCGAAGAAGGAAAATTTGTGTGCTACTATTTGTTATCAACGTACATTGAAGTCATGTAAAATCCATTGTTTATGATGAGAGACTAAAACAGAATACTGCGAATAACAAAAATGCCCACACTGTGGTTTGATTTCCTACATAACATGGAGGCGGGCTCGTGGAAGAAATGTTAAGAGTCTCAGTCTCTACTAAGAAGCGAATAGTCGAAGTGTGTTAGTCGAACCTAGGAACCACTGCTATTGGAAGGGAATGTAAAACAGCCACAAAGTCATGCCTAAACTACCAAAGAGGGGTAGGCGACACACTTGCAGTGAATAATAACCTTGACTAGGGATTTTTGTGGTGATGGTTCTGCATTTCAAATCCAAAGAGTTATACTTGACACAGTGTTTTCAAGTAATTGTTACCATTTCAACCACTTAACGATAAAACTTGATTCTGAAGGAATTATTAGCAAATTCACAAGCATTTAATCCGCTGAAGTTGCTGGCCAGTCCCCTCACTGATGCCCGGTGGTCTTGCTTCCATGTGTCAGTCATTACGTACCACCCCTGTCAGGGGCAGTGGGCACCCAGGTGAGAAGCTGCAGGCAGATTTTTCCCGAAACGCACTACTGTTTGCCTTGAGGGACTGCTTATGTTCAAAGTGACATATTTACCTTCTGCCCCTGCTGCCGCCTCCGTTCTTTCTGCACAGAATTCCACTGCCACTTTGATAACACCCTTCTGCATTCCTAACCTTTTCATGAAAACTTTTTGAAACCAAAAGAACTAAACAGGTACATATAATTAAGAGTGAGTCATAAGCAATATCCAACCCCCAAATGTATAGTCCCATCCTTTCACTTAGGAAGGGGTTTAAAAAGTCAAGTTCACTTTGGAGCGGTGCCAATTAAAGTGTATCCACAGCTCTAAGAACGGAAGGAGATCAATCCATTTGTAAAAGATGTGTTTCAGAAATTCAAAATGTTTATTAAAAGCGGTTGCTAGATCCATATCGTTACCCCTCCTCCCCTCTCTCTTTCTGTTTCTCTCTCTCTCTCTCTCTGCACTAGTCATAGAGCCAGAAAGAAAGCTCAGATGAAAAGTTGAGAGCTTTGGAATACATCTTCACTTTAGAAACACTTGTAGAGATACACCTGTGAGTTTAGCAGTAACTAACAATAGTTATGAATATAATAATTCTCCATCCTCAATATTTCTCATCCCCCTCCCCTTAATCAAGTTACTGCAACATCATCCTAACTGATTTCTTTGGATTCCAGTCCTAAAAACCACAAATCCGCACTTCACGCACTTCATGCTGCACTCCAAATTATCTTTATCCAATGCAAATCTGCCCCATTCCCCTCCGTACCTTTAACATTCCAATATGCTAGACATGGTTTTCAAGGACAGTCACATCCTGGGCCCTGTTCGCCTTTGTACTTTCTTCCGTGCTTCTCCTCATCTCACATTTTACAGCCACATTAAACTTCTCTCTGTGACCTGAATTCAGCATATGCTCGCTCTCCCCCAGAAAGCTCGCTCAGCCCACCGTCCTGCCCCTGGCATTTTTCAGGTCGCATGTCACTTCACTCAAATAGTCTCCCCTGAACCCCTCAGCCTGAATTGGGGGCTCCTTCCTTCCAGGTGTCATCTGTGTGTGCTGTAATCCCCTGTACATATCTTAGCCTAGCACTTAGCACACTGGGTTGGGCTTAACCTATTCACTTATCCATATCGTAGTGACTGAATTGTGGAGCCCCCCCAAAGTATGTGCATATCCAAATCGGGAACCTGTGAATGTGATCTGATGGGGGAAGAGGGTCTTTGGAGATGTAATTAAGAATCTCAAGATGAGACCACCCTGAATGACCTGGGTGAACCCTACCTCCAATGCCAAGTGTCCTTATACATGACAAAAGAGACAACAGACACAGAGCAGAAGGCCGTGAGAAGATGGGGGGAGAGATTGGAACTAGGCAGCCAAGGAGCACCTGGAGCTTCCAGAAGCTGGAAAAGGCAAGGAAGGGTCCTCTCACAGAGCCTTCTGAGGGAGCACAGCCCTGCCAACACACTTTGATTTCTGGCCTCAGGAACCGTGAGAGAAAAAAGTGCTGTACTTTGAGCGTGCCTGGGTGGCTCAGTCAGGTAAGCGTCTGACACTCAACTTCGGCTCAGGTCATGATCGCAGAGTCGTGGGATCAAGCCCCACGTCAGGCTCTGCGCTGAGCAGCATGGCACCCGCTTAAGATTCTTTCTCTTCCTCTCCCTCTGCCCCTCCCCCAACTCCCTCTCAAAAAAAAAAAAAAAAATCCTGTACTTTTAAGGCCCTAAGTTTGTTCTAATTTATTAGAGGCAGCCTCAGGAAATACGGTAGCCCCCCTTTTCCGCGGTTTTGGTTACCCCCCAGCCAGCTGCCTTTGGAAGCGAGGCTCCTCCTTCTGACGCAGAATCTTGACGTCACAGTCGCCCGCAGAGGCCCCCGAACTACCTCATCACCGCACGTACTCTCGCCCTGCGGGCATTTTACCATCTCACGTCCTGGCGGGAGGGGTGAGTACGGTTCCATAAGATACTATGAGAAAGGGGCAATAGTCAAGTAGCTTTTATTATAGTATATTGTTAGAATTGTTCTATTTCATTGTTGTTGTTAATCTCTTACTGTGCCTAATGAATAAGTTAAACTTTGTAAGAGGTATGTATGTAGAGGGAAAAACAGTGCCTAAGGGGTTTGGTACTATTCGCGGTTTTAGGAATCCACTGAGGGTCCTGGAACGTTTCCCCAGCGGATAAGTGGGGGAGGTGGGGGGACTTCTGTAGTACATAAACCTACACATCATGGGGCGCCTGGGTGGCTCGGTTGGTTGAGCGGCTGCCTTCGGCTCGGGTCATGATCCCGGAGTCCCGGGATCGAGTCCCGCATTGGGCTCCCTGCTCGGTGGGGAATCTGCTTCTCCCTCTGACCCTTTGCCCTCTCATGCTCTCTCTCACTCTCTCTCTCTCCAATAAGTAAATAAAATCTTAAAATAAATAAATAAATAAAATAAAAAAAAATAAAAAAAAACCCTACACATCATATGAAATTCCTTGAAATCAGGGACTAGCATACCCAGTTTATTCACCGTTCTCCCCCTAATGCCTAGAGTGTGCATGGCATATAGGATGCACTTATTACATTTCTGTAGAACGAGTGAGTGAGGGAAGACAGGCACAGCACGTTGAGCATTACCTTAGTGTAATAATTCACACTACTTTTTCACTCTCTCCTTGTTCCAATTAAATCACTTAATCGCCTCACACCATATTTCCTCATCTTTAATTTTATCTGATAGTTCTTTGGAAATTGTAATAAAAATAACTATAAACTATAGCCAATAACATGAGGACACTTCTACAGAGAATGTAACTTATTTTGTTTGAGAGAGAGCATGCTTTCCATAATTATAAGTGATTATATGAAGTAAAAATCCCTGAATCAGTTCCAAGCCTTAAATTATCTCGGTGCTTAACTCGAGAAAAGATGCTTCCAGTAAGATAACATTGATTTATTTACCGACTCCATATTTTTATCTTTTTATAAGTATAAGTGATACATGCATAGAGCCAAAAAAAAAAAAAAAGTATAAAATGAAAGTTAAATTTCTTCTCTGACTAGTCCCATTTTTCCAGACTACCATTGTCAACTGTCTCCAATTCTGGTTCATTACCTAAATAACTATAAATATATACTTTTTAAATATTTATAAATTAGTGACAGTACATAGAATTTATGATGTTCACTTGTGAAAGCTATTTCATTCATATATTTAACAAGTATTCTTTGACTGCCATTAACAGTTTGCTAGGACTGTTGTCACACAGTACCTCAAACTGCGTACTACAGTAGAAAGTTATTGTTACAATTCTGAAGACCAAAAGTCTGAGATCAAGGTGTCAGTAGGGTTAGTTCCTTCTGTTGGCTTTTCCGTGCCTCTCTCCTAGCTTCTGATGGTCTGCTGGTAATTTTTAGTGTTCTTGGCTTATGGACAATCATCTGATCTCTGCCTTAATGTCCACATGGTGTTGTGTGTGTCTGTGCCCAGATTTCCCCTTTTGGTAAGGACACTAGTCATATGGGAATGGAGGTCCATCCTACTCTACTGCAACTTCATAAATTGTCAACATATGAAGTTGTCATTCAACCCATAACAATCGCTTATATTATGCTAAGCACAATCGATGTAATGGACTAAAACAATGGCTGACAAATTTTCTATCATCAAAAATTTACTTTCGATGGAATTTAGTGTTTTCATACTAGCTCAAAGTTTCTCCCCTGTACCTACTGATTTTTATTATTTATGTATTTTGTAAAAGATTTTACTTATTTATTTGAGAGAGAGAGAGAGACAAAGAGAGTGTGGGGGGAGGGGCAGAGGGAGAGAATCCCAAGCAGACTCCCCGCTGAATGCAGAGCCCCATGCGGGACTCAATCTCAGGACCCTGAGATCATGACCTGAACTGAAACCAAGAGTCAGATGCCCAACTGACTGAGCCATCCAGGTGTCCCTATTTATGTATTTTTAGTTCCTCTGGTATTTGCCTTCATGAATATGCCTGCTAAGTAAATGCTTATTTGTCCTTTTGTTGATTATCCATTTTAAATCGTATTGTATTTCCATTTGAAAGTTTAGAAAATTAGCACTTGTCTCTTGGTCTACCTCTTCTCCCCCATTCTGTCTTCCAATTTTTGTTGATAGTATAATTTTTATATTTTCAAGGCTTTAACATATACATTCTCTCTTGTGGCTAAAATTAATCATTCCATGTTTATAAAATTCAAAATCCACAAAAGGCTTTATAATATGTAAATATCCATTCCAGGAAAAATAAATAAATAAAACAAAACAGTAAAATCGGATCACAGAGAAGCAGATGTAAATCTTGTCATTAAAAGGGAGATCACCCAGGCATCGAGGTCTAATAGATTTTATTTTAAAATCCTTCTGATTTGCTCCCATTTTCTATGTCACACATCTTTTGTGTTTCCATGTTCTTTAGCTTTCTTATATTCTTATTTATTTGGTTGACATATGTCCTTAAATAACTTTATCACATAATTAGGATTATTTTTTAAGTTCTTTTATATCCATAAGGGTTGTTACTTGTTCCATATTTTAATTAACGATTAAACAGGTTTAGAACTCTAGGCTCTTTTCTTTTTTTTCTTTTCCTTTTCTTTCTCTCTCTCTTCTTTTTTTTTTTTTTTTTTTTTGCCTTGAGAAACTTGATGACATTCCTTGACTCGCCTGTGACCCAGTATATAAGATATGAAGATCTATGCCACCCTGATAACTTGGTTTTAGTAACTTATTTTTAAATCTCTGGATGTTCTTAAGGTATATTCTTTATCCTTGGAGTTATAAAATTTACTAGGATGTGACTATGAATATTTTTGCTTCTTTTGAATGCAACCTGTTGTTTACTAAGATCATTCAGTCTGAAAAGCTATGTCTTTCATCAGCTTAGGAAATATTCCTTACAATATTTTAGTGAGTACTGCCACCTCCCCTTGTTTCTACCCAGAATTCCCATTAGATGTTTTTGAATAACCTGTGTCTATGTCTCTTAACTTCTATCTATTATTTAACACTTCTTTGAATTTTTGCATATTTACTCTGAGATTTCCTCGACTCACTGGACCAAATCAGCAACTTGAATCTTCAGATAGATTCATTTTACCATTTGTTGTCCATTAAAATATTTATTATTGGGGAGGGTATGTGCTATGGTGAGTGCTGTGAATTGTGTAAGACTGTTGAATCACAGATCTGTACCTCTGAAACAAATAATACATTATATGTTAAAAAAAAAAAAAGAAGAAGATAGCAGGAAGGGAAAAATGAAGGGGGGGAAATCGGAGGGGGAGATGAACCATGAGAGACTATGGACTCTGAGAAATAAACTGAGGGTTCTAGAGGGGAGGGGGTGGGAGATGGGTTAGCCTGGTGATGGGTATTAAAGAGGGCATGTACTGAATGGAGCACTGGTTGTTATACGCAAACAATGAATCATGGAACACTACATCAAAAACTAATGATGTAATGTATGATGATTAACATAACATTATAAAAAAAAAGGAAAAAAATTTATTATTTCAATTCTATTTTTAACTTACATAGCTCTTTCTTTTTGTCATTTAATTACCTAGTTGATAAACAGTTATTGAGCACTTACTGTGTGCCAAGCACTCTTCTGGATGTAAGAGATAAAAAATAACATCTTCGCTCTCAAGGATTTACTTTCTAATATAGGAAAGCAGAAAGTAAATCCAACAAATGAATGGTAAGCCAACTAAGGAGTAGAACGAACAAAAGAATGGCCAGAATCAAAGAGTAGGATCTTAGCAGCCATGTGAAGGAACTGTTTCTAAAAGGAGAGTGAAATCAAATATTTCAAATGTTGTGGGTAGATCAAGAAGAAACGTGGCATTTAACAACATAAAATCCATTGGCTGTCTTGTTCATAGTTTGGTGGGGGGAGATGCTTGCTTTCAGAGGGTTCAAGAGCAAAAGGGGGGTCAGGAATTGAAGAAAGTAAGCAGAGCCAGCTATTAAATAATGATTTAATATTTTCTGTAAAAGAAAATGAAGGAAGAGGGTGAAAGCCAGAAGAGGATGTGGAGTCAAGAGAGAATTGTTTTTTGTTTTTTTTTTTAAAGATTTTATTTATTTATTTGAGACAGAGAGAATGAGAGAGAGAGAGAGAGAGCACATGAGAGGGGGGAGGGTCAGAGGCAGAAGCAGGCTCCCTGCCGAGCAGGGAGCCCGATGCGGGACTCGATCCAGGGACTCCAGGATCATGACCTGAGCCGAAGGCAGTCGCTTAACCAACTGAGCCACCCAGGCGCCCAGGAGAGAATTGTTTTTAACGTTTAATGGGAGATATTTGTCCGTCATATTTGGAAGCTCAAAAAATGACCCAGAAGAAATATCATTGCTACAAGAAAGGCAGCAGCTCTAGGAATGATGTCCTTGAACTGGTAAAGGAGGAGGCAACCCAGTGGCCAGTGGAGGGATTGGGCTTAGATGGAGCTGAGACCTCATATGTGTAGCAAGAGGGAAGGTGAAGCATATGGAGTATGTTCTCTGCTTGCTCTTTGATAGTAATGTGTTCATGTTTATAGATGGAGCATTCTCTTAAACCTCTCTGAGAACACTAATTATAGGGATAATTTAATGTGAGGTTTAGAGGTTTTTAATGTGGAGTTGGTATTACCTGAATTATTTCTTTCTGTGCAGCAGTCTGTTTCCCTGCTATTGATTTTTCTTAACGATTTAGTGATTTTGGTTCCCCTTCCTTGTTATGACTAAGGAAATTTGGATAGCGTAGGTAACTGGTGTGTGATCTCCCAATGATTTTTGTAGGAATCCATGTTTAGTGTAGGAATCATTTATTTCCACTTCTCATGTCTCCATCCTACCCACACACTCATCTCAGCATTAGGAGGTACTATAATAAATCCCTTGCTATCTCTCTGGATCCAGTTTTTTTTTCTCTTATTCTAGTTTATTCAACATAGTATAGTCAGATATAAACTTGCTAAGAAAACACATTCAAACCAGGTTATTTCCCTTCATTAAAAAGCTAACCTAATCTCTTGGTTTTTATCAACTGAGGATAATAACTCCCGCCTGTAATTTAAAGTTCTCTGTTTAGTCCTTGTTAAAATTTTAAGCTTACTCTCACTATTCTAATGAGTCTTATAGAGACCCACCACAAATTCATGCTCTCTGGCCTCTATGGACTCTTAGGTTCTCTTAGTCACTCTAAACACCTAGTTGCCTCATTCCAGCATTTACCACTTAACCGTTTCAAACTCCTTCGAATTCTTTAAGTTCCTGAAGTTACGTCTTCCTCCCTGAAAATATCTTCACTGAGGAAAGAAGTAAAATGAATGAAAATTAATCTTTTTTTTTTTTTTTTAAGATTTTATTTATTTATTTGACAGAGAGAGGGCACAAGTAGGCAGAGTGACAGGCAGATGGAGAGGGAGAAACAGGCTCTCCGCCGAGCGGGGAGCCGGATGCGGGGCTCGATCCCAAGACCCCAGGATCATGACCCGAGCCGAAAGCAGCCGCTTAACGGACTGAGCCACCCAGGCGCCCCGAAAATTAATCTTTTTAAAAATTTTGTTTGAAGGTGAACCTAATAAATGCCCTGATTTGGTGGTACCATATGCACGTTGAGGTCAAAGACTATGTATGTCCCTTGTGTAGTCTCAGTGATTGGTATGGTATAGTGAGAAACAGGGAGTTGTGTAGCAGGTAGATGGATGGATGGGATGGGTGAGTGAGTGTGTACTCCCCCAGCCATAGTTGACTCCAGAGTTGTGTCCATTTTCAGTTTGTTTGGTGTAGGAGAAAAGAACAACTTCCCTTGCTATGTGTCTGGTTGAAGGGAGAAAGATTCTGTTATGGTGATGTCCTCTCATATCCTTGAGTCTATTGTGTTAATCTTTGGTTTTACGAACAGGAAAGAGTATCCCATAATAAAATTATAAATGTTTGCGTGGACATATATTTTTGTTAATATATTCAATCATTCATTCATTCAGCATTGTTTTTACGATCTAATATTTAGGCATCATGTTAGTTGCCTGGTAATCAAAGGTGAAAAAGTTACTATCATTCTCCTTAAGAAACTCAAAAAACATGAAGGGTAAACTTTCATAACTCTAACTCTTAAGGAAAGTGCTCCGTTAGTGTGAGGACCATTCATCCTGGTTTTCTGGCCACTCTGATTTATGCCTGTTGTCCCCACCTCCTGCCTACTTTACTCCCCCTTTCACTTTCTGAAATGTCTCATTTAGGTGACAAATTACATCGTCTACTTATATACTAGCCAAACTAAAAAGAATTGGTCCGTGGATGTGTATGTAAAAATGAAACGTGCCTTGTCTCCTCTTCTAAATGTAAACTTCTTAGTAGCATTAAAAAAAAAAAAATCCTGCTGAAATTAGTAGAATATATTTGCTTTTGTTTTTAATTTTCCTAATTTTTTGAAAACCTCAATCCAATCTGTTTTGATAGAGATTAAGTTTTAGATGACTAGTATAATGCTTTAAAAATATCATGGAAAATAAGGCCTCTTATACTTGGCTGTTCACAGAAAGCTGTGGAAATGCTAATATTCACAAAGCTATAAATGATACTAATTACATTTCTGAAGAAATACTAAAATAACTAATTATGTATTCTATTTAAAGTTCAAAAAGTATAAAACACTTATTACTTTTAAATTGATCATTTCATACATCACAATTCCTCCCCATAGCTTCTTTTTGCTTTAGGAGGCAACTCACTCACTTTCCTTATTCCTTTGGAAATGGTAAATATACTAAGAACTGGTTATCTCATTAAAGCTTCTACACGATCCATTCATAACTCAGTGGAGAACTGGTTGTGAAATAGTTAATGACCCAAGCATGTGGGAACCACAAAAAACACAAGATTGAAGGTAATGATGAGTTTAGGTTCATTCTCTTTTTAGAGACTAATTTCACTCAATGCTAATAAGTTTTTTGAGTTGACATCCTGGTCTCTTTCACATCACAGGCTCAGTTCTTAATGCCACATACCCGGCACTTGTCAATCAGCCTCAGGATTTACATTTCCCCAAATTTACCTGATAGCTGAAATACACCAAGGAGTCTCCCCATCTCTGAGATTCTATGGTTATGGTTGTATTTTTCTTTTCATTTTGAAACTACTACTGTTTATAATCTCTATTTTCTATGGTTGCTATTCATAAAAGCGTCTTTTTTCACTTTCTTTCTTTAATTCACTAAGTCCAAAAATCTCCATGGCTTCTGGGCACATGCTAAGAATAACAGGAAATTCATTATTACAACCACTATGTTTTAGCCAAAGCCCTGATAGGAAAGATGGCCTTTGCTGGGCCCTCAGAATCAGAAAACTAAAGTCCTTCTGAACCAAAATCGAAAATCAAGGTTTTTTTCAGACTAAAGATTTTTGAAATAAACTTTAATTATTAAGATATCTGCACTGTATTATAAAAAGCACCTTTTTTCAAGTATTTTAAAAACAAATTCAACCCTGATGCAACACATTTAAGTCAAAAAAGGAAAACCAGTTACAAATATTTAGAAATTTACTATTTTTATAAACTGAAATTATAATTTGGTCTTGTCTATTAAAAATGCCATTATAATTACATCACTATCAAAATATGTTCTCATTTAATGGTTAAGACCTGCACTTTGATTTGGTATAAAACCACAAGAGATTTAGCGTGACCAAATAAAAGAAAACCAATTTACGAAAATTTTGGCAATTATTCTCAGAGGTCTTTTATTCCCAGTAAGCCAAATTGACAAATTTTTGCATAAATACTACAGAAGAGTAACATGGAACTGTTATTGTTTCTTATATTATAATGGAGGGGGCACAGAATTAGCTCCTGGAAGAGTACTTTTCTCATCCCAGCTTTGACAACACCTGTTACTTAGAGCAAGCCTTTCCCTCAGGATTGTTTCCTCATTGTTTAAGGGAAGCTATTAAATTAAGAAATCTTTCTTTTCCTTCCAGCTCCCCATTTTTCTGATTACCACATACTTGTTTGTTAGTAAATTGTGTTTGGGTCTCAATATAGCAAGTATTATTTATTTGTCAGTGTTTACTTTCAAACATTAGAATTTGTCACACAAAGTTGTCACTGCAATGGAAAGATGATGACCATGTCCCTGAAAAACAAGTACTTCAAAAATTCCCTTCTAAAAACCTATCTTCCTGTCCCATGTGGATGGTTTACTCATAGATTTCACCTGAGCATTGAGTGTCTGTCTTAGTCTGATCAGGCTGCTATAACAAAATACCATAGGCTAAGTGGTTTAAACCATAAACATTTGTTTTCTTACAGTCCTGGAGGCTAGAAGTCTGAGATCTGGGGGCCAGCATGGTCTGGTTTTGGTGAGAACTCGCTTCCTGGTTTATGAATGGCCACCTACTGTGTCCTCACATGGCCAAGAGAGGAAGCTCTGGTTTCTCTCCCTTTTATTATGAGGATGCTGATTCCATCATGGGGGCTCCCTCATGACCTCACCTAAAACTAATTAATTCCTCAAGACCTCACCTTGTAATACCATCGTGCTGAGGATTAAGGCTTCAACATTATTTGGGTGGTGGTGTGGGGTTGGAGGGACAAAAATATTTAATCCACAGAAGTATCTCTCTTGACATATCAGGTCAGCATATCACCCTCTACCCCAAACTCTTGATGTTCAGCATCACACAGTTTGGCTCTTGGTGGTTCTCAGATTCCTTCATGTTTGTCTCCTCAACTATAACCTCTCTAAGGCAAAGACAAGTTTTTGTTTTTTTCCTTACTTTTACAATGACTAGTATTTAGGCACTCAGGAAATAATTTATTGATAGATTGATACCTCTATATTGCTGAGTAAAATATTTTACTAAAAAAATGTTAATAAATATGTAAGGGCTGGCCCTTAGCACTCTGCTGTAATACCCTCACTAAAACTGTGTTATAGCAATTTAATTATTTAATAGCCAGTGTTTGTGTATCTTATGAATAAGGAATCTCTGCTACTAAAAGAAATGTTTGCATCACCCTGATTTAGCAAATGGCATAGTTTTATTTAAGACACCAGAATTCCCTGCCAATTGCAGTCCAGGGATGGTTCTCCCAATGAAGCATGACCCAGCAAACCATTAGGGGATTCAGCTATGTCCTAGGAGACTTCAGCACTGAAGGCTTCTGGAGACATGGGCCAAGTCTAATAGTGTATAAAGAATTCCCAAGGATTAATGGCCATTCGCTCAAGATATTTAATGAATTCTTAAGCAAGCATGAGTTAATTTCGTACTGTTTAGAGTAGGTTATAGAAAATTAAACATTGAATTAAAACATAAATATTTCTGCAAAATTTCCAACTTCTCAGCCTTTCTTCATTCCCTTCCCCTAAGGAAATGAACAACCACTCCCTTCATTCAACATACGTATGTATGTATGCATACACGTAAGTCTGTAGTGAGAACAGCATTAGTTTCTTCTGGAAGGAGCCTCAGATTCCTAAGGTGAAGGACACTGCTCCCAGTCTCTCAACTATTCCCTGGGAAAGTTAAAAATAAGTACTGTTGAAAAAATAAGTTGGCACTTGTTATTTGAGAAAATTGCTTTATTCCAGGAACTGCCTCATGTAGCAGAAATTTATTTACCATCTGTGTGGACTTTAAAATTTTTCCATCTTAACTGATACACAACTGAAATAGAAACAGACTTTCCGTGCGTAGGTTTTCCACAGGCCTCAATTTTTTAAAGGGTGTTAACTAAGAAACTTTTGGGATTTTTGTGGTCCCCAGAGTGGGAGAACCCCATGACTGCCCCTCAGGTCCAAGATCTCCTTCTGGAGACAGGCCCCAGGCTGATGTCACCAGTTGGGGTGGAAGGGGTGGGGGGGTTTGCTAGGGAGCATTCCAAGGACTCTGCTGAAAGGCATTCTTTATTTTAAATGGCCTTTAGAACAGTTACCTAGCACATTATGTTCAAATAATAAAATAAAATAAAAATAAAAGTCCCTTGGGCAATAAATGACTTCTTCCTAAATTGCTTTTAAGTTATGTAGTCAGATAAGACAAATGTGCTTTCCTCTTTTTCAGCTGTATCAAAGGATTATTTTATTCAAATGTTTTATTAAATTTTTCCACAAGAGGAAGTAACTTTGTTCAGTGAGGGGGAAAAAATGAGGTTGAATGGGTGGTTGAACACAAGTGGCTTTATTGTTAGGCCGTGCTTTATATAAACTACAGAAAATCAAGAGAAATCCAATTGCCACTTTTTATACAAAATAAGCTGCCCTGCCTGATATTTTCCTACAATATTGAGCTATTACACCATTATTTGGGAGGATAGAAACTGGAGTTGCTATCTATATTTAATTCTCTTCACAATTTATGCTTTCCCTTCAAGAAAACCCAACAGCTTTGGACCATTTGGATATCTGTATAGAGGTTACCAAAGCAGTGTCACACTTCTCTACATATTGAATGTTAATAACTATTAGAAGGTCAAAATCATGTCAAATTATGTAGGGTATGTATTTCAATGATAGCTTTCAATCATTTCTTATTGCAAACTTTGATGTTAATTTTAACATTCCAACATAAATTTCAATAAAACTTTTAGGATATGCACAACCTATCTATAATTTACTTTTTGCAAATTCCTGTAATTCCTACTGTTTTAGCATTAACTGTGTGCCAGTACCAGACCTGGACTCTTTGTATGCCTTGTCTCATTTAATTGTCACAAAACTTACAAATTTGGTAAAAATTAGTAGATGAAAAAACCAAGGCCTTGGCAAATAAGTAACACACCTCCAGGCCACAGAGCAATTAAGTATTGGAGCTATTATTCAGAGCTCATCAAGTCAGGCCTCAGATGCCCATTGTTCTGGCCATAGTGTGGCTTTAGGATAAGGCATTAATGTGAAAAACCCAATTCTAACAGAATACATAGGATTTTTTAGAGCAGCAGTATTGATCTCAGCTTTTAAGACTTTATTTAAAATATAGAAGACATCAGAACTTGCAAGAGTATTGTTTATTTACAAAATTGAAAGGGAGGCACTTTTATTCTTTGACCTATGCATTGGAAAGTGGGCCAATGAAAATTTAAAAAGCAGCGCTCCTATTCAGACTTATAACCCCTGTCCAGTTCTTTCTTGCTCCCAGGAAACTGTGCTGTGACATACAATTCGTAAAAGAAAGAGTAAGACAGTGGATTCTGGAAATAGACAAAATTCAGTTTAATTCCTTGATCTCACCATATGTTAGAAAGTAATTCAATCTGTTGGTCTCAGTCATCTATCTGTAGGGTTGGAGGAACAATGAGACCTAAGTATGGGAGATGATTATCATCATTATCTGTCACAAAGGAGGCAAATAAATGGTAGCAAAGCTGATGATGATCTGACTCATGGAAACTGAGGGGCAGGGTAAGAAGTACTAGGAAAATATGAGAAGTAGTACATGTGTGACTGAATATCTAAGAAAACAACAGTTGCTCCTACAAGAACAAAAACTCTGATCATGTCCTTATTCTACTTCCCCTCAGGATTGGTATGTCACTGCTTTGTGCACTATTTTTCGTGTTGTAATAGTTTTAAGGTAAAAAGAATATAAAATTGAAATATAAAACAAAGTCAAGAGTCTAACCTCCCACTTAAATTGCTGTTGTGTCTTGTGCAGATTAAGCTCTCCGTGTCAAAATTTCTTCAAGGTAAATGTAATAATTCCAAATTTGCTTCAGTATTAAAATGCTTGAAACGGAGATTTTTGCTTTCAGTAGTATTGCCCGGAAGAAACTTCCTTTTTTAGTTCAACTAAACTCTGGAAAGAACAAATTCAGATGCCATTAGTCTCACAGAGAGTAAGAAGATCACTAATGAAGTATTCTTTTAAAAACACTCTAACATGAGCTAGGGATAGAGGGAAGACCCAGAAATCTGATAGGAACCTGAGTAGTGGGCAGACAGGAAGAACAAAGTTGCCTGATCAACATGGCAACAGGGACACTAAGTCCTGAGCCAGCCCAAGCTGAGCTAAGCCCCTCAAGTTTAGGAGTTCTCCTAGCTGATGGCAGAAGCAAAATATCTCTCTGGCAAAAAAAGTGTTCCCAATCCCCAACTTGAGCCCACAGAGTTCCCATCTATTAAGATCAAGCAATGAACTTCAGTTGCAGATTACAAAACAGAAGACAGCTGCTAGAGCTGAGGGTAAATCTGGGTTGGGGGGAGGACGGTGGTGATCAGATTTAAAAAGATCCAAGTTCCTTATACCTTTGTAGAAAATGGGGGTTGCATTAATGTGGTTTTTTTAATTTTAGATGTTGTTATAATGTAAATTTGTCATGCTAAAAATAAATGATAAAATTTCAAGGATAAAGGAATAGAACTTGGGTGAATAAGTTTAAAAAACAAAATGGAACACAAACAAAACATCAGTCAATACCCAAATAAAAGCAAAATATTAAAAATGGGATAAATAAAATAGAAAAATGTTATAACAGGGGCCCCTGGGTGGCTGTCTGTTAAACATCTGCCTTTGTCTGAGGTCATGATCCCAGGGCCCTGGGATGGAGTCTGCTTCTCCCTCTCCCTCTGCGCCTCTCCCTCTGCCCCTCTCCCCCCAGCTCATGCTTTCTTTCTCTCTCAAATAAATAAATAAAATCTTTTTTAAAAAAAAGAAAAAAGAAAAATGTTAACAACAAAAATCCAACTATATCAGTAATCACAATAAAGGGAAATGGATTTGAATAATCAATTAAAAGTTTATTGCATGGAAAACACTCCAGTCAAATGCTGTTTACAAAAATATGTAATGTTTAAGGATTTTTAAAGGTTGCAAGGTAAAGGAAAAGATAAAAGGTAAATACAACTGAAATACAGGCATTTAAGACAAATTATTAAAATCACCGCATAAAATTGTAAGTCACCAATATTGTTAAAAGTTTCAGTTCAGCATGAAAATATAATAAGTTTCAACTGTATACAACTAAAATGGACTAAAAATATATAAATAAAACATTAATAAACTAGATAGAAATTTTGAAAAATCTACAATTTTGGTGGGAGGCTATCAGATTTCTTAAGTAATGAAAATGCAAGTAAAAAATTAATAAAGCGCCAGATGATTTAAGCAACACAATATTCAAGCTTAATCTGATACACATATAGAACTCTGCACCCAATAATTAGAACATCCATATTGCTCTCATCACATATGGAGCATTTTGAAAATTGATGTTGTAGACTATGAAGTATGTCTCAACAAATTTCAAAAAATTGCTGTCACAGAGACCATGTACTCAAACCACAAGGCAATTAAATTAGACAATTAGGTTAGAATTTAATAATAGAAATTCCCATATATTTGGAAATTAAAACATATTCATACTGATAATTCAAGAGGTAGGCACTCATAATTGAAATTTTAAAAATAATTGATAAAAAAGATTGTGTTCATCTAAACATGTGGGTTGCAAAAAAAGAGGTATTTGTAGGGAAATATAAAAACCTTAAATGCCATTATAAAAGAAGAAAAGCTGAAAGATGATAAGGCAGGTGTCCTAAGGATTAAGAAAAAGAATGATATATAAACCCAATTCAAGAGAGGAAATAATTAAGATAAAAAGAAAAATCAGGATAAAAGCAAACATAAAATTAGGAGACAAAAAATTGATTATTTGGAAAACCTAAAAATGAATATACTAACCTATGAAGTCAAGAGAGAGGGAACAAATAATATTACAAATAGAAAGTAGAATATAACCATTGATAAAGATTAATTAGAGAATATAATGTACAACTTTAGGTCAATAAACTTGAAAAATTAGATGGCATAGGCAAATTACTAAAAAAAGAAAAAAATAACTTCACTGAACTCAACCAAAAAGATAAAATAATCTTATAACACTTTTAAAAATAAAAAGCCCTTAAAATGCTCCTACAAAGGAAACACCCAAAACAGATGATTTTATAAGCAAATTGTACTTAGCTTTCAAGGAACAAATCACCAATCTCTTTATAAATCTCACTCATGAACATAGATGTTAAACCTGAAAAATTCAGCAGTATAAAACACCTTAACCAAATTAGCTTAATCCTAGGAATAAAAGGGTGGTTTGATATTTAAAAATCTGTATATGTCATTTTATTTATTTATTTTTTTAAAGATTTTTTAAATTTATTTATTTGAGAGAGAGAATGAGAGAGAGAGAGAGGGAGAGAGCACATGAGGGGGGGAGGGTCAGAGGGAGAAGCAGACTCCCTGCCGAGCAGGGAGCCCGATGCGGGACTCGATCCTGGGACTCGATCCCGGGACTCCAGGATCATGACCTGAGCCAAAGGCAGTCGCTTAACCGACTGAGCCACCCAAGCGCCCTGTATATGTCATTTTAAATAATCATTTGTGGGTTAGGAAAAAAGTATGATTATCTTAACAGATCCATTTTTTTTAATTGAGAAGGTAGGAACAGACTAGAGCTATTTTAGCCTTACAAAGTCACACTTATTTTAAAAAGAAAACCTACAGCAAAGAGCATTTCTAATGGAGACACACTGTCACGTGCTCTCTTCAACTTTATGTTGAAGATCCACACCAATATGGGGAGGGCAGTGGCAATAAAAGTCTAAGAATCAATTTTTTTGCAGACTGCTATGATTTTCTACTAAGAACATCTGACAAAAATAGTCCAAATATTAAAAATAATAAGAATTTAGCAAACCCACAAAAATTTAGAAAATGTAAATTTTAAAATTTACCATTTACGGAAGAAGCAAGTTTCAGAAAACTACACAGAGTTCAATATGTTTATAGAGTTCAAAAAGAGAACTAAATAACATCTTATTTAGGTTCACACATACATATATATACACAATTTAAAGCCTCTATTTTTTTTTGTTAAGCAAGGGAATAAAAAACAAAACTAAAAACCTTAGCAGAGTGGAGGAAGACAAGGATGAGATAAGAAAGGAGCATGTAAATGGATTCAGGTCACTGGTAGTGCTCCAGTTCCAGAGTGAGGTGGTAGATTCACAGGGGAGTCACTGTAATAGTAGGCTTTATAATTTATGTATCTGGGGCACACATTTCATATCAACTGATATATTAAAATACAATAAAGAGGGGGCACCTGGGTGGCTCAGATCGTTAAGCATCTTCCTTCGGCTCAGGTCATGATCCCAGGGTCCTGGGATTGAGCCCCACATCAGGCTCCTGGCTCAGTGAGGAGCCTGCTTCTCCCTCTCCCTTTGCCTCTCTCCCTGCTCATGCTTTCTCTCTCTCTCTCTCTCTCTCTCTGTATCTCTGTGTCTCAAATGAATAAATAAAATCTTAAAAAAAATAAAAAAATAAAATAAAATACAATAAAGAGATACTTAAATGCGATGGCAAAGGCAAATGTGCTTGTACCATAAAGATTTAGAGAAATTTTTATTGTGGTGTTCTAAATTGCTGTGTTTGCTATCTATCTTCCGTAATTCGATTGGAAACTGCTCAAAGGGAAGGGTTATGACAGAATTCTCAGTGACACTTTGTAAATATGATACATGAATGCATCAAGTTGATGAAGAAAAAAGAGAGCGTCTACCCCTGCCTTTTGTTTACATGTTTACATGTGTGAGTCTAGATTACATCTGACCATGCGCACTTGGCCACAGAACAACTACACCTCTAGAATAAGACAAAGGTCCCTCTTCCCAAGGCTCTCAGGGCTTCAGGAAGTTTTTATTCTCTGTGTCCTCCAGCACCAACTCTACAAGTTGCCCTAAGGCCTCATCCCACCTCACTAATAGCCTTGAACTTGAGTCTTGACTCTGGGGAAAAACTTTCTGTATTCAAATTTCATCTTTTTTTTTTTTCCTTCCTTTTATTTTAGTTTATCTCTTTCATTTATTTTATCCCTTGGACTTCAGAAAAGGAAGTGAGTTAGCTGCCGTTTTTCTCCTTCTAGCTCTTCTGAGCTCTTTCATGTCCCCACAAATAGCCCTGCAAGTCTAGTCCCAGATGGCTCTCTTTCCCTCACAGACAGCTCTCTGGGGAAGGTTGATAATCCCAGTCCTTAAAGAAATAGGTCCTGGGAATCCAGCAAAATGTCAGGTTTCTGTTTCCTCATCAGAGAATAATAAGCCAAAAATAATAACTCTAAACAACCATTAGAACAATGTTGCTTCCTCATGACCAGAAATGACCAGTCCCAACTTGGAGACCATTGAGCACACAAAGCTCTTTCATCTAATCTACATGAAATCTACCAAATTGACTAGTTTCAATAGGCCTCTCCAAAGCTAAACAAAATTAAAGCTTTTTCATAAACAAAGGGAAAAACAAAATAGTGAATATCCATGTAGTATGAATACATATCAGATTATAGTCTTTTTACTCTTGAAATAGATCTGAAGAAATTAATCTACATTTTATCAGGTCATATTTTTAAAACATTCCCTTTCTACGATTACTCTCTGTTACTTTATATCAAAGAAGTCAAAATCACCCCAAAGTAGTTATTCTTCTTTGTAACTAATAGAATCTGAAATTTTTTTATTGCTTTATTTTTTTATTTTATTGTTATGTTAATGACCATACATCATTAGTTTTTGATGTAGTGTTCCATGATTCATTGTTTGCATATAACACCCAGTGCTCCATTCAGTATGTGCCCTCTTTAATACCCATCACCAGGGTAACCCATCCCCCCACGCCCCTCCCCTCTAGAACCCTCTGTTTCTCAGAGTCCATAGTCTCTCATGGTTCATCTCCTCCTCCGATTCCCCCCCTTCATTTTTCCCTTCCTACTTTTTTTTTTTTAACATATAATGTATTATTTGTTGGAGAGGTACAGGTCTGTGATTCATCAGTCTTACACAATTCACCACGCTCACCATAGCATATACCCTCCCCAATGTCTATCACCCAGCCAGCCCATCCCTCCCACCCCCCACCACTCCAACAACCCTCAGTTTGTTTCCTGAGATTAAGAATTCCTCATATCAGTGAGATTTTTAGTCATAAGGCCCAAATTCCAGTGATCTTATTTCCATAGTGTGGAAAACCTGATACATATTCAGTCATACAAAGTTGCCATGCTAGATAACAGTCTTTTGTGAAGTTTCTTGAATGCTGACAACCAAATAAAAAGTATCTCCTTAACTCCTTTGGTTGTTTTTCTAATGTATAAGAGGCTATCTTTGATAGTCAAGATATATCAATTCAAAGTTGCCAGATGTACATTGTCTGCAGTGACAAAAAGAAGGGCCTGTTACTTCTGATTTACTGTTATTCTTTGCACTAATGCTACCAATGCATCATAAAGAGCAACAATAAAACGAAAGGGTTATGGGAGCTAAGAAGTAGTATTGCACCTAATAAAACGTATTTAGCACTCTTCTCTAAAGACTGTGGGTAGAGTGAGCTTCAACACCTTGTAAAGTTCCTTTGATAACAACTCTGTTCATTTCTACTTTCAGAAGGGTAGTATACTGAGATGTAAAGAGCAGACACATCTGGGACACCTGGGTGGCTCAGTTGGTTAGGTGTCTGCCTTTGGCTCAAGTCACGATCCCAGGGTCCTGAGATGGAGCCCCGATTCTTCTCTCTCTGCCTGCCTCTCTCTCTCTCTCCCTCCCTCTCTTCTTTCTTTCTCTGACAAATAAATAAAATCTTAAAAAAAAAAAAAAAAGAACAGACACATCTGCAGTAAGAACAAGGATAGTGGTAGAAATGTCACCAAATCTGGTGACAAGAATGCAAAGTTATTTTATTCTTCCTATTTCTCCCTCTTCCTATTCAGGCTAGAGTGCCAACTAAGTTCTGAAAGAAAAGGTCCCAGGTGAATATGGGCTTTTTAATTACTCTTGGAACGTATGGTATCTGTTCCTGTAGACTACAGGATGAAATAGCAGCTAAAAACATTGGTAGATATTTAATAAAATTATCTTGTATAGATTTAGGTAGAATTTGCATGGACTAAGTTGAAAATTTATTTGCAGAATGATAAGACATATGTACCCAACAGCTTGGCAGCAAGTAGTTATGGTCCTCCTAGGAAAAGGCTAGAGTCGAACAACAATAAGGGTCTCATTCTGTCCCATCTGTCTCTATAATGCGGCTTTCTCCCATGTAGTGCAGATACAGAGCAGGGTGGAAAAGGAATAAAGCTGCCAGAACTGGGCTTTCTCTCCACTACTGCTCAGGCAAATGGGCTAGATGTTATCGGAAATAAGTGTCGTCCTGATAGTGTTGCTTCTAGATGCACAGAAGCATAGCACAGTATGTCTTCGGTAGCATCTTTGCATACCATATCTCTTGACTTATATGAATAAGAAGATATTATGGTGTGATAGAAAGCACATTGGCATCAGAGAGAAGACATGAGCTTCATGCCAGCTCTGCTACTAACTTGCTCTTTGATCTTGGGTAAGTCAGTGAAACTGCTCCTTAACTTGTAGGAAAAGGGGACTGAATATAATACTTCACAAGGGGACTGAGCACAGGCTGGGAGAAATGCCTTCTCTGAAGGACCATGTGTAGTCTGAAATCAGTAATAAATATAATTTTGTATTTGAGAAAGGGACAACTAACTACTGTTTTTTATTTTTTAAAAGGATTTATTTTTATTTATTTTAGAGAGAGAGCGCAAGTGGGTGGGGTAGAAGGAGAGGGAGAGACACTCCCAAGCAGACGCCTTGCAGAGCACGGAGCCAGACATGGGGCTTGATCTCACTACCATGAGATCACTACCTAAGCCGAAACCAAGAGTGGGATGCTTAACCAGCTGTGCCACGCAGGCGCCCCTGTATTTTAAATTTATAATTGTTAAAAACTATGGAAGATAAACTCTACAGAAATCTAGCCTGATGGATAGTGATAGAATATTTGGTGATTATCACCTGAAGGCAGAAACATGCCCAGGATGGTACAGGGGTTGAGAGGGAAGGCCAAGAAGAGTTTGAAGACGTGAATGTTTGTTAAAGATGTGGAAGAAAACAACTGCATATATTTAAATGTGGAAAAATACTGTGTGGACTGATGTGCTGAATTTTCACGTAAAGAGATGGTGAATTCATTCCAAGACACCTTGGTATGAGATGCTCTGTCAGTGGTAAGAAGTCTTCCATTATCATCCCATTATTTCTACACATATTTTTACATCCGACGGACCCTGCTTTTCACTCACACTGTGAAACATGACCAGCATATTCCATAGAGGAAAGGAATGGAATCTGTCTTCAGAGTCAGTGCTCATAGTATTAGTGGTTGTTGTTTACACTGTGATTTCCTAAATATGCCTGGCCTCAGTAACAGATGTCTACCCATATGTGGTAATCCTTTTTATCTTTCAAATAACAGAAGTGTGCTATCAGAAAACATGGGAGGAAAGTCTCTCCCTGTGTTCCTTATTTTGATCCATACCATCACCTCCCCAAATATCTCCCTAAGCCTTCTTTTGTCTGTTCTCAGAACCCTGTTCTCCCATGGCTGTATTCTCATACATTTAGAGTGACGCTCATTATCTTGAGCTGTAAATGTTTATTTTCTTTGTCCATTCCTTGGTAGAGCCTCCAAGGTAGAGACTTTTTTCTTTGCCTTTGCAACTCCAGCACATAAACAGATCTAAATAACTGTGTCATGATGACTAAATGAATAGATGCGTAGAACATTTCCAGTGAGTTTGAGGAAAACGGTTATGGAAGTCTTTTAATTAGGCAACCAACATTTGCTGAGCTTTTGTCATGAACAAAGAAGGTACTTCACAAGGAGCTGCAAGAGATAAAAAGCTGCTATGAAGAGATGAAACACAGCCCTTTAAATACTGTGAGACAATTAGACAGATAGGCCAGACCTTTTCAGATACAAATGAGTACAAGGCAGCATATTTTAAAAACCTGCAAGGGTTACAGACAATATATATCGGGGTGAGGCAACCTCACTGGTTGCTGACATTCATTTCTTCATGTGTTCATCAATTCTTTATTGAGTGTCCAATAAATTCCAAGCACAATCCTACATGCTAATCCCATGGCAGTGAGCAGAATCATTTGGGCAAGTTTCAGAGGGGGCAGTATGAAGAATTTCAATTTAACTGAAGGATGGGTAGGCTCAGGAACAGGCAGACAGGATTCAAGATGGCATTCCAGACACATGTACACAAAGCAATACTGGGTGAGGGGAGGGGGTGTTCCCCAAGCCCTCCGCCTCCCCATAAACTTACGAAAAGAACTGAGCACAAAAATCTTTTTATAGAGTATGTTATGTGGCATTCTAGTTTTAGTATGCTTATTTGCAGGAAGCAGTTTTTCTATAACATTTCCCTTTTCTAGAAATCAAAGGAGTTACTATTTAGATTGGATAGGAAAAGGAAATCATAATAGCAACCCTTCATTAACTTCACTGTGCAGGAGAAGTAGGTCCCGCACACAGCCTGGGAGCTGAGGGTCCTGTGAACAGGAGAGCTTGTTGCTTACACTCCCAGCACACAGCCCTGCCCCATCAGGAAAGCACAGTGCACTTTCAATGAACAAAGAGATAATACTTATTTCTCTAAGAGTCTGCCCAGTAATTAGCCTCAAAGGAGTCACTTGGTCATTTTACAGCTATGAGGAGGGAAGGAGAAAAAACATTTAGAACTCATTTATTGACACAGTTATCTGAAAAATAAAATCAGGAAGAAAAATCCACAACTAGGAATCTTTTTGAAAAGACCACCTTCTGACATTGGGAAAGATCCAGATGAGGTCAACACCCTCAACTTCCTGTCCCAGAGAAAGAGAAAAGAGACCGAGAATGAAAGAGGGGGAGGGAAAGAAAGAACTTTGAAAAACATGGAACTTAGAAATTCTCCAGAGATAAAGCAAGAAAAAACGGGACTTTCAAGAGAACTGCTTTTTAGAGAACTCTTAGAAGTGCTACATTTAGAAAATCAAACTATAGTTTGTTGGTTATTTAAAATCATATTCTACTAGGAAAGAATTCTTATTCATTAGCTGGACACAAGAAATAGATTGATCTGTGGTAATGGAACTGCACTGAAGGCTAACATTTTTAGCTGATTAGTGTGTTAGTTGAATTTTATTCTTCAAAAGAAGACTTCATATTTTTATATAATATGCTGTTTTACAAAATTGGTTACCAAATTAATAACAAATATGCTTTTTGAGGATCTTTACCAAAAGTAATAAGCACACCTTTTTTTGTAAGTGAAGAAAAACCGTGAGCTTGGATTTTATGACAGGGGTAGGATAGTGGTAGAAATGTCACCAACTCTGGTCTGAGGGGGAAAAATGGAATTATAGATTTAGCCCCTATTTCAAAAGGTCATCTGAAGTACTTTGAACTACTGACATATGAAGTGTCAGCAACATCTGTGATTTCAAAACCATAGTAGTGACTGAATATCAGATCACTATTTTCACATATTTTACAGCACGAGCTCTGTGTAGCAGGGAACAAAGTATTACTTTGGAGTTTTCTCAAATGCCAACTTAGCATTTCAAGTAACAAGGGAACGCTTTAACAGGCTCACCCCATGTTAGAACATTTTATTGACTATATCTTATCAAGGCTCCAAAAAATCAAAACTTCAATTAGTAGAAATCGCAGTGGGCTGGGAGTTAGGAGTTCTGTGTTTTAATTTTTACCCAATTTGACTCTGGGAAACACACTTTATCTTTCATATAGATATGTCCCTTATCTATAAAGCAAGGGAGTGAGACTAGATGATGGTGAAAACTCCCTCCAGCTCTAAAATTACGAATCTTGCCAAAATTGTTCCGCTGAAGTTGCACACCACACCTAATGGTGATAGGCTCCTACTGCTTAAATTTTGGCCAGAATTTAAATTCTTAACTGCTGACATTTGATTGTTGTATATCCATATATGACTTAAACTTTGTGTTTTGTAGTCCCTAAAATCATTCTGCTTTGTTTTTTAAAGGGCTTTGTAATAGCCCTCCCCCAACATTGGAGGATTTTTCTAGTGTCCACTGGTGACCTAGAGACTTGCACGGAGGGTCACAATTCTCATACAACTGTTGCTTGACTGTTCAACCTTGTGGTTTGTGTTGGTTCTTCTTGAGCCTATTCTGTATTTTAATAAAGTGTTTTGGAGAAAATGGTAAATTATGATAATTTGGAGAAATGATGACTAATTCCTCTTTTCAACTATTCTCACACTATATCATAATACAGAGGCCAAAAGTAAAGGCTGAATTACTTCTCGGTGGGGGAGGAGGGGTGAGTGCGGCTAAAACCACTAGATTCCCAATGAGCGTTTGTGTGAACTTTGTTTTTACTTTCAGTCTCACTTAGCGTTATTTGTTTATCCATGCATTCCCTCTGGAAAACTCCTTGTATTTTATTCTCCTTGGTATCCTTAGAATTTCCTATAACACCAAATTATTCAAGTAAAGTAACTACAGCTGCTTTAAAAATAAATTACTATTATACTACTTCTCTCTTTTTTTTCTCTCATGGCTGATATTTATAAAATAATTTTCTACTTCATTTTATATCTTTTGTAAGATACATCTCACCTCTGGCTTCATCACTCCAGATTTAATATCTAAGAATTTTCTAGTCATTATTATAATACAACATGACAGGAGCATATGTCATAATATATAATCATATTTGTTTGACAGGAGCATGTTTTAAATAATCTAACAAAATAGCCATAGAAATGATGACTTTTCAAGTAAGTAATTTTGTTTTGGGGCGCCTGGCTGGCTCAGTCAGTTAAGCCTCCGATTCTTGGTTTCAGCTCACGTCATGATCTCAGGGTCATGAAATTGAGCCCCATGTGGGGCTCCCTGCTCAGCACGGAGTCTGTATGAGATTCTTTCTCTCTTCCTCTCCGTCCTCCTCTGTTCCTCCCCCTGCTCTAGTGCTCTCTCTCTCTCTCTCTCTAAAATAAATAAATGAAATCTCTAAAAATAAAGTAATTTTGTTTTATTCCTTTATTCAGTAACCATTTATCAAACAGTGTGAGTGGGAAATGCAAGTTTAGACAGGGTTGCCAAAAAATGCCCCACTGAGGTGACATTGGAGTAAAGACCTAAAGGACACAAGAGAGTGACCCAGCTTTGCTGGTGTGGGTGTGGGTGAAGAAACTGCCAAGTCAGTGGACACAACTAGCAGGAAGGGCTTAAAATAGGAGCTGCGGAGAGGTGGGGGCGGGGGGCAGGTGCAGCTGGAGCAGAGTGAGGTAGATGAAGCCTGCAGGAGATAAGCTCCAAGAAGTGAGAATCTTTGGGACCTATGGCTCTTACCTTGAATGTCATGTGAGCCTTTGGAAAGTTTTGAAGAGAAGAGTAACATGATACGATACTCACATTTTAACATGCCAGTCAAGTATGTTTCTGTGTGGGCAAGGAGTATAGAGTGTGGGTATCTGAACACTAATGATTCTCTTTGCAGAGTGCCATCTCCCTTTTCCTTTACCAAGGGAAAATATTTTCATGCTTGTGATATTTGTTTGTAATACTTGCTATTATTAACAAAGAAGTCATTTTGTTCAATTTATAAACAGAGGAGTCATTTCACCTAATTTGAGGTGATGAACTGTCTACAGATTCTGATATCAAATCAACGATCATAGCTTTGTCTAACTAGATTGTTTACAATTTACTCATTCAGTCATTCAAGAAGTAATTGTTGAGAGTCCTCAATGTGTCAGGCACTTGGCACATGGGGATTTGGTAGTGAATGAAACCAACAGGATCCTAGCGTTGATAGAAGTCACAGCCACACTTGTCTATCCTTCATAATCTTTACCATCTATATACCCTTCAGCAAATTATCCCAATACTGCACATTCTACAATATTAAGCTCTTTCACACCCCCTTTTCCATTATGTACCCCTCAAGCAGTTTTGTTCCAAGTCTGACTCCTCCCTTCTCTGTAACATTGCTGGAATTTGATCATTACTCTGTGAGTGTGTTTGTAAATATAGTATTTTAAGAAGACAGTGACTTATTTTTTTCTTAATTGATGTTTCAACCAACAGAATCAATTTTTTCCCCAACCACTTTTTTTACTTTCTCATATTACATGCTAGTTTGCCTTTACAAGATTTTTTTTTTTATGCTCATGAAACTATGACCTTGTATAAGTTTCCCAGGAGACATGACTCTCAGCATTTTGTTGGACAAACATTTGTTTTTTGTAACTACATGAACAAGCCAAACTGCACGTAGTCCAAAAAATAATTCTGCCTTTTTCACCACACTCTTTTAAAATGCCATATTCAAGAAATACTAGTATAATGGCAATTGAGACATTTTAATTTTATCATTTAACCATGAGGAGGATTTCAAACCTTGGCACATAGAACGAAATAATTTAACAATCTGAGACAGCCTTTACAGTGTGTTCCCAACTGTTGTTTGTAAGCTGAATGGACATGAAGAAAAATGAAGGCAGTCATAGTTTGCAACTGAAGAATGTATTTATTTGCTTAAACAATTAGCTGAAATCAATATCTTTTACATCCTAATACATATTTTAGCAGAGATTCTAAAATCTATTTCAGCAGATAAAGAAGTCATTTTTGAAATTACATTTAACTATAAAGTAATAGCATTTTTACAATGGTAATGAAGCACTATTGAGTTTCAAATTATAGGAAGTTGAATAAAAAGAAAACCTAACCAGGGTAGTGGGTAGTGGCATTTCTATAAATTCTTTTGAGGATAGTCATGAGATTTCCAATGAGATATGCTTTCTTAAACCAGACAAATGAATTGGTGGTTTAGTTTAGACTCAGTAAACGTTTCTCTCTGAAAAAAAAAAAATACTCTGGGCTATCTATTCTGTTAGTAAGCATATAAGGAATTTCTCTATTTTCATAACTATAACAAACAAAAACTGGAATATAAATGACTCTGCTTTATTACTCTTTTTTGATAAAATGAGTAATTATTACATGTACATAATTATATTTCCTTTTTATTTTACAAGTAGTTATATATTTTAAAAATATTTCATCCACTGATTCTGATGGAAATACTGAAGAAATTCATTGTGATATGAGCTAGTCACTTACCTATTTTTCAGTTCTTCTGTTAAAGATTAAATTGCCTGAAAGGTTGTTGTGAAGAACAAGTAAGGTAATAACTGTGAATTCATTCTGAAAGGAATAAAAGCAAGAACTATAAGCCAGTATTGTCATTTCATTATTATTACTCATATCACAGTCATTCTCATTTGGAAGATGCAGGTGGTTCAGCTGTGGATGTACTGAGCAAATACAGCTGTGATGGACAACCTTGTCATTGGAATGCCCCACTGAGGTAACCCAGCAGCCCCAGAACAACCAAGCATGTATGATTGTAGGTTTACACTAACTGTGAGACTCAAGATTTGGTCAGGTGAGATCAGCATGGTTTAGACTGATCATATGTACAGCTAAGTCAGCATTCCCAGGTCTTGGTTACCACTGTTGCTATATGCAAAGTTCCAGGGCAAGCCGCTTGAATTCTAAGATCATTTGGGATCACTGTAGTATATGGAAGCAGCTCAAGTTGGAGAAGAGAAAAATAATTTCAGTTAGCCACTTTGCTTCCTTCTGGTGATTATATGATGATTATATGTATCTAATCCTTCAGGAAATAGTTGAAAAGTAAAAACTCTAGCCATCACATTGTCAATTTGACATGAGGATATCTGGATATTTTAATGTTTCAGTATCTCCTCTAGCCAAACATAGAATAACATGAGTTGAGTAACACTTTTATTCTGGGTGATGTTTAGATTTCAGAACAGATATAAGTGCTAAGGTTAGTCAAATTATGGGCAGATGTAGGTATAGTTATGATATGGTAACAATTTTCAAAAATAAACTAACTTAATTTTAATATAGCTATGAAGATATATGTATGAAGAAAAGTTATTTGAGGGCGCCTGGGTGGCTCAGTTGGTTACGTGTCCGACTCTTAATTTTGGCTCGGTCATAATCTCAGTATTGTGAGGTCAAGCCCCACCTTAAGATTCTCTCCCTCTTCCCCTCCTCCACACCCCTCCCTCTCTAAAAAAGAAAAAAAAAAAAAGAAGAAGAAAGAAGTAAAGTTATTTTGTATCTTATATTTAACTTTTTTCATTAGATAACTCTTCAACTACTGCTGCAGTCTTCTTTCATCTTTTATGTAAGATGTATAAAGCTATCTCAAACAAAATTGGATGCTGGATGCAACTGAAAACAAGTCAGGCTTAATGTCAGCAAAGTCTGATTAAGAAATAGCCAGTAAATGAATTTAATGTGACCTAAATAAGGCAAAAGATAATTATACACCTTGTTTTCTCAAATTTATTTAATCTGTTTTCCTTTATCTCAAATAAATCTTAAGAAAATCTGATATACATATATGTATATCTTTTCTTTTTGTTGTGATGATTATTTTATTTGGAAAAATTTATTTATGGCCATTGATTTTGCAAGACTTATTAAGGAAAACTTTTTAGCCTTAAAATAAAAAGTCATCAAAACATCATTAAGTTATACACTTAAAGGAAACACTTATACACTTACACAGAAAAAGAAAAAAACGTTCAGAAAATAAAGTGTACAATTTCAGTTAAAAATAAATTCACTTTTCAAATTCTAATTCTCTTTTAAAACTAAACCTAGGTTTCATTACCCTTAATTTTAATGTTTTGTTGTAGAATTTGTCTTTGATTTTTTAAAATGTGTTTTTAAGTTTATAAGAAAATGATATTAAGAGTTGTGAATTATGATAAGGTTTGGGGAGTAAAAACCGAAAATCCCAATAGCACATATAATTATTGAGACTTCCACAGTAAATGTAGAATTGAAGAAACCTGTAATCTGGTATTACAAAGTTGTATCTGTCACTAAGTTGAAAAGTTTTCTTCAGTTAGAGAATACGCCATTGTGTTTTTGATCACGAGTTTTATTTTTCTTCACATCACATCACAACTTGCCATTAGCATGCAAAGGAGCAATCCAGGATTCCCATCTTCTTTGTCAATTTCTGTCCTATGTTTGCCTGTGGTGCATACAATATCCAGTAAATAATAGGTAAAATTTGGCAATTGCATTTCCTGCATTAGCTAAAACAAATCAAGGTAATCTCCTCTTTGAAAGAGACAGTTATCCCTCAAATGACACTGGAAATATTGTCTCATGAGTTCCAAATGTCCCTTCCTTGTTCTTACAGAGGCAAAAGTTACCTCTATTTCTTTCTATTATATCAGCTTCATTGGAGCTAAGCTATGTGCCAATCTCCACATCTCCAAAGACTATTATTTACTCAAGTCCAACTGTATACTTAACTTTCTACATAAAAAGAGTCTTTGTTAGGGCCAGTGATCTCTGATTCTAGGTCATTTCACAATACTGGGATGATTTTTCTTAATTGCTTCATAAGGTTAACCTCTGGAATGATTGTGGCTTGTAAGGTACAAGATGCTCATTAAACTGGCCTCCTCAGTAATCCATGAAGTGCCTGCAAACTGGCCTCGGTTGCCTGTGTCCATCCTGGTCTCAAAAGAAAATGGCTAAAGGGACCCATAATAGGAAAGCACAGATCCCCCTCCCCTGCAAGCCCCCTGTAGCTCCAGAAAATGGTCAAGAAACGATGTTGTTCCCCTTGTTGTCACTTCCACTATTGTACATCTGTGGCTGTATAGTAGAAACTACATCATCTGCACCAAAAATATTCCAAGCTGAGATAGAATGTTCCTGAAATTAAAAGGAAAAATTAGGGGGCGCCTGGGTGGCTCAGTTGGTTAAGCGACTGCCTTCAGCTCAGGTCATGATCCTGGAGTCCCGGGATCGAGTCCCGCATCGGGCTTCCTGCTCGGCAGGGAGTCTGCTTCTCCCTCTGACCCTCCCCCCTCTCATGTGCTCTCTCTCTCTCATTAAAAATAAATAAATATTTAAAAAAAAAAAAAAAGGAAAAATTAGGGGCGCCTGGGTGGCTCAGTCGTTAAGCGTCTGCCTTCAGCTCAGGTCATGATCCCGGGTCCTGGGATCGAGCCCCACATCGGGCTCCCTGCTCAGAGGGAAGCCTGCTTCTCCTTCTCCCACTCCCCCTGCTGGTGTTCCCTCTCTTGCTGTGTCTCTCTCTGTCAAATAAATAATAAATAAATAAATAAATAAATAAATAAATAAATAAATAAATAAAATAAAAGGAAAAATTAAACACTGAACATTATGGAGAAAGGATGGGGGTGGGATTAATTTTAAGGATAATGTAGCTAACATTCTGAAAAAAAGAAACATTTTAGGAGATATAGGAGAGAAACTATTTTTTCAACCCTGGGAAATCCCATGCATTTTGCTTAAAAGTATGCTTATATTCCAGGGTTTCATGATTCATTACCAACCTTTTTTCCATGTGAGTGTAAGTAGATACCAACAGTGGGATACCATGGACTGAGCAATTGCAAAGGGGGTGAGTCACCCGGTAAGCAGCCCGCCCAGACGTAATCACTGATGTTGACCAAGTCAACTAGAAGTAGTTTTCAAGATGAATTTTATTTTTAAAATCCTATTCTTCAGAGTAAAAAGTGTATAAACATTTACTTATCCATGCTGTCAGTACTTTGGACCTATATATTTCAGTGTACTGGGGGCAAAGTTTAGGAGGATTTAAATGTATAGTATTCTAAAATCTCTTAAAACCTGAAAGAGTGTATGCGTATGTTTTCTGAAAAATGTTAAATAAGTAAGCAGAACACTTTCATGTTGTAATAATTTACAAAGTATTCTCAAAGAATCAGGAATACCAATTTATCTGGGCTGACTGGAAAAAAATATAAAAATAAAAAATAAAGGACAAGTAAACTACAATAACACCTATTCCAAAATGGAAGCCAATATTAAATTTTTCTTATATGATCTTGTACTTTAATTCTTAACCTATTCTCTACATAAACCAAAATTGACAAAATCTAGGAAAAAGATTTTATTTTAAGTTTATGACCTGGAAGAAATAAAGACTAAATATCTAATAAACAACTTACATTTTTCTTTTTTGAAATAGTTTTGAGAATTAGTAAAGAGTAAAAGCTCTGGAAGTGAGATTGCCTGGACAATAATCCTGTCTCCACCAGTTAATGGTTGAGTGAATCTGGTCAATAAAGATAAAACATTTGAAAATGTATCGCAGATCAATTCTCTACAACCACACATTCACCTGAACCAAATCTAGTTTATGCCAAATAGATATTACTCAATGTCACAAAACAGTTGATACCATAAATCATATACCTAATAAGAAAATGTAAGAATGGGATGATATTAACAGCAAATGCATACACACAAAAATGTTCAGTAAAAAACAGCTTATATTTTAATCTCAGTTTGGGAGATGAGAAGACTTCCAGGGTGATCAGATTCCAAAAATTAACATTTGGAGAAAATGTTGCTAGTAAGTAAAGACTCAACAGCATATATCTCAGTTAATGCAGTTGAAAGATTGAGCCCTGAACACAGTAAGTTTGGAGGAGTGTTTTAAAGTCAAAAGAGACATGAGAGCTGAGTCCTAGTATTGTTTAATTTACATAGGGCCAAAAGTTTCTGCCTCCAGTGTATGATGATTTAAATCTTAGTCATAGCTAAATGAACAGGCCTAGGCCATGGTTTCCAATAAGTTTTGCCCATTGGGAAGGGTTTGTGGAAATCAGAAGATGAAAACAAAAAATGAGTGTTATTTTTTCAATTCTCACAATTTGGAAGTAACAGAGAAAGAAAACAAATGGACGTATTTTAATGCCCCAAAGTAGTATATTACACATGAGATTAAATTCCGTTATACTCTTACTGAAATACATTATATCCGATATTTTACATTCCTGAGGATTGTTGCTTAAGTGGTACCAGGACAGTACAATAAGCAAGGTAGAAATTTCATTGGTATTGAGGGCAAATATTATTTTCTGTCTCATTTTTCATGTTTCTTTGTTCTCAGTTATGGAAGACTTGTCTGTGTTATTTCTTATTCTTTCCAGAGGGAAGTTTACCATTCTTTCACTGAATATCATAAAGCTAATTTAAGACTAACTAACCATTGGGGACCTTTTTCTTCTTTAATTTTTAGAAGACAAATCAAAAGTTTTTTGTTTTGTTGTGACTTTTCTGATTTGTAGTTGATATACTACCAAATCTTTCCCTATAGTGATTTTGCCAGTGGGTTGATCACTATTTCAGTCAATAACCATCCCATTCCATAATGACTTAAACTATTCCCCAGCTTTTTTCTCAGGATTCTTTAAGTCTAACTTAGAGATGAAGTATGTTAAATATGGACACAAGAGTTTGAAATGTGTCTCTGTTTGTATTTCTCAGTACACTGATATGCTGAATTAAGTCAGGCTCCCTGGAAAACTCTTGGGTGCTGAGTATGCAGATTCCTCAGGTTTTTAATCTAGAAAAGGAGGGATGTCCGGGTTATTTTTGTTTTGTTTTCCTTTTTCAGCTGTTGCACCTCAGAGTAGGATGATATCACTCAAAAAAGAGGCCTCCCTACAATAATGTCTAGTTAAGTCTGTAGTCACTGGCATGTCGTAGATACTAATCTTGTCCCTACTCATTACTGTGGTTTTTGTGGAATTAACCAGATGTTCTACTTTTTGGGGTTGTTCTAGGTAATAGCTTTAATAATTAGTGGCTCTTTACTTTGTGCCTATGTTTAGGGTAGAAAGCCAAATACTATAAGCTCCGCAGCTGTTGTTCCATTCTCTGGTTTACAAGTTCTGTGAAGATATAGACTATGTATTTGTACTTTTATCTCTGAAGCACAGGCTTGTGTTTGTTAGTGCCTAGAGCTTCCTGCTTCCTTCTTTAGATCACTGATTTACTCTCCCTCCTCTTTTCCAAAACAATTCTGCTTTCTTTTCCTGGTTAAAGATGAAATGAATATAGCAATCTGAGGCCAGCTGCTTACTGATTTGGACAGAAGTGGAAAGATACCAAGAGCTTGCAATAAGATCAAACCATGAAGCCAATAAACAACAATCTCTCTGCCTGCTTCCCTCTCTCCTCAAACAGTCCCCAAATTAAAATCACTCAGTTCACAAGTTCCCCCCCCAAAAGTGAAAGGACTAGGACATTCATTAATAAAGTCATGTATTTTCCAAATTCCGTATTTAAACTAAAGTGTAAGTCAAGGCCCTCTTGGAGACAGGCTGATACTACTTACACTTAGTTTAAAATTATAGTTTCTGCCCCCCCCAACACACACACTTATAATGATGTTGATTCAACTGAATTTCTATAAAAGCCAATCCAAAATAAAGGTATTAAAAGATCACCAATTACTTGAATATTATCTTAGAAAATGTAAAGCAGGGCGCCTGGGTGGCTCAGTTGGTTAAGCGACTGCCTTCGGCTCAGGTCATGATCCTGGAGTCCCGGGATCGAGTCCCACATCGGGCTCCCTGCTCGGCAGGGAGTCTGCTTCTCCCTCTGACCCTCCCCCCTCTCATGTGCTTTCTCTCTCTCTCTCTCACTCTAATAAATTAAAAAAAAAAAAAAAGAAAATGTAAAGCAAATCATTTTCTTCTCTAATTATATTTTTATATATTTTTCATATTTTGCTTTTGTCTTCCTTAGTTTCAGTTTTTCTGGTAAATTTTTCCTAAAGATACAATATATTTATGTTTTAGGTCTCCTTTTTACTACATTTTAGGATTCAGTATGTATGTGCTCTTTTGAAACATCAGTTTGATATATCTATAAATGGGTCAGGAGCCTCATTCCAACTTTTTCCAAAACTGTGACAGAGAGTTTAATTTTTCAGTTTTCATGGAGTCTCTTAGAGTCTGCCAACTTAAAACCAAATAGAGATTTAAAATTCTGCCCATGATAGAATAGTTCACAGCAAATCAATGTTCCCACTAAAAATAATAGTAATGCTAGAAAATAAATACAAAAGAAACCCTATATATGAAAGCATCAGGGAGCTATTGAAGCAGGTAGGGATTAGTGTTCAAGATATCAGAAACAAGGGAATTGCGGAGAGGTCGCCCCAACTACTGTGAGGTGACATTCTTCTCAGACTATTTCCTAATCCTCTCAAGCATTAAATGAGAGAAAAGAGACAGAGAATGAGGAAGAGAGCCACTGCTAAAAGGCAAGAAGGCAAGAGAGTTTCCAGCAGTCTCTTATTAAAGAGAGACATATTGGCAATGAGAGGTGTCACAACAGCCAGGACATGAGGAATATATTCCATGGAGAAGGGGCACAGGAAAATGGGCCTGATACGCAAGGGTTTACATTTAGGACATTACTGAATTCTAAGCCTAGGCAGGACCAAAGAGCAAGAAGCCAAGAAGAGCTTTCGGCCGCCATATGGTGCTGAGAGAAAAACTGAAGAGCAAGTCTAACCAAGGAGAAGTTGATTAGTAAACCCCTCAGTTCTCACTTGGGATACTTGGAGGGTAACACACTTGGAAGGGGAGTGAACCAGAAACAGTAAATCTTACCAAGACTTCAACCCGGCCAAAAGGTAACTCAGTTCCCAGTTGAATTAATGTGATTGGCCCCCACTATGGATGCTTACCAGCAAATAGGTTGAACTCTATCTGAAGGAAGAAAATATTATCCTGAGTCTCTACAGTATTTCATTCAAAATTTCTAACAGATGATCAAAAATATCCAGGCACTTCTGGGAAACTCACACTGGAGTTATCTCCTATCTAAAATTACCATGAAAGACAAATTAACTTCTGGATGTTATAGAATGGCATCTATATAGGAAAGCTAGAGTTATTAATATCTGGGTAAACAGCAGAAAGCATATTTAATCTGATAGGCTTCTAACACCTTTTTCTAAAATCTTATAATGTATGCACATGCTGAATAAACTATATGAGAGCTATTTATGCTACATGCCTACAAAGACATAATACAACTTATATGTATTTTTTCTACAATTAATTTTGCCAGAAACTTCAAATGAAATAAATGAGAGATGACCATAAAAACAATAAAATCTTTAATCCATTAAAAAAATATATATCCAGGCATATTGAGAAAGAGGAGCAAAGAAAAGCAAATAACAAATAGATGCACAAGTGATCTAGATATTAAAGTTATCAGTCATAAACTTTAAAAAACTGGTTAGAGGGCGCCTGGGTGTCTCAGTCATTAAGTGTGTGCCTTTGGCTCAGGTCATGATCCTAGGGTCCTGGGATCGAGCCCCGCATCGGGCTCCCTGCTCTGCGGGAAACCTGCTTCTCCCTTTCCCACTCCCCCTGTTTGTGTTCCCTCTCTCACTGTGTCTCTCTCTGTCAAATAAATAAATAAAATATTAAAAAAAAAAACTGGTTAGATTCAAAGGAAGACACAAAGAAATGGAAAAACGTTCCATGCTCATGGATTGGAAGAACAAATATTGTGAAGATGTCAATACTACCTAGAGCAATCTACACATCCAATGCAATCCCTATCAAAATACCATCAACTTTTTTTCAAAGAATTGGAACAAATAATCCTAAAATTTGTATGGAATCAGAAAAGACCCCAAATAGCCAGAGGAATGTTGAAAAAGAAAAGCAAAGCTGGCGGCATCACAATTCCGGACTTCAAGCTCTATTACAAAGCTGTCATCATCAAGACGGTATGGTACTGGCACAAAAACAGACACATAGATCAATGGAACAGAATAGAGAGCCCAGAAATGGACCCTCAATTCTTTTTTTTTTTTTTTTAATTTTTTTTTTAAAGATTTTTTTTTTTTTAATTCATGAGAGACAGAGCAAGAGAGAAAGGCAGAGGGAGAAGCAGGCTCCCAAGGAGCAGGGAGCCCGATGCGGGAGTTGATCCCAGGACCCTGAGATCATGACCTGAGCCAAAGGCAGACGCTTAACCATCTGAGCCACCCAGGCGCCCTGGACCCTCAATTCTATGGTCAACTAATCTTCAACAAAGCAGGAAAGAATGTCCAATGGAAAAAAGACAGTTTCTTCAACAAATGGTGTTGGGAAAATTGGACAGCCACATGCAGAAGAATGAAACTGGACCATTTCCTTACAACACACACAAAAATAGACTCAAAATGGTTGAAAGACCTCAGTGTGAGACAGAAATCCATCAAAATCCTTGAGAACACAGGCAGCAACCTCTTCGACCTCAGCCGCAGCAACTTCTTCCTAGAAACATCGCCAAAGGCAAGGGAAGCAAGGGCAAAAATGAACTATTGGGACTTCATCAAGATAAAAAGCTTTTGCACAGCAAAAGAAACAGTCAACAAAACCAAAAGACAACCGACAGAATGGGAGGAGATGTTTGCAAATGACATATCAGATGGAGGGCTAGTATCCAAAATCTATAAAGAACTTATCAAACTCAACCCCCAAAGAACAAATGATCCAATCAAGAAATGGGCAGAAGACATGAACAGACATTTTTCCAAAGAAGACATCCAAACAGCCTACAGACACATGAAAAAGTGCTCAACATCACTCGGCATCAGGGAAATCCAAATCAAAACCTCAATGAGATACCACTTCACACCAGTCAGAATGGCTAAAATTAACAAGTCAGGAAAGGACAGATGTTGGCGGGGATGTGGAGAAAGGGGAACCCTCCTACACTGTTGGTGGGAATGCAAACTGGTGCAGCCACTCTGGAAAACAGTATGGAGGTTCCTCAAAAAGTTGAAAATGGAGCTACCTTGTGATCCAGGAATTGCATTACTGGGTATTTACCCCAAAGATACAAATGTAGTGATCCGAAGGGGTACATGCACCCCGATGTTTATAGCAGCAATGTCTGCAATAGCCAAACTGTGGAAAGAGCCAAGATGTCTATCGATAGATGAATGGATAAAGAAAAGGTGGTATATATACACAATGGAATATTATGCAGCCATCAAAAGGAATGAGATCTTGCCATTTGCAACGATGTGGATGGAACTGGAGGGTGTTATGCTGAGCAAAATAAGTCACTCAGAGAAAGACATGTATCATATGACCTCACTGATATGAGGAATTCTTAATCTCAGGAAACAAACTGAGGGTTGCTGGAGTGGTGGGGGGTGGGAGGGATGGGCTGGCTGGGCGATAGACACTGGGGAGGGTATGTGCTATGGTGAGCACTGTGAATTGTGTAAGACCGTTGAATCACAGACCTGTACCTCTGAAACAAATAATGCATTATATGTTTAAAAAAGAAGAAGAAGAAGATAGCAGGAAGGGAAAAATGAATGGGGGGGAAATCGGAGGGGGAGACGAACCATGAGAGACTATGGACTCTGAGAAAGAAACTGAGGTTTCTAGAGGGGAGGGGGATGGGGGGATGGGTTAGCCTGGTGATGGGTATTAAAGAGAGCACGTACTGAATGGAGCACTGAGTGTTATACGCAAACAATGAATCATGGAACACTACATCAAAAACTAATGATGTAATGTATGGTGATTAACGTAACATAATAAAAAAAAAATGGTGAGAATATTGAAGAGAACAAGCAATAAAATAGAGAATTTTAACAAAGATATGCACAAAATTCACCAGAGGCATCTATTAAAAAGAATCATATTGGGGGTGGGAGGCGCCTGGGTGGCTCAGTGCATTGAGCATCTGACTCTTGATTTCAGCTCAGGTCATGATCTCAGGGTTGTGAGGATCTAGCCCTGCATCAGGCTCCACACTGAGCATGGAGCCTGCTTCCCTCTCCTGCTTCTCCCCCCTCCCCTGCTCATGTACATGCTCTCTCTCTCAAAAAATAAATACTTCATGGAACACTTCATCTAAAACTAATGATGTAAAGTATGGGGATTAACATAAGAATAAAAAATAAATAATAAATACTTCAAAAATTTTAAGAAAGAATCAAATGGAAATTCTAGGTATAAAACCTACATGACTGGAATTAAGATTTTAATAGACAAGTTTTATAAAAGATTTAACTTCTTGACCTAGAAAATCAGTAGTAGCCAGGCTTATTCACAGATAAAACAATGGAATTTTTAAATGTGATATTAAAAATATTAGCAACAGGGGCACCTGGGTGGCTCAGTCAGTTAAGTTTCTACCTTCAGCTTGGGTCATGATCCCAGGGTCCTGGGATGGAGCTCCCTATCAGGCTCTCTGCTCAGCAGGGAGCCTGCTTCTCCCTCTGCCTGCCGCTCCCCCTGCTTGTGTCTTTCTGTCAGATAAATAAATAAAATCTTTTTAAAAAATATTAACAACAAGTAATTTGATTTCTAGAGGTGAATTGATAGGAAAAAGGACAGAAGCGGGCGCCTGGGTGGCTCAGTTGGTTAAGCGACTGCCTTTGGCTCAGGTCATGATCCTGGAGTCCCTGGATCGAGTCCCAGATCAGGCTCCCTGCTCGGCAGGAAGTCTGCTTCTCCCTCTGACCCTCCCCCCTCTCATGTGCTCTCTCTCATTCTCTCTCTCAAATAAATAAATAAAATCTTAAAAAAAAAAAAAAAAAGGACAGAAGCAATAGTTGAAGAGAATATGGTCAAGAATTTTCCAAAACCCTTTCCCAGGAGGCTGCTGAAGATGGCGGAGTAGCAGGTCCTGGTGCTCTATGGCCAAGGCCATCTCCTGGGCTGCCTGGTGGCCACTGTGACCAAACAGGTGCTTCTGAGTCAGAAGGTTGTAATCGTGTGCTGTGAGGGCATCAACATTTCTGGCAATTTCTACAGAAACAAGTTGAAGTACTGGCCTTCCTCTGCGTGAACACCAACCCATCCTGTGGCCCCTACCACTTCCAAGCACCCAGCCACATCTTTTGGCAGACAGAGGCATGCTGCCCATAAGACCAAGCAAGGCCAGGCTGCCCTGGACCACCTTAATATGTTTGATGGGATCCCGCCACCCCAGGGACAGGAAAAAGCGAATGGTGGTTCCTGCTGCCCTCAAGGTGGTGCACCTGAAGCCTACATGGAAGTTTGCTTACCTGGGGTGCCCTGCTCATGAATTTGGCTGGAAGTACCACGCAGTAACAGCCACCCTGGAGGAGAAGAGGAAGGAGAAGGCCAAGATCCATTACCAGAAGAAAAATTGACAAATACACACAGGTCCTCAAGACCCACGGACTCCTGGTCTGAGCCCAATAAAATTGACTGTTTACTCCTAAAAAAAAAAAAAAGAAAAGAAAGAAAAAAAGAAATTTCCAAAACAGGGGCACCTGGATGGCTCAGTCACTTAAGTGTCTGCCTTTGGCTCAGGTCATGATCCCAGACTGAGCCCCACCTCGGGCTCCCTGTTCAGCGGGGAGTCTGCTACTCCTTCTCCCGCACCCTACTCATGCTCTCTCTCACTCGCTTGCGCTCTCTCAAATAAATAAATTTTAAAAATCTAAAAAAAAAAAAAAGAATTTTCCAGAACAGGTTAAAAGACAATTTCAAGAATGTTACAAATACAGATAAGAATAAATATAATGGGGCACCTGGGTGGCTCAGTTGTTCAGCATCTGCCTTCAGCTCAGGTCATGCTCCCAGGGTCCTGGGATCGAGCCCCGCATCAGGCTCCCTGCTCTGCGGGAAGCCTGCTTCTTCCACTCCCCCTACTTGTGTTCCCTCTCTCATTGTGTCTCTCTCTGTCAAATAAATAAAATCTTTAAAAAAAAAAAAGAATAAATACAATGATATTTTTATCATTTTTAGGGAAGTTGTAATAAAACTTAAAATTCAAAAGGGTAATCTTTTAGGGAAGTTGTAATAAAACTTAAAATTCAAAAGGGTAATCTTAAAAGCAAGTAGAAAAAAAACAGCCTTATAATCAAAAGATGAACAATATACCTAAAAGAACAAGTGACTCAGCAATAATTAAATACGTAGTACCTGCACTGTTAGATACAATGGAGTACACATTTGAGGAGAAATAAGGGAAAAGTCTAGAATCGTATGAGTATTATGACTATTGGTTTATAATGCCTTATCAATGAAGAAAATGGGCCTAGCTTATATAGAGCCTCCAGTTAGAGAAATGAGGAAAATGGAAATGTACAAACCAATAAGAAATGTAATTAAAGGAATAAAGCAAAAACTTATTACTGAAGTGAGATGACTGTTTTTCAAATTACATTGAAGATTTTCATAAACTGTAACTGTCACTAAGTACTGCAGATAATCACTCTGAATCTCTTCTAACACTGAATAATACTTACTTGTATTCTTGTAATTTTAAGAAAGTGCAGAGTGCTGTGGAATAATATTTTATAATAAAAAATAACTGGATCAAGACAAATTTGTGAGAAGAAAAATATGGTAGCTTGAATTAATCAAAGAGTCAGTATTATGTTGGTCGTAAAAATAACACATTAAAGTTTTTAACAGTGGTTTTCTTCATTGCTTTGGAAGTGTAGAATGCACCTAAACCTACCACATCAATCATTGCAAATTTCTCTTTGTTATTCATTTGATTCTATCTACTTAAGACTGGGAACTCTAAGCCTATCCTCTGAGTTTATGATTCTGAAATATTTTTGCTTTGCTTATTAAGAAGAATTTGTGCATTATGGACCTACACTAAAGCTTAAAAACATATTGGTGTATTTATATCACAGACTTGACTAATACAATGCTTTGCAGATTCTGGATAACTGCAGGATATTGCTGACTAAGCTTGCATCTAAGTAAGAACAGTAAATCCTGGGTTAAGGGGAAGGAGAGAAATGCAGTACAACAGCTTTTGGATATTCATAATGCTCACTGTCATACAAAGGCTGAGAGAAGTATTACATTTTCTCCAAGAAGATCTTTTTGCCCGTGTTTCTCAAATTAAGTAGCCACTAGAATCCTTACTATTAATCCTTAGTTAATACTGATGTTCTTTGAAATTAACATTTGTTTGAACACTTCGATAAAGCACTAATTAGAACTTGAAGCTTCCAGTGGCCATGGGGGGTGATTTCGTATCAGTTCAGCATAATTTAACAAGTCATGGAGGACCAATGTGTGTAGTAGACAAAATCAAGGCATTAGAATTATAACATGTTTATATATTGTTTCTCTTGAGTTTTTTGTTATAGTTTTTTGGGGTTTTTTGTTTGTTTTTAGCTCAAATTTTTGCTCTATTTTTTTAACTAATAGAAGAACTATAGATAATGATTGTTAAGGGGAAAGCAAAGCTAGTCTCTGTGCTCCTGGAATTACCCTCATATTCTCCTTTAGTTTCAACTCAAACTGGGCAATAAAACAAAATAGGGATGAAGGAGATGTGTACAGACTACCATGTTTCTTCTGGCTTCCAAATCCTGAACATTTGTCCATTTGGGGGCTTTGAATATATTGAAGATGAATAAAATTTTTCATAATGGTAGTTTGGTAGAATTATGCCAGGACATATTTTAAGTTTGGACTATTTGTTAGTATCACATATCATAATTAGAATTCACTTTCTGAGGAGGTATGAATAAAGCACTGTTCTTGCAAAATATTTCTAGGCATATATGTGGATAGTGAATAAAGAGTAAAAGTAATTCAACACAAAATGCTAAGAAGTAAAGTGACAGGGAAATTATTGTTGGAGAGAAGTAGTTGTCACTTCTGTCTTTTTAAATTGCTTCCTTCCTTCTCACTAGTTACAGAATTCCTTAGGTGTACTTTTTCATCTAATGTCCTTTCTTACTGAGCTTTTATTCTTAGGACTCACCACCATGGCTTACTCTGAAGTATTTCTGTATTATTTAGAAAAAGAACTAGATGATTCAGAAAAAAATAAGCAGGGCGCCTTTAAATTTCTACTGAAATTTTAAGTATGTAAAAGTAACATCACTCTTTGTAGACATTACACTGAGATATATGGTTAATCAACAAGAGCTGAGACAAGAATGTTAAGATTTTTATAGGCAAACTACTTTACATATCTCTTTATGTTTACTAACATGTTTTCAAATAATAATAATAATAAACAAAGCCGTTTGTATGAGTAGTACTTGTGAAACTCAATAATACCAAGGGAAGTCTCCAGAGATCATTAAATAACTTTTAGTGAGCATAGAATTTAATTGTTTTTCTCAAGTTAGATTCCATGGAATCCTGTTTTTGCAAGATAAACTATAGGTAAAACAGGTTTCTGTGATCAAAACAATAAGAAACTTGGGCATACTCTAGAGTATTTATAGACTTTCTTGATAATTCATAGATACTAGAAATGTATAGCTACTTTTATCAAGGATGTTCTGAAAATCCTGCAGTAAAGAAACTAGTGTCTCTCAAAATTTATTTGACCAAAGACTTTTTCCATTCCAATACCTATGATCATCTCACAGATCCAGTGTTCACTGGAATACACTTCCAGGAACGCTGAACTGTTTTTATGGTCATGTTATCCTCCTGTTGGGAAGGGTATTCTTAGAGTAAGTTCAAAAAGCTGTTGGTCCAGAAAAAAAAAAAAATCATTTCTACCAGATGATTGTGTCTAGAGCTATCATAAGCTTCTTTATCACAAATGAATTGTGAAGGAAAAGACATTCTTTCCTGTACTAAACAGGTATAAGAAAGACAGAGGCACCAAGTCTGCCTCAACTGGGTAGTGGTACTTGGAAGATGATGTAACACTTCTTCCTAGGAAACCACAATCAACTAGTTGTAGCTTTCTGATGTCATATTTGCTACAAGTCCCCCAGAGTGCTAGACACAAGAACTTGAGTTTTAGGGGCGCCTGGGTGGCTCAGTTGGGTAAGCATCTGCTTTCGGCTCAGGTCGTGATCCCAGGGTTCTGGGATCGAATCCTTCATTGGGCTCCCTGCTCAGCGGGGAGCCTGCTTCTCCCTCTCCCTCTGCCCTTCCCCCTGCTTGTGCTCCCTCTCTTTCTCTCTCAAATAAATAAATAAAATCTTTAAGGAAAAAAACAAAACAAAAACAAAAAACTTGAGTTTTAGCTTGGTTTTTATCCTTCAGTGGAATTTTGACTCAAAAATAACATACAAGGTATATGTTCCTATTAGAATTTGAAAGGATGCTAAGATTGGTGCAAATACTAATTACATTTAAAGTTTGTTAATTTACACTTGGGTGCATTATCAATTTGGAATTTTTTCAGTTAGAGAGGGTTGTATAAATAACAGAAAATGCAGTACCTAAACCCAAACATGTGGCAGAACTTCACTTATTCAGCAAGGGTCAGCAAACTACTGCCTGTTTGCCAACTCTGACCCTCTGCCTTTTCTTTAAATAAAGTTTTATTGGAACGCAATCATGTTCATTTGTTTACATATTGTCTATAGCCGCCTTTGTGCTGGAACAGAACTGAGTAGTTGTGACAGAGGCTCTAAGACACATGAAACCACACAGATTTACTCTCTGGCCAATTATAGAAAAAAGTTTGCTGCCTCCTGGTTTGCAAAGTGTATTGGTGTGTGTACTGATATGTGTAATGAATCAGGGTCAGTGGATGGAGAGTAATCATGGAGAGGAGGTGACTGTTTTGGATAGGAAACGTCTCTGCACAGAGATGACATTTGAGCATAGACAGACCTGAAAACAAGTGAGAAAGCTGGCCTGTGAAACTCTGGGAACAGTCTGCTTGGCAAAGGCACCCCACCTGGCAGTTTGAAACACTAGGAATGCAGTGGGCAGAGGGTGACGTGAGAAACGCATGAGTAGTAGGAGACGTGGGCCTTGGGATAGGCCAGATCACTACTTCTTGCAACAGTAGATTCTGATTGTGAGTGGTAGGAAGCCTTTGAACTGTTCGGAGTTCGAGAAGTAACATGAACTCACTTGTTTTAAAACAATCATTCTGGCTGTTTTGTTGAAAACTAATTCCAGAGAAATAACTAAGAATGAAGTAGGGCAACTTTAAATTTAAAAAACAAACAAACGAGGGGC